>NC_133467.1:9951000-11319500 GCF_048565385.1 Saimiri boliviensis | reverse complement strand
CACCCCTTACAAGGGTGCTAATTCTGTCCCCAGATCGATTGCAGGTGTCTGCTTTCCTTCCTCTGTCCCATAACACGCCACTTGCCATTCCTGATCTGAACTCTCAGCACTTTGCTTTAGCACCTTCTCCCCTTCCCCATTGACAATCCATAAATATTTGTTGGCAAGGCCAATGAAAATGTTAACACACCATTCTATTCTCAGTCAACCTGCATTCATACCATTTAATTGGCTGTGTTCCCCAGCAGGTTCATAGTTCTTTGGTTCTTGCTTAACCATCAAATTTAGCCACACGTCAGAGCCGGCAATTCATGAAGTGAGTCTGTGCAAAATGGGGCAATTTAGCAAGCAGTGTTCCATTTATAACCTCACTGCTCGACATGGGCACTGAGAGCTCTTCTATTAAAACGCACAGTCACCAGTCCCTGTCCTGACAGCTGTCTAATCATGGGCACAGGGAACACTTCCAGGTGCTGGCTGTGAGACCCCTTCTCACCACAACTCGGAGCCAGCGACAGGTGTGCACTACACAGCTCTGCCCCTGGTTTCCAGAATTTCTCTGGAAAAGATGAAGGTTGGAGCATATAAGAGCTCACATTTGTGAAGCATTTAATATGGGCCAGGCTCAGTCTTATGTGCTTAAAATGCACAATCTCATTCTCACCTCCCCAAATCCTTTGAGGAAGGGATTCTTTTTTTCAATTGTGGTAAATATTTCAATATTTTAACTGTTGTTAAGCAAACAGCTAGGTGGCATTAAGTACATTCCCACTGTTGAGTAGCCATCACTGTCATCATTTCCAGCACTTTTGCATCTTCTCAAACTGAAACTCTGTACCCATTAAACACCAACTCCCCATTAAACACTAACCTCCCCCTGGTCTCTGGCAACCACCATGCTTTCTGTCTTTATAAATAAATTCATCTATTCTAGAAATGAGGATGGTACTTTTCTTATTATCCCCATTGCAAAAGAGGAAACTGAAGAACAGACAGTTTAAATAAACTGCCCAAGGAACCACCACTAGCAAACAGAAGAGCTGGGATTAGCACTCAGGAAGTCTGGCTCTGGAGCCCACTAGGCCATGCCAAAGAGAACAGAGGACCCGCTGAGGAGAGGAAAAAGTACCTCTTTTCCTTAATGCCTCCTGCATTCCCAACACATGACTGCAGCCGGATCAGAAGCAGGAGAGGGTTGGCAACGTGCTCTTCCCTCCAGGACCCAAGGTGGAGAAAAAGAGCCTGGGATGGTTCCCACTGCTGTTTATCCCCTTCTAGTACCTCCTACCACTACTACCAACTTCCACTGTGCGCGGGCGCACGCATGCACACACACACACACACACACACACACACACACACACACACAGAGGTCACAGTGTCAAGAATTTGAATTCTGGTTCCAGATAGACCTGGTTCCAGGTACAGTTCTGTGATGTGAGGTGCTAAACGTCTGCCCTTTTCTGGGTTTCCATTTCCATTTCATTCGTGTGAGGATGATGTTCTCTCTCTTACTGGTATGCTGCAGAGTGTCTGACAGACAGCAGAAACTCGGTAACTGTGAACTCCCGTTCCACTTCTCCGCTTCACCCTAAAAGGAAACTGAACAACTCTGTGGATGCCCTGGGGCCCAGCCAGCCTGGGGCTGCTCCCCATATCAGGTGTGCTTGAGCACGAGGAAAGAGGAAGAGGAAGAGGCAGAGTTGAGGGGAAGGGCTGGTTGGGATCCACCGATTCTGGGGGAATGAAATAAAATCCCCAGAAAAATATGCATGCCATCCTGGTCAACATGGTGAAACCCCGTCTCTACTAAAAATACTAAAAATTAGCTGGGCATGGTGGCGTGTGCCTGTAATCCCAGCTACTCAGGAGGCTGAGGCAGGAGAATTGCCTGAACCCAGGAGGCGGAGGTTGCGGTGAGCCGAGATCGCGCCATTGCACTCCAGCCTGGGCAACAAGAGCGAAACTCCGTCTAAAAAAAAAAAAAAAAAAAAAAAAAAAAAAAAAAAATGCATGCCTTTTGCAACTCAAGCATTGGCAGGACAATTAGAACAAGGGGATGCTGGTGGGCTCCCAGTAATACTGGTGCTGTAAAAAGCCAAGCCCCTGCCTGAACTTTTGTCCCTTGGTCAGGTGGCAGGCTGGAGAGCTCCTGCCGGGTAGGTTGCGTTCTCCCGCTGTAGCCCCAGTGCCTCAGGGAAGGTGGCGCATGCTGAGGAGGTTGTGGTAAATAGATGTGGAACCAATGAGTGAGTGAATGCATGGTGCCTGACCACAATGCCCAGTGTGTTTTTACTTAGGAAAAATAAATAAATGATCTGGACAAATATTTCAGGATGGATTTCCCTACACCCTCCACAGGAATAAAAAAAAATGGCCAAGGGCAGGGGTGGTATAAGTGGAGAGGCTGATTTTGATTGAAACTTTCAGCCACCTAGAGCATTAGATATAGTTTCTAAAGCTCTTCATCCCAGAAGTTGATTACTAAGTGAAAGAAGCTGATCTGAAAAAGGCTATATACAGCATGAGTCCAACAATAGGACATTTTGTAAAAGGCAAAACTGTGGACACTCTAAAAAGATCAGTGGTTGCCAGGGGTTGAGGGGAGGAAAGGATGAACAGGCAGAGCACAGAAGATGGTTGAGGCAGTGCATCTACTCTATGTGATACTGTGGAGGTGGTTACATGTCAATCAATAGGCATTGTCCAAACCCACAAGATCCACAACGCCCTGAGTGAGCACTGGTGTGAACCATGCCTCTGGGTGATGTGTGGATGCGGCTCCATCAGCTGTAACTGATGTACCCCTCTGGTGGGGGATGTTGATAATGGGCAAGGCTGTGCTTGTGTGAAGGTGGGAGTCTATGGGAAATCTCTGTACCTTCTCTCAATTTTTCTGTAAAACTAAAACTTCCCTTAAAAAACAATTTTTATTTTTTTTTAAAGGAATTTGAAGGGCCTGAAACTCTGCGGTGTTCTGAGCTCTGCTGGGTCTGCTGCTGGCTAGAAGGCAAGAAGAGAGGAAGCTGCTGTGCTTCCCAAGTACCTTCTCTTCTTTTTTGTTTTTGTTTGTTTGTTTTGAGACAGTGTCTCGCTCTGTCACCCAGGCTGGAGTGCAGTGTTGCAATCATGGCTCACTGCAGCTTCCATCTCCTAAGCTCCAGCAATCTTTCTGCCTCAACCTCCTGAGTAGCTGGGACCACACGTATGCACCAGCACGGCCAGCTAATTTTTTTTAAAACTTTTTGTAGAGATGGAGCTCAATGCATTGCCCAGGCTGGTCTCGAACTCCTAGGCTCAAGTGATCCTTCTGCCTCAGCCTCCCAAAGTGCTAAGATTATAGACATGAGCCCCCATACTCGGCCATATTTTCTTCTCTTTTCAGGGAGCAGCATGAAATAAACAAAAAGCGACCTATGTCTACTCGCGTGGAAAACAAGGAGCTGCTTCAGGAGGATGTTTGAAATAAGTAAGGGGTTCCAGAAACAAGGGCATGCCTCTCAAGGATCTGTGCTGCCCGGAATTGGCTAGTGAAAAAAGTAGAAGGGGAGAATATCCATCAGACCAGAAAAACAGAGACACAGAAAAGAAACCGAGAAGGTGGAAACGGAAACAATGACTACAGAGAAATACACTCCACACCACAGAAAGTGACGGGGAAAGACAAAGGAGAGAACAGCAAAGCCGGAGACTAGAGACTGAGCGAGGGAGTGGAAGCAAGATACCAAGACAGAGCTGGGAAGAGTGAGACAGAGCAAGCCTCAGCCTCCAAGTACAGAAATTTAACAACTAACTATGTGAGCCACTGTGTGGCTCCCAGGTTTTTCTTTTTCCTCAAAATATAATAGATCCCAGTGTTCAGTGAACTGAAGTTCAGAACCTACTGCAAAATTGCTTGGTTCCTCGACCTCTTCAAACGTTTGGCTTGTGCAAACAAAAGAGCAAAAGTGGCCTCTCTCTTTTCTTTTAAGGCTACATAATTTCCAAGGAGATTCTGGAAAGCAAAATCCACAAGTGTGATCCTGGAAGGTGACTAAGCTGGACAACTGGGCTTCAAAGCATGTTGTTACGGAGATAAGATACTTTATGACATCAAAAGGAATTCAGCTCTGATGCCATGTGTGCAGGTCAGCCTGGAAATTGGGTCAGGAGCCAATATCAAAGGATACTATCACAGGCCCTGGAGGTGAGAGATTCTCCATGGATTCTTCTTGTGAATTGGAGGGGCCAAGTGTCTTTCATCTTCTGGGCTCCACATGAGAGAGGCCGTTCCCCCAGGGAGGCCATCAAGTCCAGGCCCATATGTCTCACCCCTGCAGCCAACAGACTCTATAAACAAGCTGTTGGGTCGGAGAGCCCTTGGAATGGGGCCAAGTGAGCTGATTACTGAGGCAGTCAGCTCTAGGTGGTAAGAGAGGCCCAGGCCGTTCTCTCCAGCTGAGAGTAAGTTCTCCATTCACCCCAGTGTGCTCCTCAAGTTGTCATTTCCTGGTACTTTATTTTTTTATTTTTTTATTTTTTTTGAGACGGAGTTTCGCTCTTGTTACCCAGGCTAGAGTGCAATGGCGCAATCTCGGCTCACGGCAACCTCCGCCTCCTGGGCTCAGGCAATTCTCCTGCCTCAGCCTCCTGAGTAGCTGGGATTACAGGCACGCGCCACCACGCCCAGCTAGTTTTTTGTATTTTTAGTAGAGACGGGGTTTCACCATGTTGACCAGGATGGTCTCGATCTCTCGACCTCGTGATCCACCCGCCTCAGCCTCCGAAAGTGCTGGGATTACAGGCTTGAGCCACCGCGCCCGGCATTTCCTGGTACTTTAACAGGAAAAGGTAAAGGAACATTGCCAAATAAAATGTCCGGCTCTTTAAAAGTCAGTATTCCCTATGGTCAGAAACCTAAGATCCTACCTGAGGGGCCTGATTGTAAAAGTGTCCTTTATATAGGGCTTCATACACCACCAGATCCTTCTACCTTTTCCTTTCCATGGCCCCATGGAGAGAGAATAAGCAGAAATCTAACAGGGTCTGACTGTGGTGGGGCAGCACCAGGCCTGACGGGGCTATTGACTCCTTTAATAACCACTAGGGGAAAAGACTCAGAATACCCATGCAATTCCACAGAGTCACCAAGGAAAAACAAGTGTTCACGACAAGGATCTGCACTTAATCTAAAGCTTCTGTCACTTCTGTTAAGATAGCTGAACTTTATTTTATTTTTATTTTTATTTTTATTTTTTAAGACAAAGTCTCACTCTGTTGCCCGAGTTGGAGTGCAGTGGCATCATCTCAGCTCACTGCAACCTCTGCCTCCTAGGTTCAAGTGATTCTCCTCGCTAAGTCTCCAGAGTAGCTGGGACTGCAGGTGTGTGCCACCATGCCCAGTTAATTTTTGTATTTTTAGTAGAGATGGGATTTCACCATGTTAGCCAGGCTGGTCTGGAACTCCTGACCTTAAGTGATTTGCCTGCCTTGGACTCCCAAAGTGCCGATTAAAGGCGTGACCCACTGCACCTGGGCAGTTGAACTTTATTCTTTATTGATAATTAAGAAGTACTACCTTGTATTGAGCAATCATTATGTATTGCTAAATACATTTTATAGGTTATTTTATGTAACTTTTATGCAATAATTCAGGGATTGGATACAATAACTCAGGTGGTGTTGTCCCCGAATTTTAGGTGAGGAATCTGAAGTTCAGAGAATTTAAATAACTGCTCCATGGTTATCCACGTAAGGTTGAGGGTCTGAATCAATTCCCTCTTATCCCTAAGTCTACACTCAACCAGTATACTGTGGCACCATTTATTTTAACAAGAAGTATTGCCGATAGATTAAAAGCATGAAAGTGATGGTTCATCCAAAGGAAAGATAGACTTCAGGAATCTGCTTGCATGCCCCGGGCTCTGGGCACGTCACCTGTGCAATTCCAGACCAGGCCATCTGTCCCCAAGAGGCCGCTGGCTTCAGTGCCTTCTACCCTGTGGAGAAGAGCCATTCTCTCCCCACTTATGGGGGATCATCTGCTTAAACTAGGTCAGAGTCATAGTCATTCATTCCAGAAGGGGCTATGATTCACATCTGAGCTTCAGAAAATGGTGTTAGTTTAATTTAAAGGGGGGATGAAAGCAAAATAAATGCTCAGATGCTGACAGATTTCTCCAGATCTTAATTTACATTCGTTTTGCTTTCAGAGCATTTGATTTGTTTTTATTTTCAAACTGTGTTGTACCACATGCAAAGAAAATAGATTTACTTAATCTGTATCCTGTGATTTCATTGTTTATTGATGTCAATACCAAGTAGATGAGGAGTGCTAAGAAAGGAGCATCAGATGGTTTTCCATCTTTTCTCTAGGAAGCCAGAATGAGAACCATCAAGCTTAGGAGTTTCAGAGGCTTGGACAGTCTTCAGGGCTGACAGCCACACTGAGTATCACTTCCCCAGATGCTCCCTTGTAGTCAGACTGACCCTGGCACAAATGCAATTGGTAGACTGTAGTCCCCTCCCTAGGAATAGGATGTGTGTTGATGTTCCTAGTGTGTGTCTAAACGCGCTCTGCATTTAGCTCGAGTGTTGACATTCACTGATCCATAAATGTTTCAAAAGAGAGAAGCATTCCAGCCTGGCTTTTCACGGAGGCAGAGAATCAGGCCTTTCTGGACTGGGGCAGGGAGGCCTCTTAGGACAATCGCCACAGCTTCCGAATTCATGCTCCCACCCCTATTGGCTTCGTCTCTCCTTTGTCCTCCACAGAGCTGACATCATAATATGATCTTAACACCTCCCTATTCAGAATTCTTCACCATTAGCTATTAAAATAAATAAACAATAACAACCCATGGCCAGTGCTTCCCTTTATTTATCCAATCATTTGACAAATACTTTTTGAGTACTTGCTCTGTACCAGCCATAGTATAGCTCTGGTCAGCCTCTCCAGCCACATCTTCTACTCCACCATCCCCCAACTCCACACCCTACTCTCCACTTGCTGTTTCCTGAGCCTGATCCGCGCTTTCTCTCCTCTATGGCTTTGCCCAAGCTGTTTCCTGTGGGCAAATTCCTCTCTTCCACACACATATGTCCGAGTTCTACACAACTTCAAAGACAACTCAAATGCCGCTTTCTCTATGAAACCTTCTTGGATTTCCCCAAGTCAGCATTAATTCTCTGCCCACCGGCAGCCTCCTCTAGCCCCTGGAAAAAGTAGCTGCTCCCTTTCTGAATTCCTTGACCACCATGCTCTTTCCAGTCCCTTTATTATTTTCTTACACCTTGGTGGCATTACTTCTTGACCACCATCCATTGAAAGAAGCGTCCATGTTTGTTTTCCTCCCTCCACCTAAGTCCAGAACAAAGCCTCTCAGAGTACTTTTGAGTAAATGGTCATGTAAACACATTCTCCTCTGTTCTCATGGAACTCTGTGTTCATAATTAGGTTCCCAATCACACTCTGGTATTAGAAACACCTGTGCTGTGTAGATAACTGTAAACCACTTAAGGGCAAAACTCTTGTCTTGTGTATCTTTTTTGGCTCTTACCACATTTGAAAAGAAATTTCATCTCTTACCACATCTTACCTCACTCAAAGTGGTCACTCACTAAATGCTATCAAGATGAAAGGTTAAAAATTAAATTCCCATCTTTCCCAGGTGGGCCTAAGTGGGTACTATGAGAAGAGCTAAGGAGTGCTGACGAGGTCATGCTATCTTGGCATCCAGTTCCGTTCAGCTAACATTTATGACAACAACATATGTGTGCCACTAATGTTAATGTATTGATATAGTAAATTAATGGTATTAATAATTAATATTATTCATTATTAATCTTATTAGCTGAGAACCTGTTAAGTGGGCCACATCTGAGAGCCAAATTGGAGAAACAGATGTAGAATATGACATGGTTCTCCTTTCCAGGAGGTTACAACAAAAATATAGAAAATAGAGCTACATGAAAAAACAGCCAAGCTCTACAGCAGTGGTTTGTGAGTGCTGGCTCAGGACTTGTGCTGGTCCATAACTAAGCATCCATTGATCTATGAGGAGGAGTGGAAAAAATTAAGTTCACTTTATTGAGGGCTCAATTTATTTCAAGTAAAGGACTGTTCACTCTTCCAGGAGTATATCCTTTGTACTTTAGTGTGTGGGTATATCCTTTCATATTGACATGATGTGATGACAAGTGAGTGCTTTTTGGTTTGAAAACTAAACTAGAGTTGAGACTCTAATGTTGATCCTCCCAATTATTTTTTATTTTAATTTTGCTGTCCCATGAAATTCAAACCTGGAATCCACCATTTCCCCCTATAGAACATTGCGATCTTGAAGATGCATATGACTCTGTGGTAGGTAGAGTGAAGACAAGCCTGTTTTCCATTAAATTTCATAGCCCTATCTACAGGGGCTCCAGCAACCTCGTCATACAGAGGTAGAGTGACCATCTCCTTGGGCACAATAACTGTTTGAGAGCTTTAACTTTCTTGAGAAGAGTCCAGCTCTGCTCAGTTAGCTGTCAAAAACAAGGTTCTCCTTGTAGATTTTTTCTTTGGGAACCCCACCAAGGGCTTCCAGGGAAGATCAAAGAGAAAGCTCCCCTTGTGGTGCTGGCTGGAGAACAGCAAACACTGGAACCCTGTCTCCCCTCTCTTCCCCAAGGAAGGAAATATTCAGCAGGAAGCACAGCATAGCTATAGTCTAAAGGCACTGACGGAAATTCATTGAAGCTGGGATAAGGGAATAGAGAGGAAAAGGAATTCTCTACCTGTGGTAAAGAGGCAGGAATTCATGCTGAGTGCAGCATTACATCTGGAGAAGGATGAGAACACCTGAGACAGCCACAACCCTGAGTTCCAGATTGACAGTGACTGCCTACAACTGAGGCTTAACCAGAATATCAGAGAAGGGACCCTCCCTGTACCTACCACCTCCATGCTGTCAAGCATTAAGTAAAAACATCACTGGAATGCAACTAGGAGAGTGGCAAAAGGCAGTTCTGTCTCCAGAGCAGTGCAAAGGGAGACTCAAATCCAAACAGAAATGAGAGAAGTCACTCAGGGAACAGACATTGACAAAAGTCCTCTTTTAAATTAGTCTACACCATAAATACAAGTTACTGTTAAAGGAATTGGAAGACTTTGGTGCACTGAGGGTAACAGCAACATAGACTCCAAACCCGGTCCAACTTCTGACTACATTAACATAAACTCTCTACACTAAAGATCTACCAAAAGGAAAAGTGGATTCATTTCAATAATAAAAAATATTGCCCTCATTATGTACCGTCCTATACAACATGTCCAGTTTTGAACAACAAGTACAAGGCAACAATAAGGCAAAGAAAAACAAAGTCTGAAGAAAATCACTGAAACCAGATTTATAAATGACACAGGTGTTAGAGCTATCAGATTAGGAATTCAAAATAACTCTGATTTATATGTTAAAAACTCTAATGAAAAAAGCAACAGGGATCAGATAGCTAATTTCATCAGGTAGTTGAAAACTATAAGAAAGAATCAAATGAAAATACTAGAAATCAGAAACACAGAAACAGAGAGATAAAGAATTTTATCAGTGGGTTCCTCAGTAGACTTGACATAGCTGATGGAAGAATCAGTAAGTCAGTACCCTTGAAGACAGGTCAACAGAAATTATCAAAATTGAAACACAATTGGTAACATACTAAGTCAATTTTTAAAAGATAAAAATAGGCTGGGTTCTTGTTCATTACAAGCATGAACCATATTCATGCTTGTAATCCCAGCACTTTGGGAGGCCAAGGTGGGAGAATCACCTGAAGTCAGGGGTTCAAGATCAGCCTGGCCAACATGGTGAAGCCCTGTCTCTACTAAAAATACAAAAAAATTAGCTGGGCATGGTATGGGATCCTGTAATCCCAGCTACTCGAGCGGCTGAGGCAGGAAACTCACTTTAACCTGGGAGGTGGAGGTTGCAATGAACCAAGATTACGCTACTGCACTCCAGGCTGGGTGACAGAGGGAGACTGTCTAAAAAAAAAAAATTAGCCAGGTGTGGTGGCACACACCTGCAATCCCAGCTACTCTGGAGGCTGAGGCAGGAGAATCTCTTGAACCCAGAAGGTGGAAGTTGCAGTGAGTCAAGATTGCTTCACTGCACTCCAGCCTGGGTGACAAGAGTGAGACTGTCTTTAAACAAAACAAAACAAAAAAGATAAAAATAGAATTATCATAAAAAATTTCAGTTAAACCTAGAGAAGACAGAAAAAGAAAATGGAAGCCAAGAAAAACTAGAACAAATAGAAATCATCGAGCAAGGTAGCAAGTTTTAATCCAATCATTTCAATAATCATTTAAAATATGGATGGTCTAAATACACCAGTTAAAAAGCAGATACTGGCCGGGAGTGGTGGTTTAAGCCTCTAATCCCAGCACTTTGGGAGGCCAAGGCAGGCAGATTGCTTGACGCCAGGAGTTTGAGACCAGCCTGCCCAACATAGTGAAACTCCGTCTCTACTAAAAATACAAAAATTAGCCAGATGTTGTGGCACATGCCTGTAATCCCAGCTTCTTGGGAGGTGAGGCAGGAGAATCACTTGAACCTGGGAAGCAGAGGTTGTAGTGAGCTGAGATCACACTACTGCACCCCAGCCTGGGTGATAGAGTGACAGTCTGTCTCAAAAAAAAAAAAAAAAAAAAAAAAGAAAAAGAAAAAAAAAGAAATAACAGATATATAGCAGATAGTGTCACATTAGATTTTTTAAAAGATCCAATTTTATATTGTCTTCAAGAACCTCATTTTAATTTATGTAAGACTATCTCACTCTGTTACCTAGGCCGGAATGCACTGGTGTGATCATGGCTTACTGCAGCCTTAGCCTCCTGGGTTAAAGCAATCCTCCTGCCTCAGCCTCCCCAGGAGCTGGGGCCATAGGCCTGAGCCATCATGCCCAGCTTATTATTCATTGTTTGTAGAGATGAAGTTTCCCTATGTTGCCCAGCTGGTCTTGAACTCCTGGGCTCAAGCAATCCTCCTACTTCAGCCTCTCAAAATGTTGATATTATAGCCATGAGCATCATGCCTAGTCATGAACCCCACTTTTAATATAAAGACATAGATAGGTTAAAAGTAAAAGGTTGGAGAAAGATACACATGCAAATTCTAATTAAAAGAAAGCTTGAATAGTTATATCAACTTCAGGGAAAGTGGTCTTCAGAACAAGGAATATTATCAAGAATAAAGAGAGACATATAAAGACAAAGTAGTCACGTCACCAAGAAGACATAACAATCCTAAATAAGTATGCACCTAACAACAGAGCTTCAAAAACAAAGATGTGTCCTTAATTGGTAACAGTCATCGCACTCCAGGATTTGGTCATAGACTCTATAGCCTTGAACTCTTTTAAATAGTAACAAAAGATACATTCATGATATAGTCATATTAAGTCAAGGAATTCCTTGAAAGATAAGCAGACCACCCATTTCTATGGTTCGTTTGAATTTTTCTTTCTAATACAATGAAATCATTAGAAAGCTGTGCACTCAAACTGTAATATTTTAGTCCTTCATGGAACTGTTTTCTTAATTGTACTTCAGTGTTCTGCCAGCAACTTGAACTGAGAGATACTATGAGAAACAACCTACAATTCCCTATTGGGTTTACCATAGGGCTATTATTGAGAAATCTATCCCTTGTATCACAGTGTTCTTTTCATAAGGGCTCATGAGAGAGATTTTGTTCAGGTTTCAGAACCAGGAAAGTCTCTATTTTCTCTGGTCTTAATTCTGTATTTCCTTTGGCAGCTGGGAAGCTCTGAAAAAGATTTTTAGCCCATGGAAATTTTTTGCATGCATTTTTTAATACTAAGCTTACCTGTGAATTTATTTTACTTTCCTACCCTTATTTTCCTTCATCTCAATTTTCCCATCTGTTTATTTTTATTTCACTATGGTTTTGCTGTAGTTTTTCTTTTAAAACCAATTTATTGAGGCATGATTTGCATGGAATAAAATAAATCCATCTTAAGTGTATAGTTCAACAAATTTTGACAAATATTACCATATAATTTTTGTTAGTCATATAAAGGCAATTTTGAAATAGGTAAACACAAATATCATGAGACAGTCTGTGCTAAGCATCATCAAAGAGATACAAGTGACCGTGGGAATATGAGAGAGGAAGAAAAATTCTGACTGGACAGATAATGGGATCAGAGAAGGTGCAGCTCTCGGAAAATAGTTCTCATTTTAAAAAGTAATATTTCTCCTTCAGTTTTCAAATTGGAAATTTGACAGATCAATGTGGCAGGAAAGGTAAGCTGGAAAAGGAAATAGCTTGAATGAAAACATGAAGTAAGAAAGGTAGGCACTGTTTCAGTTCAGCTGGAGTAGAAGGTGAGAGGAAAAAGAATATGGAGAACTGAGCTTCTTTGTCACCTTGTAGGAGGTTCTCAAAGCCAAACAATGTCTTTCCACATTGTTGTGCAGGCAATTGGGAGCCAGAGAAGGTTTTCAGTAGAGAAGAGACATAATGAGACTTGTGTTTTAGAAAGGTCGCTCTGAGTGAATGAGGGCCTGGAGGTAGAGGGGCTGGTGGAAAGGCTTCTTAAGTAGTCCAGGGATGATATAATGAGGACCTGGACCAACCATTGTGAGAATGAGGGAGAGATGGAATGAGCTGTACTGTGGCAGGAAATCTCTAGGAAGGGTCAAAGGATGGTTGCCAGGATGCGTGGGAGACAGACTGATTACATAAATGACCAGGAGGATGGGCATCCCCACAATTCCTGTTCAAGACAGAAGATTGGCAGGCCCTTGGGTCTTTGCTCTTGCAACCTCTGCAAGTGGAGAAAGTGCAAGTACCAATCAAAAACCAACCTCTATTTGAGCTAATCATGGTAGTCAGTCCCTTTCCAGTCAGTGTCTACAACCAGAGCCAATAGTGTGTATAATAATAATAGGTACTATTTTACCTCAATTAAAAAAATGAAGAAGGCCAGGCACAGTGGCTCATGCCTGTAATCCCAGCACTTTGGGAGACCAAGGTAGGTGGATAACTTGAGGTCAGGAGTTCAAGACCAGCTTGGCCAAGAAAGTGAAACCCCATCTCTACTAAAAAATAAAAAAATTAGCTAGGTATGGTGGTGCACACCCATAATCCCAGCTACTTGGGAAGCTGAGGCAGGAGAATTGCTTGAGCCCAGAAGGCAGAGGTTACAGCAAGCCAATATCATGCTAGTGCACTCCAGCCTGGCCAAAAGAGCAAGATTCCTTCTCAAATAAAATAAAAAATACATGAATAAAATAATAACAACTAATACCTAAAATGACAGTTACTCTGTGAGGCACTATTCTAAGCACTTTACTTATTTTAACTCATTATTCCTCACAGAATTACTATGAGTTAGGAATAATTATATACTCATTTAACAGATGACAGAATAAAGGCAGAGAGAATAACAATCTTGTTCCAGATCACATAGCTGGTAAAGAATAGAACCAGATCCAAACCAGGCATCTGCTTCCAGAGTCCACACTCTGTTGTATCATGCTCTAATGCTGATAACTCTGTGTATTATTAGTTCATTCTTACATTGCTATAAAGAACTAACTGAGACTGAGTAGTTTATAAAGAAAAGAGGTTTTATTGGCTCACAGTTTCACAGGCTTCACAGGAAGCATGACTGAAGAAGCCTCAGGAAACTTACAATATTGGTAGAAGGTGAGGGGGAAGCTGGCTCATCTTACGTGGCTGAAGCAGGGGGAAAATAGCAAAGCGGGAGGTGCTACTTACTTGTGAACAGCCAGATCTCGTGAGAACTCACTCACTATCATGAGAACAGCAAGGGGGAAGTCCACCCCCATGTTCCAATTACCTCCCACCAGGCCCTTCCTCCAACATTGGGAATTATGACTTGACATGAGATTTGGGCAGGGACACAAATCCAAACCATACCATTTCACCCCGTCCCCTCTCAAATCTCATGTCCTTCTCACATTGAAAAATATAATCATAACTTTTCAACAGTTTCCTGCGTCTTAACTAATTTCAGCATTAACTCAACAGTCCACATTCCAAAGTCTCATCTGAGACAAGGGAAATCCCTTCCACCTATGAGCCTGTAAATCAAAAACAAGTTAGTTACTTCCAAAATACAATGAAGGTATAGGCATTGGGTAAAAACACCCATTCCAAAAAGAAGAAATCATGCAAAACAAAGGTTCCATAGGCCCCATGCAAGTCTGAAACCCAGGAGGGCAGTCATTAAATCTTAAAGCTCTAAAATAATTTCCTTTGACCCCATGTCTCATATCCAGCCCACCTATCAGCAAGGGGTGGGCTTCCAAGGCCTTGGACATCTCTGCCCCTTTAGCTCTGCAGAGTACAGCCCCTCTCAGCTGCTTTCATGGGCTGGTGCCTGCAGCTTTTCCAGGTACATGGAGCCTGGAGGATGGTGGCACTCTTCTCATTAGCACTGGGGCAATGCCCCAGTGGGGACTCTGTGGGGGCTCCAATCCCACTTTCCCCTCCACCTTGCCCTAGTAGAGGTTCCCCATGAGGGCTCCACCCTGCAGCAGACTTCTGTCTGGACATCCTTCCATGCCCATATATCCTCTGAAATCTAGGCAGAAGCTCCCAAGCCTTAACTCTTGTCCTCTATGAACTTGCAGGCTTGACACAACATGCAGCTGCCAAGGCTTATGGCTTGTACCCTCTGGAGCAGCAACCTGAGACCTATCTGGGGCCCTTTTAGCCATGGCTGGAACTGGAGCGGCTGGGACACAGGGAGCAGTATCCTGAGGTTGTGCAGGGCAGCAGGGCCCTGGGCCCAGACCATGAAACCATTCTTCCCTCCTAGGCCTCCAGGCTTGTAATGCAAGTGGCTTCTACCAAGGTCTCTGAAATGCTTTCAAGGCATTTTCCCATTGTCTTGGCTACTAACATTAGACTCATCATAACTTGTGCAAATTACTGCAGCTGGCTTGAAGTCCTCCCCACAAAATGGGTGTTTCTTTTCTACTGCATGGTCAGGTTACAAATTTTCTAAACTTTTATACTTTGCTTCCCTTTTAAATATAAAGTACAGTTTGAGATCATCTCTTTGCTCATGCCTATGATCATATGCTGTTAGAAACAGCCAGGCTACCTCTTGAATATTTTACTGCTTAAAAATTTCTTCCTCCAGATTCCCTAAATCATCACCCTCAAGTTCAAAGTTCCACACATCCCCAGGGGATGGGCATAATGCCTCTAATCTCTTTGCTAATGTATAACAAAAGTGACTTTTGCTCCAGTTCCCAATAAGTTCCTCATTTCCATCTGAGACCTCCTTGGCCTGGACTTCATTGACCATATCACTATCAGTATTTTGGTCACACCAATTTAACAAGTCTCTAGGAGGTTCCAAACTCTCCTTCATCTGCTTGCCTTCTTCTGAGCCCTCCAGACTCTTCCAACATTTGCGTGTTACCCTGTTCCAAAGTTGCTTCCACATTTTCAGTTATCTTTATAGCAATGTCCCACTTCTTGGCACCAATTTTCCATATTAGCCCATTCTCATATTGCTATAAAGAGCTACCTGAGACTGGGTAGTTTATAAAGAAAAGAGGTTTTATTGGCTCATGGTTCCACAGGGTGTACTGGAAGCATGACCAAAGAGAAACTTACAATCATGGTGGAAGGTGAAGAGAAAGCAAGGCATGTCTTACGTGACTGGAGCAGGAAGAAGGCAGTTAACAAGGAGGTGCTACACACTTTTATTTATTTTTATTATCATTATTGAGATAAAATCTCACTCTGTCACCCAGAATGGAGTACAGTAGCACTATCTCTACTCACTGTAACCTCTGCCTTCAGATTCAAGTGATTCTCCTGGCTCAGCCTTCCGAGTAGCTGGGATTACAGGCATGCATCACCATGCCCAAATAATTATTATATTTTTAGTAGAGATAGGGTTTCATCATATTGGCCAGGCTGGTCTTGAACTCCTGACCTCAAGTGATCTGCTTGCCTTGGCCTCCCAAACTGCTGGGATTACAGGCATGGGCCACTGAGCTCAGCCAGAACACACTTTTAAGCAACCAGATCTTGTGAGAACTCACTCACGATCACAAGAAAAGCAAGAGGAGAGTCTGTCCTACGATCCAATCACCTCCCACTAGGCCCTGACTTCAACACTGGGGATTACAGTTCAACATGAGATTTGGGTGGGGACACAGATCCAAACCGTATCACTCTGGGCCTTTAATAATTTCCCAGCTCACATCTTTACTCAAAGATGTCTCTCATTGCCTTGAGGTAGGAGGTGTTGATATTCCTGGCAGAGAGCAACACAAGTATGAGAGAAAGCAATGAAGATTAATGTCTGTGGTATATTTGGTGCCCTGCCAGCCATTAGGCATGACTGAGTAGAGTGCTTGGCAGGATGCTGTGTATATATACTGTGACCAAGACCATTACAAAATATGGAATAGGATTGGGTGTGGTGGTTCACACCTGCAGTCTCAATGTTTTGGAAGACCAGGGGTGGGGTGGGAGTTGCCCGTAATTGAGATCAGCCTGAGAAACTTAGTGAGACCCTGTCTCTCCAAAAATAATACTTAAAAAAATTATCTGGCACAACTTGGGAGGCGCAGGCAGGATGATCACTTGAGCCCAGGTGTTTCAGGTTGCAGGGAGCCATGATTGAGCCACTGTACTCCAAAGTGGGTGACAAACAGAGTGAGACTCTGTCTCTAAAAAAAATAATAATAAAAATAAACCAAAAAAATACAGAATAGATGCAACAAAAACACTGGCAAAATGAATATCCACAGGCATATATGTGCACGTGTGGGTGCTTGCCTGTTTAGAAAATGTGAGCTATTTGACAATGGCTAAAGTTAGCTGAAACAATAGGCTAAAACCCACAGACACCAGAATTCCTGGAAAAAAATATTCACCAGCTATCTATCAATCTAAAAATACACCTATGGAAGATAATCTTGAAAGACAGCAGGCACAGGTCTAATTGAGATACCAGTCTATAGACCTGCTGAACCTGCACATGTCCTGTGAAGACAGAGGTGTGGCCTGGTACTATCACGAAACCAAAGCCATATGATATAGACAGACAGAGCCTGGACTTTTTTTTTTTTTTTTTTTTTTTTCCAGAAAAACCTCCACATTTAAACTATAGACATTGCTTGTCCTCCCTTCATCACCTCACATACGAGATTTGGCCACCCATACATTTAGGCAACAGATGGGAACTATCTGAATGTATGCACATAGTTAGAATCAACAAACATTAAAGTCTGCATATGGCATCATTTGAAATTTCCACCAACTCTCTAAGATATTGGAATGATTCCTTGTCATATGAGGACATGTCGCTCTTCTTTGATCGTTCCTCTCTCAGACCAAGACACAGTGCCTGCCCTCGGGATGCTGCGTATTTAGTTAGAAAGATGGACAGGCAAATCGGTTCCTATGAGGCTTTGATGAGGGTCTGAGGGGATGAGACCTGGACGCTGAAAGCATAGCAGGGAACTAAGTCACAATGTCAGGGAAGCTCCAGAGAAGAGACATTAAAAACTGAGATTGGATGCTGCTTGGGAGGACTGTGCTAGGGACTTGACATTTTTTGTTTGTTTCTGTTTAATTCTACAACGGCATCGTTTTTAAATATATTTTGCAACCTGAAGGAGTATCTTTTAAGCAAAATTATATCCACTTAGAGAAGATTAAAAGTCACAGAAGATCTGTGAACAAAAGTATCACAAGACCAGGCACTATCAATGAAAGAGAAGAGGCCATATATATCCAAATATAAGATAAGGTATCCCCCACCAACAAAAGTCTCTCAGGAAAGACAGAGTTATCTCATGTGTAAATTCTTACAAAGTCTCCAATATTTTGAGGTGCCCTTTCATTTACCTTATTTTGAACAGCAATGTACCATTTGGGGGAAGTTATATTCACCTGAAACACCTGCTATCTAGGCTAAGTTTGAGTGCTTATAGAAAACATCTCATGAAATTGGTAAAAAGCAAAAGCAAAGAAATTTAACACAAACATAATAATTACTTTTGAGAAAACAACCTCATAATAGAAAGGACTGGCCATTATATATGAGTTTTTAAAGGTCACTTTTAAAAACAAAATGATTTGTTTGGATATTATTTTTCATAGTTGAAGTCATACAGAATACATTTGATAGTTATGTGTTCTGCCTTTTCCACTTGGCATTCTTGTGTCAGCATTTTGTACAAAATAAAAAATTATTTAACAGTTACAAAAGCAATATAATATATAGTTATGCTGTGGAGCTCATGGATCACTAGCTATAGGATAAATGAAAAATCAAAACTGTTCTTACTTTATGCTAATGGACTCATAGTTGGGATGCTTATAGTTATGATAAAATTTTATTATACACAGATGCAAGAAGTACTTTTATCAAACAACTTACTTAAATGCAAAGATGTGCTCTGGAAAATTATTAAAAAATGTTTTGACTATTCAAAAATTCAGTTAAATGATAACAGAGACATTGCTGTTGAAAATGCCTGTGATTAGTTTGAAGAAATTGATAAAATGTGCATAAAGAAAAGCAAAAATAATAGAATATATAAATGATATATTAATATTTATAAATTAATATAAATTATAGAGCATAATGCTAAATCGTATAAGTAGTTATAGTCATGAATTAAATGTTATTTAAAATTTCATCTACAGCTCTGAGTTTATATTTTTATGATGGAAAATCCCTATCTGGGTTTTTTTTTTAACCTCTTCTTATTGAGAAAATATGAATTTGGAATATGTGATTAATTCATTGCCCAATCCCTGTGGCACATCTAATGGATAGATAAGACTAGTAAGAAAAAAATAATTGAAGAATTCAGAAAATTACAGAGGCTTTGGTTCATTTAACATTGAGGCAAAAAGCCCTTATACCCACACACTTACTTTATAGCAGAGAACAAATCTGGATCCTTAAAAATCCATAATAGTTTTCAATTTCCCTACAAGGTCTAACACCAATAACCTTAACATTGACATGCCTTCACAATTTGTCAACTAACCTACTATGTTTCCACACCTGTCTCTTGGTCTTAACGTCATGCATTCAATGTTGAGACAAATCAAACCAAACAGTATTTCAGTGCTGGCCCCAAAAGTCCAGCTTCTGTCCTTTTGCTCATGGCATTCTCTCTGACAAAATGGCTTTCCCCTCCTCTTCCCCATCAAATGTCTGCATCCTCCCCATCTCCAAGATCCATCTCAAATACCATTTCATTAGTGTTTTCATATGTCTCAAGTAGAGTTAAACCTCTTTCTTGTAATCCCAAATCTGCAATACCAAAGGCTCAATACTGGTGGCCTTCCTGTGTGATTGAGAGTCAGGAGGTGGATTTTCAGCTGAGTCATCTTAAGGTACTAGTGAGTGAGGTCAGTCCATATAATAATAATGAACCCTTAAAAAACACCAGAAGAATGTTAATAATAGCTAACTCTAGCTCAAAATTTGCTATGTGCCAGGCACTCTTCTAATTACTTTATATACATTAATTCATTTGATCTTCACAAGAACTTCATTATATCTGCAGTTTAATAGATAAAGAAACCAGAGCCGAGGTTTGGTAACTTACCCAGAGTGGTCCAGCTACAAGTGATAGAGCTGAGAAATGATGGAACTAACCATTATGCTCTCCTACCTTAATGAGGTATTAATGAGGACTACCAGAAAAAAGACCAGCCATGAGCAGAGAGACAGCCTGGTAAACTGAGGAATATGGAGGCACATGCATTTCGCTGGGGAAAGAAAAGGTGGAACATTAAGCAGGTAGGGATATAGCAAACTGGGGGTAGAGTGGGGCCCTGCCAGGGCTTTCTTCCCACTCTGGGCCAATTTCAGGGTCCTAAAGAAAAACACCTCTGCCAAATGCATTGGAAACTTCAAGGCATTGTAGGTAATTCATCACTTCTAAAATTCATAAGAAACTTGTCACATCTCCCTTATTAACTATATGGTCCTTGAGGATGTATGTTCAATTCACCTGCTACAATATCTAGAAGTTGATGTTTCACCTTGTAATTAATCAACAAAAAACTGTTAAATGTTTGCAACCACTAGTCCTCAGTTCAGTTAACTGTCTCTAAAAAGAAGATACCTGTCCAAGTTATTTAAGGAGAGTCTACTCCAACACTTTAAAAATAATTCTCCATTGTATTTTTCTTCATAACATTTCTTTTTGTTTTCTTATTGTTAGTCTCCCCCAACTATAAACTACATAAAGGCAGAGGTTTCATTCTTGTTTACTGATGTATTTCTGGTGCTCTAGAGCAATGCCTGGCACACAAAAATAACTCAGTAAATATTCATGAGGTGGATATTTGAAAAAGAATGGGCTTTGAAGATGCTCACCAAACCCTTGTGGGCAGCCTTTATTCTTGCCAGCCAACGTGATTCCATTACCCTCAAAGCAAACACATGTCATGGAGCACAAGGAAAAGAAAGGGTTTTGCTGGCGATTTCAGGAGGGAGTTAGGGAATGGAAGAGAGCATAAGCTTCAGGCAGAGCACAGCACTTTGGTCTTCCCTAAATCTCCATCAGGCATCTCTGTCCCCAGCCAGCTCCTCGCCTGCCAGCTGGCCATCCCTCCACCCTCCCACAGTGTCACCCCTCCAGCACTGCAGTTCCCCAGCTGACCTTGCTCCTGAATCTCTATATCCCTTTAGTATTCTACTGAGCAATATGAAGTCTCCAGTTTACCTTCTGACACCTGTCACTCTGTTGAGCAAAGGACACATTCCCTTTGGATCCATCCTCCTTAGGAGGAAGCATGGAAATTAAAAATAATTTTCTCTTTTAAAAGTATTTTTGGCCGGGCGCGGTGGCTCAAGCCTGTAATCCCAGCACTTTGGGAGGCCGAGGCGGGTGGATCACGAGGTCAAGAGATCGAGACCATCCTGGTCAACATGGTGGAACCCCGTCTCTACTAAAAAATACAAAAAATTAGCTGGGCATGGTGGCGCGTGCCTGTAATCCCAGCTACTCAGGAGGCTGAGGCAGGAGAATTGCCTGAGACCAGGAGGCGGAGGTTGCGGTGAGCCGAGATCGTGCCATTGCACTCCAGCCTGGGTAACGAGAGCGAAACTCCGTCTCAAAAAAAAAAAAAAAAGTATTTTTGTTTTTTCTGTCACATACCAAGAATTGAATTTGAATCCAAGCTTTGTGATTTTGTAGTTGCTTTATCTCAGCCAAATTACATAACCTCTTACTACCTAAGTCTTCTTATCTTATTAATGTGGAGGTAAAAACCAACTTGACAGGGCTATTTTGAGAATTAAATGGGACAAAACAGGCAAAAGCACCTTGTGCAAAGTAGGCATTAAAGATGGTAGATTAGCTGGGCATGGGGACCCATGCCTGTAGTTCCAGTTACTTGGGAGGCTGAGGTGGGAGGATCACTTGAGCCCAGGAGGTTGAGGCTGCAATAAGCTGAGATCATGCCATTGCACTCCAGCCTGGGCAACAGAGCAATACCCTATCAGAAAGAAAGAGAGAGAAGAAAGAAAAAGAAAGAAAGAAAGAAAGAGAAAGAAAGAAAGAAAGAAAGAAAAAGAAAGAAAGGAAGAAAGGAAAGGAGAGAAAGAAAAAAAGAAAGAGAGAGAGAGAAGGAAGAAGGAGAGAGAAAGAAAGAAAGAAAGGGAGAGAGTAAGAGAGAGATGAAAAAAGAAAAAGAGAGAGGAAAAGAAAGAAAGAAAAGATGTTCATTCTCTCTTTGTTCTTAAACTCTCAACTATCTAGAAGGACTCATGTCCCAAAGGTTTTACAGGACAATAGGAACTCATCACCATTTAGAACATTATTTCTGTGGTACCAGGGGTTTGGAAGGCATTAACTACACAGGGCAGTTCCTGTGGGCAGCAGTGGTAAGGGAAGGTGGGGAACATTGCTGTTTTCTCTGTGTATTTATATATCAAAAATTACTAAATAGGGTGAGCTGCATGAACATCACCGTTAGAGCAGCTACTCAAAAATGTCCTTGGTACCAGCCAGCCTGGGAAAATGAGACACACAGATCTTAATGAATTAAGTGCTCACCTAGTGCTTACAGTGAGAAAATGTCAACAGTTAAAGTTACCTTTCCACCCTAATCTTTTCTCCACTCCCTCAGTCCTCAGTGTCCTTATTATATAACGGAGCTGAGCCTAAGAAGCCATCCCATCCTGTCTTCATCAGCACTTTGTTAATGCCAAGTATGCTATCACCACATGTTATGATTCCCAGGCGAGTACATCATAATTGCCTCACAAATACTTGTTGGCTACTTGATTCTGATGGTAGTTATACAAATTATTCTTAAAACCCAAATTGAAGACCCTTGGCTGGTGTTTACAAGGTAGTGATTCAAGGGAACACTTACAATTGAAAAAACACAAAATAACTCATGCTTCGGATGCCAGGTGAGATAAACCAAAGTCGTTTTTGCCAGAGAGACACGTAAAGTATAGCACATTTGTCTAAAACGAAAGAAACAAGTAATTCCTCTTTCAGGCCAGAATGAACTCCCTAATTAATGATGTGATGGTGAAATTCAGCCATGTGATGCTGCATGCATTTGGAACATTTTGAAGTCAGCTTGGGTCAGAGCAAAACATTTTTTTCTCTTTACTTTTTATGAAGTCAATTTCTAAAAATATCATGACAGTTTTGATAGCTTCCACAGCCTGAAATCATTTCGGGTGATGCACAAGTGAGTTTCAGACAAAACTTATACCTAAAATTAACACAAACCTGACCAAGAAGGCTTGAAGGAGGGATAGGGCCACCTGGTATTTTGCAGCATCAGTGAGCATGGAAGAGTTCCCTCACTGGAACTAATGCCAGAGGCCTTAGAGAAATGCCTGTACCCACATCACTTAGGCTCTGTCTCTGCTTAAATCTCATTGCCTCCTCCCAAACCTCATCCTCATTCTGCAAGGATGACCTTTCTCCCTATTTCACTGAGGAAACAGAAGCTCTCAGAAGGGAATTTCTCCATGCTCCCACCACTTCAATCCACCTACCTGCATGTAACTCCATATTCTCTACTTTTCTTCTACATATGGATGAATTGTTGGTGCCTCTACGCAAAGCCAACTCCTCCATTTTGGCTTGACTCAATATCTATAACCTACTCTAACCTGCTTGGACACTCTGCCAAGATTTCTCCCCTCTCAGTCTTGCACCATCGGTTCTTCCATATCTTTTGGATGATTCCCATCTGCATAAAAACATGCTGATATTTCTATCATCTAAAAAAACAATAGGCAAAAAACAAAGACCTTCTCTTGACCTGTATCCTCCAGCCAAATCCTGTCTCTGCTCCTCTTTAGAGTAATCTTCCTCAAAAGAATGTTTAAATAGGCCCCCTCCATTATACTCTTTTTACTTTCTTACATTCACTACAGTCCAGCTCTGCCCCTACCATTCCAGCTCTTGTCAAAGCCTTCAAAGTGGGCTTCCACTTCAGTTCACTCCAACAATCAGTTCTCCATGCTCCCTTTAATGGTCCTCTCAGAAATGTCTGCCATGATCGATCATGCCCCCTAAACACGGATGGCATTTGTCTTCCAGGGCATCACTCTCTTCTGATTTTCCTCTGTCTCCCTGGCTGCTCTTTCACTGTTAGCATTGCTGCCTCTTCCCTATCTCCCCAGTCCTCAGACATGGCGGTACCCAGGACTCAGTCCTTGACCTCCCCTCTAACGCACTCACTCCCTTGGTATTCTCAGCCAGTCCCGTGGCTTTAAATACCAACTCCGTGCTGATGCCTCCTGACTTTATTTATTTATTTACTTATTTTTATTTTTGGCTCAGCCTGGAATATGCTTACTCAACATCTCCACTTGAATGTCTAATCATCTTTTCAGAAGCAACATGTCCAAGACTGAACTCCTGATATTTCCTCCCAAACCTGCTCTTCCCACAGATACCCTACAAACACCAATAAATGGCAGCTCCATTCTTCCAGGGGCTCAGGCCAAAAACCTTGGCTCATTCTTAATTCCCTTTTCTCTCTCACCAAAGCCAGTTCAACAACAAATTTTACTGACACCTCCTACAAAATACATCTGCTACCCTATTACTTCTAATCCACCTCCCCGGTTCAAACCACCCCCTCTCCTCTAGATTACATGCAGTAACTTCCTAACTAGTTCCCTCATAGTTATTCTTAACCTCTATGGTCTATTCTCTTCAATGCGGCCAGAACAAATATGATGGGAAGTCAAATCATGTAATACTTCTCTTCAAGACCTTCAAATGGCTCCCTTCCTCCCTTGGAGTAAAAGCACAAGTCCTCACAATGTTATATAAGGCCCTACACAATGTGGGCAACCATTATCTCTCCAATTTCATCTACCATCCCCTCTCTTCCTCCACTCCAAACATGCTAGTCTCATTGGCTTCTTGGACATGTGAGGGAAGCGCTCAGCCTCAGGTCTTTGCCCTTGCTGTTGCCTCTGCTGGGAATGCCTTCCCAGAGGCATTCTTCATATGGCTAAATCCTTCATTTCCTTCAAGTCCTTGCTCAGGAGTCAGCTCTAATGTGATTGCCCCAATCACCTTTTGAAATTGCAATCTCTCATCCCTATACTCACTATTCCTCTATCCATTTTATTTCTTTTTTACTTCCTGACTCTTGTAACCCTAACATACTATATCATTTCCTTATATATTTAGTTGATTGTCTTTCTGCCTCCTCTAGATTGTAAACACAGGAGGGTGGGGATTTTGTCCGTTTTGTTCTCTGTGACTGTCTTAACATAGTAGGCACTCAAGTGGTGGTGGTGTCAGTGAGCAAACTCACAGAGAGCAGCTCTGGAAATCGCATGATCCCTAGCTGTTCGAGGAATTAATTCACCTCAAGCAGAAGATAAATTCATTCTCAGACTAAATACATTTTCATTTTATCAAGAATATATAACTTCAGTTGCCATCATCATCATAACTCAGGTTTATATATTGTAGCTTTCCAGCTTACGAAATTCTTTCTTTTATATAGTCATATTTCAAGCTCAGGACAACCCCGTGAGTTAAATAGGGCAGACGGAGCCAATCCCATTTTACAGATGAGGATGCTAAGCCTCAGAACAGTTAAATACCTAGCTTCAAGGTCACCCAGATGATGAGTGCAAACTTGAGATGAACCTTGGAGTAAATCTTAAGTCCCCTCACTTGAGGATCATGGCTGTTGCACAGTCGGCTTTAAAATAAACAGCTTGCCCTTCTCTGGAGTGCTTGAATGAGTACTGACAGAATCTGGAAACTTTACTATCCTAACAGGGCTATTTATCTATTTATTTTGAGACAGTCTCAGTCTGTCACCCAGACTGTAGTGCAATGGCGTGACCTCCATTCACTGCAATCTCCACCTCCCAGGTTTAAGTGATTCTCCTGCCTCAGCCTCCCAAGTAGCTGGGATTACAGGCGCCTGTCATCACATCCTGCTAATTTTTGTATTTTTAGTAGAGACAGGGTTTCACCATGTCGGCCAGGCTGGTCTCGAAACCCTGACCTCAGGTGATCCTCCCACCTTGGCCTCCCAAAGTGCTGGGATTACAGGCATGAGCCACTGCACTGGGCCTTGGCTCTTGATTTATACAAAAAAAATCAACTGAGTGAGTCCCAGATTCCAACATTGTTCCCTACACAGGATACAGTTCAGGACAACACAGACTGGGACAGGTTATGCTTTCATGGAGTTTATATTCTCAGAGAAGAGATAGACAATAAACAAATAAATGAATCATCTAAAATGAGCCAGAGGATGATAGTGCCATGAAGGGAAAAGGGATAGAGGTTGATGAGGAGCATAGCAAATGAGCTAAGTTTGAGATGCCCACTAATAAGTTATTAACATGTTACCCATAAATTTTCAATTGGTAACAGGATGGACAGTGCCTCTAATTGCTGGCTGGGGATGCTACATATTGTATTATTATGCATTTGGGTATCAAAGATATTCAAGATTCTCAGTCTAGGAGTTAGGGAATAGGAGTGATAATAAAGCAAAATAAAGCAGAGCCTGGTCAAGAGTTTCAGATGATAGTGCTAAAACAAACATTAAGTTTTAAGAGCACAGATTTTATTCATGACAGAAGAGCTTTCTAATAAATGAAGCCGCTCAGCAGTGAAACACTCTGGAAATGAGCACCCTGTCATCGAAAGTATACAATAAGCAAATTAGTGACCTCTCTTCCAACTACAAATTTGATTATTTTCTATTCTGCAGAGTCTCTCTCTCTACCCTAAGCCACCATTATTTGCAGCGGAAGGCTCTGTGAGGGTAAGAAAAGGCAATGGGGTCAGGACAGGAGCAAAAATCTGGCCCAAAACCATGGTTTCTTGCTGGCCCTTATAGAGGATGAGAGCCACCTGACTGTCAGCCCCAGATCCTTCCATCAGTGGCTAAATTTGCCTCTTCTACAGGGAGATGAGGGGCATAGCCTCCTCTAGACTTCCACTGTAGAACCCACCAGGGGGTTAACATCTCAATGAGATCCCCTGCCCAGCAGGAACAGGCAGACGTCTTCGCAAGTTACTCCATTCTCACAGACAGCGAAGCCACCAGTGTTTACAAAAAAGGGAAGAGCAAACTGTCCTTGGCAGGAGGCTGCCCCTCTAGTGATTTCTCGATGCTCACTGACAATGTTCACATGTCTGCAGGCCTCCTGGAGATCAAGCCAGCTCACCATAACCCCGACGGCAGTTACCCACCCTCCTTTGCCTTTCAGCCAGTCTCCCAACCCTTCATTCCATGGGCAACCAGACATTCAGGGGTGACTGCATACTGGCCCAGGAAAGTTATCATGGTACAGACACTGGCAACAACTGCTAATATTGCTCCCATTTATCCATCACTTACTCTGGACTAGATAATGTGCTAAAAACTCCATATGTGAAAGGATGGGTTATAACCCATATATATATATATATATATATATATATATATATATATATATATATATATGTATGTATGCAGGGACATGCTTGGAGGACTACAGTTGACCAGAGTTTAACTAGCTGTGGTAGCTTTTGTTTGCTGAGCAGGGCAGGCCAGTCAAGGGATTTAGAGAGGTAGGAAGGGTGATAGAGGTGGGTTAAGGAAGCTAAGTAGGGGGCAGGGGAAGCCGGGGCATTTTGTGGGAAGGACATAGCCAAGAAGAGTTGCAGGAGGAAGAGAGATGAACCTGCCCCTATTAAGAGAAGAACAAAATTTCCTCTCCCTAGAGTAGAGTAGGATATTTAGAAATTGTGGGTGATGTACACCATAACACCTGCCATTTCCTTGTAAAATGTTTACTGTAATTTACATCACCTGTCAGTACACAGGGACTGGAGCCATGATTTTGCAGAGGGTGAAATGAAGCGCTGGGACTCAAGGTGAGAGCCAAGAGGTCCAAGGAGGTACCTTATCATATGGTCACATTATTCCGTTTAATTCTTACAACAGCCCAATAAGGCAGGCATTACGCTTTTTACAGTGTGTTGGGAGAGGGAGATTATTGAATAACAATCTGTAGACATTCCTGCCAACTGTAATGTAAAAGAAGGAGAGAATTTCTTATTTGTATCTGTCTACTCTGATCCCGTACCTTTAGCGTAAAGGCGAGTGTGGCTTCTTCACAATGTTCATCCAGATCACCCAGGGCCCTTCTAGATTTGCTCCCAGGTTTCTCCTGTTTCCCAGCACTGACTCCTAGTTTGTTGCTGACTCCTTCCTTTTGCTCCTCTCACTGTCCTCTGGGCTTGTCCGTGGGTCTCCTTGGTGGCCTGCAGAGTCCTCTGGCTCTACCACACTTGGCTGCCTTGGGCAAGATCCTCAGAGTAGTGCCAGCCTCTCTGCAAACTCTGGCACTGGCTTACTTGGTAGACATAAGTGCCAGAAGAGGCTACCTTCTGTTTCTGCATTGTCACAGCCCTTAACACAGTGTTGAGGGTCCCTTTATTATAGTAGGTAGTTAAGCGTAAGCAGGGCTGGAGAGGTCTCCCTTTGCCCCACCTGGAATGTCAGGCAACCATCAAGTGATGGTCAGGTGGTTGTTAACTGTCTCTCTAAAATAATAATTTGTTGCAGCCAGCACCAGGGAAAGGCAGTCTCCCAACAGACAGAAAACATCCGAAGCTGGTGATTGGCCGCTTCCTAATAAGATCTCAGGAGTTGGGCAAGTGGGCTCAAGCGTGTGCTCTAAGAGGCAAAATGGAGTTTAACTGGTATATGACCTCCTCAGGACATTTGACAGGTAACGGAAGAAGCCTTAAGTGACCATGCACACACATAACTCAAGTAAGCACACTGCGCATGTTCCCCTCCCAAATGCTAGTCAGGCCACTGCACAGACAGCCAGCCTGCCCCAAGGGAAGAATCGGGGAGAAGGAACAAAGACCCTGGGAGCATGTCAACATTAAAAAAACCCAAGTCAAAAGGTCAAACAGCACACTTGGTCTCTCGAGTGACCCTGTTGGCCCTCTTCTAAGTGTACTTTACTTCCTGCCCTAAAGCTTTTAAATAAACTTTCACTTCTGCTCTAAAACTTTCCTTGGTCTCTTACTCTGCCTTATGCCCCTCAGTCGAGTTCTTTCTTCTAAGGAGGAAAAAAATTGAGGTTGCTGCAAACCTGTATGGATCTGCTGCCACTAACATACTTTGGTGCCATGTGACTCAGATACATGCCGCTACTAACACCTTCACACTCAATAAGCAAGGCAGCATCTTGCGGTAGTTAGAACTGTGACCTCCAGAGTCAAAGCACATGGGTCTACATTTCCGCCCACCAAACACTTGCTGTGTGGCTTTGAGACAAGGGTGGTGACAGGAGAATAGAAAATAAGCCAGCACCCCCCTTTCTTGAGTATGTACTTTTCACTTCACAATAAATCTCTGTACTTTCACTGTTTTCCGACCCGTCCTTGAATTCCTATTCACAACAGTGCCAAGATCCTGGACACCAGCCAGGGTAGAGGTTGTGCCGCTGTTTGGGGACCTCCCCTATCCCATTGGTATGAACTTGACACAAGTTACTTGACCTCTCTGATCATTGGCTGAATGGGGATGATAATGGATTGTTGTAAGGATTAAATGAGGTAAGAAAAGGAAAGCACTTAAAACAGGTCCTGGCACATAGTAAGTGCTTGTAAAAGAAATTTTCTGGGCCCTCTAAATGTATAATATGCTACGAGGGTAGTTAAGCCCTAGAGACTGAGTTGCATAGCATGTTTGCAACTTGTTTCTTAGATTATAGGCTGACCGTCTTCTTCCTTGTTCTTATTCTTAAGTGACTAGGAAAGACCAGAAATCAGACTTCCTTCCTTCGAATCACTGATTTTTATTAGAGATTAACTGCCTCCTTTATTGTCTTGAACCTAACTCAGACTCAGATGGTGCCAAAGACCCTACAACTGTTACATCTTCAATGTGGAAAGTTAAATATACCTTTCCCAAAAGAATAAGACCACCTTGACAAATTGGATTGCTGTAGCTATGCATTAAGCCTTATATAGAAAGACGCTGACATTTTGTTAGGTTTCCCAAATTATAAAATTTGTGTGTATAATTGATCCCAAACTTCTATACTTCAGAACACTGATATCCATTGTTTGAAATCTGTGCTTCCCAGCTGGCTATCCTCAAACTCTGCACTTGAATAAACTCTCTTGAAACTAGATTCTGACCTTTGATTATTTTAGGTTGACATGCTCAATAAATGTTAGTTCATATATTAATTTATAGTGATTATTTATTGGAGGGGATGTGTAGAGTTGCTCACAACACAGGCCAAAAAATTTTGGGGGGATGTCAGGCCACTGCTGCTCCCCGCTGAACTCCCCCAAGGCAGGAGGAATATCTGTGATTTCTCACAAAAGTCTTTGGTCAGGTTCCCTCTGGGAACAGTCCAAAATGGAGGGAAAAGGAAGCTGATCATCACCTAATTGACAAGCTGGGTTTTCTTTCCTCTTCCCCATTCCTTTAATCTCTACAGATTGGACTTGACCCCAAAGCTGCTGTTGTGCAATAAAACATCATGTCACGCATAAACAACATTGTATCTTTCTTTCTTTTTTTTGAGAGGAGTTTCACTCTTGTCACCCAGGCTGGAGTGCAATGATGTGATCTCGGCTCACTGCAACTTCCAACTCCTGGGTTCAAGCAATTCTCCTCCCTCAGCCTCCTGAGTAGCTGGGACCACAGGTGCATGCCCAGCTAATTTCTGTATTTTAGTGGAGACAGGGTTTCACCATGTTGGCCAGGCTGGCCTCGGACACCTGTCTTCAGGAATTTCACCATGGATTTAAACATGTTGGCCAGGCTGCTCTCGTGTTCCTGACCTCAGGCAATTCACCCTCCTCAGCCTCCCAAAGTGCTGAGATTACAGGCATGAGCCACCTCATCCAGCCAAACAACATCATATCTTATTCTTCTTTCCTCCCTCCCAAACTTTTTCAGACTGCTGAAACATACGTGACACGGTAATTGCCCTATAAGCTGCATACCTCGACCATATCTTGCTCTCTGTAACCCTAATATGACAGGCAAGCAGTCCAAACCCACGCCATCTTGGCCCCTGCAGCTTGTAATAAGTAACTAAGGTCTGTAATTTCCACCCTACGCGGCAATGTGTAAACTAAGGCTTATCTTGACTTCTGTGACCCACTTAAGTAACAATTGGAATGTCCAAAGCCCCTCACCCTCACCGCCCCCTCCCCCCAGGAGGTGGTTTACGGGAATAAAAGGTCTTGACGCTGTCCTTTCAGGGCCATCGGTTAGAGAGGCAGTCCTCCCTGGCCGCTGGCAATAAAGACCCTGTAATTTGGCTTAGTCTTTGTCTCAGTGGTGATTTCACACTGGCTAGGTTACAACACATATTGTTTCTCAATTTCTTTAAACAACAACAACAACAAAATGTTTAATCACAATAGCCTGAAATAAACCAATCTGCATGTAAAAGAAATGTGTGTGTATAAATTACTGTGGGTTCTACTGAGTAGGGGGAAGGGACAAGTGAAGAGGAGCAAGGCCCCCCAAAAAAATGACATTAAAGCATCTCAGTAGCTACGGGGAGTCCCCACTCAGGAGACTGCCCTTACCCACCTCCCCACCATTCCTTCCATCCACGGTGGGAGCTCAGTAAGACCACAGATGAAATCACAAAGAACCAATCTTACCAGAGCAAGTGTAGCAGAAAGGGCAAATTCCACAGGGAGAAGTTGTTCAGGCCTTTTAAATGAATATTCATAGCCATATGATTTACTGGACAAACTGGGATGTTGGGCTTAAACATTCCACAAGGGGTTCAGCAGGGAGTTCTTTATTCACTACATTTAAATGCAAATGATAACAAAATTGCATGACAATACACACTGAAAAATTGATTTAATGCAGCATAAGAGAAGGATTAGGGAATTAGTAAGAAGGATTTTATTTTAGTTCTTTACAGAGGTTCAAGTCAGGCCAGAGAGAAGCCAAAAATTTAAATGCTATTACAGGGGACAACCTTGTCACCAAACAGGATTTGTATAATTATTTTTCTCCTCTTGTGAAGAAATGGAAGAAAAAAGTCTGTATTTTTGTTCATCAAAGATATTTATAGCTACCTATTAGGACTCCTGATCAGCAGGAGTTTATCTCACCAAACTGATAATAATTCAGGCAAACGCCCAGAATTTTTTTTTTTTTTTTTAGATCCTCTCACTCTGTTGCCCAGGCTGGAATTCGGTGGAGTAATCTCAGCTCACTGCAATGTCCGCCTCCCAGGTTCAGGTGATTCTCCTCCCTCAGCCTCCTGAGTAGCTGGGACCACAGGTGCACGCCTAGCTAATTTTTGTATTTTAGTGGAGGCAGGGTTTCACCATGTTGGCCAAGCTGGCCTCGAACTCCTGACTTCAGTGATCCACCCGCCTTGGCCTCCCAAAGTGCTGGGATTACAGGCGTGAGCCACTGCACCTGGCCCCAGAAATGTAATGTTACATTTAGCTAGCCTGTGTCATATTGAGTGGGAATGCATATGCCTAGAAATTCTGGAAGCAGTTCCCAGACCCTTATTGTAACTGATGAGAAATACTGGTTTTCGAGGGCTTCCAAGTTGAGAACCCCAGATATAGGAACATCTTCTAACGTACATTCATTGCTCTGAAAGAAAAGAGATCTAAATGTTCCATATGGGGGAAGAATGGCCCATTGTATCCAGTAGGAGCTCTACTCTGAAGGGAAGCCTTGGAAGTCCCCCATGATGTGAGAAAGATGTGAAAGACCATAAATCCCATACTTTAAATGCTAAAGTGCTATGCCAATGCCAAACTGTCACCCGCTGTTGTCTAGAGTGGAAGCATTATTATATCTGCTCAAAGATAGGAATTGGACATGTTTCCATACCAGCCCTGTCTGCAACCCAACTGGTCAAGCAAACACATGCAAAATGGGGAGGAAAAACACCCTGTCTGTAAATGCAGGTCAGAAAGAGAAGCAATTACGTACCAACTAAAAGGATCTCAGGCTGGGTGCAGTGGCTGAAGCCTGTAATCCCAGCACTTTGGGAGGACGAGGTGGGAAGCTCATTTGAGTCCAGGAGTTCGAGACTAGCCTGGGCAACACGGTGAAACCCCATCTCTACAAAAAATACAGAAATTAGCCAGGCACAGTGGAGTGTGCCTGTAGTTCCAGCTACTTAGAAAGCTGAGGTGGAAAGATAAATTGAGCCCAGAAGGTCAAGGCTGCAGTGAACTGTGATGGCACCTCTGTACTCCAGCCTGGATGACAGAGCAAGATTCTATCAAAAACAAAGAAAGAAAGAAAAAGGAAGAAAGAAAGAGAAGGAAAGAAAGAAAGAGAAAGAAGGAAAGAAAGAAGAGAAAAGAAAGAAAAGGAAAGGAAAAAGAAAGAAAGGAAGGAAAGGAAAGGAAGGATTGATCCTTTGAAACAAGAGGATTCTAGGATTTGCTTCAAAATAATACAGGGCAGGGATCAGGAAGTGGGTAGAAGTATCAAAAAATCAAAACGGGCAAGGAATGGTGATTACTGAAGCTGGGTATAAGTACATCAAGTTCATTGTATTGTTCTGTTGACTTTTGCATATGTTTAGAATTTTTCATAAGAAAAATGGCTTTTTTATTACTTGGTTTTTAAAAGATTCCACCTCTCCCAAGTAAATATGACACTATCCACCTCTGTTGGGACAAAGACACCATTGCCGGGAACAAGGTCATTTAGCCACTTACATGGGAGCCCTGGGAATAGGGAAGTGTCCACCACATGGCCATGAGGGAGGAGCTAGACAGAACTGAGACTTCAAGACAGGACAAGAGTTGACTGGAGCTTTCAACAGAACTTTTTTTATTTTTATTGTTTTCTGTTTGTTTGTTTGTTTGTTTTTTGTAGAGACAAGGTTTTGCCTCAAGAGAACTTGTTTTAATAAAACAGCCCTTTCAGTGAAATATCAAAAAACAAACTTGATAATTCCAGAATTAGTCTCAGCCCTGCCTGGGAACACGCATAGTGTCTTTGTTACTTCAAAGGCAGGATGTTATTCACAGTGTGTGGTTGAAATCTCACACAACTATGTGCTCTGACCTGCAAAGTTTTGGAAGATATCACATCTTGACAATACACCAGTTAGATTTTTTCATAAATTGAAATAGTTTAGCAGTTAGTCCACCAAATGACAAATTTTTCAGAATGTCAGGACATTTTAACATGCAGGTAGCTATAGCTTGCCTTACTTGATTCAGTTAGAAAGAGAGAGACAGTGCCACAATAAAGGGATTACTTGCTATGCTAAGTTCAGTGATAGACAAGACAGCACAATCAGGCTGCATTAGAATGTAGCGTCATGAATTGAACATTAGAGGGATGCAGACGATGCAGGTATGTTTAAAGGCGATAAAGCAGGATGCCATGGAGACTGGGAATGTAAGACATCCAGGTAAAATGAACTAGAGCTTGTGAAGCTGAAACAGAAGGGTGCTGGGAGGACAGAGTAGCTGTGTCCACCTATTTGAATGTCTCACAGTAGAAGACAGATTAAACTTGCTGCATGGATCTCGAGGAAACGAACTAGGTCCAACACATGAGAGTCTCAGGAAGCCCAGGGTCAGCTAGATAGAAGGAACAATCTTGAAAAAAGTGCAATAGTGCCAAGTGCTATTTGGCTGCTTTGGAAAATAGTGCATTCTCTGGGCCTGAAAGATCTTAAGCAGACATTGGACAGATACTTGTAAAAATGTTTTAAAAGGGATTTCAGAACTGGAAGACTATCTGCACAATTTTGAAATCTGCTTCAAATGGAGATTCTGTGATTTCTGAAGATGAAAACTTATAATTGATAAACCAATGGCTTTTGTTTGTTTTGTTTGCCCAGAGTAAGTAGTTTACAAAGCTTCACTTCACTCGGTGCTATGTACCTAAAACCTTTTCAAACAGCAACTAAATCAAAATAAAACTCAACTGCTCTCCCATTCTTTCTTTTTCTTTTTTCTTTTCTTTCTTTCTTTTTTTTTTTTTTTTTTGAGACTGAGTCTCCTTCTGTCACCAGGCTGGAATGCAGTGGTGCAATCCCAGCTCATTGTAACCTTGGCCTTCCGGGTTCACACAATTCTCCTGCCTCAGCATCCCAAGTAGCTGGGACTACAGGTGCACGCCACCACACCCAGCTAATTTTTGTAATTTTAGTAGACACAGGGTTTCACCATGTTGGCCAGGATGGTCTCGATCTCTTGACTTCGTGATCCGCCTGCCTCGGCCTCTCAAAGTGCTAGGATTATAGGTGTGAGCCACCACGCCCGGCCTGCTCTCCCATTCTTTGGGTTATTTATTTATGTATTTATTATTTTTTTGTTTGCTCTCCCATTCTTAAGCCTAATTTTGCCTCACTAAAAAATCATTCCTGCATATCCCATGCACCTGCCTGAAGTGTCCAGTGGACACTTGACTCCATATATTTCACTCCTGCCAAGTTTCACACTTCATAGCTCCCAAACATGACTTGCCAGTTCCCACTGTGGATATCTGGGAAGAAGCATGAGCTTTTCTATCTTGAGGCAAGAATTATCCCAATTTTGAAGTCCCTAAGTCATTGGCACCTTGTGTTTGCTATCTGTCCTATTTTTTGGTCCTGTCTTGCGTGATTCTCAGTTTTCCTGTATTTTCTGGTTCCTAAATGCTTGTCTTTTTTCTGATCTCCTATTTTCCCTAGACATTGAAATTCTGAATATTCCTTCATTTGCTAAATATTTAAAGTATCTTCCATGTTCCTAGAACACTGTGCTAGGCACCTTAGGAGATTTAAAAAAAATATGACCTTGGCTAGATCTTATGTCTGATAGATAATATGAGGCCTGGGAAGAAATAGCTACAACCCACAGCATAATGTGCTAAGTGCTATCACAGAGGTACAAACCAAGTGCTGTCAAAGTTCTCAGGGAAGTGAGATGCTGCAGAAAAACTAGACGTGACTGCAAGAGCACCGTGTAAAAGCCTGACGCAATTGGTGTGCTTATTTTCTAATCCTCAGATATAAGGTCTGTAAGATATTAAATTTAAAGAAGGAGGTAGCTATGAAACAAGAAAAGGATAAATGTGTTCTGAGAAAGCATACTTAATGTTCAACAGCAGATAAATCTCCAACATTAGCCAGAGTAGTGAATCAATGTCCACTGTAAACCAAACATCAGAAAACCATCCCCACCAAGGACATGGCCATTTACCCAGTCAGCCAGAAAAATTACAATTATGAAATTGAAACTACATTTGCTGCTTAAATGAGTCTTTTTAGAGATTCCGTTTAGACTGAAAATTGTTCATTAAACAGTTTCTCTGGGTAATGGACTTCAACAGCACTTCCTATTTTAAGAACCCTTTAGATACTCCCATTCCAACACCCAGAAGTAGGCTAGACCAGAGGTAGCAAACTTTCTGTAAATGTCTAGATAGTAAATACTTTTGACTTTGCAGTCCATAAAGTTTCTGTCACAACCACTCACCTCTGTTGTTTCAGTGCAAAAACATCCAGAGGTAATACACACATGAATGAGAGTGGCTATGTGCCAATAAAACTTTATGAATACTAAAATTTTATTTTATAAAATTTATATGTGTCACAAAATATTATTGTTATTTTACATGTTTTTTAACCATTTAAAAATGTAAAAAGCCACCCTTAGCTTGCAGGACTTACAGAATCAGGTAGCTGCGCACAATTGCCCTGTAGGCCATAGTTTGCCAACCTCCGAGTTATGTCAATCGGCCTATCCTACAAATGAAAAAGATAAGTCTCCAGGAGACTAAGTGTATTCCCAAATCAACAGCCATTCACTTTATTTGTTTCCACATAAAGAGAAAAAATGGAGTGACAGAAAAAACTGGGGCCTTTACCCAGTCTTTGTCAATCTTGTTAACAGCATGAGAACCTGATATATTACCTCTACCTTTTGATTCCCTGGGGCACAACAAGTAAATAATTTTTAAATGGTGCTTAGCAAGATTGGTTCATGGTACATGAATCAATTATGGCTTGAATTTATATGTATAATATTTATTGTCTTAATTTTAATTTAAAACGAATGACATGTCTCTTTTTTTAAAAAATGTTTTCTTTTAAGGATCTTGTAGTTTATGTGATGAGCTATGCACTGATAAATATTTATCAGCATATAAATATTTCCAAAGAAATATGAATAGTCATGAATGTAGTTTAATCTCAGTGCTTCATGGAGGAAGTATTCTTCCTCTCTGTGGGTACTCAGATGAAGGGTTGGAAAAACGCTGAAGAATAAAGCATTGGCTGGGCACGGTGGCTAACACCTGTATTACTAGTACTTTGAAAGGCTGAGACAGGAGGATCACTTGAGTCCAGGAATTAGAAGCCAGATAGGGCAATATGGTGAGACCCTGTCTCTAAAAATTTTTTTTAAAAAATTAAAATTTAAAGAATAAATGTAGCATCAGAAAACCCAACCCCTTACCATAGTGTTACTTTATTGAGCCTTTAAAATGGTATCATAATAATTTCAATAGTCATGGAGAATAATAGATTTTTGTTTTTGTTTTTGTTTTCTTTTTTTTTTTTTTTGAGACGGAGTTTCGCTCTTGTTACCCAGGCTGGAGTGCAATGGCGCGATCTCGGCTCACCGCAACCTCCGCCTCCCGGGTTCAGGCAATTCTCCTGCCTCAGCCTCCTGAGTAGCTGGGATTACAGGCACGCGCCACCATGCCCAGCTAATTTTTTGTATTTTTAGTAGAGACGGGGTTTCACCATGTTGACCAAGATGGTCTCGATCTCTCGACCTCGTGATCCACCCGCCTCAGCCTCCCAAAGTGCTGGGATTACAGGCTTGAGCCACCGCGCCCGGCGTTTTTGTTTTCTTGAGACAGTGTCTCTCTCTCTCTGTGACAGAGACAGGCTGGAGCACAGTGGCATGATCATGACTCACTGCAGCTTCAACCTTGTGGACTCAAGCCATTCTCTTATCTCAGCCTCCAGAGTAGCTGGGACTACAGGCTCACACCACCACATCTGGCTAATTTTTAAATTTTCTGTAGAGATGAGATCTCTCTCTGTTGCCCAGGCTGGTCTTGAACTCTTGACCTCAAGCAATCCTCCCACCTTGGCTTCCCAAAGTGTTGAGGTTACAGGTATGAACCACTGTGCCCAGCCAGAACCATAGTTTTGTATGAATAGAAATACACTTGATCAAACTTCCAGTATTTGAGCTAAAAACAAGTGTTTTTGTTCAGGATCTTCACAGTGCTTACTTTTCAGACAATTAAGCCTGTGGAGAAGAAAGTAGGCACATACCCAAATCCCACAAAATCATGGAAGATAAAACTAGGGTGAACTGAGTTCACCAAATCTGAGAATACTTGAGCAACAGGCGCCGAGACTAGGCAAGAACAACTGATGAGGGGAGTGATTTTTTGCTTATTTGCTGTTGTTCTTTTGGTGGGTTGCACAGGAATAGAATTTCTCACTTGTATATTTCATCAACAGATATATCTTATACAATGTACAATGGTTCCATTTCAGAAAATAATAAAATCGTGGCCAGGTGTGGTGGCACACACCGGCAATCCTAGCACTTTGGGAGACTGAGGCAGGTGCATCACCTGAGGTCAGGAATTTGAGACCAGTTCAGCCAACATGGTGAAATCCCATCTCTACCAAAATAATACCAAAAAAAAAAAAATTAGCCTGACATGGTGGCGGGTGCCTGTAGTCCCAGCTACTTGGGAGGCTGAAGCACGAGAATTGCTTTAACCCAGGAGGCAGAGGTTGCAGTGAGCCAAGACAGTGCCACTGCACTCCATCCTAGGCAGCAGAGACTCCATCTCAAAAAAAAAAAAAAAAAAAAGATAAAAGAAAAGAATAAAATCATGAAAAGAAAGAAAAAAAATTCTTCAAAGAGTGATATAGAAATAACAACTTTCAAATGTTTACATAAAATCACAATGGCAGCTCCCTACTGAACTGCTAACAGAGGGAACATTGACATTTGGGATGCGGGTCCAACATCTGCCCTGCACTCCTTTGCCCATCATCTTTTGAGGCTCACTAAAAAAAATGCTGGGTCAGATCTGAACCCCTTGGCACTGCTCCCCTCATGACAAGTTTTCTGGATCTCTCACCTGCTGTCCTTTCCTGTGCCCACCCACACTCTAGTAAGTTCCCTGGATTCCTTAAAGTGCCATGCTGTTGAGGCTTCTACACATATTCTGCTCCCTTCCCAGAATGCCATTCTCTTTTTAAATTTTTTCTTTTTCTTTATCTTTTTTTTTTTTTTTTTTTAAAAGATGGGGTCTTGCTTCGTTGTCCAGGCTGGTCTTGAACTTCTGGGCTCAAGCAATCCCCCTACCTCAGCCTCCCAAGTAGCTGGAACTAGAGGAACGTGCCACCACACCAGATTTTTTTGTTAATTTTTTTTTTTTTTTTTTTGATACAGAGTCTTGCTCTTGTTGCCCAAGCTGGAGTGCAATGGTGTGATCTTGGCTCACTGCAACCTCCGCCTCTGGGGTTCAAGTGCTTCTGCATCAGCCTCCCAAGTTGCTGGGATTACAGATGTGCACCACCATCCTGGCTAATTTTTTTTGTATTTTTAGTAAAGATGGGGTTTCATCATATTAGGCAGGCTGGTATTGAACTCTTGACCTTAGGTGATCTGCCCACCTTGGCCTCCCAACGTGCTAGGATTACAGGCATGAGCCACTGCACCAGGGCATTTAACAATTTTTTGTAGAGATGAGGGTCTCATTATGTTGCCCAGGCTGGTTTCCAACTCCTGGGCTCAAGCAATCCTCTTGCCTTGGCCTCCTGGAGTGCTGGGATTACAGGTGTGAGCCACCATGCCCAGTCAAGAATGCCATTCTCTATTCTGTCCACTGGGCAGCTTCTACTCTCAAGCTGAAACTCTAACACCTGCTCTAATGACCCATCTACCTTGTCCAGAAGTGGTAACTTCCTTCATGCTCCCACTTTACCTCATTCTCACCTCTTTTATAACACTTTTCACCTAAGTTGCTTTCAGTTTGTTATCTCCTCTAGAGATCATCTAGAAGATAGTCTCTCTGAGACATAAGAAGTGTCATCGTTTTTCATATTTCTAGGCCTAGCACAGTGCCTGAGGCACATTAATAACTCAATAAACATCTGTTGAATGAATTAATAGCCATGGAGCCTTCCTGACTTTCCTGCACATACATCTACCATAGACTTGAGATGAGGATTCTAACATCTCACTCATTCACTCATTCACAAATTCAACAAACTTTTTTTTTTTTTTTTTTTTTTTTTTGAGATGGAATCTCACTCTGTCACCCAGGCTGGAGTGCAGTGGCACAATCTCAGTTCACTGCAACCTCCACCACTCAGGTTCATCCAATCCTCCTACCTCAGCCTCCCGACTAGCTAGGATTGCAGGAATGCACCATCAAGCCTGGCTATTTTTTTTTTTTTAGATACATTTTTAGTAGAGATGGGGTTTCCCCATGTTGGCCAGGCTAGACACTAACTCCTGACCTCAAGTGATCTGCCTGCCTCAGCTTCCCAAACTGCTGAAACTACAGACATGAGCCACCGTGCCTGACCTCAACAAACATTTCCTGAGCACTCACTGTGTGCCAGGCACTGTCTTCGGAGCCTGACATTCATTAATGAGCAGAGTAAACAAACATCTCTGCTCTTGAGGAGCTCTAGTTGGGGAGACAGGCATTGAATAATAAGCATAAGCAAACAAGAAATAACGTTTTGTTTAAAGGTGATAAGCATGAAGGGGAAAAGATATAAGTAGAGCAGAATAAGGGAGACTGGGAGTGTGTGAGGTGCAATTTTAATATGTGATCAGGAGAGTAGGATTTGCCAAGTGGACAATGAGGAGAAGGTTACGTTTGAGCAAAGACCTGGATGAGGGGAGCGAACGAGACATGGGCTACAGGGGGAAAGGCATTCCAGGCAGAGGGAACATTCAGCATAAAGACCCCAAGGCCAAAGCAAGGAGGTTCCATGGTGTTAGCTAAGAATGAAGTGGAAGGGATGTGTTAGGGTGGAGGTGGGAGCAGGGTAGCAGATCGTGGAGGCCTGTAGGCCATGATTACGATTTTGACTTTGATTAATTGAGATACAGAGCCATGGAGGATTTATAGCAAAGGAGCAACATGATCTGACTTAGATCTGGCTTACATTTTGAAAGGATCACTCTGATTATTTTTAAGAATCGAGTTTTGCCACCAAGAGTGGAAGCAGAAAGACCAGTTAAGAGGCTATTGCAATAATTCAAATGAAAGATAACAGTGGCTTGCACCAGTAATGTAGATGGAGAGAGGTGGTTGGTCTTAGTTATATTTTGAAGAAAAAGAGATTCCAAACCATTTGGACATAAACAGTGTGTGCAAAACAGGGAATAATTAAGCATTAGTCCAAGGTTTTTGGTCTAAGAAACTGGAACAAGAATAAAACTATCAGCATTTAGTCTTATCTAGGGAATATGCTTTACTATCTCTTCTACTGCCTGGTAAATATTAAATTAGGTCAATATGTTGCAGCATGTCTACTCACGTGGAGGCAATTTGATGTAGGAGAAAATACAGAAAAAAGGATGCTATTTAGCTGCCATCACTTCCAGGGGGTTAGCCTCAGAATCTTGCTCCCTTGCTACTTCATTGTCTTAACCCCTTATTGCCACAATTATAAAAAATTTCCTGGCTGGCTTACTTGTATAATGTTAAAGAGAATTATAGATTAAATTTAATGAGACATAGCTTAACAGCAATATGGTTTAAAGAAGCTCAGCTAAAGTGGCTTCATTATAAGGATGATAATGGGGAAGATGATGTAGCTGGCAGTGGTCATAATATTTGCCTTTGCTGTAGAGTTTACAAATCATGGAGACCCTGGAAGGTGTAAAGGGAGGAGGGAGCCAATGTCTGGAGCATGGCCTTGGTCACACCATGTAAGCCACCAGAAGATCTTTTTAAGCTAAAAGACTTCTGAGGCTAGCTGTCAAACTATCCCCCAAAAGCAAACCTGTTCCATGCAATTGAGTGCTTGTAATTGGTACATGTCTGCCCATGGAAAACTCCCTCCTGGAAAAATCATGCTGTATTTATATATATTGAGATATGGAACATATCCATAAATAAATTTATGTAATTCTCTATAAAGTGAACTCCTATGTCTCAGGTCGTAGTCTGTAACATCAAATACTAAAGAATTATTTCAAATGCCTTTGTTTAATCAAAATTTTGTGTATTGAATATGTTTTTTAAAATTTCTGTTAAGAAAAGTCTTGCTCTGTTGCCCAGGATGGAGTGCAGTGCTGCAATAATGACTCACTACAGCCTCGAACTCCTGGGCAGAAGCAATTCTCCTGCCCTAGCCTCCAAACCACTGGGATTACAGGCATGAGCTACCATACCATGCCTGAAAAAAATATTTAATGCATTCCTTTGTGTAGTTAGGATCTTTTTGAGCAATTAACGATGATCCAAAACCAAACATGAAAAAGAACTGTACAAGAAAGTATATCTCACAGCATTATTAAATATTAATTGAGCAACCATCACATGCAGAACACTATACTGGTGGCCAAGAGGACAATTATATTGAAAAAATTAAGAATTTAATTTTTTCAACGAAACACTTTCAAAATTGGATTTTTATTCTCTCTTCCAGTCATGCATGGATTACCTTTAAACTACTGCCTAACAATAGAAAAATAACAAAATAAATATATTATCTGTCTACTTTTTCATTTTCCTTGTGTCTGTGGATATCTTTGAAACTGAGAGGTTCAAACCTGAGTGTTGGCAGTTGTGCTTTTAGTTTGCCTCCACACTTTAGGCTGCTCATTTGACTTGATCTAAAATTGTAAATTTGTGTAGAAATGTTTCTCTGAGACCCATAACATTTCAAAGGTTGTTCCTATTAAGCCATAATTCAAACTATTTAAGAAATAGCTTGAATTACCTTAATTCTGATAGTTCTAAGCAGAAAGGCTTGGAAATATAGAAAAGGATCAAGTAAAACAAAAAAGAGAATAGAAACTGAAAATAAATATTTCAAAACTCCTAGGACATCAGCTCTGTACTTCATTATATCCTATCGCTTGGTTTGGAATAAATTCTAGATAGGAGATTTGCCTCTCACAGTTAGGTTGTTTTCACATGAGGCTCAGTCAGTCAGTGCAGCAGACAAAAGTAAATTGAGTCACCTGCTTGTGTAAACAAAATATCTACATTTTCTTTTTTAGCCCATTATTCTTAAGCCATGAGCAGACACTGTTCCTGCTAGTAAAACCACCTTGAGTGATCCATGAATTACCACTTGTGTACCTTCAGCTTCCCAACAAATTAGGTAGGATTGCCAAGCATCTACATTTTTATTTTTTTGAGAGAGGGTCTCACTCTATTGCCCAGGATGGAGTGCAGTGGTGCCATCATGACTCACTGCAACCTTGACCTCCTTGGGCTCACAATCCTTCTACGTCAGCCTTCCATTGCTCATGATCCTTCCACCTCAGCCTCCCATGCAGCTAGGACTACGAGTGTGTGCCACCATGCCTGGCTAATTTTATATTTTTAGTAGAGATGGGGTTTTATCATGTTTCCGAGGCTGGTCCCAAACTCCTGGGCTCAAGTGATCCACCAGCCTCAGCCTCCCAAAGTGTTGAGATTACAGATGTGAGCCACCATGCCCAACCCCAAGCATCTATTTAAGTATAATGTCACAGCCATCATCAGAGTGATGGGCAAGTCAAAATTGGTTCTGTGAACTGTTATCAGTTATACCCAATTTTACAGCCTCAACACTAACAAAGAGTCAAATTTAGGATACCGATTCTCTTCCATTTTATAGTTAAAGAAAACAGAAAACCTTTATCATTTTATTTCCATATTGCTAATAAATATAACTTTCTTGCATGAAGAAATCATAATAATATAACTGGAATCTACTGGGAGCTTTCATTATAAGACTCAGATATCAGCCAGGAGCGGTGGCTCACCGCTGTAATCCCAGTGCTCCGGGAGGCCAAGGAGGACGGATGACGAGGTTAAGAGTTCGGAGAATCACTTGAACCCGGGAGGCAGGGGCTGCAGTGAGCTGAGATTGCCCCTGCACCCCAGCCTAGCTGACAGAGCAAAACTCCACCTCAAAAAAAAAAAAAAAAAAAGAAAAAGAAAAAAAAGACTCAGATATCCCAGATCACAAAGAAACTTTCAATTCAGGTATTCTGTCACATCAGCGCTTGGTTAGAACACATATTACCAAAATTTTAAAGTAAGATACATGAATCTTTACATTCCTCACCAACCCCAAACCTGCTTCTCCTCTAGTGTTCTCTCTTCATCCACCTTGGACAGAAACCTACAAATTACCCTGGGCTACTACTTCATCACATCACCAAATGAAGATCTCTTTTACTTCCTAAATAACCTTCAGATACACTCATTCTCTATCCCAGAAACCACCAGCCTGGGCCAGGTGACCATCTTCTCTGGCTTGAATCCTGTATTGCTGAAATATGTACCTAACTGGTCACCACATTCTTGCCCTTCACTAATCTACATTCGACATTTAATTACATTATAATTTAAAGATATGGCTATGTTACTCCTTTATTTAAAAAACAATGCAACATCAGCCAGGCTTGGTGGCTCACGCCTGTAATCCCAGCTACTTGGGAGGCTGAAGCAGGGGAATTGCTTAAATCTGGGAGGTGGAGGTTGTGCTGAGCTGAGGTCACACCACTGCACTCCAGCCTGGTGATAGAGCAAGACTCTATCTCAAAAAAAAAAAAAAAAAAAAAAAAAAAAAAAAAAAAAATCTTTCTTAAAACAAAACAAAAACTATGCAATGTCTTTTCATTGTCATTGGGATAAAGTCTAAATTCTTTAATATGACTTAGGAGCCTTCATAAATGTTCAGACATTCATCTGCCTTCCTCTAGTCTCACCTCTCACTCCCCTTCTCCTTGAGCCATCCTTTTTCTATTACTCTATGATTCTGTCTCTTCACCCTAGCCTTTTTACATGGCTGAGCCCTTTGTCTAAAACAAGATTCTATAGATTCATTTAACAAAATTATTCAACAACTATTATGGAGATCCTACTACATGCTAGCTACCAGGAAATGTATCAATGACATTGTTTCTGTCTTCAAAAAGCTTAAGATCTACCAAGGGAAACAGCCGTAAAACGTATGAGATGAGAGTTATGCCCTGGAAAGCATAAGGTGATGTGGGAACAAATGTCAGGGGAGCCAGACATAATTGAGGAGTCAGTGGAGGTTCCCTGAGAAACTATTGTTGAAGCTAAAATCTGAAGAACGAACAGGTGTTAGCTGATGTAACAGAAGAGTGGGGAGAATGGAGGAATTCCGAGGAGTTATGGAAAGACCGTTCCAATGACAGTTAAATGGAAAAATATGAGTATTCAGAAAAGAAAGTCTTTTTTTGTTAGACACCGTTATCTCTGTTGGATATACTTTGTTGGTGGCTTGTGTTGCCAAGGAAAAAGCATTTGAAAGGTTCTCATGACCCTTTGTTGACAGCTAAGTTCAAATGGCTTCTTCTTTTGTAGGTGATATTGCAATTACAGGGAATAATAAAGAAACATCATGAATGAGAGAGTCTAGGTATCAAGAAAGTGGTTCTATACTGATTTTTGCTGATGAATTTGACCCAATGACTTACCTATGTACCTCTGCTTTATCAACTGTAAAAGAGGATGATAGCATAATTCAGTTTACCTTACAGGGTAGGATCCAATGAGATAGTGGTATAAAGGAAGAGTACCAATTGCACTTAATCACTTTTTTAATGTAAGAATTTCAAGCATATTCAACAGCTTCTTGATTTACAGCAGTTATATATATATATATTAGTAGAAACTCAAATTCATGTTTCTTGTGGTTTCTAGCTGTAGTAGTAGGGGCTGCATCTCTAATTCTGCAACAAGGAGAAGGCCTTCTTCATTACCCTTTCAGAAGAACAAAATTAAATTGTGTCTCTTCGAATGATCCAGTTCAAAGCTGGATTATGTCTCTTCAAATGATCCAGTTCAAAGCAAAAAAAAATTTTGTTTTTGAAATAAGAAAACTGGAAAATCCAGTTACTTTACAATTATCAAAAAGCAGGATATAGCTGGATGTAGTGGCTCACATCTATAATCCCAGTTACTTGAGAGGCTGATGTGGGAGGATCACTTGAGGTCAGGAATCGGAGACTAGCCTCAGCAGAGTAACAAGACCCTGTCTCTAAAATACTTGTTTAAATTAGCCGCCACGGTGTGCCCGTGGTGCCTGTAGTCCTAACTATGCAGGAGGCTGAGGTGAAAGGTTCGCTTGAGCCCAGAAAAGAATGGAATTTGGTCATTTCTGGCTGTCACAGCCACCATGACCTCTTCTTTTTGGTCACATTCTCCTGGATGCTGGTAGAGGGACTACTGCTTTGGAGCAAGGTGGTGGCCATGAGCATGAGCCCAGCCTAAGCATGCAACCCTACTATGCCACAGGCTGGGGTACTTGGAAAATGATTGAAGTGGATCTTGTACCATTTGACTTATCAGTATTGTGGAACTTTTTGCACCTACCCCACCAAAGAAATACTAATTTTCAAAAATAATGTATGTCATAAGTTTCCAGTTCCAATTGTTCTCACTGAAGCTTATTTCAGAAAGCTGTCCCTGGTATTAACCACCTCATCTGAATGACTAACTCCTTGTCACCTGGTTATCCCTCTCTATGTCAGGCATCAGACCTCTGACTGGCTTAAAAGGAGGAAAAGCACTAGACTTTGGTAATTTCTGGAGACAGTATCAGAGTGCAGTGAAAAAAAAATAGTTTTTGGAGTCAGGTAGATCTGGATCTAAACTGCAGCTAGCAGAATGTGGAGTCTGAGGCTGCAGGAAGCCATGACGCTGTTGCTGTACTCCAGCCTGGGCAACAGAGCAAGACCCTATATCTAAACATTAAAATAGAAAAAAATACAAAAAATAGCAAGAAATATTTCTGCTGTGATGAAATCCCCCAATTCCTCTGCTTTTTTTTTTTTATAGCCAAATTAATCTGAGCTGTCCTTTCTTACTTTTCTACTTAGACTTGCTCTCTGACTTTTCAGTGGCAGATTTATTGACAAACGTAGCAATATAAATATAAAGAAAGCTACACTGAAGTATAATCTCTACATAAAAAACTAAGAAGTTACATTTTTAAAAAACTTCCATTCCATATTATCTTCGTATGTAATAAGGCATACCCATGAGATATGACATCATTCATTTATGGGTTTACTTTGCCAAAAACTTTTACTTATTCCTGAAAGCATTTTAGTTACAGTTGAGTATACAAGTGTCAAATATTTCTCACAAATATTATTTTTCCAGTATGTTTCTATAGTTTCAAGTAGGAGAAATAATATCAGCTTCCCTTTCAGAGCAAAAGAAAAGCTCATTCTAAAAAATTTTACAAATATTGAGAATTGTACAAGTGCTACTTTACAAAGATGAAAAGTGAGTTTAGAAACGAAGTCTAAAACTAAAGTTTAGACTTTAATTTTGAACGCCATTTCTCTTTTTGTTTATAGTCTTTCTCTTTTTCCTTGGGTAGGAAGTTGAATTTCAAGATAGAGGAGCTCTATTTAAAATGTCTAATTTAAAAGTCCTATTTGTGTCTGCTTTTAAAAAAATTTTTATTACAAATTTCAGTCACCTTTAAAAAAGCTTGAAAAAAGTTTTGAGACAGAGTCTCACTGTATTACCTAGAATGGAGTGCAGGGCCGCTATCTTGGCTTCCTGCAACCTCCACCTCCCAGACTCCCACCTCAGCCATCCTCCCAGGCTCCCACCTCTGAGCCATCCTCAGCCTCCAGAGTAGCTGGGACTATAGGCATACACCACCATGCCTGGTTAATTTTTATATTTTTTGTAGAGATGGGGTTTCACCATGTTGCTCAACCTGGTCACAAACTCCTGAGCTCACGTGATGTGCCCATCTTGGCCTCCCAAAGTGCTGGGATTGTAGGAGCGAGCCACCGTGCCTGGCTGAAAGTTTGATAATTTAGTTGTATTAATTATTTTTATGTTGTCATGGGGAAAATTTTAAAAGCCATTTGAAAGGAGGAAATAGTTCATAAATAACTGGTTTCTTTAGAGATGAGACAAAAATCTAAAGGAAATGCATGTATAGGAATCTCACTTCGTTAATGGCAATTTAATTCTGTTAAGTATATGGTTCGTGAAAATAGAGTGTTCACAGAATTATGCAGTAAGAAGATGAGTGGGCACCTCCTCCTGACTTTGTTGCAGTATGAAGGTCTCTGCAAGAGGAGTCAAGATTGTAAGGCTCAAGTCTCAGTGCCACCTATCCTCCGTGTATGTTCATAAGAAAGTCACTTGGCTTCTGTCAGTTTCTCATTAGAGAAATGGAAGTAGTGATGCCTTTCTTATAAGGTTATTAATAGGAATAAGTAACATGACATAGATGAAAGGCTTTGTCAACCAGAAACTGCTCTACAAAAATAAATCATCCAATTTATCCAGAGCTCAAAAATTTCAATAGGAGATTCTACCAAAAATAGTTAAATGTGCATTTTGTGTTCTTATTCTTGCTTCATTCTCACCTGCTTATGTGCTAAAATCTTCATTAGGTAATAAACTCCTTAAAGCCATAGTGAGTGAACATATTATACTGTTTTGTGTGTTGTTTTCTGAACTGTACTTTAATGGACATGCAAAGGACTTTGCTGACATTCTACCCCGATCCTCAGTTCTTATACTAAGCAAATAATCACTACTGCCAAAAGTCTCCTCTCACCTTTCTGTATTTAACCTCTTCCACTGCAACTAATGCCTATTTCCAGTCTATCCTTGAAGTTCATGGAGAACTGGCAGGACAACATTCGCTTAACAAAAGCCTTTATTACTGTTACTAAAGAATCTTCAGCTGCAAGACAGAATATTTGGTTCTCAATCCAAATCTGTTTCTCTTGTAGTCTAAAACAACTGGAATTACCTACATCCCTAGCTCCAGGAAGAAAGTACCGCTGGGTTACCATAGATTCTTAGAGTCACACAGTTTCATCCCCAGCCCACTGGGTCTTCCCTACTCCTCCTTTCTCTCAGTTCCAAAGGAAAACCCATCACTGCCTGGTCAAGGGAGAGGAGTAAAGTACAATAAAAAGTGCTAGAGGACTTATGAACAGACAGGAAAAGAAGGAAAGGGATGAAGACACCAGCATCAAAGGAAAGTGAAACTGGAGTGTTCTTAGGGCACCGATATTCCTTAGAAGACCAATGAGATGCTCTTATCTATCCTGATGCTTGAACAGAAGTCCTATTTAACAGGCAAGTTGGCATTGGTTCATCATAAAAGACTTTTAAAAGCTGAAGGAATGGTGAAGAAGGGATGACTATCTCTCAGCCTCCCTCCATCTATCATGTAGATATGCCTACCCGATTTGCCCTCGGCTCAAAGTAATTCTATATTCTTTCCATGAGGTTTTTAACAAGAGAGCCTAGTTCAGCGCACCTTTTAAGTTTAAAGATGAGTATTTTTAGCCTGAGCCACCTCGCCCTGTCTTTACCGCTGTGGTGTGGTTTTCACTAAACCTCCTTAGGGGGCCTCCGGATAAACACGTGTGCCCGCATCCGGCTCCGGCGCGCCCTGCATTTCAGCACCGCCGCCTCTGGAGAGCGCTTTGCTGGCTGGCCAGGTCACCGCCTCCCACCCGCTATCTCACCCATCCCCAGCCCACCCGCTCTTCTCTACTCCTTGTTTCTCTCAGTTCCAAGAAAAAGCACCCCCAACTTCTAACTTCTCAATTCCTGCTTCTAAAGAGACCTCCGCGTTCCTCTTTCAGGGTCTAAAGGCTCAAGCCCCGCGCCTTGGAGTCCTACGAGCCCAGTGAAGCCGCGTGGTTTCCCACTGGTGGCGCAAGACCTCCAATAGGCATCGATCACCTTTCCCCTACCGTTGCTGGACCCCGAACCGGCCAGCCAGACGCCCCCGCTCGCTGTCTCTGGCTCCACGCCCCAGAGCTTCTAAGAAACAAATGCGTGATGATGAGTCCCCTCCCCCCAACACGCACACGCATATATTCGCACACACTCATTCGCACATTCATACACACACTAGACGCCGCAAGCCTTCCGGGTGCCATCGCCACCCTGGGCAGAGCCTCAGCCAACTCGGCCCCGATCCTTCGGCACCGGCTCACACAGGGCCTCCCGCAGCCGCCGCCCCGCCCCCTCCCCTTCCTAGGTAGCGGTTCCCTGCTGCCGAACCTAGGCGGACCAGGGCTCCCTCCCCATTCACTCAGCAGCCACCTCGAGCGCGCAATACACGGTCCACAATTCCCAAACACTCGTTCCCTGGGCCGCCCAGAACGAACAGCCAAACCCGAAATTAATCTTGAAGCCCCAGCCCCTGTCACTGGTGTGTTGGGCGCGAGTGTGTTTGCGAATCCGAGGCACATACACCATTTAACTCCTTCGAGCTTTCCGCCCATGCTAAACAAACAGCACGTTACCTTCAACCCCCTCCTCCCTTCTCCGCGCCCCAACCGCTGCTCCCATCCCCGCCTAGTAGCCGAACCACTGCACCGCCGCACTCCAGTTCTGGAATCTCCAACCCTGCCCAGCCCCAAATGACACTCGTCTCCAGTCCCCTCCCATCCCCCACCTCTGGCCCCCTGCGAGCCGGGTCTGGCCCCGGCAAGTAACGCCTCAGAAACGTAGTCTGCCTCCCCTCTCCTGAGTCCAAAATAAAGGGGGCCGACCTCCACCAGCAGGATCAGCCGGCGCACCCCTCCGAAGGGGCACACGCCTTCCCGTTTGATCGCCCTGGAAAACACAGGTGCCTGGGAAAGGAGAGGAGCGGAAGCGGCTTCCAGAGGTGGGCGGGAGGACTCACCAAACATCTGAATGTGCCCTTTGGTGATGGGATTGAAGCTGCCGCAGGCGAGCAAGATAACGTGGGTCTTGGTGGTCTCGGTCATGGTGCGAGTGGGTCCCTCACGCAGGTCTAGCGGTTGCCTCTCTTTTTGTGTCTCGTTGTGTCTGCAGAGGGAGAAAGGAAGGCGAGGCTCGTCGGTGGATGCTGTGGACTCCAAGGAGCCGCTCCAGACGCAAACCGCGTCACTCCCCGCCTCCCCTTAACGCTTGCAGCTCCGGCAAGATCCGAGGCTGCTTTTGTATTGCTCTGCTCTCTTCTCTCCTCCGTCCCTCTCTTTCATTCTAGCTTCTCTCGTCCTGGTGCCCCACCCCATCCTTTCTATCGCCCCCAGCCCACTTTACTCCATCACTCTCTTCCTTGGAGTTTATCCAGAAGGCAAGAGGTAGTACCCAAGCCCAGAACCAAGAGCTCACAGCATGGTGTGAGCTCTCTCTACCTCTTGCCTGCTCTTGATTCCGTTTTCCTCCTCACTCTAAAATTTTTCTGTCCCCTCTACTTTCTCTAACATCTCCGAGTTCAAAAATGTTTGATCTTAAGATTTTTTTTTCTTTCTCTCTTCCTTAAAATTTTAAGTGAGAAATGACCATTATTTATTTCAGTAGTATTCGTTTCGGCCTTTCCTTTTTCCCTTATCTGATGATTCCAAACTATTGAGCTGAGACCAACTCTTGATCTGATGGCTGTAGAGAGAGAGAGACGGCAGATCTGAACCCCTTTCCTGCTATAGTGGTCTTTTTTGTGGGTGAAGCAATACTATCAGTTTGAGAGAACATGAAGGGGGCAGAGTTACTAAAACTGTTTTAGAAAATGATGGGGATCCTACATAAGCTACCAAAGTTGAGACAAAGACTTACCATTCAACAAGTGTTTCTTGAGGGCTCACTATGTGTCACGTATTGTTATAAGCCCTGCCACTAAAGCAAAGTCACTGTCTCCATTTTACTGGAGGAAGATAGACCATAAATATTAGATGACAATTGTGCAATGCACAGCAAGTGAATGCAATTTATGCTCTGACAGAGCAGAGAGTGAGTGGAGAAGAGGAAACAAATCAGGTAGTCTGAGAAGGCCTCTCTGGGGAGGTGACATTTCAGTGAGACCTGAGTGACAGGAAGAGTTGCTAGTCTACATATTCAGAGACAGAGAAGGCCTTACTGTGCTCACAGAAATAAAAGGCTGGTGTGGCTGAAAAGCATGGGCAAGGGGAAAAATGATGGAACACTGGGCAGCAGGTGATCAGGGCCAGATCAAATGGGGCTTGTAGGCTACGGCAAGAGTTAGACACTTTTCTAAGTGGCATAATAACAAAAGGAAGCTTCCGAAGCTTTTAAGCAGGGGAATAATATGTAATTCACATTTTTATAAGATCACTCTGGCTGCTGGGTGGAAAGGGAGGGCAAATGGGAAGGCAAGAATAGCATTTAGGAAAATCTGGTCGCCTAGGCAAGTGGAGTTGTCCTGAGACTGGGGTTTATAGAGATGAGAGAAATGAGAAGTAGGTGGTCTCAGGATACATTTTATAGATTTTGAAATTTGGCTTAAACAATGAGTAGACTGAAATTGAGAATGGTTAAGGGAAGACAGATGTTCTATGCTTATGCAACAGAAAGAACCGATAATTCTTTGCAGATGGATTGGATATAGAGGATTTTTTTTTGAAACAGGGTCTCACTCTGTCACCCAGGTTGGAGTGCAGTGGTGTAATCTCAGCTCACCACAGCTTCAACCTCCCAGACTCTAGCACTCCTCCCACGTCAGCCTCCCAAGTAGCTGGGACTACAGTATGTGCCACCACGCCCAGCTAACTTTTTGTGGTTTTTGTAGAGATCAGGTGTCACTATATTCCCCAGGCTGGTCTTGAACTCCTGAGCTCAAACAATCCACCCACAGCAGCCTCCCAAAGTGTTGAGAATAAAGGCGTGAGCTACTGACCCAGCCAGAGCCAATAATTCTTAATTTAGAGATTAACAAGTACAAATATGTACCTATCCTGAGGTTTAGGTTTCTTGGATAAATTTCCACCCCGTATTAGTGAGTTGGTCATTGGTTTTTTCCTTATCCAAGAGCATGTAGTGGATGTGGAGTAAATAGTTGTTAAATTGTGATGAATAGCAAATCAACCCTAATATGCATAAAATTTCTAGTTTAAATAGAAGACTCCTAGGAACTGATGTATATTCATAATGAGGTTTGTATCTTCCCTAATATGATATGCAGATTAGTGGTATAAAAAGAGCAAGAGCTTGTAAAGGGAGGCTGACTTGGGTATGAAACTCTGACACTCACTAGCTAAGCAATTGACATAATTATAGTTAACCAATAAATATTTATTGAGTATCAGCCATGCACCAAGCACTCATTTAGGGGCTGTGAACAAAACAGAGTCCCTGCTTTAATACAGCTCACATTCCAGAGGAAGACAACAGGCCACAAACAAATGAATAAGCATAATGGTAAAAAGTACCACAAAGAAAAATAAAGCAGAATGTGAAGAAAAGAGAAAGAAAGAAAACTCTTTTTTATTTGCTGTGGTCAAGGATGGCCTCTCTGATAGGACAGTATTTGAACAGGAGCCTAAATGAAGTGAAGGCATGTGTCACTTGAATAGCTAGGGAAAAATATACCAGGCAGGACTGCTAGTATAAAGCAGTATAAAGATTGGAAGACTAACAGTGCTGGGGGTTTTTGACAAGCACACCAAGGTGACTGGAGAAAACAAAGAATGTGGAACACACTCAAAAACAAGTCCGAAAAGTAGGACAGATAATACAAGGCCTTGTAGGTCTTGACTAGGTCTCTGGTTTTTTTTTCACTGAGGAAGGATAGGAAGCAATCCAAGGGTTTTGAGTAGAGAAGTGACATGAGCTGGCTCAATGTTTGAAAAGTATGTTTGGCAAAAGATGTAGGTTTTTGTTTTTGTTTTTGTTTTCAGATGGAGTTTCATTCTTGTTGCCCAGGTTAGAGTGCAATGGCGCAATCTTCGCTTACCGCAACCTCTGCCTCCTGGGTTCAAGAAATTCTCCTGTCTCAGCCTCCTGAATAGCTGAGATTACAGACATGCGCCACCATGTCTGGTTAATTTTGTATTTTTAGTAGAGACAGGGTTTCTCCATGTTGGTCAGGCTGGTCTCGACTCTTGACCTCAGGTGATCCGCCCACCTCGGCCTCCCAAAATGCTGGGATTACAGCTGTGAGCCACTGGGCCCAGTCAGGAGATATAAATTTTGGAGTCTCCAGTACAGCTTATATTTATAGTCATGGGACTAGATGAGGATACCTAGGGAGAAACAGATATACAGAGTGAAAAGGAGGTCCTCAGGCTCAACCCTGAGGAACATCAAATTAATAATAGTAGCTAACATTCACTGGGTGTTACTAGAAACCCAAACACTATAAGATGTTTACAGATGTTAACTCATTTAACACTCACAATAACTCTGTGAGTTTCTATGATTTTATTCCATCTTAGAGATAAGCCTACAAGGGCACAGGGAAATTAAGTAACCGGTCTGGGTCAGACTGTTAGTATGTATGAAACCAGATTCAAACCCTGACAGTTTTAATTGAAAGCCCTACTCTTGATACAAGGCTACTCCCTTGTTTCACTGCTATGCTAAACTGACCACATTTGTAAAATGAGGATAACAATGCACAACAAGCTGCACAGATGTGAAGATTAGAGGTAAGGTATATAGGATACCTAGCATATAGTAGATGATCAATAAATGATAGCTAGTTCCTAAGTGAGAGAATAGGACTTCTTAGCAGAGATTGGAGAACAGACCGAGAGATACCTTAACAGGTGCTAAGGTCTGAATGTCTGTGTCCCCCAAAACTCATATGTTGAAACCTAATCCCCAGCTGATGGTATTAAGAGGTAGGGTGATATGGTTTGGATCTGTGTCCTCATCCAAATCTCATGTTGAACTGTAATACGATGTTGGAGGTGGTGCCTAATGGAGGTGACTGGGTCATGGTGGCAATTTCGCATGGTTTAACACCATTCCCCATGGAGCTGTTGTCTTGATAGTGAGTTCTAATGAGATCTAGTTGTTTAAAATTGCGTAGCACCTCTCTCCACACACTTCCTCCTGTTCCAGTCATGAAAGACCTGCCTGCTTCCCCCTTGCCTTCCACCATGAGTAAAACTTTCCCGAGGCCTCCCCAGAAGCCACTATGCTTTCTGTACAACCTGTAGAACCGTGAGCCAATCAAACCTCTTTTCCTTACAAATTACCTAGTCTCAGATATTTCTCTAAAGCAGAGCAGGAACATACTGATGCATAGGGCCTTTGGAAAGTGACTAGATCATCAGCTCAAAGCCCTCATAAATGGGAATTAAAAGAGGCTCAAGGGAGCTCATTTTTTCCTTCTACCATGTGAAGACACATCTATGAATCAGGCACCAAAACCTCACCAGACACCAAATCTGCTGGTGCCTTAATCTTGAACTTCCCAGCCTCCAGTGAGAAATAATTTCTGTTGGATATAGCTGTTCCTAAAGCTACATCTACCCATTAGATTTCACAATTAAATAAATAAATAAATTCCTTCTTTGGCTTAGTTCCAGTTGATATAATAAAGACTTAGCAATAGCCGGGCGCGGTGGCTCAAGCCTGTAATCCCAGCACTTTGGGAGGCCGAGGCGGGTGGATCACGAGGTCGAGAGATCGAGACCATCCTGGTCAACATGGTGAAACCCCGTCTCTACTAAAAATACAAAAAATTAGCTGGGCATGGTGGCACATGCCTGTAATCCCAGCTACTCAGGAGGCTGAGGCAGGAGAATTGCCTGAACCCAGGAGGCAGAGGTTGCGGTGAGCCGAGATCGCGCCATTGCACTCCAGCCTGGGAAACAAGAGCGAAACTCCGTCTCAAAAAAAAAAAAAAAAAAAAAAAAAAAAAAAAAAAAAAAAGAAAAAAAAAAAAGACTTAGCAATAAATTACTTGCCTAAAGCCACCTTAGCAAACCCTAATTTGAATAGGGTTACTGTTATTTATTTCTAAAATAGTCCTAAGTAATACAAACAAGTTAAAACATCTAGAAGTGTACAGTTACCAACCTTGAGCCACTTCAACTCCAGCAATAGAATGAATATGGGTATGAAAACTGAGACTAACAGATCTAACTGATGCAAATTTTTCTTATGCTTCCATTTCCACTGAAATTAATTTAGTTATTACTGGCAAGTGTACTTTATGGGTTTGCTATACAGATCAAATAAAACCATGTGTGGGCCGGGCACGGTGACTCATGCCTCTAATCCCAGCACTTTGGAAGGCTGAGGTGGGCGGATCACTTGAGACCAGGAGTTTGAGACCAGCCTGGCCAATATGGTGAAACTCTGTCTGTATTACAAATACAAAAACTAGCCGGGCATGGAGGCACGTGCCTGTAGTCCCAGCTACTCAGGAGGCTGATGCACAAGGATCACTTGAACCTGGGAGGTGGAGGTTGAAGTGAGCTAAAATCATTCCACTGCATTCCACCCTGGGCAACACTGAGACCCCATCTCAATAAAATAAAATAAAATAAGTGTGAGTAAAGAACTTTGCTTAAAAAAAAAAAGCATATTGCCAACATTAGGTAAACCTTTGCAGTTGCTAAATACAAATACCAATTGTTTTTAAGTGTTTAGTTGTTTCTACTGATGCATTTGTTAAGACTGTTTCTGGAGGTTACAATCTTAGACAGTAATGGCTTTGGGGATATGCCAGTAGTCTATATATCAACCAATAAAAACAAATAGCCAAAAACACAGTAATGAGTTTATTTTCAGTGAAAGCTGGTTTATAAGATGTAAGAATATCAAGTCTTGCACAGTAGATATTCCTTAATATATACAGTGATCTATTCTCAGGGGTGCTTATTTTAACTTAGGTAATATTTTGTCCAATATCTCAACTTTCTGACAGCTGGAAATTACTTTAGGCTGTAAAGAAGGAAGCAGAGTCATTCTCCCACTGTCTAAACCTTCCAGTTTGCTGGAGCCAGTTTGGTTTCCCTAATAGCTCAAGGCAGACGTTCTTTCCCTACCATAAATACCTGTTCTGAAGGGGCAGACTTAAGTGTCTATTGGGTTTGAGAGAAACGTGCATATGTGAAGTCTAACAAAGTGGCTACGTATGCTTACGGGAACATAAGCTCACTTATCTCCCTACTTCCCTAGACAAGATTGATTATACATTTTCATCACAAATTAGGGTAAAACCATTTCATGTTTATACAGCTCGCTTCCAAAGTAATATTAAGGGCTGGGCATGGTGGCTCACACTGTAATCCTGGCACTTTGGGAGATCAAGGTAGGCAGATCACTTGAGGTCAGGAATTTGAGACCAGCTTGGTCAACATGATGAAACCCCATCTCTACTAAAAATACAAAAATTAGCCGGGCATGGTAGCGCCTGCCTGTAATTCCAGCTACATGGGAGGCTGTGCCAATCTACTCCAGCCTGGGTGACGCAGCAAGACTTCGTCTCAAAACAAACAAACAACAAAGTAATATTAGGGATCATTCTTCATAGGAAGAACACAAAGACACACACCTATATTCCTGGAGTTGAGTCCTTCAGTTTCAAGAATCGAGTCAGATGTTGAATATTTATTTTGTGGTTTTCTATTAAAAATATTATCCTAGCCGGGCGCGGTGGCTCAAGCCTGTAATCCCAGCACTTTGGGAGGCCGAGGCGGGTGGATCACAAGGTCAAAAGATTGAGACCATCCTGGTCAACATGGTGAAACCCCGTCTCTACTAAAAATACAAAAATTAGCTGGGCATGGTAGCGTGTGCCTGCAATCCCAGCTACTCGGGAGGCTGAGGCAGGAGAATTGCCTGAACCCGGGAGGCGGAGGTTGCGGTGAGCCGAGATCACGCCATTGCACTCCAGCCTGGGAAACAAGAGTGAAACTCCGTCTAAAAAAAAAAAAAAAAAAAAAAAAAATTATCCTAAGGAAACCCTGCCTCTTTTTCCACATTTATACAGTTTTATCTCTTTTGCTTTGTTTAGAATAGAGCTAAAATGATTGGCATTTCTCTCTCCCTCTTGCCCACAAGCAAACATTTTTATGTCTATGGAATAGAAAATGTCCCTAGATCAAGATTCCCCTTCTTACAGCTTTAAATCTCCAAAATTTCACTCAGACTTATACTTTATATAATTATTCAAATAATAATTCACAAGTGAAATATGTTCCCCATTTTTTTTAAGAGATGGGGTCTTGCTATGTTGCTCTGGTTGGTCTTGAACTCCTGGCCTCATATTCCCACCTTCATTTCTCAAAGTACTGGAATTACAGGCATGAGCTGTTTCACTCAATTTATATTACCAAATGTTAAAACCTAATTTTTAGTTATAAGCATAGCAATTCTGCTGGTATCACAGCGAAAGAAAGAAAGTACACAGGTTTCTATAACCAGTAAGAACTGCACACTATTAAAAATAATAAATTTCTTCAGCTAACTCTCATATTTGCTCATTTGCTCATCATGGCTTCTTTCAGATATTGGGGGAGGTGGTACAAATTGAAAATTTCATATTTTCAATTATTTTCTTGAGGATGAAAATCTTACTACTTATAAAGTTTTCCCAAGAGCAAAAATAGGAGACAGAAAAATCAGTACTAACAGACTTAGAAAGGGTATAATTGATTAAGAAGTAAAATTATTCCCTGAAATGACATCTGAGAATATCTCTGCCTCCTTCCTTTAAGTCACCCAAATGAAAAACACATTTGGCTCAAGGGAGTATTAAATAAAGGGTAGGGAGATTAAAACACAAAATATTTTTTCCATTAAGTCAATATTTCACAATGTAGTTAAATCAGATGTAACTTGGAATTTCAATCCCATGACTCCCAAATTTATCAGATGTAAAAAATAACAGTGTCTCAGCTGAGCTGACAACTCTCCCATAATAACTAAACTAATTTCAGAGGAAATGAAGGCACAAGAAACATTTGCACCAATTAGACCTGCTAGTCTCAGATTTTCACAACCCATGTTCCTTCTGCTGCTAGAATTGAAATAGTTCAAGGTTAGTAACCGTGCACTTTCAAATTTTATTTTATTTTATTTTATTTATTTATTTATTTATTTATTTTTAAGATGAAGTCTCGCTCTGTCACCCAGCCTGGAGTGCAGTGGTGCAATCTTTGCTCACTACAACCTCCACCTCCTTGGTTCAAGGGATTCTTCTGCCTTAGCCTCAAATAGCTGGATTACAGGTGCCCACCACCGTGCCCAGCTAATTTTTGTATTTTTAGCAGAGATGGGGTTTCATCGTGTTGGCCAGGCTGGGGTCTCAAACTCCTGACCTCAAGTGATCTGCCCACCTCAGCCCCCCAAAGTGCTGGGATTACAAGCCTAAGCCACAGCACCTGGCCCACTTTTAAATTTTATAAATTGCTTGTATTAGTCAGGATTACTTCAGAAACAAATAATGGAAACTCTATTCAAATTAGGGTTTAAACTAAGGAGGAAATTTATTGATCTATTTGATTGGGAAGTCTAACAGATAGATCCAGCTTTAGGAACAACTTATATCCATGAATTCCGATAATATCATCAAGATCTTGTTTCTTTCTCTCACCATCTCTTATTTTACTTTCCTCTGCGATTTTTTTTTGATTTTCAGATGAGTGCTCTCTGTATTAAAACAAGGTGGCTGCTGGCAGCCCTAAGGGACACTTTCCTTACAGATGATAATCCCACTGAAAGACAGCATCTTTGCCCAGAATGCCAATAAAAGTCTCAATGAAGACTCTGATTTGTCCTACACTGATCATGTGCCCATCCTTTATCAATCACTGTGACTAGAAAGAGGAATTGGTTGGCCAAACCTGGGTCACTTGCCCACACTAGGGTTGAAATGGGAGGGGAATAGGAAGAAAAGCCAATTTCAACTAAATTTCTTAGACTGGGCTTGTAATAGAGGATAGCTGCTACCCTTGATCTCTCTTCACCCTCACACATGATACTAAGCCTGGATGAGGACAGAAAGAGTTGCTGCATGGCCCCACTTGCAGCCCAGTGACACGTCCAGCAGGCTAAGGACATGAGCTTATCCGAAAGTGACTGCCAGCCAGAGTCCCATCAGTTGGAATTCCAGTGGTGTGTGGGGTAGGGCAGCATTCGCTGCCTATGATCATCAGTGCCCTTGTTCTGCTTCCTCTTCTCACCCACCCCACCCCTGCCAAGTCTTCCCTTGCCCTTCAGTTGTGAGCCTTTGAGAGGTTTTGGGCTCACAAAATCTCTTTCAAAGAAGACTTCTGACAGAAGGTAAGTGCAGGCCAGTAGCAATGAAAATGCTTTAAAATCTTCCGTTAGGCCCTAAAGAGTATGAACTGAAGTGGTTTCCAAGATGATTTAAGCAAATTATTCACATACAGAAGGTGTCATTAATACATAGTAGAGGGTTTATTTCCTCATATCAATGGCACTGAAAGGGTACTCGGAAGTAATCAAACTGCACAATTAGGAATGATAGATCTTTTGTTTTCTTAGTCTCTCTGCAAAAAGGACAGAAGCAATAATGTGAATTAAAATTAAATACGCTGTCAAAAAAAGAAAGTACTTTTCATACGAGAATGACCCAGATCAGATTTAATTTCTCAATCTCAGAAATGGGGTTCGGAGGGGGAAGAATGAACCTCACTCATACCTTTTCCTGAAAGCTCCATTAAGGAAAAAGGCAAGTTTGAGCAAGATTTTTTTTTTTGAACATAAAGTGGGGTTTAGAGTGTTTGTTTCCTTAGGGGTGTGTGTGTGTGTGTGTGTGTGTGTGTGTGTGTGTGTGTAGGAAGATGCCTTAACAGGAACTTGTTATGAGAAATGTGCACACTACTGAAAATAATACAACTAAGAAAAACTGAAGTAGAAAAGCATATCATCTAATAGTCAAACTTCATATAAGTAAATCTATATTTACACAAGAAATAGAGAGTTATTTAATTTTTTTGTTTGAGAGAAAGATTCATGCATAGAACTCCTCTACATGCCAAGATCCTAATTGGGTATCCATGCTTTGAGATATAGGAAGATTTAACTTATACTCACATTTTTAGGCACACAAAGCTTTTGAGAAAAAAAATTACCAGAAATAAAGATGAAATCAATACAAATAAATTTTTAACAGAAACAGTCTTTCTGTATAAACAAAGAAAAGCCAAGTTATGGATACAGTAAGAAGCCAATATCGAGTTAATTTATATAGGTTACCTTTAGTTGCTGCCTTGATTAACTTTCTGTCACCCCACCACGTGCAAAGGACACATACCTTAAACAGGGTTGCAGAGAGGGAGTTCAGAAAAAAAAAAACTGCTTAAGAAGATTGGTAGAGATCCAAGATGGCTGATCACTAGCAGCTCGGGATTGTAGCTCCCAGTGAAAGCACAAAGCACGAGAGGACGCCACACCTTCACATGAATTCTTGTTGCTCACACACCAGGAGATTCCCAGCGGAGGAGCCCCACGGGTCACCAGCGCGACTCTTGTGACCAGCGAGGCGGTTTTGCCAGCGCCTTGGAGCGTCGGTTCTTGGTGCAGAGTCAGAAAAGCACCATTAATCTTAACGCCGCTGATTTGGTCGGCGCAGTAGGTTGCTCAGATTTCGGTGCTGAGAATCAATAAGTTGGACGTCCACTCGGAAACCCAATTACAAAGACGGTAATTATAAATACCACAGATGGATAAATCTACAACAAAGGGAAGAAAACAGCCAAAAAAGGCTGAGAATACCCAAGATCAGAATGCCTCTCCCTCAGCAGGGGATCATGGTTCCTCATCAGCAACGAAACAAGGCCTGATGGAGAACGAGTGTGTTCCAATTACATAAGCAGGCTTCAAAATGTGGATAATAAGAAACTTCTGTGAATTAAAAGAACTTGTTCTAACCCAATCTAAAGAAACTAAGCACTTTGAGAAAAGGTTTGACGAAATGTTAAAAAGAATACACAATTTAGAGAGGAATATAAGTGAATTGATGGAGCTGAAAAACACAATACGAGAACTACGTGAAGTATGCACGAGTTTTAACAGCCGAATTGATCAAGCAGAAGAAAAGATATCAGAGGTCGAAGACCAACTCAATGAAATAAAACAAGAAGACAAGATGAGAGAAAAAAGGATATAAAGGAATGAGCAAAGTCTCCAAGAAATATGGGACTATGTGAAAAGACCTAATCTACGCTTGATAGGTGTACCTGAATGTGACAAAGAGAATGAATCCAAGCTGGAAAATATGCTTCAGGGTATTATTCAGGAAAATTTTCCCAACCTAGTAAGGAAGGATAATATACAACTCCAGGTAATACAGAGAACACCACAAAGATATTCCTCAAGAAGAGCAACTCCAAGGCACATAATCGTCAGATTCACCAGGGTTGAAATGAAGGAGAAAATACTAAGGGCAGCCAGAGAGAAAGGTCAGGTTACCCATAAAGGGAAGCCTATCAGACTTACAGCAGATCTCTCAGCAGAAACCCTACAAGTCAGAAGAGAGTGGGGACCAATATTCAACATCCTTAAAAGAACTTTCAACCAAGAATTTCACATCCAGCCAAACTAAGCTTCATAAGTGAAGGAAAAATAAAGTTTTTTGTGAACAAGCAAGCACTCAGAGATTTCATCACCACCAGGCCTGCTTTACAAGAGCTTCTGAAAGAACCACTACACATAGAAAGGAACAAACAGTATCAGCCTTTCTAAAAAATACCAAAAAGAGCATCAATATAATGAAGAATTTACATCAACTAATGGGCAAAATAGCCAGCTAATATTAAATGGCAGTATTAAACTCACATATATCATTATTAATTCTAAATTTAAATTGACTAAATCTCCCAATCCAAAGACAGACAGGCAATCTGAATAAAAAACTAAAACCCATCAGTATGCTGCATCCAGACCCATCTCATATTCAAGGATACACAAAGACTCAAAACAAGGGATGGAGAAAGATTTACCAACCAAACAGAGAGCTAAATTATATAAATAAAAAGCAGAAGTTACAATTTTTGCCTCTGATGAAATAGTCGTTAAGGCAACAAACATCAAAAGAAGCAGAGAAGGACGTTATATAATGATAAAAGGATCAATGCAACAACAAGAAGAGCTAAAGATCCTAAATATATACGCATCCAATACAGGAATACCCAGACATACAAGTCTAATAAAGAGACTTAGACTCCCACACAACAATAGTGGGAGACTTCAACATTAATATTAGACAGATCAATGAGACAGAAAATTAACAACGATATCCAGGACTTGAACTCAGATCTGGAGCAAGTAAACGTAATTAACATTTATAGAACTCTCCACTTTATGCAAAACATACACTCTTATCAATACCACATCATATCAGCTTAGAAGTTTAAACGAAATGTTGGTTGGCTCCTTGTTTGTTATTCTCTTCCCTCATTTTCTTTCGTGTCTCTATTATTAAGGACAATTATAGGCATACCCATATTTAGACTGCATTCTAGCCCGGGCAATAAAGCAATACCCCCATCCTCTCTCCCTCTTCCTCTTTCTCTTTCTTCCTCTTCTTTATTCTTTTTCTTATTATTAAAAAAAAAACTAATCTCCTTTCCTTCTGCCCTACCTTTCCTCCCCATTCTCTCTTATCCCTAAAAAAAAAAAAAAAAAAAAAAAAAAAGATTGGTAGATACTTTTGCATACAAAAAAAAAATGTAATTGTCCCAGGTGATTAGTATTTATCATTCAAGCTTCCATCATTAAAGATTAGTTCTTGGCCTTCCCTGTTTAGCCCAGCCCTTACCAATAAGCTGCCGTTTAAAGTGGTAAATACGCATGTGGCTAAAATTATTGCATAATTTAAAAAATTTCAAATGAACTTACCTTGTTTCAAATTAGTCTAAATAAGTTAAATGTCAGTATAGAGACGACAATGTTTTTTAAGACAGAAATTCCAGAATCAGAAAGAAGGGTAGTTGGGGTGCTTTTTTTCTCACTAGACTTGAAGGTTGCCTTTTTTTCAGGGTATCGTGGACACTGTTGGTTGTCAACTCTTCTTCCATTTTAGGCTATCATTCTCAGCTCTCTTTAAAGTCAATGTAGATATGTGACCCAGTTCTGGCCAATGGTACATTAGGGGAAGTCTGCTGGGGTGAGAGGAGGCGTTTACTTCTGGGAATGATTTTTATTCCTGATCAAAACAGATAAGGGTTCAATACAATTGTATGAGGATGTAATCGTAGAGCTGCAGCAGCAATTTTATTACCATGAGATGAGCATTCAAGACTCTGAGGGTGTCAGCGTGGAGAAAATAACTGATCTTTAATGGCATTGTGGAGGCACTTCCCAACCCCAGAGCCATCTATCACCAGATACATGTGTTAATTGCTTAAGCTACTATTTGGCATGTGTTCTGTGACTTGCAGCTAAATGTATCCTGGTGGATACAACAGACCTGGCAAAGGAAAGGATTTTTTTTTTTTTTTGAGTCAACATCTCACTGTTTTCCAGGCTGGAGTATAGTGGTGTGATCACAGCTCACTACAGCCTTGAACTACTGGGCCCAAGTGATCCTCCTGCATCAGCTTCTGGAGTAGCTGGGACTACAGACGCACACCACCAACCCAGCTACTTAAAAAAAATTTATTTTTGTGGGCGCTAAATGATAAGGACTTAAGAACACAAAGAAGGAAACAACAGACACTGGGGTTTACTTGAGGGTTAGAGTGGGAGGAGGAAGAGGAACAGAAAAGATAACTATTGAATACTGAGCTTAATACCTGGGTGATGTAAAAATATGTACAACAAACCTCTGTGACACCTGTTTATCTGTTACAAACCTTCACATGTACCTCCAAACGTAAAATAAAAATTGAAAAAAAAAATTTTTTTTGTAGAGACGGGGGTCTTACTATGTTGCCCAGGCTGGTCTTAACTCCTAGCCTTAAGTGATTCCTCCCACTTTGGGCTTCCAAATCCCTGAGGTTACATGAGCCACCACACCTGACTCAGAAAGCATTCTTCAACCAGAGCTACCATTACTCCATTTGGTGCCTCTGTGTAACTTAGAAATGGTGCTTCTTCCTCCAGAGGGGTGTCAAGTCCCACTTACCCACTTTGGCAAGTGCCCTTGTGCCGTCACAGGTAACTGAGTTCCCTCTTTACAGTTTATGGAAGGGCTGCCTCTGTTCAAAGTTCTCAGGTCGAGGCTGCCAATTCCAAAAGAGGAGGAGAAGGTGATATGAGTTCCTTTTGCTTTCTGTCACATTGCAAGTGTATATATTGCATTGCTTATATGTACTCTTGCAATGTGAAAATATGCACTTGTAATGTGAAATTGACTTATAGTGAAAATTAATTATCTCATTCTTCTTGTTTAATCTACTGGCAGTACTTCATTTGTACACCTAGCATGATGTCATTTAGCCTTCACTTGATGCACATAAGAAATTTACATATTACACTGGCCACAATGCATAAGATGGTACTATGTCATTTTCATCATGTTTAACCAAAACATACAGCATTTTTATGAAAATGTCTAATTAATGTAAGTATTATAAAAACTTACTTTTTTCTGCAAAACGTAAAATTATTCCACACGAGTACGATGATAATGACTTTAAATTTAAGACATGTGAAGTTAACATAAGTCTAACATGACATGTTTTTCCACTCATTAAATATTACATGTTGTTACTATGGGTGTTCTCTGATATACAGTAAACTGGAACATGGCAACTAACACTGTATGACAAGATCCAGAATAATCTTACATTAGACAATCATAAAATGTAAACATATACTTTAAAATTCTCCTTGAACTCTTAGATTCATTTGAAAACTTTAACATAATGTATTTAAAACAAAACATCTAGGCTAATACTATACTTTCAAGGATCATTTCGATTATTAGTTGAAACGTCTAGGTTGACAGCCTGAATAGACAAAGCAATCATCATAACTAGACCAGATATGACATAGATGTTAGAACTAGACAGAGAATATTATCATATTCATATTAACATATTAATATATAAAGATCAAAGGAATAGAATACATAGCCCAGAAATAAATGCACTCATATACAGTCAAATGATTTCTGACAAAATTCAAATTCAATTCAACAGAGAAAATAGCGTTTTAAACAAATGGTACTGGAACAATTTGACAAAGAAAGAATGAAAGAACAAAAAGAAAGAGAGGAAGAGAGAAATAAGAAAGAAAAGGCAAATGAAAATGAAAAGAAAGGAAAGGGAAAAAGTGAAGGAAGGGAAAGAGAAAGGACCTCACATCTATGCAAAAACGAACTCAAAGAGATCATACACCTCAATGCAAAACGTAGAAATTTAAAACTTCTAGAAGAAAAACAGCATTATGTATGATTTGGGGTTTGGTGATGAATTTTTAGATAGAAAACCAAAAGCACAATCCATAAAAGGAAAAATGTGATAAACTGGACTAATCAAAATTAAAAACTTTGGCTTTTCCACCAAACCTGACCCTGTCTCCAAAATGCTGTTAGTGGAATAAATACAAGCTACAGACTGGGAAGAAAGTTCCAAATCGTATATCAATAAAGGACTTGCAACCAGAATATAAAGAACTCCTAACAAGAAAAACCAATAACCCAATTTTAAAAAGAGAAAAAGAGATCCGAATAGAATCTGTACAAAGAAGATATGCAAGTGGCAAATAAGCACATAAAGAGATGCTCACGATAGTCATTGGAAAAATGCAAATGAAAACTACAGTAAGATACCTCAACATACCTATTAGAATAGCAACTTTAAAAAAAAAAAAAGAAAATTCCAAGTGCTGGTTAAAACATGGTGCAACAAGCACACACATTCATTCCTTGTGGTAATGCAAAACGGTACAATGAGTTCGTCAGTTTCTTACAAAGTTAAACATACACTTATCATATGACCCAACAAAACCATTCCTGGGTAATTATCATATGACCCAACAAAACCACTCCTGGGTAATTACCAAAGTGAATTGAAAACTTGTATTTATAGAAACCTATACATGAATATGTATAGCAGCTTTGTTCATAATTACCAAAAACTAGAATATCCTCAAGAGGTAAACAGATGAACATATTGTGGTATATCATGCAATGGACTACTACTCAGCAATAAAAAGAAATGAACTATTGATTCACACAACAACACAGACGAATCTTAAATACATTTTTGCTAAGTGAAAGAAGCTAGATAGACCTAAAAGACCACAACCTATTTTATTCTATTAATAGAACATTCTACAAAAGGCAAAGCTATAGAAACAGATAACCCAGATCAGTGGTTGCCATGTGTTGAGAAGAGGTTGACTGCAAAGGGGCCACACAAGACATTTTAGGGTAATAAAACAGTTTTGCAAAATAATGTGGTGGTAGAAACATGACTGCATTTGTCAACACTCATAGAAGGTACATTTATTCTAAGATATAATGTATTATAAACCTAAGTGAAATTTACTGTATACAATTTTTTAAGAAGTCAACCAGGATGTGGGGAGATTCCAGTGGAATGCAGACTGACAAATCTGTTTTACAAATATATGACATAACCTGACTAAAATGGTTGGGGAAAAAGAAGCAGACCTAAGTAACTTTGGGAATGTGTTTTAACTGGATGCTGTAAGGCTAATCAAAATCAACTGTACATAAATGCTTTTCTTTAATTGGTCACTATGTTTCAGGCAGGGGTATGAGTTAGCAGTTCTGGAACTACTTTACATGCATACTAAGGCTGAACAAATAAGTAAATAAATTGTAGCTAATGGAAGCCAGCTTTCTCACTGTCAGAGAAAGAAGTCACAAACAAGCAAGCAGAGAAGAATGGAATGAATCCTGTGGTTCTAAATAAAGTTGGCAGTAACAATATTAATTCAACGTGTGTTTATACGTGTGTGGGGGGTATGTGCATGTGTGTGTCCCATTTGAGACTCAGAGTTTAGGGTATTTACTGGGGACTAGTCATAAAAGGCACTCTCTGCCTGGCAACTACCAAAATGTCAGACTCTCTGAAGGAAGCAGTTATTCAGTACCTCAAGTGGGCCAAACAGCCTTGTGAAGGAGACTTTCATGTTGTTTTGAGGAACTTTTCACAAGCCAAGTTCCCAGATGTCAGGCAAGAGTCAATCTTCAAGTAGCCTCTTCTAAGGATCTCAGCCTTGGGTTTGCAGTGTTGTTTTCTGTGTAGGGCAAAACAAACAGACACAGGAACCCAACCCGGAACCATCCCCCAATAACCCAAATTGGAACAATTTGAACAAGAAAATAATTATATTATTGGATTAAGATCCAAATAAAAAATATATAAAATACATAATTTCATTCCATGCAACAGTATGGAATGAGTACAAATAAGTAAATGAATAAACAGATAAACAAATTAGGGGAAGAAGAGCAAACCTTCCTTACAGAAAAATTCTAAACTATAAGTGTAGAAAGAATGAAGGACATTTAAAAACCACCATTAGAGCACCTTAGTCATAACTGCTGCAGGTAAGGTCCACTAAACTTAGTAGGTAAACTTAAGGAGAAGCAGCATATTTGTGTGGCCTCAAAGTATCTCATCAAAAATGTTTATTAATTATTGTGGTAGCTTAAGTGTATGTCCACAAGTTATTTGATAATCCTCCTAGAAGGTAAAGCCTAATTCTCTTCTTGAGTATAACTGGACTTACTGATTGTTTCAAATAACATTCTCTAATGGAATAACATCCATTCTCTAATGGAAAGGAGAAATGATAACTTTGCAGTGAAGAAACTGGTAGGCACTACCTTAACCAAGTGATCACAGTTAACATCATCAGTCACAAGTCATGTTGATAATATACCCCCAATATGATGTGATGAGAGGACTACTCTGCCTCCATGATACCATTTTCCAAAAATCCATAATTCAGTCCAGTCATGAGAAAACTTCAGAAAAAGCCCCATTCAGGTATATTCTATGAAATACTTGACCAGTGGTCTTCAAAATTATCAAGGTCATGAAAAACAAGAAAAGAGTGAGAAACAGATTGAGGGAGATGTAGACGTGATAATTAAATGTAACACAGTCTCCTGCATTAGATCTCAGGACCAAAAATGGAAACATTGGTGAAATATGAATAAAGTATGTAGTTTAATTAACAGTATGGTACCAGTAATTTCACAATTTCAATCACTGTACTGTGGTTATATAACATAACATTAGTAGAAACTAGATTAAAAATATCCATGAACTTTCTGCACTATATTTGCAACTTTCCTGTAAATCTGAAATTATTTCAAAATAAATGGTTTTTTAAAAGTCCTTGTGGCCAGGTGTGGTGGCTCACGCCTGTAATCCCAGCACTTTGGGAGGCCACGGTGGGCGGATCACCTGAGGTCCAGAGTTCAAGACCAGCCTGGCCAACATGGTGAAACGCCATCTCTATTAAAATACAAAAATTAGCCAGGCGTGGTGGTAGGCAACTGTAATCCCAGCTACTTGGGAGGCTGAGGCAGGAGAATTGCTTGAACAAGGGAGGCAGAGGTTACAGTGAACCGAGATCGCACCATGGCACTCCATCCTGGGCAACACGAGTAAAACTCTGTCTCAAAAAAAAAAAAAAAAAAAAACCAGAAAGTACTTGCACTGGCACATACTAGCTAGTATCTCATGTTAGCTACCCTTGGTTAATTCACTTGATAATCAATCCCAGAGAATGATACTGCTGGGAAATCTCTCTTGTTGCTTCTACTCCGAACAAAAAGTGTTTCTAAGGACAAGCGATTTTATAATTGCTTTGGTCTATTCAGGCTGCTATAACGAAGTATCATAAACTTGGTGGTTTATAAGCAGCAGCAATTTCTCAAGGTTCTGGAGGCTAGGAAGTCCAAGATGAAGGCACCAGCAGATTCAATGTCTGGTGAGGATATGGTTCACAGGCACTTTCTCAGTGTGTCTTCACCTGGTGATAGGGGTGAGAGGCTTCTCTTCAGTCCCTTTTATAAGGGCACTAATCCCATTCATGAAGATCATGACCTAATCACTTCCCCAAAGGCTCCACTGTTACTGAGCAAAAGGGCTCACTAACAAAGGCACTAGAAGCCAATACTATGGCACCAGGTTTTTGAGAAAAGTTTTATTGTGAGTCAGTCAACAAGGAGAGAAGAGTCCAGATCAAATCTGTCTCCTTGTGCTGGCTTTAAGGCAGTCATTTTATTAGAACAGGTTTATGGGGTAGGCTCTGGGATTAGTAGGTGATTGGTAAAGAGAAAGGGAAGTCTGGCAAGTCCTCAGGCATGCACAGAACTCTTCATGCGACCTCATGAATCACATTTGCAAATTTGGGGAACTTAGTAGGAAACATGGTGAAAATAAAAATGTTATTCTGCACAGACTCCAGTTGACCATGCTGGTTCCAATCAATTTCAGCCTTTTTTTTTTTTTTTTTTTTTTTAAATTTTACAAGCAGAGGGAGTTTCAGCATTTCAGCAAGTTGTTTCTTATCTGCCATCATACAAGCTCAAGAATTTCTGTTATTCACTGGTTTCTTTAACTCTGTGGCACAATTTCATCACCTAATAATACCATCATCTTAAGAGTTAGGATTTCAATATACGAATTGGGTGGGGACACATATATTCAGACCACAACAATAAGCTTGGGAAATTTCTTTGCCCTTTAAATGAACAACATCATTTTGAGAAGATACCAGGCTGACCCTTTTAAAAGTTAGTGCTTTTGACCAGTGTCAATTTTTAGTAGCTGAGGACACCTTGGTTTTATTGTCCTGTTAGTAGAGATTGGTTTTCAGAGTGTCATCATGGCTGGAGAACCCTGTCTGGACGTATGACCACTCAGGGGTAAGATGAACGAGGTACACATGCCCCTGATTTTACTGTGTAGGCCCTATACCTACCAGCTTAACTATCCAATCCTGTGTTTTAAGGCTGTTTTGAGATATATGATCCAGGATGTCTGAATCAAACCAATACTAAAATCAGAAATACTTAAAAACGAGGCATCGTAAAAATGATGGCAAATATTGTTTCAGTCTATTTCGGCCTTTTTTTTTTTTTTTAATCTTACCACTGCCCCTAAGCATTCTAGGTGCTAGCAACACTAACAGTGGTCAAGTGAGAGGCTGGGGAAGGGTGGAGCAGCAACTTTGGAATATGGACTCGTAAAGCTGTTTTATATTCTTACCTGTGCTTCATCCTACATTAATATATTTTTTCCTTTCATTGGAAAAGAGCTTTGTAGTTTTACCTTGACTAGGCTCTTTCTAACTCAGTGGTTTTACAAAGCTACAGTGAAGTCATTTTTGCTTATTATTTGTGCTTCTACCTACTTCCAAAAAGGATCTAAGATGACTTATTCCCCAAACAATTGTGCTAACCTTGGCCTTCATTCTCTTCCAGACCATCTGTTCCTCTTTACCATGAAGTCATAGTACTATATTTGTGACAGCACAATCGTTTCCATGGCAACAGGATGTGGTCCTCATCACTGAATCCTGATTTCACTCTGACAAAGATCAACCAGCAGGGGGATTGGGTAGTATATTCTGACATTTTCTATTCTTTTTCAAGTTTAGTGTCTCTCTGAAAAACCTCCTACTTTTGATTCTCAAATTTTATACTCAGCCTAGAGTATATGTTTTTGCAGAGTTTGCATATCAAGTATTTACCCAGCAAATAATTAGACATGCAAGCCAAAAATAATAATTTGAGAAAAATCACACAAATCTATACACACACACACACAATGATATATAAGCTGGCTTGAAAGTGAGATGATTAGCAAATGCCATTCTGGTTTGGATAAAAGAAAAAAGAACAGTGAATCCATTTAAAAGACATGAAACTTCTAAGCCTAAGAAATTTGCTTTGATGACTGTGATAAGCAGTGGAAGGGAGCTGACCTAGTTCTTACTCAATGCTTTTCTTATCTTCTTTAGCACAAATAAGACACAAAAAGGCCTTCCCATGTGAGCTCAGACTATCTGACCAGGGAAAGATAGATGGACAGCTTTATTCATATGAATGACCAATATCCGTATATTTTGTCCATTTGCTTTGATTGCACACAGCTTAATTACACAGTCTTTGGAGAAATTCCTTAGAATATTATCACTGTGCTATGCAATTGAGTTAAAAGTGTAAACTTTAAAAAGGGAACTAGTTACTAGAGCATCAGAAAAAAGTACCTAATTGCTCCATTAATTTAGCAGCCTTATAGGACAGATGGCAAGGACTGTTATAATGAGGCTCTGCTGGACATATCACATACCATAGTATATATCATATCTATTGTATATTACATGTTATATGTGTTACATGTCATATGTATTACATAAGCTATGTATGTCAGAGAAAAAGAGTAACTTGTAAGAAGTGATCGTGTTCTCTTCTGTTCTCTTCCTGCTTCCTTCTTGAGTCTAAGGGGTAAGCCAGGGAAAGAAATAGGGAGAACAGGTGGTAAGGGATAGAAAGAAGAACAGAAGAGGAAGCTAAAGCAATTTACATTAAAAAGAAAACAAAGATAAGAATTGCTCACAGTGGAAAAGATCTGGAAAGAAGGGGAAAGGGACAGAGAAAGTAGGGAGGTGAGAGGTGAAGAGAGTGATTGAAATCCGAGCAGGGACATTTGGACAACAGCTGCTCGGCAGTGTGGGGCTTTGGGGATTTTGACTAAGTTCCATTGTTTGTGATGTGATGTGATTCATCACTTTGCTACTTTTTCAAGAGTCTTCAGTGAAAATAAATTATTTTTCAAAGCTCTTTAAAGATGGATTTGTGATTCTTTTGAATGAGACAAAATATTCAGATGGACACTAAGGCTACAGAAAGCCTTATTCTGATTTTACAAATACATATGTAATCAGTCTCTCTTGAGGAAAATAATAAGTGGTGCTACCATTGACTGCTATCTCTGACACTTGGGGGTTATGTTGACCAGAGCTGTCCCAGTCCCAAATGATGTAATATTAGCAATAGGTACTGTCCAGAGATTGGTGGCAGTCCATGGTCTGGAGTTTCTAACTCTAACGAAACTTAATTTTAGGCTTCAAAGATTTAGTAACTTCGATCAATCAAACATGGAAGGGGGAAAAAGACACAATGACTGCTTCAGAGAGCCCTAGTGCCAAGCCAGTTTTTGAGGCCTAAGAGAAGGTGAGGGACAATTACAGAGAGCACCATGATACCTAAAGGACAGACTTTACTGACAATTGCAGCATTAAGGCCTGCTTTAATCTCACACTGGTCTTAGTCTTATTACAGATTGTAGTTGCTTCAAAAAATGCAGAGCCTTTACTCACACATAGGAGTATAGTAATAAGTGGGAAGGAAGTCCTTGTGTGAAGGTCATCAATCCTTTTGATGTCATCATTATTTTCCTAGTGTGAACATCATAATAGAGGATGTGTGATGATTCGGAGGAGGGGGTAAGGTAAAACAAGGTGGAAATGATCATCAGGATAGAAATGGGAGGCCAAGGCAAGAGTAGGAAGGTTCAGTGATGCCCAAGTGTCCCACCTAACATTACTGCATGACATGTGCTGTGATAAAAAAGAGTTCTATGGGAAGACAATTTTGGGCACACTGCATAATTGTTTTTCCTTTGGAGAAATACCTATTTGCATGTTATAGGCTCTGAGAAGTCCCAACAAGAAAAACATTTCTGTGTTAACTACTGCTGTTGCCCGAACTTATTTGATCATATAACGTATTTTAACAACATTTATTCACATTCCAAGAGATTGGTATTATTCAGAACATACATTGACTAATCTTGGGGCAAATGATGTATATAAAATCACCTCATGGATGGGCGCCTGTTATCCCAGCTACTCGGGAGGTTGAGGCAGAAGAATCACTTGAACCTGGGAGGCATTGCAGTGAACCAAAATTGCACCATTGCACTCCAGCCTGGGTGACAGAGCAAGACTCTGTCTCAAAAAAAAAAAAAAAAAAATCACCTCATAACAGGTTATATTATTGTTACAGCTTTAAAAAATGCTGAAGAGCATGGGCCTACCGTCAACCTGTATTCAATTACTGTGACTTTTGGCCTTCCTGCAATTTTGGTGTAGGACTTCACCCTTCTAGACAGTCAGAGCTTGCTTCATAAAAACCGGATACGGTTTGTATGTAACACTCTCTGCAAAGCTTCATCTCTTCCTCCAGTGCTCCAAAATGCTCATTGCCTTCATGCTGCCTGTTACTACCCAGGAACTCTCATTTGGCAAATCTCTAGGATGTAAACTCTTCTCTGCAGGATTGCATGCATCAGTGTCTTTAAAGTCCCTCCCACCAAACCAACCTTATTTTTCAAGAAACAGCTTTCTGCTAGGGAACCAACAAAAAAATCCATCCTAATGTTACCAGGTTACATATTAGTAGCCTGACAGGGACTTCCTGAAAATGCAATGCCTTTATCCTAAAATAAAAATAAACGACGTTCCATGGTAGGGATTTCCAGAACTGGGACAAGTTAACAAAAGGAAATGTTTTGAGTTAGATGGGTCTTTAATGATCCACAGATAGTATCCCTTGAGAAGTCACCTCTTCTCTTTATATGAAGGGGACTCAGTCAGCAGGATGATGCTCTCTTTGAAGGAACCACGCTTGACTGTGTGATATATTTCTTTTCAAAAATACAAGAATCACTGGCACAGAGTCTCATAAGTGTGTGTAGGGGAGGTATCTATTTATGTTTAATGAATAAATTGCTATCTCTGCTTAAAAATGATTGTGGACTTAAATTTTTTTTATTTTTGAATAGGTAACACACTCATGTACACAAAATCAAAAGGCACAAAAGAGCATATCGTGAAAAGTATGTTTCTCTCCTTTCTCTGTGATTCTGTTTTCCTTCCCAGAGGCAACCACTATTTCCAATTCTTAAATTTCCTCCCATGGACATTCTATATATAAAAATGTATATATGTATTTATAAACATATATAATTTTTCTTTTTTTACACAGAGGGTAGTGTAATATACATATTACTCTTTTATTTTTTCATTTATCAAGATATCTTAGATAATTTTCCATATGGAGAGCTAGTGGCTTGGCTATTTTAATAGCTGAGTGGTGTTAACTGGATGCCTGTGCCATTTTGTTTTGCCATTTTATTGAGGGATATATAAGTTGTTGCCAATCTTTTGTATTATTAACAATATTGCATTGCATAGACTCATTGGATAAATACCTAGACATGGAATTTGTGTCAATATGTAGGTGCATCTTTACTTTTGAAAGATATTTCCGAATTTCACTCCATCCCTTACACAGCCATCAACTATTTATGACTGGCTATTTCCTCAAACCTTTATCAAAACAATATTTTATCAAATATTTTAATCTTTGACAGTTTGATAGGTGAAAAACTGTATGTGTTTGTTTTACAACACAGGAACCAAAGATAGAGAAGTTGCAACTCAGGTAAATAGAGAGGTACTGAATTAAAATAGTAAGTTAACCTTAGCTCAAAAGTGATTTGAGATTTAAGCAGCTTACTTGAAAAAATTAAAGATACTTTCTACCAAGAAGCCTTATACATACATAATTCTGATGGACACTTTTAGAAAAGTGTTTTCTACCTTACACCCTACAGTCTCTTCTACACAGAACAGCCGAAGTGGACTTTTGAGAATGCACTTTAGATCACTAGTATCTGATATGGTCTGGTTGTGTCCCTACCCAAATCTCATTTTCAGTTGTAACTCACACAATTCCCATGTGTTGTGGAAAGAACCTGGTGGGAGGTGATAGGATTATGGGGGCAGGTCTTTCCTCCACTGTTATCATGATAGTGAATGAGTCTCACAAGATCTGATGGTTTTAAAAAATGGGAGTTTACTTGCACAAGCTCTCTCTTCTCCTCTGCTGCCATGTGAGATGTGCCTTTCACTTTCTGCCATGATTTTGAGGCCTCCCCAGCTACATGGAACTGTAAGTCCAATAAACTTCTTTCTTCTGTAAATTCCCCAGTCTCAGGTATGTCTTTATCAGCAGCATGAAAACGGACTAATAAGATATCCCTGAGCAAAACACTCTAATGGGCTTCTCATTCCACCAAAAAGTCCAAACTCCTTACCTTGGCCTGAAGGCCTTATGTGATGTAGCCTTTGCCTACCTTCCAGATTTATCTCCTCCCACTTTCCAGTCATTAACTCCATTCCACCTCACCTTCTTCCTTTCTTCCAATGTTTCAGGTGTGTTTCTCCCATTCCTTCTTGCCTAAAATGCACTTTCCTTAGAACATGCACACAGATCTTGTTCCCCCACTCCTCTAAGTTTCCACAAATTCACCTCGGGAAAGCCTTCCCTGTCCATCTTACCTAAGATAGCACTTTCAGTATCTATCCCTTTACCCTGCCTTACCTGATATATTGTTTATTTATAAGTTTGTCTCCATTTCATGAGAACTGTCTTGTTCATCATTTTATTCTCAAGACCTTGTATAATGCTTGGTTTAGATAGGAACTTGATCAATATTTATTCAACAAATACATTAATGAATGTTTCCTTATACGTTTTCAACCTTTTTTTCCCTAAATTATAGATGTTTCTGGATCATAGAACGTTTGCATTTTCAACTAGGCAAGGTATTTCCAAATGGCTCTCCTAAGTGGTTGTACCAATTTACACCTCAACAGAAGGTAAGAATTTTTCATTTCCCTATATCCTTCCCAATACATGACATTTTCAGACTTAGATTTGACAATCTGATGGATGTTTTGATTTGTATTTATCTGATTACTAGAGTGAAGCTGAGCATATTTTCTTTTACTTCTTATTCTATTGAAATATCTTTCTCTGATTTATGAAAGTAATGTATGTTTTCTGAATACTAATCTTTTGTTTAATGTTTGTTACAATTATCTTCTCCCAGACTGTGGCATTCCTTTTAATCTTGTTTATGAGATATTTTATCAAACAGAAGTACTAAATTTGGAGTGTTAAAATTTATTAGGTTTTTCCTTCATAATTTGTGCTTTTGATGTTACATTTAAGTAATTCTTCCTTCCCCTGTGATCATGAAACAGGTGAGTAAAACATCCTCCAGTCATTCAAGAGTCTTCTCATCTGACGCCCTGGATATCTTGAAGTAGAGTCAAGCTGTCCCTGATGTGCCTGTTCAAATACCTATGGTGCAGAATCTGTGAGCGTAATAAAATATTAATAGTTATTGCTTCTTGCCACTATATTTTGGAATGGTGTGTTTGTTACATAGCAATATACTGGCAGAACACTTGAAGGATGCATCTAATAGTAATTTCAGAAAGAGAGAATAAAAGGAATGTGGAAATAATATTTGTAGAGATGATACAGAGAATTTTCAAAATATGAAGTCACATATTAGGTGCAAAATAATAAAAACAAATTCACACCTCAACGTACTGTAGTGAAGATACCTAACAATAAGGATAAAGAGCAGACTTTAAAAGCTACCCCAAAGAGAAAACATAGATTACCCATAAAAGAATGACAATTAGGCCGGGTGTGGTGGCTCACGCCTATAATCCTAGCACTTCAGGAGGCCAAGGCAGGCAGATCACAAGGTCAGGAGTTTGAGACCAGCCTGGCCAACATGGTGAAACCCCGTCTCTACACAAAGTACAAAAATTAGTTGGGCATGGTGGCAGGCGCCTGTAATCCCTACTCGGGAGGCTACTCGGGAGGCTGACGCAGGAGAATTACTTGAACCCAGGAGGTGGAGGTTGCAATGAGCCGAAATCACTCCGCTGCACTCCAGCCTGGGTGACAGAGCAAGACTCCATCTCAAAAAAAATGGCAATTAGACACCAAACTTCTCATTAGCAGCAGTAGAAACCAGAAGCCGATGCAGTAATATTACCAAAGGACTGAGATGAAAATAACTGTCACTTCTACATCCAGCTAAGTGACAATTCAAGAATAATGAAATAGAAAACTTTTCTTTAAAATCAAACACCGCATATTCTCACTCATAGGCGGGTGTTGAACAATGAGAACACATGTACACAGTGAGGGGAGCACTACACATTGGGATCTGTTGGGGGGAAATGGGGGAGGGATGGGGGGTGGGGAGGTGGGGAGAGATAGCATGGGGAGAAATATCAGATATAGGTGAAGGGGAGGAAGGCAGCAAATCACACTGCCTTGTGTGTACCTATGCAACAATCCTGCGTGTTTTTCACATGTACCCCAAAACATAAAATGCAATAAAAAAAACTTTTCTTTAAAACTGACTTTAACCAACACACATTGTTATTGGAAGAACTACTAAAAGATGCATTGCAGCAAGAAGAAAAGTGAATTCGGAATGAAATTGTTGTATTAAAAAAACAAATGGTAAAAACAAACATTTATAAATTATGTTAAGTTAAATTACACATTGATTTATAGTAACAGGTTTATGTTCTGATAAATATGGAACTAAAATTCTAGATAACAATCACTCCCAATACATTAGGTAGATAAAGCAGTTTTGGGGCTCGAAGATAACTGGCTTTTAAAAACTATAAATTGTTAGGAAAATAAATGGTTAAGCATGCATATCAAAATTTTAAGAATAGCTTCTAAAAGCATAGACAAAATATAATCTACAAAGTTCAAACAGGCAGAGGTAAAAGCAAGGGAATTTAAAAAAGTTATCAATCCAACAAAGGCAGGAGAGGTGCTGGGAACAGGGGCTCACACCTGTAATCCCAAGACTATGGGAGGCTGAGGTGGGTGGATCACCTGAGGTCAGGAGTTTGAGACCAGCCTGACCAACATGGAGAAATTTCATCTCTACTAAAGATATAAAATTAGCCGGGCGTGGTGGCATATGCCTGTAATCACAGCTACTCGGGAGGCTGAGGCAGGAGAATTGCTTGAACCTGGGAGGTGGAGATTGCAGTGAGCCGAGATGGAGCCCTTGCATGCCAGCCTGGGCAACAAGAGTGAAACTCCATCTCAAAAAAAAAAAAAAAAAAAAAAAAAAAAGAAGGCAGGAGAGGCAAACAAACAAACAAACAAAAATAAGGAGAAATCCAGAAAATCAAAAGTATATCGGAATCCTAGCACTTTGGGGATCTTAAGGCAGGCTGATCACATGAAGTCAGGAGTTCAAGACCAGCCTGGCTAACATGGCAAAACCCCGTCTGTACGAAAAATACAGAAAGTAGCTGGGTGCAGTGACATGTGCCTGTAGTTCCAGCTACTCAGGGGGCTGAGGCAGGAGAATTGCTTGAACCCAGGAGGCAGAGGTTGCAGTGAGCCAAGATAGTGCCATTGCACTCTAGACTGAGCAACAGAGCAAGACTTCCTCTCAAAAAAAAAAAAAAAAAACAACAAAAAATTGGTAGACCTCAAAAACAGACATTGGTAGAGATAAATGCAAACAGATCATACTCATATAAATTGAATTTCAGTTAAAAATAGAGACTGTCAAAATTAAAAACAGCAACAAAAAATCAGTTAGATGCCATATACAAAAGATGTGGCCATAATAAAATAACATAGGAAAGGTTAAAAATAAAGGTAAAAGTTATAGCAAGCAAATGCTAACCAAGAGAAAGCTGAAGTTGAACATTGGTAGCAAACAAAAATAGTATAAAGCAAAAAGTATAAAGGATTAAAAAAAATACATAATAATAAAATTTAAAATTGCCAAGAAGTTCTATCTAGCTGACCTTATAACTGATACAAAACAAAAACTAACAGAATTGCACAAAAAAAATCACATCAACACTATATTGAAATTAAAAAAGAATTTTTTTCTTTTTAAAACGAGTTCTCACTCTGTTGCTCAGGCTAAACTGAAAGTTCTGGGATCAATGGATCCTTCCACCTCTGCCCCCTGAGTAGCTGGATCTACAGGTGCATGCCACCAAGCCCAGCTGCTATACTGGAAAATTTAAATATATCTTTTTAGAAATTTACAGATAAATTAAACAAAAACTAAGTTGAGAGTTGGCTGATGTTTTTGGTATTGTTTTCCTTGTGTACAAAGTATAATTTGCAGGTCATCTAGAATGGTAGTTTTTCCTTAACTTTCCACTTATTCCATGTGTTTCCTGTTTTAGTGTTGGGTCCATGTACACCTGAGACCACTCAGGCTAGGAATCTCAGAACTTGCCCTTCAGGTCTGCTTCCTGAGCCTCAAAGTAGGTAGGCCCAAGTCCTTTGTGTGCTAGTTTGTTTCCTTTCACCACCATAGCTAAGCTGTCCTTGTTGTTTTTTGTTTGCTTTGTTTTATAAACTCTAGCCCAGGATGGAAGTCACAGTTTTTCCCTAATTCCAGTTTCATAATGAACCTGACTAAGGTGCCTTACCATGTTTGGAGTACCTTTGATCTCCGCTACTCTGCAGGATTCAAACTCCTAACCAACCTCTACCTGCTTCCAGACTCAGAAGACCATCGAGGTCATAGCTCTAGCCCCACTAACCCAGTTGTATTATCTTTCGTTTTGTTTTGTTTTTGAGATGGGGGTCTCACTCTGTTGCCCAGGTTGGAGTGCTATGGCATGATCTCGGGTCACTGTAACCTCCACCTCCTGAGTGCAAGTGATTCTCCTGCCTCAGTCTCCCAAGTAGCTGGGATTACAGGTGTCCGCCACCACACTCAGCTAATTTTTGTATTTTTAGTAGAGATGGGGTTTCACCATGTTGGCCAGACTGGTCTCTAACTCCTGTCCTCAGGTGATCCTCCCGCCTCGACTTCCCAACTTGCTGGGATGACAGGCATGAACCACGGTACACAGCCAGTCTTTCATTTTGATGTCCAGAGATGATTATCTTGTTAATGAATCCAGGAATGTCTTTTAATTTTATTATTGAAGTTCTTGGAGATGTAGAAATTCAAAGGGTGAGCTCCACAAATCCATTCTGACCATTTTCCCTGACATTCTGGATGTGGCGAACTCTGGTCTTGCTACCCTTTTTTTGGCTTTTCTTATTAATATAGATTCAGGCTTCTTGTATTCTCAAATGCCAGAAACCTATTTGGAATCCCTGTAAATTGCAGGGCTTCTGGCTCAGGTAGAGGCAGAGCATAAAACCCTGTTTCTTGTTCTCCTGGCTAAGTTAATGTATACAACAATTAGAGACATTAAAACAATACATTCTTGTACTGAAAGTTTAAGTGTAAACTTAAAGTAGTCTTTGTACTAAATTTCTTCAAAGTCTATACATTTTTGTAACCTTAAGTTTTGAAATCCAATAGGGCAGGGGTATAAAAAAATGTGTGTGGAGGAAACCCCACAATTACATCTCATTGTTTTTCCACCAGAGAAGAGATTTTCCTCTCTGTATTTATGTTCTGGAATCTACTTTTTCTCATTTCCTCAGAGGTGTCACTCTTATCTACGTCTACCTCTCTCTCTCTCTCTCTCTCTCTTTCTCTCTTTCTCTTTTCAGAGACAGGGTGTTGCTCTGTCTCCCAGGCTGGAGTGCAGTGGTGTGATCATACCTCACTGTAGCCTTGAACTCCTGGGCTCAAGAGATATTCCCACCTTAGCCTTCCCAGTAGCTAGGACTACAGGTGCATGCCACCATGCCCAACTGATTTTATTTTATTTTATTTATTATTTATTTTGAGATGGAGTCTCTCTCTGTTACCCAGGCTAAAGTGCAGTGGCACTATCTTGGCTCACTGCAACCTCTGCCTCCTGGGTTCAAGCCTTCTCCTCCCTCAGCTTCCCCAAGTAGCTGGGACTACAGGTGCGTGCCACCACACCCAGGTCATTTTTTTTTTTTTTTTTTTTTTTTTTGGTATTTTTAGAAAAGATGAGGTTTCACCATGTTGGACAGGCTGGTCTCGAACTCTTGACCTCAGGTGATCTGCCTGCCTTGGCCTCCCAAAGTGCTGGGATTACAGGCATGAGCCACCACTCCTGGCCTATTTTATTTTTTATAGAGGTGAGGGTCTTGCTTTGTTGCTCATGTGGGTCTCAAACTCTTGGGTTTAAGCAATCTTCCAGCTTCTGCCTCCCATTGTGCTAGGATTACAGATGTGAACCACCACGCCTGGCTGGCCTCTAACCCTGATTTTTCTATATTGGATGTTTTCCTGCTGAAGTCTCCCACCTCTTTATAAGACAAAACTCCTATCTTTCATTCAATTTTTAGGCAAGCTTTCTGAAAACCACACAAGTAGCTTTAATTACCATCTTCATGCTAATGACTCCCAAAGCTACAACTTTAGCACAGATTTCTCTCATGTTCTCCAGATACACAAGCCTTTTCAACCCGACAAATGTAGTTCAGCATGTCCAAAATAAATTCATTATCTCCACATCCCATACACCTTTCCAAACCTGTTCCTTCTCTTACATTTTCTATTTTCATCCAGTTTCCCAAGCAGAAACCTGGGGGTCTTCTTGATTCCTTCCCATCCAATAAGTCACCCAATTCTGTCATTATATTTCCATTTATTGAATTTCTATAGTCACACATTTGTGAAGTACTACTAGAACCATAGCAGTATAATGAATTAAAGATGAGATTAGGCTGGGCACACTGGCTCACCCCTGTAATCCCAGCACTTTGGAAAGTTTAGGTGGGTAGATGGCTTGAGCCCAAGAGTTTGAGACCAGCCTAGGTAACATAGCAAAACCCCACCTCTACAAAAAATAAAAAAAAAAATAGCTGGGTGTGGTAATGTTTACCTGTGTTTCCAGCTACTCAGGAGGCTGAGGTGGGAAGATTGCTTGAACCCAGGAGATCAAGGATGCAGTGAGCCATGATCACACCAACGTACTGCACTCCATCCTGTCAATGCAGTGAGACCCTGCCTCAAAAAAAAAAGAGGTTAAAGTGGTATAATAGAAAAAGATTTTTAATATTATTAAAAATTAAAGATAAAATATAGTTAAATAAATTAAAGATAAAAGATAGTTTGGGTAAAGAAAACATGATTAGTATTACCAAATGTGCATGGTGGCTCATGTCAGTAATCCCAGCACCTGGGAGGCCAAGTTGGGCCGATCACTTGAGTTTGAGACAAGCCTGGCCAATATGGTTAAACCTCGTCTCTACTAAAAATAAGAAATAAAAAAAATTAAAAAAAAATGAGCTAAGCATGGTGGCATGCGCCTGTAATCCCAGCTATTTGGGAGGCTGAGGCAGAAGAATTTCTTGAACCCTGGAGGCAGAATTACTTGAACCCTGGAGGCAGAGCTGAGATTGCACCACTGCACTCCAGCCTGGGTGACTGAGCAAGACTCCATCTCTCAAAAAAAACAAAAACAAAAACAAAACAAAAAAAAAGAGAGAGAGAGAGAAAATAAAACTTTATAAGAGATTATTTGATTTAGTTCAAAGGTTCCTGGTTACTTATCTGAAGCTTACCTGAGGGGTAAAAGAGGACTTTCTGCAGAATAAATAGTAGTTTACAACAACTGTCTGGACTACATTGCTTTGTTTTGTTTTAAATGGTATTTTCACCTGTACTAAAATGGGTGAAAGTAGAGTGACATTTCACCTTATACCCAAAGTCCAAATTCAAATGATATACTCTGTTTTGGAGAATATTGACATTTATTTATTTATTTGCTTATTTATGAGATGGGTTTTTGCTCTGTGGTTCAGGCTGGAGTGCAGTGGAACAACCTTGGTTCACAGCAACCTCCGTCTCCTAGGCTCAAGGGATTCTCTCACCTCAGCCTCCTGAGTAACTTGTTCTATAGCAGGCGTCCTCAAACTTTTTACACAGGGGGCCAGTTCACTGTCCCTCAGACCATTGGAGGGCCGCCACATACTGTGCTCCTCTCACTGACCACCAATGAAAGAGGTGCCCCTTCCTGAAGTGCGGCTTTGGGTTGGATAAATGGCCTCAGGGGGCCGCATGGGGCCCGTGGGCTGTAGTTTGGGGATGCCTGTTCTACAGCATGCACCACCATGCCCAGCTAATTTTTTTTTGGTTTTTTTTTTTTTTTTTTTTTTTTTTTTTGGTAGAGATGGTGTTTTGCCATGTTGCCCAGGCTGGTCTCAAACTCCTGGGCTCAAGCAATCTGGAGAATATCGGTCTTTTAAATGGCAATATGAAGTTCCTCAGGATGTATAGCTTCTTGAACTAGATCTTAAATGGAATAATTTCCAACTGTCACAGATTTTAGGCAGCAAAACTAGGGATGCCCCACTCAGAATTTAGAGATTGCTGAGTCTGGAGGTATATATTAGAGGTGACAGAGTCCCTTTTCTTGCTTTTAAGACAAACTGGGAATCTAGCCTCTTCTTAAAATCTCCCATGGAAGGATGGGCGCGGTGGCTCATGCCTGTAATCCCAGCACTTCAGGAGGCCGAGGCAGGAGGATCACAAGGTCAGGAGATCAAGACCATCCTGGCCAACGTGGTGAAACCCCATCTCTATTAAAATACAAAAAAAAGTAGCCAGGTGTGGTGGCAGGTGCTTGTAACCCCAGCTACTCAGGAGGTGGAGGCAGGGGAATCACTTGAGCCCCAGCAGTGGATGATGCCATGAGCTGAGATCGTGCCACTGCACTACAGCCTGGGTGACAGAGCAAGACTCTATCTCCAAAAAAAAAAAAAAAAAATTCTCCCGTGGAAAACAGATTATAAGAGATGGGTGTCTGACAACTATCGCTACCATGAGGCAGTGTGTTGTTTCTTTGCTCATCTATCTCTTCTTTCTCTTCTTCCAGACTTCATGGTTTTTTTCCTTTCTCTCTTCCCCTATTCTTTCTTCTTTCTTAATTCAGTTTTCCTGCCTCTTTTACTTTCTTACCCACAAAATGGAAAAATAAAATAAAAATAAAAAAGCAAAAGGGAAATTCCTGACTGGCCACATTCCAGAGAACTGAGGAAATGCAAGTTATTACATAACTGGGAGAGGCTGGTGACATGACTTAGAGTTGAGGGAGGAAGAGAAAAGAATTATAAAGGTAAGAGAAAAGGCAAAATGGCAAATAAAGGTATAACTTTAGACTTTTATTACTTAAAAAAATTTCTGTGAATTCCATGCAGGGCATGTCATCTTTCTCAGGCTGTGATGGTTCCCAGAAGTAGATCCAAAAATTACCAAAGATGCATTTTGGTCAGTAATGGTATATTTAAAAATCATCATCCTTACCAATTTTTGCTGATATGTAAGTATTAGTGCCTAATATTGCATTCGAGCCATGGGAATTGCCGGCAACAAGGGTTGTTGTTGTTGTTTTTTTTTTTTTCAATCATCAGTTGGGAAAAGCTATTTTTTTTTTTTTTTTTTTTTTTTTCCATTTAGACAGAGTCTCACTCTGTTGCTCAGGCTGGAAAGCAGTGGCACAATCTCAGCTCACTACAACCTCCACGTCTCAGATTCAAGCAATTCTCCTGCCTCAGCCTCCCAAGTAGCTGGGATTACAGGCATGTGACACCATGCCTGGCTAATTTTTGTGTTTTCAATAGAGACAGGGTTTTGCCATGTTGGCCAGGCTGTGGTCTCAAACTCCTGGCCTCACGTGATCCACCTGCTTTGCCCTCGTAAAGTGCTGTGATTACAGGTGTGAACCACTGTGCCCAGCCCTACACTTATCTTTAATCTGCCTCCTTTTCAACTTCCAAAGTTGCTTTCAGGCTCCTGTAATCTAGTTCAGTCATTCTTTAAAAATAATGCAAACCACCACCACAACAATAACAATAATAAACTCAACTTTGCTTTATGGTTGGCAGGAAATGTTGAAAAATGTAGGAAATTAAAGCCAACCATAAGTAGTCTACTTCAGAAATAACTGCTATTAACATTTTATTATATTTATGACCATTTTCTATGTAATTCTATTTCATAGTTGCCCTTTGCATACACAGTTTTGTGTCTTTCAGGCATAAGATTTTTTTTTTTTTTTTTTTTGAGACGGAGTTCCGCTCTTGTTACCCAGGCTGGAGTGCAATGGCGCGATCTCGGCTCACCGCAACCTCCGCCTCCTGGGTTCAGGCAATTCTCCTGCCTCAGCCTCCTGAGTAGCTGGGATTACAGGCACACGCCACCATGCCCAGCTAATTTTTTGTATTTTTAGTAGAGACGGGGTTTCACCATGTTGACCAGGATGGTCTCGATCTCTCGACCTCGTGATCCACCCGCCTCGGCCTCCCAAAGTGCTGGGATTACAGGCTTGAGCCACCGCGCCCGGCCCAGGCATAAGATTTTTTAAGTGGTTTTCCATCACTTTTCTGGCATGATGAGCTGTCTGTATTCCTTTTTCTGCTGGGAAATAAAATGCAAATGGGGAAACTGCAAAATCTCATTCTGAAGGACTTTACAGTTGACTGAGACACTTATGTGGATTATCTGATTGCATGTCTGTAATTCATCTCAGGTGGAATGGTTCCAAAGACCTCTACCATAGCATTCATTACTCTGTAATACGGCTTCCCTTTTACTTAACTCTCTTTTAAACCTTAAGCTCTGAGATCAAGACATTATCATTCATTATTTGCACCCCAATGACTAGCAAATGACCTGATACAATGAAAATTCTATTTATGGAAACTGAATGAAAGACTGAATACATTACTAAATACTAAAATTCTAGAGGACCCGCAATTCATAGAACTTCTCCACAGTAGCAGGATACACCATGAATACGATTCCCAGAAGTAAAGTTTTAGTTTCAATATAGGTTTGTCTTGAAAAATCAGAGAAATACAGGAATTGATCATCATCAATTGAAAATTCTCTATAGATACTAAACTCAACTGTACCTAGCATTCCTGCAGTGCTTTCATGCTAAAATTTAGCTGTTCCTCAAATACTTAGAGGAAATTAATTTCAGCTTCTTTCTATAGCTGGTAATGTTCTGTAACATCTAGGTCACTGCAGCCTATATTTTGGAAATGTCGGGATTCCAGTTATTTGGCAAGCTCTCTGGTCCTGGTCTTACCACAGGGACATTATTAAAGGACTAAAACTTCCCCTCCCACATGGTGGGAGCTCCCTCCAGGATTTTCCCCTCTGGAATCCCCTTCCACACTCTTCGTGGAAGCCTTTCTCCTCTTCCCCTTTCCTTCTCTTTTCTCTACCTAAATAAAATCACTTTTCTGCAACAACAACAACAAAGAATTCAAACTGGTGGGGTGCAGTGATTCACACCTGTAATCCCAGCACTTTGGGAGGTTGAAGCAGGTGGATCACGTGAGCCCAGGAGTTCAAAACCAGCCTGAGAAACATGATGAAACCCTGTCGTTACTAAAAATATAAAAATTAGCCAACCATGGTGGCATGTGCCTGTAGGCCCAGCTACTCAGGAGGTTGAGGTGGGAAAATGGCTTGAGCCTGGCAGGTGGAGGCTGTAGTGAGCTGTGATTGTACCACTGCACTACAGCCTGGTGACAGTAAGAGCTTGTCTCAAAACAACAACAAAATGACAACAACAACAACCACCAAACTAAAACCATGCATGTCCTCTTGGACAAAGAACTGGATGACTTGGACGACCATAATGGGAACATAATTGCCAATGGTTGAAAGAGAGCGAGAGTAAGACAGCATGCAAGCCATAGCCATCCCAGAGGTGTTTGAAAGAAAGCAGGGGAAAGCATGAGCAGCTGGCTTTGCTCCATAGGAGCCTCCTTATCCTCTTTAGCTTTGAACCAGATCTTGGCTCTCATTTCATTCAAATATAAGACAGCTAATAAACTGAGATATCCTTCACAAATAGATGAAAGAATTTATACTGGCCAGTCACAGTGGCTCACACCTGTAATCCCAGCACTTTGGGAGGCGGAGGTGGGAGGGTCACTTGAGGTCAGGAGTTCACAACCAGCCTGGGTGACATAGTGAGACATCAAAAAAAAAAAAAAAAAAAATTAGCTGGGTATGGTTGTGCATGCCTATAATCCTAGCTACTTGTGAGACTGAGATGGGAGAATCTGTTGCACCCAGGAGGTTGAGGCTGCAGTGAACTTGATCACACCATTGCACTCCAGCCTGGGCAACAGGGTGAGACCCTGTTGAAAAGAAAGAAAAGGAAGGGAAGGAAAGGAAAGGAAGGGGAGGTAGAAAGAGAGAGAAAGGAAAGAAAGAGAGAAAGAAAGAGAGAAAGAAGAACAGGAGAGAGAATAAGAAAGAAGGAAAGAAAAGAGAAAAAAGAGAAAGAAAAAAGAAAGAAAGAAAATGTAAGGAAAGTCATATGATAAAACTAGTCATACAGTTTTGAGGCAGTATGCTGTGCACCTCCCTCTCTACAGAGGCAATTCTACAGTATTTTGTGTTGTTAAAGACACAATTTAACCTACATTAATTAGAATGTGTATGAAGTTCTTATTCCCCCTATTTATATACAGTAAGAGCAGTAACATTTGTTGAGTGTCTACTAAGTGCCAGGCTGCTTACATATGTTACATGCCTCATTTAATTGAATTCAGAACCTGCCTCCTCCATAAACATAATTTAATTATCACACTCACTTTGAAATTGGATATATCCCTTTCCTTAAAATCCCACATACAGTTTATTTAGTCCTATTCCATTACAGGCAAATAATTTAACAATAATAATGCTAGAATTTTTTTTTGGAGATGGAGTCTTGTTACTCAGGCTGGAGTGCAATGGCGTGATCTTGGCTCACCGCAACCTCCGCCTCCTGGGTTCAGGCAATTCTCCTGCCTCAGCCTCCTGAGTAGCTGGGATTACAGGCACGCGCCACCATGCCCAACTAATTTTTTGTATTTTTAGTAGAGACGGGGTTTCACCACGTTGACCAGGATGGTCTCGATCTCTTGACCTCGTGATCCACCCGCCTCGGCCTCCCGAAGTGCTGTGATTACAGGCGTGAGCCACCGCGCCTGACCCAATGCTAGAATTTATAAACACTTTTCTGGTGAGAAATAGAGACCACTGAGTTTTCTATTCTACACCCTGATCCAATTTTCTTTCTGAAATTTTAAAGGTAATTTTCTGTATTATATTCTTAATAAGAATATTCAGAGAGGCTGATAGCCTCTCTTCTCTTTTGCCATCTTTCCCTAGCATCCTCTCCTGCCACATAATGAAAGAATTAACTGCTTTACCTAATCTCAAATTTAAAAATATAAAGTTAAATAAGAATAATTTGGACGTTGAAGCCTGTCTTTTCTTCGTTGAAGTCTGAGACTTTGTTGTGAGATAACTGATACATTATCCTTCATCTTACAAGTATGCCCTTTACTCATTGCTTAAATATTTCGTTTAATTAAAACTTTAATCTTGTTAAATGTAATAGTAATTTCAATTACCCAGATTAGTTGAAGGCCCAATAAAATTCTTTTCTTACTGCTTTGGGATTACTTCTAAAGAACACATGGTCCAGATTTTTCTTTTCTTTTTTTTTTTCTTTTTAAGAGATGGGGGGCGGTCTCACTATATTGCCCAGGCTGGTCTCAAACTCCTGGGCTCAAACAATCCTCCGCCTCAGGCTCCCAAACTGCTAAGATTACATGTGTGAGCCACTGTGCCCAGCTCCCAAATTTCTATTAATTTGTTTTTTGTTTTTTAATTCCTTGACTTAATGAACATTTATTGAGCATTCCTTGTATCTGGTGTTCTGCAAGGGGAGTGATAATACAAGAGTAAGCAAAATAGGCACAGCATCTACTATTACAGAGCTTACAACTGGAGGTAACAGACATTAAACAATGATTTACAAGTGTAAAAGATTTGCAAATGGCATGAAAAATAAGGGAAGAGTCTACCGAAACATCTAATCAGTTTGGCCAACTTAGCCTGATGTTTGGGGGCTGGGGAGTAGACAAAGCTTATTCACAAAAGTTCAGGTTTAGGCTTGAAGCATAGGAAGACAGAGGAGTCGTCTGTGGAGAAGAATTGCCTAGATAGAGGGAACAACTTATGTAAAGGCTCTGAGAAGAAAGGAACACTGCCTATTCGAGGACTTAACAGAAGGACACTATAGCTAGAGTGGTGATACCAGTGGGTAGGGAGGGGTGTCAGTGAAAACGCAGGCAGAGACCAGAACACAGGTCATTCTAAGGATTGGAAACTTTATCCTAAGGGTAATGGAAAGGTAATGGAGACTTAAAGCCAGGAGAAAAAAACTTTTTAAAAAGCTTAACATAGCTAAAATGTGGAATACATGTACACATTAATTTACTATTTAATTTGTTCCAGAATGTGTTCTTACATCTTAATCCAATAATATTAAGATTTTTTTTTTAAAGCTGGAATCTTGCTATGTTGCCCAGGCTGGCCCCAAACTTGTGGGCTCAATTGATCCTCCTGCCTCAGCCTCCTGAGTAGCTGAGATTATAGGCACCTGCCACTGTGCCAGGCTAATCTTAAGAATTTTTACAAATATGACTGGATGATGTGACTCACCTGTAATGCCATTACTTTTGGAAGCTGAGGCAGGAGGACTGTTTGAGCCCTGAAGTTTAAGACCAGCTTAGGCAACATAAGGAGACCTCTGTGTTTCCAAAAAAAAAAATTAGCTGGGCATGGTGAGGCTAGCCTGTAGTCCCAGTTACTCAAGAGGCTGGAGCAGGAGGATTACCTGAGCCCAGGAGGTTAAGGCTGCAGTGAGCTATGATCATGCCACTATACTACAGCCTGGGCAACAGAGTGAGAACTTGTCTCAAAAAAAGAAGGAAGAAGAAGGAAGAAAGAGGAAGAAGGAGGATGGAGAAGAAGGAGAAGAAGGAGGAGGAGGAGGAGGAGGAGGAAGAGGAGGAAGAGGAAGGGGAGGAGGAGGAGGAGGAGGAGGAGGAGGAGGAGGAGGAGGAGGGACAACTTCTTTTACAAGTATGGGACAAACTATCCAGGTTTTTGATACGTAAAAGTTTTCCGAGAATAGAAAAGACCCTGGGATTATTAAGCACAGCAAAAAAGTGCTTGGATACATGTTCTTATTATGCCTTGAAGTGATGGACTTAAGTCCTAAGTTTCTTTGCTTTTCATCTTTATCACATTTTAACTTGAATTGCAAATGAAATTGTCACAATAGTAATGTCAGGGAAAGGAGGAAGGTATGTGTTAGTCTGTTTTCACACCACTATAAATATACTACCCGAGACTGGGTAATTTATAAGCAAAGGAGGTTTAATTGACTCACAATTCTGCATGGTTGGGGAGGCCTCAGGAAACTTACAACCATGGTGGAAGGGGAAATAGGCACCTTCTTCACGAAGCAGAATGAGAGGGACGAATGAAGGGGGAACTTCCAAACACTTATAAAACCATAAGATCTCTTGAGAACTCACCCACTATCATGAGAACAGTATGGGGGAAACCACTCCCATGATCCAATCACCTCCCTCCCTCAACGTGTAGGAATTACAGGTCCCTCCCGCAACATGTGGGCATCACAAATTGACGTGAGATTTGGGCGGGCACACAGCTAAACCATATCAGTGTGTGCACATGTTTATGTATGTATATGTTTCCCATGGTTTTGAAGAACAGATTTATGACAATGAATATCAGTATCACATTCTTTGTGCTCCAAAGTAGTATCTACCTGATAAAAGGAAAGTAGAAACTAGAAAATATTAAAAGATTATGTTACGTTAGTCGGGTGTTTTAAGAAAAATATATGGCAACTTCTGGGTAACTCTACAGACTTTGACATTAAATAAGTTGCTGTTAGATTAGGGACCCCAACATGATTTCAGTAAGTACTGTGCTTGGAATAGTAAAGAGATTCATGAATACTAAAGCCTTCTGCCAATAAAGTAAGAGAGGCTAGGGTTTTTATTTTGTTTTTTCAATGCTTTTCAGTCTTCCCCATGAGCATGTCTTCTTGTCTTCTCCAGATTGTCTGTGTCCATTAAATAAACAGATAGGAATTTCAGGTGTGGTAATTTCTCAGAGGTATTTGCTTATTGGGAGTTGGGGGAAACCTTGAAGATAATAAGGTTTCCCTTAGTAAATATTAGGAGAATGGAGAAGTGAAGGGGGAGAGAGAGCTCTTAATATCATTCCCCAAGTGTCACCTGACTGCCTCCCAAATCAGAAGTTTCTTTTCTTCAATCTTGGACTGCAATGCTTCCTGACTATTCTTCAGGCTAAATGACTCCCTCTTTGGAGTGAATGAATAAATATACAGTTGGCAAACTGTTTGAAAAAGACTACTGACCCTTGATCTAAGAAATCTTGAGCAACAGGAGACCTGAATTTAAATATCAATTTGTATCTGACTCACTATTTGAAGAGAATAAATCACTCATTTGATTGAATCACTTAACTCTATGGTCTGAGGTGTGGTACTGACTAGCTTCTCACACATCGTGTACTGAGTATGCAATTGATAATAAATGTGTCTGTACTTTGATGAGGATGATTGATCAAGTTCCTAATTGTGCATGGGATTTAGAAACATTCAGAATATGTAGGCTAAATATTAAAACAAATCGGGGCTTGTTATGATGTAATGGAACAGGCTGTATATTATTGCAAATAGGGTGGAGGCCTGCTGAGTATTAATTGTCAGGTTACCAAAGCTCTGGGTAAATTTGGTAAGAGTGTTAAGAGTAGCTTCTCAGCAAGTACTCAGTGTTTGATTGAAAAGAGCCCATTGTATTTACTTGGACAGAAGTGTGGTTATATTCGGCTGTTTTATGTGATAAAATGTTTTTGAAAAGTTTTAAATCTCTAGCATCTGACTCACAATGTCCTGATAATGTGTTCTTTTCTGTAATCAGAGTCATGAATAAAGAAATCTATCTTCTAGCACTGGATGACAATAGAGTTGAAGGTGAGTTCAGACCTATGAGTATTATAGACAAAGACTAGATTGAGAGCTGGGTACAATGACTCACACCTAAAATCCCAGCTATTTGTGAGGCTGAGGCAGGAGGACTGCTTGTGATCAGGGGTTAGAGATCAGCCTGGGCAATAGAGTGAGACTGTATTGTATCTCTATTAAAAAGAAAAAAAAGACTAGAGTATTCTTTTTTTTAAAAAATAATGTTATGCTGTAGTAGTTCTATTTTACTCATTTTAGCTTGATATAAAAGAGCAAAAGGGGATGGGCATGGTGGCTCACACCTGTAGTCCCAGCACTTTTGGAGGCCGAGGCAAGTTGGATCACTTGAAGTCAGGAGTTCAAAACTAGCCCAGCCAACATGCTAAGCCTTGTTTCTACCGAAAATACAAAAATTAGCCAGCCATGGCGGCACGCGCCTGTATTCCCAGCTACTTGGGAGGCTGAGGCACAAGAATTGCCTGAACTCAGGAGGCAGAGGTTGCAATGAGTTGAAATTGTGCCACTGCACTCCAAACAAAAAAAAAGGCAAAAGGGTATGTCATCATTAAAGGTCACAGGAAGCCTATAACAGGAAATGTTTCCTTTGGTCAAAGAGCAAACTGAAGTTCAGATACCAAGATGGCAGAGTTGGAATGCATACTCAGGTCTGTTAGCTTATGATCTTTCCATGAAATCACTTAGCCAGAAAGACAAACCCAAAAACTTAAAATCTGGTAGGATTAAAGTAAGTAAGGAAGCTTCTCTTTAATTTCTTTTGGTTTAGATGTAATCTTATATCTGCAGGGGAAAAAGGTGAACAGTATCTATCGCAGAAAGACGTCTGTATCCTACAAGTTTGTTGATTGGGGCAAGTAGACATAGACGAAACTGGAAAATGTGTATTAAACAGTATATAAATAGAAGGTAATAATATTTCTGAGTCCTATTGATTTTTGAAAGTAATTTTAATATTAGTATCAAAAGTCTAATCTCTAAAATATAAACGCTACTATTCAAGAGGCTTGTAAAATTCTTAGGAAAGCTGCTATAAAACACAGAGTTTTTTGTTTGTTTGTTTGTTTGTTTTTTGAGACAGAGTTTCGCTCTTGTTACCCAGGCTGGAGTGCAATGGCGCGATCTCGGCTCACCGCAACCTCCGCCTCCTGGGTTCAGGCAATTCTCCTGCCTCAGCCTCCTGAGTAGCTGGGATTACAGGCATGCGCCACCATGCCCAACTAATGTTTTGTATTTTTAGTAGAGACGGGGTTTCACCATGTTGACCAGGGTGGTCTCGATCTCTGGACCTCGTGATCCACCCGCCTCGGCCTCCCAAAGTGCTGGGATTACACCGCGCCCGGCCAAAACACAGAGTTTATTATTTCTTACCTCATGTGTTCCTACTTTGTTCTTACCTCAATTACGGTATCCCTTATATTGTATCCTAATCGTTACTCTGAAATCTCTACCAGCAAGTGGGTTCTTCAAGACAGGGACCAGGTCTCTTTCATTGTGGTTTCCATCATAACCTGGACGGTGTCTGAAATATAATAAGCACTCAGTAAATGTTTATGGAATAAATAAACCAGCAAACCGTAACAAAAGGATTCATCTTTCTGATCCGTTTCTCTATCTCCAAAATGAGAAGACAGTAGTAATATTTTCCTCGATTGATTATTAGGAACCGACCATATCTGTTCATATACTCTCTACTGGAGTCTATGTGCAACAGACATAAATGGCTATTACCTTGATTAGTAAGGGGGTAATTATTACAATTTTTATTCTAGTTGAAATCTTTAAAAAATCTAATCATTATACTATCACTCTTTAAGTTAAAAAAAAAAAAGAGAGAAAAGTCTTTAAATTAAAAAAAGAGAGAGAAAAAAGAAAAATATCTAACCAATAAATTTTAGGAAAGAAATGTAGGTTATTTGAGGTAATAGGTAGTAGGACTCTATCCCTGGGCACTCAGGGTAGAAGGAAGAGCAGAATCCCACCGCGGAGATGAGAATCATCCCTCACTAGGTGGCTCCCTTTCCCGCGGGTGGGTGGCGCGTCGGTGCCGGGCCGGTGATTGGGGGCATTGTACTGCCGCAAGCGCCGCGCTGACGTCACGCCGCATCATACCAGGCGCTGGCAACACGAGGGGCATAGTCCGGTTTCTACTTCGTTAATGACAATCTGTCCTTGGAATTTATTTCAAAGCAGGTTCTACTTTCGTTTCCGCTAAACTTATACCTGATGTTTCAAATGAACATTGGCATAGTTTGATTGGTGCAGGTCTCAGGGAAGGATCTTGAAAGTGCCTCTTCAGATGGCATGGAAAAAGACAGCAGGAATCATGCAGCCATATCGGACCAAACCAAACCAGAACAGCCCATTAAAATTCTGATTTTAACTATCCTATGAGGGCTGCGTTCTTGGAAGGTTTTATACAGCGACATATCCTGAAGTACTTTGGGATAGCTGCTTAAATGACTCCACGATACGAACTGAAAATATAACTTGTAAAATGTCAATTTCTTCAAGCCACGGATGATGAATTTTCCAGCTATTTCCCATACACTCCATATTATTATTGACTTCATTCTTTATTTCAGCTTTTTGGCCCGAAACCCGACATAAAACAATAAATATCCAAAAAGATCTTTTCTAAGAATGAAACTTCCTTTCCCAGACTCCTTTCATCAGACAGGTGTATCTAGGGTTCTTCTTGATAGTTATTTTATCCAATGATTTCCTCTCTCACCCAACGACATAGAATGACGAGTTTTAAAACACTGCAGACCCGTGAGAGGAGAAAGGCTGCAGAGGAGAGAGGAACGTGGAGGTCTGCCTCCAATAATCAAGCGAGATCCCCACTGTGGGGTGCCTATCAGAGTGATGGCGATAGTCAGTCTTGCTGCTCGTCCCCAACTTAAACGATAGAAAACCACGTGTTAGCCTTCTAGGATGTGTTCCCACCCTCACCCTGGCCTCCCCGCGGCAGGCTCGCAACCGCTAGGTCAAGAGGGAGTACGCGGGTGGGGTGGATTTGGGGGAGGGGTCGACCCGCCAGGAGAAGTCGGCTATCCCCGTCGGCAGGGGAGGCATCGCGGCTGTCGTGTGCCGCTCTCCTCCCTCAGGGACCCCGTCCTGGCGGGATCCCGCCTCCCAGAGCCCAGTGCAGTTGCGGGGAAAACCCCTCGCCATTCCTCGCCGCTTGGTGCGGCCGCCTCGCCCTCACGACTCCAGTCCTTCCAGTCCGCCGCCCGCGAGCCTCCAGGCCATGCATCTTCTTTGCAGGCCCAGCCCTCTCCACGCCTGGCTCTGAGAGGAAACTATGGCGGTGGTTCCCGCCCGCAGGCGGGTGGAAAAGCCCACGGTGAACGCCTCGGGGTGTCCCCCGAATCGCTGTGGGAAGCGGGAAGGGAGGAGTAAGTGGACTTCATCACCGGGGATAACAACCTCGATTCCCAACTTGGGAGAGGCCTTTAGATGGAAGAGATGCCAACGGGGAACCCTGGGCGGTTTCCTGGGAATCCATTCGCCGAGGGGAGGGTCACCCCGTCCGCACACATCGGTTACTATGACAATACAACCACAGCCTCCAGTTGCCATGGCAGCTGCCTAACCAATCCGATTGGTTTCCTTTCTCTTCCTCTTCGGGCCCCACCCTATCCCCTCTAACAGTCTCCCAGCGTGCTTGGGGAGGGGCTGCAGAGAAGAGGAGGGGGTCCTTCGAGTCACTGTCTACGCGCGAGGGAAGACAGGAGTCGAGGGACTGCCGGGCGGAACTGTAGGAGGAAGGGGCGGCGTTTCCGGCGGAGAAGAGTGAAGGCGTGCAAAAAGGAAAAGGGAAATCGGCCGGAGTGATAAGAAGGGGGAAGACTTTGAGCGTAACTCCCGGTTCTTTCGGGTTCGATGTTCTCGGTGGTGTTGGGATTGCCCTCTTGCGCGGGAGGAGAGGAGTGGATTGGCAGGAAGCCACCAAGCGCCACCAGCAGGTCGCTCAGAAGCCGCACAGGCGCCACACAGCTCGTTGATCCCAAAGGGGAGCGCTACAGAGAGGCGGAAATCACCGGGAGAGACAGGCGCTGCTGAAATCTCGCGAGAGGGACCCCCCTCCTCCTCGCCGCTGACTTCCTTCCTCAGCTTCTCCTCTTTCCCCCGCCCCCTCCCTTCACCCTCTCCCTCCCCCCCGGTCGGAGTGTCCCTGCGCCCCACGGGCCGGAGCAGCAGCGAGAGCAGCTTTCCCCGCTCCCTCCCCCCTCGCCTCATTCACTCCCCCCCCTGCCCGCCCCCCCCCCGCCGTGCGAGGAGGAGCCGGAGGAGAGGAAGATGGCGGCGGCCGCCAGCACCCGCGGTGCCGCGGGGCCGCTCCGAGGAGCCTGAGAGACCCACGGAGGCTTCGCGGGAAGACGCGGCGGCGGAGGATGAGCCTGCAGAGCGCGCAGTACCTCCGGTGAGTGCCAAGACCGGCCCGGTACGTAGAGGGAGCGGGCCGAGGGTTGGGGCATGGAGCGACAGACACCGAGGTGGTAAGTCCGGGGTGGCGGGGGAGTTGCTGCGTCCTCTCCTCGCCTGGCAGGGCGGCTGGGGCTGCAAGGGGATCTGCGGGAGGAGGCGGGACGGGTATCGGTGCGTATCCCCCACCGACCTGGCTGAGCTCTCGGGAAGCCGGCCCGTCGTGGTGCGCGGAGGGAGGTTGGGGAAGCGTGAGAATGTCCGTGCGCGCGCGCCCGTGGTCTCGGGCTCGCTAGCGAGGGGTGGAGAGAAACGTCCGGGGAGGCGGCGGCGACCCCGAGTGGAGGTGGGTGTGGAGGAGTCTGATCCCTGTGGCGGGGGACTCGTGGTGTGGCGTGGGATTGGTTGGAGCGCTGCTTGAGTAGGGGACGGGGAGGAAGTCTATACACCTGGAGTGTTGGGGCGGGGGAACTGAGGAAGGCAGGCAGGAGTGAGAGACCGCAGGAAACTGGAGCTTGTTCTCTCTCGGGTTGGGAGTATTGAGGAATAATGTCATCTGTAGTTAGTTGGCGGTGTAGGGAGGGGATGAAGAAGGGGAATAGATGAGGAAGTGAGGAAAGAAGGAGGCACCGTGGACAAGGTTGAGTTTTCCAGAAGAAACTGGGTTCGAATCAGTGTAGTTGGGAGATACCATTCTGAGAGTCGTGTGTATTCCTTAAGAGTGGTATAAGGAGCTTGTATGTCAGAGGTAGAGTAACAAATGGATATAGTGTGTGTGTCTGTGAGATGTGTGTCTGGGTAGGGGGAGGGCAGCGATTGATGCACATTTCAGGAAGAGAATGCAGATAGCTTGGAACTTAGTACATGATGGCGAGAACAGATTGAATGGAAGGACACCAGCTTTTGTGCAGCCAGAAAGGTTCCATGGACGCTGAGTAAGAGCTTAGAAGCAGAAGTAAAGAGGGTCAAAAATCTAGGTAACAGAGAAAAGTAAGGTTATTAGAGCCTGAAATTAATTGGTGAGTGACTACTGCTTAGAAAAAGGGAAGACTTAAAAATTAGTTGTTTTTGTCATTCCGGAGCAGAGCTAAGAAAGGCAGGCCTTATGGAAAGATTTTTTTTTTTTTTTTAAATTGTTTCATACCTTGTGGAGGAGGGAGTTGGATGAGGTGGAAGTCTGAAATAAGTGGAAAAGTCACTTTAGCTGTTTAGTGAAGTGAAAGTATTGATGTGTGTGGATCCCCATGTGTATATTTCAAGAGGTGTGTAGTTACATGATACATACGGTGGCCATTATAACTTTTTAAATAGTAAAGTTTTATTAAGCAAGATAGGGAGAGGAGAGAATGATGAGATATTTGGACTATGCATGAATGCCTGATTTTAACACAGCATATGTTCTCAGTGACCATAGGACAGATAGAATGATGTCTGTAATTTGAGGACCTTTTTTCTCCTCAAATATTCCTTTGTTGTTTAATATATCAAATAAATACAGCTATGACACATCTATTGTAGGTGATATAGAGAGAGATGGAAACCATCAGGGTGCTGATTAGTCTTAAGGAATTTGCAGTTGAGTATCTATTAGGCAAGTAAGTTAATAACAGCACGGAGTGTAAGTATCATAAAAGATACCAAGTGTTTTGAGTCCAAAGGCAGGAGATCACCTGAACAATGGGAGGTAATCAGGAAAGACTTTCTTTGTTCATTTGCTCATTTGTGTACTCGTGATTCATTAGTTGTTTTCTTGATCACCTGTATGGGAGGCATTGTACCAACATCTGAGAATAGAAAAACTCCACCCTTCATTTACAGAGCTTACAGTTTGTTAGATTTCAAGAAAGTGGCAATTAGGATATTGTTCATCCTTAATATTCATTTTAACATGTGAATTGAGAACAGGGGAATTCCAAATGGAAGGAAACTGAGCAGAGTTACGTAGATAGGGAAGTTGGGGGAGGGGAGATGTTCAGTCCAGGTAGATGAGAAGGTAGGGTGATACAGCTGGGAAAGCTTAGATAGAATTGTGGGGATTATCAAGTTTGACCCTTTCCTTTTACACATGAGGAAAGTAAGCCCAAAGAAGGTAAAATTGTTGAGGGTCATATAGCTGATATGTGGAAATTAACTCAAATGTAGGTTTTCTAACTTCAGGTCACCTATAGTACATTGCATGTCAGTGTTCATCTGTTCTTTCCACAAATACAAGTTGAGAACATACTATATTCTAGTGTTGAGGGTACACTGGTGAACAAAAGGGTGAACATGGAAGGATATATTATAGTAGAGGGACACAGTCAGTAAACATAGCAGTTAAATATATATCAGGTGGTCACAAGCACTAGGAAGAGAAAGTAAGACAGGGATATACTGTTATATCTGGACAAGGTGGTCAGGGAAATCCTAACTGATAAGGTGACCACATTCAAGAGGATCCTGAATATCATGTTTTGTACTCTATAGTAAAAATGGTTAGACAATGGAGAATCTGAGATGATTTGTTAGAATTAATATGTTCATAGCTATGTATTAGGAAAATGACTCTGTTTGTGTGATGTAGCGGTGGATAACAGAGAAAAGTAAGGTTGTTAGAGCCTGAGGTTAATTGAGAGTGACTATCCCTTAGAAAAGGGGAAGACTTTAAAACTGTTTTTTTGTTTTTTTTTTTTTTTTTTTTTTTTTTGGTAAGGTTCTATCCCTTACGAAAGGTTCCCTTTGGGACTTAGGTCCAAAATGAGGTAGTGGCAGGGGATCTAGAAAGTTGTGAAAAGCAAAATGGCAGAGTGGTGGTACTTTTAATGGGAAGATTAGTGGACTTTGAGAGGATTCTTGTTAATGTACCTTATATTTTATAAGTTGACAAGGTAGGGAAGACTTTTCCTTAGGTGTGGAATCAGTGAGATGTATATCCCTGTCTTACTTTATTTCTCTTCCTAGTGTTCGTGACCACCTGATATATATTTGACTGCTATGTTTGCTGACTGTGTCCCTCTACTATAATATATCCTCCCATGTTCACCCTTTTGTTCACCAGTGTACCTTCAACACTAGAATATACTATGTTCTCATCTTAGCTTGAGATGAACTTAGTTCTTTGAAGAAGGGAGAAAAGAAAAAAATTGAATACAATGATATTTTTCAGCGAAAATTGAACAAGCAAAATGGGAGAGGCATAGGTCCTGGTGTTCCATAAGGATTCCTGGAGCCAGTCTTGTGTCAATATTATGCATTTGTCCTAAGTAAATTAAAGCAAGTGTTAGAAGTATGAGACCTAGGTGATGGTGGTAGAAATCATAAATAAAGGCTTGTCCCAGTCCGAATTTCCCTCTTCCTCTTTTAGATAATCATTCCATTTAAAGTCTACAGTGGGGACACTAGAGAATGTCTTTAGGGAAGCATTATGTTCACTTTCTTTGAAAATAGAACTGTTGGTTTTTATAGACACCTCAGGGAGGATGCCAAGTATTGCTGAATGGATGTGGTTGCGGAGGGTATAGCAGTTGTTTTTCATGACCTTGGCTTTAAGAATTTTGTTGCCTACCTTTGTCAGTGGTAGAAGATCATGACTGGGCAATTTTTAATCTGCATAGCTACAGATCCTACCTCATGTAGATGAAAATTGGTTTTGTCTCAGCTGAATTTTTTAACTTGTTAGAGTGAATGAGCTGGGATATCTGGTATTGAAATGGTGGGGTGGTGGGAAACCAAGGCACAAGACGGCCGTTTCAAAAGGGTCAGAAATGAAGATATAAGGTAAGAAGCCTCAGTAAGACCAATAAAGAGAGAATTCAGCATCAGGGGAACTGAATTAGTCTCAAGTTGTAAAAAATAGAGCAGAGAGGAAAGGAAGAAAACCTATTCTCTGTGTGGGAAAGGTGATGATATTCCGAACAGGAAAGGATAATGAAATTTTTTGTTTGTTGAAAGGTAAGTATCTTTTTAATACACTGACAAGACTCATACGTGAATCAGTTAAGTTGAAAATGCTTTCTTATGTTTTATAAAAATAACAAATGGTCTTAAATATGGGTGTTCTAGGCTGAATCACACTGGAAATTACTCAAATTGAAGGAAAATTCAGAGTATTTTCTCTTTTGATTTATGACAGAATGAAAGATTTATAAAGACTTTGACACCTCTGTTGAATAAAAGAAAAGGGTGTATTGAATATAGTTCATTTGGTGACGGTAGGAAAAGGTGAGGATAGGCTGTAGGTGAGGTATAGTATGCTTTAAAAGAATGGCATTTTGAAAAAAAGATAAATGGAAATTAGCATATCAAAGTTGGAAAAGCAGGAGTGCGGGAAGTGTTAAAGTACCAGACAGAGAAGACATCAAAGTTGTTTTGGAAGATAAGAAAGAATAATCATAGCCATAGGGAATACCAGTCAAACAGGTCAAATCTTGTTATAAAAGGTGGCACAGGTGCCGCCGAATGACATCTGCGGCCGTTGTGGGAGGCACTGTTCATACTCTGTATTCCCTTCAACTTTCCTCCTTACCCGTCCTTCACTATTCTCTGTCTTTAATTTCTTCCTATGCTGTGGATGTTTCAGTGAGATCCACTTAAAGTGGATTCCTACTGTTAAATTCCTTTACAGGAAAGGTCCAGAAAGCATCTGTTTTGGGGTGTGTGTGTGTGTGTGTGTGTGTGTGTGTGTGTATTTTTTTGGTATGATATATCTGTAGTGAAGAGGCTGCATTTCAGTGACTCACTTGTCCGAAACTTTGTTATAATGTAATAGCCACAGGGTTGTTTTCTAAGCCAGCAGGAAAATGGTTGTCATTTAAATAGGAATTTAAATATCCAATATGGTATAAAATAAAAATGTATCACTATAAATCTTGGAACAGAGAGAGAGAGTAGGGATAAGGCTGGATAAAGTAGCAAGCTGAGCCTTATCCTATCCTGGGGAGAGGAACAGAGAAGATAGTAGGAGTATTAGGAGGAACATACAACTAAATAGGATGGGCTCCAGGTTCTAGAAGAGTCTAGTAATGCTAGATCAGGTCGTCACTGTATCCTGAAGCTTCTAGAAATCTTAGAGCACATGCTGATTTTAATCCATGTGATCCTCGAAGTCTTCTTCCTCTGTCCCATTCCCTTCCTTTCTACCATGTACATCCTTTACAGAATGTAAAGTAGCTTTTGTCTCAAAATATCAGCCAAATGTGGTGAAAGTATTTGAACGAATGACTGTCTCTTTAGGCTTACAAGTCTTTGTTATGACAGTGTTAAAAGCATATTACCTGCTTGGATATTTTCTGAATAAATTACTTTGGCAGTTAATTTGGCAGTTAATTTACGCTTCCCCTGTGGTTTCATTTGGATTCAAAATGTATACTTCCTGTCCTATCTTATGTTTCATTTCTTTGCTTTCTAACAGCTACGGTCTTGTACCTTCATGGTAGAAGAATCAGTTGCTGAGTTTGTTGTTGTTGTTTTTTTTAATGACGTGTTACAGTAAGATCTGGACCCACTAGTATTGCAACTTTCTCCTAAGGCAGTTTTGCGGTGGAGAGTGGTTCAGGCTTTAAAAGGGCTTGTGTGTTTTATACTTGAGAAAAATTGTTTGCTGCCTCCAGCTAACCTTTCAGATTTTTGTATTAGTGTTATGAATTAGTGCCTGAAAGTTTAGATGGGTTAGTTTAACCGAACTTTACGTGTAGAGTGTAAATTATAAAATATATGTCTTGTAGGTAGTAGATGATTCATCTGTGTGTAGGTCTGTTGGCCATTATATATTGCCTTTAAAGTTTTGCAGTCAAGCTATATTCTAAATTATTTGCTGTATTGTTATGAATAGACATATCAGCTGTCTGAGAGGTTGTAACCAAGCATTTACAAGGAAGTATAAGGGTGGAATTTTGGCAAATATGTCACATGATAAATGAGAGCTTGAAGCCAGCTCCTTTTTTGTTAGTATGTAAGTGGAGCTGCTTAGGAACGTTGTTTTTACTCTCCCTTAGACCCAATTTTTAGTCAGTGGAAAGAGGAGGTGATTCTACTAATTGTCTAAGAACATTTTAGGAATCTCAAGTAGACTGTGTGGCAACTTTGGGTTTTTTTCTTGTCTGCTACATTTATAACAGGGTTTCTCAACCTTGGCACTTACTGATTTTTTGGGCCAGATAATTTTTAGTTGTGGGGGATTGTCGTGAGCATTGTAAGATGTTCAGCAGCATTCCTGGCCTCTACATTAAATGCCAGTATCTTCCCTTGCAATTGTGACAATCAAAACTGTCCACACATTGCCAGATGTTCCCTGGATTGTAAATTCATCCCCAGCTGAGAACCACTGATTGAGAAAATATATGTAAGAAAGATATATATGTACTGCATAGGTTCATTTTCTTGTTTTCTCCTCTAAGTCACAGATTATTTCTTTAGATTTTCTTTTCAGCTGTCTTTTAGGTAGAAATTAGCTAGTTACCATGGGCAGACGTTATCCATAAACACTTGTACGTATTTTAATTTCTTAAGTCTGTGCTGTTTTACTGGCAGTTGTTGAATACTTACCGTGTAGAGCACAATAACCAGGGTTTTGCCTTTGGCAAATTAAAAGAAAGACATTTAAGTAGTCATAATAGTAGGTCAGAGGTACTGTATAAGTGTAGGCAAGAAGTTTATTCCAACAGAGGTGGAGATGGGGTGAAGAGGGTGTCTTTGAGGAGGTAAGATTTGGTTTGGATATTGAAAGATGGATGGGACCGTAAAAAGTGGATATTGGGCAAATTGCCATTTTAGGCAGGAAGGAAACAACTCATGGCTCCTTTATGCCAAATAAATTTTTAAAAAATTTATTTCACTCATTAATACATGGCATTAGTTAGTATTCTGACCACATCTAAGTTTTTCTTAGGTAAGATAGGTTTATGGACAGAGAAGTGGTGATGTGAGAGTGATAGTTTAAAGATTTGGTGGCTGCTTTAGGCCTCAAAAAGGGAAAAGGAATTTGGTCAGGCAGGTTCCTACAGAATCCCTTCCTTTAACTGTGCTCTTAAATGTTTACCATCCTTCAGGACCTTTCTTCAGTTGTTTGGCTCTCTTCTTTTAGTCTCTTAAATTATTCCCTTTACTGGTCTTACCTTCTGTTAACCAATCTCAATTTTCCCTTAAAAGACCTTCCTGTTCTGATTTTCCTTTAAGCTCTATCCTTCTTTACCTTTGTTTTATGGCTAAGCATTTCAAGTTTGCCCTAATCTGTGTTTTTCCTGTAGTTACCGTCTGCTTTTCCTTGATTCCTTGCCATCTAGCCATTTTTTTCCAAGTAAATTTTTGGAATGGACATTTCCAAAGGTGCCAGAGACCTTTACAGTGGCCAGATTCATTTACTGATGATTGTTTTCCTTTCTTTCACACTCACACTTTTGTTTTCCTTCCTCTTTATGCCCCCCTCTCTCATATCTATCCTTCCATCCATTCTACCAATAAACATTCAGTTTGGACCATCCTATATCCCAGGTCCCTGGGGATAAGAAGAGAGTATGTCCTCAAATAGTTTAACTGGGCATGCAAGTAAGTACTCAATTACCAAATAGTTCATACTGGCAGTGATACATACACAGGCCTTATGGAGTGCTCTGAGCTCTGGCTGTTGTGTTTAGCATCAAGATTCCGTAATTCTGATTACATTGCCCATTCTTTTGAAAAATTCTTTTGTTACCTTACCTGCAGTTCTTTCTGCAAGTATCAAGAAGAAAGTATTGATTTGGGGCTTTAAGCACCACCCACTACTTTCCATGTGAGCTAAAACATAGCATTTCTGGGTCTTGATTTCTTTATTTGTAAAACAGAACATCGATCTCCTAAAATTGCTATCAGTGTTAAAATAACAAAAGTTTACATGTGTTTAACAAATTCTGGATCTTTTTCAGGTTCCCTACCACCTGTTCCCCTGCCAGTTAATCTTTGCATTGCTTCTATATTAATAGACTTGAAAAGGCATTTGTATATGGCTTTCACTTCCTTAAACTCCTTAATCTGGTATTGTTGGCCTTGCATAAAATGACCCGCACCTACCTCTGCCTCATGATATCTTTTTACTCCTTGATAGAAACCAACTACCTTAGCGAGAGTAATCTCATTGTTTTCTAACCGTGGCATACCCATTCCTGCTTAAATCTCTCTTCCCATGTCATTTCCCCTGTGGGAAGTGCCATTCTGTACTAGCTTAGCTTAAGCTTCACCTTCTTTTGTGAAGATTTCATTTCTACTCTGGTGGTTTCTGCGTTCTTTGAACTTTGTAGCATCGCCTGTATCTTAGTCATTGGTACTTCTGATTTCTTTATTTTGTAATGATCTTTTGTTTGTTTGAGATAGAGTCTCGCTTTGTCACCAGGCTGGAGTGGAGTGATGCGATCTTGGCTCACTGCAACATCATTTTTCCTGGTTCAAGCAATTCTCCTGCCTCAGCCTCCCGAGTAGCTAGAATTCCAGGCATGTGCCACCATGCCCGGCTCATTTTTGTATTTTTAGTAGAGGTGGGATTTCACCATGTTGGCCAGGATGGTCTCCATCTCCTGACCTCATGAGCCACCATGCCTGGCCAGTGATCTTTTTTATATGCGACTTATCTCTGCAGCTGGACTGAGTATGGTTGAGACCATGTCTCAGCATGTTTTAAATGTACAGTGTACATAATTGGTATAAAATTGTCATGATTTTGTTTTGTTCTCACAAAACATTTAGGAATACTTACCATATGCCAGTGCTAGGCTCTGAGAATATAAAAGTGAACCAGTGCTTGCCCTTTAGGATAGTGGCTCCTGAGGGAGACAGATGCGGCACAGATGTTTCAATATAATGTGGTAAATACAGTGTCAAATGTTTTCAAGGAATTCCATGAGTGTATTAAGGGAAGTGGAACTTTTCCTGCATAGGGGGTTTAGGGAAAGCTTCTGAAGTTGAACACCTGAGTTCAATTTTACTTATTTTTTTATTTATCTCAGAGATAGGGTTTCACTCTGTTCCCAGGCTGGTCTTGGACTCCTGGCCTTAAGCAATCCTCTTGCCTCAGCCTCCCAAGTTGCTTGGTTTTATAGGCATGAGCCACTACTCCCTGTGAGTTGAATTTTAAAAGGATGAGTAGGATTAGCTAAGTGGAAAAAGAAGAGAAGAGTGTAGTGGACAAAGAACGAAAATGACTAAATGTCTCAAAGCAGTGTGTTTGAAGAACTCTGAAAAAATCCTGATACTAGGAATGACTGAGTTTGGTTGACGTAAACATTATGGTCAGGTTGAGACTACCAGTCAGATTAGGTCATATAAACTAGAGATTTTGATTAGTCCATATCTCATTCTGCATTTTTGGGGGGAGTCTAAGGTTCTCTTTCAGTGAACCTGGTAATCTTAAGGGAGCAGTTTATATTTGAATGGCTGGTTTGTATTATGCACATTGCTATTGGAATAGCTAGACACAAGAGAGAGATTTATATAATGCCTAAAGTACTTCCTCTGAGATACGTAAAGACTTAGATTTTCTCCCCCTACTTTTTTAAGTAGCCTCATCTTAGGTAAAAAATAGCTATTTGGAACATTATTAAATTTTTATGTGGGAGATGATGAGAGTGTGATTGAGTACAGTAGTCCTCCTTTAACTATGGTTTTAGTTACCTTGTGGTCAATGTCATCTTAAAGTAGGTGGTCAGAAAATAGGTGAGTACAGTACAATATGATACTTTGAGAGAGTGAGAGACCATGTTCACATAACCTTTATTATAGCATATGTTATAATTGTTCCATTTTATTATTAGCTATCGTTAGTCTCTCACCGTGCCTAATCTATAAGTCAAACTGTCATAGGTAAGTTCATATAGGAAAAAAGTGGCATAGTGTTTGTTACTACCTGAAGTTTCAGGCATCCACAGAGTCATCTCCCATGGATAATGGAGGACTAATATATATGTAATTCTGAAAAGGCTTTGGGCTCGTAGGACTTCATTTATAGGATCCTTACCTTGAGATAAGGAGGTAGAATGGAGGTCGAGTTGTGGGAAGGAGAAGTTCCATAGCATTAGGGGGAAATATCAGAAATCTTTAGTTACTGAGGTTAAGTGAAGTGTCTTTGAATTTAACTTTTTCAAGTCATAAAGAACAGACTCTGATTAGCATTCTGTTCTCACAGTTCTTGATGGCATTTTCCTACTGTGGTATCTTGTCTTAAATGATAAGCATGATTCTGAAAGTCTGTTATAACTGCTATATTGTGTTAATATCCTCATCCCAAAACTCTCTGAGTTCCCAGATCACAGAAGTTTAGTTCTTTTTCTCTTCTTCTTCCCAAAGACATATAATAATATTTCAGTGCTGTGTTAGTTGGGATACAGTATATTGGATGTGTCTGTTTTACTAATACTGCCTCTTAGAAAGGTCATGAATTATTATTTAATTTGATATCAGGTGATCACCTAAACAGATTTCCTTTGAGATACTGTACAGTAATGAGATAATTAGTAGTGAGATAATCAAAGTAAAATGCAACTGCAAAAAAAAGCTGAAAAAAATTCAAGGAAAAATGTTTAAAGACAGCTTACTTTAAAATTTTTTTATTACTGTGAAAAAAGTAAAAAAACAGAGTGTTAAGAGAACCACCATAGGATAAATTTGGATATTAAAGAGTGTCTTAGGACATCTGCAGATTTTGTGTGTGTGCACATACATGCAGCTTGTGTAATATATTTTGAAGTGAAATTTCTGTACTTTTAATATCTAATTCTATGAAATCATATTCCTCAAATTCTGTTTAAATAACCAAAATGACAGTGTTATACTTCGTCTGAAATAATCATTAGCTTTGTTTTTTGATGAAAAAAGGTTAGACCATTTTAAGAAGCACAACTCAAATGATAAGGCATATTGGTCATAAATTCTGGTTTTTGAAATGAAAAGAATGTAACAGATTAATTGATTTCTAGTTTTCTAATGTAATGTATTTAGTTGTTTAAACTCATACATGGATCTTTTTGGCTCCCTAAGACAGCAGCATGGCATAACAAGTTGAATGAATAACAAGTGTTTAAATTAAGAATGGCTTAATTTGTATTTTATTTGTCCTGAGTTCAGATCCCCACTGTGTACTGACAGTGTGACCTTGAACCTCTCTACTTTCAGTTTTGCTACTGGTAGAATGACCATGGTAGAATGGAGGATCAATAGCTGTATTAGTTTCCTTTTGCTGCTACAACAAATTACTACCACCATGGTGGGTTAAAACAACGCAAGTATGTTATCTTTCACTTCTGGAGGTCAGAGGTCCAAAATGGGTCCTACCAGGCTAAAATCAAGATGCCATTCCTTCTAGAGTGTTTAGGGAGAAAATCCTTTTTCTTACCTTTTTCAGCTTTTGAGACTGCCCACATTCCTTGGCTCATGGCCCCCTTCCATCTTCAAAGCCAGTAGTCACATGACTCTACCTTCTATTTCCCTCATTACTCTCCTCCTCTGACTCTCCTGCCTCTTTTTAACTTAGAAAGATCCTGTTATCACATTGGACACACCCAGATAATTCAGTACACTCTCCCTTTCTCAAAATCCTTAACCAGTGGTACCTGAAAAATCCCTTTTGTAGATAAAATTCAGAGGTTCTGGGATTAGGATGTAGACGTCTCTGGGGAGCTGTTCTTCTGCCCACAATACCTATAGAGCCTGGAACAGTGCCTCAAATCACATCCTAGAACACAGCCTGTGAAGACACTTTGCAGAACCTTAGTTGTATCTGTTACTTTGCATCCCTGACCCCTGACACCAGTCATGCTGGCCCTATTGGAAATTCGATGTAGTTTCTGCTGCTATCCAGGATGGATTAGCCACAGTTTCAGTCCCCACTTTCTCTCCAGAGTTCATACTTAAATGTGGGGTTGGTGTGTTTGTTGATGGAGCCTGAATTATGCATCTGTACACTAGCTGCAAGTGAAGCTGGTAAATCTGTAATGGGAAGCAGGTTCTGCTTTATAAATCGTGGGGATTTCTCAAAAATAGGAAAAGAAATTCAGATGCTGGGCTTCTGAAAAGAATACCAACCGGAGAGGGCATATTAGTACAGTCGAGAGTCATTGGTATAAGTATTCTATTCATTTGACAAACTGTACCAGAGATACACAGATGAATGAGATACATTTTCTGTTTCTGATTGTTGCTAGCCAGAGCAAGAGTGGAAAGCCGTGTTCAGGGTATGCCAGTGCCCTAACATAAATCAGTGCTGTTTCTCTGAGACCCTAACTAATAGGAAGTCAGCTCTGTTATGTGAAGGTGTTTCCCTTAGTGTGTTTTTCATCTGGTCACCAAAAATTGCTCTTGGCTGAACTTTTGCCTTTTCAAATGGTGACATGAAAATAGTTGATAGTGGAAGGTGGGTATGTTTCGAGGTTTTTCTCTTTCACCTGTAGGTTATCAGTAAAAGTGGTATTGATATATAACTGTATTGTCCAATATGATAGCCCCTAGCCACATATGGCCATTTAAACACATTTAAATAAAATGAAATTTAAGATTCAGTTTCTTAAATGGTGACATGAGAATAGTTGATAGAGGAAGGTGGGTAGGTTTTGTGGCTTTTCTCTTTCACTCCAGTAGGTTATCAGTAACAGTGGTATTCATAATGTAACTGTGCTTTTCAGTATGGTAGCCACTGGCCACATGTGGCCATTTAAATTGAAATTTAAGATCCAGTTTCTCAGTCTTGCATTAACCACGTGTCAAGTGCTCATGTGGCCAGTGACTGCCGTATTGGACAGCTTAGTTCTGTATTCATGGTGTAGCATGTTTACTGTATAAGGGTCAATCCAGTAAAAATAAAATGTTTATAAGGCTTTTTTGTTTTTTGTTTTGTTTTGTTTTGAGACAGAGTCTCACTCTGTCGTCCAGGCTGGAGTACAGTGGCACAGTCTTGGCTCCCTGCAACCTCTGCTTCCCAGGTTCAAGTGACTTTCCTGCATCAGCCTCTGGAGTAGCTCAGAATACAGGCACTTGCCACCGTACCTAGCTAATTTTTGTATTGTTAGTAGAGACGGGGTTTTGCTGCGTTGGCCAGGCTGATCTTGAACTCCTGACATCAGGTGATTCGCCTAGCTCCTCGGCCTCCCAAAGTGCTGAGATTACAGGCTTGGGCCACTGCCCCAAGCCAAGGCTCTTTTTTTTTTTTTTTTTTAACCCCTAATTATTTTTCCTTTCCATATAGTGCATGAGTGTTCACAATATCTTTCATATGCGTTAACATGTTTTCACTAACAAAATCCTGCAAAATAAGCATAATTAACCCTCACTTTTCATATAGTAATTGAAGCCCAAAAATAAAAAGTTCAAACAGTAGAATTAAACAGGACTTGAATTATTTAATTCTTCTCAGTGCATTATAAAATACCTAAGGTGCTAAGTACTGTGTTAAATGTTAAGACACTGAAAAGCTAGCTGCTCTGCCCAGGTCTGATCCTCATTCTCAGGTTCTTGTCAGATCTTTCTGCTTGGGCTGGGCAAAGGAGGACAATTGAACTAACTTTGGGAAGGGCAAGTATAGTTTCTTTGAGAGTTGGTTACAGGGTGCTCTGGCTGTTGTACATCGAACTCCTAGGACCTACAGCTTGGGCTGGGACCTCACCTCCCTAAGGGTGGTTAGATGTGAAGATTGAGTGAGAGAGAGATTCGTCGATGATATTGATGCTGACCATAGATAAATAGTAGCACTTTTTAATGGAAATGGGGAATAAAAGTATGAGTACTAAAAGGAATATTTAATGAATATGTATGGAGAGATGCCAGATACACAATTGAAATAGGACCATGGTGTGAGCTGAGTTGGAATTACTGACTTTGTAGTTGTCTTCAATAATAGTGAGAATTGAATCTACAACCTGGGAAATATGAATTACAGAAGTATTAGAGCGTTAGAGCCAGCTTCTTAGGGAACAAGTATCAGATGGTAATAAAGATCAACTTCTATTCTCAGTGACTTTGTTTCTCTACCTATTTAGGTGGAAGGAGAAAGAAGAAACAAGAAATTACCTATCAAAAATGTGTGAGGGACTAGGAAAGACTGAGTAGAAAAGTTTTAATGAAGGAGTTCCTCTAGTACAGTAGTTTGCAAAGTGTAGTCCCCAGATGAGCATTATCAGCATCCCCTGGGAACTTGCTAGAAACACAGATTTTTGAGTGCCATCTCAGACGCACTGAATCAGAACCTCTTGGGATGTGGTCCAGCAATCTGGGTGATCCAGGGCTAGTGTCTGGAAAAACACTGATAAAGTATAGTATTGAATACTAGGAGTTCAGGAAATAGAACGACTGAGAAAAAGCTTAGATTGGTCAGGGAAGGTCATTGTTAACACATGAACAAATTTACTACAATGATAAAGACCCTAATTGCAAGTTTATGGATGACTTAGGGCTTCAATAGACGATATAAAAGGGCATTTATTTTTTAGAAATTATTTTAGTCTTACCTGTGGACATTTTCTATGCAGAAAGCATTTTAAGTATAAAATACTTTAAAATTGGTTTATAGGAAACTTATTTTAATAACTCTTGTTTAAAATGTGTATCTACATTAAATAAAATAAAAACATTAAGATTAAATAATTCGGTAACAGTAAATTGCCACCACTACTGTTAATACCCAGTCTTTTTAATCAATATAGAATATGCATTTTATACATATACAGATAATGCATTTTAGTTAAACTTACACTATTTTTAATCACATTATCTATGTAATAAAACATATTTTAAATGTATAGTTAAGAATTTTGACAAACATATGCCCCTATAACCACCACCCTAATCAAGAACATTCCAAATCCCCGCAAAGTGCTTTTATTTATTTGTTTATTTATTTAAGATGAAGTCTCATTCTGTCTCCCAGGCTGGAGTGACACCATCTTGGCACACTGCAACCTCCGCCTCTCAGGTTCAAGCAATTCTCCTGCCTCAGCCTCCCGAGTAGCTGGGATTACAGGCATGTGCCACCGTACCTGGCTAATTTTTATATTTTTAGGAGACAGGGTCTCGCCATGTTGGCCAGGCTGTTCTGGAATCCTTAACCTCAGCCTCCCAGAGTGCTCGGATTACAGGCATGAGCCACCATGCCGGGCCCAAAGTGCTTCTAGACCAGTTGCAGTCAGTCTTAACTCTGCTTAACCCTCTGTGCCTTAGTCATTACTCTGATTTTTATCAATATTAATTTTGTTTGCATGTCCCAGAACTTTTGAAGTGGAATTATGTAATGCATTCTTATGTGCCTATATTCTGTTGGCATAAAACATGCCAAGTGATTAATCTGCATTGTTGTACACATTAATAGTTCCTTCCTGTTTACTGCTGAATAATGTTCTTTTGTGTGAATATACAGTTTGTTTATCCATTCAGCTTTTGATGAACCTTTAGGTTGTTTCTAATTTTTTGCTATTGTGAATAGAACTAGGTACACACTGTAAAACTCTTTTTGTGTACGTGTTTTCATTTCTCTTGGTGTGTGTGTACAGACTGTTATACACATACACTCACATGGATATACACTTGGGTACATACATATGTGACTATATATATATATATCTTCTAGTCTGTGGCTTTTCTTCTCGATTTCTTTCTTTTTTTTTTTTTTCTTGAGATGGAGTTTCGCTCTTGTTACCAAGGCTGGAGTGCAATGGCACGATCTCAGCTCACCGCAACCTCCGCCTCCTGGGTTCAGGCAATTCTCCTGCCTCAGCCTCCTGAGTAGCTGGGATTACAGGCACGCACCACCATGCCTAGCTCACTTTTTGTATTTTTAGTAGAGACGAGGTTTCACCTTGTTGACCAGGATGGTCTTGATCACTTGACCTCGTGATCCACCCGCCTCGACCTCCCAAAGTGCTGGGATTACAGGCTTGAGCCACCGCGCCTGGCCTCTTCTCAGTTTCTTAACGTATCTTTTGAAGAACATAAATTTTAAATATTGATTTTTTTTTTTTTTATACGGAGTTTCGCTCTTGTTACCCAGGCTGGAGTGCAATGGCGTGATCTCGGCTCACCACAACCTCCACCTCCTGGGTTCAGGCAATTCTCCTGCCTCAGCCTCCTGAGTAGCTGGGATTACAGGCACGCACCACCATGCCCAGCTAATTTTTTGTATTTTTAGTAGAGACGGGGTTTCACCATGTTGACCAGGATGGTCTCGATTTCTTGACCTCGTGATCCACCCGTCTCGGCCTCCCAAAGTGCTGGGATTACAGGCTTGAACCACCGTGCCCGGCCAAATATTGATTAAAAAGGTTTTTTCTTTTATCAAATCTTATCTAAGATTTCTTTATGTATCCTGGATTGGTGTCTTGGTCAATTTGTGCTGCTATAATAAAATACTAAGACTAGGTAACTTATAAGCAAAAGAAGTTTATTTCTCACAGATTCAGAGGCTAGGAAGTCTACTATTAAGGTGTCAGCAGGTTCAGTGCCTGGCAAGGGCCTAGCCTCTGCTTCCAAAATGGCACCTTGTTGCTGCCTTCTCTACGGGGGGCAAATGCTTTGTCCACATATGGAAGAAGGGATGGAAGGGCAAAAAAGGCCCTACCTATTTCTCTCCAGCCCTTTCATATAGCACTAATCTCATCCATGAAGGCAGAATCCTCATAGTCTGATCACCTCCTGAAGGCATTTCCTCTTAATACTGTTGTATTGGGGATTAAGATTTAACATGAATTTTGCAGGAGGAGGCACAGTCACACCATACCAGGTGGTAAAAATTTATCCCTTAGTTTTCTCCCAGAAATCGTATTGATTAAGTCTGTGGTCCATTTTGTATTAATTTTTGTGTGATGTTGTATATTGTTTGAGGTTAATTTTTTTCGAGTTTTAAAATTTTCATCCAGTTGTTCCAGCATCATTTGTTGAGAAAATTGCTTTTCCTATTAAATTACTTTGATACCTTTGTCAAAAATACATTGGCTGTACACGTAAAAACACACTATACACGTATACGTAAGTGTAGCAATAGGTGAGTCTGTTTCTGACCTGTTCTGTCTTTTTCCTCTGCATGTCTGTCGTTTTACTACTATACTATCTTGATGACCACAGCTCTCTAGTAAGTTTTGAAATCAGGTAATCTAAGTTCTCTGTTTTTTTTTTTTTTTTTTTTTTTGAGAATTGTTTTAGCTATTCTAGGTTTTTGCATTTTCAGATAAATTTAAAAATAGACTGCCAATTTCTAACAAAAACAATCTGCTTGGGTTCTGATTGCAGTTGTCTTATAACTATAGTTCAGTTTGGGGAGAATTATATAAATCCTTCTGAAGAATCAGCTTTTGGTTTTCACTTATTTTCTGCCTTTGTTTTCTCCTCTTCATTATTTCCTTCCTTCTTTGTGGATTTAATATGCTGTTCTTTTTTATAGCTTTTTATATGCTTAGGTAAGTGCTTAGATCAATGCTTTTAGACCTATTTTAACATAAGCCTATAATGCTGTAAATACCTCTCTGAGCACTGCTTTTATTGCATCTGACACATTATATGTTTCTGATTTCTCCTGTGATTTGTTTTTGACCTGTGATTATTTATTTTTTATTTTATTTTGGTTTTTAGAGACAAGATCTCAATCTGTTGCCCAGGCTGTTGTGCAGTGATACAATCATCGCTCACTGCAGCATCAAACTCTTAGGCTCAAGTGATCCTCTCACCTCAGCCTCCTGAGTAGCTAGGACTACAGGAATGTACTGCCACTGCTCCTGGCTAATTTTTACAAATTTTTTGTAAAACAAAAAGGTAGGGTCTTATTATATTGGCCAGGCTGGTCTCAAACTCCTGGTCTCAAGCCATCCTCCAGCCTCAACCTCCCAAAGTGTTGAAATTATAGGTGTGATCCACCATACCCAGCAATCTATGATTATTTAGAAATGTTTGATTCATTTCCAAATATTTGAGGAACAAGACAACTTTATTCCTCAACTTAGACAACTAATTCTAGCTGTTTATCTGTTGTTGTTTTTTTTTTTTCATTTGTAGTTCTATGACTATAATTCACATTTCTGAGATTTGTTTTGTGGTTCAGCATATGTTCTGTCTTGATGAATGTGCCATGTGCACTTGTAAAGAAGGTGAATTCTTTTGTTGGGTAAAATGTTCTGTAAATTCCAGTGGGATCTGTGGAGTTATAACCTTAGTGTTGGTCTAACCTTACTGGTATTGTTTGTTTGATTTTCATTGAGAAATAGTCTTGCTCAGTCACCCAGGTTGGAGTTCAGTAGCATGATCTCAGCTCACTACAACCTCTGCCGCCCGGGTTCAAGCGATTCTCGTGCCTCAGCCTCCAGAGTAGCTGGGACTACAGGCATGTGCCACCACTCCCACGTAATTTTTGTGTTTTTAGTAGAGATGGGGTTTTGCCATGTTGGCCAGGGTGGTCTCAAACTCCTGACCTCGGGTGATCCATCTACCCTGGCCTCGGCCTCCCAAAGTGCTGGGATAACAGGTGTGAGCCACCGCACCAAGCCACCTTACTGGTTTTTCTGCCTACTTTCTGTTAGTTATTGAGAGAGTTTTGAAATCTCCAAATAATTATAGATTTATCTATTTCTCTCTGTTTCTGTTTTTGTTTTTTTTCTTTCTTTCTTTGTTTGAAACAGGGTCTAGCTCCATTGCCCAGTTGTTGACAGTACAGTGACACCATTATGGCTCATTGCAGTCTCAATCACCTGGGCTTAAGCAATCCTCCCACTTCAGCCTCCTAAGCAGCTTGGACTACAAGCATTCACCACCATGCCTGCCCAATGTCTTCCGTGTATGAACTGTGTCTCTTTTTTTTCATTGCTCTAGTATTTACATTATTCACTTTTATATTATATAACTCTGTGCATAATATAAAATGTTACAACAGTATAATACTTCCATTTTCCTTTCCTTTTGTTTGTACTACTATTGTAAAACAGATTCTATATTTGTTTTAAGTTCCTAAATATAGGGGGGGGATTTTGTTTTTTATTTTTTTCTTAAAGCAGTAAATTAATTTTTAAATAAGTTTTAAAACAGAGAAATGTTATTTTATATTTACTCATATATTTACTATTTCTGGCACTCTTCATCTCTTTGTTTAGTTCAAGGCTTCCATCTGGTATCACTTTCTTCCAGCCCAAAGTACTTCCTTTTTAATATTCCTTATGGTATTGATCTGTTGGTATCAAATGTCCTCAGCTCTTATGTTTCTAAAAAATGCCTTTTTTTTCACCTTAGGTTTTAAAGAATATTTTTGCTGGATATAAAATTATAGATTGACATTTTTTCCCCACAGTATTTTAAAGCTGTTATTCAGTTATCTTCTGGCTTAACTTTTTTCTGATAAGAACTTAGCCATCATTCTTATCTTTAGTCCTTCTTATGTAATATATATATTATTTTTCTCTCCCTCTTCTATCGTTATTTTTCAGCCATTTCATTAAAATGCCTTTGTGTGGTTTTCTTTTGTGTTTAAATGCTTGCAGTTGAGCTTCTTAGTTTTAATTTTCATCAAATTCGGATCCTGCAATTGCTGTTGAGGTCTGTATGTTTATTTCTCCGGTATAATTCATGTGAGAAAATAATGGTAAACCTATATTATCTGGTAATTGTCTCATTAATAAAAAATTTCTAAAATTAGGCTTTTTGTTTTACATTACGTTAACAAAGAAGAGAGAGTGAGGAAAACACCTAGAGCAGGCGTCCCCAAACCACGGCCCGGCCCTCGGGCCACATGCGGCCCCCTGAGGCCATTTATCCGCCGGCCCCCCCCCCCCCCCCCCGCACTTCAGGAAAGGGCACCTCTTTCATTGGTGGTCAGTGAAAGGAGCACAGTATGTGGCGGCCCTCCAACGGTCTGAGGGACAGTGAACTGGCCCCCTGTGTAAAAAGTTTGGGGACGCCTGACCTAGAGAGAAAACTGGGAAAGAACTTAACGCTAAAGTTAAAACCAGGAGGATTTCTTGGAGAAGAGTTCTTTATCAGATTTAAGGGAAATAGGATGTGAGTGTGTCTTATGCTGTTCAAAAAGGCAAACGGGGGGCCAGGCGCGGTGGCTCATGCCCATAATCCCAGCACTTTGGGAGGCTGAGTCAGGCAGATCATGAGGTCAGGAGTTTGAGACCAGCCAGGCCAACATGGTAAAACCCCATCTCTACTTAAAAATACAAAAATTAGCCAGGTGGCATGCACCTGTAATCCCAGCTACTCAGGAGGCTAAGGCTGGAGAATCTCTTGAATCCCCCTCCTACCTAAGGCAGGGGAATCACTTGAACCCAGGAGGCAGAGGTTGCAGTCAGCCCAGATTGCCCCAGTGCATTCTAGTCTGGGCGACAGAGCAAGACTCCGTCTCAAAAAAAAAAAAAAAAAAAAAGCATAATTAATGAGATACTTGCTCTTTAGCTTTTAGTGTATGAAGTGTTGAAAATTGAGGTCTGTCATGCATTGTGAAATAATGAGCAGAAAAAGTTTAGGCTTCAGAATTCTGATACTGTACCTGGATTTGAATTCCTGTCCTAGCACTTACCATTTTTGTGGCGTTGGGCAAGTTTTCTAAAATCTCCACGTGCTTCTTTAATCATAAAATTGGAAAAGTGGTTGTAATCTCAGGTTGTCATGAAAACTAAACCAGGATGACTTACATTTTTCACTTGTCATTTTGTAGTTCCCCGAAAATTGTTAGTATCTTTTCCTTCTCTATATTAATTTTTTATTGTTTCATTCAGGGACTTTTTTCCTTTTAAACATATGCATATTCAGACAAGTCCCTATGGCCCTCATGAGACTGTATTTACCCATTATTTTTCTCTATTGGATCTTTTCTGTGTTGTTGTTTATTCCATCCTATAAAAAAGCATGTTATGTATTCCATCTTAAAATCCCTTTTGACCCTCACATCTCTCTCTAGCTACTACCTTTCTTTTCCTAGGCAGTATTGTCTAAACTCAATATTAGCCTCAGTTCCTCTCCTCTTATAACAAGATCCTCAGTGAATTCCCCATTACTAAATTCAGTGATTAGTTCTCAGGCATCATTTTACTTTATGTATGCATCAGGAGCATTTATTGATTCTGCACTCTTTTCTTGAAGCTTTTTCTTTATTTGGCTTCTGGGACACTTGTTTAACAAATTTACCTCCTACTTCTCTGCCACTGGTTCTCAGTCTGTTTACTATTTGTTTCCTTCTCAGCCTAGCCAGGAATGTTCAATGTTTTGGCTTCCCTAGGCCACATTGGAAGAAGAATTATTGTCTCGGGCCACACATAAAATATGCTAACACTAATGATAACTGATGAGCTTTAAAAAAATTGCAAAAAAATCTCATAATGTTTTAAGAAAGTTTATGAATTTGTGTTGAGCCGCAGTTAAAGCCATCCTGGGCTATATGTGGTCTCAGGACTGTGAGTCAAGTTTTTCAGACTCGTTACTCTAACATTCCTTTGGCAGTGTCATCCCATCTCATGAGCTTTAATGAATATCTATATTCCGATGACTCCCAAATGATATCTGTACTCCCACTCTTTCCTTTAACAAAAGGAAAACCCTTTAACAAAACTCTTTAAGGAACTGTCAGTTAGTTACATGCATGTCATAACTGTGTTTAAAATGTTCAAAAATTTGGCTTGCTGGTTTCCCATCTCTCAGACTATCTATTTGAAGTTAAGTCTGACCTGCATAGTCCAAAACAGCTTCACTCAAATGTCTGGGCCCTCAACTGAAATGGCCCTGATAGCTGAGAAAACTGAGTCTCTCTTCCCAAGTAGTCTCTCATCCTCAGCTTCATACTGTTTTGATGGTGTTCCGAAAGGGCAAGCCCAAATGTGCCATTGCTTACAAAGTCTCAGTGTCACATTACTGAAGTCCAGTTGGCCAAAGTAAGTCACATGGCCAAACTCAGGATTGGTAGGAGTTCCATCGGTACAAATGCCAAGAGGGCTGTGATTTATTGGGGGGCAGTTAATAATCTATCACAGGTTTTATATAATCTGCATCTGGTTTTATTTGTTAAATTATTTTATTACTACACAGCACCCATTTCTTTACTCAGGAAAATAATCAAGAAAAAGAACTGTGTAGATAATTAAATTGTCATCTGGAAGTGTGGAGTAAATAATGGCTCTTGTGAGAATATCAGGTTTGACTTCTGAGTATCTTTTGTTTTTCAGTTTCAGAGACTACCTGGAAGAGAGACTAGGAAGTAGAAGAATGTACTATTTGTTCCACAGTAATTGACACAATATTTTATTTTGTTAAATCAGACAGTATCTTAAATATTGTTGCTAGTTGAGTTAATTAACTAGTCCATCTTTCATGTTATCTTCCTGTTCCAAGTTAGAAAGTTAAACTTTATTTCTCCCTAACCTAAATTTATATGGAGCTTTGCGTTTTGTAAAGCACTGTTTCAGCCAGGCACAGTGGCTCATACCTGCAATCCCAGCACTTTCGGAGTCCAAGGCGGGAGGATTGCTTGAGCATAGGAGTTCAAGACCAACTCTGTCTCTACCAAAAATACCAAAATTAGCCAGATGTTGTGGCACATGCCTCTCTAGTTGCAGCTACTTGGGTGGCTAAAGCAGGAGCTGAAGCCATGATTGCACACCTGCACTCCAGCCTGGGCAATAGAGTTAAAACAAACATATACACACATGCGTGCATGCACACACGCACAGTTTATTTTTCCAACCTAATTTTTGTTCACTGTCACCTGTCAAAGGATATGGTTACACCTTGTTTTTTGTTTTTCTTTTAAAGCAGCTTTAGATTTACAGAAAAATGGCACGGAAGATACAGAGATTTTTCATATACCCCTTGCTCACACACATGAGTAGCTATTATCAACATTCCCCATCAGAGTGGTACATTTGTTATAATTGATGAACTTACATTGACACATCATATTCACCCAAAGTTCATTTTACATTATAGTTCACTCTTGATGTTGTTCCCTCTGTGGCTTTGGACCAGTGTGAGTATTTTAACTGACCTAAAAATCCTCTCTTCTCTGCCTGTTCATCCCCTCTCCTCCCCTCCAGCTCCTGGCAACCACAGATCTTTTTACACCTCTGTAGTTCTTGCCTTTTCCAGAATGTCAGGTGGTTGGAATCCTGTGGTATATAGTCATTTTTTATTGGCTGCTTTCACTTAGTAACATGCATTTAAGTTTCCTTCATGTCTCTTCATGGTTTGATAGCTAAATTCTTTTTAGTGCTAAGTAATAATCTGTTGTCTGGATGTACCACAGATTACTTATCCTTTCACCTACTGAAGGATATCTTGGTTACTTCAGTAGGTGAATGGATAAATTAGTTTTCAGTGATTATAAATAAAGCTGATATAATGTATGCAGGTTTTAGTGATTATAAATAAAGTTGATGATATTCATATGCAGATTTTTGTGTAGACATCAGTTTTCAGCTCAAGTGAATACATACGTAGAGGTCATATGATAAGATTATGTTTAGCTTTGTGAGTAACTTCTAAATTGTCTTCCAAAGTGACTATACTGTTTTGCATTCCCCACAGCAGTGAATGAGAGTTCTCAGTGCTCCACATCCTCATTAGCATTTGGTTTTGTAATTGTTCTGGATTTCAGCTATTCTAATAGTGTAGTCATATATCATTGTTGTTTTAACTTGCATTTCCCTGAGACATTTTATGTGGAGCATCTTTCACTTCCTTATTTGCCATCTGTATATCTTCTTTGGTGAGGTGTCTGTTAAGGTTTTGGCTCATTTTTTTAATTGAGTTGCTTGCTTTCTTATTGTTCAAGAGTTCTCTGTATATTTAAGATAACCATCATTTATGAAATGTGTGTTTTACAAATATTTTCTTCCAGTCTTTGGCTTGTCTTGTGCACTTGACAGCCTGTTTTCTTCATATTAGCTCCTCATACTTTGTCTTGTAATGTTGTCGTTTTGTCAGAGTTAGTTTTTTCATATTACTACCATTTCCAAATAAATTTGGCCTGCTATTACTTACATTAACACTACTTTTAATTCTAGTATCTACTCATATTTTTGCTTCATTTTGGTATCCTCCTTGTTTTGAATTCTGTTAAACTTTTATCTGTATGTGAAAGCATCTGATTACTCTGTTATGTCTTCCAAGGTAGTCTTATCTGACCGTTTATATATTGAGATACTAATTTTAATCTATTATATCAAGAAGGTACAGGGGCTGTTGCAAAAAAAAAAAGACGATTTTTAGAAAACGGGTTCATTACTTTGGAAAGCATTGTTTTGGCATACCTTGTTTAATGTAAAAATTGAGATGCGGGAAATTGCTTTCCTGTTTATGGCTTAACCTACATTTCTTGTTTCATTCATTTGGGTTGTGAGTTTATGTTCTGTCTGAAGTTTTAGATTTTTTATTTCTGCTGGAATATTTAATGTTCTCTGTGTATTAAATAGATCCCACTATGACAAAAGCAAAATGTGAATTTCAGAGAGCCAAGTAAATGAGTATGTATTTCTCTGACTGACTGTATAAAATGGTAGATTTTCTTAAGGAAAAGGGTGTTATTCCTGATTCTCAGATGAAAAACCTTTCCAATTGTTTTCGTGAAGACTTTTAAAACTATTGTCAGGTTTTAGAAACCTGGAGTTTTTAGGATCTTTACCTTCTATTGAAGTTAGTCCAAGTTAACCGGAATTTATTTGAGCAACTTGTATGGCATGCACTATGTTATGCATAATTGAATGGGGCAGTCTCTAGTGAAGGAAATGTGTAAACAAATAACTTCATTGTAGTACCGTGAGTCCAATGATAGATGTGGGCATTAAGATGCACTGGGAGTACTCAGCCAAGCCAGGACCTGCTTTCAGGAGTTACTGAGTTTAAAGTACAAGAATGGGTTAACCAGACAAGGAGGAAAGTGGGAGGGCATTCTAGGATGATTGAAAAGCATGAATAAGGATACTAAGGGGCAAAACAACAAGAAACTAAGAGTAATTCAGGTTTATTGGATCATAAAGTATAAAGTGGACAGCTGTGGGACTTTATATGCTATGCTGAGGAACTTGAGTTTTACCATAAAGTGTTTTATCTCATTCTTTTTCACTAAAGTGCTGCAAAGTCACAGGGATTGAATACATGCTTTGGAAGTATGGCAGCAAAGTCTGCATAGACCTGCCACATATTTGAAATTTCTCCTAAGACATATTTTATTGTGAAGAATTATGAAAAATGTTCTATTCTAGAATTGATTAGTATGCATTCTTAAGTTCCTAATTTATAGACTGAGGATAATAATAGCATTTACCTTTTAGGATTGCTGAGAGGAGTAATAACTATAAAATGATAATGACAATAATGGCCAACAGTTTTTGAGGGCTTACTTACCAAGGAACAATCCTAAGTGCTTTACTTCTGTTACCTCATTTAATCCTCAAAACACCTCGATGAGGTAGGTATTTTATTATCTCCATCTTATTTGTAACAAAACTGGGGCCTAGAGAAGGAATTCACCTAAGGTTGCACAGCCAGTAAGTGGCAGAGCTTGGTTTGAACCTAGGCAGTTTGAATATAAGACACTCTTACTATATTATACTCCCATTTTATGAGATCATGCATATAGAATATTTAGCTTTGTATCTGGCATGTAACAATTATAAACATAAGCAATTATCATTAGCAATAATAATAACTTTGTCCAAATCTTTGAGTTAAATTGAAGTCCCAAGAAATTGTGCTGTTTTTCTTGTGGCTTGATTTGCATCTGACATACCATTGGAGTACAGAAAGCGTGACTCCCAAAGTCAGGCTTTTAACCACTGCTGCCTCCTTCCTGGTTGGTTTGTGTCTACACTAGATTTTAAATCCATGGCAGGGACCATATTGATTTTTTTCATCATTGTATACTTAGTCCTTAACACTGTATCTACAATATAAAAATGACCAACTATTTGTGCAGTAAATGAGAATTGAAAAACCTTACACTTTCAGCTGACCTTAGAATTTCAGCATTATTTGTACTACCTATAATTGTTTTAATTGCTTTACATATTTTTTCTTCAGTAAGGAGTTCATCTGCTCCTGTATTCTATAGGGCATTCTCACACTGATCTTAAAAGAGCCCTGCTTGGTAATTGGTATCTGTTTATCCTGTAGAGATCACTCAGCTTTTGGACAGTGAGGAACATTAGAATAACATTTTGGTCTAAGACTGGAATCTGTTAGAAATATATGAGACAGAATTTTTAAATGTTTGTTCTGAGAAACAGTAAAAAAAGAAAAGGGCTTTGACATTTTTCCTTTACCTTTCACATTAAGTAATTTCAAATAACAATAAAATAATTTTTTTATAAGGGTTCTCTGTTACTGTGGGTTAACTCATATTTTCCTCCTCTCCTCTATCTAGAATGTCTTAAACCATTCTACCTTATGAGAAATTGGATGTTCTTGCAGATAGTCATTGTGGGAGAAAACGTTTCATTTAAGTCCCAGATGAGGACCGAAAACTTGAAATCAGAGGAGCATCTGAAATCAAGTAATATTAGGTAGGATGAAAATTATAAGGGATTTCTACATGTTTTTATTCCTTTTGGAGATGTGTATTATTCATATTCTATGAACACCAATAAAATTAGAAACTTCCTGAAGCATTTCATTTTGGCCAAGATCGGGGTGGGGCATGCTAAAGTTTTATTATTTATGTGACTTCATGAGAACTTTGGCATATGTTTACTTTGTCTTGAGCATTTATATCTTGTGGTCCAAGGAAGTTTTTAAAAATTTTACTGAAGTAAATTTAAACAATTTTTATGTTTTATATGAGGTCTCTGAATATTTATGTTGAGCATAGGTACAAGTGATTTATACATCATCCTTTAGAATGAAAATTTGTTTTTTTTGGTTTTTTTTTGTTTTTTTTTTAAATAGTAAATCATTGGAGTGCAGGTAGCATCAGCTCACGGTTCTGTATGTCAGCATGGATGCAACCAAGCCTCACAAGTGCCTTTAGAAACAGGTGTATGATAGTATGCTAGAGAAGCCTTCTTGTACGTGGTGAATTAGTAACTATTGCTACTGCATCTTATAATGACAGAACATGCAAAGATGCTTGATCTCAAAGGTGCAGCTTTCAACTGAGTGATGATAGTTAACCTCTATGAGCTTATACTACAAGAGGTATCACAAGAGTGATACCTCTCTTGTGATACCTCTAACCTGGCCATTTCAGAAGATCTTAAATATGTTTATGAGCTCTGGGCTTTGGAACCAGATTACAAGGATGGAACCCACACTCTGCCATTTCCTAGTTATGTGACCTTGGGCAAGTTGTTTAACCACTCTGTGCCTCTATTCCCTCATCAGCAAAATGGCTTACTTCTTATTATTACTTACCTGATAGGATTGTTGTGAGAATCAAACATTTAGTAATACATGAAAGCTAAAACCTGGCAAATAATAAGTGATTAAACTACATTATTATTTGACTACTGGTTAATTCTTAACAGCTAGGTTTAGTCTGTTGTCAGTTAGTGTGGCATTTCTATAATTTATAGTTGGCTTGATGTATCAGGTCTGCTTTAAAAAATGTATTTGTTAAATAATGTAATCAGAACTAATGTTTGGAGAAAAACAAGAAAAAGAAAACATCCTGATTCAATTATTTTGTAATTTTTATATATCTGCCTCTGGTTTTATTTTCTATTTATACTAAGAACGTGGTCTTCATGACGTCTCAACTGTTTAGCTTTCTTTTGTCACTTGTGGTGGCAGAGGACCTAGGGGATTTTTTAACCACAACTTTGAAATGTCTTTTTCAACCCATGTGCCCCTTTAAAAGGTATCTCATGAAGCTATGAGGGAAGGGAGGGACACCTGACTAGCCAGTCAGTAACCAAATTAGCAAAAGTAATTTGGTGGTCATTGAGCTATTGATGTCATAATCAGATTACTCCTCCTTATTCAAATGATCACTTAGGTTCTTTTATGTAACTTACTTGTCTTTCTTATTCCTCATAGCAATTTTGAAAAATAGTTCCTATCTTTGTTTTATGGATGAGGAAACAGTCTTCTTAGAAAGAAGCTCTAAGATAGCACAACTAATGTGTAGGAAAGCCCAAATTCAGACCTAAGTCTTTTTTGCCTTATATTATTTTCCATTACATAAAACTGCCCCCTGTATGGTTCATATTTTATTACTCAGTAATTCAGCAAATTCAACAATTCCTAGTGAACAGCTGCCACGGGCAAGACTTACTCTAGGTGTAATGGATACAGCCCTTATCTTTTCCAGCACCCCCAGTGGCTCTTCTTTTTAGTTGTATTCTAGCTGTATGTCTATCCTTGCACTCAACTTTATTGTATTGAAATTATGTACATGACTTTGTGTCTTTCACCTTGAGTTCCTTAAAAGTAGGTATATGCCAGTGTTATCATTTTGACTATTTAGAGTAAAAAAAAAATTTTTTTTACTTATTTTAATTTGTACCTGCTAGTAATATTTCCTTTTTTTGAAATACAGCCGGGATTACAGGCACCCCGCCACCATGCCTAGCTAATTTTTATATTTTTAGTAGAGACAGGGTTTCATCACATTGACCAGGCTAGTCTCAAACTCCTGACCTCCAGTGATCTGCTCGCCTCAGCCTCCCAATGTGCTGGGATTACAGGCATGAACCATCGCACCCCGCCAATATGTTTTCGTATTTTTCCATTTTATCTCATCTACAGGGCTCTTAACACTTTCTCTGCATTCTTTTCTTTGTCATTTTGTAATTATCTCAAATATTTACTATTCTCCTAGCTGATCTCCCCCCTTACTTTCAGACACTGATCAGATCTACTTTGTTTCTGAAATTAAGCAAATACAGCTGTAAATTCTCTTGACATCTCCCTATCCCCAGTATTTCCTAACACATTTCTATTTAACCTTACCTCCCTTTAATTTTATCCTGACTCTTTCAAGGCCAGTCCTCTTCCTGTCTTAGTAATATTATTTTTATTTCCTTCTATGTCTTTCAGAACAGTGCTGTCAGTTTTATTTTCTCCTATATCTGCAACCTATTCATTTCTCCCAGCTCCTTTTCTTTACTGTAAATACACTCAAGTGTCTCCCATTGAGAAGAAGAAACTTCTGTTTAGCCATGGCCCCGTTCTCTTTCTCTTTACAGTCCAGCATCCTAAAAATTGACGTAACTTCTCCTTCTTTTGTTCCTCAACCTACTGCATCCTGATACAATCTTTTTTCTGCCACTGCTATCATTGACCCCTATTTCACCAAATCCAAGACACTTTCCAGTCCTTCTTTATCTAATAGTACTTTTCTGCTGCCTATGATATTGTGACTACTCTTCTTTTTTATTTTCTTATTTTCCATACTCCACTCTTCTCTGGCTGTCATGCTATTCCCGTTTCTTCCTGGTGTTCTTCATGGAGTGTCTTTCATCTGCCCTTTAAAAATGAAAACAGAGAACTAGCTCCACCCTTCTGAGTTTCTGGGCAATTACATTTACTCTCATGGTTTTAACTGCCATCAGTATACTGATCACACATCAGTTTTGTAACCCTAGTCTCAAGTCTCCCCTGTGCTTGATACTTACCTCTAAATGACTGCTTACATATTTATTAATTCAACAAATTGAACACATTTTTAGTGAATAGCTGCCACAGCCAAGGCATTATTCTAGGTGTTATGAGTATAGCCCTGAACACTTATCTTTTTCTGCATTCTCCACCTTGTCATATATCCAGCAGACCAAGCTAACAATCCGGGAGTGACAATCTCTTTCCTCTGCTTATATCCTCCTTTCTGTTGGCTTAACTTACCAGGTATTTCTTGAATCTGGGTTTTTCCATTCATCCTTATTAGCACTTCCTTAATTCCAGTCTTAAATCTATAGTAATCTTTTTAAAATGTAAATATAACAATGCTATGCTCTTGCTTTAAATTCAACACTGATTTCCTATTAAAGAACAGAATCTGAACTCCAAGGCCTCTTACAATTTGCTATCTGCCTGAATTCTTCAGCTTCATTATATGTGGCTTTCTATCTTGCATTTGATGCTCACTCACTAGTTTAGCTTTGGTTTTTATTGTTGTGTTATTTCTTCTGCTTGGAAGAATAACTCCTTCTCATCCTTTGAAATTCTTAGACCGGGCCAAGCGCGGTGACTCATGCCTGTGATCCTAGCACTTTGGGAGGCTGAGGCAGGCGGATTGCTTGAGGTTGGGAGTTTGAAACCAATCTGACCAACATGGAGAAACCCTATCTCTACTAAGAATACAAAATTAGCCAGGCATGATGGTGCATGCCTGTAATCCCAGCTACTTGGGAGGCTGAGGCAGGAGAATTGCTTGAACCCAGGAGATGGAGGTTGTGGTGAGCCAAGATCGTGTCATTGCACTCTAGCCTGGGCAACAAGAGCGAAACTCCATCGTAAAAAAAAATTATCAAACCAGTGTTGCTCCTTAATAAAAATAGATACACATTTTCAAGGAATATAAATTATGGAGTGAATGTTATAGTGTAGAGTATTGGAATGTCAGGAGATTTAAAAATGCATCATGAGCCATAAAGTGCCATAAAGAGAAAGCAAGTTAGTATTTTTATTAACATGTGTATGAAAAGCTCCTTTAGGAGCAACATCTCCTCTAAATTCTCTTTTCTAAATGAAATTCAACAGTAGAACAGTATGATTTGTTTTTCTCTGATGAATACTATGAGACTTGATGACGTATGTGTTAGCCGTAGATTGTGTGTGTGTGTGTGTGTGTGTGTGTGTGTGTGTGTACATGCATGTGCGCACATTAAGTGCATGCTTACCTTATGTCTGGCCAATTATTCAGTATAAATAATTATGATTGGGTTATTGTGTTCATGGTTACAATTGATAAATTCTGTTATTATCCCAAGTATTCCTTAGAACTCTATGAATGAACAAATTAACTTGTGGCTTTCACTTAAATTTCTTTAAAAAACAAAAACAAAAATTACTCCCAGCGTGTTTTCCCAAAATAAAAAAGAGTGATTCACTTTTCCTCAGCAGCTGTGAGTTTAGAAGATGTTGACTTATATTCCTGAATTCTGCTCAGAGGGGGCCAGGAGTTCAGCCGGAAGGAATCTCCCATTTTATGTGTCCTGATTTGGAAATATCTTACATTTTTAAACCATGAATCTTAGACTATATATTCTCTTTTTTTTTCTGTCTTTCTTTTGTTTTTGTAGACAGAGTCTCACTCTGTTGCCTAGGCTCTGTTGCCTAGTGCAGTGGTGTGATACTGGCTCACTGCAACCTCTGCCTCCCAGGTTCCAGTGCTTCTCCTGCCTCAGCCTCCAGAGGAGCTGGGACTAACAGGCATGTGCCACCATGCCAGGCTAATTTTTGTATTTTTAGTAGAGTCAGGGTTTCACCATGTTGGCCAGGCTGGTCCCGAATTCATAACCTCAGGTGTTCTGCCCACCTCAGCCTACCAAAGTTCCAGGATAACAGGTGTGAGCCACCACACCCAGCCATTAGACTACATATCCTTAAAAGAGATTATCCTGTATTTGTTACCTAGCATTGTTACAGAAGTGCTATATATAATCAAGATATTTGTTAAGATAATCCAATTTTTAGTATTTTCCTCTAGTAACATTATTTGAAAAATGATCATAAAATGGTTAAGTATTGAAAGCCCCAGTTGTATAGACTGTTACTATGAAACATTTCAATAATTTTTTTCTTACACTCTTATAGAAAAGAAGAACTATTATAATATATAATATAAAATGATGGTTAGTAGTTATACTCTGGAGTTTTTTTGGTATTTTGTATTTTTTGTTTTTGTTTTTGAGACAGAGTTTCACTCTTGTTGCCCAGGCTGGAATGCAGTGGTGTGATCTCGGTTTACCACTACCTCTGCCTCCCAGGTTCAAGCAATTCTCCTGCCTCAGCCTTCCGAGTAGCTGGGATTACAGGCATGTGCCACCATGCTAGGCTAGTTTTGTATTTTCAGTAGAGACGGGGTTTCTCCATGTCGGTCAGGCTGGTCTTGAACTCCCGACCTCAGGTGATCCACCTGCTTTGGCCTCCCAGGGTGCTGGGATTACAGGCGTGGGCCACCATGCGTGGCCTGGAGCCATATTTACTATGCTACGTCTACTGCTTAGTATAATCTTGACTAATGATATTACTTAACCTCTGTCTCCCTGGGTTTCTTGAGCTATAAAGTGGGCACAGTAATAGTACATACATAGTGTGAATTAAATAATTTATTTAATGCTCCTAGAACAATGTCTGGCAATAGTAAATGCTATATATAGTGTTAGCTTTCCCTGTAGGTACTATAGTATCTGTATATACATTCTAATGTACCTAGTACCTATAGTATAATATATAGTACTGTGTGCTTAGAATGCATTAAATGTATTTATAGATTTTGATTATTCCAGTAGTATTTATTGTTTCGGTTTATTAGCTTCCAACATTTGGTTGTCACTGAGTATTCCATATTTTATTCAACATTTTAATGACTTTTTCTTTTTTTATTGCTTGATAGAATTGCTTAATTTCTCCTGTTATTTAATAATTAAGACAGTATATTTTGATAGCTATATTTAGCTGTATTTAATAGTGTTATTTTATTATTGAAAGCATGGTGATTTTAATTCTTGGTTCATTCATTTTTTTCATTAATTCCTTCAGCTTAAAGAATTAAAAGAAATTCATGTTGCCATACCCTCTACCAAGAGAAAACATTTTAAAATTCTTGCCTTTTTGTATAAGCATCGACTATAAACTGTAATGTTAATTCATTGATGTTCTTTATAACAAATCCATAGAACAATTGAGATATAGTATTATTTTTTTCTTCTTTGGAGACAAAGTCTCACTCCGTTGCCCAGGTTGCAAGGCAGTGGCACGATCATGGCTCACTGCAGCCTTCAGAACGTGTAGGCTCAAGCAGTCCTCTCACCTACCCACCTCAGGCCCTTGAGTAGCTGGGACTATCAGTGCACACCACTACACCAGCTAATTTTTTTATTTTTTGTAGAGATGAAGTCTTCCTATGGTGTCGAGGCTGGTCTGGAACTCCTGGCTCCAGTGATCTTCCTGCCTCAGTCTCTCAAAGTACTGTGATTACAGGCATGAGCCACCATGCCTGGGCTATATTTTTTTCTTTATAAAGTAAAATAATGATATAGCCAATTTTGTGCAATCTATGAAAACGTTTATATTAGGTTACATATCCATTGATTTGATTTCTCATATATTGTACACTGTTTTTTAAAAGGGAGGCTAATAATTGCTTAGGAGTAGGAAGATAGAGATCCCTCTTCTTATGAGGCAATAACTGTTAGCTTAACCCTCCCGCCTGTCTAAATGGGTATTTGGGGGATACAGAAAAAAAGTTAGTGGATAATAGCATATAAACCAAACTTTGTTTTAGAGAGTTTGCCAGTTGATTCTATCAAAAACATAGCATGGCCTGCAAGTACTGTTTCTAATTATATGAGACTGTATTTTTTAAGATCGTCCTCTTGGTGACAAGATTAAGATATTAACTAATAAAAATAAACTTTTACTCTGAAGACATTATTGTTGATGATTCCTCATAACCATAATTTGTTTTGGGAACTTAAAGACATTTTATTTCTCATTCTTTTCATAGGAGATGGCAAACTTTTTCTGTTAAAGGATCAGATAGTAAATATTTTAGGCTTGGGGGCCATGTGTGGTTGTTGTCTCAATGCTCGCTCTTTTTTTTTTTTTTTTTTTTTTAAGAGATGGGGTTTCTCCATGTTGCTCAGGCTGGTCTCAAGCTCTCGATCGCAGGTGATCCACCTGCCTCAGCCTCCCAAAGTGCTGGGATTACAGGTGTGAGCCACTGCACCTGGCCTCAACTCTTTAACTCTGCTTTGGTAGCTGAAAACAGTCATAGACAACATGTAAATGAATGTGTGTGGCTGTGTTCCAGTAAAACTGTCTTCACAAAAATAGATCAAGGAGAAAGGGAATTTCATTCACAAGCTGACCCCTGCATTTGAGTATAAAATTTATTTCTTGTGGTCTTTTTATAAAAATTTCAGCTATAATCTATTTATTTTGTGAACAGATCTTTTAATTTAGGCTAATTGACTGCAATGTCAATGTTCCTAAATAAGCCCACATTAACTTTTTATGTCATATCATTTTGTTATTCTACTTTAAAAGCAGTAGAAATAACTTGGGTTTTGTAGAGTCATTTAAGAACAAAATTCGTACCTAATTGTTCCTGACTACTTTGTGACTGGAAGAATTATTTTATATCTTGGACCTTCAATGTTTTCATTTATAAAACAGGAATAATCATAGCTATCCCATAGGGTTGTTATATTTTCCATTTAGCTATCTTTATCAAAAATTCAATTTAGCAAGGTTATTTTAGTCATTACCTTGTACTTCTTTCAGAACCTAGGAAAGAACTGCACAGAAATGAGCATCTCTACCCTTGTCATACTGAAGAATCAAAGCTGGAATTTCAAAATGTTTTAATGTTTCCGTCAGATAGTTTTTGTGACATTTTTATATTTCTGTTAGTGCTTGACTTTTTAGTTTTACATTTTTCTTGGACAGATTATAGCATGCTAAAAATATGGAGTAAAATTTTAGATCATTGTTTATCAATGGAAGCCTGCTCCAGAATCTGCAAGAACTATAGTTCATCACCTGACAGCTTGTAAGAAGCAGATTATTTGTAAATTACATTCCTATTATATACTCCATATAATCTTTGACTGGGCGTTGGTAACATCATTAGCTGGATGATAGTATATTGAAATGTTGTTTGTTCATCTTTATAAGACAAATAATGTTTGGAATGAGAAAACAACCTTTAGATGCATGATCCTAAGTATATATCCTGTATATACTTGAGTGTGAATTTTTAGCCAACAAAGGGTTAAATATATCCTTTGTAACTTTGCAACTCAGGGACAAAATGAAAGATCGTTCATTGAGTCTAGTAAAGGTACCTAATTAATCCTAGCCTCCTCAGTATAGGGTTTATAAATTAGTATTGTCCAATAGAATTTTTCAGGGGAGGAGCAATAGTTGTGACATTGGTAGGATAAGGGTATATGGTATGCTTTATTAATTGTATAATCTTAAATTTTAAAGGCATTAGCCAACAGCTTTGCAAATGTGTATTTTTTTTTTTGATACGGAGTTTCGCTCTTGTTACCCAGGCTGGAGTGCAATGGCGTGATCTCGGCTCACCGCAACCTCCGCCTCCTGGGTTCAGGCAATTCTCCTGTCTCAGCCTCCTGAGTAGCTGGGATTACAGGCACGTGCCACCATGCCCAGCTAATGTTTTGTATTTTTAGTAGAGACGGGGTTTCACCATGTTGACCAGGATGGTCTCGATCTTTTGACCTCATGATCCACCTGCCTCGGCCTTCCAAAGTGCTGGGATTACAGGCTTGAGCCACCGCACCTGGCCATGTGTATGTTTTTTAATGGGAAAAGTTAACAACTGAAGTTAAGAGTGAAGCCAGTCTATATAAGTAATGGAATTTGGTGTGATGTTACATTTTACGACTAAGTGTAGCTATTTGTTTAGCATTGTTCATTTATTTGCTAGTTTTCATATAGGACTTGTGGTTACCTTCCTTAGCACCGTATTGTGATTCTGTTGTTTGAAAGCTTAACTTAAAAAAAAAAAAAAAAAAAAAAAGGTGTAAATATCTTTTAAAGCCTCAGAAAATGAAAAGGTTTGTTTTACATTTTAATGAAACTTAAATTTATTTTAATTTTTTTTTTTTTTTTGAGATGGAGTTTCGCTCTTGTTACCCAGGCTATAGTGCAATGGCACGATCTCGGCTCACCGCAACTTCCGCCTCCTGGGTTCAAACAATTCTCCTGCCTCAGCCTCCCGAGTAGCTGGGACTACAGGCATGCGCCACCATGCCCAGCTTATTTTTAAAATATATTTTTAGTAGAGACGGGGTTTCACCATGTTGACCAGGATGGTCTCGATCTCTTGACCTCATGATCCACCCGCCTTGGCTTCCCAAAGTGCTGGGATTATAGGCGTGAGCCACCGCTCCTGGCCGAAACTTAAATTTATTAGGTTGGTGCAAAGGTAATTTTGGGTTTTGCCATGTTAAATGGCAGAGTTGAAGAGTTGAGACAACCACACATGGCCTACCAATCGTAAAATACTTACTATCTGATCCTTTAACAGAAAACAAAGCCATGTTAAATGGCAAACACCATGACAACTTCTGTACCAACCTAATACAGTTGACATTAAATACTTAATAAATTATATAAAACAATATTTACAATAAAAATTTTAAAACCTTAATATTCTCCAGCTTTCATGTTAAAAGTTCACTTTTTAAAATGGAAATCTCAGCCCAGGATGGTGGCATGTGCCTGTTAGCCCAGCTACTTAGCAGGCTGAGGCAGGAGGATCTCTTGAGCCCAGGAGTTGAAGCCCATCTTGGGCAACATAGCAAGGCCCAGGCTCTCTCTCTCTCTCTCTCTCTCAAAAAATAAAAATAAAAACAAAAACTTGCTTTTAAGTTTACGTACCCACCTCCTTAAATAAAGTATATGAGCCTGATTTGTACTTTTTCTCATATTAAAAATATTTATTGTCTGTTGTGTGCATGGTGCCGTGCTAGTAGACAAGGAATTGTGATGAGCATTCTTAAAATCTGTAATATGAAGAAAAACTGCAAGTGCTGTGAGAGCATAAAATAGGAATATCCTAAATCTAGATGGAGTGAGGTAGGGCTTTCTGAAGCAGTCATGTTCAGACTGAGATAAAGATGAGTGGTAATTAAGCAGACCAAGGGAGAAGAGGTGTTGCTAGCATAGAGAGTCTTTTATAAAGACCCCTAATGTGAAAGAAGCAGGGGTATACTGGAGAAACTAGAAGTCCAGTCCAGAAGTCCAGAAATAAGCATAGAGATCAAGGAGTGAAGAGTAGTGGAAGTAGAGGTCAGAGACTGTCAAATATTTTGGGACAGTTTAGATTTTGTTCTTTACCCTCAGAGTAGTGGAAAGTCATTAAAATGTTTTAAAGAGACAGCTGCTAGATCAGATTTGCATTTTTAAAAGATGATCTGACAGCTGTTGGGAGAACAGAATGAAATGGGGCAAGAATGAAGTGTAGAAAACAAAGCCAAGGGATGGTTCTTGAATGAGAGTGGCTGAAGAAGAAATGAAAGGAGATTCAAGATATATTTAGTAGATAACATTTTTTGGAGTTAATAGATGTTAGGGGTTTAGGAGAAAGCTGTCATGGAGGACTTCCAGGTTTCTGCTTTCCACAACTGGAAAGCTATGATGCATTTGTTAAGATGAAAAAAACATTAGAACTAGAGATAGGGGATGGGGATGGGTCTTGAATTCAGTTTTGGACCTCTTGAGCACAGGCATTGAAGAATTTGAAAGGGAAAAGAGGCAGCAGCTAGAGGGGAAAATGGGGCAGAAGGTTTTTTAAATGTGTGAGGTATTTGGACATGTTAAAATGCTGAAGAGAAGGAAGGATTCAGATGAATGAGGGAAGTCTCAAAATTGAAAGGGGAGGGGTAAATCAAAGGAACAGTCAGTGCTTAAGAAGGGTTAGCAAGAGCATACCTAAGCGGAATTATTGGTCTCAAATGAGAGAAGCAGTGCCTCTAGTGTTTTAACAAGAAAAAGTAAGAAGTAAGATGTATAAATGTAGTTCATATTTAGTAGGTGGGAATTGTTTTGTTTTCTCTGAGGTATGGAACTGTCATTTGGGGATGTGGAAAGGGCATAGAATCAGTAGCTTGAGAAGAAAGGAAATTTGAGATCGTTTTGGTGACTAGTGAATTGAGAAATGTAGTAGAATTTTTTGGCAGCATTGAGAGATTTTTTTAAAATTTAATGAATATCATTTAATATTATGTTAAGTAAATTACATTTGAAGGAAAACAGCAAGACAGTGGACTCTACTTAGCAGAAGAGATCACTAAGGGTCCTTAAACTTTTAAGTATTGGCATTAATTTGCCAAGACCTTGTGCTGCCCAAAGCAGGGATACTGTTTACAGTGCCACAGATATAGCCACTGTATACCCTTATTGTAGTATATGCTTTCACCTAACTCTTAGTGTTACTGATATTAGCTAGGCATCATTTGTTTCTAACTGATATTCTTTTTTTTTTTCTTTTTTTTTTTTTTTTTTTTTCTATCTAGGCAGGCAGAAGTCCTGAAGGCTGACATGACAGGTACTGGCTGGCTTATTTCTTTTTCACAACATATTTTGTACATTAAATTAATGGAAGGATATCCTCTTTCTTCTAGTACTCACAGCACTAAATTCTGTCCTAGTTGCTAGAAGGGATGATAATTTACTGTCTGCTTTAAATATTTATTGTTTTTATAGTTTGAATTCTTGCTTAAGTAATTGTTGAGAATTGCATATATTATTACTATATGGCATACTGAATTGAATGTTTCCTAATTTTTTATATAATCTCTTAATTTTTAATGAAACTTTTTATTATTTTAATTTTCTTTCCCTTCTCAGATGTTATGAAGAAACTTTTTATTAATGATTTAAGACATACAGAAAAAAATAACATACCCCATATAAACCAAAATATCTTAGAGTATTAGGCTAATATCTTTCTGGGAAAGTGTTCTTTTCTATAATTAAACCTTCAGAAAAAATATGTACAGAAAAATTCTATTGAAAGTCCTTGAATTTGAGTGAGCTATCTTGCAGCCTTTCTGTTCTCCCATATTTTTGTTGCTTTGAATAATGGCTGAGGTCTTTTAGAAGAATAACTGCCAAACTTAGCCATTGAAAGGAGTGAATGAGGCGCAGCGGCATGGTGGCTCATGCTTGTAATCGTAGCACTTCTGGAGGCCGAGGTGGGTGGATAACCTGAGGTCAAGAGTTTGAGACCAGCCTGGCCAACATGGTGAAACCCTGTCTCTTAAAATACAAAAATCAGCTGGGCATGGTGACATGCACCTGTAATTCCAGCTACTCTGGAGACGCAGGCAATAGAATTGCTTGAACCAAGAAGTGTAGGTTGCAGTGGAGCCAAGATCGCACCACTGCATTCCAGCCTAGGTGACAGACCAAGACTCCAACTCCAAAAAAAAAAAAAAAAGTAAATGATTTAAATACAAAATTAGAAAATACATTTTAATAACTATGTAGTGATCAGTATGCCCTCCATAACAGCATTTGCCATCCTAAAATGTAAGAGGAATATGTACTAGTGAATCTTATTCTAATTTTTGAAGAATTAGTTCTTCAGTGAAATTCACAAAAAGAATTAAACAGCATACCTGCTAAGATTTACAAAGAGGAAAAGGACCATTGAAATGTCTTTTTCTCAACTCTAGAGTCTCTTAGGCTAATGTCCTAAGAGTTCATGGGTAATCTCATGTCATCTTGTTCAAGGAAAAGGTTGGGGGGGGGGGTGAATAGCTTATATAATTACTCATAACACCTCAGTTCTTCCCATTATTAATAGATTGTCATCATATGTATTGTGTATGTCAGTGTCGGCTTCGAGCTACTGTATTACGGTCTTGAATTGGCATTGACAACATCTATTGTATGACGAAAACAGAACATGGAGCAATGTCAAGCTGTCTGTATCATTTACCTTTTCTTAGGCATTGAACAACCTTAGTAAATAGTCTTAGGGTTTGACCTTTATAGGAGACCTTTGGCTGCCCAGAAACCAAGATAGTAAGTCTACTCATTTGAATGACTGTCTGATAGTTGAGAATTAATAATCTTTTATACTTATTTTTCTTGCCATAAGTGAATTAAAGCAGGGTTGACTAAATCTGTTATTTAGTGATTAAAAACTTAACTGGGGATGAGGAGCTGATACTAAACTCTATTCTTACTAGCCTGTAAACTCTTAGGAGCATTAACTCAAATCCAGGAGATTCTCTTTGCAAAACAGGACTGTGGTGGCTATAGATATACTAATAGCTAAACCTAAAGAAGAGTGAAGATCATGTCATTGTGTAGCAGCAAAACTAAATAGCCCATCTAGTTTTGGGAAATACATAATTGAAGAGTCCACTATTAAGTTCACCTACTGAGAAAACTTACTGTCAGTTAGAGCAATCATAATCCCAGTGATCGCAAAGGTAAATGTGCCTTGCATTACTCTGGCAGACGGCATGGCCGTAATTTTACATTATGTGTAGTTATAGCCTGATTTTCTGATTACATTCTACGCCCAGTCTCTCATCTGACCTCTTTAGCAGTTTAATCCCAGTCTTCTAAGTCTTCGTTTACCTTAAATGGCTAATATGGATTGCTCAAAAAAGTATCTTGGAAAACAGTCTACCACTCATTAAAATAATTCTGTCCTGGCTTATTGGCTTAATATATTGAGAGTAGGAGTAACGCAGAATACCAAAGCAACTGCTGGATAGTCAGCTGATGTAAAAATTCTGTAAGGACATTTGTGGGAATTCTTTAAAAAAGAAAAAGAAAGTTGCTTTGGCCAAAGAGATACAGTATGAGAGGAAGGAGGCCGACTTGGCAGTGCGTGATTCCAAATAGGGTGGCTAACTGTGAGACATACAGCTTCCTGTTATATGAATAGGCAGAAATGCAAACAAAAAGCAAAGGGCAAACCATTATTATTATTTTTTTTTAAGATCTTTTCATGTTGTGATGTTATTTCAAAACTGAAAACAAAAGCATTGTAAAACAGACTTAGTAAAAAGGTAAAAGTCATTTGAAATACAGTAGTATTAAACTTCTGCAGCATAGAAACTTCTGCAGCATTCTATGGAAAATATTTAGAGCAGCTTTTGCTTTGGGGATGGAACAAGAAGGAGTCATTGGTGTGATGTAATGGTTTTAACTGTTGGAGTTTATGTATCTACTGTTATGTTTTTGTTTTTGTTACTCAGATTCTAAGCTGGGTCCAGCTGAAGTCTGGACATCCAGGCAGGCTCTGCAGGACCTGTACCAGAAAATGCTAGTTACTGATTTGGAATACGCTTTAGACAAGAAAGTAGAACAGGATCTGTAAGTATTATCTATCATTTGGGAAGTCCCTGTAAGATCAAGAATTTCACCAAGACTTTAAAACAGTTTGGTTGGTTATTTATTTTTCAACCTATTGCAGAGTAAGCTCTTTCAGTGGAAATAAATTCTAGAATTTGTGATACTTGGTCATTGTTATTATTTCAGATATAGTCTTGGGAGGTAAGAAGAGAAATGTTTAGAGTTGAATTTTATTAAGGTCATTAGGGCAGCTCTTTTAGGGTATATCACAAAAGCAAATATATCTATTTCAAATACTAAGAGTGTTTGGACGCTCTGTGGTCAGTCTTATACTTAAGCCATGATTTAAGAGTAGTCTTTAGAAAAATCTTTCTCTGGTAAATGTGGTTCTATAATTTCTCTGTCAGGAAAATGTATTTGCATTATAAGGAAAGTTCCTCCTTTTAATTAATAAATTGGTAGTATTTCCTTCCCCCAGTCCCAGTAAAATGAAAGATTTTGTGTTTTTAGACTTTTCCACTTGTTCTTTCTAATGAGGGGTGAAATGCAGATAACCAGATTCCCAAGTGAGTAATTGTCTTTTGTGGAAGGCTTTGCCTTATAAATTGGAATAGGGACATTAGCCTGATAGAAATTTAAAAATCAACTAAGAATACTTTGTTTACTAATGTCCATTACCCTAAGTTGTGGTGAAGATTAGTGTTTTTCTATCATTCACATCTGTCTTAGATACTTTATATTTTTAGGAAGTCTAGTAATTGAGCTAAATCACAACCATCAAAATCCTTATCCTGTGATGTTAGAATCAAGGATAAGATATCATCAGAAATGCTGAGGGAAGTGATTGTCCTCCTAAATCATTAAAAAGCCTAGCGCGCTAGAGCCTCAGAAGTTGATATTGATAATTAGGTACTTTCCAGGTAGATTGTAAACCTCTTATCTGTGTTTGTTTCCTTTAGTCATATCTTCCCTTTATTATAGTTTTTTATTCCCCGCTATGGTTTCCAGGTTATAGAGTGACTATATTCATCATAACTGTACTTAAACTGATTCTATATGACTAGATTAATGAAAAGCATTTTATAATAGGACTTTGATATGCTGTATTTCAGCATTATATTGTTTCTTATTTTAAATAGCCAAATTTGAAATGTGGCTTATATTTCAACTCTTAATGTTAATCACAAGAGAAATAAACAAAACTAGTAGCAGTGAAACTGAATGCTCTGGGAAATAACTTTTGGGGAAATAAGAGAGAAGGCTTACTGTTCACAAAATCTTCCTCCCTCTTCCCCATATACATGTCACTTGGTAGGGTACAGTCCTTCACTTTTGACACAATATGTAGAAATTTGTTAATACCTTATTTTTACTTTGATCTTGCCACTATTGTTCTGATTTTTCTACTGGGATTCCTAAATAAACTCTAGTAGTTCTAAAAGATTAATAGCTGAAGCCACAATCTGATTATTCGAACATTTGGTAAGTGTTTACTAAGGTCAGTTGGATTCTACTGCATGTCTAGTCTTCTTCAAAGGGAAGCATGAAGTTATTTGAATGAGAGTAACTTTAATGCAGGTTTACTGTCTAGTATGGTATAATTATAACAGACAGTTCTTTCTTGTTCTCAGGGGGACCAGTGTCTGCCCAGTGAGTCACTGCTATACCAAATAGAATTACATTTTGTTTTCAGCTGGAATCACGCCTTTAAGAATCAGATCACAACACTACAAGGCCAGGCAAAGAATCGAGCAAATCCAAATCGGAGTGAAGTTCAGGCAAACCTTTCTCTGTTCCTAGAGGCAGCTAGTGGCTTCTATACTCAGGTGAGTTCTGCATTGCATAGCGGTTTTCTTACTATTAGTGGTAAATATTCTACTCTTTGTACACATCTTAATCCTCATGTAAAAAATTCTTGTAACCGTTATGTGGGCCATCCGGGATTGATCACCTATAATCTTTTTTTTTTTTTTTGGGGGGGGGTCACCTCTATTCACTTTGTTACCCAGGCTGGAGTGCAGTGGTTCCATCATGGCCCCTGCAGCCTCAACCTCTCTAACTCAAATAATTCTCTCACCTCAGCCTTTCCAGTAGCTGGGACTAAGGTATACACCGACACGCCTGACTAATTTTTATATTTTTTGTACAGACAAAGTCTTGCTATGTTGCCCATGCTAGTCTTAAACTCCAGGGTTCAAGTGATCTACGCACCTCAGCCTCCCAAAGTGCTGGGATTACATATGTGAGCCACTGTGCTCAGCCTATAATCTTAAATTAATTGAAATGTCCATAAGACCTTTAAAAAAAATAAAGCCTCTACTCTTAAAAAGGTTGATGTTTAGCTTAAAGGTTGGAAGTTTAACTGTATGAACAGAAAAGGGATAATGAGCACAAAATCTTAGTGAAACAGCAGAATTGGTTACAAGTGGTAATAGAGGAAATGTGAATTTATGGATATAGCTATAGTCATTAAAATAACAGCTATGTTGTACCAGATAGGAAATAGTCAAAATTTGTAATATCAAGTAAGTTTTCATAGTATTATATATACAATGGAATTTATCTGGATTTCGAGATGTTATTAAACTAAGAAGTGAGTAGCTCTTCCTCTGTTTGAATAATAAGGTATTATTCATTGTCCCCAGAGATTTTCTTTTTCCTTAGTCACATCCTGATAGAACATCTAAATCAAGCAAGGTAAAAGAATAAATATTTTTGACCACAGAATTTTCTTTAAGCAGAATCTGTTAGAAAATTACCATCTCATCCATTTGTAATAGCATTTATAATTAACAAAATTTTTGTATATAAATTAGTATCTTAGAATGAATGTTAAGACGTTTCAAGAATCTTACATTGAAAGAAATCTTTGGCCATTTCTCGCTATAGTACTGCCTGACCATTGCTACCTATATTTTGGCTTCATTTTTATTTTATCATCTCTTTGAATGAAGAAAAAAGAATCTCCCTTGGGCACAGCAGCTCAGGCCTGTAATCACAGCACTTTGGAAGGCCAAGGTGGGAGGATCACTTGAGCCCAGGAGTTCAAGTGGATATGGTGGTGCCTGCCTGTAGTCCCAAGTACTCTGGAGGCTGAGGCAGGAGAATCACTTGAGCCCAGGAATTTAAGGCTGCAGTGAACCATGATTGTGCCACTGTACTCCAGCCAGAGTGACAGAGTAAGACCTGTCTCAAAAAAAGAATCTCCCTGTTGGAACAATTCAAATAGCTGTCATTTCAGAGGTTATTTATGTTTTACTTAGACTAAAACATTCATCACAGTTCATTGTCAAAAGAACTCAAGTGTGGTTTCTAGTCTCAAAATTTATTTTTAAATTTATGCCAACTTTTAGCAGCAATCAAAAAGTTGATACTTTTGGAGAGGGGATACTTCTGGAGAGAGGAATTGGTCCTTAAAGCAGATGTTAAAGATTAATTCATTTTACAAGTAGCTATCAAAAGCCTGCTGTTTGTAAGGCACAATACTAGATGCTGAGGATATGGAGGGAAATTCGACAGAATCTTTACCTTCAAGGAAATACCTAGTCTAAATGAAAAGATGATACATTAATAGATATTTTTTTCTTTTCTGATTATAAAAGTAATGCATACCAATTGTAAAAAATTTGTGAGTTACACAAAGTCCCAAAAAAGTTTATTAGTCCTCCCATTCTGGATAAATTACCATTTTAATATATGCTTTTCTTTTGTTTTTATACTTTTTTACATATTTAGGACCACACTATATATCCATTTTTGTATCTGTTTTATAAGCATACTGTAAACTTTTCCTTGTTAACAATTTGATGAGCTTTTTTGTGTATAAAGCATTTTCTCTAATATTGTATTACTTCCCGAGGGCCAGTTGTTCAAATTGAAATCAGTAGAAAGTTTAAAGTGAAAATTTGAAACCGTTGACACCATTTTGTTGTTTTCCCAAAAGGTCATCATTTATAACATTTTTCACTAGTTTCTTCTGTTGTCCTTTTATTTAGAGTTGTTTGAAGTGCAAAAGTTACTAGGGTTTTTGTTTTTTTGTTTTTGTTTTTGGCAGTACTGTTTCCTTTGTCCATAGATCAGTGCATATTTAATAATGAGGGAAATGATCACATTTAAGGAAACAAATAGATAACTATAATTCACATCTTAACATTTAGAAACAACACTAATGTTCTACAGGAGTATAATAGATTATGACATAACTGTAGAATGGAAACATGAAACGATTACAGGTTGATATTTATCAAGATTTTGTAAGATGAAAAGATTGTTTTGTTATTAAATGATAATCACATAAAATTATATGTATAATTTGATTCTACATGTTAATCAAGTAGTCTTAGTTCAGTGGGATGTTAGCAAAAGTGGTAACTTTTTTTCAGTCACTGCTTTCAACTGTGCTCTGTTGGATTCCCAGATTCCCATCATTTCTTGGACAGATTCTATAACATTCTGGTTGCTTTCCATTTTTGAAGCATAGTTCAGTTTTAAAACCTTAGTCTTGTTTCTGATTCAAATCTCTTTTCCTTCCCCTTTGAATAGAAGCTAGAACTGGGAACATGACTAAAGTAGGAGGAGTAGGAAGGAGGTGGTGCAGCTGGCTCTGCTGCGGGGAGAGGAAAGGCATCCACCTTCTGCAGTACATTTTTATAATAGCCATTATACAGATTGGTTTGTCATCTTGAAAAATAATTGTTAACCTTTTTTGGTTACGTGGCATACATGTGATACATTCCCAAAGGTTTAATTAGACATTGGTAAATAAAAAAATTTCTGCAAGGAAGTAAAGAGTTATCATTTTTATTGAGGGGGTATGGTATTTGTAAACACATTTTATAAGTGGGGAATAATAAAATCATTTAAATGTCTCAAAAAATTGTATTTTTAAGGGAAAACATGGGTACTCTTTAAAATAAATTTTAAAAACTTTTTTTTTTTTTTTTGAGACAGAGTTTCGCTCTTGTTACCAAGGCTGGAGTGCAATGGTGCGATCTCGGCTCACCGCAACCTCCGCCTCCTGGGTTCAGGCAATTCTCCTGCCTCAGCCTCCGGAGTAGCTGGGATTACAGGCATGCGCCACCATGCCCAGCTAATTTTTTGTATTTTTAGTAGAGATGGGGTTTCACCATGTTGACCAGGGTGGTCTCGATCTCTTGACCTCGTGATCCACCTGCCTTGGCCTCCCAAAGTGCTGGGATTACAGGCGTGAGCCACTGCGCCCGGCCTTAAAAACATTTTTGTAATAAGCATTGATTCTTCCCAACTGCATTCCACAGGCAGTGGTTCGACAATTATGATAATTGTAGAATAAACATCAATAAACTTCTTTATTCTCACATTGTGATATCAGTTAACAACATTAATACATTAATAGGACTTTTCAGTTGCTTTTTTTGGGGGGATGGGGGGATGGAGTCTCGCTTGGTTGCCCAGGCTGGAGTGCAGTGGTACTTGCAACCTCTGCCTCCCAGGTTCAAGCAATTCTCCTGCCTCAGCCTCCTAAGTAGCTAGGATTACAGGCGTGTGCCATCACATCCAACTAATTTTTGTATTTTTAGTAGAGACAGGGTTTTCACCATGTAGGCCAGGCTGGTCTCGAACTCCTGACCTAAGGTGATTTACCCACCTCAGCCTCCCAAAGTGTTGGGATTACAGGCGTGAGCCACTGCACCCAGCCTCACTTGAATTTTTATATTCTCTTAAATTGATAATTGAAACAGATAATGGTATTACTAACAGTAATGTTCCATACATCTTTCTTGAATACATGCAGTAGTACATATTTACCATCAAATTGAGAAAGTAGACAAATTCCAGATTGTTGTATGGCCTTATGAGCTGAGTTTTGAATTTTAATTTTTTTTTTTTTTTTTTTTGAGGCGGAGTTTCGCTCTCGTTACCCAGGGTGGAGTGCAATGGTGCGATCTCAGCTCACCGCAACCTCCGCCTCCTGGGTTCAGGCAATTCTCCTGCCTGAGCCTCCTGAGTAGCTGGGATTACAGGCACATGCCACCATGCCCAGCTAATTTTTTGTATTTTTAGTAGAGACGGGGTTTCACCATGTTGACCGGGATGGTCTCGATCTCTTGACCTCGAGATCCACCCACCTCGGCCTCCCAAAGTGCTGAGATTACAGGCGTGAGCCACCGCGCCCGGCCTTGAATTTTAATTTTAAGTGTAGTTGCAGGCCAGGCATGGTGGCTTATTCCTGTAATCCCGACACATTGGGAAGCTGAGGTGGGAGGATCATTTGAGACCAGCCTGGGTAACATGGTGAGACTGCATTCTACAAAGAATTTAAAAATTAGCCAGGCACGGTGGTACACACCTGTAGTCCTAGCTACTCTAGGAAGCTGAGGCAGGAGGATGTCTTGTGCCCAGGAGGTTGAGGTTGCAGTGAGCCACGTCTGTACTACTTCACTGCAGCTTGGGCAACAGAGGGAGACCCTGTTTCAAAAGAAAAGAAAGGAAAAGGAATTGCAAGTCATTGGAGAGTAAGCAAAGGAGGAACATGATCAGATTTGCATTTTTAAAAGATAGCCCTGGATAATGGCGTCAGGTATGGAAGCTAGGTCAAGTATGGAAGCTAGCTATAGAAGTTAACGCTGTTAACTCCTATTGGCCATACTTGGATTAGATGGATTAGATTGAATTTCTGGAATCAGAGTAAGGGAGGAGTCAAAACAGATAGAGTTATCAGTGTGAGCAGCTAGTCAAATGATTGTACCATTTACTGAAATGGAGAACACTAGGGAGAAAGCAGCTTTTTCTCTGTTAAAATGGATGCCTGTTTGACATCTAAGTAGAGATGTGAAATAAGCAATTGAATAAACAAGCTTGGAGCCCAGTGGAAACATCAGGGCCAGAGTAAATTTTATGATTATAATAAAGAACACTGACTTAGTTGGATGGTAACAGATTTAGCATAGGAGGAGCCACCATTGCAATACAAGAATATGAGAGGGGGAGAGAGAGAGAGAGAGAGAGAGAGAGAGAGAGAGAGAGACAGAGAGAGAGAGAGAGAGAGAGAGAGAGAGAGAGAGAGAAGATGCCTTGGAAGCCAAGAGAAAAATACCTGAATAAGGAAGGGAATCATCAACGCTGTTGAGTGCCACTGAGAATTAAAGTAAGATTTAAAGTGATCAATTAGATTTAATGACATGGGGGTCATTGGTAAACTTAATGAATACCATATTTCTTCATTTCTAAAACTTTTTCATATTTTAATATATCTGAAATAGAGATAAGTTTGTAATAAATGACAAGTCACCATGTAACTTGCAGTTTTGTTCTCAATATTGTATAAGATAATGGTTCATCGTATAATTTATGGTGTTTTTGTATTGATGAAATGTGACTTCAGCAGAGTGTTGGGGATGGATATCTGATTGGAATGGATTGAGAAGAGACTGGTGCTTCGTTATCCACAGTAACATTTTCTGTGAAGATAGTTTTTTTAGTGGTTTTTTTTTTTTTTTTTAAAGAGATGGGCTCTCACTCTATTGTCCTGGGTGAAGTGCAGTGGTTGATCATAGCTCACTGCAGTCTCAAACTCCTTGGCTCAAATGATCCTCTCCCACCTCAGCCTCCCAAGTACTTAGGACTACAGGCATATACCAGCTCCTTTTAAAAAATATTTTGTAGAATGGGGTCTCACTATGTTACCCAGGCTGGTTTAGTTGTAACTTCTTAGCTATCATTTTGTTAACCAGTTAAAGCATAGTGCTTAAAGCAGAACCAAATTCCTGGTCAAAGTAAAGACATACCATTCTGTAGGTTGTTTTTAAGCATCAAAGAACAGAACAGTGGCCTTTATTCTAAGAAAATAGGAACAGAAAAGAAAGTATAATTACCGAGCTTCTATATTAGAATAAAAGGTAATATTCTATTATCTTCATGATCAATCTTTTGTTCTTGGCATGGAATAAAGAGCTGAGGAGACACACGGTAGTGTAAAAATCTCTTGATCAATAGGAACCCAGAAACTGTTCTACTACTGCTCTAGTGCTAACTAATCGTGACCATTTGGGCAAGTCACTGACCTCTGTGGCACTTAGCTTCCTGACTGTAAAAAGAGAGTTGACAAATGCTTGTAGATTCATTTTCCAGTTTTATAGTTCCATGGTTGTAATTTGGGAAGAAATAGAGGCATTAATTATTCAGCTACAGCCTTAGGAATATCTCCTGGTCAATACTTCTGTATAATGAAGTAACTAAGTTCTTATCAGACTGAGAAAACTACTACAAAGTAATTTTACATCAGGGTCAACCTATATGAAGGTAGGACATTGTTTTGTTCAATTTATGAAACATCTTTTTCTCTTCTTTAGTTCTATCTTATTACTGTCTCTAAAAGAACTAGAGCTCTCTTTCCCAGAATCATTAAACCAGTAGGAACTTTTTCTGTCTGGTATGACCACTTAAAGTCTTGGGTTCAGGCAGAAATTTTATTACAAGACATTCTACATGATGTTCCAGCCATATTTTTATTTATTTTTTGTGATCTTTCTTTTTTGTTTTCACTAGATGTGCGGCCTTTCCTAGTTTTCCAGTCTGTTTTTTTCATTACCTGTTAAAATTAGTTCTTTAACCCTCTCATGTTTCTTCTTGCCATTTCCAACAGTTATCTGCTTTTTTTTTCCATATATATGTGTGTGTATGTGTGTGTGTGTGTGTGTGTGTGTTTTATATGTGTAGCTGTATATGTGTGTGTGTGTGTGTGTGTATTTTTGTTGTTGTTGTTGTTCTTTCCTGCACCTTATGCTTTTTCTGTTTCTTAACCCATCCCATTCAGTGCATTAACTTATTTACCCTATTTTTAAAATTCATTTTATTTATTTTTTAAGGCATGGTCTCTCTCTGTCATCCAGGCTGGAGTGCAGTGTATATCATAGCTCACTGCAGCCTGGAACTCCTGGGCTCAAGTGACCCTTCCGTCTCACCCTTCCAAAGTTCTGGTACTATAGCAGTGCATACCACCACACCTGGGTAATTTTTTATTATATTTTATTTTTATATTCATTCATTTATTATTTTGTAGAGACAGGTTCTTGCTTTGCTGCCCTGGCTGGTCTTGAACTCCTGACCTCAAGCGATCCTTCCACCTTGGCCTCCCAAAGTCCTGGGATTACAGTCATGAGCTACCATGCCTGCATTTGTTTACCCGATTTTACGTTAGTGAATTTCTTGCCCATTACAAATGTACAAGTACAGGTAAAGATGTAGTAAGTAATTTTCATGCCTAGTGAGACAGGGTATGCAGAATTTATATTTAGTTATGGAGGTGATTTTTATCTTAAGAGAAAGGTGACATGATTTGGATCCTTTTGAGTCGAGCCCTTAGGGTGTCTTATTTTGTATTTTGAATTCTGCACATGTTAGAGTGGTGATAGAATCAAAATATTTCTAATTCTATAACCTTAGTCCAGTCATTTGAGTATTTCTGCTTTCACATCCTCATCTGAAAAAAAATTGAACTTTATACCTATGAATATGGTGTTGCTACTATTTTATCACAAGGATAAAGTAAGACAAATAACCTAGAGAAATAAGTTATATTATAAATGTAGAAGATTCTATTGGCTGTGTGTCATGTTGTCTCTCTCCTCTCCTTTCCCTTCCTCATCTTCCTCCCTCTCTTCCTCTCTCCCTTTTTCTTCTCTTTTTATACCTGACTTGCCCATTTAGCTACAGGCTCTTTAAGGAGACATTTTCTTATTCATCTTTGTATCTCTTTTGTTTACTGTGTGTCTGATACATTAGCACATATTTGGATGAATATAATAATATTCGAGTGACTATACTTGAAAGTAAGTTTTTGAATAACTATGAAGTAAATATTTCTCACAGTGTGAAGAACTGTGTGCAGCCAAGAAATAAGCCCTTGGCAAGCAAGGTGAGAGGAGCAAAGCCTTTCAAAGAAGGAAACTGAAAAGGAGTGGTTGGAGAGATACAAAGAACTAGAAGAGCTCAATAATCAGCCACAAGATCAGGTGTTTTAAGTGCAGCAAAAGAGGTCCAATAAGATGATATCTGAAAAATATCCATTGTATTTGGCTATTAGGTAACCAATTGTCTGAAAGTAGTTTCAGTAGTGTGGTAATGGATGGCTGGGTAAGAGGAGGGAGACAGATTGTGTGAAAGCCAGATCATAATGGACTAAGGAATAAGTAGGAGTTCAGAAAGCAGATATGAAAAGTGTGCACTCCTTTAATGGCATTTGGTTGAGAAGAGGAAGAGACCTTAGAAGGTTGTAATAAAGGCATCTAGGGTCAGGGGGAGTGTTTTAGCTCTGTTTTGTTTTTTGTTCTTGTTTTTTTTCTGTTGGAGACATTTGGTGTGTGGGCCATAGGAAAGAAGCATGAGAGGTTGAATGAAGATGAAAGAATGGAGAGGTGGGAGACAGACAGGAGCCAGAAAAGAATGTAGCAGTAGGCACACATAGGCAGAATAGTTCACTCTGACTAGGAAGAAGAACCTTCATACTTGAAGAACAGAGAAGAGAGGAGGTAGGAATGGGTTAACACAGTAAAGGTCTACACTACCATGAGATTGTTGTATATGCAAAGACATGTGAATTGGCATATAGCTTAAGAAAATAAATTGCAAGAAATACCTAAAGTCTGACAAATACTGTGGCTTGCATTTAAGTTAAATTTGTAACCAACATCTAATAATTTTTGTGTGTTTCTGAGGGTGGTAGTTTTCCTTACTTGCTGAATATGTCTGAAAAGCCTATCCAGTTAAATCATCTTTTTTTAAAATGCTGCTGTTCCTTTTCAATGCACATCCTAGATTGCTGTAATACTTGAGAATTCAAAAGGTATGATTTATAATGAATGATACTAGTTACCCTGTGAATGATTACCATATGATTTTCATGCAGTTTCTGTTCAGATTTCAGCACTATGTGATACTAGGTACACATCTTAGAGTTTATAAATTTTACTTTTAGAGCACTTGTGACTTACTACTAAATTTTGTTTGTTTTTCTTTTAGTTACTACAAGAACTGTGTACAGTATTTAATGTAGATTTACCATGCCGTGTGAAGTCTTCCCAATTGGGAATTATCAGCAATAAACAGACGCATACCAGCGCCATAGTGAAGCCACAGTCCAGCTCCTGCTCCTATATCTGCCAGCACTGCCTCGTCCACCTTGGAGACATTGGTGAGCCTTTGCTGTGAAGGAATTGATAATACATTCATCCTTTTCTTTGGAGTAGTCATAGAAAGAAACTCTTTTCCTTTAAGCTGAGCATACACACACACAATTTAGATTGTCATAAGAAGAAACTATAAAATGTGTTCTAAGGAACTTAAAATTTCTCAATATTTTTGGGATTGGCAGAGCATCTTGAAGAAAGTAACTTTCATATTAAGATTTAAATTTTATTAAGACTTTCTGTAGTATAGGCAAATAATAAACAGCAAAAATGTAATCAAAGCTAAATTTTTCAAAGTGGTGCCATAATATTTTCTAAATTAAATGTCTGTACTCTGGTGGGGTTTGTAAATTATTCCTTCTGAAGCGAAATTGCCTTCTTTCTTTCTTACCAGTGCACTAAAAGTTCATTTTTAATTTTGCTTCCTTTTTAAAGTTTAATTTGTATTTCTATTAAATGTATTTTATCTGGGAATATTACATAACGTTTATTATCGTTCATTCCTTTAAGGTGACCTAGAAAGGTTGTAAAACAAATTAACTATAGGATTATGTTTTGCTTGTCCTCAAATAACAAAGAATGGAGAACATTATTGCTTTTAAGTTTGAAGATTTTAGATTTCTGAATTTTACAAATCATCAGTTCTATGAGGAGGTCACATCAGAGTAAGCAGTGAATTTGGCAGGGAGATTCATTGATGGTGTGTTTAAGTTGTTTTGATTTAAATGTATTCTTTGCACACACATATTTAGTATTGTGATAGGAATGAGGCATTTTTCAAAATCAATTTATAAGATATTGAAGAAATACATAACTTTCAGATCATATTGTATAGTGTATTTTGTTTTGTTTTGTTTTTAAGTGCCATATAACTCACCCCTTCTTGTGGGCCGGCTCCAGGTCACCAGCATAGTCCATAGTGGGAGCTGGTGATGCATGACACTGGAGGACCTGAAAATGGGGTCTAGGTAAGCTTTAAAATTGGTTACATGCTGAATGTCCCAAATAAGGAAGGCTGATGGACACTTCACACATAATCCTATAGTTAATTTGTTTTAAAGTATTTTCTGCATTTAATTTTAAATTAACTTTAATGTCTTTATTATATTTATAACTTAAAACTATAGCTGTTTTGGAAATACTACCCTAGTATTTGTTTTTTGGGTTTTTTAAAAACTAACTTTCTTCTTCTTCTTAGCTCGATACAGAAACCAGACCAGCCAGGCAGAGTCCTACTATAGGCATGCAGCTCAGCTTGTCCCCTCCAATGGTGAGTGGGCCTGTCAACCTGAGATTGACCGTGACTCTTTGTTCTTTATAACAACGTGGCAGATAACTCAAGGCTCACCTTTGATGTTTTATGAAAGCAATAAATGTTGAGTTTTGGTATTGTCATGTTTTTCTATTTAACTGTACATTTCATGTAAACTGAAATGAGTTTTTGTTTTACAAGTAAAATGACTTTTATTGTCAGTAAAGCAATGCAGATACAATATCTTAATATAACTTGATATTGTTTCTACAACTCTGGCTTCCTTAGTTGCTTACAGAATAATTATTTCTTTAGATGCCACCATTTTTCCTGCAGAAAAACAATCTTTTACCTAAAAGGTAATCTTGTAATGGCCCTAAACTAGGCATTAGTAGTAGTTCTTGAGTTAAAGAAGTTACACCAGATATTTGATGATTTTAACCATTCTTAATAAGAATTAAGACATTGAAATTTTTAGATTCTAGAAAGAGTCTTAAGCAGGGATGGCAGTCTGACCACACGACTTATTTCACAGCGTCTATGGCTGCTTTCACACTACAGTGGCAAAGTTGAGTGGTTGTGATAGAGACCCTTTAGCCTACAAAGCTGAAATTATTTACTATATAGCCCTTTGTGAAGCCGCTCTCCACTGTAATTATGACTTTTTAACCTGTATATGATATTGTGTACCATTGCTGAAGTGTGCCGTTGTAGTTTATGCCAGTTTGTAATGAGGTAGTCACATTAACCTTATCAAATACTCCCCGTTGTTTATTTGAGTGTTTAAACACTGATCATTCATACTCTGATAGCAAGACTTTGTCATTCTTGGGGTTACTTCAGAATCTTAACTTTCTCCTGTAGGTCAGCCTTACAATCAGTTGGCTATCTTAGCTTCTTCCAAAGGAGACCATCTGACCACAATTTTCTACTACTGCAGAAGCATTGCTGTGAAGTTCCCTTTCCCAGCTGCCTCCACTAATCTGCAAAAAGCACTTTCTAAAGCACTGGAAAGGTAGGGTTGATTTTTATTTGTTTTCTAGAGGACTTTGTAACTTGGAGCCTTGAACTCTCATACTTTGTTTTACAGAAAATAATGACCTATGCTTCTCTTATTTCTAAACATGTAGATTTGTCATAATTTGTGTATAGTCACTGAATTTCAACCAATCAATATCTGATTCAGTCCCAGTAAAAGAGTATGCAGGCTGTTAATACTGACTCATCTTGAGTGTGTTGCAGTTGAAAAATTAGTCAAATACAGAATTCTCTTTTGTGTATCAAGTAATAACTTGTTTTAGCAAGCCAGTGCCTCCTTAAGCAGTTGTAGCCATTTTGCTGCTTAAGATTCATGGAATTTTTTTCTTTCATTTCAGCCGAGATGAGGTGAAAACCAAGTGGGGTGTTTCTGACTTCATCAAGGCCTTTATTAAATTCCACGGTCATGTGTACCTGAGTAAGAGCTTGGAAAAGTTGAGCCCTCTTCGAGAGAAATTGGAAGAACAGTTTAAGGTTAGATTTCAGATACAGAGAATTTTTGTCTTGTCTAAATCAGGAAGCATAAAATTTGGAGGAAACTGACTCCCAGTTTTTGTATTTACTTAATTGTGTGAACTATTGGTAAAAATTAAATTTGAAGCATGTGAAATCCTTGCATATATCCTCTCTTCAATTTAAACTGAGGTACAGTCTATATAGACAAATATAGCAGTGTTTTCACTTGAGTAGCTGCCATTTGACAAAAATTATCAAAATGGAAAAAATAACTCCTCAGTTTTGAAACTACTATTTTTGATGGTTTGTGCATTCTTATGTATGATTATGTTACCTACTTTATAGATATTTGCATTCTGCAAACCAGGTTCATTTTTTTTTTTTCCTTTTTTTTGTTGGCAGTCATCTTTGACTATGGTTCATTATTTCTATTGTGGTTGCGTTCATCAGGACTGTGGTACTTTGAAGGAAAGGAATGAGGATTTCATTTAACGGGGATATCTTACTAATTTGAAGAGATAAAATTAATCTTTGTTCTGTTTATATATGTGAAAATGGTATTTTAGTATGTTAAGATATTAGCAGTTCAAATGTAGTATAATGCATAAAATAAGGGGAAATCAAAATTAAGTATTAACTTTTTTTTTCAGCTTATTCAACAAATGTTTGACTATTCAGTCACTGTTTTAGGCACTGGGTTAAACAGTAAATGACAATTTCAAAGAACATTTTATATTTCTAGGTATCTATATGCTTGGGTAATTGTGTATAATTGCTTCATAGTATTTCTGTAAGTTTTCTAAAAGTCAAACATTTGAAGAGATTGTAGAACTTGGACAGTTAAGTTCTACCAGCAGTTCACTGGTAAACTATTTTTTAGCCAAAAGTAGTTAGTGTGAAATAGTTTTTACAGGTAATCATTTTTTGGTTGATACTTTCTATGTGCAAGATACTAAACTAGATAATTTTAAATAGCTATCATTTGTTTTGTTTTAAAATATACTTAGCCTCTGACATACGATTTATAGGGTTGGATGTGCGAAAAGAACAGCTGATTTTGTCATGACGTAGGCTGTTTAGCCTGGAAATAAACAAGTCTAAATAGTTTTTAAAGTAAGAATTCAGACATGTGAAGCATTATTTGAAAAGAACATATCTGTCTGTCTTTCCTGAGGTCAGAACTAAAATCCTAAATTTTAAGTTGAAATCTATAGGGGATTGACTGTGGGATGTTGTGGATTCTCCATTTTGGAGAGCTTAAGAGTCAGATTGACAGCCATCTTTCTTGGATTATTTAAGTGCAGTCCTACTAAATAGGGGATTGAACTAGATGATTTCTTGAGATTGCTTCCAGCTCTGGTTCTGTGAAATACTCTCTAAATTGGTGGTGATGGTGGTGGTGGGTGGTCCTTACCTTAATGAAATGTTCACTAAGTAAGTTATTCTAGTCTAGAAGCCTAGTAAGTTTTGCATTTGATTCAACCTCAAACGCTAACACTTTCTTCACATACATATTTCTGTATGTGAAGTTCTGGTGAATGTGGGTGGGCAGTTGCTAAAATATACTTCGAAGTATCATTCTAGCACTCTAAAGTTAAATGTAGTATGAGGCAGATCTGTTTGAAAGTTTACCCAGTGTTGAACCAGAACATTGCTGGAGTGAAATTTTAACATAGTGGAGTAAGTTTTCTAAAGTATTTCTAAAGCATATATAGATAATTAGTATCATTAACATGTATACTTCAGTGTTTCTAACAACCTTTAGCTACTAAGCAGAAATGTTTACCAAATTGAGGTCCACTGAGGGATTTAAGGCCTGGGATCTAGGAATTGAGATGTAATACATTTTCTATAAGTTAAAGGTGGGCTGTTTGTTAATGGTATTTAGTTCAATATATTTCTCAATGTCAGTTGAAAGTTTGAGTAGCAAAAATCTTATCAGTTCTAATCTGATTTTGTTCCTTGGAAGATCCTCTCCAATACAATCTAAATTTTAGGAAATTACAACTGAGTAACTTCAAACTTACTTGTAACCCTCTATTATTATAAACTTATTTCTAACCCTTGTTCATTCACTAAGTGTTTATTGAGGTCCTGCTATGTACCATGCACTTTTCTAGGCTTTTAGAGATATAGGGGAAAACATGACAAAGTCTGTATCTTCATGAATTTGCATTATCATTTGTTAGTACTAGAGTGTGTTCATATTCATTAATACTTGTGTGCATACACTAGAAAATTATTCAATTGGCTATGAACCTCTTCAGTAGTATATTACCTTCTAAAATTAATGCCATTGGATTTATAGATACAGGGAATACATTACCATATTATGCTTGTAAGAACCAGTGCTTTTTGAGAAATACAACTAAATATTCTAATTTTATACCAGTATTAAGTACGTGTATGAATGCCAGCTTGTTTAGAAGGTTAGTTGTAGAGATTGAAGGAGAAATTTTGTGGGAAAATTCTGGGGAAGAGACAGGATTTCAGGAAATGCTGAGGAAAGATTAAGGCTTGATGTCTTTGGAAAAGGGCTGACCATTCTAGATATATACATACGATGAAATGGCAGATTGCAAGAAGACTGACAGCTGTGATAGAGTTCAAGTAGAATGAAATTATATTCTCTAATGATAATATAAAAGAGTTTCCTCTTAGAATCATACAACTTACTGTGGCTATTTCAGGTTCTTTATGTAAATAAAAACAAAAATCTCAGAGCAGTCTTGGCAGAGGCAGCTGTAAGTTTCTGACATGGTAGAATCTACTGTCACTGCTGGTGGAACTGTAAGGATTCTCTCTTTTCCACCATAATGCTAGTGATAATGAATCCCTGCTCTCTGCAAAAATTTTCCCTGGGGATAGAGGAAGACTGGTTATGGCTAAAGTGTAGGATGAAACTAGGAACTTCCGTTAGAAAAGTATTTTTACCTGAAGGTAATCTAAAACAATTGCAGATATTAAAGTAGAAGGATAATTCAGGTGAGGCACCAACTGTGAGGGTATCTGGGTGATTGTGTATAGTGCTTGTTAACAGATCACTGTGAACACATAGTTATTAGAGGGCAAATGAAATTTGATGATCATGCATGTACTTCTCTAAGAGGAGAAAACACCAGTTGTAGAAGTGCCTGTAATACATCTTAATGTTGCTTTAATATGTCATTTGCTCTGTGTTCCAGAATATGTACTTGCTATGCCTTGTTTATAAAATAAGTTTTAATGTATCAAGCCTTTGAAAGAGTCAATTTTATGACAAATCTAGGAAGTCATGCTTTAGGTACTCGGAGTTCAAAAAAGTATTTTTTGGATCTTTCTGTTGCTTTCTAGTGATTGGTCCCAATTTAATTTTTTAATATGTGTGTGTCTTGTATAAAACAATTTCTAAAGGATGAAGATGTATAAATTTATGGATGAATACTCATAAAGACTTTTCTCAGGTCCTATTTAAAAATGTGTAGTTTCCTAGGGGAAAAAAGTTTGACAAAAGCTAAAACAACCCTGTGCTGTCTAGATTAATTCCTTTCAAGACAGAAAGTCAGTTTGGAAATAATTAGACCCAATCAAAATACTGGGATTGAGGGCAGAACCATTTACTCATCTGTAATTCTGTTACACATGGTGGTTCTAAATACAGGCTGCCAATTTAATTCTTGTGTCAAAGATGATTCCTGTTCTTGATAATATATGCAGTACTTCTGTCTTCTTTTACAGAGGCTGCTATTCCAAAAAGCTTTCAACTCTCAGCAGTTAGTTCATGTCACTGTCATTAACCTGTTTCAACTTCATCACCTTCGTGACTTTAGCAATGAAACGGAGCAGCATAGTTACAGCCAAGACGAACAGCTATGTTGGACACAGTTGCTGGCCCTCTTTAGTGAGTATTAAATTCTTAACATGTGCCATCTTTTTTGAAAAGCATCATCTTAGGCATTTCATCATTGTAGCAAAGCACAGTGATATAAAATGCACAGCATATTTCTTACACTGAATCAGGAGCTCAGAATAACTTTTAGCCCCAAGTTCTGTCCTTTTATCTGCTGATACCTTCTCATCAAGTGTATCTATAGTGTTTTTAATACGGGAAAGAAAGTGTCTTTTTAGGAAGAAACTATAACATACTTAAGTGTTAAACAGAATATAGTAGAAGGCACATAATATTTTAATTTGAACTGGCACAGTTTCAGATTTCTTACGCTTTTTGAATACATTTTTTTCTTCAAGTGTCTTTTCTTGGCATCCTGTGCAAGTGTCCTCTCCAGAATGAGTCTCAGGAGGAGTCCTACAATGCCTACCCTCTTCCAGCAGTCAAGGTCTCCATGGACTGGCTAAGACTCAGACCCAGGGTCTTCCAGGAGGCAGTGGTGGATGAAAGGCAGTAGTAAGTGTTTTTAGAGTTTCATGTTAACTTGTGTGCTTTGTTTGATATTCACAAATATGTAAAAACTGCCTTCTAAAATACAACGTTTGAACAATGGAAGACTGTATTTTCTGCCGACTCTCTGGAATTTGAACTGAAGACCTCTTTGTATGCTTTTTATTTGTTTATTTGAATTCTTCATGTGAGGCTTAGTCTTAAGGATTTGTGACTCCCTGTACACTCCCTTGTTCTCAGTTGCTGTCCTAGGGAGAAGGCATTTTTCACATTTTAAAGTGAACTTGAAATAAAACTGGTTTGTTTCTTATCTATTACAGTATTCCCCAATTTTCTGTTTAAGAGTTGAAGAGATTTTTATTTCTTTCATTTTTTTATACCAAACTGTTTGATGTTGTCTTACAATAACACTCAATTTGAATAATATTTGTTTATTTGAAGCATAAAGATTGAAAGTTATTTTGATTCTCACCGTTTTCTTTGTCATTGCTACTTACGGTAATTCTGGCAGTTCTTAGGAACTGTTGATTTTACAATGATAAATGAAAACTTTTGGTGTACCTTTGATTATAGAAATAAATTCTTCCATGATGGCTTAGCACCAAGTAGGAAGTTCCTTCCCTGCGTATTTTCATGGTATATTTAAGGAGGGTCTCTTTGAAAGTCTTGCTTTGTGGCCCAGCATATATATTGGCCTAGGTCACAACTTAGAAAATGCCTTTTTTAAGCCACATTTAAGACCCTCTGGGGCCGGGTACTGTGGCTCAACAGCTGTAATCCCCGTACTTTGGGAGACTGAGGCAGATGGATCACTTGAGGTCGGGAGTTTGAGACCAGCCTGGCCAACATAGTGAAACCGCATCTCTACTAAAAATACAAATTAGCTGGGCATGGTGGTGCATGCTGTAATCCCAGCTACTTGGGAGGCTGAGGTAGGAAAACCGTTTGAACCCAGGAAGCGGAGGTTGTAGTGAGCTAAGATAGTGCTACTGCGCTCCAGCCTAGGCTACAGAGTGAGACTGTCTTTAAAAAAAAAAAAAAAAAAAAAGGCAAAAAAACCTTATAGTCTGTCTGCTTCATAATTGTCTTTTCTCATGTAACTATAAGCTCTTTCCATGATATTTTGTCATTATCATGAATAGAGTTTAGGAACATAGCACAGCATATACTATGTACATCTCCTTTTAATGTTAGCATAGATTTTAGTAGTACAGATTTTCAGACATTGCTTCCTTACACAAAATTTTCACTTCTTAACTCAGGCTGTACAGTTTTTCTACTCCTGTGTACTCTAGAACTCAAACATGTTTAGTTCAATATTTTATCAATAATGTTGTGAAAGAAGAACTGCGTGTTTTACCATTTGCTTACAGAGTATTTATATTTATAGGTAGGGATTGTTATTTTTATTGTGTTTTCCTTTTCCTTATTGTTGTTCTTGTACAGTTATCCTTTTGACCCATTCTGTATATTCCCATTTCTTCTCATAGCAAAAGACATTCAGCCAGAAGGAATAGCTTTATTGGCAAACATTTTTTTTCCTTCATTTTTTTCTGTCATTTACTCTTTCCTCTTCCTCCTATCAGATTTACCAAGATGTTTAGGATTATGCCCTTGCAGGTATTTCATTCTGTCTTAAATTATGTTAGTACTCATTTTAAAGACTAGCATGGGATATCTCTTCAAAACTGAAGATTTTCCTTATGTGTCTAATACATAAAGTAATGTTCATTTATATCTTTTAAGTAATGGAAAAACAATATTTCTTTTGTGAACTCAGAATTTCATATATATTCAAATATTCTTCAGTTTCTTATATCTGGGCCTTCTCAGTTTCTAGAATTTACTTTCCCTTGTACTTTTTTTTTGAGAACATACTCTCTTAAGCTAATGAATACATGGAAGAGTGATTTTCCTTCTTAGAAAACAGTTACAGGGTAAAGCAGTATATCAATAGTTCATCCACTCATTTGCCTTTTCTGCAGTGTTTTCTCGAGAGCTTATGTGTGTTGCATGAAGACATTGTACCAGTATAATATTCTTTTTTAGGTTACTAACCTTTTTTTCCAGCTATGTCTTACTACATCCTCAATGGTTTGTAGCAGACATTGATTCTTCAATATTTGTTTATTTTGATGTGGGTATATGTCGATATTTTTAAAGTAGCATATTCCCATATTTCAAAGTGTGCAACTGTCCCAAATAGTTGTTAACTTAGGTTTTCCGTGGTGTGATTATTTATATCCAGTTTCTGTACCATGGGCACCTCACCTTATGCTTTTTTTTTTTTTTTAATAAAAATTGGTTGATCTGTATTAAAGGTAAGCTTCATACTATCTTAAGGAGAACGTGATTAGATAGATGAGTCTGCTGTTGGAAAATCAAAGTAATTGTTTCCAGGCCAAAACCAAGTTATTTTAAGCCATCAACATGGCTACTTCGACCCATCACATCTGTTCCCAACCTAGCAAATAAACAGTCAAACTAATTGCATTTGTCTCACCTAAAAATAATCTTGCCTGGCCATATATAGTACATGAGATTTATAAATTGCTCTTATGTTTGAAAGATAACAGATTTTGATATAAATGTTTATATGTAAAGTGATATTTATAAATCTAAATCCATAATGGATACTTCAACATACCTCACTCCAAAACCATGGACACAGGTAACAAATACATATATAGAACTTACTTCTGAATAGTGGAAAGGATATCTTCTAATATTTCTGTGTAAGCTTTCACAAAAATTGACTGTGTATTAGGAAACAGAGAGGCTGTTGTAACAAGGTGGACTTTTTTGTACCATTAAGAAAAGAGGTGTTATCACTTTGAACGGGGAATGTGATTTGTGTGGTATAACCATACCCTGTCACAGATTAAGAACTAACAGTAGATTCCACAACTCATAATGTATGTGAAAGGTTTATAAAAACATAGTATGTTGTTTATTTGCTTAGGATTTTCTCAGCCTATTTCAGTTTTCCATGTTCAGAAATGACAAATTATTTTCACTGTTTGTTGAATTAGGAGCGTGGGACATGATCTACATGGAAATTTTTCCCTTTTGTTGTATCTTTATCATTTGTAGTATATCTTTGAAAATAGATTTTTAAAAATTATACTGCCTTTGAAATGCTGAAATAAGAGGAAAATACATAAAGTCCAGGACCTATAGATAACATTTTCATGGCTTATATGGTTTCTCTTATATAAAAATAAAATCTGAATTATTTCTTTAATTTACAGCATTTGGCCCTGGCTGATTTCTCTTCTGAATAGCTTCCATCCCCATGAAGAGGACCTCTCAAGTACTAATGGTAAGGGCTACCCTAACCTTGTGTTGTTGATGCAGTTCTCCATCATTAGTGGTGTGCTTAAGGCCAGAGAAAAGGTTTTTGTGATGAATGTTTGACTTTAAATTCAGTATCTCAGAAGTGACTGTGAGCTCTACATTAAGTGGGTGGAGGTAGATAATGTGCTCCCAATTCTTCTGGCAGCGTGTTCTCATTTAGCATCATTCAAATAGGAGTTCAGAAGACTGTGTAATACCTTCAGATTCTTTCTGTCTTTTCTTCTTCCTCATTCTTACTATTAAAAGAAAATTATTGTTAACATTGCTCTGTCAAAGTAATACTCAGAAAATTTGGTAGAAACAAAAAGAACACACATCTCCTTTACAGAGATACCTTTTACTATTCATGATAGTATATCTTCTTTGGACCTTTTTCTTACGTGTACACACACATAGGAAATGATTCATCTCAAATATAATTTTGTGCCTGATTTTGAAATTTAGTATTAAATTGTTAACATTTTCTTTTGCCATTAAGCATTTTTAAAACATGACTTTTACTGGTTTCATAATATTCCAATCCTATGGAAGTGCTATAATCTATTTATGCACTCTGTTGCTTTAAAATTTTCCCCATTTTAGTTAATGCTGCACTGAACAACCTCTGGCTTGGCTGCTTTCTGATTTTTTTTTTTTTTTCTGTTAAATTAGTGCTCCTTGGGCATTAATTTGCACATAAATCACCCAAATCTTTTAAAAATACAGTTTATGAGTCAGGAGGTTTGAATTAGTGCCCAAGATTCTGTATTTCTTACAAGTTCTCAGATGATGTCAATGTTATTCAGTACTTTGAGTAAAAAGAGACAGGTAATCTAAACCTTGGGATTACTAGATCCAAGGCTATGAATTTTTAAGACTGCCAATTTTTTAAAAAGCCATCCTCCTCAGCATTATTAGGGGAATGTCTGTGTCTCAAAAATAACATGCAGAGTTTTGACAGGTGAGTTATTTTCATCAGGATTACTATAAAGAAGAGTAGAGAACAAACTATAAGCATTATATTACTTTCTGTATATTAATTTTTTAAAAAATTTAGTGAGCAGTATTCTACCAAACAACATTTTAATTAAAATGTTTGCAAATTTTGATTTTGACCCTTTAGCAACACCACTTCCGGAGGAGTTTGAATTACAAGGATTCTTGGCATTGAGACCTTCTTTCAGGTAGGTGATAGTTGAATTGCTTTTACTTCATTGCCAGTGATTGCAGTTGTTTTTAAAAATAACAGAGAATTGGGCTTGGATATAGAGGAATCTTTGATCTGTCCCAGCTGTGTGTTATTTTTGTAAAAGCAACTAATAGTGAAAGTTTGTTGTGAATTAGATTTGTATCTGTCATGTCTTCAGTTCCTGTGTAATAAAGATTAAAGTCTAACCTTTCCATCTTTCCCCTTGATCCTATCCGTTCTCACCTCCCTAAGAACCTTGCTCCATCCGTTTTCCTCTCTGCATTTTATTTCCAGTGTCTTTTCTTTCTTTCCTTTCTTTTTTTTTAAACAACTAATTCCCTTTAGCCTAGTAACATTCAAATGTGCCCCATTCTTTTAAAACAGTAAAATGAATTTACATCCTCATATTTTCCTACGTTGCCTTATCTTTTCATCATCAAACTTAAAAAGTAGTGTGGGCCAGCCTGACTGATTCCACTTCAACTCCCAGCTTAAACTGTCAGTGCCCTTCTAGATACGAAAAACCAGTGACTTCTTCGTAATTTTCATTCTGTTGAATCTTCTTCAGCATTGAGTCTGTTGATCCCCTTTCTTCATGAAACCTTTTTCCTTAGCTCTGTGATACTATTTTTTCCACGCTTAGCCCTCAGTCTTTTTCACTATTACTTTTAAACTACGTGCCTCTGAATGTTGTTTTCCAGGATTCTTTTCTTCCCCTTTCCTTCCCACTTTCTCCATTCTCCCCGTTGATGAAATCCATCCCTATGTTTGTGGGACGATAGGTCCCAAATTTTCAGCTCTGGCTTCTCTTGAAGTTTGGACCCATATTCTAACAATCTAATCTCCCTTACGCATTTTAAACTTTAACATAACCAAAAGTTGAGCTTATGTTTTCCTGTTTGGTCAGCCAAAAAGCAGTCTTCTTTTGTCTATTTTCTATCTGTGCCTGTGGCATTACCATCCATATGACCAAGCTGGAAATCTAAAAAACTCGTGTTTCCATTAGTCTTTCTCACCATTATAATTCTGTATCTGAAATGCTTCTTAGGTTCAACTCCTTCCACTTATTTCCTCATACATAGTTCAGGCTTTTATCACCGGTTTGCCTGAAGTATAAAAACCTCCCTACGTATAGTTCCTCTCCTCCTATAGTCTGTTTCTACACTGCCTCTAGAGTTACAGTTTTTAAGTATGGAAACAGTGATATCCCATGACTACTATTTTGATTTGCCATTCCTGGTTGCTCTACTGTCTCTTTTAGCTTGACACTCAAGTTTCAGAACTATCTAGCTTTTAGTTGTTCAGCCTCATTTTCTGCAACTTCCCCCAATATTTACAAACCCTATACACTATGTGCTATCCTTGAATAGCTCCCTATTTTTATTTCTCCATACCTTTGTTCGTGTTGTCCTAGAACATTTTCTTCTTCTCTACTGCCACTCCATCACCAGCCTGGTAAGCACTTACCGTAACATACCTCGTCAAGGTTTAGCTCAGGTGTCACACTGTGAAACCTTTCAGAGTTTCTAAGAAGGAACTCATCCTCCTTTTACTATATTCACTTATTCCTTGCATAGTTTTTATTATGCTGCTCATCAGGTTGAATCATTATTATTTATTCCCGAAGGTAGGGACTCTTATTTGTGTCCTTAGCATCTATCCTTCTGCCTGGCAATTCTTAAATGTTCTTTTTAAAAAAAGTTTAATAAGAAGAAATCTGAAAAATCGTTATTTTTTCAGTTTGGCTTACCCTTCTGATATCAATGAGTTGCTCTGTATGCTTTATGATTACACATTTTTCTGATTTAGAATGGACCACCCGTAAAGTGGATAGATTAATATTATTTATTAGAATAGGCACCTCAGAGACTCTTAGCATTCCCATGGCCATTTCAAGCAAATTAATTAGCATGCAAGATAAGTGTTTATAAAACTTTATTCTTAAAATGATAAAAGAATATTTCCTAATAAAAAGTTGTGGTTTATTTGATTTCCCCAGCTAAAAAGTGAAATGTAAGTAAAAATACTACATTAATATAATGAATTTGTATATTTTCTTTTTTGTTTCATAGTTTGTAAAAATATTTGGGAATATAAATTCTAATAAATGCAGTTGATTACATCAAGTAGCTGACCTATATGGAAAATAATCTGAAGCCATTACAGTTAATCAGGTGAACTCAGTTGCCTAGAAAATATCTTTAGCAATTTAATATTCTCATAATTTGCTTGTGTCAATTTTAGGAACTTGGATTTTTCCAAAGGTCACCAGGGTATTACAGGAGACAAAGAAGGTCAGCAACGACGAATACGACAGCAGCGCTTGATCTCTATAGGCAAATGGATCGCTGATAATCAGCCAAGGTATGTCCATGAAGCTTCTGGCTACCTTTTTAGATAAACACACACACACACATACACCCTCACATGTTATGTATTTTAAGCTTTGGTATAAATATTGTCAATCATGAACTCTTAAGTCAACGTGTTGGTAGCACAACATCTAATTATCACCCAGTGTTAATAAATGTGCTCTCTATTTAGAATCTCCATTTTCCCCATTTGTGTATTGTAGAGGATTTGGTTGTCTTTCTTGTTTATCATGAGTTTCTGCTCTAATTTGTAAATATCTCTGTAAATCTGGCCGAATTATACTTTCACAGTCATGGTAATTTGTATTGGCCTGGGCATGGTGGTCAGTTTCAGGCAGGACAGACCAAGATGGTGCTGGTAGCTAATTAAGCACAAACCAGATGTAGTAGGGTAGGGGAAAGAATGCAGGTTTTGGAATTTGATTGGTTTGAGTGTCATTTCTAGTTCTGCAGCTTCCCAAATGGGTGTCCTTGGAATCTCCCTGGTAGCTTATAATCTTTCCAAAGTCAGTAACTACTTACTCATTTTTGTATTCAAGTTCCTGTCACACAGTAGGTACTTAAATGCTTGCATATTTGAATGAACTTATCACCTCCAAGCTTCAATTTTCACATCTATAAAATACGAATTATATATAGCTACCTTATAGGAAGTATCAAGGGCCCTAGTGTCTTGCACTTGAAGCATCACAGAAAATGTAATTACTAGCAAACATTGAAAGCAGTGGGGGGATATGTTGTGATGATGTTAAATGTGATCATGGGAACCTCAGTGTCTACTTTTTGGGTTTGCTGAGTCTGTATCGTTATATCCTGCTGTTTCTGTGGTTCTTGGTGCTAGGAATATGTTGACTTCGATCCATACACAAGTCAGTTGTTATTATTTTTTAAGTTAACATTTTTCATATATGGGTTTATTTTTGCTTTTTTAGGCTGATTCAGTGTGAAAATGAGGTAGGGAAATTGTTGTTTATCACAGAAATTCCAGAATTAATACTAGAAGACCCCAGTGAAGCCAAAGAGAACCTCATTCTGCAAGAAACATCTGTGATAGAGTCGCTGGCTGCAGATGGGAGCCCAGGGCTGAAATCAGTGCTATCTACAAGCCGAAATTTAAGCAACAACTGTGACACAGGAGAGAAGCCAATGGTTACCTTCAAAGAGAACATTAAGCCACGAGAAGTGAACAGAGACCAGGGAAGAAGTTTTCCTCCCAAAGAGGTGAGAAGGGACTATAGCAAAGGAATAACTGTAACTAAGAATGATGGAAAGAAGGACAACAACAAGAGGAAAACTGAAACCAAGAAATGCACCTTAGAAAAGTTACAGGAAACAGGAAAGCAGAATGTGGCAGTGCAGGTAAGCTGTATTTGAACTATAAAGCAGGTAGAGGAAGGCTCACACAAAAGGCAAGATTTTTCATTTTGTTCTAAAGGCATGAGAATTGGCTGTCCTGGAAGTTTAAATGCATAGTAAGGTTATATAAAAAGCTGTGATAGATGGTTACTTTAGCAATTCTTGGGAATTGGGAGTGAAAAAATATCTCAACCTGGTTTGACGCCTTTGTCAATTCTCTCCAATTTAAGAGTTTGAAAGGGTCAGTTGCAAAGCCATCAATTACACCCAGGATTATATTTTCTTTGGAAGATATAATTACCATTTGTTAATGCTATAGTGGAGATTTGGGGTCTTCTTTAGATCCAGTAGAACCAAGAGTATATTAAGGTGTATGCAGGTTTTTTTTTTTTTTAGGTTCACTATTTTATATGTATAAATATGTGTGTGTGTGTGTGTGTGTGTGTGTACATAAAAATATTGATATATATTTTTTTCCTTGGAAACATATGAGGCTTTTTTTCTTGACATTTATACTTGTCCCAGCTAGTGGTATTAATATCACTTTGATCTTATCCTGGATCCTAGGAATTTATAAAGAAAGAACCTAGGTTTCTTGCTGGGAAAAGATAAGCACTGCTCAGTTATTTGTGACTTTATTTTTATTTATTTATTTTTTTTCCTTTTTGAGACGGAGTTTCGCTCTTGTTGCCCAGGCTGGAGTGCAATGGCGCGATCTCGGCTCACCACAACCTCCGCCTCCTGGGTTCAGGCAATTCTCCCGCCTCAGCCTCCTGAGGAGCTGGGATTATAATAAAAATAAAGTCACGGCCGGGCGCGGTGGCTCAAGCCTGTAATCCCAGCACTCTGGGAGGCCGAGGCGGGTGGATCACGAGGTCGAGTGATCGAGACCATCCTGGTCAACATGGTGAAACCCCGTCTCTACTAAAAATACAAAAAATTAGCTGGGCATGGTGGTGCGTGCCTGTAATCCCAGCTACTCAGGAGGCTGAGGCAGGAGAATTGCCTGAACCCAGGAGGCGGAGGTTGCGGTGAGCCGAGATCGCGCCATTGCACTCCAGCCTGGGCAACAAGACCGAAACTCCGTCTCAAAAAGGAAAAAAAAAGAAAAAATATTTTTCCAAATAGATAAGATGATGTCATATAAACAGAAAAAGACCTTTATTCTGTGATGGTTTTATTAATACTATTAATGTTTGACTAAATACTTAAGTGGCCATGTGATTTGTTAACACAGTAAATGAATGTGTTTGCATGAGAAACTTTACATTGTTGAAGGCTGCTTACAAATAAATAGTACCTTTGATGTGTTTCTCTAATTTTTTTGAGAAAGAAAAATAAGAAAATAATTCAATTTTAAGATTATAGCAGGGAGAGAGAAAGGACAAGGTAGAAATTAAGACATGGAGGGAGTAGGAGATGCTGGGAAAGGGCAAGGGAAAAAACCAAATGAACTTGAAAGCCAAAGGATCAGAGTTATAGGGATAAGTCCAGCATTTTCTGCTTGCCTGCCTCCATTCTCTATAACTGCTCTTAATAAGGTCCAGACTGAAAGTAGAATCTCCTTTTTGGTTTCTTATCCAACTCAAATCACCTATAAATGATTAAAGAAAAAGTCAACATATCACCACACCCTGTACCTCTTCCTAAGTTTTCTATAAATGCTACTCATTTTCCCTCATTTTGCTCAACTTTGAGCAGTGCATATGACATCTACTTCTCTCTGGCTCCATTTGTAGGATCTTGGGGCCTGGGCCTTACTGCTGAATGTATCCTTATTTATTCTGATGGGTGGTAAAGTTGCAGGGTGGAGGGTGGATACCTGACTATATACTTAGGCTACCCAGATGAAATTAAACTGAGGGCCAAAATACCTCAGCTATGGGTTAATAGTCATTATTAATTCATAACATGTATGCTATTTAATGAATTAGAGTATAGAGTACCCTGGGCCCCATAACAAGCAACTTAAGATCATAGACAAGTTTTTTTCAACTTGTTAGCGTCAGGTATCTCATTTTTAAAACAAATGTGCCCTAAAGTCCTCTACATATTTGGATTTTTGCAAGCATGGCAGAGCAAAATAATTTGTAAAACTAAGATAGTAAAATTATCTTTTATTGACGATTAAATAATTTGCTTTGGATTTTCCATTTTTAACTTAGGTGAATTTAAATGTCTTCAGCATGTACTTTTTGATCTAATGAGGTTTTAAATACTTTCTTAAGAGTAGGGGCTTCTTTCTGACACTTTCGAGTTTTAGTTTATTATAGATAGTTTTGCTTCTGTTGGTCATAGGTAAAATCCCAGACAGAACTAAGAAAGACTCCAGTGTCTGAAGCCAGAAAAACACCGGTAACTCAAACTCCAACTCAAGCAAGTAACTCCCAGTTCATCCCCATTCATCACCCTGGAGCCTTCCCTCCTCTTCCCAGCAGGCCAGGTAAATACATGTTTTGTAATTTCTTCTACTTAATCTTTTCTGTGCAAGAATTTCTGTTCACTCACTGAGAAATGTATATTCTGTTGGAGTAATGTTATTAAGCCATAAAAAGTTATATTTGCCCTAATGCTTCTAAAATTACTTTTGAGCTGTTTCTGTGTGGTGTGCATGCAAGTGCATGTTTGTTGTTCCGAAGGAAATCCTATCACTCAACACAGAAGCTACTTATAGAATACTGATTACTTCAGTGGATAAAGGAAAAGTATCAGTCTCGTTTTAAAAATCAAGTTAAAGATCGACAACATGGCTAATATCTTTTATGATATATTGGAAGACTCCCTCTGCCCACCTGTAAAAAAAAAAAAAGCTGACATTTTGCATTTTTTTTTTCTGTTTCTTTCAAACTAAAGCTGTGTTCTTCTGTTTTGAAGGGTTTCCGCCCCCAACATATGTTATCCCCCCTCCTGTGGCATTTTCTATGGGCTCAGGTTACACCTTCCCAGCTGGTGTTTCTGTCCCAGGAACCTTTCTTCAGCCTACAGCTCACTCTCCAGCAGGAAACCAGGTGCAAGCTGGGAAACAGTCCCACATTCCTTACAGCCAGCAACGGCCCTCTGGACCAGGGCCAATGAACCAGGGACCTCAACAATCACAGCCACCTTCCCAGCAACCCCTTACATCTTTACCAGCTCAGCCAACAGCACAGCCTACAAGCCAGTTGCAGGTTCAAGCTCTAACTCAGCAACAACAATCCCCTACAAAAGCTGTGCCAGCTTTGGGGAAAAGCCCGCCTCACCACTCTGGATTCCAGCAGGTAAGTTATAGTTGTGTGTACTATCCAGGTGAATGAAATAAGGGAAACGCTGAAAGAGTCAGTGTTAGAAGTGCTGAATAAACTTTGAGATACTTCTTCCTCAGATTTATAGTGATAATGGGAAAACAAAAGTATTGTCTCTACTGTTTATGAAGTTTAATGTTCTCCTTTTATAAAGGATAAAATATTAGATCTTAACTACCATTCCTTGGCTGCTACTAAGTGTCAGTTTTATTGAAAATAGATTTTCTGCAAATAATTCTCCTATAGGAATATAAACTACTAGGGAAACAGAATCAGTCTTGATGATGTACTAAGACAGATGTGACACCAATCTTAAATGTTGTCATTTGAAGCGTAGCACTTGAAGCAGAAAGGGGAAACACTCTTATGCAAATATATTCCTTCCTTCATTCAACCTCTTAAATAGTTTAATTGAAAGAAAATGTGAATGTGGTGTCCATAATCTGTTCTCAGAAAGCTGTGTATATTGAAAAGGCCAAAAAGTAAAGGAAACCGCTGCCTGGCCTAGAGTTTTATTGGTTGGAAAATACCTTAAGTTCATTCCGTGATTCTTTAGCACTGATTATAAGTAATACTGCATTCGTCCTCATCTTGATGACAGGCATCTCTTTTTCAGTATCAGCAGGCAGATGCCTCCAAACAGCTGTGGAATCCCCCTCAGGTTCAAGGCCCATTAGGGAAAATTATGCCTGTGAAACAGCCCTACTACCTTCAGACCCAAGACCCCATAAAACTGTTTGAGCCGTCATTGCAACCTCCTGTAATGCAGCAGCAGCCTCTAGAAAAAAAAATGAAGCCTTTTCCCATGGAGCCATATAACCATAATCCCTCAGAAGTCAAGGTCCCAGAATTCTACTGGGATTCTTCCTACAGCATGGCTGATAACAGATCTGTAATGGCACAGCAAGCTAATATGGACCGCAGGGGCAAACGGCAAACAGTCTTCCGTCCAGAGCAGGATCCTGTGCCCAGGATGCCGTTTGAGGTGTGTGTTCTTTCCTGTCACCCCACAATCTGGGGCTATCTTTTGAATATCTCAAATAGATCTTATAAAAAGGCCACTCTTGTTCATTAGTTCACTATATGCCACTGAGTATTGGTGTAGCTCTTGGTTTCCTCCTCAAAATTGCACAGTATGTTCTATTTTGGAAGCTGAAGAATTCTGTGACTGACTTTGAACTCTGATGGTCTGGCAGAGAAACCATGTACAGAAATCTCTAACACAGCATGTTAGAGAATTCTGAGACAAAGCACTCCCGTCAGTTGGGCCGAATCATCTAAGTTTAAAAATAGGTTTACTAATATTTAAATAAATTGCTTTCTAAGAAGACCGAAGTTAGTTACCTTGGACAGTGGAGGTCCCTTTCCTTGCCCTTTTTATTGATGAGAAACGGGAGAATATTTGTAACTTTTTAAAAGATACGTTTCTCTCTTTGTTAGCACAAGATAATGCTAATCATTTTGCTCCATTGCATTGTTTTACTCACTAGCCACATTAACCTTTTGTGTTCTGCTCTGTCAGTATTTTGCTTTTCTATTATCTTGAACTGCCTCCATCATTGTCCTGTGTCACTTTGCCTTTGCATTTCAGAGCCTCTTTCTCTTTGCCTAATACCATCTATTTCACTATCTCTTTGACTTCAGTTGTCTTCTTCCTCCTAATTATGCCACTATTCCTTTATGCTTTTGTTATCCCTTATTGCATCTCACTGTGATCCTTTCTGTCACTAGGACCCCAAGAGCTCCCCTCTGCTTCCTCCGGACCTGTTAAAGAGTCTGGCTGCCTTGGAGGAAGAGGAAGAGCTGATTTTTTCTAACCCTCCTGATCTTTACCCAGCTCTGCTGGGGCCTCTCGCCTCTCTTCCTGGACGAAGCCTTTTTGTATGTATTTGACATAATTCTGCTTCTTGCTTTAACCCCCAGCTGCTTTTCTGAGATACTGTAGTACACGGATTAGGTGATTTTTTTCTCTTCCTGGGGCTGTCCTTTACAGAACTGTAAAACATATTTTCTAATTACTGAAACCAATCTTAAGATAGTAGTATATGGCACAGTATTTCTAACTTCATAGTTCCCCCAAATCTTAGAGGCATACCTTGCTTTTATGTGTTATCCAGAAAGAATTCTGTAGAGCTGGTCACACACAAGGTATGATGGTGACAAATTAACTCACTTTTCAGGTGACACTTCTATCTGGACTCAGAAATTTTAAGTGTTATTTAATCTTGCTTACGAACAGTGAGATTTATTTCTCATGTAGCCAAAATATGAAAGGAAATATGCTCTTGATTTTTTTTTTTACTGACATTATTCAACACTATATAGCTGTTTTTTGTTTGATTGAATGCAGAAAGAGGCCTGATCTAAATTCACAGTTGGATTCATAAACAGAATGAGTAAAAAGAGTAAAAATGAAGAGGATTCTAATTATAAACATTGTCAGAGTGTTATAAATGAGTAAATATGAAAATAAATAATTAGAATCACATAAAATAAAATCTGAGAACTCAGCCTGCATTTCAAAGAACATTCTATATGCTTGTCAGTGTTCATATTATCTATCTATCTCTCTCTCTCTCTCTCTCTCTCTCTATCTATCTATCTATATATTTTTATTTATTTATTTTTCTGAGACGGAGTTTTGCTCGTTACCCAGGCTGGAGTGCAATGGTGCTATCTCGGCTCACCACAACCTCCGTCTCCTGGGTTCAGGCAGTTCTCCTGCCTCAGCCTCCTGAGTAGCTGGGATTACAGGCACGCGCCACCATGCCCAGCTAATTTTTTGTATTTTTAGTAGAGGCAGGGTTTCACCATGTTGACCAGGATGGTCTCGATCTCTTGACCTCGTGATCCACCCGCCTCAGCCTCCCAAAGTGCTGGGATTACAGGCTTGAGCCACCGCGCCCGGCCTGCATATTATATTTTATTGCAAGTGGGGAGTATAAAAGATGGAAAGAAAGATGTATGCAATGTATGCAATGTATACAAAGATGTATGCAAACTCAAACAGTTTTCACCTCTCTTTATTACACCTTAATAAGACATAAAAAGATAGTGAATTTTACTTTCTTGCTGTTTCTTTCTCATAAACACAGGGCAAGAACACGTTTGTAAAATTAAAATGCATTAATTTTAGTATCAGGAGAAATAAAAGCTTAACCGCTTTCATGACATTGCTGCCATCCCTGGTACTTGAAGTTCCCTTAAGAATTTGCCTGGGTGGTAGCAGTAGAGGCCCCATACCAAGTTATTAAATAATAGCAAAAAAAGATCCCCTGGAGACTGAAATGGTAATAGTGCCGTGACTGCGTGCATGGGGCCTGTGGAAGCAGCTGCTGTACTGCTGCCTCTGCGTGTTCGCCTTTCTTGCTGCTTTTATGCTGGAGTGGCTTGAAGGACTGAGGGTAGTGCTTGTCTGTCCACTTGTTTCCTAATCCCTTAGTTCCTGTTCCCGTTCCCTTAGTGTCACTTTCATTGGAAATGGAGCCGATGGTAGAACAAGTGGGAGTATTTTCAGGTTTTTTTTGTTGTTCATATTTAAAAAACGAGTTAAAAAAACCTTGATTATAACTCTTTCTATATTTAACATTAATGATACATATATCAAAGTGCTTCGCTTGTCATAGGCATTTAGTAATATTTTGTTACCCAGCTATTTAGTGGCAGCATAGAGATTCAGCTTTGTTTCTTCTAATAACTTTGCTAGACCAATACATGTAAGCTTGATTTTTAGCAACTATTTTAATATATACTGCAAATAGAGCTGCTTTAAAAGCATATTAACAAAGGCATTTGTCAAATGGATTTAAAAGGCTTTTTAAAAGTCACCAAAGTAAATGTTTTAAAAATTGTGGGATGGAGAGAAACGGTGTTGGAACAGTTCAGCATTTTGTTTTGAGATTGTTTTAAGTGCAACTGTTGACAAGGGATTTCCTGAGGTACCTGCCTCAGTAACACTCAGAATGCAGTTTACCAGCATCTCTGGTCCCTCCCAGAATAGAATCTCTGACTAGATTCGATTATAAAAGGAGGATTCTGTTCGCCTGTGGAAACTGACACTTAGGTGGTGTTATGGCAGTAGCAGATTTGAATTCACGTCTGAGCCTCAAACTGTACTTGACAGGCAAATACAGACATGCTTAAATGATGGTCTTTGCTTTGGTTCCATAGTATCATAAGATTAATATTAAGAAAATGGAAGGTATAACTTAATTGCCTTTTTTTCTGGGACTGAAGAAATCCTTGTTGGAGAAGCCCTCAGAGCTCATGTCACATTCATCCTCTTTCCTGTCCCTCACCGGATTCTCTCTCAATCAGGTAGGTGAACAGTGAAAAATCCTGCTGTTTGCTTTTCGTGTAGACCGATCATTTTCTTTTGTACACTGTTGCAGCATGTCTGTTTTTCCCTTTATTTTCCATATATTAGTGTATTCCAGGCATTTGATTTTATCCCCCTTGTCTCTGATTGGGGCATACTAGTGACTTGTACCTCATGAGTTAAAACCCTTTAACTTCTCATTAATATTGAAACCCTTAGGGCTCTGTTGTTGAGCCAAATAAATTACTCACATTTTCAACTTGGGTGGTTTACGTAGTGCGAATTTAAGGGTGAGAGAAAGCAAAGAGGAAAATTAATTTGACTGGAAAATTGAAACAAACAAAAAGAAATAAAAGCCTTCAAAATTCTCTTCCTAAAAAAAGCTTAAAGTGTACCAAGCATCCGTGAATAAGACATTGGATTTTCTTAAATCTCTTTCCTTGGAGTGAGTTTATAACATGACTGACATGTCTTTCAGGAAAGATACCCAAATAATAGTGTGTTCAATGAGGTATACGGGAAAAGCCTGGCATCCAGCTCCAAAGCAGAACTCAATCCCTCCATGGCTCCCCAGGAAACATCTCTGTATTCCCTTTTTGAAGGAACTCCGTGGTCTCCATCACTTCCTGCCAGCTCAGGTATTAACTATTTAAATTATAGACCTTGCATTTTCTGTACACTCAAATTGATGAAGGGATAATAAGATTCTGTAATTATAAATATATGTATCACTTGTTGGGTTGTTTTTTGTGTTTTTCTTTTTCCCCCCAGAAAGGAAATAGAAAAAAAAAAAAATTCCAGTTTATGTAATGAATGCTACTGACAAAGCTTTTTTTTACACTCTCAATAGTCAGCAGAGGTATAAGGGAGAAAATAGAGGTTCTATCTTACAGTCCCAGCTGTTTTTTAGTGTTGTTTGTAGATGTTCATTCTTTGCAGAAAAAGTTGCACTTTTTTTTGAGACAGGGTCTTGTTATGTTGCCCACTCTAGACCCAAATTCCTGGGCTCAAGCAGTCCCTCCATCTCAGCCTCCCAAGTAGATGGGACAATAGGTGTACACCACAGTGCTCAGCTCTGCACTTTTTTAAAATTGAGATTTTTAACTTCAGGTTTTTTTGTTTTGTTTTGTTTTGTTTGATACGGAGTTTTGCTTTTGTTGCCCAGGCTGGAGTGCAGTGGTACGATCTTGGCTCACAGCAACCTCTGCCCCCCAGGTTCAAGCAATTCTCCTGCCTCAGCCTCCCAAGTAGCTGGGATTACAGGCATGCGCCACTACGCCCAGCTAATTTTTTCTATTTTCAGTAGAGACAGGGTTTCTCTATTTTGACGAGTCTTGTCTTGAACTTGTGACCTCAGGTGATCTCCCTGCCTCAGCCTCCCAAAGTGCTGGGATGACAGGAGTGAGCCACCGTACCTGGCTTAACTTCAGTTTTTTAAATAGAGTCTGACTTAATAGTAATTCTTAAGGTTAGCAAATTCTTTCTGATATGTAAGACCAATAAATATTTACCTGAAATAGTCATGCCAGCATAGTGCATTCATTCAGTCGACAAAAATAGCCTACTATTTTGTTTTGCTTTTTTAAGGCAAAGAACATGCCTTAGATAGCAGGGCAAATTAATGCATCTAGCAGATCTCTTTGGAGCCATTAGTTTCCCTTTCCTTCAAAGCCCTGTGGTTATTGTTAGTAAAATTTTAGTGATCAGATCTACAGGAATCTGTAGTTCTTTGTATGTTTGTGTAACATTGCTTTACTATATGCTATGTTGCTGTTATTTAATAGACCATTCAACACCAGCCAGCCAGTCTCCTCATTCCTCTAATCCAAGCAGTCTGCCCAGCTCTCCTCCAACTCACAACCATAATTCTGTTCCATTCTCCAATTTTGGACCCATTGGGACTCCAGATAACAGGGATAGGAGGACTGCAGATCGGTGGAAAACTGATAAGCCAGGTGAGATCTACATTTCATTGCCAAGCAAAATTGAAAGATATTTACTGTATCCTTCCCTGGGATCTGGCAATTGGCAGTGATAGAACACCTTCCTGAATTTTTCTTACCTCTTTTCATCCCTTAGCCATGGGTGGGTTTGGCATTGATTATCTCTCAGCAACGTCATCCTCTGAGAGCAGCTGGCATCAGGCCAGCACTCCAAGTGCCACCTGGACAAGCCATGGCCCCTCCATGGAGGATTCTTCTGCTGTCCTCATGGAAAGCTTAAAGGTGAGTCAATTTCAGGACTAAGAACTACAAGATTATTACAGTAAAGATGTTTCTGCTTTCATTCATAAACAGGCTTACTTCTCAGGTGCTCAGAGTTGACTGATGCATAGCACATATATGGCAAAGTCCTAGAAACATGGTCTGCTTCAGAAGAATCTTGCGTGATGATTTTTAATTTCTGAATTTACTAGTGGTAAAGCAGTTATCTTCAGGGGAACAGAAACAAAGGTTTTAGTTTCATTCTAAGGTTAAAAAAATTCTGATTCATCTTGGAATGTTTGATTTAAGCTTTTTCTGACAAAATAAGATTATCTAATTTTAGAAATGTTGTATTTGCCTAAAACCTTTCTAGTAAATGCCCTTTGTGGTACCACATACAGCTGAGTTTCAGTAAAAAAAAAAAAAAAACCTGACATAAAATGTGATTTCACTTCTGGTTTAAAATAATCTTAATGGAAACTAACCAGCTTTGAGAGTCATAATGACTTTTTCTAATAGCTGGATTTTGGGGGGCAGCAGAGTTGGGCTTTGATCTCTGCTGACAAGCTCTGGGCTGTTTTTCAGTCTATCTGGTCCAGTTCCATGATGCATCCTGGACCTTCCGCTCTGGAGCAGCTGTTAATGCAGCAGAAGCAGAAACAGCAACGGGGACAAGGCACCATGAACCCTCCACACTGAGGCCAAAGTGGCAACCTGGGAATGAAGGCTCCATAAACCATGGCATGTTGGGTTTGCAGGACTGGCCCACACAGTCCCCTGCAGGTGGCAGCCCTCTTTTCTGTTTCTCGCTGTCAAGAGGGTGTAAGTATTCCACCAGCCCGCTGAGTGTGCACGAAATGTTCGCAGTGCAACAAAAAGAAAAATCCATCAGGAACTCTCCGTCCCCCCGGGGCCTTCCGGAGGGAGAGAGGGAGGAACTGCTGTTTATCTCACTCAGTTACTTGGTATCACCGCCTCACCTTCTCCATTGTGCATGTCCCCAGCCACATGGGAAGTGAAAGCTGAGAAGGGAAGGCAGATGGGAGAAGCCAATGGGAACTTCTCAGTCCTTTTTTCCTCTTTGGGGAATAAAAATAGGAATCCATTAATGATTGCTTTGCTGACTGAGAATGTAGTTGAAATTATTCCTAAACATCTTTTATTGTTATTACTCTCAGTAGTAAAATATCACACTGAATTCTTCCATACACAGGTGTGCTTCTAGTCAGTATGTAGCAAGGAAAGCCCCGTTCACTGCTCCTGTGAGAGGTTGGTGGTGACAGGATGGGGAACCAACCTCTTCAGCCAGTGGAAGTGTTCCAAAAGGGAGAGTTCAAGGCCTCTGAGAAGGTTCTGGTAGGCCCTCCTCCGGCCTGGAGACTCCAGCAGGAAATGCCCTCCACTCTGTAGGTGCTCGAGCCCCAATCAAGGATGCAGTGTGGGTGGTGGTGCTGGGCTGGACTAGCAGGTGACTGCTGGAGGATTTCAAATTACGTTTTTGATTCCTATAGATTTTGCAGTCGCATAGCAAGCAGTCTCACAGAAGGCAGGCTAGTCCATTCACAGCCTGGCACATTCTAATAGGTAGAAGCTTTCAGTGTGGTTATTTTTTGTTTGGTTGGTTTTTGTGCCCCCATTCTACTTCCCACCCTCCTGCCCCATCTCCATCCCTTTTTTACCTGATGCGGTCTGCTCGTAATTGATTTTATTCCTAATGTGTGTGACATCACATCTTCCCAAGAAGCAGCAGCATGGGGTCCAGCAGTTGGGGCCCAAAAGACAGTCTGAAGAGGAAGGAAGCAGCAGTATCTGCACAGCCCACAGAGGGCCCAGGCCCCTGCCCAGCTGCAGTCTCCCAGCTTCTGCTTTCAGAGTGAAATTCAAGGCAGCACGGACATGTGCACATCATGCACAGAAGAAAACGACGTCGTCCATTTTGGAGAAGGCGAACGAAAGGAAAATAAACTCTTTGATATTTATTAGGAGGAAAGAGGACTGAAAATGTTCTTGGGTAGAAACAGAAGGACAGCATTTCTGTTAGTCATTTCCTGGAAGAGTAATATTTTAAGGGGAAATTATGGAAACAATCTAAATGTTCAATTGCTGTGCTAGTGGTAGGGTTTATTTTCTGGGAGGTCTCTCCTTTGTGTGTCTGTATGTTTGTGTACACACACATGCCCATCTGCTGTCCCAAAGGGGAGGGGTTGTGTGTGTGAGCGTACGGAGTTAGTGTGGAACTTAAGAGCTGGAACTCAGCTGTAGAGCAAAGCACATCCAGGAGCCCCGGTTGTCACTGGAGGCTGGGCAACCCCAGCAATGAAAAGGGGTGAGATAATGCTCATTGCTCTTCAGAGAGTGGTTAGGGCCCCTCCCCACAGTATGCTTAACATTATTGCTCTTTTAGTTTGACATGGTGTTTGGGTTTTGTTTTTTTTTTGAAAGGTCTGAAAAGGTGAAGCCCCCCCACCCAATGGCAGTATGAAACCTTTTGTGCTTCTCTTCAGCCTCTTCCCTGTGTCCACCTTTCTCTCCTCGTCCCAAGCCTTTTTCCTACTACCTTTACCCAGTTTGTGTGTTTGAGCTCTGCATTCAGGCAGCTGCAACATTCCGGTGTTTGAACTGTCACTGATTCTTGCGCCCCAGACAAGCTAACCAGGTTTACCATCTCACTCCCAGTAATACCCAGTTCCCATTTAAAGCCCCATTCTGCATGAGAATTTGGTGTCTGGAATGTTTTCTGACTCTTGGGGCGAGATTCCTCGCCTTATCATCCTCACTGTGGAGTAATGAGAAGGGGGAGGAGAATCTTTATCAGAAACTGGTTTTGTGTAGTAAACTTTCTTTTGTGGTTTTTTGTTTTGTTTTCTGGGTTTTATTTTTTGTTTTTGTCTGTCTGTGCAAGACCTGCAGCTGCTGAAAATCAGCTTTGCCTTTAATTAAACCATGTTCTCTCCAATCAGATCTGTGTAAGGATTATTTCTTTCCTATCCTAAAAGATAAAAGTATTGAAAATCCAACTTAAAAGGCAAGAATTTCAACTACTCACACATCCAAGGAAAGGCACAGATGGTCAGAACTTGAATATTTTTCAGGGTTATTTTTGCTTTTAGTAGCATTCCAGACCAATGAATTACGGAACTTACAATTGTAATGGAAAGGCCTGAGTAGAAAGAAGCTGATGATCAAAATTACTCTTAATAAAAGAATGACTTAAGGAGTTAACAGCCCATCGTTTTTATTCCTGTTGTAGCTGTTACTGAGGCAGTCTTTTTCCTTGAGTTAGGTCCACAGTTTCCCGTGGTAGCTTGCTGGGTCTTCAGCTGTGTCCTGGAAGCCAGTGCTGTAGCTGACCGTAATGTCTGTGTGCTCACCCTGACCTGCTCTCCTTTCACCTAGGTGTTGATTCGGTCTGCAGTTCTTCCTTATTCTGCTTTTCACAAGAACCTACACGCTTGAAAAATTGTTAGCAAAGCAAAACATACACTGCAAGAAGGGGCTAGGGAGAGGAATTCAGGCCAGGCCTTCAGGTCTAATAGTTATAAAATCCTTCATCCAAGTTAATCCTGAAAAATTGAACAGGTGGGTTAACCAAATCCATTGCATTCTGTTACGCATATTAGTATAGACAGTCATTTACCATATAACAACATTTTGGTCAACAGCAGACTGCATGTACAATGATGCTCCCATGGATTATAATACATTTCTACTGACCTTCTCTGTTTAGATACACAGATACTTACCATTGTGGGATAGTTGCCTACAGTAGTCAACACAGTAACACGCTGTACAGGTTTGTAGCCTTGTGACCTAGCTATGTAGCAGGCTATAGCATCTAGTGTGAGTGCACTCCAGATAGATGTTTGCACAACGCATTTCTCAGAACATGTCTCCATTGTGAAGCAATGCATAACTACTGCCAGGTGTCAGCTAACAAGATACTACTAACCAGCTGGTTTCATGAACACTGCCGCTTTTCATCACTTAAATGTCGGTGACACATAATCAGTGTTCCTCTCTGAGAAGTACAAAGGTATGTAATTCTAGTATTTTAGTTCTCTGTGGAATTGAGTATTGTATTTCCTGAGAACCTAACTCAGTCCAGGTTCTGTTTAAGCAACAAGACTTAATGGAAAAAGAAAACAAGTTTATTTGTATATGTCTTATGAATAACCTGTAACGTTATTTCAAGCCTTCAGAGCCCATTATAGTAGTTCAGAAATAGGAATATTTATACTTGGTCCTTGAGCCTGGACCTAGGTGTCTTGGTTTTTGAAGATAGGGTTTTTTAAATTGAGATGTGACACAGGAAAGTACAGCAACCAGATGGACAGCTTGATGAGTTTTAACAGTGAACACCGCTGGGTAGCCAGCACTGAGCAAAAAACAGGATCGGGACCTAGAAGCCCCTCTCGTGCCCTTTCCAGACACTTCCATCCACTTTTCGTTTCCCCTAACTCCTCCATTCACCTGTCCCCATCCCCTCACCCCCTGTGCCCCAAGAAATCGTCCTGGGTACTCACATCATTGCCAGGTAGGTTAAATTTTAACAGGGAATAATGAACACTTCCAAACTGTAATGTCTCAGTACGGTGTACCGCAGAAGGGTGCTAAATTTTACAAGTAATAGGGCTTCATTTTCGGCTTTGCAGTTTGTGAAACATCCTAGACTTCTCTCGGAGTGCTTTCCAAATCTGTAGTTGCGCATTCTTCAACAAAAACTTTGGGGAAAATGCCAACTTTCCCTTTGCACTCCCCTTCCAGCCATTCTTCATTCACTGATAAAAGGAAAAGTACACATTGATTTCTAAAACCAGTATAGAAAGATTACCCTGTCTGGGTGTTCCACACAGAATATTTTATCGGTCACCCTTCCCTACCAGTAATTGTGATCAACAGGAAAAAGACAGTAATTCAAAGTGGTTTCAAAGTGAACACAGGGTTTAACCATCTTACTGATTTGTCTTAAATATGATAATGATGAAGCAAAATGCAGAAGCATGAATTATGTTTTCAAAAAGTTACCACATGGAAAAGTAAGGTCAAAGAAACTGAACAATCAGTCCTTAGAATTTCCATCCTCCCCACTACCCCCAGCCCTCAATGGGTCTCACTGTCGCCCAGGCTGGAGTGCAGCCTCCTGGGCTCAAGTGATCTCCCACCTCAGCCTCCCAAGTAACTGCGACTACAGGCCTGCCTGGCTAATTTTTGTATTTCTTAGAGACGGATCTCACTACATTGCACAGGCTGCCCTCAAACTCCTGGGCTCAAGTGATCCGCTCACCTCAGCCTCCCAGAGTGCTGTGGTGATAGGGGTTAGCCACAGTTCCTGGCCCAATTTTTTAAGAAAGGAGAGAATTTTACCTGAGCTTTGTTGGAAATCTTTGTTTTGACCACAGAAAAGGGACATGCCATTGGTTAAATGTATTAAAAGTGAAAGTTCGTTAGTAAGCTTTCTTCTTTTCAGTAAACTCCGTTCCACAGCTGAGTTGGAGCTAGTGATGGGTTAGTACATGTTTGTAAAATATAAAGATTTTAATAGCTCCTATTCAGAGCCTTTAATAGAGTACAGGCATTGTACTTAGAAAATATTTTCAGACTTCTTAATAACTTATAGATATCCACATTTTACTAAGGAAAAGGAGACCCAGAGAAGTGAATAGCTTGTTCAAAGCCATTCTGCCAGTAAAAATCAGATAACTTAGGTATAATCGCCAAAGCCCACCCACGAGACCACACAGCCGGTTCAAAGTTTGTCATTGTGCATCTAGATGAGACATTAGGGCACTGGTGCCTGGATTCTGCCCCCAGAAATTCTGCTTTAATGTGTAGTGTGACTGGGCAGCAGTTTTTTCACAAGTTCTCTCAGGCAAATCACTGTCCTGAGTCTTTCTACTTACAGGGTAGGTTGCGGGCTAGAAACATTAGAAATGAAAAATCCCAGACCCCAAACGAGAGTCAGAATCCATTTAGGAAGATGCCCAGGTGATTCACATGCACATTAAAGTTTGAGAAACACTTTGTAGATGAAACCGTCTCATAACTATCGAAAGCAGTTGAACTCCCCTCCTACCCTGACTGCATGCTAAATTCTGCTTTCAACTGAAGTGCTACAATATGGGTACTTCCTCAACTTAGACTTGTACAGATGGATCATAGTAATAAGTGCACTGCTTTTCTCCATATCTACCCAAAAGGTGGTTTTAGGTGTTCGCTCGTTTTATTCCTGTTTCCTCTCCCAAACGATGGAATTCGAGCTGGTTGGTTGATTTAGGAAACTAGAAAGTGGCACTGGGTGGTGTTCAACCCAGTTCTTCCACTGAGTCACCATTCTCTTTTGTTGGAACACTCTGCTTTTTTTTTTTTTAATTAATTTATTTTTTTTTTTGAGACAGAGTCTCTGTTACCCAGGCTGGGGTACATGGCACAATCTCAGCTCACCGCAACCTCCGCCTCCCCGATTCAAGTGATTCTCCTGCCTCAGCCTCTCGAGTAACTGGGACTACAGGCACACATCACCACACCCAGCTAATATTTTTAGTAGAGACGGGGTTTCACCATGTTGGCCAGGCTGCTCTTGAACTCCTGACCCCAGATGATCCACCCACCTTGGCCTCCCAAAGTGTTGGGATTACCTATGTAAACCACCACGCCGTGTCTATACGACTCATATTTTTAAATAATTGCTACACACTTGTATAGTCTTTAGAGAGTATACAAGTGTGTAGCAATTAACTAACTTTTTAAATTTATTTATTTTTGCCACTGAGTCTCACTCTGTCACCCAGGCTGGAGTGCAGTGGCACCATCTCAGCTCACTGCAGTCTCCACCTCTTGGGTTCAAGCAATTCTGCCTCTGCCTCCTGAGTAGCTAGGATTACAGGCATGTACCACCATACCTGGCTAACTTTTGTATTTTTAATAGAGACGGGTTTTCACCATATTGGCCAGGCTGGTCTTGAACTCCTGGGCCTCAAGTGATCTACCCACCTTGCCTAAGCCTCCCAAAGTTCTAGGACTACCGGTGTGAGCCACTGCACCCAGCTTTCTCCCATTTACTTTAAAATCTCCCACTTTATTTTTCTGTTAAAATTGATAGTAGTTTTTCACTGCTTTGCATTGGTAGTACAGACAGACTCAGTGTATGAGCAGGGCTTTTATGATGGGACTTCTTGTGTCCAGGTAGAGAACTAGGCTGGCAAACCATGAGTTGGAACACTGTTTCTCTGAATGTAGGCAGTAGACCACCATCACCTGGAAACTTAGTAGAAATGCAAGTTGGTAGGCCCCGTGCCCGGACCTGAATCAGAATCTCTGGAGGCTGGGCCCAGGAATTGATTTAACAAACTCTCCAAGGGATTCTTAGAACTTTCCACTTTTAAGAGGTGGGTCTTGCTATATTGCCCAGTCAACACCCTTGAACTCCTGGCCTCAAGTGATCCTCCTACCTCAGCCTCCCTAGTAGCTAGGATTACAGGCAAGCTGTTTCAATTTTTAGTCTGTTCATTCCAAACAATCAAGAAAGTCTCCAGAGACACAGGGTAGTTCTGAATAGCTGGTTTTTAAGGCAATATTTACCAACTTCTGTCTTTGAAAAGTATATTAATTCAAAGAACTATGGTTTGCAGAATGCCGCATGGCTTGATGCAAATGCAATTTGTTACCAAATTCCAGCCAATTTGTTACCTCTGGGAATGAGAATCCATGCTTTCCAAAGCATACTCATTCTTTAATAATTGAGATGTTGTCACTGGCCAGGTGCAGTGGCTCATGCCTATAATCCCAGCACTTTGGGAGGCTGAGGCAGGTGGCTCACTTGAGGCCAGGAGTTCGAGACCGGTCTGGTCAATATGGCAAAACCCCATCTCTACTGAAAATACAAAAGTTAGCTAGGCATGGTGGGCGGGTGCCTGTAATCCCAGCTACTTGGGAGGCTGAGGCAGGAGAATCGCTTGAACCTGGGAGCCAGAGGTTGTAGTAAGCCTAGATTGCACCATTGCATTCCAGCATGGGTGACAGAGAGAGAGAGACTTTTTTTTTTTTTTTTTTGGAGACACTCTCAGCTGCTTGTCACTTCTGTGGCTACTAGAGCAATACACAGGGAAATGCTAGGAAGGAGGTTGAAAACACTGGCCAACGTTTTGTTTGTAGGTTATTGATGTTTTCTTTTCTCTGCCCCTGACCTTGTTTCTGCTAACATATAAATTTGTTACAATAATCTTGGAGTAGCACTTACCCTTTGATAGCACCAGGATTATATCCCCTTCCTGAAACTCCAGGTCCTCTGGTTGGGCAGCCTCATACCTGAAGAGTGCTACCACTTGGCTGCCTTTCTTAAGCTGAGGTTCTGTTGTCTGGTTATCAGCATCAGCTTTTTCACTTTCCTTGGGTTCATCTGGAAAGCCTTGGTCACCCTGAAATAATAAAGGGCCTGTTAATTTCCCAATTTCCTGCCCTGCCCATTTTCTTTCTCCTACTGAGTGAGAACCTGCCTTGCTGCCTCCAAGGCTAATGCATAGTGATAAAGAACATTCCACAGTGACTCCTGAGCCTGGATTAAGTTGCAAAAACATTGTTGGGAGTTTTAAGAGGGTTGGCTATGTGTAGCCACCAAATAGATTGAAGCTGCTGTCAAAAGAAAAAAAATTAATTAAAAAAAAGTTGAAGTAGTAGTTCCCATTTAGAGCAGAACTCATTCGAGGAAGAATCTTTTTAAAAAGATGCTGAAGGGGTTTGTCCAAAGACAGTTGGAAAACCTAAAGTGACCTTTCGGATTTCCAAGAGACCCGTGCGTGACACGCACTCACACTCAGTCTTACCCCCAGGGTACTGGGGCCTTTTGTCCCAGCCCCAGTGGCTGTTTATACACTGCCCTTCTCTCGGTTCATTATTTTTCACTCTTCTTCTCCCACTTTTTTTTTTTTTTTTTGAGACAGAGTTTTCGCTCTTGTTACCCAGGCTGGAGTGCAATGGCGCGATCTCGGCTCACCGCAACCTCCGCCTCCTGGGTTCAAGCAATTCTCCTGCCTCAGTCTCCTGAGTAGCTGGGATTACAGGCACACGCCACCATGCCCAGCTATTTTTTTGTATTTTTAGTAGAGATGGGGTTTCACCTTGTTGACCAGGATGGTCTCGATCTCTTGACCTCGTGATCCACCCGCCTCGGCCTCCCAAAGTGCTGGGATTACAGGATTGAGCCACCGCGCCCGGCCCCACTTTTTCTTTTCCAGCAAACATTCGTCTCTGACTTGAGTGAGAATCTACCAAAAACCCCCTTCCTTTAAACGCCTCTGCCCAGCTGTGAGGATGAGGTTTGCAGGAAGGACTCAGCCTCTACCGTGGCTGCAGGCCAGGATGAGCCAGAGTAGCTTTCCTGCTTGCCCATTTCTACATCTCCAAATCCACTTGTAGGCAGAAAACAGCAGCTCGCCCAAGGATTCACATATGAACTGTTTCGTATGATACTCCCTCCACCCTATACCAATGCAACTGCAAATGCCACAATCTAAAAATGCAAAGTCAGAAAAACAGGTGAATAGAGAGAGAGCTGAAACTTCTGAAACAGCACTAATTAACAGCCTTGGTCAGTGGAGACTGGCCTCATTATTGCTGTATCCGGGGTTATCTCCAGCCTCAGGACTGGATGGGAGCTGATTCATCAGGAAGATCTGGCTGTCCCAGCTCCGCCCCCTACCCTGCTCATATGCCTCATAACCATTCTTTCGAAGCAAGACTTGACACTCTTCCCTGCTCACAGCAGCGTCCTAGTGTTCAAGGCCTTCCATGATATGTTGCCTTTCCAGCCCGTCTCCCTCCACCCTCCCCATTTCATCCAGCAACACTGAGCCCCTTTACTCACTATGTTGACTTTTATGATGTTCCCTTTCCATTTGTATAATGCATCCTTTCCTCCTCCACCTCACTAATTTCTTACTGTTTTACGGTGAAACATCAGGATGACCTCAGCAGCATTTTCTTCAGGAAGACAGCTCCTACCTGTTCCACTTCCCTCTGGCAGTTCTGGGTTAAATCGTTTACCACATGCTCCCATAACACAGTATGCCATTTCTGAACCTCCAGCAGTTTATAAAACATGAGGCTTCCCGTGCCTGCCTATCTGCAGAGCCCTAGGTGCTCAGCAAGTGTTTGCTGAAAAATGTCACCAGCAAACAACCCAAATGTCCACAAACAGGTGGAGTATCCATACAATGAAATACCATTTAGCAATCAAAAGGGTGAGACTAGTGACACAAAAAGACTACATACACTGTACAATCCACTTACATGAAATTCTATAAAAGACAAAACTAGAGAAAGAATATGGGTGGTTTTTTGGGGTCTGCAGTTGGCAGAGGGAATTAACATCAACAACAAAAAGAAGCCGGGTGCGGTGGCTCACGCCTGTAATCCCAGCACTTTGGGAGGTTGAGGTGGGCGGATCACCTGAGGTCAGGAGTTTGAGACCAGCCTGACCAATATGGTGAAACCCCATTTAAAACAACAACAACAACAACAAAAAGAAACGGCAACTTTTCCTCTGGAGACCAATGGACAGAGTTCAAGAGTCTTACCTTGTTGCTACCATTAATGCTTCTAGCTCTAACTTTTCAACTGACTCCCACTGTTCTTACTTGAAAGTCAGACTTCAGGCTAGAAGACCTCAGGCTAATCAGATAGCCTGCCCTGGTACCATCAGTACAGCGGGGTAGTTAGGAATAGAGGCAGGCTCTGGAATCAAAATGCCTGCCTGCGTTCAGCTCCACTACTAACAAGCTGTTCAATCTTGGTCAAGCTTCTTGACCTCTCTTTGCCTTGTTTCCTAAATTATAAAATGGGAAAATAATGTCTACTTGACAGAGTTGTGAAGATTGTAAGAACTAGCACACAGAATGCACTTTGCACAGTATCCCACACGGGAAGTTCTCATAGATACTTATTGTTAATAGTTTGTTACCCAAATCATCTCTTTGTGAAATACTGTTTCCTTTCACCCTCATGTGAAAGTGTTCTTCCTCATGTTAACTTGAGAAGGTTGGCCAGGTGCAATGGCTCATGCCTATAATCCCAACACCTTGGGAGGCTGAGGTGGAAGGATTGCTTGAGCCCAGGAGTTTGAGACCAGCCCAGGCAATATAGTGAGACTATATATACTGTAAACAAAAAACTTTTAAAAGTAGCCATGTGTGGTAGTACACATCTGTAGTTCCAGCTACTCAGGAGTATGAGGTGGGAGGATTGCTTGGGCCCGGGAGGTGAAGGTTGCAGTGAGATTGTGCCACTATGCTCCAGCCTGGGTGACAGAGCAAGATGAAAGAGAGAAAGAAAGAGAGAGAGAGAGGGAGGAAAGAGAGAAAGAAAAAGAAAGAGAAGAAAGAAGAGAGGAAGGGAAGGAGGGAAGGAAGGAGGGAAGGAAAAGAAACGAAACAGCTTAAGAAGGTGAAGAGGCCGGGCGCGGTGGCTCAAGCCTGTAATCCCAGCACTTTGGGAGGCTGAGGCGGGTGGATCACGAGGTCAAGAGATCGAGACCATCCTGGTCAACATGGTGAAACCCCGTCTCTACTAAAAATACAAAAAATTAGCTGGGCATGGTGGCACGTGCCTATAATCCCAGCTACTCGGGAGGCTGAGGCAGGAGAATTGCCTGAGCCCAGGAGGCGGAGGTTGCAGTGAGCCGAGATCGCGCCATTGCACTCCAGCCTGGGTAACAAGAGCGAAACTCCGTCTCAAAAAAAAAAAAAAAAAAAAAAAAAAGAAGGTGAAGAATGGCTCTGAGCTCGGCCTTAAGCTATGATGTCATTCCAACCTTGCTTGACAGTGATGGACAGGATGTTTGACAGGCAGGCAGGGAGCCAATGGAGGTGCAGGAGGCTTTCTGTGGGCTCTTGCCCTGCGGGCCTGCTCTTCTCTTGTGGGTAACTCCCTCCCTGCTGCAACTGGAGTGATGATGCAGGTAAAAGCGAGGCAGAGCTGTGACTTGGTACCCACTATATCCCCAACACCATGCACAGTGCCCAGTACACAGAAGGTGCTTGGTAAACATCAAATTGCTGAGGAAGTGGACCAGTGGAAATGTAAGCTTAGATGCCCTCACTGCACTCACCACTGTGTTCTCACACCACAGAGTCAGGCAGTAGTTTTTCACCTGGCCCCAGGCATCCTTCATGCTCTCTTCTGAAAGGGGCACCAGCTCATTGCTGTCCCGAGGCCGATAGCTGGGTGGGGGTAACGAGTAAGAGTAAGTCAGAGAACATGATCACAAACACCACCCTCCTCTTCCGTCCTCCAGGCCAGCACAAGGTCCCCGCCGTACTCCTCACAACTGCCCCATCGAGCTCACCTCAGCTTAGTGTGTTCCAGCCGGAGCTCTAGTTTCTTAGACACCATGTCCCGGACCTGGCTGTAGGGGAGCCCGGGCCGAGTCTCCATGACTACTGTGTACTTGTAGTGCACCTTGAGTGTGTAGGGCATGGGAACACTGAGCTTCACTTCCTGAGTGGGGAGGAAGCAGAGGGAACATCTGAGTGTCTGAGGCTTTCTCTCAATATCCCAGTCACCGCGGCTTTGTGATTTGGCAGGGGGGTACCCCAGGCAGCAGGGGAGAGATGGGGATACCCCAGGCAGCAGGGGAGAGGCCAACAAGTAACTGGTTTCATGGTAGCCTAAAAGGCTTTCAGAGGTCCTTTAGCCCGACCTGTGCTTGGACAGGAATCCCTCCTGGGCAGGATCTGGCCCACCAGCCTGGGAAGTAGGACATGTGTGCATGATAGTGGGGGAGGCTGTTAAGAGGTCCCCAGCCCGTGGACTCTGTAAGGTAGCAACTGGTTCGACCCTTCCACTGGGGCTCTTTCTACAATCTAGACAGGTATGTCTGTGGTTGATTGCCCAATCTCTCCCGTCTTCTGCCACTTGAAACAGTACAAAGGAAAAATGTTACCTTAGGCTCTTCTTTTTGTTTCTGACCTAAATGGAAAAAGCAGGGAGTAAAACAAAAGATGATGATGAATGAACATGCTTGGCCAGCCCCGGCCACACACAGATGAAACCTCTTCGGACAGGGCCCCCAACCTCTTACCCTTCAATCTGTGCGGGAATCATTAACCTTAGTAAACTGTGGGGAGAATCTAACCCTGGGGAAGCATGAACAAGCTCAGTCTCTGCTTCCAGGGAGCCTGTAGGTAATTATCAAAGGACCAGCATATCCTCACCAACCCACGAGGTTAGTGGGATCCCAAAAGTCAGTTAAACCCGCAGGATCCAAAGCAATGAAAATCAGGAGTGCAAGGTGAGCCAGAGGCCACAGGAAGAACTCTTAGAGCCACTTATCTTCACCTTAGTCTTTGTGTATGTTTCCTAAAGTACATCATGTATTAATGTAATATAATTTATGTAAGAGAAGCATGCATAAAGATATTTACTATAGAGGGTACATGATCAGAAAAGGCCATTGATCTCAAACCTAGCTGATCATTAGAATCACGTGGCAAGTTTTTTTCTAAAATACAAATTCCCAAGCCCCATTCCAGTCCTTAATAATCAAGAGCCAGTAGCCTAGGACCCTGTATTCACAAAAGCATCCTGGGTTTATATGTGATCCTTGATGAGCCTCTAGACAAAAGATAGCAACGAAAAAGCTGTCAAGGACATTGAGCAGGAGCAATGGGAGCAATCTGAATATGGAATATACATTATATAATGTTATATGAACGTTAAGTATCCTGGATACCACGATTCTATTGTGACTCTTCAGGGGCTTGTGTTTTTGCAGATACGTAAGGTGAAGTGGCACGAGTCTGTAACTTATTTTCAACTGGCTTGGGGGGAAAATAGAATGCAGCAAGGCCAACTCATGGTGCAAAATATTAACAATTGGTGAGTTAAGTGAAAGATATTCTGACGTGTATTGTATTCTACTGTCAACTTTTCTGTAGGTCTGATGGTTTTCAAAATAAAAATGGGGGAAGGGACATCACAAGAGATTCTGATGATCAGGTATGTGTGGCAATCATGGATGTAGGATCTGGCCAACCACTCACTCTGTGCACCTCTAACAAGCACTTATCCAGAATCTGCTTCATGAATGATAAGAAGCCCATCGCTTCCCAAGACAGCCCTCTCCACCCCAGGAAACAGCCTTTCGGAGACAACATTTCTGTTTCACATCTGCCCATTGGTTCTCTGTTCAGCCTCAGGGCTCCACAGAACAGTTTCTTTTCCTGATACAATGGCCCAGTCATTTGAAAACAGCCACTCTATGCGCCTCTGAGGTAAACATGTACAGCTACTTCAACTTTTCTTCCTGAGACATGGTTTCAGTACCTAACGATCAAGGGGTTTGGTGACTAGGTGAGTCACTCAGAGACCAGCTACCTTCACCCAGGCCTGGTGAGTGTTCTGCAGCAGGCAGGGAGAGAGGGCACTGATTTCATGTTTGGGGTGGGTGGGTAGTGCAGGAAAGGAGGGTTCTGGGCTGTGTGGTCATTAGCTGAGTGACATGTTGGGAAAAGAAGCAAGCAGAACTTCCTGGAAGGCAGCAAGAGGAACTCAGGAAGCAGCCTGGCATGCCCCTGCACCCAGACCAAGGCTGTTGCTCTAGGACCACTCACCTGGTGACAACTGGGGTCTTCCAGGGGCTTTGGAACTAGGAGGAGCTGGGATGTCAGACTCTGGAGAGCTTTCCTCCTGAAAGCAACAGGGAGTGATGATCGAAGTTCCCAGGCAGGGAGGATGTGGGAAGATCACCCTACAGAGACTCCATGAAAAGGAGCCAGATGGAAATAACGTCCTAAAAGTTGGAATGGCACTGACATTTGAGAAAGATGAAGGAAAATGTTGGCCAAAAGAGAAGGCGAGGTTGGCCTGATGAATAGGAAAACCACAGTGGCAAGAAGAATCCTAACCCGCTAAAACGCTCGTGCCGCGTGAGCATCTCTTTCAGCCATATTGGAAATCCACTGGACATGGGGTAGGACTGAGCTCTTGTCTCCACTGCAGAGGGCATTGAGAAAGGCATCTGAAACTTTTCAAAGCATCTGGATGTAGTAACTCTGACCAGGGAGGGCGGAGCTCATATACAACTGGTCACACAGTCTGGGGAGAGACAGGCTCCACTGCCATTGAGTCACTTACAGGTGCTCAGATCCAACAGAGACAGCCCTCTAGGCCTGGCAGAAGGACAGACTTTTGAAGTGTGAGGAGGGGATTCAGTTTAGAAGCAGTGGCTGGCAAGGCCCACTCTGATTCAAAGCTCTAAAGCAGATCTCATTTTATGATTTTTATTTGTATAGAGGTGGCATCTCTCTATTTTGCTCAGGCTGGTCTCAGACTCCTGAGCTCAAGTGATCCTCTCACCTCAGCCTCCCAAAGTGCTAGGATTACAGGCATGAGCAACTGTGCCCGGCCTCACTGTATTTCTAATGGCATTGTGCCAGCCAACACATTGACATTCTTCCAGGTGAAGCAGACACACCTGGGAAGACCTAACTCCCGTATACTGTAGGCTTTGCTTCCCAAGTCACTTCTGACCAGGAAGAGTCGCAAAGGTGGGCGGGCCCAATGGGACCTATAGATGCCTTCAACTTAGCACATCTGGGCTTCTTTTTCCTCATCCCCAAGTTCAGCTCTGGGCAGCTGGTGCCATCTCAAGGCAGGCTTAAGACGAGGGAGTCTTTCTCCAGGGGTCCCGACAGCACCTCTTTACACTGCTTCTCCCCTCCAGGGAGAGATCTCTAAATGGTGAGAGGAAACAGGTCAGGCCTTGGCGTGGCATTACCTGAGGCTGCTGCTGAGGGTGGATCCGCAGCTCAACTGGTTCAAGGTAGTTGCAGGGAACAAGCCCCTTCTGCAGTGCAGTGTCACAGAATCGGAAAGGGAAAAGAAAGATGTGCTCATCAGTACCCACACCACACAAGAGCCCAGAGTCCTGGGGAAGGATGGCGAGCAGACGCAAGAGTTTGGCTGGTCTGCGCAGAAGGCAGCAGACGCTGCTCTGCAGAAAGACTGCGTTTGCTGCCAGGACCCCATGCCCATCACACCGCTCCCAGTCCCCTGCATACCTGCCCGTTGAACATGACCGTGGCCCAGTTATCATTGCCCTTCTTCAAGACAAAGACAATGTTCCCTGGCATGACCTGGAGCTCTTCTTGTGTCTCAGGCACAAACCCAAACAGCACACGGTGAGCCTCCCCTTCCAGAGCCCTGCGGGGTGTAGGCACAAGATGCAGCCCACATGCTCTCACACAAGCACAGTGAACTTGGAGCCAGGGACTTGGCTCCAGCCTGGGTCTAACTCCACACCTAACTGCAAGTGCCTAGATCATGCTGAGCCTGCCTGGGCTCCCAAGAGGTCTTGGTAAGAAACTGGTATACACGTGCTCATAACCATATATGCAGAGGGACAAGAATAAAAGCAAAAACCCACAACACTAGACAGTGAGGCCTTACAATCCTGGTCCTCCCTTCCCTTTTGAGGAGGAAGGTCCCTGGCTGGGTCATCTCGTCCAGCTCCTGAGGCTGGGCTGGGGTGGATCAGGTGACTGTGGTCAGGGGAACAGCACACGGTGGAAGTCAAGTGAGAGCCATCTGGGCGAGAAAGACCGGTGGGAGACGAGGGAGGAGAACCACCTAGAGCCAGCGTTGGGCCGGGGTGAGGAGACTGTGAGGAGGTGGGTGACGGGCAGCGTGCGGGATGCTCTAGAGGGCTCTGAGGCTGCCCAGCTGCGGTGGTGTAGCGTCGGTTCCCTCAGGGCTGACCACGCTTCTAGGCTCTGGGGCTCTGACTGGCGTCACCTTGGAAGGTGTGACTGAGAGCTGGCATTCGGGTTTCAGGCTTTCCTCCCTTTACTCCCCGCTCTGTTACTTCCTCCTTGGCCCTTCCTTGTTTCCAGACAGCATGTCTCCTACCTGTAGGAAATACAGGCCCTTCCAGCTGACAAGGAGTTTAGGAACGAGCTCATCCAGCGCCCTCATTTTTGTAGTTGCTTTGGTACTTTTGTCACTTTTTATTTATTTTTACTTTTTGAGACAGAGTGTTACTCTGTTGCCCAGGCTGGAGTGTAGTGGCGCGATCTCGGCTCACTACAACCTCTACTTCCCCAGTTCAAGTAATTCTCCTGCCTCAGCCTCCCGAGTAGCTGGGATTACAGGCACGCATCACCACGTCCAGCTAATTTTTGTATTTTTAGTAGAGATGGAATTTTGCCACGTTGGTCCAGCTGGTCTTGAACTCCTGACCTCAAGTGATCTGCCCACCTCCCACTCCCAAAGTGCTGGGATTACAGGCATGAGACGTGAGCTAGCGCCCCCGGCCAATCACTTTGTGAAACCTCCTTTTTGGGCGGGGGGACCAGGCGTGCTTCATTACTTAGAGGGAATTCTTAAGACTGCTGTAGGTTATGTCACCGTCTGTTTTTCATCTTACAGAAGAAGGACTTCCTTTTCTTGAGTCCTTCCCCTTTACTTCGTCAGAAAGCACATGCCAACAGGGAGTGGAAAGTGCTCGCACAGGAAAAAGGACGCCATTCCAGCTTCCTGTCTCCAGAGAGCTCTGCTTGCCCCCATCAGTCCGGGCTGTGGCTGGTGCGAAACTGAACTCCTGAGGTCAGCGCCCTGGGCCCTAGCGTAGCTACGTTCCACAGGACACCACTTCCCTTCGGCAACAACCCCTTGCCACGTGGGTGGCTGTGTACGTGGACAGGGGCCACTGGGATACCAGGTAGCTGCAGCCAGGTCCCGATGCCCCACCCCACCACAGCCAAGACTCCACTCCCACCATATCATTCTGTTCTAACCTTGATAACAGAAGAAGCCTGACATTCTAGAAAATTCCACAAGATTGACACCCTGACCCGAGTTTCATCCTCATCCCTCCCTTTCTTGCCATCAGTTCAGACTTGGAGCCTGGATATTCTACATATGGATTTAAATTGAACTTACCTGAAGATCTCTGGGGTTTTCGGTCTGGGTGGAGGCTCAGCTGCCTGTTGAACATTCAGGAGAAGTGAAAATGGAAAAGGCAATGAGGGAAAGCAGGGAGAGAGATCAAATGGCTAATGGTAACTCAAGCGTTCTTGCAGACCAGAAAATCTAATGCGTTATTGACTGATGGGAACACTGTCTCGGAAGAGGGCACAGTCACCCTGACTGAACACTGGGAAATCACACCTCCCACCAGCTCCCTAGGTGCGGGTTTCACTAGCACAGCAATTCATTTAGGGCCAGAGCTAGTTTCTAGAGCTAGCTGTCACACAGCAACATGGTGTCACAAGAGTGCTTCGACCTTGAGCTCTGTCCTTTTCCTAGGACAGTTGCCAAAAGCTCTGTTCTGTAATTAATGTCTACTATGTCACATGACACTTCTGAGTATTTTATTATTATTATTTTTTGAGATGGAGTCTCACTCTGTCACCCAGGCTGGACTGCAGTGGCGTGATCTCCGCTCGCTGCAACCTCTGCCTGCCAGATTCAAGTGATTCTCCTGCCACCACACCCTGCTAATTATTTGTAATTTTAGTAGAGATGGTTTCACCATGTTGGCCAGGCTGGTCTGGAACTCCTGGACTTGAGTGATCCGCTCACCTCAACCTCCCAAAATGGTGGGATTATAGGCGTGAGCCACTGTTCCGGGCCACCTGTGAGTATTTAAAATTGACACAGGTTCCACTGACTGGGCAAAGATCTCCTCCCCCATTCTACACTGGATACCATGGAGTCCAGTGACCTGGGCTGTGTTCCCCTCATGGTCCTCTGGCTGGGCTGAAGCTGAAGGGACTTCAGCAAGGCTTTCATCAACGTTATTGTAAAGAAAGAGATCACAGACTCTAGATCTGGAACACTCGCTCCCTGCTCAGAAAACCTGCCCTCTGCTGGTGCTGGCCAGTGCTCTTCCCATGACGGTTTCATTGCCACAGAGCTTTTCTCTTCCTCTACATGCCCCCACTTCCCTTCACAAGGAAGCACTGTCTGCATTTCTAGTTCCACTGTCATCCAGTTCATCTGAGCCCACCTCTCCAAGCCCAGTTTGGGCAGAAAAAGGGTTCACACTCCCTGTGTTCCCGAGGAAACCTCTGCACATGGGTGATGGGTAGAGCCAGGAGAGCCCAAACCTCAGGCCCAGACCCCAAAGAGTTCCTCACTTGCCCCTGTACCCATGGAGAGGCTTTGTTAACAAGCCTTCCATAGCTTGTGTTTCAGCTGCCTTGAGAGAATGGTTGAGGTTTCAGATTGGATCAGCACATCTCTTTAGAGATGTGAAGACTGACATTTGGGGGGAAGCAGGAGAGTTGGCTTCAGAGGACTTGGGGTAAAGTCTGACACTGCCTCATTTCCTTACCAGCCATGGAACCTGGGACTGCAAGAGGGCAGGCAGATCCCTCAGCTGTGCTGAGGGCCACTTGAAGAAGCCTTACAAGAAGGCAGCTCAGCACGCATAGTCTCTCTCCCCAGCTGGAGGCTCACAGAAAGCTCTCGAGAACTAGGCCCATGGAGAAGGTCAGGATTGCCTCACCTGTGGTTGCAGAGGGGCAAACCCAGAGAAACTGTCTTGATCCACCACAGACGCCACGACCTGAAATCAAGGACAGGCGGGTGTGAGGCTCTGCCAGCGCTATTTCCATTCTTCTAGGTGTCCCTCCTTGCTCATGCCTTAAGCCTGGTTTCAGACGTGGACAGTAACTAAAGATTAGATTCCTAATCCTCTGGATTAGGATTTCAGCAACTGAAAAAACAAGTATTCACCCAACCCCTGCTAACATAGGCTTGCTTTCTCCTCTCTTAAAAAAATGTTTTTATTGAGGTACAATTTGTGTAACACCAAATAAAGTTTTGGCTTTTTTTTTGTTTGTTTGTTTGTTTGTTTTTTGAGATGGAGTCTCACTCTGTTGCCGGGCTGAAGTCACGATCTCAGCACACTGCAACTTCCACCTCTGGGTTCAAGCAATTCTCCTGTCTTAGCCTCCCAAGTAGCTGGAACTGCAGGTGTGCACCACCACACTCGGCTAATTTTTGTATTTTTAGTGGAGTTGGGGTTTTGCCATCAGGCTGGTCTCAAACTTCTGACCTCAGGTGATCTACCCACTTCACCCTCCCAAAGTGCTGGGATTACAGGCGTAAGCCACCGTGCCTGGCCCAAATTAGTCATTTTAAAGTGAATGATTCAGTGGCATTTATCACACTCACAATGCTGTGCAACTACCGCCTCTATCTAATTCCAAAACATTTTCATCACCCCAGAAGAAAATGCTGACCCATTAAACAATGAGTCCACATGCCCCTTCCCCCTAAACCGGCAACAACCACTTCGCTTTCTGTGACTGACTGGAGCCCTCTTCTTCTTCTGAGTTTTAAAAATCAGATTTAAAGCTAACTTTATTTACAAATATGCTTAAACTATAGATAATTTTCATCTTTCATTCATATACTCAAACATTTTTGCTGAGAGCTGTTATGTGTCTAGCTCTGTGCCAGGCTGTGAGGACTCGGTGGTGGTCAAGCAGACATGGGCTCTGCCCTCTCAGTGCTGAGAGGTTGCACAAGACAGTCCATGTAAGTGGAATTGTGTAACAGGTGGCCTTTTGTGTCTGGCTTCCTTCACATAACTTCATGTTTTCAAGGCCCATGCATGTTGTATCATGAATCCTACTCCATTCCTTTTTATATGCATAGTATTCTGTTGCATGGATATATCACATTTTGATTATCCATTCATCAGTTGATAGATATTTGGGGTGTTTCCATTAACCCAGCCTTTCTTGACCTCTGCTAGTATGCTAGACCCAGCTACCTGACCACTGGGCAACTTTAGCCCTACAAATGTGTCAAAGTCAAATGTGGTTTTGGAAGGGCACTGCTGACTCACTTCAGATCATGTCTGAAAGAATTTACCTGGATTTATTATTATTATTATTATTATTATTATTGAGGCAGAGTTTCTCTCTTGTTGCCCAGGCTAGAGCACAGTGGCATGATCTCAGCTTATTGCAACCTCCACCTCCTGGGTCCAAGCGATTTTCCTGCGTCAGCCTCCCGAGTAGCTGGGATTACAGGCATGAGCCATAGCACCTGGCTAATTTTGTATTTTTAGTAGAGATAGGGTTTCACCATGTTGGCCAGCCTGGTCTTGAACTCCTGACCTCAAGTGATCTGCCTGCCTCAGCCTCCCAAAGTGCTGGGATTACAGGCATGAGCCACCACGTCTGGCCAAACCTGGATTTAGAAGTAGTTCAATTTCAGACATAGTCTAAACATAGGGCTGTAGAAGTGGGGAAGGATTCCTCAGCCCACTAAAACGTGAACTACAAGGCACATTAAGCCAAGAGGATCCCATGCTAATCTCTTTCCCTAACACGTTCTCTCCATATTTATTTTTATTTTTTAGAAATAGAGTCTCACTCTGTCACTCAGGCCAGAGTACAGTGGTGCAATCATAGCTCACCGTAACCTTGAACTCCTGGGTTCAAGTGATCCTCTAGCCTCAGCCTCTCCACCAGCTAGGCTGGTCTCAAACTCCTGGCCTCAAGTGATCCTCCCACTTCAGCCTCCCACAGCACCGGGATGACAGGCATGAGCCACCCTGCCTGGTTCTCTCTTCACATTTAGTGAGCTCCTCATGGCTGTGTTTTCCCTCCATTGGCTCAGTCCCCAAGACTCAGCATTCTAAGTTACCCTTGGCTCTCACCTAGGGTCAAGCTGGAAGGGAGGAATGAGAGCAGCCTGGAGAAAATAAACCAGAAGTGGCTGCCTATCTTTCAGCCAAATCTCCTTCCTATAAACAAGTCTCTCGCTGCCATCCCAGGGACAGAGCCACAAGGAGGGCACCCTCCTCTCAAGAGTCCCTCCTGCCTTGCTCCACATGGCCCAGGCTACGGGAGACTCAGGGGAAGCGGAGCAACCCCACCTACCGTCGCCTTGCCTAGGTAATCCTTCTTGGCCAGCTGAGCCACTTGTCTCTCATTTGGTCGAAACAGCCTGCCCACAGGGATCACCACGGGCTCATATAGCTTCTGCTTCTGTAACACAGAAAATGTAGCATTTCATTACCTGAAAATGGGGGTGACGATGCTTGTCCTGCCTCCCTCGGTGAATAGGTGCAAGAATTCATTGAGATAACCACATAGAAGCATTTTTCCAAATGATACTGTCATTCGTCTAGGGTGTTAAGGTAGGAATTGTTGGTTTCAATATCACCTTCTGCTGAGAGGCCATGCAGACATTGTCGGTGCTGTTTGCCCAGCAACCTCTTTTCCCAGAGGAACTGCTCCTCTCCCACTCTGTGTGGTGTCTGTAGGGTTCTTGCACAAGTGTAGATGGCACCACCACAAGGATGGCCCGGGATCAAGCAAGGCTCATGACAGTGCTACCTTGGATGGGTGTTTGCTGATGAGGATAGGCATATAAAGACTGACTTGAACCCTCTTCTCTGTGTTTTAAAGATCAGATTTAAAGCTAGCCTTATTCACAAATATGCTTGAACTATGAATAACTTATTGTTCATTCACATAATCAAAACATTTAGTCAGGTGTGCCGGCTCACATCTGCAATCCTAGTATCTTGGGAGGCCAAGGTGGACGGTTCACCAGAGGTCAGGAGTTCGAGACCAGACTGGCCAACATGGCAAAACCCCATCTCTATTAAAAATATGAAAAGTAGCTAGGCCTGGTGGCATGAGCCTGGAATCCCAGCTACTTGGGAGGCTGAGTCAGGAGAATTGCTTGAACCCAGGAGGCAAAGGTTGCAGGGAGCCGAGATCACACTACTGGACTCCAAGCTGGGCAACAGAGTGAGACTCCATCTCAAAACAAAACAAAACATTTTTGTTGAGATCTGTTACGTGCCTAGCACTGTGCCAGGCTGTGAGGACTCGGTGATGATCAAGCAGACGTGGGCTCTGCCCTCTCAGTGCTGAGAGTCTGTGCAGACCGTTCCAGCATCCCACATCCTGCTCCGTACTGCCAAGGGGCCCCACCCCGAGGGTGCTGTGAGGCACGAGGCTCTGCCGTGCCATACTCTACGCCTCAGCTTCTCAGCACAGATTAAAGATCTTAAGTGGAACTATGCCCTTAGAGGAGTGCTACCCGGTCTCGCAGAAAGAAAGCACCACTTTGATGGTTTCTCAGTGGCACGTCCTCTGAGACAAACGAGCATCCAGTGAACTCCCCTCACCACCTGCATCACTGATATGCTTACCCACACACACTCCATGGCCTTGTCGATTTTGGAATGTCTGGGCTCAGACTTCATGCTGGTGGCCAACGCTAACTGTTCCTCAGCTTTTTTCCATTCCTCCTTCTTGGCATACATGAAAGCAATATTATATAACACCTGGAAAAGCACAGACCACAACACAAAACTTGAGACTACTTCAAATCAAGGTGCCAGGGAAGGGCTCACACGTATACTCTGGGAATGCTACCTGGTAACATTTCTCTCTTTCTCAGCATTCCTGGGAATACCTAAAATACACTGCTATTAGTCTTGCTATCGAGTTACGTCAAACACAAACACGGTGTTAAGAAAACACCATTGAATGTATAAATGCAACATCTTGTGTATTCTTCCCATAACCAAATAGGTCAGGAAGGGACAAGAACTATTGTATACAGAGTGTTCAAGCCAGGTTTAAAAAAAATAAAAAAGAATTGGCCAGGTGCTGTGGCTCATGCTCCCAGCACTTTGGGAGGCTGAGGCCGGCGGATTACGAGGTCAGGAGTTCCAGACCAGCCTGGCCAACATAGTGAAACCCTGTCTCTACTAAAAATACAAAAATTAGCTGGGTGTGGTGATGGGTGCCTGTAGTCCCAGCTATTCGGGAGGCTGAGGTGGAGAATTACTTGAACCTGGGAGGCGGAGGTTGCAGTGAGCCAAGACCATGCCACTGTACTCCAGCCTGGGTGACAAAGTGAGGCTCCATATCAAAAAAAAAAAAAAAAAAAAAAGAATTGTTGTGCTGTTTTAGTATGAGTTGCTTTAGTGAAAGAGTGACTTGCTCAAGGCCCCTTCTAGAGGCAGACAGAGTTGGGAATAAAATACAAGTGTGTGGCCTTCCAGTCCAGCTCCTGCCACTGTACCTAGGCTAAAACACTGGACAGGTACAGGGGGGGAAGAGGGATCAAGATGCAACCTCCTGTACCAGCACCAGCAGAACCTGGCTCAGACCACATGAGTTACAAGACCAATACAGCAACACAGGCCAGGCACCGTGGCTCACACCTGTAATCTCAGCACTTTGGGAGGCCAAGGCAGGTGAATCACTTGAGGTCAGGAGTTCGAGATCAGCCTGGCCAACATGGAGAAAACTGTGTCTACTAAAGATACAAAAATTAGCTAGGCGTGGTGGTGGGCACCTGTAATCCAAGCTACTTGGGAAACTGAGGCAGGAGAATCACTTGAACCCAGGAGACAGAAGTTAGCACAGAAGCCAGGGGAATGCTTCCTCTGGGGTGCGGAGGGAATGGTAAATGCAACAGTAGTCACACTTTCCAGGTCTTGAGTTGGGCTGTAGATTCTTGAGTGTTTATTATTATGCGTCATAATTTACACATAATTGTTTGGATGCATTACTAAGATTTTAAAAATGGCTTAACTAAAATAATTTTTTTTTGTTTTGAGACCGAGTTTTGCTCTTGTTGCCCAAGCTAGAGTGCAATGGCATGATCTTGGCTCACTGCAACCTCCCCCTCCCGGGTTCAAGTGATTCTCCTGCTTCAGCCTCCCAAGTAGCTGGGACTACAGGCACATGGTACCACATCTGGCTTTTTTTTTTTTTTTTTGGTATTTTTAGTAGAAATGGGGGTTCATCACGTTGGTCAGGCTGGTCTTGAACTCCTGAACTCAGGTGATCCACCTGCCCTGGCCTCCCAAAGTGCCGGGATTACAGGCGTGAACCACCATGCCTGACCAAATAAATTTTTTAAATAGGATATTAAGGAAGTGAGGGGGTGTGACATTTGAGGCTACGTTATAAAAGACATTGACACTCTGACTTGCTCTTGGGCCACTTGCTCTGGGGGATGCCAGCTGCCATGTCATAACAAGACTTAGGCAGCTCTAGAGAGTTCATTTAGCAAAGAACCGAGGCTCCTGCCAACAACATGAACTTGCCAAACTCAGACAGGTGGCAAGGTTGGTGTTTCCGTGGCATTAGTAGCTGGTGCTGGATGATGGGGGACAGTATCAATCCTGGAAGTGGAAATCTGGACTCCTTTCAGGCCTATTTCTGAGACTCAAGGAGCAACTGCCTTCTGAATTTGTCAATTTCTCCAGCCCATCCCTGACCTTGTGTGCAGAAAGAAAGAACTTAGGTCATTTAAAACTTCCTATTTGGTTCTCAGCCACCTTCTCTTAAGACATCTCCCTACAATCAGCTTTTACGAACTGATGACAAGAAAAACTTTGACATTGTTTAAAAATAATCATGTGATTCTCAGAAGCCAGGGTCATACCACATTAGAAAGAGAAGGATTATAAGTAGGGAAATGACTGGAAAGTCCCACGTGACAAAGAGGGCCTTAGACCCTAAAAGTTCAGGCTTACTTGCAGACAGGGCCACTCAGCCAGTATTTTTGTCTTCTCAGGCCATTTCACCTCAACTCCAGGGGAAACACTCCTCTCATGGGACTCTGCTTTGATGCTGCTATGGCATGATCCTTTTTCTAGAGTCACTTGTCCCCCAACTGTTTAACCTGTGTAAGTGGCTCTCATTGGGTTACTGGCAATGTCTGGAGGTATTTTGGGTTGTCACATTGAGTGATGGTAGCATCTAAAACTACAGATGCTGTCAAAGATCCCACGATCCACAGGACACACCGCACCCCTCCCACCTCTGCTGCACGAGATTGTCGGGTCCAACACATTAATAGCACCACGGTTGAGAAACCCTACTCAAGAAGCTGGTCAAATGGCAGCCAATTCCCACCGCAAAGCCCCATCTTCCCAGAATGTGAGAAGTGAAGTAAGTTGCTAGTCTGCTGCAGGGTTGGGATGGGGCCACATGTCCCCAGGGGCCAAGGGCAGCTACAGACTCTATTATTAGCCGTGAGCAACCCTGGGAACACTTGACTTCTTGTGCCTGAGAAACTAAAGCACCAGTGATTTTTCTAAAGAAAGATCTGTGACATTTACAGGAATTTTAGTTTTCAAAAATGCTGATACATACTTAGAAGTGGGAGGGGTGGGAAGGGCCAACTGGAAAAAGTAAATGAACCTGCAAAGTCAGAGCCAGTCATGACTCTCCCTTTCGATAATAGAGAAAAGAAGTTGTTCTGCAGAAATCTTTACCTAAATATATGCCTTGAGCTGTTCTTTGAGAAAAAAGGGACAGATTTATGCCAAATTATCCTCACTCTCTTTAGGTATCCATCAAGTACATGGGGTAAGATCCATGGATAGTACAGAATGTGGTCTATAAACTTGGAAACTGAGGAAGGTTCTGGCAGGTCCTGCATGAATGACCAACTCATGATTTTGGATCTGCTGGCAAAATGCTGAACAAACAGCTTGTCGATCTGAATTGCTAAACAAAACATGCAAATTATCATGAACATTTTCACAAGCTAACACACTTGGGTCCAGCTTCCCTTCAGAGAGCCCAGTGGGCTCATTTTCACCTGGTCCTTTGAGCCTCACATGAATAAGCCGTATGCCCCCACATAACTGATGACAATGCCTTGATGAGCCTGAAATAATCCATCTCAGTCTTTTCTTCAGGGAAAATCTGAGTCTCAAGGCAGAGGAGGCAAAATGGCTTTTCCAAGCTCCTGGAGGTGTCAACAGATCACTGTGCATCTGAACTGTCAGCTGTCCATTCAGCCAGGATCCCCTCCTGCCCTGCACAGGCCCTGTTCTCCTTACCTCACAGGCAAACAACTTGAACTGAAGCCCCAGGATCTTATAGTCTATCAGCTGGTTCCCTCGAAGCTGAGTCAAGGCTTCTTTAAGGTCTTTGATAGCCAAATCGTACCTGCAGGACAGGGGGAGAAAATACAGCAGTGCAAGGAAGGATAAATGCCGCGTAAAATGTGAGTCTGCTTCTCCCTTCCCCATCTATTTCACTGGGACAAGAAGCCTTTCAGTTCCTTTTGACCTGTTCTAGTTTTTCAGCAATCCTGAGCGCAAGTATTCTATAGAACTCCTTGGGAATGGTGCCCCCCACCCCCCATCCCAAGGAAGGGCTGTTCCTCACAGCAACCCTGAGTGCCCCTAGTCTTGGACAATCACAGGGAGTTTCTTCTCTATTGACTGCACAAAACTGTCACCTTTCTGACAACCTGGCTTGTCGCTTTTCAAATGCCATATACGCTATTATCAGGCTACTTAAATAATACATGGTGTAGAAGGTAGAACCCTGATCTCAAGGAAGTTTAGAGCTGAGCACAAGGGCTGGTTGACCAAGAGAGTCGTAAGGAACGGGTGCCAGTGTGGCTGGGGGAGAAGTTCCACTTGCCATCACCGTTAGGGTTGAGGTAAGTCCCAGGGCGGCGGCAGCGGCGATGTGGGAAACAAGAGACCTTGGGTTTGAAATCCGAGGAGGGCTTTCTCTAGGATCCCTGTTGTTAATAAAGATGACTGTAAAACCTACTAAATGCATGCAGGCAATTCCTTAAGTAGCAGTGGGCCTTTCAGGTTGCTTCCACACATCTTTCTGGATTACTGGGAAGGGGAAGAAGGTACCCAAAAGTACCCCAGAAATAAAGTTCCTCTTTTTAAGCTGGAAGGAGGGGTGACTACCTTCAATTCACTGAGCCACGGAGCCTCTTCCACTGTGAAGGGGACAGGCAGAAGCACAGGATTCCTGTTCCCCAGTAGCTGAAACTTCCACCATGTTCTGTTGCCTGTTTGGGAGCTTGCTAAAGGTCTCAGAGGGCACACACTTTAAGTACCTTCAGCATTAACCTATCAACGTGCCTTCCTCCCTGCTGAGCTGGCTAAACAGATGGATTTCAGCTGGGAAGTGACACCACCTGGGTCTACTAGGCATTATATGAGCCCAGCAAAATCCGCCTAATAATTCCCTAGCCCATCATGATGTCTACAGAGGCCAGGTGTGGTGGCTCACACCTGCAATCCCAGCACTTTGGGAAGCCGAGGCAAGTGGATCACTTGAGGTCAGGAATTCAAGACCAGCCTGGCCAACATGGTGAAACCCCGTCTCTACTAAAAATATAAAAAAATTAGCCAGGCATGGTAGTGCGTGCCTATAGTCCCAGCTACTCAGGAGGTTGAGGCAGGAGAATCACTTGAACCCAGGAGACAGAGGTTGAAGTGAGCCAAACTCCTACTGCTGCATTCCAGCCTGGGTGACAGAGCGAGACTCTGACTTAAAAAAAAAAAAAGATGTCTACAGATTTGGACTTGGTGGGAGGAAAAGAGAAAGAACTGACAAATTATTCAGAGCATTTGCTTTGTGTTAAAGATAGGGTAGATCCACTAGGGCAACACAGCAAAACCCCATCTTTACTAAAAGTACAAAAAATTAGCCAGGCATGGGGCCTGTAGTCCCAGTTAGGAAGCTGAGGTTGGAGAATCACCTGAGCCCAGGAAGTCAAGACTGCAGTGAGATGTGATCTCACTACTCCACTCCAGTCTGGGCGGCAGAGTGAAATCCTGTCTCAAAAAAAAAAAAAAAAAAAAAAAGGAAAGAAAGAAAAAGAAAGAAGAAAAAGAAAGGAAGGAAGGAAGGAAAAGAAAAGAGAAAGCCTAACAACCAAAAAATCAGGGTGGGGCTGGGGGCTGAGCGTTGAGCCTGCAGTTCCAGCTACTCTGCCAGAGGCTGGGCAGGAGGATCACTTGAACCCGAGTTTGAGGCCAGCCTGGACAACACAGTGAGACCCCCTTCTCCAAAAAATTGATTACTTGCTTTATTTATTAATTTTGTTACAAAGATGGAGTGTCTCACTATGTTGCTTAGGCTGGTCTTGAACTCCTTGATTCAAGCAATCCTCCCACCTCAGCCTCCCAAAGTCCCAAGACTGGAGGTGTGAGCCACTGCACAGAGCCTAATTAATTAATTTGTAAAATGGGGAGGGGGTACCCTTGTTTTTTTTTGTTTGTTTTGTTTTATTTGAGACGGAGTCTCACTGTCGCCAGGCTAGAGTGCAGTGGCCCAATCTTGGCTCACTGCAACCTCCAACTCCCTGGTTCAAACTATTCTCCTGCCTCAGCCTCTCGAGTAGCTGGGACTTTAGGCCTGCACCATCACCCTCAGCTGATTTTTGTATTTTTAGGAGAGACGGGGTTTCAACATGTTGGCCAGGATGGTCTCAATCTCTTGACCTTGTGATCCACCCACTTCGGCCTCCCAAAGAGCTGGGATTACAGGCTTGAGCCACCGTGCCCAGCCTGTAAGTACCGTTTTTAAGCATGTCTCTGAAGGCATCGGCCTGCTTCCCAGCCCCCTCACTCCCTGCTGCAGGCCTCTCCTCGGCCTCTCCACTTGTCTACCCAGAGCTGCAGCCCTCAGGGGTTTCCGCTTTGTCACACAGCTCCTTTCCCACTGTACAGGGTCGAAATAGGCTCAGTATGAGAATCCCAAAATAGCACTCAGCACTGCGTGCCAGTGGGCAGTGCTGCGGCAGCCCCCGCCCTTCTTAGCGGCTCTCTTTGGAGCCATTTGGAAGCATCCCCAAAGAGGCAGCCAAGGTGCTGGCAGCTTCCTGCTGGGCTCTGCTGGGCTGGGCGTGGGTGCTTTCTTCACACCCACACTTCAATGACACTCCATAGGGCACCATGGCTGCACTGGACCCAAAGCCCCCGCTCCTCCCAGGCAGGGAGTCGGTCCACCAGCCGAAGCAGTAACCTCGCCACGGCTTTTTACAAGCTCCAGGCTTGAGAGAGTTTATAATCCCCATTTGTGTAATACTCCTGTGAGGTTTCTTAGTAGTCACTGAAGTAAACCTGCCTGTTCCGTGCTGCCAGTGCCCCATGCGGTCCAGAGTCCGCAGCTCATACACCTGCACCCAGGATAATGGCATCTCAGCAAGCTGAAAGAAGTCAAAAAGTCAGACACCTTTGGGATGCTGCAGTGGCTGCTGCAACAGAGATTTGGGTCCACTCCCTTTCCTGTTTCCAGGTCAGCAGGGAGAAGGCTTTGCTATGGAGCCTCTATAAGCCTACTCCCTCAAAAGGGTCTCACCCTATTGTCATGCCCTAAGACTCATAAGGCACAGGATCTGAAAGACAGCTTTGAGCTCCTCCGCCTTTCAGATGACAAGGCTGGGACCAGAGAGGTGAGAGAGCTTGACCGTGATCATCACTGAGGCACCACCTACTTTCTCAGAAATGTACTTTGTGCTCTTGGAACTTTATGACAGAAGAGCAATACAACAATAAATGAAAGTGGGGAAATAGAGGGGAAAAAACCTCCATTCATTACATTATCAGCCTTCAACAGTTCCCACTGTAATCTGAGGGAATTCCCTTTTTTTTTTTCCAGACAGAGTCTTGCTCTGTTGCCCAGGCTGGAGTGCAGTGGTGTGATCTCAGCTCGCTGCAACCTCTGCCTCCCAGGTATAAGCTATTCTCCTGCCTCAGCCTCCCAAGCAGCTGGAAGTACAGGCACCTGCCACCACGTGCTGCTAATTTTTTGTATTTTTAGTGGAGATGGGGTTTCACCATGTTGGCCAGGCTGGTCTCCAACCCCTGACCTCAAGCAATCTGCCGACATCGGCCTTCCAAAGTGCTGGGGTTACAGGTGTGAGCCACCATGCCCAGCCAATCTGAGGGAATTCTTGTCCCACATATAACAAAGTAATTCTCTCTAGCCCTGATCCTACTTACTTAAAACTACCTCTTACAGCATTTACCCACTTCTGCCTTGCATGACAGTTACTGGTGTTCTGGACTTGTTTCCCCTTTTTAATTTATAAGTTCCTTGAAACAGAGACTATCTAGTCTCACTTTTATTTAATCCAACACGCCATTTATTGAGTAACTACTATGCTAGATACTGAAATACAAGCATGAGTAAGTACAGATTTCCTCTCTTAAGAAATTCGTAGAGTAGCGGAGAAGACAAACATATACAGGAAGCAAATGTCTGTTGTGGGCCAGACATGTTAGAAAAGGAGGCTCAAAGAGGGAGAAGATGCCACCCTGGTGGTTGGGCATGGCAGGGGCAATGGCACCGAGGATGATGAGTGGGTGGCAGCAGCTGGACCACATAGGAACAGGCAAGGGAATTTAGCCTTTGTCTTGCAGTCATTGGAGCCACTGGAAGTTCTCACACAGATCGCAGTGATTTTTTTTTTTTTAAGATCACTCTGGAATACAAATGGAGGGGACAAGAGCCGTGGCTGGGAAATCAGTTTGGAAGTGACTGCATTAGTCCTGGTGAAAAATGAAGGTCTCAACCAAGGCAGTGTTAGTGGGGATGGAGAGAAACAGGTGGACTTAAGACATGTTTAAGAGGTCAGCCTGACAAGGTTTAGGGAAAGAGACATTCCCTGGATTGATCCCAGGTACAGATTCCATGAGAAATGGAGGCCAGCCGTATGGGTGAGGATGGCCTTGCCCAGGAATGGATCCTCAAGGTTCACATATGGACTTCCGTATCCAGAGCCCCCTGAATTGTACATAAACGAATGTGTGTGCTTGAGAGTGTGTTTCCAGAATCACATTTTACCATTTAACAACCACTGCTATAGTCGCAAAAGGGAAAAGCATCAAGAACAGAACTTTAAGGGGAACAGCAACACCTAGGGAATTGCACAAGAGAGCTGGCTTGACGTTGAGATTAGTGCCTCTCATTGAATTACAGATAAAATTTGGTAGATTTTTCTCTCAGGTTTAACTACTAATATTATCAATCACAGATCAATTGAATCCTGGGTCTTATTCTTAGATCTTTCCAAGATCTTTCTAATCACTCAAAACGGTAGCCTTCCAGCTTTTGGGACTTGAGAGCCTTTTCTGGAGGAAATTCTTTCGGGGAGCCTTCACTCTTTTGCCAGGTGTCCCTCCTCTTGATAGGCTATTAGAGCTTACTAAGGAATGGCCTTAGAGTTTCCATTTTGAGATTTAAGATCGGCTGAAGGATTTGTTCTCAGACCCCCCTGCATATTCCATGGTCTGGAGATGGGGGAAGGGTGAGTGAGAAAGAGAAGGATGTTAAGAGTGGGGACAGGCAGTGAGAGGCAAAATGCCAGTCAAGACATACGCCTGCTGTACCAAAGCATCTCATGTGCCCCGTAAATATGCACACCTGCTATGTGACTGCAAACATGAAAACAAAACAATTTAAATTTAAACTTAAAAAAGAATTTGTAAAGTCACAATAAATCTGTCAAACAAAATATGGAGGGAAGAAAAAGATAAATGCCTGGATATCTTCTCCCAATCCCACGCTCCCTCTCTCCCCAGACTGCCATTGTGTCTGTGGTTTTTCTTCTAGAAAAGACTTCACTTCTACTTTCACTTCTTCAGGTAATTTACTGCATCCACATCTTTAAAGTCCTTTGAGCAGCTTGTGGTTGCCCTTAGCAACAGCTGCACACACAGGTTTTGCAGGCTGTTTCTGACCTAACCGTGGGATCAAAGTCTTTCAAAGTGGCACAGGATCAGAGCCCAGCCCTCTGTCTGATGTCTGGACATTGTCTGCAACCTCCCTGCTGTTCCATCCATGCTTGGTCTCACCTTCACCCCCACCCACACCATGCATGAACCATTTTCACTGTTAGAAAGTTCTTCATTAGGCCAGACATGGAGGCTCATGCCTGTAATCCCAGCACTTTGGGAGGCTGAGGCGGGTAAATCACAAGGTGGAGAGTTCAAGACCAGCCTGGCCAACATGGTTAAACTGGGTCTCTACTAAAAATACAAAAATGATCTGGGTGTTGTGGTGGGCGCCTGTAATCCCAGCTACTTGGGAGGCTGAGGCAGGAGAATCATTTGAACCTGGGAGGCGGACGTTGCAGTGAGCTGAGATCCACGTCATTGCACTCCAGCCTGGGAGACAGGGCAAGACTCTCTCAAAAATAAAAGAAGGTTCTTCATTAGCCTGAGCCAAACTCCTCTTCCCTAGAACTTACACACGCTGGTGGAACAACTTCTACAAAGGGTCAGTTTGCCATCCCCTAAAACATCTGAAATTACCACTTAGAATTCTTTTCCTTTGTTATTTGCTCTGAGGTATTTGTGCAGGATGAGAGGGAGGAGGAATTCAGATGAACTTTCATTTTGAATTTATTAATCTTTGTACTAATTATTCCATGTTGACTATAAACAAACCTAAAAATGTAGATAGGGTGATAGAAGAAAATGGATTTTCCTACAATACCACCATCCAGAGAGAATATTTTGGTCTATGCCTTCCAGACTTTATTCTGTGATACAGAAATGGGACTATGCTATATGTACTGTTTTGAAATCTGTTTTTTAAATTTAACATCCACCATAAACTTTTCCTGTGTGAGTATATATGCTACTTATTTATCTGTATTAATTTATTCTTATACATATAATGTTAGTTTATATTCTCATTTTTGCAGCTGAATTGTATTTCTTCAAATGAATTGAAGCAGGTTTTGAAAATGCATTTTGCTGGGAGGAAGCCAGGTTTTGATGCATTTCTTTATCATCCCCATTCTGTGGCAGCTCAGTGCCTTATAGTAGCCCTCCATGGTTGACCCCGTCAGGGACACTGGTGGGGTGCCACACCAGCTGAATATCGGGCCCATGGTGGTTACCTAGGCTCGTTGTGCCTGTGACAGCTGATTTATAATCTGGCGGCAGACCTGCCTTCCCTCCCCAGTGAGAGCGTCTGCCTCACCTGCTGATTTATTGCATAACTGTCCCCAGAAGGGCCAGTCACACTTCCCAACAGAGGCTGGGAAGGTACTTCTCAAACACCAAGTCCGCAGCACCGAGACCCCTTGGGTTTCCCTCTGAAATTCTCCAGTTGGTGCAACATTGAACCACTTACTTCTCTGTCTGGTAGTAGAGCATCCCTCGTTGGAAGTAAGCCACTGCCAAGTGCTTGTCTCGGTTAATGCTTCTGGAAAAGGCCTGCGGAGAGAAGGGACCAGCCATGGCCACAAAGCAGGGCAGTGAGGAAGTGTGAGATGAGCCACAGCTCACAGAGCCCTAGCCCCCTGCGGTGCCCGGCTCTCCTATCTGCCCTCCTCGGCGTCTCAAGGCCCACCCTGTGCTCTCAAGGTGCACCTCACTCTCCTCTCACATTTAGGAACTCGAGTCTGGGACAACAGCAGGCATTCCTTGTATCGTCGTTCCAGTTCTGCTGTAGATCTACAAAACATTCCTAGAGCCATACCTATACCACCTGATTTCCTCTTTTCTTAGTCATATATGGCTTAGAAAAGCTACCCAAGAATCCAATAATGGCCGGTTGCGGTGGCTCACGCCTGTAATCCCAGCACTTTGGGAGGCCAAGGCAGGCGGATCACTTGAGCCCAGGAGTTCAAGACCAACCTGGGCAATATAGTGAGACCCCCATCTCTATGAAAAATTAAAATATTAGTCAGGTGTGGTGGCGCATGCCTGTAGTCCCAGCCACTTGGGGGACTGAGGTGGTTGGATCGCTCAAGCCCAGGATGTGGAGATTGCCGTGAGCTGTTGACGGCACCACTGCACTCCAGCCTGGGCAACAAAGTGAGGCACCCTGTCTCAAAATAAAAAATCCAGTGATACAAATAAAGACAAAGTAGACTATGAGGGTGCCGATGTGAATGGATTATCACCAACAGAAATCTTAAAAGAAAGACTAAAGCAATTTTCCCAAAGGCTCTCATCATTTTAAAAACGGACCTGATACTATGAAGCACCTTCTTTGTAATTGTCTCTGAACTTCTTTTCCGGGACTAGAATTCAGAATAGATAGTTTAGACGTTTGCCTGATGCTAATCAGAAAAATACATATCCATATCTAAAATATAGTTAGTTATATTTAATGACCTCATTTCTGAGTTCCTTTTTCATTAGTGTATCTTTCATTTCTACTACTGCTGTTTTAATAACATATTTAGATAGAAGCTTTGAGCCAGTAGGCGTAAAGTTACTAAATCAGTACTTTAAAATCTTTGGTCCTCTATCTTTCATTCATATGAATTTGACTGCTATTTGCTCTAGTTTCTTTGGGTTCTTCGAGTTTGAGCAGAGTACAATTTTACTGTGAAACAAGGCAGCAAGACTGTGCTGTGAAGTGAAGGCAGCGTTTTTGGAGGTAATAATGATGTGAAACAAAGATATAGTTCCTATCCAACACAATGGAGCAGCTTGTCTAGGAGAGCAGTAATTATGATTTATTGCTCCTTGGAAGATAAAAAAAGATAGGGAAATAAGAGAAACTTCTTTGAAAAATGAAACATTAGCCAGGCGTCGTGGTACATGCATGTAATCCCAGCTATTCAGGAGGCTGAGGCAGGAGAATCGCTTGAACCCAGGAGGCAGGCGTTGCAGTGAGCTGAGATCGCACCACTGCACTCCAGCCTGGGTGACAGAGCGAGACTCTGTCTCTTAAAAAAAAAGAAAAACGAAACATCTTTTACATAAATATCTAACGGAATTATGAAATTCTAACCCTTGTTGCATTTCTTTTAGTCCTATGAATATATTAAACATTCAGTTTAAATAAAAAATAAAATTTACTGCAAATGAAAATAATGAAGATGTTATATAAATGATTACATTTGTTTACTGGACACACTTATTACATGAATAGTATACAATTAAAATAACAAGTAGGAATGCATATAAAATGCTACTAGGAAGGGTTCAAAGGCAGAGGGAATGAGAAGGCTAGAAGCAGAGGAATGCCAGGAGAAGCAGAGCCCTGTGAACGTGAAGGCCCGGGAGCTGAGAGGTGAGTGGTGGCCCACACAGCCTTGCCAAGGGTCCCACAGGCCAAGGCAGGAGACTACAGTCCCTGCTGGCATAATGGTGCCAGACTAGCTGCCAGTCTCTTCTCGCTGACAATGAGCACTTTGTGTGCGTCAGCCCTCAGAATGTGTGGTGAATGTTCACTCAGCCCCCCGCGGGCCCCCGAGAGGAGGTGGGGCCCCTGTCTTCCCTCCAGCCAGAGGTGGAGGGCCCTGCACGCACTGCTCTGGAGCCTGAGATTGACTAGCCAAACTGTGTGAGAGCACTTCAGTCACTCCTCTGTCTTCCTGTCAGGAGGCTGTGGTGGAGGCTTGTTGACCTGTTCTCAGACTGTGGGAGCAACTGGTTCTTTGAGGAACCTGGGGAATCAGCCATCTGTCCACACATCCACACCTGGCAAAGACTGGCACTAAAGGGTAAAAATATTAACTAACTTTTAAACAGTGGTGTGCAGTTCCACAGGACATTAATAGTTAGGTGTCTCACTTAATTTTCATGATATTTAGAAATGCAGGAAGCTGAAAGCCAGACGCTTACATAGGCTCCCTAGCTTGCTTAAGACTGAAAGTCCAGAGCGAGGCAGAGGACCCGCTTGCCAGCCTCAGCATCCTTAATACAGTCTCCTGCATAATTGGTCAGAATTGTCACTTGAGATAAAACCTGTTTTTAGTAAGTGCCTCCCTTAAATCTCTTGAGCAGGCAAAGTCGACACACATGAAAGTCTTGGAAAGCCAAAAGAGGCGCCTTATAATCAATAATCAGGTGTAAAGCCATGCGACCGATAGAGATTCTGTGCCCAGAAGGAGTTCTGTGTAGAAGAAAATATGACTAGGGCAGCCTTCATAAAGGCGTTAAAGACACTCGTGAAATGATTTGAATTTAGAAGATGGAGAAAGAGGCAACCCTGGCTGCCCCTCAGAACCACCTGAGAGCTTTTAAAACTGGCCACCTGGGGCCCCTCCCAGACCAGTTAAATCAGGCTCTCTAGGGGTGGAGCTTGGGGAGCTTTTGTTCTTTTCAATCTCCCCAGAGGTTAGGCTTCTGAAATGCCACGGAGTTGCGAATCATAATAACAAATGCACACAGGAGGCCCAGAAAGAGGCACCTCCACTCACCTTCTCGGCTTCCGTCATGTTTTTCAGGATGGTGTGCATGCAGCCGATGTTGAAGCAAATCCGGGAGTGGGGGTCCTGGACTGCACTGAAGGCGTCCAGGGCTCCCTTCCAGTCCTTCTTGTCAGCTGCCAGCACCCCTTCATTCCAGAGGCTAATGGCCTCCGCCAGGGACATGATCAGGTAGAAACCAGGAGGCCAAGAGAGCTGCCAGGAGACAGGGAGAGGACAGGTTGGGGCGTCTCCCCCAACAGCGCTGCCCTAGTGGCCCCTAAGGTGTTTACTTTCTGGGCCAGATGAGTAGAATGGGGCTCAGCCTCCCTTAAGATAACTTCTCAGTGTTGCAAATGTATCAGGAAATGTCCCCACCTTTTGGCAACTGACTCATAACCCTACCATGAGAGAGAAAAGGAAAGAAGCAGAGAGAGAGAGAGGGCGAGTGGGGGCGGAGTGTGGAGGAGAGAGGAAGTACATCAGATGCTGCCTGAAGGATCAGTTCCCCAAAATGCTTCTGCTCTGTCAGCCAGCTCCTCCTCTCTCTCCCACCCCTGTTTTGTGGCAGCTTCTGGCCAAAGCTCTGCTTCTAGAGCCAGGCCAACCCTGGCCGGTCAAGGCACCCTCCTGGTGATAGTGACAGGAGGCAGCCAAATGCCTAGGCATATAGGGGTAGGTCCCTGGTGAAACCCCACCTTCAAGCCCAAAACAGCCTGAAGGCTGAAAGACTAGACTGCTGGTCCCAGATGAAACCCATGACCTAGAGTGAGAACTTCTGTTCCTGTTTGTCTGCCCTTTAACCAATTGAATGTTGCCTTTTTCAGTACTACCTATGACCTGCCCCTCCCCTATTCTGAGCCCATAAAAGTCCCAGACTCAGCCACATTGAGGGGACTTTCCTGTCTTTGGGTAGGGGAATCTCCCCTGCATCCCCTTTCCACTGAAAGCTGTTTCATCACTCAGTAAAACTCCCCACCTGGCCAAGTGGGCAGGCCATTTCCTGCAGTAGGTTATGTGGCTCATTGAGGCCTGGGCAGGGTGTCACCAGCCAGAGGTCCCCGGCTTACATAGCGACCGAAAAATAATCGTGTCACTGGGCCTTGATTTCCACACCCTTGCTAAATGGGAGTGATGGACAAGAAGATAATTCTTTCCAGTCTTGAATAAATTCCTTGCTCACTTTTTCATAATCCCATAGACTGTGTTAATATGTTAGTTTTTATCTTGAGCTGAAATTGTCATTAACAAATTTTTGAGACAGGATAGTCTTTGGATGCCCATCTGGGCCTCAAATAACTTTTTTTTTTTTTTTTTTTGAGACAGAGTTTCACTCTTCTTGCCCAGGCAGGAATGCAGTGGCACAATCTCAGTTCACTGCAACCTTCACCTCCTGGGTTCAAGTGATTCTCCTGCCTCAGCCTCCTAAGTAGCTGGGATTACAGGTGCCTGCCACCATGCCCAGCTAATTTTTGTAGTTTTAGTAAAGACAGGATTTCACCAAGTTGGCCAGGCTGGTCTCGAACTCCTTACCTCAGGAGATTTGCCTGCCTTGGACTCCCAAAGTGTTGGGATTATAGGCGTGAGCCACTGCACCTGGCCAAAATAACTTTTATGAACACCCAGGAAGTTCAGAGGGGACCAAGTTCCTGCAAATGTCAAAATTGGGAGCCAGATATGACAGTGAATTATGACTTCTCCCATCCTCCTGTGAAAACTGAAGAGATGAAGGTCCTACCTTGATGACTAATGAATTTGCTAGTCTCTGAAAAAACAGATTTAAGAGTTCTTTCCTTGCTTTCCTGGAAAACTAAAAATCAGTAAAACCTCCCAGAGGAATAACTGTGGGTAAAGGGTATAGCCAATTTAGCTAACTAAAATCCTGGCTTCTTTTTAGGTAAAATGCATGTTTATAGGGGTCAAATACTTAGATGCAAACTCTTGTAGTAACTGAAAGAACTCACTCATTATCACCAAGCTTCCCCTAAAAGCCTGAAAATAAAACTTAAAAATGTATACATCACAATGCTTGTAGGATTGAAGGTGTGAGAATTAAGAAGACATGTGTGTCTTGGCACAGATTGTTTTCCTGTGTTTATAAGGCCTTCCCAGCTCATTTCTTTGCCTGGCAAACTCCTACTCATCCTTCAAAGCCCAGTTTAAATGTCACCAACTCTGCTAAATCTAGCCCCCAACTCCAGATAACAGGAGAATTTTTCCCTTCTTTGTACCACCTCTACCAAAACACTTGCATCATACTTAATTGCAATTTACCTCTTCATGGTAAATTGAGACCACGCCTTTTCATTCTAGGATCTCTAGCACTGATACTCAATACATGATGAAGGGATGCATTCTAAAAGAAATTAGAAATCATTGGTAAGTGACCTGCAGGTAGCAGTGATGCCAGGAAGAGGTATTGCTATTCCATCTACTGAATAAATAATCAGGACTTGACTTGAAATAAATAATCAGGACTTGAATAGCACATTAATTATTCCTGAGAAAACCAAGTGGATTTGTAGCTAAGTTAGACATTTTTTTAAAAAATGTTTTTCCTTTCTTATTATCCTACACTGACACACAGAAATCTTAATCTGACCACCAAGACTTTTCTAGCCTTATCCCCAGAACTTTCCTTCACAATGCCATACAAACTCTGCTATTTACTTCATTTCCTGCATCTGTGCTAATTAGACTCGTCGTGCTAATTCCTCTTTCTAGGCTGCCCTCTCCCATGTCTGCACCTTTAAACCAACCTTGCACAACCTTCGAAAGCCTGCTGAAATACCACCTTCCTTAACACACTGCCCTGAAATCCGTCCTGCTCGCAAACCCATGATCTTGCCTTTTGAACTGCTGCATCTCCTTCTCCGCACCTCCCACGTGGCCCTGAATCACTCTCCACCAATGTATGTGCATGCAAGTCTTAGCTCCTCAGTCAGTCAGTATGCCTGGGGAGGAAGTCCTGGGCTAACCCATGTTTCTATCTCCAGGGCATTAGCAAAGCCAGTCATGCTCATCTCCATCCACTTTCCATCCCTGTCTTCTGTCACCACCCAGGCCAAGCTGTCAGGATATAACCCGAGCTCCTTCCCATGGTGCAGGAAGCCCCCTGCCTGCTGCCCTGGGGTCATTCCATGTCACTTCCCCTCCTTCCGTCCCAGGAACTCCACCTACACAAGCCTCCTTTCATGGTCTCAGATGACCCAGCCTCTTCCCTCTGCCTATGACACTCTTTCCCCAAGCCTGCCTGGCCAGTTCCTACTCATTTTTCACTTCCTCAGAGTGGCCTTTCTGGATCCACGACCTTGCTACATGCATGGTTCTCTCTGATCACATATTTGCCACAGTTTGTAATTGTATGTCATCTGTGACATTGTTTCTGTCCCTCAATGTAGGGGCGGTCTATTTAATCATTACTTGATGCAGTTAGTAGATGGTCTGTTCAGCTACCGTTCATTCGCCTTCCTCCTTTTAGTAGAACCCCAGTTCTGTTCAAGCCTCCAGTTTCCTGAAGCCATGAGAAGAAACAGTACTTGTTTCTCTACTAGACGGCATTGTGAGATGTGTCTGGAACATGACATGGCAGCTGTCTTATGACCATGAGAAGAGACAGCTAAGAATAAGCCGCTGTCTGAAGGCAAAGAAAATGAAAAAATAAAAAGCTCAGACTCTTAATTATGTTGGGTGAGCTGTGTTGCATCGTCTGTTTTCTGCAAATCTGGCTTGGCACAGTGGCTCACATCTGTGATCACAACACTTTGGGAAGCTGAGGTAGGAAGATCCCTTGAGGTTAGGAGTTTGAGATCAGCCTAGACAACAAAGCCAGACCCCATCTCTACAGAAAAAACTAAAAATTAGCCAGACATGGTGGCACATGCCTATAGCCCCAGCTACTAAGGAGGCTGAGGTGGGAGGATTGTTAGAGCTCAGGAGTTCAAAGGCTGCAGTGAGTGATGATCATGCCACTGCGTTTCAGCCTAGGTGACAGAGCAAGACTCCATCTCTAAAAAGATAAAAATAACATTTTCCACGAATTTGAAGCTAATCTACCTTGGAATTTCTTGTTTGGTTAGATAATAAGTTTGTTTATTAAGTCATTCGAATCTAATTTTCTGTTAGTTATGGTTTAAAATGTTCTCACACACGCACCACTGTATTCTCGGTACCTAGTACAGGGCTTGTGGTATAGCAGGTGTTCAATAAACATTACTTGTTAAATAAAACTTGTTGAGAAATTGGTTGGGTAACTCAGTTTCATCTCCATGTTTTCAAAATTATTCCAAAATCCTGAATAAGCAGGATTTGCATATGATTGGTTAACAGATTACAAACTACTGTTGTATGTATTTATTCAGCTGGAGGCTAAGAACATTCCCAAGACCCTCCTTTTTTTCTGAGGAAGAAGCCTGTACAATCAAAACAAAATTCATTATTCCTGGGCACTAAGGAAATACCTCCTCTTTCCTACTTTTAGAGTTTAGTGTTCTATCGCTCTTTGACTTTTTCTGGTACGTGAGGCTTCTTTCTTAAACTCCTCAAAGTATAGAACCAACTCGCCACTGTCCTTCAGTCTTTAACCATGTTTAGCATAGCCCCAGGGATGTCGTAGGTGCTCTGTAATCATTAGCTAACTAACTAAATGAACTGAAAAATAAGAAAATTGAATCCAACTTGGAAAAACATAATTTTGTAGTTTGTCAGTATCATGTTAGTTGCATAAAGTGAGGTAGATTTAGACTAGTAGGGAAAAGAATGCACTTTGTTGCCCTCAAATCTAACATTGAATGGATAGTTTTATTGAGTACAAGAGGAAACCTTCAGGAGGTAGGCAGGAGAGCTCATTTATTAGATATAAACCTAGCCTGGATTTCACATGGAGGATACAGAAGGTCAGCAAGGGTCCTGTTGTTCAGCAATGCTGTTGAAAGCCCCAGTGCTTGAAGTCTTCTCTCTCCAGGAAGGCAAGTTAGTCCTGTCTAATCTATCATTGGATTGGTTTTCCATTGCTGCATGACAAATTACCACAAACTTAATGGCTTAAAATAAAACACATGTACTATGTCACAGATTCATGCGTCAGGAGTGTGGGCATAGTTTAGTTGAGTCCTCTGTTCAGGGTCTCACAAGGTTATAGAGGTGTTATCCAGGCTGCATTCTCATCTAGAGACTTGACAGGGGAAGCATCTGCTTCCAAGTTCCCTTGGGTTGTTAGTGGAATTCATCTGTAGCTACAGAATTCATAAAAGCTTGCTTTTTCAAGACCAGCGATTAAGGCAGAGAGAATCTCTGCTTCATTAAGTCTCTAACTCTAGACCAGGCGTCCCCAAACTACAGCCCGAGAGCCACATGCGGCCCCCTGAGGCCATTTATCTGGCCCCCCTGCCGCACTTCAGGAAGGGGCACCTCTTTCATTGGTGGTCAGTGAGAGGAGCACAGTACATGGAGGCCCTCCAACGGTCTGAGGGACAGTGAACTGGCCCCCTGTATAAAAAGTTTGGGGACACCTGCTCTAGACCGTCTTTTAAAGGAGTCACCTGATTAGATTAGGCCCACCCAGAGCATTCTTCCTTTTGATTAACTTAAAGCCAACTGCCTAGGGATGTTAATAATCTCTGCAAAAATACCTTCACCTTTGCCATGTTCTATTGATTAAAGGCAAATTACAGCTCTCTCCAACTCAAGGGGAGGGGATGACACAAAGGCAGGTATCATCAGGGGTCATCTTAGAATTCCACCTGCCACACCTCAACAGTTCCAGTCTTCTTCCCCGACTTACCAGTGAGGTTAATTATTCCTGCCATGTGCACTCACAGAAGTTTCTCTCTACCTCTCCTAATGTGTGTTCAAGCACACGTGATTGTAATTACTTGTTTAAGCAACTGTCTTTCAACTAGACTGTAAGCCCCAGAAACACCAGATCCGTGTCTTAATTTATCCACTGTTAAACTGTGAAGCTCAGAAATACAAGATCCGTGTCTGATTCTTTCACAGTATCTTTTGTGCCGATCATGTGATGGATTTTTAACATATGTGTTAAACAGCGATAACATGGAAGGTGCTTTTAAACTCAGTGTGATTACTTAATTTGCTTGGCTAATATATCTGTCCTAGCATCCTAGATGAAAATGAGGGCATATATAATGCCTATTCATTTAAAGACTCCTCTTTATTATTAGGGTCTTTTTCATCTTTGTACCCTTGACACACATAATGTCTAGTACCTGCATAGGTGGGCACTCAGTAAAAGTTTGAATAATAAATGAATGAATGAAGGAAGGAAGGAAGGAATAGCAATTGAAGATCGGAATCCTGAGTGAAGCAAGTAAATACACTGGATTGTCACTATAAATTGTCCTTTGACATTTCTCTGCAGATCCAAATCCTGTCCATCTGTAAAAGGTCAGCTTAGACTCACCTCCTACATGAAGACTTCCCTCACCTAAGCTAGTCTTAGTAATTTTCCTTTTTCTGAATTCCTGTAGCATTTTATGATTAAACCCCAAAACACAAGCAACTCTATTACACTATCTATTTTTTACCTTATCTATCCAGCTAGCTATAAGTTCTTTGAGGGCAGGGAGAAGGCTTTCTATTTCTTTACATTTTCCACAGAACTGGCACCTAACATCTTCTATCAAAGGCTTAATAAATATGTGCGGATCTAAAAAGTGAAAAAAGAAATATGGCTGATGCCGTAAGATTCTAGTCCTGCATATCTTAGTAATGCTCCTTTTTGGATGCAGTTGGCCTTTTCAATGCTGTATTTTTCTTCTAGAGTACCCATTCACTAAAAGCAATCTAGTCATAGAGCCAGGGATCTCGTCTCCATATGTTTAAAACTCCATAGGTTTTTTTCTTTAGGAAGATTCATGTCTCAGGGTAGTTCATGTGTGTGTTTCCCAAGCCAGTGAATATCTAAGGGAAATGATGCTCTAACAACACAGTTACTGATGTTGAAGGAGTAGAAACTGATCATGTCATTACACAAAAAAGCAGAGAGGGGCACAGAAGAGTTAGAAATGTGCGCCCTATTTAGCAAAACAGAATTTTTAAAAAAAATTAGATTCAAGAGGTACATGGTATATTGTATGATGCTGAGATCTGGATTTCTATTGATCCTGTCACCCCAACAGTGAACGCAGTACCCAGCAGGTGAGTTTTCAACTCTTGCCCACCCCTCTCCTTTCCCACTTTTGGAGTCCCCAGTGTCTGTTGTTCCCATCTTTCTGTCCATGTGTATTCAATGTTTAGCTACCACTTATAAGTGAGAACGTACAAGATTAGATTTTCCACAAATCACAATTTTTAAAGATTCCCTTTTCCTCTCCCTGTAGTGTCCCTAACAACAAAAACAGTGTCTGGACATACGATAAATATTTGCTGAATGACTGAATGAATGAATAAGTGAAGAGTGGACATCTATTAGGGTACATGCCTCTCTCTTCTCTGGGAACTGCCTGAGTCCTGGCTAATTGGACCATGGTGGGTGTCTGATAAGCTGGCTTCATTAGGTTATGTCTCCTGTGAATCGGAATTTAGGACTGAGAGATGTATAAACTTAGGGGCTGTGGTTCTACTGTGCTGTGCCCCGAGGCCCAGGAAAGCAGAGGAAGCCAGACTACTCAGAGAGAATGGAACAGATGCCCAGCGAGGAACAGAGACAGGAGACAGAGAAACTTTCCAGCCTTTGGTTCTAGCCTTTCCTTCACCCCATCCAAATTCCTGCCCCAAGCTTAGACCCTTGCAATAAATGTCAGTGTTTGCTTAAGTTTGCTCTAGTTTTGTTGTATGCTGAAAATAGACTTGACTAGTACAAAGTGAAAAACAGACGTCAGTCCCTGGGCCAAGACTCTAAAATAATCGATTGCTGAAGAGAGATAAGAGATTCTCAGACACAAACACAACCATGTGCTACTCAGGAATCCAGAGATGAGGGAAATTGGGAGGCAATGAGACTCCCCTGAGAACGCTCTGCGGAGGCCAGACATGCACAGATGATGGAAGGCATGGCTCCCGACCAAGGAGAAATCCAAATGCTTGGCAGAGGCCAAAGGCAGAATATAAGGAAAGACAAAGCCCAGAGTGAGCTGAGGCAGAAAAAAAAAATTACTAAGGACAGCACAAAGGTTTTTTTAGTGACAGAGCAGCAAGAGTCATGACTTGGTGGGGATGGCGTCACTTTCACAGATGTCAGGGAGAAAGCAAAACTGCTCAGCTTCTATTTTGCTTCCTGCTCTACAGGGAATCGAAGACCCAGACAGAGGATGGTGAGAAAGTTGTTAGCTGCTTTAGAGAAATTCGTTTTATCAAATGAAGACTCATTCAATTCCAGGAATCGACAGAATTTGCAAGTGTGATCCCTAAAATATTATCAGGAAGCCAGGAGGGATGGGCAAGTATGAGTCTAGCTTTCTAAAAGCTGTGAATTAGAAATGATATCAAAGACTTACGGGCTGAGCTCTGGAAATAATTATAAAATATAGATTTTTAAACAAAGGCATTTACAAACCAAAAGGAAGCTATTACCTTTAGGAACTAGCATGAGTTTACTAAAAATAAGCCAGGTCAAAACAAACTCTTGACTAGTTGCAGTGGCTCATGCCTGGAATCCTAGCACTTTAGGAGACTGAAGTGGGAGGATTTGCTTGAAGCCAAGATTTTGAGGCCACCCTGGGCAACATAGCAAGATCCTGTCTCTACTTAAAATAAAAAACTAGCTGGTTGTCGTGGTGAGCACCTGTAGTCCTAGCTAACGAGGAAGTTGAAGAAGGAGGATTGCTTGAGCCTAGGAGTTTGAGGCTGCAGTGAACTATGATTGCACCACTGTACTGCAGCCTGTGAACAGAGTAAGACCTTATCTCTAAAAACAAAAACAAAACAAAAGAAAACTTTTTTTTTTTTTGAGATGGAGTCTTGCTCTGTCACCTAGGCTAGAATGCAGTGGCACTATCTCAGCTCACTGCAATCTCTGCCTCCCGGGTGATTCTCCTGCCTCAGCCTCCCAACTAGCTGGATAACAGGCAAGCACCACCATGCCCGGCTAATTTTTATGTTTTTAGTAGAGACGAGGTTTTGCCATGTTGGCTGGGCTGGTCTTGAACTCCTGACCTCAGGTGATCTGCCCACCTCAGCCTCCCAAAGTGCTGGGATTACAGGAGTGAGCCACTGCACCCTGCCCTCTTTTCCTTTTTTTGAGAGGACTGTCCTGATAGGTGAATTGGGAAGGCGCCATCTGCCAATATCAGTAAGATATTTGGCCAAGATATTCCTTAGACAATTTACTTGGCTAAACATTGTGTCCACTGAATCTTCTTAACATATTAATGTCACCTTGTGCTTTTACCTTTTCTCTAAACATCTTGGATCAGATTCACAAATAGCTCAAAGTTTGGAGAGAAAGTATCAACATGTACATCAAAATTAAAATATTTCCTGACTCACATGATTCACAAAAGCTCCAAATGTAGTTTGATAAAGACAAATGTAAGACCGGGCATGGTGGCTCATGCCCGTAATCCCAGCACTTTGGGAGGCCAAGGTGGGTGGATCACCCGAGGTCAGGAGTTTGAGAGCAGCCTGGCCAACATGGTGAAACCTCATCTCTACTAAAAAAATACAAAAATTAGCTGGGTATGGTGACACGCACCTGTAGTTTCAGCTATTTAGGAGGCTGAGGCAGGAGAATTTCTTGAACTTGGCCAGCAGAGGTTGCAGTGAGCTGAGATCACACCATTGCACTCCAGCCTGGGCAACAGGAGCCAAAACTGTCTCAAAAAACAATACAAAAAAAGACAAATGTAAAGATCTGCTCCTAAGTATAAAAACCCAACTGCCCAAACATCAGAAGATGACAATTCTTGACAGTTCTTAAAAGCGTGCATCACAAGAGGGCCTAGCCGTTTGGGTTGATTGCAAGCTCAGTGTGAGTCAACAGAATCATGTGGTTGCCAAAACAGCTAATGCAATCTTAGGCTGCATTAACAGAAACGCACCCAACTCTTGCGTCAGATGGTTCTTGACTCAACCACCCACCCCACCCAGAGACCTGGGTAATCTCTCCATTGGCCACAGCAGGAAACTGGCACCAATTCCCCAACTTGAAAAAAATGCTTACAGATCCTCTTCTGTTCACAGCAACTATTATCTGTCATCCAGGGCTCCTACCCTGAACTGACTAGTGTTCACATCCATTTCCCCAGAACTCTTGGCTCAGATTAGAAGACACTGTCTAGAGAGTATTTATTTCAGTCTTTTTTTCCATCTGGTCACAGATCGACTACCAGTGCAGACGTGGCTTGTGCATTTCTCCGCCAGGAGATACAGCCTCTTCACTCTGGGGCTTAGACTCTTTCCTGGGCTTCAGGACGGTCAGCAACATGGCCCTCATCAGCAGATCATCTGACAGAAGAGCCTCCCAGAATGATGGGGTCCTCCACTTTCTTCTCAGCACTAGGGCTGGACCTAGCTTGTCCAGGGCTTTTACCTACTTGACAGAGCTTGACAGCGCACAGCCACGCCATTATCCCATTCATGTGAGCACCAGGCAGGGAGGTGAGGTGACCACATCAGAGCTATGGTTCCCCATGCAGGGATCTATCCCATCAATAGAAGTGATCAATAGTGAGATCATTTTAGGCACTACATGGACACACATTTTTATCATAATATGTATTGTTTTCTTTTAGTTCCTTATTTTGGAGAAATAATATATTCACATGGTTCAAAAATTAACAAATACGAAAAATTTTCCTCCTGTCAGCATCAAACTCTTCTTGCCCATCAGAAACCACTTTTATTAGTTTGCTGGCATTCTTCCCTCAGAGAAGGTTTAAGCATATGCATATGTAGACCCTCTGTCCTCTCCTCTTCTAGGCACATATCATTAGATATACAATTCTGCATCTCACTCTTTAACAATAGTCTCTCTTTTTTTTTTTGAGACGGAGTTTCACTCTTGTTACCCAGGCTGGAGTGCAATGGCGCGATCTCGGCTCACCGCAACCTCCGCCTTCTGGGTTCAGGCAATTCTCCTCCTCAGCCCCCTGAGTAGCTGGGATTACAGGCACGTGCCACCATGCCCAGCTAATTTTTTGTATTTTTAGTAGAGACGGGGTTTCACCATGTTGACCAGGATGGTCTCGATCTCTTGACCTCGTGATCCACCTGCATCGGCTGCCCAAAGTGCTGAGATTACAGGCTTGAGCCACTGCGCCCAGCCTAACAATAGTCTCTTATCTGTACATAGAAAGCTTCCTCATTCTTTGTTTATGGCTGCATAATTTTCTGTTGTATAACAAGTGCCCCATTACCCAATTCCAATACAGTGTCTCCAAGAGCATGCCATCATCATCATATTTTGACGAACATTCTTGTATATACATCATTTCACATGTCTGTGAACATATTTATAGAATAAACTTATGGAAGTAGAATAACTGAATCAGAGTGTTTATTTATTCTAATGTACATTTTTTAAAAAGTATAGCTAGCACACCAAATCCACAATTTCATTATTAGCATTTTTTTAAATGAGGGTACGTTTTAAAATGGCAAATCAGTGAGAGGAAAACATAAAGCAAATCTTAGCACTGATGGCTTGAAAATATGGCTAAAATTTATGGAAGTAGCAAGTAAAGGGCTAGAGTTTGAGAAACACCTATCCAGAACAGAATTATCACATCCCCTACCAGAAGCTCCTAAAGCCTGTATTTTCTTACAGCATTCAAAGGTGTCACAGGTAGAGTACCGGGAAAGAGAGAGCTTTGGAGTTAAGAGATTCGGGTTTGAAGCTTAACTTTCCCCTAGCTGGCTGTGGGTCTTACAGCCTCACTTTTCCTATGTGGAAAGGTGTGTTTCCTGGTGGCTATTATAATTCAGCTATTCTGAGTGAATATTTGTCCTGCCTAGCACTTTTCCCTTTCAACATGCCTTCTCTGTAAACACATTTATGATGGGAGCCTGAAATTAAGCCAGATACAATATGTAATCAAGTGTGAACTGTGCAGTCACACAGGAGCCCATGCTTATAATGTCCCCACCCTTGCTTTATTTCTTTGCTGTCACCATCTTAAAAATCTTAATAATTCAGAACAAGAGGCCCATATTTTCATTTTGCATAGAGACCCTGCAAATTCTGTAACCACTCCCACATGGCCTCCTCCTTCCTATCATCCACCTCCACCTACCACCTACCAACTGTCTCCTATTGCTCTTGAAAGTTGTTGCTGTATGGAGCCTCCCATTCTTGGGGCCATCTAAGGAGGCTAAATCTTGGTGACTTCTACTGCAGTCTGGCGTTCCTTCTGCTGACACCATCTGTCCTAGTACTTCCTCTCTCAGGGCCTTCTTTATAGGATGCTGTCAGTGCCACTCAGGAGAGTGGCTTTGGGAGGCTAGTACCAACTTCCCCTGCGTATTCTGGGGGGGTCTTCACTGGTCAGAGCCTGGGTTTGGAGGCACCTTGGTGATTTTTTTCCCCATTGGGCCCCTTTCTCCATAGAAGCCCTTAACTGCCTGCGCTCTTCTTATTCTGTGTTCGGACCAACGAAGCAGCATGCTTGGAATCTGAAATGCTGGATTCAAATCCTGACTGTGTCTTGTGTTACTCGAGTGAACTTTCACAAGTCCCTCAAATTCTCAAAAGTTTCAGTTTCCTCATCTGCGAAGTGATTATAGAACAATGCCTAACTTGCTGGCTTATTGTGAGAATGAAATTTATGACCGAAAGTGAACATCGCTTTTGTTTGTCTCATGGGGTGCTGATCCTCTGTCCCAACATTCCCACCTCCTACTCCAGGCTGACTTGAGCAAAGGGCTGGTAGAGTGCTGGGTGCCACCTCCTCAGCTGGCCTGCGGACACTCAATTCCACCCTGTCCAAACTCCAAGCAGTTTTCTCTCAGCTGCAGTTTGCTCTGTAACCATTTTCTCGTTAGAATTCCTAGCACGCAGAAGCTTTGCAGAATAGTCAATCACACTGCAGGACTATTAAAGCCATATAGTTCATGACATTGTGTCCAGTGTCATTAAATGCTGTGGTGTCCCCTTTAACACAGAACACTGGACTTTTTACTTTAGAATTGATTGTCATTTGTCACTAAACACAGTTTATCATACTTCCCTATCTTCCTGTTTGGATTGTCTTCTTAGTACAATCTGCTTAGTAGCTGAACATCTCTCTCTCTCTTTCTCTCTCTCTCTCTCTCTCTCTGTTTTTCTCTCTCTCTTTCTTTTGAGATGGAGTTTTGTTCTTGTCACCCAGGATGGAGTGCAATGGCATGATATCGACTCACTGCACCTCCGCCTCCCGGATTCAAGCAGTTCTCCTGCCTCGCCTCAGCCTCCCCAGTAGCTGGGGCTGCAGGCGCCTGCCACCACACCCAGCTATTTTTTGTATTTTTAATGGAGACAGGGTTTCCCGCATTGGCCAGGGTGGTCTCAAATTCCTGACCTCAAGTGATCCACCTGCCTTGGCCTCTCAAAGTGTTGGGATTACAGGCGTGAGCTACCGTGCCCAGCCATGGACATCTCTTTATTACATCCATTGCTCTTGCAGACTCTCTTGTGCTCTCTCCTTCACTCCTGTCCATTGGGACATAGAATGGTGGAAGGAAGGTGGGGGACAGGTGCTTTGAATTCTAGAGAAGCGGTTTCTAGCAGGTCAAAGAAACATGCAAGAAGCTATTGCAATACTTCAGGAGAGAAATAACAATGCTAAGGCACCACAGGAAGAGAGGATGGATGTGGATAAATGCCAAAGGCAATGTGACATTTCATGTGGAGAAAAAGGAGAGTGACTGGGAGGCTGGTGACACCCATCGCTGCCACAGGAAATGGAGTGGTGACCTCATCTACCCCTCAACTTTTATACGAGTGACTCTCAAGGCAAGCTTCTGGCCATATTGTCTCCGCAGAGCAGAAATCTGAAGACAACTGATATGGCCTTTAATAAATGGGGACTGAACTTTGGGGAGGCCCTAGTTAAGACTGCTGGAGCCCTGGGTGGGGACTGTGGGCAAGTATCAGAGAGGCAGGAGGAGAGTGGGAGCACGGTGGTCAGCCACATCCGACTCAGCTCTTCAAGGAGGGAGGCTGATCGTCCAGAGGGCTAGGGGAGGGGAGGGAAGCCAAAGGCCATGGTGAGGTCACGGCAGAGCAGTGGGCAGAGGGGGCAGAAGTCAGCGTGTGAAGAGCTGAGGAGACAGTGGGGGCTGAGAGGATGAAGGGCTGGCTGCTCTCCCTGAACTTGGAAAAGGAATAAATGATGCTGCCCACAGGTAAAGTAGCCCAGGGAGAAGGGGGACCCTGGGTCTGCAGCCCCCACCCCTCTGCCTGTCTTCCTCACCCTGGGCTCCCAAGCCTGTGCAGGCCAGAGTCTTTCTGAAACTTTGGCCAATCTGTGGTAACACCTTTCCCGTGATGAAACATGTTTTTTCTTCTCCTTCCTGCATCTGCATTAGCTGCTTTCCTCCTGAACAGAACTCAGCAGCTAAACTAGGCTAAACCCCAACTCATTTCTAACAGAGTTCACCAAATAAGCCGAGAAATGCCGAGGGCCTCGCAGGGATCAGTGTCAGGGATTCCAGGGGCTCTTCAGAGCCCAGCTGCAAGGGGCCGAGGTCTGGGGTAAAGAAGCAGCCATGCTCCACATGCAGTTCCCCTCCTCCGGACACATACCTCAAAGGCAGCATGGATGTGGAGAGGAAGTGAGGGCTGCAGCCAACCAGCGTAGTCCTCACCAAATTGGTGTGCGGAAGTGGGGAGGGCACAGGTCTACCCATGTTCTAACCTTACCTTAGAGAAGGTTGGGGAACAGAAGGCTGAAACCGGTTGTGTGCAGAGTTCTCAGGCCTCTGCCAAAAATGAGCAGGACCTTCTCCTCTTCTTTCTCTCTCTCTCTTTTTTTGAGGTGGAGTCTTACTCTGTTGCCACCAGGTTGGAGTGCAGTGGCCTAATCTCAGCTCACTGCAACCTCCACCTCCTGGGTTCAAGCAATTCTCCTGCCTCAGCCTCCTGAGTAGTGGGATTACAGGTACGCACCATCACCCCTGGCTAATTTTTGTATTTTCAGTAGAAATGGCATTTCACCATGTTGGTCAGGCTGGTCTTGAACTGCTGACCTCATGATCTGCCTGCCTCTGCCTCCCAAAGTGCTGGGATTACAGGCGTGGGCCACCATGCCTGGCACAACCTCTTCTTTCCACTGTCACTGCCCATTGTCATGTGGCTCCCCAAAGGTGAGTCTGAGTCCATATTTCCAAGCTTTGCCCTGAAGACAATTAAATCTGATTGCTGTGGCTCTAGAGGCTTAGAATCTTTCAGGGGCAGGAGAGGTCCTGGCAGTAACAGTTACTCTCTCTGAGTTCTTAGGTGCCTAGAAAGCTCTCAAGTACTTGATATGCATCATTTCATTTGGTCCTTACGCAAACCCATTGACAGTAAAAGAAACTAGTTTTTAGGTTAAGTATTAATCACTTATTTAAGGTTCTAGACCTCATAAACGATGAGGATTAAACCCAGGTTTGTCTGACTCTAAAGCCAAACTGTGCTCTGCAAAGAAAAGGGAAAGAGAAATCGCCACTTCCCCAGCATTTCACTGAATCTGAATACGTTTCATTATTTTTTTCTTTCCTAGAATCCAAAGCATGTCAAAGACATTTCAGCTGTAAACCTGGTTATTTTTTCCTATTAAGAACAAACAGGATGAACCAGGCACAGTGGCTCACGCTTGTAATCCCACCACTTTGGGAGGCCATAGTGGGCAGATCACTTGAGCCCAGGAGTTCAAGACCACCCTGGGCAACATGATGAAACTCTGTCTTTACTAAAAATATAAAAATTAGCCGGATGTGGTGGCATCCGTCTGTAATTCCAGCTACTCAGGGGGCTGAGACAGGAGGATCACCTGAGCCTTGGGAAGTTGAGGCTGCAGTGAGCCGTGATTGGGCCACTGTACTCCAGCGTGGGCGACAGAGGCCTTGTCTCAAACAATACACAAGCAAACAAATGATAAAAGCAGAGATCTTTCTTTCAGGAATGGTGCTATCCTGCCTAGGGCAGGGAATGACTTGGCCCTTAGAAGTGTCCTAAAATTCTTATCCATGACCCAACAGAGCCAAACCCTCACTGACACAAGTACAAAAGCTGTCATTTCCTGAGGGCAGCGGGGACTAAAGCCAGACCTTGGCAACTGGGGAAGAGGTTAGGAGCTGGAGGGGTCAGAGGCTTCTATCAGCTTGAGAGCCTGCCAGGGCACACTGTGTCTTGAGGGATTTCATGCTTGAATTCACAGCCTTGCCTTCTAACTTTCAAAAAGTTTAAAATAGACTAGAAATGTTTCCTTACCCTGGGGACCAATACAAGTTTCTGTAAAGGTAAGTACATATAAAAATTAATACACAAACAGCCAGATCTTTAAAATACATCCAAGACATTTGGAATTTGGAGCTCCTGGAATGGTGCTGTGTTTTTCCTGTTTCAGTTGTGGTGCTGGCCTCCCAAGAGCTGATCCCATTGCCTTGGCCTCAGATGTGCTGGCTGAAAGGAACTGGGCCTGTAGTTCCGTCCATGCCGTCAGTGAGCTCCTTGGGCCCAAATGCCTTTTCAAATCCCATAGGGCAACCTGCACGTTTCCAGATTTCTTCTCTGACTTGGGCTGGGGCACATGGACAGAAAGGTAGGCAGAGGGGTGGGGTGTGCCTAGAACTTGGGGAGGTTGGAATCCCAGCATTTTGGGAGGCTGAGGTGGGAGGATCACTTCAGCTCGGGAGTTCGAGACCAGCTCAGGCTGGTCTCGAAATCCTGAGACCCTGTCTCTGCAAACAAATGAGACTCTGTCTCTATAAAAAAAATTAAACAATTAGCTAGGTGTGGGGCACACACCTATAGTCTTACTTACTTGGGAGGCTGAGGTGGGGGGATCTTGTAAGCGCAGGAGGTTGAGGTTGCAGTGAGCCGTGATTGTGGCACTACATTCCAGCCTGGGCGACAGAGTGAGACCCTGTCTAAAACAAACAAAAGACAAAAGAAATTGTAGGCAGAGGAGCTGATTGTCCTGCTCTTTAATAGTAGGACTGGCGTTTGGTGCCGTCTAGCTTTCCTGAGATTATTTGTGAAACTACAAATAAAGTCCTGCTAAGGTAATTTGCCAAAGTCACATAGAGACGAACTCGACTGCTAGATTTTCTCTGCCTGAGGAAGCAGCAGGTGAATCTTGGCCCCCTGGGACTTTCATTTTAATTCTGGAGAAATCTGTGTAACCTGCTGATATTCCCACTGAGCTGTTTTCAGATTCTAGATTCTAGAGCAACCTGGGTACCAGCTGGAGACCCAGACACACAGTGGGTCTGGCCCACCGAGCTTGAGGAAGAGCACTGCACAGTTCACAAACAGGAAATGTCCTTTCGCAGAGGGCTTTTTTTTCCCTCAAGACAGAGTTCTGTCTGAGGAACAAAAAAAATGTGTTTAGTTGACCATGAAGTAACCTTAAATATCAGATACTTCCTACTCAATTCAGGTAACTAATTAACAAATTGGCCTTTCCTTATATCTTTAGGCCAAATGGTCATGCTTTAAGTTTAGCAATTCAAGGTCTAGCAATTCACTTTCATTTTGTTTATGCAAAATTCACAATGCTGTATCTCTGCAGTAACTATTCATTAGTATCTTCTAAACTACATTGTAATCTCTCATTAATCCTTATTCTCACTGTTGTTTTAACTAAGAAAAGAAAAAGAACTGAAATCCAGGGTTGATGGCAAATTTAGTTAAGTCCTCAAATAATTACAAAGCACCAATTTGCATATGACAGTGGTCTCTCGAGCAAAAACTAGGATGTCATCCTTGCCCCAAAAAAGTTTATATGTAATTCAAGATTATCTATAGAAGGCCTGGGGTAAAACATTCAGTGAACAATGCTAGGCCAAATGAAAATACAGTAGACAGCTGTGCACATTGGCTCACGTGTGTAATCTCAGCACTTTGGGAGGCCGAGGCAGGTGGATCACCTGTGGTCAGGAGCTTGAGACCAAACTGGCCACCATGGTGAAACTCCATCTCTTCTAAAAATACAAAAATTAGCCAGGTGTGGTGGTGCACACCTGTAATCTCAGCTGCTCGGGAGGCTGAGGCAGGAGAATTGCTTGAGCCTAGGAAGCAGAGGTTGTAGTGAGCTGAGATCACACCACTGCACTCCAGCCTGGGCAACAGAATGAGATCCATCTCAGAAAAGAAAAAAAAAATACAGTAGTCCCTCGTTATCTGCAGGGGATGCATTCCAAGACTCCCAGTGGATCCCTGAAACCTCAGATAGTACCAAGCCTTACATACACTATGTTTTTTGCTGTATAGTAATGGGTAGGGTGCATATACAGTGTGGATACACTGGACAAAGAGATGATTCACATTCTAGGCAGGGTAGATCCGATTGTATGAGGTTTCATCATGTTACTCAGAACGATGTGCATTTAAAACTATGAATTACTAATTTCTAAAGTTTTCCATGTAATATTTTTGGACTGCAGTTGACCAGGGTAACTGAAACCTCAGGTAACGGAAACATCAGAAAGTGAAAGTGTGGATACCGGGGGATTCCTGTAAGCTCTATATGGTATGGGCTGGACACCATTTCCAGAAGATGTCACGGCCTTGTGCTTAATTTCCTAAAACTTTGAACACATATGTTCAACTGAATTCTGCCTTGTTCCAGAATCAAAGTGTTCCAGCAGACTGGCTATTCTGATGTGCCATCTTCAATGAACCAAAGGGATTCCTGTTTCTTGGTTTTGGCTGTCTTTCAGCCCCTTGGCTTTCAGTAAGATTTTCTGTGCCTTTTATACTGTGTGAAACTAAAACACCTGTCTAGACCTTCGATGGCTCTTTGGGGTCCAGTTTGCTGTGTCTCAAGCCAGCATTTGATGGGCTGTCATTATTACTCTTGCTTTAGAAGTTATTTCCCAAGCATTTGATCACTCAGGTTGAGGTTTCTGCACTTCAGCTGATTGCTCCATGCTTCCGTCCACCCAGCACCCATTTAGGGAGGTAAAATCATAGACTCTTACGTTCATTTGCTCTTCCTGAACTTGGGTGAAAAACACCTGTTACTTTTGGCCAATTGATTACCCCAATTCAGCTCTCAGAACTAAACCACCCACATCCAGGGTGAAAAAGAGGAGCCTTTGCATTTCTAGGGGAGGCCAATGATAGGCCAGGGAGTGAGGAGGGCAGAGGAGAAAGAGCTCAGGCATGGGTGGTGAGTCCAGGGTTAAGAATTCATAGTCTCTCTTTTTGCATGAATCTTATTCATAGTCTCTTTGCATGCTCCATAGCAGGCCACCAGGCGGCACTTGTTAAAGGATAAAAGGAGTCCTCTCATCCTTATCCAGTTCTTGGGTGTCTCCTGAGTCACATTCAGAATGGGGAAGTAAAAAGGGCTCTGAAATAAGCTTCAGTGTCACGTGGTTCTTCTTCCCTAATTGAGTCTGGCAGGCCCGAGCACAGGGGCCTGGGAAACATCTTTTTGGCAAGGGTAGAGGGGAAATCTAGTGCCCTCTATTTTCCCATTCAGTATCTAAGCTGACACTCTGGATGAAAATTTCCAGAGGGCTGGAGCTGAACCATAATTATCCTGTTGTTGTTGTTTTTAAAGTGTACCAGTTAGTACACATGTGATTTTTAGGCTTAGAAAACATGTCTTCATGATAAGAGGGGTGCAGAAAAATCTGCAAAAAAAAATCCATTTCAGAGAATTGCACTTCTGTGGCAAATATGCATATTCCTACTAATACAAATACTAAAAACAAAAGTCTTCATTTCTCCAAACTCTCTATTTTTAGTTCTGTTTCTATTGGAGGCGGAAAATATAATCTCATTCAGCTCCAGGCATTCTTAGGCACTTCAGGTTTAAACCTATCCAAGTTCCTCTACTCCAAAATCCCCAAACTTTTCTCATGATCTTTCATGTCTCCCTTTGAAGCTACCTATTTCTGGGAGAGGTGAGCATCTCTCCTCTGGACTCCAGCATCCCTGTCCAGGGTGTAACTCTTGTTTCTCCTCCACTGGTCTCTTTATCTTCCCTTCTTTATCTTCTGGTGGGTGCGGGGGAGGGGGGTGCGGTGAGAGCATGGTGTGGCTGGAAGAGGAGAGGCTGGTGGAGGGTAGAGATTGGTCAGCAAACACTCTGCATCCTGTCTTTCACTGGGAGATGTGGACCATTGCCAACTATTTGTCGTTTCTGTTCTCTCTCCACCATGGCAATTCTGTAGAACAAATGGCAGCATCTTGCTTCTCCACAGGAATGGGGGCAGGTAGGGGAAGTCACAAAATAAAAGGGAGGATGGGTGGGGGACTCATCTATGAATACTTCACAGGTATCACATCGCAAATGTTGTTTGTGCTGAGATGCTCTCCTCTCTTCTGTTACTCCATCCCTGGTATGGCTCACTATCAACAATGGATGCACCATAGCTGATTGCTGAGCAGGGCCAGCACCAAGGGCTTCACTTGGAACAGCCTGGAGCTTAGGGTAGAAGGTCCACAGATCTTTTGTTCTCTCAGCATTCTGAAGAGAGGTGTGCTTGGGCTGAGCCAGGCAGGATACACTGAGATCCTTAGCCCAGCAGCCTGTGCAAAACTGGCACTGGTTTGCCAGAGGACCCAACTTAGCTGTGCTCAAAGTCCCGACCCACAGCAACTGTGGATAATAAACATGTTGTCTTAAACCTCTAAGTTCTATGGTAATTTTTAATGTAGCAGGAGATAAGTAATATAGTAGAAAAACTGAAATGCCCATTTTCATAGTTCTATAAAGAAATACCTGAGACTGGATAATTTATAAAGAAAAAGAAGTTCAGTGTACTCACAGTTCCACATGGCTTGGGGAGGCCTCACAACCATGGTGGAAAGTGAAGGAGGAGCAAAGGCACATCCTGCATGGTGGCAGGCAAGAGAGCATGTGTGGAGGAACCGCCCTTTATAAACCCGTTGGTGAGACTTACTCACTGTCATGAGGATAGCTTGGGAAAACACGCCCTATGATTCAATTACCTCCCACTGGATCCCTTCAATGACAAATAGGGATTATGGGAGCTACAACTGAAGATGAGATTTCGGTGGGGACATAGCCAGACCATATCACCAGAGGATCCAGCTTAGCTGTGCTCAAATTCTTGACCCACAGCAACTGTGGATAATAAGCAAACATAGGTTATTTTAAGCCTCTAAGTCTGATGGTAATTTTTAATGTAGCAGTAGGTAAGTGATATAATAGGAAAACTAAACTGACCTTCTAGTCATCTGAATGGGGCAGAAACATGTTGTTGGGGGCAATACAGGTAAATTGACTATATCTGTATGGAAGGTAACCTCTTATGACCTTCACGGTCTAGGATTTCCAAATTTGGAAACTAAGGGAGGGTAGAGAAGCCTCCAGGAATGATGCCCTACCTCTTTTACATGCATATTTTATATGAGGGGTCTTAATAATTATTGTGGTTCTAAGCTACTGTGTTGTAGAGTAATTTGTTATGTAGTAATCAGTAGCAAATACGTTCTTGGTCCATTTTATTCTTCAGCATCCAAGTATTCAACCAATATTTCCTGCATACCTGCTATCTATTGGGTAACTAGACACAGTTACCTTGTCTAGTAACAGACAAGTAATTTGTACTGGGTGCTGGACATAGGAGATCGGAGGTGAGCAAAAACAGACACAGTGCTTGTCTGCATGGAGTGGGCCATGGAGTGGTAACACAGATAATCAAATAATCATATTTGTAAAATACAAATAATAAACATAAATTACGGTAATGCCAGCACTACAGAGGAAAAGGGCAATATCTACTCAAGGCTATGACGGGAGCCTTATTTATTTATTATATACATTTTTTTGAGAAAGAGTCTCGCTCTGTCACCCAGGCTGGAGTGCAGTGGCATGATCATGACTCAATGCAGCCTCAACCTCCAGGGCTCAGGCAATCCTCCTGCCTCAGCCTCCCAAGTAGCTGGGAGCACAGGTATGCACCACTACATCTAGCTAATTTTTTTTCTTTTTTTTAGAGATGGGGTTTCCCTATGTTATCCAGGCTGGTATCAAATGCATGGGCTCAAGTGATCCTCCTGCCTCAGCCTCCCAAAGTGCTGGGATTATAGGCACGAGGCACTGTGGCCAGCTGAGGAGGATCTAATTTAGACAGATGGGGTTAGGAACAATTTCTCTGAGAAAGTAAAGTGAATGAGGGTGAATGGGAAGGATAGGAGGAGAGCATTCCAGGCAGAGGAAGTAGCACGTGCAAAGGCCCGGTGCTAGAAGAACCCTGGCAGATGGCAAGCTACTGTGACTACGACTCAGAGACGAAGGATGGGCAGTGAGGCTGAAGACCACACAGAATTTCGTGGCTGAAGACCACACAATCAGGCCACACAGAATTTTGTGGCCATGTTAAAGAGTTTGGATTTGATACTAAGAGCAATGGGAAGACTTTAAAGCCTTTTAAGGAATAGAAATATAATTTTGATTTTAAATTTTTTGATTAAAAATATCTTGCTGTGTAGAGAATGGGTTGAAGACCACCAGTCAGGAGACTGGTTAGGCACTTAACAGTAATCCACATATTGTTATCTTTGAATAGCATATTTACAATTCCCAGGCATAGTCAGCCTTCTGCTTGGCATTCTTTAAAAAGAATAATTTCTATAGGCATAGTTTCTGGCCTCCCAGAATCTACCCTCTAAAAAATAATAATAATAATAAAAGGTATGTTCAAATAAAATAATGCATACACATAAGATAGATGAAAAATTGAGAAATAAATCCAGGTAAAACCCAGATCAATCCATCAACTAGTACACAAAGGAAATATAATTTACTTGAAAGCCTAATAGATAAGCCAGGCATTTGACACTCCTTATTGATTTATGCCTCCTAACAATTTCATGTTGTAGATGATATTATATTTACTTTACAGATGAAGAAACAGGCTCAGAAAGGTTAAGTGACTTGACAGAGGCCACATAGCTTGCTGGATCTGTTTTTCCAAAGTAAAAACTTGTTTATTATACCGCGTTGCCCACACTTCTTATAAGACTCTATTTGTGGTCCTTTTTGAAATGAAAACAGTCTTGTTAATAATCAGACACCTATATCCAGTTGATCACCATAACATGTATATTTTGCTAGGCAATATACTTCTCCAAGTTAACCTTGTTAAGATGGGGCAATAATACCTGTATTCATTTATTCACCAAAAGGTGTCTAATACTTCAATAAATATAAGGGACTCCAATTATGAACCAAGTTTCATGAAGTGACCAAAGATAAATAATCCATGGGCCCTAACCTAGAAGAACCTGTACATGAAACACATATTTATTCTTTTGTGTAATAAGAATCTCATTTCTGCTGGGCGCGGTGGCTCACAACTGTAATCTCAGCACTTTGGGAGGCGAGGCGCGCAGATCACCTGAGGTTGGGAGTTTGAGACCAGCCTGACCAACATGGAGGTTGGTCTCTACTAAAAACACAAAATTGCCAGGTGTGGTGGCAGGCACCTGTAATCCCAGCTACTCAGGAGACTGAGGCAGGAGAACTGCTTGAACGTGGGAGGCGGAGGTTGCGGTGAGCTGAGATGGTGCCATTGAACTCCAGCCTGGGCAACAAGAGCAAAACGCCATCTCAAAGAAAAAAGAAGAAGAAGAAGAATCTCACTTCTGAGGCCTTTTTGGGCTTATACTCCATCTACAGAGTTACAATGAAAGTCGCTATATTAGTAAAATAATATGTGATCCAGCCTATGTCTCAGTTGATTGGTCCAGCGGTTGAGACTCAACCGCTGGACAAACCAGAATCCTTCCCTGGGACTTTGGCAGTGGAACTGAGAAACAAAAGTCAGTTTTGGTCTGGGTTCCTGAACTTCATGATGGAAAACGTATGGGGCTTCAGGTAGTAGTGTTTAGTCATGTTACTGGTAAAGCAGAAGAGGCTGATTATTAGTGATAAAAACAAGAGTGGAGCAGACCTTCAGAGAAATGGAAGCATGAGTTTTGGTGGTGGGCAGGTAAAAGTTAAGCAGAGCTTTAGGTAATATTAAACAGTATTATTACAGCTCCCAGAAGCCCAATTTATACTGATTCCATATAAGTGGCGTTCCTTACAGCACAACTGTGTGACATGAATGGTGTCTGCTGGACTTGTTTGAGGCAGTCCTACGTTTAGTTGGGGATGGAACTGTAGATAAAGGCCAGGGTCAAATAATGCAGGTATTATGTATCATTTAGAGCAGGAATAAAATGTGTGTTGTGATTCTACCCTTCTAAAACCCATGGCAGACATCACTAATTCTCATGGTCCACCTTCCTGCTGAGCTCCAACATCACCTACTCAATATGGCTCCCCAGAGTCACTATCAATCAGCTTATACTTTGCCTATGTACTTCCTGACCTGACAACAGCTATGACATGTAACTCATAACAGACTGTATCTCAGGAACAGATGTTTTCCTCTCATTAGAATAAACACTGGGTATTATATCTTAAGAAATTTTTGACTTTTGATCTGAGGACCCAGAAAATTTGGAACCAGCCTTCAAACTTAGTGGTAACATCGTATCAGTTAATTAATTTGATTTAATACTGATAATGAATAGGATTCTGGAATTTTAACTAATTGTGTAAATTCTGAAATCGTGTTATTGCCTCAGCTTAGCATTCCTTTTCTGTTCTTTTCTATTTGGCAAACTCTTAGACAGCCTTCAAGACCCAGTGAAATGGTTCCATTTTCATACCTTTTCCTTGACATTCTCTCTTGGAGAAGTAATTGCTCCCTATCTGTTATTCTACATGAATTTACTCTTTTCTCTATTATAGCTTGTTTACTACTGAATTTTAGTTGTTGACTGTGTGTCTCTTACCTAGAATCTAGATCCTGCAGGAAATACTTAGGTAGTTTGTCTTAGGAAAATACCCTCAAGTCCTGAGAAAACCAACCAAATCAATATATTAGGAGCTATATAAGACTTCTGTATGGGGACTAATTAATCACATCTAGTTTACATTTGGAGCAGCAATTGTTGAGAAGAAAAAGATGAATTTTTAAAATAAGAAACCTAAAATTTTAAATCATAAAAACACCCACCCAAGAACACTTCATGAGATTTCCATTTTTAAATTTTGGAGCTGGTAAAATATTTTTAAGTATGACTTGAACTAGATGCCATAAGAAAAGATTAATAAACTCAATTAGATAAAAATAAAAAATAACTTTTTTATTCCTAGTAAAAACCATTATAAAGTGAAACTCAAAATGTAATATTTGACATTCCTATTGTAAACAAATAGTTTATTTTTCTATAATAAAAAGAGCTCCTACAAATCAATAAAAAAAGATCAAAAGGGCAAAGAAAATATAGAAATACAAAAATATGGAAAAGAAAATACAACTGGCTTTTAAACATGTGAAAAGATGTGCAATCTCATTTACATTAAGAGAAATGCAAATATATGATACCATTTTTAAAACATCAGATTTGAAACGATTAAAAAATGTTTTATGACAAACACATAGAATAGGTAAAGGGGCAGGAAAACATGCATTCTTCTACATTGCTAGAGAAAGCATAATTGATAAAACCCTTAAGAAAGGCAATTTAGCAATATCTCCCTTAAAGACCCTCCAATTGACCTTAACTTCCACTTTTAGGAATTTATCTACAAACAGGCTTGAACATATATAAAATGGCTTGTGTATAATGCTATTCACTGTAGCACTGTTTGTAATTGAAAAGATCAGAAACCACCTAAATCAAAAGGGAAATGGCTAAGTAAATTATGGTACATTTATTTATATAATAGAATTATTATGCAGTCATAAAAATAGAATTGTTACCTGAAAGGGGTCCCAATCCAGGGGACTTAGATCTCATGCAAGAAAGAATTCAGGGTGAGTCTGCAAAGTGAAAGCAAGTTTATTAAGAAAATAAAGGGATAAAGAATGTCTACTCCATAGGCAGAGCAGCCCTGAGGGCTGCTGGTTGCCCATTTTACTTCTTGGTGATATGCTAAACAGGGGTGAATTATTCATGCCTCCCCTTTTTACATATAGGATAACTTCTTGACAGTTGCCATGGCATTTGTAAACTGTCATGTTGCTGGTGAGAGTGTGGCAGTGAGGACGACCAGAGGTCACTTTCATCATCATCTTGGATTTGGTGGGTTTTGGCCAGCTTCTTTACTGCAAACTATTTTATCAGCAGGGCTTCATGATCGGTATCTTGTGTTGACCACTTCCTGTCTCATCCTGTGACTTAGAATGCCTTAACCATCTGGGAATGCAGCCCATTGGGTCTCAGCCTTATTTTTCCCAGCCCCTATTCAAGATGGAGTTGCTCTGGTTCGAACGCCTCTGACAGAATAAGGACATTTGTTACGTACTAACAGGAAATTATCACCCAAATATACTGTTAATGAAAAAAGCAAGGCACAGAACGCTATTTATAGTATGTTAGTATTTATGTACACAAAGGGGTAAAATCTTATATAGGTATTTGCCTATAAATGCATACACTATATCTGGAAGGATACCCAAGAATTAAGTAATAATGGTTGTCAAAAGGGGAACTAGTGTGGAAGGGAAAATTACCACAGTATATCTTTCCTACCTTTTGAATTTTGAACAATATGCACAAATTATTTGGAAACAAATGAATAAAACTAAAATGAATAAAATATAAAACCATTAGCTAATGAATATACTCACCTTTAACTTGGTTAGCAAATTGAAGAGAATCTTAAAGTTGCTCCTGGCATCTTGATTAAATCTTTGGAGAAACAAAAGAAAGCATGATGTTAGTCAGTGGCATTGGTCACTTAAGTTATTCATTACCCTAAGAGCTGACAGAGTTAGAAAAATCTATGTATAAAGTCAAGAAAGGTGATATAAATTCATGACATAATTTAACGATTATCTTTAAGGAAAACAAAGGGTATTGGGTTACATCTCTACTCTTAGAAGGTGATGCCACAGAATAATAATTCATACAAACTGCCATGGTGCCACTGTTGGTCAGATGTGAGCTGGAATTCTGTTGCTCAGCACTTTCTCTGGTGACTTCCGGCAGAGACAAACACTATAGGAGCTGCATATGGTGGCTCTGATTTCCACCTAAGGCTGTTAAATTCCCTGCTTAACTGTTCACATTGAAGTGAATTTCAATTCTTTGTGACTAAATTTGATTGGCTCTAGGGTATTTGAACCCAAGAATTATTTTACTCTTTGTATGGTTCTCAATTTGTACTTCTGATGTGTTGTTCTATTCAGGTACCCTAGAAACCTGTGTATAACTTAAGGATTTCTTAGGTGACTTGACTCAATGTTACGCAACCAAGAGATATTTTGTTGAACATCTACTATGACAAAGGAATGTGGGGAATGAGTAAGAGACAGCTACTATGACTTTAGGGGGCCTGTACAGTCTAGCAGAAAGGTCAAGAGAGTGTGTCTTGGAGAGCATGAGCTAGGCTGGAAAATATGGGAGTTTAGAATGCTTTGGAATTCAGGTGGGTTATATGCTACTCAATGTGTTTCATGTGGTGTGGATTCTAGGGAACTGTTTCAGAGACGAATAAGAAATGTAAACATAGATCATTTATGTTTATTACTCTTATACACTCAAGTAACAGAAATGATAAAGGAAAACAGAAACATTAAAGTGAATGCTGTGTCCCATGTTGCTTGTGGTTGGATCATCAATGCGGTAAAGTAGCACCACCTTGAGGCAGATGGCATGCTGTACGTCTGTGGGCTCCCCCAGTCTCCTCTGTATCTGGAATTGTACAAGAGGCACTTGCACAGAACGTTTTGACACTGCGGTTTTCACATATTGCATTAGTGACATTGGGCTGAGGTGGAGAGGCAGTGGGGTAGAGGTCCCACGGCAGGAATATGGACAGAAGCAGCCTTGTTTTAGGGTACACAGTTCTACAGAGACCACTGGTCTGTTTCTTAATTGGGTGTGTCTGTCAATTATTTTGGTGCTTTTAAAATATTTTGTCTGTAAAGTGGCATTATCTGTAAATCCAAAGGAAAAACCGTGTCTCTAAAAATTAGTCTGGCTGGGTGCAGTGGCTCCTGCCTGTAATCCCAGCACTTTGAGGGGCTGAGGCGGGCAGATCACTTGAGGTCATGAGTTCCAGACCAGCCTGTCCAACATGGTGAAACATCATCTGTACTAAAAATAGAAAAATTAGCTGGGCATGGTGGCAGGTGCCTCTAACCCCAGCTACTCAGGAGACTGAGGCAGGAGAATCGCTTGAACCCAGGAGGCAGAGGTTGCAGTGAGCCAAGATCATGCCATTGCACTCCAGTCTGGGTGACAAAGCAAGACTTCATCTCAAAAAACACAAAAAACAAATAAACAAACAAAAACAAACCAAAATTGGTCAAGCTTAGATTTTAGGCTATTTTCTCAATTGCTGGCCAAAGCAACCTATGGAAGTAAAAATCACACAATTTAAAGGCAATTTAAAAGTCAGTTGAATTGTGGGAAGGCACTGTTTAAACTTGCTGCTTGAGCAGAACATATTTAATTAGCAGAAATGACTCTAAGAGCCTAGGCATGAGCATGAAATAGTGGGAAAAATGAGGCAAGGGGAGTAGAGACAGAAAAAGAGAGGGAAGGCAGCAGATGCATGGACTGAAGAGAGAAAAAAGAACAAAGAAAAGAATTAGGGAAAATAAAGATACAAGGCACCTGAACACAAGAAGTAGAAAGAGTTGAGAAAATTAGAACTGATCCAATCCTGTACAGACCCAACCAAAGCCTAGTCGACCTGCAACAGTGCCATGCACAAAAATGATAAATAAATATTTGCTGGTGAGTTGATGCCTGGTGAATGGTGTTTTGGTCCCTCATCCATGCAGGTCTGATTTTGATCCTGTTTTTCTCAAGCCCAGAGTTAACTCAAGGATCTCCCATTTCCCATGCAAAACTCATTTTCTTCTTTTTTCTGATATAGAGTCTCACTTTGTCTCCCAGGCTGGAGTGCAGTGGTGCAATCTCGGCTCACTGCAACCTCCACCTCCAGGGTTGAATCGATTTTCCTGCCTCAACATCCTGAGTAGCTGGGACTACAGGCGCCCGCCACCACACCCGGCTTTTTATATTTTTAGTAGAGACGGGGTTTCGCCGTGTTAGCCAGGATGATCTCGATTTCCTGACCTCGTGATCTGCCCACCTTGGTCTCTCAAAAGTGCTGAGATTACAGGCATGAGCCACCACACCCGGCCCAAAACTTATTTTCAACTGACATTGATATCAGAATATGAGGGTTTTCCAGCAGGGTGGACAGAGATAACTTCGAATTTGGAGTGCCTCCAAAATGGAGCCCCAGGCAATTACAGTCAAGTAAGGTGGGCCTGAGTGATTCTTGGGAATTCAATTACACCCACGAGTTTTAGGTATGAACAATTCTCTGTTGAGCTTGGCTAAAGAAATGAGATTGCAGCACTGGTTCTTGCTAAATGGAATTATGACAAACAATTAAAATAGTTTATTATTCAAAATACATCATCTACAAAAACACAGAAAACAGGGAATGCATTAAAAATGAGATTAGAGGTCAATACCCACAATATACATAACTTCACTAGAAAAAAGTAATTGAAGGTCTGAATTTCTTAAAGCATGCAGTTTTCTCATGTCTTGTTCTTTACCTACTATTTCTAATAGATTTAAAAAATCATCAAAATATAGGCAAAACTCATGGTGAAAAAGTAGCTCTGTTCTTGTGTGCTGTGGAACCTCTTCAAATCTTTCTTTTGATGCCTACTTCTGTCAGTGTTTACCTCTATAATTGCCTCCTGAGTTGATTTTACCTCTCCACAGTATCACCCAAGTACCAAGGTTTGGAATTTCTAGGAAAAAAAAAAAAAAATCTTCATCTCTTTTAGAAACGTTTTTATTCTCCAAGCTCCAGACTTAAGAAAGAAGTGTGATATAACTTTGGAGTCAAGTAGATGTGACTTGAAATCCTGGTTCTGGCACCTACAAACTATCTGATCTTGGGCAGATATACATTCTCTTAGCCTCAGTTCTGGAGATAAATATATAATGAGATTGAGACATAGTAAGGACTCAATATAGGGTAGCTTTTGTGTTTTAATCTACTTCAGAATCTTGCTTAGAAAAATTAAAAACCATGTAAATACCACATGCTGGGGATACTATGACTTGTTTCCTGCTATTTGCATTCTATCTTTGTTATCTTGTTCATATAGACTTAACTCTGGGCCACATGGACCTGTGATAGACTACTGACGTTTCAATATTAACAAATTTCTTTTAAATGAATACTAGTAAACATAATTTACAATTGTAATAAACGATCAAAAATAATTAAATGAAAACATTAGCCATAATTATCCATCCTATTTTAAATAACTACTTTATCATTAACTTAAAATGCCTTCCTTTTAACAAAATTTAATTTTCCCATTCTTTTTACATGGGGTGAAACTTAATGACCGTCAATGTCTATTTCAGCTAATAAAAAATTATGATTTCCCATGATTTTCTTCAATCTACTACAGAGATAGCTTATGAAAGCCTAATCCTGTTAAAAATTCACACCATCTAGAATTTTATGTTAAAAACAGTAATACTCCAAGAACGGTGACTATTAAAGTCACTTTTATCTTTCTACTCTGTTCATGTTACTTGGACTGTTAGTCCTTTCTGCTCTTCCAAATGATTAGCTCAAATTAATGTCTCACTTTAAATACTCTGGGTACCCTGATTTTATTGTTCTCCCAACACTGACTAACTGCATTTACAGCCAAATGCTAAATTATATGACGTTAATTTTCAAGTGCTTAACCTTATTTCCCAATTAGGCTGATAGCAAACTGGTGACCAAGGTTCAGACCTTATTTTTCTGTTATGTCCTCATGATCCTGGGGATCACAGTAAATGCTTTAAAAGGAATGTGGTTAAGTTGTACCATTTACACATTGATTTCACCCATGTTCATGTCCTTAAAATATCATCATACTGGGGTTGAGTAGGACTGTTACCTAAATGGTGCTGCTACCTAATGACTAAAAAGGGGCATGTTTTCCATTTCTTCCCCTTTGTAAAACGGCAAGAAAAAAAACAAATAATAAAACCAATGAGATTAACGAGGAAAGAATGGGAGGTAAAGAACTAATTTTGTGCTAAAAGTGTCCCTTGGCATTTATATATATATTTTTTTCACAGTTAATCCTATTCCAACTCTTTTTACCAAGGATAGTATTGTCATGGCTACTATACCCTGGGCTGACATTTAGTCAGGAGGCTCCAGTTGAACAAGTTGTTTGCAACTGGTATCCATTTTGACTCAGTCTCTATATTGTACTACTTGTTAAATATTTTTACTCTCTCCTCTTAGTAAAGATGATAGATTGGCAGATTCTAAATACAACCATTCCTGCGTACACAGAATACGGAACTCCAGAATTTTCCCAAAAGCCTCAGTTATGAAGTGATGTTAAGAAGGATTTTATGAAAAAGCATTCAGTATCATTTTTGCTTTGATTTTAAAGTTTGTAATTGGTTATGTTATACCTACTTGACTACCTCTAATACCTACTGGCTAAGGCACAGTGGCATGTGCCTATAGTTCCAGCTACTGAGAAGGCTGAGGCAGAGGACTGCTGGAAGCCAGGAGTTTGAGGCTTCAGTGCACTATGATCACAACTGTGAACAGCCGCTGCACTCCAACCTGGGCAGCACAGCAAGTCCTCATCTCTAAGTAAAATTTAAAAATAATACCTATTGCTTCTTCACTGTAGCTCTTCTTCACCCACAGGGCCCTGAATTGCCTGGAAGTGTTTTAAAGTGGCAATCTAGTCAGGTGCAGCTGGAAAGCAAACAGAAGTTGCTGTCAGTAGATAGTAGTTAAGTCCAAGAAATGGATTTAAGGTGTAGGAAAGAGATGTTTAGAGGCTGGGAATGAATGACTGCAGCTGCTAGGCTACTTTGCACTTTCTAGTCTAGGTCTTTGGGCAGTGATATTACAAACAGGTGTTCAACTGCCATCCATAGGACTATGGAATCCCTCCAAAGGCTTCAGTAGTGCTGACATCATTAATGACTCTCTTCTCTATCATCTGATATCTGTATACTCTTATAAAAATCCTACCAAATTAGTTCTTGTTAAGAGTACAGTACTTGGGGCCGGGCGCGGTGGCTCAAGCCTGTAATTCCAGCACTTTGGGAGGCCGAGGCGGGTGGATCACGAGGTCAAGAGATCGAGACCATCCTGGTCAACATGGTGAAACCCCATCTCTACTAAAAAAAAAATATATATATATAAAAAATGAGCTGGGCATGGTGGCACGTGCCTGTAATCCCAGCTACTCAGGAGGCTGAGGCAGGAGAATTGCTTGAACCCAGGAGGCGGAGGTTGCGGTGAGCCGAGATCATGCCATTGCACTCCAGCCTGGGTAACAAGAGCGAAAACTCCGTCTCAAAAAAAAAAAAAGAGTACAGTACTTGGTGGAGAAGCAGGAAACCTTTTCTCCTTTTTTTTTTTTTTTTTTTTTTTGAGACGGAGTTTCGCTCATTACCCCGGCTGGAGTGCAATGGCACGATCTCGGCTCACCACAACCTCCGCCTCCTGAGTTCAAGCAATTCTCTCACCTCAGCCTCTGAGTAGCTGGGACTACAGGTGTGCGCCACCATGCCCAGCTACTTTTTGTATTTTTAGTAGAGATGGGGTTTCACCATGTTGACCAGGATGGCCTCGATCTCTTGACCTCGTGATCCACCCGCCTCGCCCTCCCAACGTGCTGGGATTATAGGCGTGAGCCACCGCGCCCGGCCCACCTTTTCTCTTAATTAACCACACATTCATAAGCGTTAGAGTCAGAGAAAAATAAATTATTCAACACTGACATTTTATTTTCTCAAGTTTATGATTTTTACAAAACAAAACAAAACAAAAAGCAGGTATCAAAAACAGCAAAGAGTTTATAGAATTCCTGCACCAGTTTTCATGTAAGTCAGTGATGACAAAACTGGTGTCCAATGTAAATACTAATCACAGGCTGAATTCCCTCTTGGTCAGGTGGTTTCTTTTGGAGCTATTGGAGAATGATAACTTTTTATAAGCACCGGTCATTTTTTTGAGGACTGATTTGGTTTGTCCAACAAAGTAAACAATTTTTTGCTGTGTGGCAGTTTCTTTTTTTAAAAAACACTGAGCTAAAACACGAAATGTGTATTTGTTTGGATCTGAACCAAATCTTTTGAGATCCCAATTACCCTGAAGAACACTGAACACATTTATGGGGCATATTAAATGGTATCTTAAATACTTAGACATACAACTCATAATGTCTAAGGCAGTTTTATATTTCTAAGGAAAGTAGCATTTCATTCAGAGGCTGCCCAGAGTGTGAATTACATCATAGTTTCCACATTCTTTCTGATTTGCAGTTTTTCCAAGCAGAGCCATATTACTGGAACAAAAGTTTGATGTCTATTTCCAACAAGCTCTGATATTTTATAGATATATTTGTATAGAGCAAGACTTCTTGCTCTAAACCCTGGGTGACCACAAAGAAACTGAGAGGCCATGCTTTTTGGATGCTGAGGGAAAGTAGCATACTTAAACCCACAGTACAGATAACCTGGAGGCAAGCAAAAACAAAGCTACGACTTGGTAGTGGTGTTCACCCACCACTTACTCCAAAAACTTATTTTGCTTAAATAAGGGAAGTATGGTCCAGTTTTGCAATGTTAATAGCTGCCAGTCTCTCATAATTTTTTATAAATATCATTTCCTGACTAGCAATGAGCTAGAAAACTGGCCTCAAATTCTGACCAAATCTCTCAGTATTAATTAAAAATAATACAAAACAAAAAACCAGCCAGTAAGGGTTAAAAATTGCACAATTAAACTTGAATGTAAATTATACTATATACAGATTGGCATAAACATCACTGAAATGGTTTTGAGAGGATGAAACACTTCTATTGTAACATAATTTCTTCTATATTATCCCAATTTTCATTGAAGGAAAACTGATATGTAATTTTCTTCTTTACAGATATGAAAAAGGAAGCAAGAAGGCAAAGCTGAGAGAAACAGATGCTACCCACAGGGCAGCGGTGGCATTTGGTTGTTTTGGTCTTTGTACCAGCAATTCCCACTCCCGAGGCAGATATCCACTTCCTGCCAGACTACACGGTTTTTCTTGCAGTCAAGACACGAACAATGGACCCTACTCCTCCAGCAGCAAGTGCCTACAAACAAACCAAGATGTAAATGTTGACAGAATCATAAAGGATCATTTCTCATAAGTAAAACATTTTTCTTAAAGAAGGAATGGGCATGGCTACAGACCTTGAATTTATTATTTAACAAATAATAAATTCTTAAGTACCAATTACACACCAGGTGCTGTTCTTGGCACTGGGGTTACAGTAATAAACAAAACCTTAAAAGTCCCTGCCCTCATGAGCTTACATTCCAGTGAGATACTAGTTTACATTCTTCTATATTAATTCTAAATAATGTTTTAAAAAATCTGCAACAAATGTTCCTGCTCAAAACAGGTGGAAATTCCAAATCTCTCATTCTCACCATACAGCCAGGAGAATATTCAAACAGCCAGGAGAATATTCAAACCAGGAGAATATTCAAAATATTCAAACTAACCCATCCCAACTTGCACTTCAATTGGTCAGCCTCTGTCAAATTGTTTTCTCCCAAAGAAAGAAGGTATTGTTTAATAGCTAAGAACTTAGAAACTTTAACTCTGACTCTAATTTGAAAAATGGAAAGTAATGATCAAGTATTAGGAATCTGAGCTCTGGTTTATTTCTACTCAAAAAATACTTATGGAATACCTTTGTATATATACTCATACTGTGGCAGATGCTCGGGATACAAAAGTGAACAAATACAGCATTTTCTAATCTAGCACAAGGAGACAGACCTATAAACAGATAATTTTAATCTAATGTATGAAAAGAGTTGTACTTTGGGTATTATTAAAGCACCAGGGACAGGCATATACCCAGATTAACAGTATAGAGGAATGTTTCAGCTAAGTCTTCCTGGAGGAAATGACACATTAAAAAAACGGGTAGGTGACAAGCTAACACCAGAAAATCATGAGCAAATGTATGGAGGTATGAAACGATATGGTGCATTCAGGAAAAAGGCTGGCACTGCTATCGTCTGAAGGGAAGAACGACATGGAAGATGAGGCTAGACTTGGGAACTTTGACTTTATCCTGCAGGTGACTGACAAGAGCAATTTTGATTTTAAAGACATCATTCTGATGGCTGGGTGGAGAACAGATTTGAGGGAGACAAAACTGGTACAGTAGCTGGGAAACTAGTCAGGAAGCTATCGCAACAGACTGGGAGAGATGCTGTGAACAGCTGCATTAGATAAACTTGAACAGACAGATTTCAAAAATACTTAGCAGATTGGTAAAAACTGGTGACTGACATTTGGAAGAAATGAAGGTTAACACATGTCTCAGTTTCCTCAGCTACCAAAGAAGAATAATATCAAGGTTTTCCCTCCATTTTTATGAGGATTAAATGAGTTAATATTTATAAAGTCTTTGGAAGAGTATCTGGAATATACTAAGTGCTCAATGAATGTTCACTACAATCCTGAGGCTATACTAGAACTAAACTGCCTAGGTTTTAAAGCTGGCTCTTCATCTGTAAATTGAGGATAAAGGTAATTATATACTTCATAGGGTTGCTGTAAAGATGAAATAAAAAATAAATAATATGGTGCCTGGCAACAGAAAATTGTTCCATGAATAGGATGCCATATAAATTACTATCCAAACTGGTACCTTTTAGAGTAAAAGGGGTAACTATTTATAGTTATGATGGGACAACAGGCATAAATTGGGGCTATACTGGGAAAACTGTGAGGAATGGTTACCCTATCCATAAATGGGAGTTCTTTTTGATAGCGTATGAGCGATAAGGTGACTCGACCAATGATAAACAAGTTTTACTATGTACTTTTTGCTTATGTGTGTGTTTTCACCCACACACTTCAAACACTCAATATTTTTATGGTTGGTTCTATTTAAATGTTATTCAATTTTTTACCCAAAGCTCAAAATCCCTTCTACTACTTTTTTTTGACAGATGGTGTACCAGCATTGACACTGCAAAATATATGTGTGAAAATAGAAAAAAATGATTTAAGAATTCTTAATCCTCCAAACCCCTAATTCTTTAAAAAAAAAAAAAAGGTGTAAAACATATAACACAGAATTTGCCATTTTAACCATCTTTAAATGTAAAATCTAGTGGCATTAATTACATTCACAACGTACTGTAGCGATCACCATTATCTGTTTCCAAAACTTTTTTTACCACTCCAAGCAGGAACTCTGTACCCATTAAGCACTAACTCTCTATTCCTTGTTTTCCCTACTTCCTGGTAACCTCTCTAAGGACTTTCTGTCCTTTTGTGTTGCCTATCCTAGATTATTTCATGTAAATAAAATTATAAGATTTGTTCTTTTGTGTGTGGCTCATTTCACTTGGTATGTTTTCAGGGTTCACCCACGTTACAGCATGTGTCAGAATGTCATTCATTTTTATGGTTGGATCACATTTCACTGTATGTACCACAGTTTAGCTGTTTGTCTGTTGATGACCCTTGGGTTGTTTTCACTTTTTGGTCCCTGTGAAAGAATTCTTAATTTTTATTATTTTCTTTTACAAAGTTTTGATTTAATTCAAAGTTCAAAATTATGTTTAATTACTAATAATCACTGCTGAATAAACCCAAGAATTGGAATCAGTATCTCTTAAGAGAAGACTAAGCCTAGTAAACATAAATATGAACTATAATTTTCGTGCATTTTATTTGCAACAACAAAAATGTACAACCAAGTCAAAATGGTTACTTAGGTGAAAGAGGTTGTCACCATCATTCCCTATTATAAAAGAACCAGTCATATAGATCTATAATTCATAACTTACCTTTTCATGCCATTGCAGTAACATAGCACTGCTATTATCAGAGGGGCTCTCAAATCCTTTATAAATATACTTCATTAGGAGATCCACACCATTCTTGTCCAGAGATTGAACTGCCTTCTCAATATCATTAGCTTTAAAAGAGATGAGCACCTTCAAGACAATGCTGCCTGCTCGGTCCTGGTGGGTAAATAAATAACAGAACATTTAGACATATCTGTCAGAGGAGAGTTTACAATTTTAGAAAGTCCACATTAAGAAGGTGACATTTGAGTAAGAACCTGAAGGACGTGAAAGAGGAAAGGCTGAGATAACTGAGGAAAGTGTTTCAGACAGGAAAGACCAGCGCTATTAGTGTGTGTTCAGTGTGTTCTAGGAATAGAAAAAAAAAACCCAATGTGGTTGGAGTGGATTGGTGGGAGAAAAGCTGGCGAGCAAGTCAGAGGAGGACAGACTGTGTAAGGCCTACAGGCATTGTAAGGACTTTGGCTTTTACTGAGAGAAATGACAAGACATTGGGGGCTTTTAAGAGCAGTGCCATAATCTGACTCACATTTTAACAGGATCGCGTTGGCATCTATGTTACAGAGAATAAGCTGTGGGACTAGGGGACAAGGTAGAAGCAGAAGAGCAACTAGGAGATAACTGCAATAATATAGGCTGGATGTGGTCAGCATAGTAGCAGTGAAGGTGGTTAAAAACTAGATAGACTATTGACATAATTGAAGGGAGAGCTGAGAGGATTTGCTAACAGATCAGTGTGATAATTTAACAATTCATGAAAACAACATTTAGATTTTATGTCTTGATCTTTAAAAAAAAATCCCAACAAGACAGTCAGGCACGGTGGCTCACTCCTGTAATCCCAGCACTTTGGAAGGCCGAGATGGGTGGATCATCTGAGGTCAGGAGTTTAAGACCAGTCTGGCCAACATGGCAAAATCCCATCTCTACTAAAAATACAAAAATTAGCTGGGCATGGTGGCATGTTCCTGTAATCCCAGGCTGAAGCAGGAGGAACACTTAAACCTGAGAGGTGGAGGTTGCAGTGAGCCGAGATTGCACCACTACACTCCACCTGGACAACAGAGTGAGATTCTTGTCTCAAAAAGAAAAAAAAAAATCCCCAAAAAACAAGGAAGCGGATTTGCAGTTTTATCTTGAATTATCCTTCAGAAGCAATGTTTTCTTAAAAACTTTATTTTAAAATTTTAATAAACCAAGTTTTCTTAAAAGAAAACTGGCTGTAATTTATATGAATTGACTATAGATATGAAAAATGGTGATGTTCCTTAATAATGGTCTTTTTTCTTTGGCAAAAGCCTGCTTCAAAAGCAGTTATTTTCTTACCTATCCGGCCAAGCAAAGGGAACAGTTAGCTGACCTTTTCAACATTCGTTTCTCCTTCTATTCAACACAATGTGATACCTCCAGCATTCCTACTGGTTAGGACTTCACAGAATGTTTCTACCACCTACTGTTATCTTTGATTTAAAGACTATGCAATTACCAGAGTTAGAAAAATATCTTTGCATCCAGAATTATAACCTCCCACATAAAAGCAAAAGGTGGTAAAAATGAAATTTCAATGACATTCTTTACAACTTATAAAAATCAAAGAGATTTTCCCCATGATGTTGCCTAGATAATTATTAAGCATTTACCTAAGTTATTACTTGCGACTACTCAACTGAGATTCTTGAAGCTCCTAGGATGTATGAATAGCTATGGCCAATGGGGTTGATGCTATGGGCATCATTTTAAATAAATACTTAAACAGGTTCTTTAGAATTAGTAAAAGACTGCAAAGAATGTAAGTTGCACAACTGTTCTGAAGGGCAATTTGGCAGTACCACATGTATCAAAAGCCTTAAAAAAAAGTGCATTCTTTGATTCAATAATTCACGGCTATGCATTTATTGAAAGAGAGTAATCAAAAATGTACCAAAAAATATTCATTTCAGTGGTTTACAAGAAAAAAACAGTCTAAATATATAACAAAAGATTAGTTATGTACACACTGCAGCTTATCCATATACAGCCGTTAAAAATGCTAGAAATAAATTTATTGCAAAGGAAAGCTCATGTACATTGCATACAGTGGAAAAAGCAGGTTATAAAATTTCATTCTTAAAAAACAAAAGGGAACTCTGTAACTCTCCAATATAGCAAGGCCCAAAAGTAGTAACTTATCTCTGGGTGCTGGGACTATGGACGACTATCTTTTTAACCTTTCCATATGTCTGAGCTTTCTATAATAAACATTTAGTATTTGTATGATTTTAAAAAATCTTTAAAAAGCAATTACAATCTGTTTACTTTTGTAAAGGTTTTATTTTTCAAGCCTTTGCTCAAATTTAGCCTGAGTGGTCTCCTCTAAAAACACAAACAAATGATTTCACTATCATTTGAATTTACTGTGTCTTACCATGCAGCATTATCATAACTCTACATTACAGGGCTTTTTCATGTGAAATTTTTGCCTATCAAACTACATTAGAAGCTCTCCTATGTCAAAGGTAGAAAAAGGTAAAAAAATATTGATTTTTTTTTTTTTTGCAACTGCAGAAGAATTTGCTAAGAATAAGATATCGCAGAGATCACTGTGTTGTGTCTGTGACTCACCTTCACCGCCTGACTCTTGGTGTTGATAGGGGGGTTCTTCAGAGCTGCCTGTAGGGCAGCTGTCATGTTTCCTGTGGTGGTGGTTAAGGGTATAGCAACAAAAGCATGGCCCCCAGGAAAGCATTATAACCACCGGTTCTTAAGACTTTATATATAAAAAGAAAATTACTTTGGTCACCATGTTCAATACCGGATATTCAATGTGTTGGTTTCTAGGATGTTAATCAAAGGCAAAATATCAAATGCAAAACAGAACATTAGAATTTCTTTTTAATAAAGCAAAGACTGTTTCGCCCTTGGTTCTATGAAATGAATACCTTGATAATCTTTCATTTCCCAGTTAGACACATATGCAAACATTACCTGGAGTGGTGTTAAAGAAACCCTAAGATATATATCAGAATTATTAGTCCCCCAAATGAAATAACCTATTATCAACCAAAATATGTTTTTTCATGTGATTCTAGTTGAAAAACGAAAGACCAAACTTTTACTAGAACTATATTCTATATTAACTAAAATGCTGGTAGAAAATGCTGGCAGATTAGCCATCTGAATAATACACGTTAGCAATCTCTCAATATTGATGAAAAGAGGCATCATAGAAGATGTAATAATTCATACGACCCTTAGGTGGCAGCTTAATTTTTTGCTTTAGATATTTTCTCTCATATTTTACAAAGGTCACTCAAACTGTGTTAGACCAAAGCTATTAAATTCAGACTCTTTTTGAAAGCACTAGTGAGTTAGCAAGCATAAGAAACAGGAGGCCAATCAGACTGTCAGAATGTACAGCCATTCCCCTAAAAGGAAAACCACAGAGTTCACTTGTTCCTCCATCTCCAGCACCCTACCACTAGGGCTGTCTTTGCTGGTTGTATGTAAGAGTAAGAGACAGTATCTTTATATTTTAAGATGAACTGATCAAAAAGCAGATCCACTGATAGGGATACAGCAGTAACATTTAAGAGTCACCACAAATTACCTAAAATGCATTGGGGTTTCATAAAACACCATATATTCATCACAAATAATGTTTTTCCGAAGAACGTTCACCTTTTATCTTCTGAAGAAAAAGGTCTCACACACAGAAAATCTCCGTTGATAAGCTGCAGGGATTTCTAGAGAAGCATGCCTATGTAGATTTGCTCATTTTTTTATGACCCCCAAGCACTTAAGTATTTAAATAATGCAAAAGAGCAACAGCTAATTGTGAAGGTTGTGGCAATCAAAGCAATACCTATACACTGCTAAACATCTAATGCTGTATTTAGGTGCCTTTATAAAAGAATACAGGTGCCATTAAACATTTTCACTCACATATTTCCCCAATATAATTTAACAGGACATTGTTGAGGAGCGTCTTCCTTATGAATACACTCAAGAGAAATGCATACAAACCCGGTAACTGAGATTTTCTAAAACGACAGCTTCGGATTTTTGCAACATTTACATTGTTCTAAAAAAGATGTGATGCAAATGGGAATCCAAATTTATGAATATTCAAATATGCAAAAACCAGAAACCAGGAACTGACAGCCATATTTTAACTAAAATGGAATCAATTTTAGGATCACACACATGATTCTGCTTTATACAAATGACTCATCTTCTTATTCACTGGGGTTTATTTTAAATATTTCCAAGGATTCTCCACATGCGTTCCCCGTCTCTTTTTCCATTGTCCTTTTCTTAGCAGGTAAAAGGCTCCAAGCTTCCTTCTACGAGTTTTGTATTTTTTGTATGCATTTCCCTCCCCCGGTTAACAAATTCTGTGCACTGTATACTTTGCCAAATCCCTTTTTTTTTTCTTTTTTTTTTTTTTTTTAAGGCCAATGGGCTGAAAGCACAGGTGGCCTCAATTTTCCAACCTTTCCATCTGCCCCCTCCCCCCCGGCAAAGAATAAACTACCTTAACGCTACCAGTAAGAAAAACACAACAAAACACAAAGCCACTGAGGAAAGACGTCGGGTCCCCACAATCAGAGATTTCTGGAGAGAATGTGACCCCAGAAAAACAGAGTTCTAGGAAGAAAAACTTAAGCGCTCGGCACCAGCCTCGCCCACCAGCCCGGGCCGCCTTCCCCGGCTCCGCGAGGGCGCGGCCGGCGGGACCCGTGGCCGAGGCGCGCACGCGGGCGCAACCTGAGGAATCTGGGGGCGTGGAAGGCGCGCGGGGGAGGGCAGAGTGGGACCCTCGCGTCTCCCGGCCACGGGGGAGGACACGGAAGCTCCCCCTGCCCTCGCAGGGCGGGAGACCCCAAAGACACAGGTTCGGCCGCGGGTTGAGGGCGCAGCTGCGCGCCGGTGCCCCGCGGACCCTGCAGGCGCCCGCTCCGCTGAGAAGGGCGGGCCGGGCTGGGGTGGGGAGGGGAGGGCGGCCAACGCAAGGATATTGCCGCAGGCAGGAGTCCACCTCGCCCTCGTCGGGCCCGGCCTGGCCGTCGCCCCCGTCTTCTTCGTCCACGAACTTGTTCTCGTCATACTCATCCACGTCCACCTTCCGGAACCGGGCCGACGACACCGTGTTCTTCGACATCCCACTCCCGACCGGCGGCAAAAGCCTCCTGCTGCTGCTGCCTCTACCTCAGCAAGCCCAGCCCAGCAGCCCACTGCCCGGCGCCTGATTCACTTCCCTCTTCCGCTCTGGGGCGTCGCCGGCAGCCGCGGCTCGGACGGTTCTGGGCCTGCGCGCCGGCCTCGCGGCTTCCTCCTCAGGTTCACGCTCTCCTGGCGCCTCCCACGCCGCCCCCGCTCTTCCACGGGGAGCGCGCGCGAGGGAGGGCGCGCGCAGGACACAGCGCGCAGGCCCGGGCTCTCCGCAGGAAAGGGGCGGGGCTGGGCGAAGGAGGCGGGGGCGAGAGGCAGGGCAGAAAGACGGACCGCGGGCAGAGGTAAGAGGCGATTGGTCGTCCGAGCGCGTCACGTGATTCCCAGGGGGTTCCCATAGAAACGCTTTTCTCCGGTCCAGTCTGAGGGGTCTGAGGTTGGCGGCGATGGGCAGCAGCGGCGGGTGGCCTTGGCTTTTGCTGCAGCCGTCAACGACCTGTCATCGGGGTCCTGCGTAAGGTCCGGCTGGCTGGGGCTTGGCTGTGGGTGGGATGGACTGGCTGCCGGACCGAGTCCCCTGCAGTTGGCAGGAGTATGAGGCGGAGTGATGCACACCCGGGCGCCCAGCATCCTTCTAATTGCCGAAGACGTTGCCTCGGACTGTGCGCTGCCAGGGGCTGCGTTCCTGAGCAGGAAGCCCGTTTCCTGGGGTTGGAACTACCCTACTTGTCCAGCGGGAGGTCCCCAAGGACGGAGTCGAAAGGTCAAATCTTATCTGTCAGTGCTGTGTGACAGCATCGCGACGGGATCTGCAGAACCTGAACTCGGTATCATATCCATTGAGAGGGAGGGGAGGGTGTCCTGGCAGGCGCTGGGGTCGGGTGGCAAAACTGGGGTGAATTTGTAGAATTTGGGAAAGGGTCATTGGCATCTTAAAATAGGTGGTTGTTTGGAGCAAGAATGCTCGAAAAGGGTGAGGGTAAGTTAGGCTCTTTAGTGCTGGGGGAAAATGTGCAGGATAAGGGGAAAACAGACCTTTAAGATTTATATTATGATTTAAGGTTTACATGATTCCATCTAGGTCATATTTAAAAAAAATTATTTGACATCCCCATTTCTGGAATGTAGGAAATAAAGGCACTAAGACGAAGGAAATGGTAGTTGTGCTGTGTGTATTATTACACTGAAGAAAAAATATTTGCAGGATAAAATTAATTTGGACATTTGGCTGGACACTGCTCAGGTGTGGGTCCAGTTTAGTTGGACCTCGAGCAGAAGACTGGCTGTTGCCTTGTTGTGTACCACAATCTTTGGTTTCCTGTGCTGTGTTGAACACTGGACTTAGAATCAGAAAACTCAGCCTGAAGGCTTGACTCTTCCACTCATAGTATTTGAATGAGGCATGTCACTTAAAATTCTGTCTCAGATTCCTCATCACTGAAACGGAGCTAATAATGTGTACTTCACAAGATCGTTCTTAGGATTAAATATCATGGAAGTGTTTCCAAGCTCTAAAATTCTACATAAATGTCAAAGGCATGTTACTTGTACCATTGGTTTTGGCAGTAGTCTTATAAATTGCTCAATGATATATGGTGTTTTACCTTCTAGAAGAGATGGAAAGATTCTGAAGGGCAGAGACAGTTTTTCTTTTGTATTTTCCTTCCATCTGACATAAAGCTAAGTATGCAGAAGGGACTCAATATATGCTTGATGAATGAATGAAATGTGAAACACTGTACAGTTTGAGAACCATACCGAGAATAATAAATCAGAAGAGGAAGAGCGATTTTAAAATTAAACATTTGTTGGATATAGACATATAAATACATATGTTCAGTCTTCTTTAAGTTTGAAGCAATACATACGTACGTGTGCGTATATTTATGCAGTATATTATATATAAATAGAGAGAGAGTGGGAGAGAGACCTCAAGAATGGAATGCATCCTTTTTTCTTGGGAAGAAGCAATGTGTCATTTTTCTGTTCCCAGTTAAATCACTCTTCTCTAAGTATATCATTTAGGTGATAGAAGTAACATTGCTTTAAGTTAACATTCAAGTTATGAACAGACACATTGGTAAAAATTCTCTTAGGACTGTCTTTAGACAGGAAAGGAAAAAAATTTACCTGTTCGTAATATTTATTTTGAAAAGCCATATACCAAAGTATAAAATCATTATATGGTGAATGGCATTATATAACATAGAATAAAGATTTATTTTACAATTTTTTCCAGTTTCAGTCTTAGCAGACTTTAGTAGATGCTAATCAGTATACTTTAGATTTAAAGGTGATTTTACTTCTTTTAAATCTAGATTTTTCTTTGAAGAGAAAATTGAACATTAGAGGCACTATTGAGAGCAAATGGAAACAAGGATTCAATAGCTAATACATCTCTTACATTTCTATTCTTTTGTATTGTCTGATTTAGAATTCTTTTGTTTTCTTATTTGATAACTACGAAAGAATCCCAGAGTATAAATAAACTTAAGGGAATAGCGAAAGGAATTTGAACAATCGATTGCTCAAGGGAATAATTACTTTGATTGCTCAGAATTTTGCGCTATATGCTGAATGTGTTAAATGTAATTAATTGCCAGCCAAATAATGCTTATTACATTTAAGATGTGAAAAATGTCCTTTTCTAATGCAATATTTTTTATTGTCTCATAATGATCTAAGTGCCAAGTACATAATGGGTACTCAACACGTTTCTAGCCAATGATTTAATGACATGACAAGTTAATTTTGGACTAACATTCAGAGATTGAGTATTTTTTAATGGGCACATAAATTACTTCTCTACCTCATTAGTTAGTTAAATCTTTATAAAGCTTTAGGGAAATTCTTGTGTGTATGTGGAGAAACCTGTCCTTAATTATCTTTTAATTAGAAAACTCATTATTCCACTTCCTTGCAAATTCTAAATTTTTAATGTTAGCCATGATAATTCATCTTAGGTAATGTTATTTTCCTTATTTTAATTTTTCAAATGGGTGCTTACCCTGATATAAAAGATTTATAAGGGTTTAAGACATTTTACTTGTTGTGCAGATAACCTGGTTTGGTTCAATACTGAAGCAGGACTGAATCTGAATTTTCTCAGGGTTAGTGCTGTATATGTAGCTCCTCATTTTCTGTGATGATGCAAACTGCCAAGGATCTTTCCAGTTAGAAGAGACTTTAATAAGGCTATTCTATAATAGGTCTTTCTTTTCAGATGTTTTGAACCAAGGATTCTAACATGTTCTCTTCCCCACATTTGCCGCTAGATACTGAAACAACAAATAAAGACATTGAATCCTGGCTCACGCCTGTAATCCCAGCACTTTGGGAAGCCAAGGTGGGCAGATCACTTAAGATCAGGAGTTCAAGACCATCCTGGCCAACATGGGGAAACCCAGACTCTACTATAAATACAAAAAATTAGCTGGGGATGGTGGTCCCAGTTACTCGGGATATTAAGGTGGAAGAATCACTTGAACCTGGGAGGCAGAGGTGGCAGTGAGTCGAGATCGTGCCATTGCACTCCAGCTGAGCAGCAGAGTGAGACTTTGCCTCAAAAAAAAAAAAAAAAAAAGAGGAAAAGACATTGAATCCTGAAACGTGACTTTATTTATTTATTTATTTTCTTTCTTTTTTCTTTTTTTTTTTTTTTGAGACAGGGTCTTACTCTGTTGCCCAGGCTGGAGTACAATGGCTTGATCTCAGCTCACTGCAACCTCCGCCTCCCAGGTTCAAGTGATTTTCCCATCTCAGCCTCCTGAGTAGCTGGGATTACAGGTGTGTGCCACCTCACCAAGCTAATTTTTGTATTTTTAGTAGAGATGGGTTTTCACCATGTTGGTCAGGCTGGTCTTGGAACTCCTGCCCTCAGGCGATCCACCCTCCACAGCCTCCCAAGGTGCCGGAATTATAGGCGTGAGCCACCACGCCCAGCTATTTTTATTATTTGAAATAAAAGTGCAAAATCAATGTTAATCAAATATGTAAAACGTACTATAAATATAAATAAGTGAATTTCAATTCTGGTAAGGATGGTTTAATACCAGGGTTCTTTGGCAACATAATTACTGAAATATAAAAAGATTTTTAGCATGTTGTCCATAGATTATCTTATAATTTAATGTTCCTAAGAATATCTACATCAACTGGTTCTGTGTTGAAACCTTCAAAACACCAACCTTCAAAATTTTGGTTTTTCTTTGTTTCAAGTTTGTTCTTTACATAATTTTGTGATTACACATTATGTAATTTTCTTTACTTAATTTTGTGATTACACATTTGTGTATCTACAGTAGAGTAGGTACAGTGAGCTCTCTGCTGAAACTTGTCAACCAAAAACCTGTAAGGCAAAAAAAAAAAAAAAAAAAAATCAGAGAAAAAATCTCCAAATGTGTTGAATTTATTTGGGAATTAGAAAAGAGGATTATAACCTGAGATGCACAGCTGTGGCAAGCTACAGATGCGTCTGAAGAAGGGAGGATAAAGGGAAACTTTTATTGGCAAAAGGAGTTCACATAAGCTGCTTGGAAACAGACATTGGTTTTGGAAATTCAAAGTCAGACTTGGCGTCATTTTAGAGGAGGAGATGCTGTTACTGGACAGGTGTTGTTTTGAGAACATTTTATTGGAATTGCTGCAGTCCTACAGAATTTCTTATTTTAGAAAGTTTTTTTTTTTTTTTTTTTTTTTTTTTGAGATAGAGTCTTACTTTGTCACCTAAGCTGGAGTGCAGTGGCTCGATCTCGGCTCACTGCAACCTCTGCCTCCCAAGTTCAAGTGATTCTCCTGCCTCAGCCTCCCAAGTAGCTGGGATTATAGGTGCGTGCCATCATGCCTGGCTAATTTTTATATTTTTAGTAGAGACGTGGTTTCACCATGTTGGCCAGGCTGGTCTTGAACTCCTGATCTTGTGATCTGCCCCCCTCGGCCTCCCAAAGTGCTGCGTCCAGCGAAAACAGGACTTTCTAAAATGTCTTTTATCTCTGCCATGCAATCATGAACCCTACTCCTTTGTGCTCTCCTGGCTCAGTTTTGTGTGTGACAAAAAGTGATTTCATCCTGGTATCTGCAACTTTTACAAACCTTAATTTATATATTAGTACTTCAAAGATTAAAAAAAAATGCAAATCTGTACTCTTGCCTCAAAAAAAAAAATTTAGTGCCAAAGAGTAAATCTTATTTTTAAAATACTGTGAATGAGACTTTTTTCCATTTGATTTAGTGACTTATGATGATACAAAAAGAAAGCTATGGATTTCAAAACTTATTATCCTGTGTTCTTTCTTAATCTTTTATTAACGCTAACAGTTGTTTTAAGGTTGCATCTCTTATCATAGTGTATAATTATACTATTTGAGGTAATGATAATTTACATCTTCTTTTCAATATTTATGTCACTGACCGTGTTTGCTAGAATCTTGAAAAGAGTGTTGAAAAATTGGGTGATAGGCTCTTCTGCTTTGTTCCTATTTCAGTGGAAATGTCTTTGGTATTTTACCAGTTGACATTACATTTACTTTTGTTTTATGACTTTTCGAAATGACTGCTAAAATTATCAAATACCTTTTTTTATCTAATGATAAAAATCATATAGTTTTTGATCTTTGAATTTATGAGTGTAGTGAATATATTCATAAATTTTTTTGCACCGAAACATTCCCACATTTCTAGAATAAACTCTATTTGGTTATGAAATATTGCTATTTTGATTACTTGCTAGATTTCATTGGTTTGTGTTTTGTTTATATGGTTTCAGAATTTTTTAAAAAATTTGCAACAGGATCTCACTCGGGTGTCCAGGCTGGAGGGCAGCGGTGTGATCTTGGCTCACTGCAGCCTCAACCTCCCAGGCTGAAGCCATCCTCCCACCTCAGCCTACCAAGTAGCTGACACCACAGGTACACTCCACTACCCCTGGATAATTTTTGTATTTTTTTTTGTAGAGATGGAGTTTCACCATGTTGCCCAGGCTGGTCTTGAACTCCTGAACCCAGGCTATCTGCCTGCCTCAGCCTCTCACAGCGCTAGGATTATACATGTGAGCCATTGCGCCTCGCCTTCAATTTTTTTTTTTTTTTTTTTTTTTGTAGATGCATTGTCTCTATATGTTGCCCAGGCTGGTCTCCAACTCCTGGCCTCAAGCAGTTCTCCCCCACCTTGGTTTCCCAAGTGATGAGATTACAGGCATGAGCCATCCCACCCTGCCTTACCAGAATTTCTGTTTTTAATGAAGATTGGTCCGTAGTTTTATTTCTTTGTGCTATCTTTATCCAGTTTTGATATTAGTGTTAGCCTAACTTTGTAGATGAATTTAGATTTTCATCTTTTCTTCTATGCTCTGGAATAGTTTAAATGATGAAAAATTACCATGCTATTTGGTCTTTGAAAGTTATAGACCTGCAGTTACAGGCTGCAAAACTACCTGGGCTTGCTGATATTTTTAGAGGTAGATCTTTGATCATTTTTATCTTCTATAGTTATTGATGTGTTTGATTTTCTTTCTCTTCTTGAATCAATTTTAGAATTTATGTGTTTCTAGAAAATCATGTATCTCATCTAGTTTGCCAACTTATTGGCAAGTTGCATGAAATATTTTCTTATAATTATTTTAATATCTTCCATGGTGATGGACATTTTTATTTTCTCATTACCACTATTAACTCTTTAGGCAAAATACTGAAATAAACTTTTTCTTCCCCAACCTGATGATCACAGATTCTAGTAACATATCTTTACTACTTAAAGAAAATAAGTCAACTATCTAAGACTCACAGTTTTCATAAAATTTGAAAGATCCTGCAATTCCTATAATTTCCTGCTGTTTATCCTTATCCTGTTCATATTTTATTAATAATAGCACTTAATAAGTTTTTTGTGTATCAGACACTTGGTAAATAAACTCTTTACTTGCATTATTTAATTCTCAGAGTAGCTCTATGGCCTAGGAATTAGTGTTCCTATTTTATGAATGGGTAAACTAAAGCTCAGAGAGGTTATGTAATTTGGCCAATGATATTCAGTTAGCAGGTGGCAGAATGATATGGGAACTAGGTCTGTCAGATTCTGAGGTTTGTGCATTTAATCACCATTCTCTACTTTCAGTATTTTTCTCATTATTCCAAATTATAATACTTTTTTCTAAAAAAAATAAGTATGTAACCAAGTATCAAAGATCTTAATAAAACCATATAATAGCTTATAATTAACTATAAATTGGGAACCTAAAAGAACCTTGTTATTGTAATGATTTTTTAAAGGATATTGTTTTTTAGATATTCCTGTGAGCTTTTTACACTTCATCTCTGTATTTTGAGACTAGACATAGAACCTGATTCCTAATATTTAGTCTAAAAGAAAAGATGTCACTTTTTTTGTATTTAGAGATCAGTAGGTGTCAACTAGTAGTTCCATTTTAAAAAAGGATTATAGTAAAATAGATCAAGAAAGTCACTATCTTAACCATTTTTAAGTCTACAATTAAGTGGTACTAAGCACATTGTAGTACAACTATTACCAACATCGATCTCCAGATCTCTTTCCATCTTACAAAACTAACTCTGTACCCATTAAACAATAAGTCCTTGTTCCCTGACAACCACTATTTTGCTTTCTATGGATTTAACTACTCTAGGTACCTCATGTAAGTGGAATCATGTGATGTTTGTCTGTTTTTGACTGGTTTGTTTAACTTAGCATACTATCCTCAAGGTTCCATGTTGTGGCATGTGAATGGATTTCCTTCCTTATTAAAGCTCAGTAATATTCCATTGTATGTATATATCACATTGTGGGTATCCATTCATCTGTCAACGGACACTTGGTTTCGTTCTACCTTTCGGCTATTGTGAATAATGCTGCTATAAACGTCGGTGTACAAATATTTCTTTGAGGTCCTGTTTTATAAAAAAAAAATTACTTTACATTTAAAAATAGATTCGGGTCTTGCTATATTGCCCAGGCTGGTCTTGAACTCCTGGGCTCAAACAATCCTCCCACCTCAGCCTCCCAAAATGCTGGGATTACAGGCATGAACCACCATGCCTGGCCAAGACCTTTTCTTTTTAAATTACACTTTAAGTTCTGGGGTACATGTGCAGAATGTGCAGGTTTGTTACATAGTTATGCACATGCCATGTGGTTTGCTGCATCCATCACCCAGTCATCTACATTAGGTATTTCTCCTACTACTGTCATCCCTAGGTACCTCCCCCACCCCCCGGACAGGCCCTGGTATGTGATGTTCCCTTCCCTGTGTCCATGTGTTCTCATTGTTCAGCTCCCACTTATGAGTGAGAACATGCAGTGTTTGGTTTTCTGTTCCTGTGTTAGTTTGCTGAGAATGATGGTTTCCAGCTTCATCCACGTCCCTGAAAAGGACATGAACGCATTCTTTTTTATGGCTGCATAGTATTCCATGGTGTATATATACCACATTTTCTTTATCCAGTCTATCATTGATTGGCATTTGGGTTGGTTCCAAGTTTTTGCTATTGTGAACAGTGCTGAAATAAACACACGTTTGCCTGTGTCTTTATAATAGAATGATTTATAATCCTATGGGTATATACCCAGTAATGAGGTTGCTGGGTCAAATGGTATTTCTAGTTCTAGCTCCTTGAGGAATCGCCACTGCCTCCCACAGGTGGTTGAACTAATTTACACTCCCACCAACAGTATAAAAGCATTCCTGTTTCTCCACATCTTCTCCAGCATCTGTTGCTTCCTGACTTAATGATCGCCATTCTAACTGGCATGAGATGGTATCTCATTGTGGTTTTGATTTGTATTTTTCTAATAACCAGTGGTGATGAGCTTTTTTCATATGTTTATTGGCTGCATAAATGTCTCCTTTTGAGAAGTGTCTGTTCATGTCCTTTGGCCACTTTTTGATGGGGTTGTTTGTTTTTTTCTTGTAAATTTGTTTAAGTTCTTTGTAGATTCTGGGTATTATCCCTTTGTCGGATGAGTAGACTGCAAAAACGTTCTCCCATTCTGTTGGTTGCCTGTTCACTCTGGTGATAGTTTCTTTTGTTATGCAGAAGCTCTTTAGTTTAATTAGATCTCATTAGTCTATTTTGGCTTTTGTTCCCATTGCTTTTGGTGTTTTAGTCAGGCAGTCCTTGCCCATGTCTATGGCCTGAATGGTTTTGCCTAGGTTTTCTTCTAGGGTTTTTATGGTGTCAGGTCTTACGTTTTAAATCTTTAACCAATCTTGAGTTAACTTTTGTATAAGGAAGGGATCCAGTGTCAGCTTTCTGCATATGGCTAGCCAGTTTTTCCAAAACCATATATTAAATAGGGAATCCTGTCCCTATTGCTTGTTTTTGTCAGGTTTGTCAAAGATCAGATGTTTGTAGATGTGTGGTGTGATTTCTGAGGCCTCTGCTCTGTTCCACTGAAGACCTTGTTTTTTATACCCAGTAGTGGAATTGCCTAATGATATATTAATTCTATTTTTAATTTTTTGAGGAACCATTTACACTTAATTTTAACTAAATAATGCAATAAAGCAATGTTCCATTGCCTTGGGTCCCAGATTTAGTATATCCTTGAAAGTCAGTGACATATAAGAAAAGATAATCCCAGGATTTATGTTCGGTATGAGGTCCTGGGGAACGGGGAGTCAGGAGGGCCAAAGTTCTGGGATCTATACCTTACTAAAGTTTTCTGCCCTAGCCCACTCAGCCTACCTGGCTTCCACAGTTTAGAGGATGACCATTGGTACTGTGGTTTGAGTAGAATTACACAAAAGCTACACAACAGGTCCTAAATAAGTATATTTTTTTCCAGGCTTTGTAGTGAATCTGCATTGTTATTATTTAGAGAAGCATTAACTCACAATGATTAAGAACATGGATTCTGGAGCTTGACCTCTTTGGTTCAACTTTATTTACTACTTGGGCAGTTACTTAAATTATCTGTGCCAAAATTTTCTTATTTATGTACTTATTATTTGTTTTTTTTTCCCCCTTTTTTTGTGGAGAACAGGGTCTTGCTCTATTGCCCAGGCAAGTCTCAAAATACTGGGCTCAAGCTATCCTCCCGCCTCTGCCTCCCTAAGAGCTGGGATTACAGGCGTGAGCCATTGCACCTCACCTCCTTATTTGTAAAGTAGGTATTGTGATAATTTCTACCTCATAGGATTATTGGGAGGATTAAATGAATTGATACATGTAAGTACTTATACAAATACTTGACATATAGCTCACACTCAATGTTAGTAATAATAATTGTGTGGGTTTTTTTTTTTTTTTTTTTTTTTTTTTTGAGATGAATTCTTGCTCTGTCACCAGGCTGGAGTGCAATGGCGCAATCTTGGCTTATTGCAACCTCCACCTCTCAGTTCAAGTGATTCTTCTGTTTCAGCCTCCCGAGCAGCTGGGACTGCAAGTGTGCACCACCATGCCTGGCTAATTTTTTTGTATTTTTAGTAGAGACAGGGTTTCACCATGTTGCCCAGGATGGTCTTGATCTCTTGACGTTATAATCTGCCTGCCTCAGCCTCCCAAAGGGCTGGGATTACAGGCATGAGCCACCACACCCAGCTAGTAAATAATAATAATATTATCATTTTTTAGAGACAGGGTCTTGCTATGTTGCCCAGGCTGAAGTGCAGTCATGTGATCATAACTCACTGCAGCCTCCACCTCCTGGGCTGAAGTATTCCTTCTGCCTGAGCCTACCAAAGTGCTAAGATTACAGGCAGGAGCTACCATGCCTGGCTGAATAATATTATTTTAAATTAGTGTAGGTTACGATGTGACTTTCCTTTAAATTTTATTTTATTATTATTTTTAATTTTTAAAATTTATTTATATAGCTTTCCTTAAAAACCAGTAAGAAGAGTAAGATTCCATTCAGTGAGTTAAGCTTTTTGGAGTGAATATACTATGAATCAAAAAGATGTGATGGCAGTGTAAAGAAATAGGATTTGCTCTCAGATCAGCAGGATTAAATTATAGCCTGATAAATTCTCATCTATTTAGTATTATATAGATTGGATTGTAGCTTGATGAAACATAGAAAATGGATTTTTAGTCACATGGAAAATCGATGCTATGACAGGAGTTGGTCATAGAGGTTCGTGTCGTCTCTTGCTGTCTGGACCCTTCTAAACACTGTCCAGGGGCGAGGTGCTCTTGTACATACCCCACCCACCATTTCATTCTAAGCCAGCAGATGTCAGTCACCACTATAAAAGCAGAATCTGATAGCACTAAACTTTCGAGTCACATCTGGACTCCTGTAATCCACAAAGCAACCTTATGATAATTTGGCTTACCATGTAGCTTATCTACATGGAGAGGCTATATTGTTGCAGAATATTCGGGAGACCAGAGAGGCCAGTGGGTGAAACAGGAGGATTGGATTAAGGGGGCCACCGGCTCAGTGCATTAGCCTCCCAAGGTGGAGCAAAGGTGAAAGAAAATGGGGTACTTTTTGTACATCTCGGATGTCCTCCAGCTAACGGGTTTACAGAAGCCAGAACAAAGAACAGTTCAGTAATTTGTAACATGTCTTGTGATGTATGTTACATTTGAAAAACAGCATTTTTAGAAACGCATTGTACATTCTTTGGGTGTTGTCTTGCCCTGTGACCTTGCAGCTGGTCAGCAAGAAAAACAGGAGTCTCGAGATGCCTGGGAACTTTGCTGAGAAGGTGGGGAGACTAGATAAAGTAGGTTTTACAGGGAGTTATTAATTTTCAGCAGAGCTGGGGGTTAGGTTTTATATCAAGCAGCATACAACACAGCAAAATTTGCTTTTTATATAGCAACTGCAAATTATAAGCTTTCGTTGTTAGTATTATTGCTATTTTTTAATTCCCTTCTTCATTCCCCTCTTTGTTGCTTTTTATAAACAACACTTTAATACAAAGCAACTCCACTACTTTAATCATTTAAGTTACTATTACCTTTAGAGGTAGCCATTTTGATTTGTTTTTGTCTACTTTTTCCTTCTTTTTTCTTTTTTGATTTAATTTGATTGGTGTTTCTATGAGCTTATTTGCTAGATTTACTTAAGCATATTTATGACTTTGTAGCTGACTGTCAGGGTGGAAGGGTTAATTGTGTTGTAGAGCTTTTTAAGAGAACTCTTTTTGGGAGGAGTGCCTTTGTACTTTTGGTGGACAGCAGGTTGGTGTGTTAGCTTATGGTAAGTGTATAGCACCAAGTTGAATTTTTTGAGCACCAGGTTGAGTTTCTTTTCTGCTATGAGAGGCACGAAATGAACTTTTAGCACCTGATGGCCCCTTCGTGACTGTGGCTGTCTTCGGTTATCCCTCCTCTGAGGAATTTCATCAGTCTTTGGCTAACCAGCCATCTGCCTGGGGCCAACCAGGGTGACAGTTTTGAAGGTTGGAAGGCTGTCGGGGGCTGATGTGCAGAGCACTGTGGGTCCAGGAGCAGAACTATCACACACCTTTAAGTTATTTTTCCTATTGAGTTGCCTGCTTGGGAAAGGTGGTATTAGTAAGGCTTTCTGGGCTCTTGACATAATACTTGCTTTGTTTAAGCTTTTTTTATCCAGACATTCGCTAACAGTTGGGTTTAGCTAGATGAACATCCTTATGTAAGCCCATAGAAAGCATCACTATTATAGATGTTATTTTGAGGTAGTTCTGTTTTCTCTTGAGGTACAGCCCGGTAATTAGTTAATGCCATTAATTGACTGGTGATTTGCTTGGCTACTACAGCTTGTATAGTTGACAGAATACTCCCAATTAAGAGAGGGGTAAGAGGCAAGGAAGTATTAGGCATTTTCCTAATATGATTACTTTCCCCCATTAGGGTTTTAGAACCTCTAAACCATAAAAACCATTTTCCAAAGAGGGAGTCTGGTGACTACCCTTTCCAGGTTTGTACTGGAAATGAGCTAGTTTATGCATTCTGGCGGTAATTTTTATGACGCTGTTTGTTATTATTGATTTCTAGATAGCAGTTTGATAAGTTAAACTTCTTACATACTTCTCCTTTTTGGGCTGAAAGATAATTTAATACTAGTCTGTTCTCGCAAATGGCATTTTTAATCTTTGTGGCTAGTGTGGCTAGCAGATTTAAAGCTTTGGATGTTTCATTGCTTATGATTTTTAGAACCACCTGCAGCCTAATGATGCTGTTTATCATATAGATGGGAGTGCGTTATTCCCATGACCCATTTTGCACCCAAGTAGCTGGGCCATAATAATTGTTTTTTCTGGGGACTAGTCTGTGTATATCCAGTTTCCCATTTGTACATTTATCATAATCGTACCAGTTTATAGCATTACTAATCCAAGCAGGGATTTGAGTAAGCACAGTTTGCTTTTTTGAGGGTTATATGTTTTGCAGTTATGCCATGTGCATGCACTTAGGACTTTTTTAACAAGGGTGTTACAGCAAGTTGGGGCTACAACTATTTTCTTATTTTGAAGAAATATTTTTATTACCTGTTAGGCATCTAAGCATAAGGACACACTTTCGTGATGAGAAGCGGGTACCCAAGTTAGGTTGTAAGGGTTCCTTTTTCTGTTCTTTCACAGAGCTTAAACTATACCCAAGGTAACCTGGATGACTTGAATATCTGTCTGCATCTTCAGTTATAAGTCTTACTAGAAATCAGTACATTAGTTCTTTGTCTTTATATGTCAGTTTCAAGAGCTTCATTAATCCAAACCTACCTGTGATGAGTAAATCCATTCTCCTTGAAGGTAAGAGGGTTTGGGGTCTTAGCTATGTATGCTCACTAGGTAATTGAGCGTACATAGCTAAGACCCTAAACCCTGGACCTTGGTAGAGTCATCAAGATCGTGTGTCCCACCCTTCACTCTCATTGTTTTCTTGGGCTATACCCTGATGCCTCTTCCAGATCATTGCATTACTAGCTACCTTAATTTACTTCTGTTTTCTTTATTTCCATTATTTCTATATGTGTGGAGGCAGAGATACACTTCCATATCACCATTGCCAGTTTGCTGAAGAAAGGTGGAGCAACCCAACTTCTCTCTCTCAATCCCTAGGCCAGCCTGACATGACCAAGAATCGCTGTGTAGTGAGCAAGGAAACCTGATCAATGTACTGCAGGATCTCACTTTGTGGAACTGTTGCTTTGCTATATGCCTTCTTGTAGCAGACAGAGCTGAAAGGAACCTTCAAGAAGAACGAGCTCACATTGCTTGTTTTATAGATAAGGAAACAGATTGCTTGCCTTGGGCAGTATATCTTTATGCTCATCTAATAGTCTTTGTCTAAGGTTGGCTGTATTGGCCTGCACTTATGACCTGTCAGTAATCTTCTTTTTAGCCCTAGTCTTACCTAACCAGTACAAAAATTTAACTGCCAAACGCACTTTTCTTTCCTGTAGTCCTGACAACTTCTTTTTTGTTGATATCCAGGTTCACATTAGAAATATGAGAGTTCATCATTGATATCAGACCATGTTTCTTTCTTTCTTTTTTTTTTTTTTTAGACTGAGTCTCACACTGTCACCTGGGCTGGAGTGCAATGGTGTGATCTTGGCTCACTGCAACCTCCAGCTTCAGGATTCAGGTGATTCCCTTGCCTTAGCCTCCTGAGTAGCTGGATTACAGGCACCTGCCACCATGCCCGGCTAATCTTTTTGTAGTTTTAGTAAAGACGGGGTTTCACTATGTTGGCCAGGCAGGTCTTGAACTCCTGACCTCGTGATCTGCCCGCCTCAGCCTCCCGAAGTGCTGGGATTACAGATGTGAGCCACCGTACCTGGCCAGACCATATTTCTGGTTGGATTCTTTGTAGCCTGATTCATGCTGTAGCCTCTTCACTTTGGGGTCAGATTTCATGGCAACAAATTGGATCTGTTTTAATAACGATCAGAGATGCTGGATTTGTCATGTTGGGATCTTTATAACTCAATATCCCAAATTGTGGACATAGGATTTCATGGAATAAAAATAAACCTGAACAGTATGTCTTTAAATAACAATCATTATATACCCACAATAAAACTGTATTCCAATTAATTCCATTACAATTTGCATGCCGAGTTGCAGATTTGCTATTGGCAAGAGTGAAGCAAGTGGGTGAGTAAAACTGTTTAGATGTGGGAGCATTTTCAGATAGGAGTTTAGTTTTGGTGAATGTGTCCATGCAGGAATTGGACTCCAGGGAGGGTTACGGTACCTCCTGATGGGACCTGTCACCCATGTCTGGGCAATAATGTTGACATTTGAGGCGACAGGCAGGATGCCTGCTTCTAATGTATTTGAGTGAGTAGCTGAGCCAGCCAAGGGTGGGGGGTTGAATGATTAATTCAGGAATGGGATTCTTAGTAAACTGAAGACTTTATTTGGGAACCAAAAACCTTAAAAAATAGACTCTTCATTTCTGAACTGCGTATTTTCCCTGAAAAGTGTATATTTTTTCCCAGCAAAATTTTGCTGGGGGTTACGTTACTGAAGAATGAACAGAGATGACTGAGTGGAGGTGTTATGTAAAGGCATACTGTACTCCAAATCTGAAGACCTACAGCAGACTTAAATTCTGATTCTTGTTATAACTTTTTAAAAGATTTTGTGCATGAATCAAGTTTTAATATACCGTATGATGGTGGATGAGGCTGTTCATTTTACCATTTGTTTGAATTTTCAGGCATGGTTTGGCAGTGTGAGAACTCTATAACATTAACAGATTCAATGAAAAGTAAATATATATGTAAAAAAATACAAATAAAATTTGCATGCTAACAATAGAACTTTGATTTAAAAGTTTTATTCACGTTTATTTTAACCACAATACTAATTGCTATTCCTAAAATATGTTTTTCTTTCTCCTCCTCCTTCATGGAGTTTTAAATGTTTTAATGTCATGGCAAACTCTTTTATTAGCTTAGGATTACTTTATATATATATATTAAGAAAAAAATTAATAGCAATTTACAAGTAAATGTATATTTTTCTTGTATCTTTCATATTTCAAAGAGGCAAGTGGCAGCAAATGTGAAATAAGCATAAGCAAAGTGCTTTCATTTAAGTACTTAGAGAATTAGTCAAGGAGCACTTCCCAGAAGTGTGTTTTGAAGAAGCTTTTAAGAGAAGGTACAAATATTCACTGGTGAAGAGGATGGAGTCAGAAGGAAGGGAAGTAAACACACATTATGCATCGGGAGCTGCACTAGAAGGGGGAATAGATGCTAACAAACATTAAAACGGCTGTTGCAGGATGGTTAAGGAGGCTTTCAGCTGGTGTGGAGAATGCATGTTGAGTCATAGTCATTGGTAAAGTTACTGAGATGTCAGTTCAGCCTTGCTACCTACATTTTGCCACATAATGTGCTAAATCCTAAGGGCAAAGCTAAACAGAAGGGAGAGACAGTGCTTGACCTGTAGGAACTTCTGATCTTGCTGATGAGACAAGGAAACAGGAAGCTAAAGGAGGATCCTTGAAAGCCAGTAAGAGGAACTTGGATTTTGTATGGTATGTGATGACAAGAGCCATTGGAGGTTCTCATGTATCATCTTGCCTCTATCATCTGCTCAGTACGGAGAGGTCTGAGCTGGGGAAGATCAAACTGAGCAGGTGGCTAGGTTTCAAAAATCAATTTTTATAGCAATATGTAATCAGCAGAAGAGCTTTTTCCCACATGAAACTATTTTGAATCACTTTAGAAAAAAATGAGCTGCCTAAAATCTTCTGTCCACGATTGACAATTAATAGAAAATCACTGGTTTCCTTTTGCAAACAGCACTTAATGTCAGTAGATTCAGGCTGTTTTTCAATTTTGCAGTACATTTTTTTACTGAAACCAATTTAGGCAGCTATTTCGTCCATGAGCTTTTGCAGTGGAAAGATGATGTGGGTAGAATGGAATAATGAGGTTCTTTTTCCACACCAAAATATTAGCAAGCTGCTAATGGTTCCATTTTGATACTGTCACTTTCAAAATAAAGGAGAGAGATCCAGTTGCTTATGGAAACATTTTGGAATATGTTTAGAATAGTGCAACTTTGTAATAGTCGATATGGTAAACGATTCAAGGTTTGTTTTTAGTGCATCAGTTTAACTCCATCTTGGCTCAGCCTAAGATAGAAAGTTTCTAGATTTTTATTGCCTATCTAATAAGTCGCCAGGTAATTGGTTTCATGCTGTAGGAATGCAGACTTTATTTTTTCCCTTTCTTCTTGTTTTTCTTCTTTTCATCTGCCTTCTTGCTACTTGCAAACTGTTGTGTGATTTCCACTGTTTCCACTGACCTTCCAGTGGGAAGCCTTCCAAGGTCGTCAGTTTCCTGGAATGACATTTGAGGCGTATTTAAGTGCCTTACAATATTTCTGGGTTGATTTGGCTTCTGGCCCACATGCATTGGTGGTAAGTGTCTGAGAGGCACTACCACAAAAACAACAGGAGCCCTGAGGTCTGGAGGTAGGTTGGGTGGCAGTTGTCCACTTGTCATTTGAAGAGACTGTCCAGGAGAGGCATTGTTTAAGGGGTAGCTCTCTAAAGCCACCTGTGCTTTTGTGTTCGGATTCTTTTTTGTTTGGAGAAGTATATCAGTGAAGTAAGGTTTTATGCCTGTTATGACGTTGATTTCATATGCGTTGTGCCTGTCAGCCAGTGCTCTCCTAGTTAAAATGGGCTGGAAAACATGTGATCCTGAGATACCACTAACAAAGTTTTGGAGGAGAGAATGCCAAATCCCACCACTTATTGGACTCAAAATGACTTGCGGCCATAAGCTGGCCAGGCTCCGGAGAGCTTCACGGTTCCATGCTGAGGTAGGAAAGTCCATCTCAGTATGATAGAGCTGAGAAAAATAAATACTAAGAGTGATGCCTGGATACGTAATCAGGAAATTGTACATTTTGCTGATGCAGCAGTGGTTAGCTTCATTACAAGGGGAGTTGCTGGAATACAGAATGATATGCCTGATGCTGTCATTATTGCATATGGCTGAGTCAAGATAACCCTTCATTTCAAAGAGCATTGATTCTGGATGGATGTAATTCCCGGTGCAACTGCTAGCATGTCCCTTTTGCACCAGGCTACCAGAAGAAGTTTTTAGTTCATAAAATGTGAGGTGTTTTGTTTGATGATATGTTGGCCCATAAGGGAATCCAAAAATCTGACAAAATTCTGTGCGGAAAACTCTTGCTTCTTCACCTGTTCGAATATGGTAAGGACAGTTAGAGCAATCTAGAGAGAAGCTTAGCCAGTAATAAGGTTTTACTATTGTTCCACAATTTGCTAGGTATTCCTCATATAAGGGCTCCATTGCTAGATTTACGGTCTTCTAGCTGCAAACCTAAACAAGGAAGAGAAATTATGTATAAAACCAGTGCAGGAAAAACTAAAGATGATGCATTAATTTATTAAACCATACTTTCTTTAAAGGAAGTAGCATAATAAAGATAGTGATATGTGAATAGGTTAAAAAGTTCAGATTCATTATTCTTTATTGAGACTCCTAGAGCATGGGTGTGAAACAAAAGAGAAAGGCATAATGCAGCTTTACCTGTTTCAAAGACTCCAAGTCAGTAAAGCAAGTGGGTCACCAATGCAAGTGCTAGAAACAGACTGTCTGGAGTGAATTTTTGGGCTTGACCAGTTACCAGCTTAGTGGCCTTTGGCAAGTTATGTAACATCTGGCAGCCACAGCTTTCTTGTCTGTAAAATGAAGATATTAATAGTACTTACCTCATAAGATTGTCTTGAGCCTTGAATGATAGAATAAATATAAAATACTTATTATGTGCTTGCCACATAGTAAGGACTCAGTAAATATTAGCTCTTAGTAGTAAAAGTACAAATCCTAGGGTTTTCTAGATTATTTCTAATTATGAAAGTACAAAAAAAGCATTTTGCATTTTGTTCATAATCTTTCTTCTCAGAATATGATAACATCTAATGTATTATGCAGAACTATTGAGAGCACTTGCATTTACAATCAACTCTTTCTTAAAATCACTGGCAATAATTTGGAGGTTTTTCTTTTTTTTTTTTGAGACTGGGATCATGGGATCTCTTTTGCTTAATGGTAGAGACTTCTTGTAAAAGTGCCACTTGAGTATTCTTTGGGTTGTGGACACTCATTCATTGACATGTAAGAGTTTTCTTTCCAGTGAGTGGGTCTTGTTAGAGGATTTTTGAAAAATTACTATTATGGAAAGCAAATATGGTTCTTTAGAATATTTCAAATCAGTAGTTTCTGGGATGATAAACTCAAAAGCTGAGATCTTTAAGTAATGATTTTTTCCTTTAAAAAATATTCCTTCTGTTGTCATTGTTCCTATAATGCCCTAGAAGCTAGCTATTTTGTTTGGTTTTGAGACAGAATCTTGCTGTGTTGCTCAGATTGCCATGCAGTGGCATGATCATGGCTCACTGAAGCCTCAACCTTCTGGGCCCAAGTCATCTTTGTGCCTCAGCCTCCCAAGTAGATGAGACTACAGGTATACACCACTATGCCCAGATAGTTTTTTTTGTTTTTTAGGAGGGACGAGGTTTCGTTATGTTGCCCATGCTGGTCTCAAACTCCTGGGCTCAAGTGATCCTCCTCCCCTCCAGTCTTTTTGCTGTATGTGTATGCTATGTATAATATAAATAAAGTTATGTTTTAGACCCTGCTTTTTCACTTAATACCGTGCCATGAGCATTTTCCCATGTTATTAAAAATTCTTAAAAAAACACAATATTCATGGCTAATTAGTACTTTGTTATATGACTATAACATTCAGTTTCTTGCTTCTTTTAATTAGTATAACACTTTGATGAATATTTCCATAAAGAAATTATCTATTACATACATCATATAATAAATATTTACTATAAAGAGTCAGAGATTCTTTTTTTTAAAGTATAGATTACTGGAAATCATAATATTAGGTCAAATGTTGTCAAATCGCTTCCTAGTAAGGTGTACCAGTCTTACCACATTCTCTTGCAGTGTTGTTTATCCCAGTTTGAGACGTGAGCACTGGTATTTCTTTGTTGCCATAATGTGTGCCTCTACTATTTCTAGTGAAGTTGAACAGTTTTTGACATGCTTATTGTTCTGTGGTGTTTATTCTTCTGTGAAATATATTTGATTTTTTACCTATTTTTTGCTTGAGGATTTTCTTATTGGTTTACAAGATATCTTTATGCATCAGGAATATTAAATTTGCCATATTTGTTTCTAATTTTTTACCTGGTTTATACAGCCTCTTAATTATGCCAGTGATATTTTAATTGCACCAAATTTTACATTTTTATGTGGTCCAGTGTCTACTATTATGATTTTTTTCTTATTGTATTTAGAAAAGCTTTCCTCATCAAAGCATAATTAAGTATTTCCCATGTTTTCTTCTAGTATTTATGTTTTCACTTTTTACTTGTCAGACAACAAAACTGATAAGGCAGGAAATTTAAATGAGGTAAACTGACCATTGCAACAGAATGTATTTTTCACTTCTCAAAATCTCCTTTATTGTGCCACAATTCTAAACACTTGTGCTAATAAATACATTATGGCCTCTCATATGGAAGTGCTTTGTTCACCTTGTGTCTTCCTCAACCCAGATGAGCTCAGCCGTTGCTGTATTTGATACAGCTTGATCTCTAGCCTGAAACCTGCAGTGTCCCTATGCGATTCCTGTCCTGGGCAGAAAATATGTTAAAAGCTTCAACCCAACTCTAGGTGAAGTGTGACTTTACTCATGCCACCATTATCTCAGTGGCTAATATCCTGCAGCAACTCTGGCACCACATACCCACCAGATTCTAGATTTCCCCCAGCTTCTGCTGTGTCATCTTAATCCATAGGATTGGACATTAGCTTGTTTTTTCCTTAGTACTACATTTTCCTGATGTAACTGAATTCCTACCTGAGGCTTCCTAGACCTTGTCATAGCTTTCCTTCCAGGGAGCTGGATTTAGCCGTTGGCAGTAGATGATCTCTTGGAACCTGATGCCATTTCGTGCTTGCTCCCAAGCATTGTTTTCTCCCTGGACCTCTTCCTCACTTAGCTTTCCTCATTGGGCTGGGTAGATCTCTCCATCAGAACTTGCCAAAACCAAGCCCAAACTCGCATGCTTTTTAATATTGTGCCCTTAATGCAGTCAACCCCTGGGTGGTCCACCAGACATCCGGGTTACTACTCAAATTATAATTTCAACTCACTCACAGACAATACACAGATTGATTTGGCTAAGTCTTATGGAAACAGAACCAAGAGGCACTTTTCGATCTTGATCACTATTTCTTAAGGTGGTGTGTATGTAGAGTTAACTATATATAATGGTCCCATAATTACCCTTTGGAGAAACAAAAGTCTTTGTGTGTTTTTAGATAAAGGTAGCAAAATGGAAACTTCTTGTCGCTTTTCTAAGCACTTCTTCCTTTACACCCCTGTCTTCTGTGGCTGTTTTAGCCGGAAATGATACGTCATGGCTGTCTTTAAGAGAGGACAGTGGCCGTGACACATAGTGGAGGAAGCTCTGTCGTCTCATTCTTGCTGATGGCTTTTCGTTGTCAAGCAACTGTAATTTCCTATTGGTGAAGTTTTCACTTTTTCAGAATCTGTCTGGGCTTGTTCTTTGATCACCCTCATCTGAAGAGGAAGCAGGAAAGAACTGTTGCCCCCTTTGAACGCTTATAGAATTCATGGTTTATTGTATCAATTTGTTACCAATCACAGACTGTCTTGTTAACTTTTGATATCTATCATTTTATTCTCCCCTAACCAGGTGGAAATGTACCCTGTTTAGGCCCAGGGCCTACCTCAGCAACCGTGATTGTCTCGCTAGCCAGGTTGCTTAAGACTTGTTTCCCTGGTAGCCGGTGTCCCTACCTTCCTGCCTAGCCCTTTTTCTTTTGCCTTGTCTGTGCTTGGGAAACGCACGTTATACTCTGTGGAGCGTATCTGCTGGCAGTAAGAACCAGAGATATGTAGAGCCCAGCATGCTGGAGGGCTCTCTGCATCTGGCCGTGAGTGGCCCCTGGACTGGGACCGTGGGAGGACAGCCTTCCATAGTTTAACATAAATGAACCACACTGTAAGAACAATCTGCTCTCATTTCACTCAGCTAGGATTTAGCGCGTACTGTTAAAGCACAGTTTGCACTGGAGTAATTGGAGAACGGAGTTTGCCCTTCACAATCTGTGCACAATCTGTTAGCAGCTAAAAACAAATGTTAGCAGTTGTAATTACCATCAATTTGCCTCCAGGCTTGGATCACATTCCAGGTGTTAGAAGAGATGGTCCGTTTCCTTTTTTTATTCCTTTAAGTCCCATGCCCAGTTTCAAGTAGCTTCACAGGGCAGTTGCGCTGCAAAGATTCACCTTATAATAGGCTCAGGACTCTTTCACAGCTTGTGTCGATTCGTTCATGTGAACTTTGCCGTTTCAAGTTAGAAAGACCTTGCTGAGGTGTGGCTACCTCTATGAACACTGTTGAATGGGTGCCATGGTAACGTTTGCAAAGTAGCTACTGCTAGGATACAGCTCTGACACTTGTTACTTTATTTGCATATCAAGCCACCTGTTCCAAAGATGAAAATATACAGGACTGCATATTCCAGTCTGGATAAAAGGGTAATAGCTGACTGTTGAAGAGAACGCGTTGAGGTTTTCCTTCTTCTAGCTGAAGAATCAAGTTCTGAGTGCCTGCTCTTCAGCATTTTCCACTGGTCTAGAGTAAGTGCCAGGCCTGGTGATTCTCTTGCCTGTGCAGGTGCCAGTGCTTCTCCTTGGGAGGGTTGCCCTCTGTGAGAGGGAGCAGAGAGCTGACTTCCCCCAAGGGCCCCACAGTCCTTAAAGGGGGTGTTCTCGAGTCTTTCTAAACCTGGACTATGTGTTAGCAGTTTCCCTCCTCTTAGAAATTGCCTGGGAGATTCTTGCTATTGGTATGCATGTTGTTCCCTACAGTTTAAGACAAGCTTTGTTCTTGGATCAGTTGTAGTCCCTTCCCTGTGGCCCATAGAAGAGTCACTTGTTTTTCTCCATTCTTTTCCTTAGTTTCCCTTGACCCCCACACCGTCTCCTAGACATGAGGCACATTGATAGTCATGGTTCACTGTTTGTGAATCACTCTGGATTATTCCCTCATTCCTCTTCCCCAGGCCACCTAAAGGAGCAAGTGGGTATCGCTACTGTGTACATTCCAGTAGTAACTGCTGGCTGTAAGCAGACATACTCTAAAAATATCCCAGGGATACTGAGCACGCAGAGGGCACCTTTTGCCTTCTCCCAGCTTCGCCACTCTCGTTTCCACTGTCAAACTTCCAGACTGCACAACAGCAGGTATCATTTCTCGTGCAGAGTGCGCCTTCTAGACAGAAGATTTTTGTCTCCTAAGGGTCTCAGGTGCACTCATGAGCTCCTCAGCTGGTTATTTTCAGTTTCATCTTCCTTGGTGCTTTCTCTGGCACGTGGTTACTGCTGCATCCTGTCTCTTCCCCACCATTTGCTATGGGTCATGCCTTTGTTCAAATTTCTTGCTCCCATTTTCGTAGCATCTTCTAACTGAATGAACTTGTAAATATGAAACTGAAAGTTGATCCTCATGGCTCATTTTTTAATTTAATTCTAATAATTGATAAATATTGCAAACATTACTTTAAAAATATTACTTAACAAAAGCTGTTTTGATAGTTCTGTAAGAAAGTATTAGCTGTCTGACAGCTTCCAATGAGGGGAGGAAAAGACAAAAAATATAATCCCCAAATCTGCACAGCATCCCCTGTGCACCGTGTACCTTCAGTGGTGGATTAGGTGCTCAGTAAATGATACACCTATGGAAGGTTAAGCCTAAAGAAACAGGAAAAACGAGGCTTTGTCCATTGATATATTTACCAATTGCATTTTAGGGTGATTTTAGGGATAGGCAACCTCAGTTAGCCATCATTTTTTAAAGGTAGTTGTCTGTTAGATATAGGAAGACTCCAAGGAAGGTTAAGTTTGCAATATTCCATTTAGGTTGCTCAATATGACTTTTAAGATTACGTTTCATCATGAGGAAACGAAGCTCCTTGACCATAGTTCCTGTTCACAGTTCTTCTTGCTAAATTGCCATGTATCAGAAAGGAGATGCTTGGAAGAAATGTCTAGCTTCTCCAGCAGACTCCTTTCTTCTCTGTTCTGTCTTCGTTAATCTGCCATGTTTCATCTTCATTCAGATGAGTTATGATGTATATTATTTATATAAAGCTATTATGAGATTATAATGAAGATTTACAAAGGCCAAACTCTCCTACAATGATATACATTTTTAAGAAACATGTACTCAGTTTGGCACTCCAAAAATTAATTATCTATATTCTGGCAACCCAATTTGGGGTCTATGCAAGATGGCTCATGTGTTGCTAGTTGCTGCTTATAAGGCAACTTTCTCTTTGGATGGCAGGAAGCAAAATATTTATAAGTTATTGATAAAATGTTAAACTTTTATTTGAACATATGGTACCCAACTAATTATATAATTCATCACTTTCGTAGCAGTTTGGTTGACACTGAATAATAATGCTCAAATTCATGTAGCAGTAACAAACTACCTGATAAAATGAACCTAATTAGAAAGCAAGCTTCAAGTGAAGATCAGAGGATGAAGTAGATTTCATGGAACTCACTAAGGAGTTAGATGGGAAAAATGAGATAAGAAAAGCACTGGAGTTGAGACGAAAAGGAGACAAAAGAGCAGAGGGTGGTCTTCGAGCTCGGGGGTCATAAACAGGATGGCCACTAGGTGGCGGCGCAGTCTTAACAGTGGGGAGCTTTCTGTAGGACCACCCTTAATTTGCTAACACCACAGACTTTCTCTCAGAATTGATTTTCCTCATTATCCTAGGGGAGACAGCAGCAAACGTTTAGAATTAAAAGTGACTCCTAAAACCTAAACCGAATAAAAGTGTAGGGTAAAGGCACCGTCTTTACTTCTACAGGCTGTTTAGATGCTCTAAGGAAGGCGTTAACTATCTGTGGGAAAGGACCAATTGACTTTTCCAAACCATCTGTTAAACATTGCTTTGGGCTGAGCTTGTACACTAGGCCCCAGCCAACCAGACCAAACCAAAACGGAGTCACTCTTACTAAATGTGATGTAAACTGAAATTTTCCGAAAGCAAATAGATCCCAAAGCAGACCAGGTTTTTGTTGTTGTTGTTGTTGTTGTTGTTGTTGTTTTGTTTTTTTTTCTTTCTTCTGAAAACAGGAGATTCCAGCACAAGGAGGTCCCCTTGGCTCCCTAACTCTTACAAAAAAGTAACCCGAAATCCTTGTTCCCACCTTAAAAACCAACTGCTCTGCTCTTTCTTGGTGGGATCTAAGACCAAATAAGTACATGTATGGTGGTAACAGAGTGACATCAATGCTTAAAGTTTTGGTCGGTGTCAAAAGTAAGAGGTTGACCAAAAGGTGGGGAATTGTTAAATTAAGTTTAGCCTAAAGCTGCCTCCTTACATATTTTAAGTTCGTCTTAAAGGTTTCTTCGTACACAGCTAACTGCAACCTAACTGGAATATAAGTGAACTATAACCTACTCTTATACCAATCACCAGGTTTTGGCCAAAGGCAGCCAGCTGTTCAAACAGCATTCAAATCGGGGAAATGCCAAGCTGTAACAAACCCAGCTGTTTCTGTACCTCACTTCCATTTTTCTTATGTCCCTTTCCTTTTTCTGTCCACAAATCCTCTCTGACCATACAGCAGTGCTGGAGATGCTCTGAACCTGTTCTGGTTTGGGGAGCTGCCTGCTTTGCCAGTCATTCCTTGATCAATTAAACTCTGTTAAATTTAATTTGTTTAATGATTTTCTTTTAACACATAATACACTAATACTTTTGTAAAAGTTGATAAAAATGATATAATAGAAAGAAGATAAGAAACAGAACATAAAGCTATTTTTTGGTAATTAAACAGATATAAACAGATCAACAGATATAAAATTTTAAAATTGCTTTTCAATAAATACAAACAGAACACTTCTCTATTTTTGCTTTTGTTGTCTGTATTTTTGGTGTCATGTCCAAGAAATCATTGCCAAGATGAAAGTTATGAAACTTATCCTCTTATGTTTTCATGTCAGAGTTTTAGTTTCAAGTCTTATGTTTAGATCTTTAGTCTATTTTGAGTGATTTTTGTGTATGATGTAAGACAAAGGTCCAATTTCATTTTTTTGTATGTGAATACCCCGTTTTTTCATCATCATTTGTTGAAGAGACTATCCTTTCCTATTGTGTAGTTTTGACATCCTTGTCAGAGATCAATTGACCACACATTCATGGTTTTATTTCTGGGTTCTGTTCTGTTTTATTTGTTTATATGTCTGTATTTGTGTAAATATGAACAGAACAAGCTGGGCGTGGTAGCTTACGCCTGTAAACCCAGCACTTTGGGAGGCCGAGGTGGGAGGATCATGAGGTCAAGAGATCAAGATCATCCTGCCTAATATGGTGAAACCCCATCTCTCCTAAAAATACAGAAATTAGCCGGGTGTGATGGTGCATGCCTGTAATCCCAGCTACTTGGGAGGTTGAGGTGGAAGAATCGCTTGAACCCGGGAAGCAGAGGTTGCAGTAAGCTGAGATCCTGCCACTGCACTCCAGCCTGGTGACAGAGTGAAACACTATCACAAAAAAAAAACAACAACAAAAAATATGAACAGAACAAACATGGGAAAAAAGAATTACAAAACTATATATGTTGTTTATTGAAAGTATGGATATAGATAATTAATATAGAAAATCACTATTACTCATTATATTCAAAATTGTAATTAAATTAAAAAGTTATCAAGGAAATAGTAAATCTTTATATTCAATGTTCTATATACACACATTTTGTGAGTATTTTGCATATTTATTTATACTGTTTTTATTGTGACCAGCTAACTTGCTTTTTGCTTTATGTTGAATTGATGATAACATTTGCAGAATGTAGTGTATATCTAACCTATTTTTATGTTTTGTTTTTTTAGCACCATAATTGAGGAAACCAGTCTCAAGAAGTATGTTGATGGGAATATAGGAAGACGTATATATACATATTTTGAGATGGAGTCTCACTCTGTAGCCCAGGCTAGAGTGCAGTGGCATGATCCTGGCTCACTGAAACCTCCGCCTCCCAGGTTCAAGCAATTCTCCTGCCTCAGCTTGCTGGGTAGCTGGAACTACAGACATGTGCCACCATGCCCAGCTAATTTTTTTTGTATATTGAGTAGGGACAGGGTTTCACCATGTTGGCCAGGCTGGTCTTGAACATCTGACCTCGTGATCCACCTGCCTCAGCCTCCCAAAGTGCTGGGATTACAGGTGTGAGCCCCCGTGCCCAGCCTAGGAAGAGATCTTAAAGCAATTTCATGAGCTTGAGATGTTCATTTTTCTTCTTTTGAGGATACAATTATTGTTCACTTAATACGTAGTAAGAACAAGCATAAAATCAAGAAGAACAAGAATTTTTTTGTTTCGTTTAATTTTTTAATAGAGAACAGGGTTTTGCCATGTTGCCCAAGCTGGTCTTAAACTCTTGGGCTCAAGCGATCTGCTTGCCTTGGCCTTCTGAAATGTCGGGATTACAGGAATGAGCCCTAGCACTCATCCAAGAGTTTTTAAAAGGTACTCAAATACATCAATTTTATTGTTTTTCTATACATGCATTTATTTGCTACTGAAAATTGCAAAAATAGCACATCAAACTTTCTTTTTCAAGTTTTTGAAAACCAGAAAATCTAATTATTATGCTCTAACCACACTACCCAGTGTTTGCTTTACATTCTTTCCCCACAAGTTGCTTTGCTTCGAATTCTTGATGTTGGGTTTCATGGCCAGATGCAGAGGCTTATGCCTGTAATCCTAGCACTTTGAGAGGCTGAGGCAAGCAAATTGCTTGAGCCCAGGAGTTCAAGTGCAGCCTAGGTAACATGGCAAAACACTATCTCTACCAAAAATACAAAAATTACCAAGTATGGTGGCAGCTACTCAGGAAGCTGAGGTGGGAGGATTGCTTGAGCCTAGGAGGCTGAAGCTGCCATGAGCTGAAATTGTGCCATTGCACTCCAGCCTCCAGCCTGGTGAAAGAGTGAGACACTGACCAACAGCAACAAAACAAATTCTTGATGTTGGGTTTCATGTCATGATTTTAGGCTCTCTTCTGTGTCACATGGGAATGCTTATGTTCTGTTGGTGCTTCTTTAAGTCAAATCAAGGAGTAGAGATAAAATATATTGAGGTTTTTCAGATCCCTTCAAACTGTACCAATCCCTTATGAAATACTGGCATCATGGTAGGAAGGAAAAGATACAAGAAGAAAAATATATCATAGAAATTATTATTATAGTTATTGATACACAGGCTATCCTAGCATAAAGTAGCTTTCTCAACCTGCTGCATAAAATTATCAACAAGAAAGAAAACTACAAGAATGGCTGAATTGGCTTGGTGTCCTAATTCCCTATTCTAACATGGTTTAAACTAGTGATTCTAACAACTGATCGTTCTAGGCAGACTCTTAACTAACTTCACTAATTTTTGTTTAGGGTTATTACTCTGGCTAGCCTACAATACAGATGACAGTTTAAAATTTTAATTTAATAAAACATTGTATTTAATAAAAAAATTCTTACTGTATATATTTAAGGTATACAAAATGATGTTTTGATACGCATGTACATACTGACGTGATTACAGTTAAGCAAGTTAATGTATTTCTCTCCTAACATAGTTACCTTTTTTGGGGTATGTGTTGTGTGGTAAGAGCACATGAACTATCTCCTGGAAAATTTCCTGTATACAATACAATATTATTACCTTATTCATCCTATATAACCGCAACTTTGTACTATTTGACCTACATCTCTCCATCATCACCTGACTGCCCTTGGTAATCATTGTTCTGTTCTGTTTCTCTATATTTGACTTTTTAAAGATTCCACATATAAGTGAGATCATGTAGTATTATTCTTTCTGTATCTAGCTTATTTCACTTGGCATAATGCCCTTCATCTGTGTTTTCGTAACTGTTGGGACCTCCTTTTTAAAGGCTGAATGATATTCCACTATATATGTGTGTGTGTATATATATATATATATATATATATGTATATATATGCGTGTATATATACACATATGTATATATATGCATGTATATATATACATATGTATATATATGTGTGTGTATATATATGTATATATACATATCTCACAAGTTTTTATCTATTCATCTATCAGTGTACATTGTCTATATCTTGGCTACTGTGAATAATATACTGCAACATGGGAGCACATGCTGATTTCATTTCCTTCAAATATATACTCACAAGGGGGATTGCCACATCATATATATATTTTTAAACAGGTCGTCATTTCATTTATTTTCAACTTTTATTTTGGTTTCAAAGGTACATGTGTAGGTTTGTTATATAGGTAAATTGCTTGTTGTGAGGGTTTGGTGTACAGATTATTTTGTCACCCAGGTCATAAGCATTGTACCTGACAGGGAGTTTTTTGATCCTCAGCCTCCCACCCTCCACTCTCAAGTAGGCCCTAGTAGTGGCTGTTGTTCTTTTCTTTATGTCCACATATACTCAAAAGTTTAGCTCCCACTTATAAGTGAGAATGTGCAGTATTTGGTTTTCTGTTCCTGTGTTAGTTTGCTTAGGATAATGGTCTCCAGCTTCAACCATGTCACTGCAAAGGACATGATCTCATCTTTTTAAATGGCTGCATAGTATTCCGTGGTATATATGTATCACAGTTTGAAAATCCACTTTGCCATTGATGGGTATTTTGGTTGATTCTATGTCTTTGCTGTTGTGAATAGTGCTGCAATGAATACATGAGTCTGTGTGTCTTCATAATAGAATGATTTATATATTTTAAAGTATATACCTGATAATGGGGTTGCTGGGTTTCATGGTGATTCTGTTTTAAGTTCTTTGAGAAATCACCATGCTGCTTTCCAGAGTGGCTGAACTAATTTACATTCCCACCAGCAGTGTATAAGTGTTTTCTTTTCTCCATAACCTCACCAGAATCTGTTATTTTTTCACTTTTTAATAATTGCCATTCTGACTGTGTTTAGATTCATTTTTTACACATCAGTGTCCAGTTTTAGCACCACTTATTGAAAAGACTACCTTTGCTCCATTATATTGTCTTTGCTCTTTTGTCAAAGATTATTTGATTATATTTATGTGGGTGCATTTCTAGGCTTTCTGTTTTATTTCAGTGATATGTTTGTCTGCTGTTTCACCAGTATCACAATGTCTTGATTACTGTATCTCTATGGTAAGCCTTGAAGTCAGAGATAGTGTCAGTCCTGTGATTTTCTTCTTCTAATATTGAGTTGGCTATTCTGCATCTTTTGCCTTTCATTATAAACTTTAGAACCAGTTTGTCAATACCCAAAAGATAACTTGCTGGGATTTTGACTGGGATTGTGTTAATCTATAGATCAAATTGAGAAGAACTGACATCTGAGAATATTGAGTCTTCCTATTCATGAACGTGGACTATCTCTCCATTTATTTAGTTCTTCTATGATATCTTTTATCAGAGTTTTGTAGTTTTCCTAAGAAAGATTTTATGTATGTTTATATATATATATATATATAGATAGATAGATAGATAGATAGATAGGTAGATATAGATATGGGGGGGAGAGAGAGAGAGAGAGAGATTGGGACAGAGAGAAAGAGACAGAGAGAATGTCAGATTTGTACCTAGCTATTTAATATTTTTGGATGCTAATGAAAATAGTAATGTGTTTTTAATTTCAGATTCCTTTTGTTCACTCCTGGTATATAGGACAGTGATTGACTTTTGTATGTTAACTTTGTATCCTGTAACCTTGCTGTAATTGCTTATTATAGTTCCAGGAGTTTTTGGTCAATGCTTCTTGGATTTTCTACATAGAAAATCCAAATGTCATCTGAAAACAAAGACAGTTTTATTTCCTCCTTTCCAATCTGTATACTTTTTAAAAACACCAGTCTTATTGTGTTAGCTAGGATTCCAGCATAATGTTGAAAAACAGTTGTAAGAGGGGACATTCTTTGTTTTGTTCCTGATCTTAGTGGGAAAGCTTTATGTTTTTTTACCATTAAGTATGATGTTAGTTGTAGATTAAAAATAAAATCAAGGTAAGAAAGTTCCTCCCTATTCCTAGTTTGCAGAGAGTTTTTAAAAATAATTAATGGGTGTTAGATTTTTGTCAAATGCCTTTTCCACATTCATTGATATGTGGAAAAATCATAGGATTTTTCTTCTTTAGCCTGTTGATGTGATGGATTACATTAATTGATTTCAAATGTTGAATCAGCTTTGCATAGCTGGGAGAAGTCCCACTTGGTTGTGTTGTGTAATTCTTTTCATACATTCTTGAATTCAGTTTGCTAATACTTGTGTTGATAATTTTTGCATCTATGTTCATGAGAGATATTGATCTGCAGTTTTCCTTTCTTGTAATGTCTTTGTCTAGTTTTGATATTAGAGTAATACTGGTCTCATAAAGTGAGTTAGGAAGTATTCCACTTGCTTGTATCCTCTGAAAGACATTGTAGATAATTGGTATAATGTTTTACTTAAATTTTGGGTAGAATTCAATGAACCTATGTGGCCTGGTGCTATATGTTTTGGAAGGTTGTTAATTGTTTAGGCCTATTAAGACTGCCTATTTAACTTGTGTAAGCTTTGGAAGATTGTGTCTTTCAAGGAGTTGGTCCATTTCATCTAGGTTGTCAAATTGGTGGGCATAGATTGTTCATCATGCTCCTTGATTATCCTTTTAATGTCTGTGAGATCCGTAGTAATGATGTCACCTCTTTCATTTCTGATATTAGTAATTCATGTCCTTTTCTTTTTCTTAGTTAACCTGGCTTGAGGCTTATTGATTTTATTGATCTCTAAAGAAAATGTATCAGCTTTTGGTTTTATTGATCTTATCCACTGATTTTCTATTTTTAATTTTATTGATTTCTGCATTGATTTTTATTATTTCATATTATTCTGCTTACTTTCAGTTTAATTTGCTCTACTTTTTCTAGTTTCCTAGAGTGAAAGCTTAGATGCCTAACTTAAGGTCTTTCTTTTTTTCTAATGTATGCATTTGCTATAAATTTGCTATAAATTTCCATCTAATTATTGCTTTTGCTGCATCCCCCACATTTTGAAATATTGTATTTTCACTGAGTTCAAAATACTTTTCAATTTATCTTGTAATTTCTTTTTTAACCCACGTATTATTTAGACATTTGTTGTTTAATCTCCAAGTATTTTGGAATTTTCCAGCAATCTTTCTTTTTTATTTTTTAAAAAGTTGAGATGGGGTTTCACCATGTTGCCCAGGCTGATCTCGAACTCCTAAACTCAGGCCATCCACCTGATTTCAGCCTCCCAAAGTGCTGGGATTACAGGTGTGAGCCACCACGCATGGCAGGAATTTTCCAGCTGTCTTTCTGTTTTTGATTTCTAGTTGTAACTTCATTGTGATCTGAAAGCAGCAGACACTATGATTTCTATTCATTTACATTTGTGAAGATATGTTTTAGGGTCCAGAATATGGCCAATTTTGTAAGTGATTCATGTGAGCTTGAGAAGAATGTGTATGCAACTGGTGTTGAATGAAGTAATTTATAGTGTCAATTATATACAGTTGATTGATGGTGCTACTGAATTCAGCTATTTCATTACTGATTTTCTGCAGGCTGTATCTGCCCATTCTGATTGAAGAGTGTTAAAGTTTTCAATTTTAATAGGGGATTAATCTTTTTCCTTGGAGTTCTGTCTGGTTTTGCTTCACATGTTTTGATGCTCTGCTGGTAGGCACACAAACATTAAGCACTGGTATGTCTTCTTGAAGTTTGATCCCTTAACCATTTGGTAATGCTCCTCTTTATTCTTGACAACTATCTTTGCTCTGAAGTTTACTCTGAAATCAGTGTAGCTACTTCAGCTTTCTTTTGATTAGTGTTAGCACGGTATATCTTGCTTTATCTCTTTCAATCTCTATGTGCCTTTGTATTTAAAGTGGGTTTCTTTTAAACAACATATAGCCATGTTTTTTTTTTTTTTTTGAGACGGAGTTTCACTCTTGTTACCCAAGCTGGAGTGCAACGGTGCGATCTCGGCTCACCGCAACCTCCGCCTCCTGGGTTCAGGCAATTCTCCTGCCTCAGCCTCCTGAGTAGCTGGGATTACAGGCACGTGCCACCATGCCCAGCTAATTTTTTGTATTTTTAGTAGAGACGGGGTTTCACCACGTTGACCAGGATGGTCTCGATCTGTTGACTTCGTGATCCACCCGCCTTGGCCTCCCAAAGTGCTGGGATTACAGGCGTGAGCCACCGTGCCCAGCCCCCATGTTTTGTTTTTTTTTAGATTATTCTGACAATCTGTCTTTTAATTGATGTATTTAGAGCATTGACGTTTAAAGAAATTGTTGACATTTGGATTAATATTCACCTGACTTAATACCATTTTTTATTTGTTGCTCTTGTTCTTTGTTTCTGTATTTGTCTTCTACACTTTTTCTACCTTTTCTATTTTTTGTTGAGCAATCTCTATGATTGTATTTTATTTCTTAGCACATCAGTTGTACTTCTTTTTAAACATTTTTTTAGTGACTGTCTTTAGAGTTTGCAATATTCATTTTTAACTAATCTAAGCAGACTTTCAAATAACACTTTATGGCTTCAGGTAGCACAAGTACTATATAATAATAAAATATTTCTACCCTCCCATCTTTTATATCATTGCTGTCATTTATTTTACTTACATGCTTACGTGTGTGTGTGTAATTAAATGTATTGTTGCTAATATCATTTTAAACAAATCGTCATGTTAGATCAATTACAAATAAAAAAAAATAAAAGTTTTTTTTACCATCACTTATTCATTCTCAAATGCTCTTCTTTTATGTAAATCCAAGGTTCTGATCTATATCATTTTCATTCTCACTGAAGAACTTTTTAAAGTATTACTTGCAGGTCAGGCTTACTGACAACAGATTCTCTCAATTTTTGCTTGTCTGAGAAAGTCTTTATTTCTCTTTCACTTCTGAATGTTAATTTCATAGGGTATGGAATTCTGGGTTGTTGGGGTTTTTTTCTGTCAACACTTTAAATATGTTCTTCCACTCTCTTGTTGCTTGCATGGTTTCTGAGGGGTGTAATTTTTATCTTTGCTTCTCTGATCATAAGGTGTTTTATCATTTATTTTAAATTTAATTTAATTAATTTTTTTTAAGAGACAGTGTCTCACTGTATTGCCCAGGCTTGTCTGGAATTCCTGGCCTCAAGTGATTCTGCCACCTCAGGCTTCCAGAGTGCTCAGATTACAGGCATGAGTCACCACACCTGGCTGATTTTTTAATTTACGTTTAATTTTCTGAAGTTTGAATATGTATGCCTAACCATAGTTTTTGTTTGTTTTCTTTTTGTTTTGCATTTATCCTGCTTTGTGTTCTCTGAGCTTCCTAGATCTACAGATTGGTGTCTGACATTAATTTAGAGAAATGATCACTCCTTATTGCTTCAAATATTGCTTTTGCTCTTTTCTTTTTTTCCTTTCCTTTTGGGATTTTCATTACATCTATTTACACCCTTTGTAGTTGTGCCCCAGCTTTTGGGTATTCTGTTCTGGGTTTTTATTTTCAGTCTGTTTTCTTTTTGCTTTTGGTATTGGAAATTTTTATTGTTATGTCCCCAAGCTTCGAGACTTTTTCTTCAGCATGTCCAGTCTACTAATGGGTTCATGAAAGGCATTCTTTATTTCTGTTACAGTGTGGTTGTTGTTTTTAATCTCTGTGATTTCTTTTTTGTTCTTAGAATTTTCATGTTTCTGCTTACATTATATACCTGTTCTTGAATGCTATCTACTTTTTCCATTAAAGTCCTTAGCATGTGAAGCATAATTGTTTTAAATTTCTGGCCTGATAATTCTAGCACTTCTGCCATATGTGACTCAGTTCAGTTATGCTTGTTCAGTTTCTTCATATCTTTAAACTGTGTTCCTTGTCTTTTAGTTTGCCTTATAATTTTTTGTTAAAAGGTACACATGATGTAGCACTGGATAAAAGGAACTGCAGTAAATAAGCCTTTAGTAACGTAGTGGCAAGGTGTAGGAGGAAGGGGAAGTGTATTAGTCCATTTTCACACTGCTATGAAGAAATGCCTGAGACTAGGTAATTTATAAATAAAACGAGGTTTAATGCACTCATGGTTCCACATGGCTGGGAAGCCTCACAATCATGGCAGAAGCTGAAGGAGAAACAAAGGCACATCTTACATGGCAGCAGGCAGGAGAGAAGTGCTGAGCAAAAGGGGGAAAAACCCCTTATAAAACTGTCAGATCTCACGGAACTCACTCACTGTCATGAAAACAGCAGCATGAGGGTAATCACCCGTATGATTCAAGTACTTCTCACCGGGTCCTTCCTACGACATATACATTATGGGAGCTACAATTTAAGATGAGATTTGAGTGGAGACACAGCCAAACTATATCAGGAAGCGTTCTTTGGTCTTAGGAGTAGGTCTCTGTCTTTTGGTGAGCCTATGCCCCTGAATTGTGAACTTCATCCCTATTTCTCAGTCCCTATCTCTCTCCATCTCCTCATCCCCACTCCCATACTTTACACAGGAAAGAATGACTTAGAAGGGGTTGGAACTGAGTATTTCTTTTCTTCCATGTGGAAAGCTACAGGGAGCTGCGGTTGGCTATTTCCCTTTTCCCGGGTTGATCAGGTTCTGATAAAACCTCAATAGTTTCTGGTAAAATAGTTTCTTCTGAGGCCAGGCTTTCTTAAGAACAGAATGCCCTGGCACATTTCAAAATTGGTTTTATTTTTTGTCCCTCTGCTGGAATCACGAGGGAATTTTTCTCTGATATTTGCTGTGAGGTAGAGCTCCTGGACATAAAACCTACAAAAGTGTGGAAGCCCCACGTGACTGGGTCTCTCTGGAGTTTTAAACTTACAGTTGTCTCCACTGAGCCTCTAGCAATGCTTTAATTACAGTTCAAGTTTTCTTATCCCAGCACTTGCTCCTGTGGAGGTTTTTGCTTGGGAGTTTATGTGCTGATAAGTTGTGATTCTCAGTATCTGCCTGTCTCTGAAATTTGGGGCAGTGATTTGTCCTGCAACTCTACTTTTCTGATACATCTAAGAAGAGTCACTGATTTTTCAGTCTGTTCCAGTTTTTACTTGATGTTAGGATGGAGTAGCAACTTCTAAGTTCCTTACATGCTGAACCAGTTTGTGTCTTTTTAATGCTGAATCATTCCATTGTATGGATATACTACAATCTGTTTATTCATCTGCTGGTGGACATTTGGATTGTTTCTAGTGTTGGGCCTCTGTATTAGTCCATTTCATACTTCTGTAAGAACTGCCTGAGACTGGTGATTTATAAAGGAAAGAGGTTTAATTGACTCGCAGTTCAGCATGGCTGGGGAGACCTCAGGAAGCTTACAATTATGGCAGAAGAGGAAGGGGGAGCAAGATACCTTCTTCACGAGGCGGCAGGAAGGAGAAGTGCCAGGTGAAAGGGGAAGAGTCTCTTTTGAAACCATTAGATCTTGTGAGAACTCATTCACTATCATGACAACGCATGGGCAAAACTGCCCCATGACTCAGTTACCTCCACCTGGTCTCTTCCTGGACATGTGGAAATTATGGGGTTATAATTCAAGATGAGATTTGGGTGGAGACACAAAGCCTAACCACATCAGCTGTTATGCAAAAGCTGCTCTGAACATTCATGTTTAAGTCTTTGTGTGTACATATGTTTTCATTTTTCTTGCATGTATACCCAATAGTGGAATTGCTAGGTTTTATGATAAATACATTTCAACTTTTTAAGAACTGCCAAACTGTTTTCCAAAGTGGTTTACCATTGTACACTCCCACTAGCAATTTATGAGCATTCCAATTGCTCCACATCCTTGCCAATACTTGATATTGTTAGTGAAAGGAAGCATTTACTATATCAATTTAGAAAGACTAGTTTCTTTTTTTTCTTTTATTTTTAGATGCGGTCTTGCTCTGTTACCAGGCTAGAAGTACAGTGTCATGATCTTGGCTCATTGTAACCTCTGTCTTCCTGGTTCAAGCGATTCCCCTGCCTCAGCCTCCTGAGTAGCTAGGACTACAGGCATGTGCCATCACGCTTGGCTAATTTTTTGTATTTTAGTAGAGATGGGGTTTCACCATGGCTAGGATAGTCTCCACCTTCTGATCTTGTGATCCACCTGTGTCAGCCTCCCAAAGAGCTGGGATTACAGGCTTGAGCCACCACGCCCGACTACTAGTTTCTTTGAAGCTTGCCATTTGCAGGAAGGGAATGAAGTGTGGATGGGACTCTGTAGTGCTCTAGTTTCTTCATTTGGGTAGCTAATGCCCAATAAATCTCCAAAGATACCATACTTATCAAGAAATTTGATATTTAAATTATCACTACTTTCAGCTTCTCTTTTTCAAATTTCTTCCAAATGGAGCTAAACTCAGTTCAATCTGGTTTTCCAGTTAGGTAGAGTATATGCAAGCTGAGAGGAAGTATTATGGCTGTAGACTCAGTAGGGCATATGGTGAGCTCTGAAAATCCTCCAAGTGGTTGCTGTTGAGAAATTCATTGTCAGTCTAGTTGTTTTGTTATAGATAATTTTTCTTTGTGACTTTTAAGAAAGTTTCCTTACCTTTGATTTTTTTATTTTTATTTTTATTTTTAGGTAGAGTCTTTCTCTGCCACCCAGGCTGGAGTACAGTGGCTTGATCTCAGCTCACTGCAACCTCTGCCTCTGGGGTTCAAGTGATTCTCCTACCTTACCTTCCTAAGTAGCTGGGATTACAGGTGCCCACCACTGTGCCCAGCTAACTTTTGTATTTTTAGTAGAGATGCAGTTTCACCATGTTGGCCCAGCTGGTCTTGAACTCCAGACCGCAGGTGATCCACCTGCCTTGACCTCCCAAACTGCTGAGATTACAGGCATGAGCCACTGCATCCAGCCCTTACCTTTGATATTTTAATTTCACTGTGATATGTTTAGGTATGGATTTATCCTGATTAAAACCCAAATTTTATGATTATCATTTTTCATTAATTCAGAAAAATGTTCTCTCTTTTCCTTTCTTTTGGAACATAGATTAGGTATATGTTGAACATTCTTGTTTATTCTACATGATTCTTAATTTATCTGTTGGAGTGCCTATAAAAATTACTCATTGGCTGGGCGCCATGGCTCATGCCTGTAATCCCAGCACTTTGGGAGGCCAAGGTGTGTGGATCACAAGGTCAGGCATTTGAGACCAGCCTGGCCAACATAGTGAAACCCGTTTCTACTAAAAATACAAAAAATTAGCCAGGCGTGGTGGCAGGCACCTGCAATCCTAGCTACTTGGGAGGCTGAGGCAGGAGAATTGCTTGAACCTGGGAGGCGGAGGTTGCAGTGAGCCGAGATCGCACCACTGCACTCCAGCCTGGGTGACAGTGTGAGACTCTGTCTCAAAAAAATAAATTAGCCTTCATTTTTCAGTGCTGCATTCTAGGTAATTACTTCAGATCAATCATCTAGTTCTCCATTCCTTTCTACAGGTCTTTAGTCTGCTGTTTAACCTACTTAACGTTTTAAAAATCCAGTGCTATGTTTGTCATTTCTACATGCTTTAGGGTTTTTTGGTCTTTAATTAATTTAAATGTTCTTATTATATAGGCTGTAACAAACAATTCTATTATCTAAAGTTCTTGGGAGTCTAACTCAGCTTTTTGTTATTTCTCCCTATTCTTGCTTACCTGGAGTGCTTCTTCGTGTGTGGTAAAATTTTATTTAGTAAGTCATACTTGGTGGGGATCCTGTGTGGCTTACACTCATGGCATGTCTTTCTAGAGCAATGTTTCTTGCTTTTTTCCTTCAACTTTTATTTTAAATCCTGAGGTACATGTGCAGGATGTGCAGGTTTGTTACATAGGTAAACATGTGCCATGGTGGTTTGCTGCACAGATTATCCCATCACCTAGGTATTAAGCCCAGCATTCATTAGCCATTCTTCCTTATGTAGAGCAGTGTTTCTTAATTTTCCTGCAGAGTAGATTTGTCTACTGAGCCTTTAAATATCAAGATGGCAGGTTGATATTTAAAGGCTCAGTAGACGAATCTAATCTGTGGGAAACAGAACAGTTAACTCAGTTACTGTGAGTATGAGACTGAAGCATCAGTTAAGCAGAACAGTTAACTCATACTGTGAGTGTGAGACTGAAGCCTCCGTGTGTTTTTTTGTTTGCTTGCTTGTTTTTGAGACAGAGTTTCGCTCTTTTTGCCCGGGCTGGAGTTCAATGGCGTGATTGGCTCACTGCAACCTCCACCTCCGGGGTTCAAGAGATCCTCCTGCCTCAGCCTCCTGAGCAGCTGGGATTACAGTCATGCACCACCATGCCAGGCTAATTTTGTATTTTTGTAGAGATGGGATTTCTCCATGTTGGTCAGGCTGGTGTCGAACTCCTGACCTCATGTGATCTGCCCGCTTCAGCCTCCCAAAATGCTGGGATTACAGGCCTGAGCCACCGTGCCCAGGCTGAAGCATCATTGTTTTTAAAACCCCACAGTCAAGATTGAGAACCATTGCTCTAGAGAAAACTTGCTTTTGATTTTTCTAGGCACGATATGAGTGTGTTTTCAGTCCCGGAACTCAGCTGTGCATTTAGAGTATCAGTGCCTCAACTTTGGGTTCCTGAACTATATAGGTAGCATAAATTTGAACCCCATGTTTGGGGAAGCTTTTTCTTTCTCTCCTCAAAACATGTTGGCTGAGATAGACAGACTCCTTGTCATCTCTTTGCACTTAGAGAGTAGCCCTTTAGGGGTGATGGGGGCAGGGAAGGGCCCTGTTCTACTTCATCACCTTGAACAAAACCAAGCCTTCATTGTTGATTCCATTTGCCTGTGAAATCCTAAACTTCTCGGTGACCAGTATTAACAAATACCCTCTGGGTGACTGAATGTCAGGGCCAGTGCAGCAGTTCTATGTTTATGTCTTTTTCTGGTTTTGGTTCTAAATTTCTCTTACTTCCCTGAGAGCTCAGCTGTGCATTTAGAATCTTTGTTATATTTTATTTAACAATTCTCAGTTTTTCTGTTTACTTACATCACAATATTGCTAGAAACAGAAGTCTTGCTGTGAGGGTATTCTCTACGTTTGTCACAATGCCCTACCCCTTGGGGTCATCGTCTTTTCCAGATGCCTGCCTGAACTAAGTGTGAACCTGCCATATCTTTAGATGTGGTGCATTGAGTTTGCAAGCGTCCACGTGGCAGGACCTTGGAGTTTGTATGTGTTCCTCCACTGTGCTTAATCCATCTGGTCTCTGTTGCCAAGGTCTGGGCATGCTTTGAATTTCAACCTACCTGAATTACGTCAGCCTCTGTTCTTTTTCTTGTGTTTCCAAGTCTTTGTCTTCACTTGCTTGCCAAACTCGGGTCTGGTTTCACTTTATTTCCGGGACTCATCTTTCCACAAGGGACTCTCTATCCCTGATTTGAGGGTTTGTAGAGCAGTTTATAACACCATGGGAATGAGTCCAGCTTAGGATTCACATTTCTAGGATACCAAGATGGTCTGAGCAAATAGCATCGAACTTTATATGCCATTAAAAAAAATACTTCTTGTTACTGGGTATGTAAATTCCAAAGACTGTTTATTATTATGTATTGATAACATTTGTACCTATAGTATTAACTGAAGATAAATGCCAAATCACTGATTTTGTCAGGAGGAGGGAATACCCTTTACAGTTGAGGATACCCTTTTGATTTCTTTTATTTGGTTAATTCATGTGTAGCCATCTCCATGTGTAGCCATCTCCTTGTGTAGCCATCTTCTTGTCTATCAAATAAAGCCAGTTATGGCTGGATTGTGGCTCTTCTAGTCCATGCAACCCTTTTACTCTGAGTCCTTGGAAGGAGGCGAGTTTGGTGGAATACATCCAGAGGACTCTTGGCAGACTTGATGGATCATTTACCCCAGTTTGGACTTTTCTACCTCTTTTAGGAAGCTCTGCTGAGATCATTACTAAAACATCAGTTTTCCTCAGAGAATAACCCCTGGTCTTGTGCCAGTGGAGTTAGCATTTGGTTATGAAGATGGCTGTGAGAATTACGCAAGATACCTGGTGGCAAGAGTGCACTATGTGTTGGTAATGAGCCCACAGAAATGATAGGTTGCATGGTTGCTGGTGTGTAATGGGCTAATAGAATCTTTCATCTTTCATCTATCAATTGTATCCTTTAGGATTTGTGTTAATGCCCCTCTTGCAATCATTTGTCTTCATTTAAATTTCTCTTCATATTTTCTGTATTCTCTTTCTTGGCAGTATCTTTAAAAGGAATTAGGAGGCTCTCCCAGAAGTTGCCTTTGAAGATTGTTGCAATGTGTATACCTGTCAAAAGGAATTGGCCAAACCCTGCTGAAAGCTATTTTACACATCAATTTATGAGCCAGTCTCAGCTCTTCTGTTCTGATCTGATCATCCAGAATGATCCAAAAGGAAACCATCAGAGCCAATCATAGAGCCTGGAGTGTTTTTCTGATGCCTTTTTTTCTTCTTTTACTTATACAGGGCACTCAGGAATCTTGCACTCTGGATGAACCCAATTTACATTTTGGTTGGGATGGGGAAAGTAGAGCTTTAGACTTTATTTTGAAGGCAAAACCTTTAATTTACCCAGGAAACATTTCAATTCTATATGGCTTTCTTTCTTTTTGTTTTCTTTTTTCTTTTCTTTCCTCTATTTATTCTTCCTCTCTCCCTCCCTCCCTCCCTTCTTCCCTTCCTTTCCTCCCTTCTTTTTTCACTTCCTTCCCTTCCTTCTCTTCCCTTCTCTTCTTCCCTTCCTGCCTTCCTTCATCCTTCCTTCCCTCCCTTTCTACCTGCCTACTTTAAAATTTCCTTCTCTTTTGATATCTTGGAACATATCTAAATCTTTTGGGAATTGGACATTGTTGAAGGGAAAGTATTATCACTATTACAAAAATATGATTTAGATTAATGGATCCTCAGGTTTGGAAAGAACCTGAGGATTCCTTTATTTCAGCCATTTAACTAATACTTAAATTCTTTCCAAACTAGTCACAGACCATGGTGGGATACCTACATCACCCACAAGTGTTGGGAAATTTCTGCGTCCTGCAGAAATTGTAAGTACCCCTTACAATTTTGAACAGCGCTGGCTGTTATTTCATTACTGTCTATGTTGAGCTAAAATATACTTTCTTGTGATGTCTATCATCTACTCTTTAGTTTCTTTTTTTGGGAACTATATAAAGCAGTACTTTTTAAATTTCAGGCTGAAATTCAAGGTTGTGAAATAAATTTAATTGGTTATGACCATCATTAAAGGAGAAGAAAAAGGCCATATGTGGTGGCTTATGCCTGTGATCCCAGTGCTTTGAGAGGCTGAGGCAGGAAGATTGCCCAGGAGTTTGAGATCAACCTGGGCAACATAACAAGAACAGGTCTCTACAGAATAATTTAAAAATTAGCTGGGCATGGTGGTGTGTACGTGTTGTCCCAGCTACTCAGGAGGCTGAGGTACGAGGATGGCTTGAGCCCAGGAGGTCGAGATTGCAGTAAGCTGTGATTGCACTGCTGCCTGCCAGCCTGGGTGACAAAGAGACCCTGTCTCTAAAAACAAGTAATAACAATACATAAATAAAAGGGGAAGAAGAACAATTAGAATAGAATGAGAGTAGAACAAAACAGAAAATATCAGAGTATATCACAAGTGGTAAAGTTTTCATGAAACCTTTGTCTTGATTTTATAGTTATTTAATTATGTAATTAACTATGTATTTGCACTGGATCTCAGTGGTCAAAAGAGTTTGAAAGCTGCTGAACAGAGCAAGTTTCACTTTTCTTCCCTATGCCACCCACATAGCTGAGCCATTCTCATGCTCCACCAAGTCTTTTCTTCCCAAAACTAAACATTTCCATTTCTTTCCACTCATCCATATGTATCACGGTCTCACATTTCCTTGCTGTACTGATCACAGTTCAGTGAACCTAGTTTGTATGAAAAATTGGGACCTGGAATCAAGAACAATGTCCGTAGCTACGTTCTCACTGAAACCGGGGCCAGTAGAACTATCCTCTTCTTGGTTAGCAGAATGTGCTTCACTGCATTTTAGTGCAGACTGACGTGATTAGATGTGATGAGGCTGTGTCACAGAGGCTCCAGAGCCAGAGGCCCCTGGACTGTATCTTACAGTGATTACACGTGCAGCGCCAGAGCCTCTGACTCTGGAGTCTCTGTTTAGTCAGTGTAAGCCTGAGGATAAGCTGAAGAATAACCAAGGGTAAGTTACTTAACTTCTTTATGCCTCTATTACCTCATCTGTAACATATGCATATTTCAAATTTGGGATATTTTATAATATTTTTGTACTTTTTTTGTGAGTACTAAATGAGTCAATACATGTAAAGGACAGAAAAGGGCATATAATAAGCACTGAGTGATCTCAAATGTTTTTAAAGCAATATCAGCAAATTATTGATTCATTGAACTGTCATCAGCACAGACGTGTAGCACTTCCAGCGTGTGTATAGATAGTGTGTTTACGTGTCCCAGTGTGCCAAGGTAGCCCTAGTTTTTACCTATGTACTGGCATAATTAACATTACCCCTTGTCATTCTCAAAGGCTCTAACAGAACCTCAGATTTGCTTATTCCAAATCATATTTTTGCAGTAAGAATTAATATTTTCCTCAGTTGTGTGCCACCCTAGGTTGAAGCCACATCTTCCCTCACTAAGTACTTGATCACTTTTGGATTTACGTGGAAGACATGATCTCTCTTTTTTTCCTCTCTCTCTTTATTGAAGTGTCACCTGAGCCCTCTGCCCACCACTACACTTCCTTTCCTTGGCAAGTGGCAGAACTTAGCTTCAGACCAGAAACTCCAAAGGCTAGGCTGTCCCCGTCAGGGCCATCATTCTGTTCTGTGAAGACCTTTTGGATTCTGATTCTGTCATTGAGGATATTTATTAATTCTCAATTTCATGTTATTCACAAGTCCTTTTTCCTTGGGAGCTGACATCCCTTAAAGGTTGCTTTGTGTCTTAATCCAAGTAAGCTGAAGTTACTGAATGGGGTTTACAAGAGAGGGTTTACATAAATCCTTTTTTTGTTTGTTTTTTGTTTTTGGCAGAGTTTCACTCTTGTTGCCCAGGCTGGAGTGCAATGGTGCCATCTTGGTTCACTGCAACCTCCGCCTCCTGGGTTCAAGCGATTCTCCTGCCCCAGCCTCCCAAACAGCTGGGATTACAGGTATGCACTACTATGCCCGGCTAATTTTGTATTTTTTGTAGAGACGGGGTTTCTTCCTGTTGGTCAGGCTGTTCTCAAACTCCTGACCTCAGATGAACTGCCAGCCTTGGCCTCCCAAAGTGCCGGGATTACAGGCATGAGCCACTGCATCTGGCTGCCCTGTGGAAATTTTAATGGATGATATGTATCGAGCCCTTATTATGTACAAAGCAGTGTTGTGAGCATTTTACACATATATCTTTCCTAGTCAATGTCACATCACTGTGAGGTATTATCCCCATTTTAGGGGTGAGGGAAGCAAGGTTGTCACGTAGTGAGGCAGACAGCTGGGACTTGAATCCAGTCTGTGTGGTGAGGATGCCTGGAGAACAGGGCATGCTCAGAATGAAGGTCTGAACAGAGGTTCTTGATACTATAGCCTTTTGAACTGGAAGGCTTTTTTTTCTGATGTGATAAAATTATACTTCCATATGTAATTCAGTATTCTGTTGATGAATCATAGTCCTTGTTTAAAATATCAACTATTTCCATAAAGATGAAACTCTAAAGCGATGGGGATGAAATGGAACTTTGGGAGGTGGAGGATTAATGATTTGAGGGAAACTGTGCGGTTTGTTTTCTTTTTGTCTTTTTCTCTTTTTTGAGATGCAGTCTTGCCCTGTCACCAGGCTGAGGTGCAGTGGTGCAATCTTGGCTCACTGCAACTTCCACCTCCCGGGTTCAAGCGATTCTTCCGCCCCAGCCTCCTGAGTAGCTGGGACTACAGGCGTGCGCCACAACACCTGGCTAATTTTTGTATTTTTAGTAGAGACGGGATTTTACCATGTTGGCCAGGATGGTCTCAATCTCTTGACCGCGTGATCTTCCTGCCTTGGCCTCCCAAAGTGCTGGGATTATAGGAGTAAGCCAGCACACCTGGCCGCAGTTTGTTTTTTTATAAAACATCTATAATGTCTATTTGCTTTTCCTCATGCAAATGAAAGAATATGTGCACCTGTGTGTTACCTCCTAGGCAATGAAATAGTTTGCTTTCTATGGAATAGATTGGTGCACCAGAGACCAAAGTGCCTTCCTTGGAATTATTTCCTCAGTCTCCATAGATGTATATCTTCCTCATCATGATACATAATCAGTGAGTTTAATTTTTATTGATTTATATCAGGCTTACCTCCAAAAAGAACTTGAGGTTGTATCACTTTTTGTCGACTTACCAGCAATATTAAAAATATCTTTTCTATATCATTTAACATTATCTATTACTGAAAAGTAGGCACTATAATTGAATATGTGAATAAATTGGTGAATGGCCAACACATATTAACTTCAAGAATGTTTCTGTGTCATTTGTGCTTTTGTTTTCTTTTTATAAGATTTTTTTCTTTATTTAATATGAAGATGACTTGAAAAGACAAGGGGCCAACCTCACCAGGTGCATGATCCTAACATTCCAGGTATAAGTTGCAGAGCTGAAGTTCATCTACAAAAAAGTAATAAAAATAAATTTTTAAATGGCACCTTCAACATCATTTGTGTTTTGTTGCTGGTGAGTTGAGCTACTTTGCTTTTTTTTTTTTTAATCACCAAGGTTTTTTTTGTTGTTGTTGTTTTTGTTTTTTGAGACAGGGTCTTCCTCTGTCACTAGACAGCAGTTCAGTGTGATCATGGCTCACTTAAGTGCAAAGTTGATCTTTGTTGGCTTAAAGTCTGTTTTGCCAGAGACTAGGATTGCAACCCTGCTTTTTTTTTTTTTTTTTTTTTTTTTTTTTTTTTTTTTTGCTTTTCATTTGCTAGTTAAATATTCCTCCATCCCTTTATTTTGAGCCTATGTGTGTCTTTGCACGTGAGATAGGTCTCTCTCAGCACACTGATGGGTCTTGACTCTATCCAATTTGCGAGTCTGTGCCTTTTAATTGGGGCATTTAGTCCATTTACATTTAAGGTTAATATTGTTACGTGTGAACTTGATCCTGGCATTATGATGCTAGTTTCCTTGCATTGAGTTAGAACATGCTTCTTTAGCTTGGAAGAGTTTGTTATTACCCACCTCCTGAAGCCTACTTCTGTCAATTCATCAAACTCATTCTCCATCCAGTTGGTTTTCTTGCTAGCAAGGAGTTGTGATCCTTTGAAGGAGAAGAGGTGTTCTGGTTTCAGAATTTTCAGCCTTTTTTTTTTCCACTGGTTTTTTCTCATCTTCGTGGATTTGCCTACCTTTGCTCTTTTACACAGGTAACCTTTGGATGGGGTTTTTGTGTGGACATCCTTTTTGTTAATGTTGATGCTATTACTTTCTGTTTGTTAATTTTCCTTCTAACAGTCAGGCCCCTCTTCTACAGGTCTGCTGGAGTTTGCTGGAGGTCCACTCCAGACCCCGTTTGCCTGGGTATTACCAGTAGAGGCTGCAAAACAGGAAAGATTACTGCCTGTTCCTTCTTCTGGGAGCTTCATCCCAGAGGGGCACCTACCAGAGGCCAGCCAGAGCTCTCCTGTATGAGGTGTCTCTCAACCCCTGCTGGAAGGTGTCTTCCAGTTAGGTGGCATGGGGGTCAGGGACTTACTTGAGGAGGCAGTCAGCCCCTTAGCAGAGCTCAAGCGCTGTGCTGGGAGATCTGCTGTTCTCTTCAGAGCCGGCAGTCAGGAATGTTTAGGTCTTCTGAAGCTGCACCCACAGCCACCCCTTTCCCCAGTTGCTCTGTCCCAGGGAGATGGGAGTTTTATCTATAAGCCCTGACTGGGGCTGCTGCTTTTCTTTCAGAGATGCCCTACCCAGAGAGGAGGAATGTAGAGAGGCAATCTGGCTTCAGCAGCTTTGCTGCATTGTGATGGGCTCTGCCCAGTTTGAATTTCCTGGAAGCTTTGTTTACACTGTCAGGGGAAAAACACCTACTCAAGCCTCAGTAATGGCAGATGCCCCTCCCCCCACCAAGCTTGAGTGATCCAGGTTGACTTCAGACTGCTGTGCTGGCAGCAAGAATTTTAAGCAGTGGATCTTAGCTTGCAGGACTCCGTATGGGTGGGATCTGCTGAGTTAGAACACATGGCTCCCTGGCTTTGGCCCCTTTTCCAGGGGAGTGAATGGTCCTGTCTTGCTGGTGTTTCTGGTACCAGTAGGTGTGAAAAAAAATCCTCCATCTAGCTCAGTGTCTGCCCAGTTTTATGCTTGAAACCCAGGGCACTGGTGGTGTAGACACCTGAGGGAATGTCCTGGTCTGTGGGTTTCAAAGACCGTGGGCAAAGCATAGTATCTGGGCCGGAATGCACTGTTCCTCTTGGCATATTTCCTCACAGCTTCCCTTGGTTAGGGGAGGGAGTTCCTTGATCCCTTGCACTTCCTGGAGAAAATGATGCCCTACCCTGCTTCAGCTCACCCTCCAAGGGCTGCACCCACTGTCAAATGATGAGCTGAGTACCTCAGTTGGAAATGCAGAAATCACCTGCCTTCTGTGTTGATCTCACTGGGAGCTGGAGACTGGAGCTATTCCTATTTGGCCATCTTTTATTTATATTTATTTTTACATGTTATATATTTAAAACCTTATCTTGACTACTTGATTTAGAGTAATGGAAACTAGGGAAATGTATATAGTAGAGAACATTCTAAATTGGCTTGGGTTTTTTCCTGTTTAAAATGCTTAACAGTTCTTTAGCTCAATAACTTTAATTTTGCTAATAACAAAAGGTTCTTTTTTTTATTGCATTTTAGGTTTTGGGGTACATGTGATGAACATGCAAGATTGTTGCATAGGTACACACATGGCAGTGTGCTTTGCTGCCTTCCGTCCCCTCACCTGTATCTGTCATTTCTCCCCATGCTATCTCTTCCCACCTCCCCACCCCCCCGCTCCTCCCCCATTTCCCCCCAATGGACCCCAGTGTATAGTGCTCCCCTCCCTGTGTCCATGTGTTCTCATTGTTCAACACCCGCCTATGAGCGAGAATATACGGTGTTTGATTTTCTGCTCTTGTGTCAGTTTGCTGAGAATGATGGTTTCCAGGTTCATCCATGTCCCTATAAAGGATGTGAACTCATCGTTTTTGATGGCTGCATAATATTCCATGGTGTATATGTACCACATTTTCCCTATCCAGTCTATCATCATTGGGCATTTGGGTTGGTTCCAGGTCTTTGCTATTGTAAACAGTGCTGCAATGAACATTCGTGTGCACGTGTCCTTGTAGTAGAATGATTTATAATCCTTTGGATATATACCCAGTAATGGGATTGCTGGGTCAAATGGGATTTCTATTTTTAGGTCCTTGAGGAATCGCCACACTGTCTTCCACAATGGTTGAATTAATTTACATTCCCACCAACAGTGTAAAAGTGTTCCTATTTCTCCACATCCTCTCCAGCATCTGTTGTTTCTCGATTTTTTAATGATCGCCATTCTAACTGGTGTGAGCTGGTATCTCAATGTGGTTTTGATTTGCATTTCTCTGATGACCAGTGATGATGAGCATTTTTTCATATGTTTGTTGGCCTCCTGTATGTCTTCTTTTAAAGAAAATCTAGGGAAAACCATTCAGGACATAGGTGTAGGCAAGGACTTCATGACCAAAACGCCAAAAGCAATGGCAACAAAAGCCAAAATAGACAAATGGGACCTAATCAAACTCCACAGCTTCTGCACGGCAAAAGAAACAGTCAGTAGAGTGAATCGGCAACCAACAGAATGGGAAAAAATTTTTGCAGTCTACCCATCTGACAAGGGGCTGATATCCAGAATTTACAAAGAACTAAAGCAGATCTACAAGAAAAAAACAAACAAGCCCATTCAAAAATGGGCGAAGGATATGAACAGATACTTTACAAAAGGTTCTTAATGTGAAACATGGCAAGGAAATGTGATGGCCTGGTTAGGAATCAGATCAGCAGTGCCATCTTGTGGTAACTACCTTTAATTACAATTAGAGGCACCAGCATGGGATTTGGGGGTCAAAGAAATTATACTCAATGTTCAGTGATTTACATAGATGTAAAAGGTATTTCTCACCATTTTAAGACTTTGGTTTTATATAATTAGAGGGGGTTCTTCCTTTACAAACATGGCAAAGACTACAGTTTTCTACAAGACCTGTTAATGTTGAGTTTAATGTTACATAAAATTGCATTAAATATTACTCTATGTAATATTAAAAGCTGCAGTTATACTTTCAGAAAGATTATACTACATGAAACATTTTCTGTAGCAGCAGTTCTAATTTGTAGTAAAACCTAGGATTAGAGATTAAATTAGATATATCTATAACATAATAAGGTAAGCAGATATAGATAAGTCAAAGCATGGCAAGAATATGATCAGATAATGATCCTGTTTCCTTCAGATCTAGCATGTGGTAATACAGCAATTTTGTGTTCTTTAGCTTGTATGCTACTTTTGAAAATTATTTTCAACAGTTAACAAATATTGGTGAATCCAGTTGGAAAAAATAATGTCTACTTATTCATTAGTTCCAAGTCTGTGATAGATAAATGCATGGGATCTTTGTAGTTTCTAAATAATTATATTTTAAATCCCCAGCACCTTGAAAAGATATTTATTCAATTCATAGTTTGCTTTTTACATTATCAACACTATTAGTTTAGAGAGTTTAGCATGAATCATTAGCTAAACCAGTGTTAGTAATCCGTTGGTAATTCCAAGTCTCACATTGGAGCTTCTTGAAAATAGTTCATGAGTTGCTATTTTTTCCTATTATATATGTCCTGCCAAATCAACATTATTTTCAGAAATCATTCCTCCTTATTATATTGCCCTTTTGTGTCACTTTCTTTTTCTAATTAGGAAAGTAATATGTGTTCATGATGCAAGTTCAGGTATTAATCATTCCTTATAAACTCAAACCCTGGAAATAATCACCATTAACAGTCTAATATATCTTTTTAGTTGCCACATTTATAAATAAAAATATTTTCTCTTTTCAGTTGGTCAGAGGTAGGGGCACCCCACCTTTATTTCCCTCAGTGGCACTTTCTTCCAGAGAATTTGCTGGCAATTTGTTCTGTTCATCTGCTAAGATAACTGAGAATTTCATTACCCTGATAGGAAGTTTTGATATTTATTCTTGGTTTTGCTCTTTCTCACTTCCTGTGGTGTTAGATTTATTGGGCTCCGGATGACAACAACCTGTAGTGCTCTACAGATTTCCTAGCATGTTCAGATAGACATTAATGATGCATAGAAAGCTTGTAGAAAGCTTAATGACTTTGTCCAAGTTAGCTAACGCGTGGCCAGCCATGACTTAAATCCCTTTTGATTACTTGTATACCTCAGTGAATTCCTCCGGTCCCATGACTTTAAATACCATCTATATTTGAAATGCCTCTCAGATTTGTATCTCTAGCCCTACCTTTCCCCACTCAGCACCAGACTTGTATATGCAATTTTTTTTAAAAAACCTCTCCACCTCAGTGGCATCTCAAACCTTGACTTGGCAATAAAGAGAATCCTTGACGTCCTCACCGCTACCTTGTTTCTCCCAGACACTTCTCCATTTTAACTAACGGCATCATTAGCTATCCGTTTACTCAAGCGCAAACCTCAGAATCACCCTTAGATTTTCTGTTCTTCAAGCTTGACATCAACCCATCAGCATGTGCTGATTCTAACTGCATTTCCTCAGTATAAGTTCATCTCTTACCTGGGCTAACATAATTATTTCTCAGTTGGTTTTCCTGCTCCCTCTAGTTCTGTCATCGCCATTACGTGCTATCCTACTACCTTATTTTGTTTTTTTAAATGATCTTTAACAATATCTGGTATTATTTGCTTTTGGTTATATTGTCTGTCTTACTCTCCTTCTGGAATGTAAGTTCTGCAAGGCAGAAACTTTATCTTGTCACCACTGAATCCCCAATGCCTAGAACACTGCTGGCAGGTAGGTTTCATGTTGAACTTATAAATGAACAAATTAATTAATAGAAGAAGTCTGGCGCTCATTCAGTAGTTGGGAATTCAAGAAAAATTATTCCTTTGCTGGTTTTCTCAGGGCTCTTTTGTATAGCATTAAAATAACTGAAAAACTTGTTTAATAATGTGTTCTTGAGATTGGTATTAGAGTGTTATTATTATCTTAGATACAAAGCATCACTTAGGCCTTGCTGCATGCATTTTATGCTCCCTGAGATCTTTTTGGGGAGATTTTCTGTGGAAACTTGAAAAGGAGGCCAATTACAGTGCTTTCTCAGAGAAGCAAGGCTCAACAAATGACTGGGAAGAAACTTTTGCTGGCTGAGAGAAGCATTCGGTATGTACTTCAACAGTGATGTAAAAGCGAACAAAGAGAAGGGAATGCAAAACATCTTTATTTGCTTTGGACTGCCCTTCTTCCAGTAAGGCTAACTTTGAATAAAGATGAAATCGATATTGGGCCGTTGAATAAAATTTTTAACTTTGAGTAAAGAGGAAATCGATATTGGGCAGTTGAATAAAATTTTAAAACTGGAAACTTAAAATGAAGGTCTGTGGATCCTGCAATATTATATATTTTAAAAAATCAATGATTCTTTTAAGAAATGGAAAACAAAGTGAGGGAAGAGTGGTTAGAGAGATTGATTGGTCGTTCTATATCTAGTGTAATGGGAAAGTTATTTTGTGTCAGCAAGATCTGGGTTTTGATTCTGGTCTTGCCACTAGCCTGCTACATGTCCTTGGACGTGTTGCTTCTGAAATCTAGGCTTGTTATTTCTGTTGGAGGTTTAGGATGATCACATGAGATAAATCTTGAGAAAGAATTCTTACAATTATAAAGCACAATACAAATGTAATGTATTATCCTGATTATCATTATCTCAGCATTCTAGTATGAAGATCCAGGGCTGTTTTCAACTTTGTGGTCCCAGAACTCCAGTGGCTACAAAGATGCCAAGTTCTGAACTCAGAGATTCATGAAACAGCTCTAAATGGTTTTAAATTACTTTCCTGGGAAATTTTTACTTGCTTATGTGTATCTGAGATTAACAACAGTGAAAACACCTTTTATATAGCACCATCAGTGAGACTTTATGTCTTGATTGCAAATTTTGGAGCATCATCCAGGCTCTCAAAATGAAATCTTTGGATCTACTGAAGACAGAGAGAGAAAGAGAGAGACAGCAGGGACTTTCATGCCTTTAAAAGCAATTACAGGCTCAGGTCTCTGAAAAAGTATTAAGTAAGTGCCAAGAGTGACACTTTTGCAACCATTTGTTCTTGACATTTTTTCAACTTTTTTTTTTTTAGCCAGACTATTGATGCATTTTAATACCAGTAGTGTTTCTTAAAATTAGTTTAGCAGTATCATTAGTTTGTCTTCTTAAAATAAACGGCAGGAAAACAAACCCAAGGCAGTATTATGCATGTATTTAAATAAGTCCCCTTTCCAGATATTGGAAGGCATGTTTTTAAGTATTCTGGAGAAAAGTAATAAAAAAAATCCCAAGTAGATCATTTGTTTTGGAAATGTTGAAGATGCAATATGTGAATCATATTTGGATCATAAAGCAGGATATTAAACTTCACAGTAAAAGTGATTCCATAGTTGTTAAAGTCCAAAGAGAGGTTTACAAAGCCAGCAGACAGAGAAACTGAAACTCTCTTGGAGAGGTAAATGATACAGGCATGGAAACATTGAATGAATAACTTTACAGCCATTTTTCTTGATGTTACTTTATCCCTTAAAGGCAGACAGATCATTAAAATTAAAATTGTATTAAAAATCTTCTCTATAAAAATATGTAGCCTAATAAAATGAATGTTGAGTCAGTCATGTATTTCTTTCCAAACCCATAATGTGGATTTGGATTGCATTTCCAAACCCACAATACTAAATTTATTTAGTATTTTGAAATTCATATTGGCTAGGCAATGCATCTTAGTAAATTTTAAGAAATGAATTCCCATTACTTAGTTCATGTAAATCATCCTAAAGGTGAAGTGAATTGGCCTTATTGAAATGGAGGCTCATGGAAGGCCTGACCAGGGAAGGTGAGGAGAGGATGAGATATGTGTTATCTTCATGCATTTGTGTCTTTGCATTTGCTGTTTCTCTACTGGATGCATTTCCCATCCTGGGTCATTTGGTTAAATTCACACCAATTTTTTTTTAGCATCTATTTCAAGCATCCTGCTCTCCACTATGACTTCACTAACATCTCTATAGATGTTGCTCCTTTCTCCTCCTTTCTATTTCTACCTTGTATGTACCTCTGTTATTACATGTAACACATCATCAATAATTTGCTTACTTATCTGTCTCTTTTGTATTTCCAGTACCTAGTTTGGTGCTTGGCATACAGTGGGAACTTAATAAATGTTTGCTTAGTGAATAAGTAAAATAGTGAGCAATAGCTCCTGATCACTGCATAATATAGATACAACTCATAAAGGTGTGATTCCTGGCCCCATCCTTCTGGGGCAAGTAGGGGTGGTGGGACAGAGGCTACCCAGAAGATGAATAGATGGGTGGGTTGATTATGCAATAAAAAACATTCATTCGGCTACTGGCACTGTGTCCGGTGCTATGAGGGGAACTGCAGAGATGTAAGGTACATTATATCTGCTTTCAGGGGTTTACCAGTTAGGTTTAAGGGCACAATTTACCTGTATGAATCGTCTAGAGGGAAGTTGAAGGCTAAGTCATAAGACTTGACTGTGTCTGTGAGGAAGCCAGAAACGTTAGAAAGCTACATGAGTTGAAGGAGCTTGGAAAGGCTTCACGAGGACCCATAAGTTAATTTGGGCTCAGCAGTATTGACTGAAGGAAGGGCTGATGAGGTGGCAAGCCTTGGGCTAGCTGAGAGTTGAATGGGTGGCTCTGTGGGAATTGGCTTGTGGAGCAGTGTTTGCTCTGGCGGGCCACAGACACTTTCTACACCTATGGATAGATTTTAGAGATGCTTTGAACTCCTGGAGTTATTTGCAAAATGTTGTATGTATGTGTATATGAGCAGTTTTCCAGGGATAATTCTTAGCTTTGAAAGAAGTAGATGTAGATTTTTGAAGAATATTAAATTTTGTAGTTGTAATCATGAATAGGTAGCATTATGATCATTTATCTTTTCATGAAGTCTTAGAGAAAAAAAAAGAAGAATTCCATGAGATAGGGAGGGGAAGAGAGAATCAGGCTAACAATATAGATATCCATATTTATTAAATGATCTTTCCCTGAAAGCGCCTCAGTAACATGTGGTATCTTTAGCAGATTATCAAAAGAGATCATCAAGCAATGGAGGCTACACTGCCTGTTTGAGAAAAACTACTGAACTAAAAGTGAATGAAAATGTATCTTACTGTTGCCCAAATGAAAATGTACTTAATTCAAAGGCAGAATTTATTTTATAAATTTGTTAGTGTTTTAATCAGCAAATTTTTCTTTTTTCAGGATTATTCTGTTTATGTTTTTGAATGTAGGGATTTGCCTCATCATGAAAAATCTGCATTTCATCATACAAATGAAATGTAATGAAATTCTTTTAATATTGGATGTTCAGTTTATATAGAAAACATTTGGATTGGAACCCCTTTCTGGGCCATTGCCAACTGAAGGTTAACATACTAATATATCAGAGGTAGGAGCAGTGGATTTCTACTTCTGGGTTAGTGAGTGTTACGCTATCAGAAACATGCCTTGAAGTAATAGCTCTGTCGTATCACAGTTGTGAGTTAAGGAGGAAGGAAAGGGATCTATGAAAAAATAAGGTGTTTCTTTGCTTCCTGGCTTCTTCCAAGAAAAACTGCAGTAAAAAAGTATTTCATATTATTGGTTTATGTAATTGATAAGAGCCCAATAACTGAGGAACAAAAAAGTTGTTAAGTTTATGCAAACAAATAATTCAACAGGGGGTTTTTCCATAATTCTATCTTTAGAAGAGTAATTAATTGGATAATAAGGAAGATAATGGTACTGAGAGAGAGAATAGGTGTATAAACTTCAATCATATATATTTGAGATGGAGTTTCGCACTTGTCCCCCAAGCTGGAGTGCAATGGCGTGATCTCAGCTCACTGCAACCTGTGCCTCCTGGGTTCAAGTGATTCTCCTGCCTCAGACTTCTGAGTAGCTGGGATTACAGGTGCACACCACCGCGCTCGGCTAATTTTTTGTATTTTTAGTAGAGATGGGATTTCACCATGTTAGCCAGGCTGGGCTTGAACTCCTCCTGACCTCAAGTGATCTGCCCAGCTCGGCCTCCCAAAAATGCTGGGATTACAGGCATGAGCCACTATACCAAACCAACCTCAATTATATCTTAAACATCAGTAAGCCATATTTTTCCATGTTTTTTCCTAGAATTCAGTTTAATTGGAGGACCTGAGACATTTTATGACACTAGAAACTTTTTTAAATTTATAAACCTGAAATATGCATAACTAATGTTATGCATATTTTTATTTATAAACCTGAATTTTTTATTTATAAACCTGAAATATGCATAACTAATGTTAATTTAATATGTTGAATTTTAGTAGCCTTAAAGTCAAGCATTAAGGAAAATGCTCAGATCATATAATTTTGTGAGAAATAGACTATTCAACTGTTAATGATTTAACATAAAGAGCCACTTCAGTGAATGTTCAAAATGTATTATGATTTCTATGGTGATCTAATCTCATTTATTGAAACTGTTCACATATTTAATTTGTATATATGAGTATGAGAATCATAATGTATTTTAATATGATATATTATTGCATTATTCTGTGTAATATATTTTTTGAGTTCTTAATATCTTATATTTTCTACAAAGTGATACATTCTATAATGTTATACATGTGACAGATACGTATGTGGAGACATTTCAGATTATTGTATTGGAAGCTGAGGAATGTAGTATCTTCAGAAATTGCCACTTGCTGGGAACGAGGTTGGAATGAGAATGTGCATTGGCCTCATGGCCATTCCTAAAGCTTGGGGCCATAGGCTGGAGATTGGCCCAACTGAAAAAATTACTTGAAGGATCCAGAAGTTGCTAGTGCACAGGAGAGCATGCAATCCATTCCCAATGCGGAGCAATCGGCCATGACTAGATGAACCATATACATCATCAGTGCTGAAAATGAGGCTGATTAAAGGCCATCCAGGAGCAGGGTGAAGAAGCTTCACTGTGGAAGGAGAGAAAGTCCAGGCCTTTGTGAACAGGGTTGAGTTTTCTAGGCTGCTCAGTCCCAGGTTGGCCTTGGCTGGAATTAAAGGTTGTGGTTCAGGTAGTTCACCTTTTATAGTTTCATGCTTATTAACATAAATTTACATTTTATTTTGAATATATTTTGTTATAATTAGTTAAAACAACTATAGTAACAAGATGCTTAACTCTCATTCTATAAACAATAGCATTACGAGTTTGGGAATCTAGAACAAACAACAATCTATTTATGGAGAACAGATCAGTGGTCACAGGTAGGGTGGAAGGAGTGACTATGAAGGGACAGTGCCGGGAGGTTTCTTGGGGTCAGGCAACTGTTCTGGATCCCGATGGTGGTGGTGTTTACACACATCTATATGTGTTAAAATTCACAGAATCATCTGCCCCCAAAAGTCCATTCTACTATATGATAATTGTTTTTTTTGTTGTTGTTGTTTGTTTTTTTGGTTGTTGTTGTTTGTTTTTGGTTTTTGGTTTTTGGTTTTTTTTTTGAGACGGAGTTTCGCTCTTGTTGCCCAGGCTGGAGTGCAATAGCGCCATCTCGGCTCACTGCAACCTCTGCCTCCTGGGTTCAGGCAATTCTCCTGCCTCAGCCTCCTGAGTAGCTGGGATTACAGGCACGCGCCACCATGCCCAGCTAATTTTTAGTATTTTTAGTAGAGATGGGGTTTCACCATGTTGACCAGGATGGTCTCGATCTCTTGACCTCGTGATCCACCCGCCTCAGCCTCCCAAAGTGCTGGGATTACAGGCTTGAGCCACCACGCCCGGCCGATAATTGTTTTTAAAAAGCAAAAGTTGCTAAGAGGGAAATAAAAAGAAAATTTTAATATATCAAATACACACAACAGAACAAAGTAAATCCGAACGGTCCTAGAAGGCCATGGCAAAGCTGGAGTCCAGAAAGTATGCCGTTTGCCTGTTTCTGAACTTCTTAGTTTGGTGGAAGGCACATTTTACCTGGAAGCTGAACATGATTTGGTCCCCTTTTTAAAATAGACCTGTCTTTCTTCCTTTCCTCTTTCCACCCTCTCTTTTCCTTCCTTCCATCATTCCTTCTTTCCTTACTCTCTTTCTTTGTTAAGTTCATGTTATCTGACATGGTGAAATGGCATTCTAGATTACTTTTTTTTTTTTTTTTGAGACGGAGTTTCGCTCTTGTTACCCAGGCTGGAGTGCAATGGCGCGATCTCGGCTCACCGCAACCTCCGCCTCCTGGGTTCAGGCAATTCTCCTGCCTCAGCCTCCTGAGTAGCTGGGATTACAGGCACGTGCCACCATGCCCAGCTAATTTTTTTTGTATTTTTAGTAGAGACGGGGTTTCACCATGTTGACCAGGATGGTCTCGATCTCTTGACCTTGTGATCCACCCGCCTCGGCCTCCCAAAGTGCTGGGATTACAGGCTTGAGCCACCGCGCCCGGCCACTTTTTTTTTTTTTAAATGTCACAAGTACCTACTAGTGGAAGGGACACGAGGAAGGATGAGAAGCTGGTCTAGTTCTGCTCCAGTCCTGGGGGTGGACAGTTGAGCCAGAATAAAACGAAAAGTGAAGCCCTGCTACTTACCAGAATACACTTGTGACATTCAACTCTACCCGTAGGCCATCCTATTTCCAACAGTAAAGCGTTGTTTTGGGGCCGAGCACCTGCTTTCAATTAGAATTGAGACAGGTAACAGAAGGTGGTTGCAGTCCAGAACTGACCAGAGGACCCTCGGAACAGACTTTAAGTTGACCTGGACCCTTCCTTTAGTGTTCTTTGGATTGGACTTCCCAGGATTACTCTGTCCCTTTGAAAGAATACCTTTGTGTCTTGGGCCTGAACCAAATTTAAATCAGTCTCCTAGAAATTCTGCAGGGCTGCTAAGGCATGGCACAACATGGCCTGTTTTCTTAATATTGTCTCTTGAACTTCTCATTTCCTTGGCAACCTCATTTCTGGTTTTCTGAATGGGTGTTGCTGTGGACATTTGCCCAAAAAAGGGCTCTGAATGAGGGACTATCAGAGAGAGTTTTATGTCTCTGGGGAAGGGGCAGGTTAACTTTTATTTCCAAGAGCACTGGCTGCATGAGTTCTTGGATGCAGCAGTCCTCAGGAGAGTGCGGTGTGTTGAGCTGCGGCTCCTGTGTGTAGTTCCACACAGGCCGGAGTGGGGTGTGCAGAAGTGCTTGTTTACAACAGTTTCCTGAATCTGCTAATACCAGATTGAGTGAATGAGAGATTAGTTTGAAGTTCTTGACTCACATTCTTTATATTAAACATTGGTAACCATTTTTTCTTTCAGTCCTTCCTCTAGGTTATTCTGGCTTTGAAATCTCTACCTATGAGATAGTATTAACTGAAATTCTCGACATATGCCAACCCTAGTCACAACCCTTACTAAAAAGCATTTCGACATGAAGCATTTGTCTTTTAGCTTGTCTGAAAATATATTGCAGTATGTTGCTGGTAATGGATTTCTTGGAGTTGAACCTTAGGGTAGAGGATTTGTGATTTGAGTTTACCATCTGATTTATGTGTTCTAAGTTCATCATAACTCAGATTTGCAGATCTGGGTACTACTGGGACTGTGGGGCTATGGTGCCTGATTTGGTTGCATATTTAAATGTAAGGCTAGAAGTAAAGCTAAAAAAAGCAGATGGATTTGGAAAATGAGATTGTCCTGTTTTGAGGTCATGTGGAAAGCCAAGAAATTGCTGGAGCAGCTCTGACAGGGATTTCAGGAAAACAGGCTGGTAATATTTCCACTTCTCTCAGCTTGCAGTCTGGCTGAAAATGTAGTAAGATCAGCCTTTTCCAAAGGTCTTGGTATTTCTGCAGCTGTTTTCAGAAAGCCTTGAAAGTGAAAAGCAAAGGAGTCCATAGAATCTCAAGTATCCATGTCCCAGTCACTAAAGCTCTTGGATGATCTTAGTGGAAAAGAGTTGAAGCCACACACGTGAAGGTGTGTATGACACAGTGCATGTGTGGAGGGGGCTCTTTCAGACATGACGTCATGCCGATGGCCCCCTAAAACTTCCAGGAGAGCATCGACTTGACAGCGAGTATACCAAAAAGTCCTTGATAGAAGCTCTGCACATTGTATTTCCACTTTCTATTATTTTAGATTCTTTTTGTTTCCATTCACCTGAATCAGCTGGGCCATCTGTCTAAGCCAGCCAACATCTCACTTTTTCTAATTGATCTAGTTAGTCCAGGGTTAATATGTCACTTACCAATGAGAGACTGTACTTGCTAGACTCTTAAAGCATTTTTAATGAATGCTTCCAGTATTATCATTCTTGTTTTACAGAAAAAGAAACCAGGTTTCAGAGAATATATGTGATTTCCACAAATTATTTGAACAGGCAGTGGATCGTGAGGACTATAGAATGTATATTTTATATTGTCAGCCACCAACTTTCAAGTGGTTGAAGCTCTCCATATATGTAATGTGTTCAAGAAAAATGACTGGATTGTGTCCGTAATTTTTAAATATTCTGCAAATGACACTTAAGTAAAAGCTCAACATATTAAATCTACAAGTTCTTAATATTTTAGCATGAATTTATTTCACAAGTTCAGGTTTCTAATAACTATTTATTTTCAAGTTAACCAGTAACATTAACAAAGCTAATTATCAACATAAATATTTGAAGTCTAGATTTGTGGATGTGAGTTGGAACCTTAATATCTAATATATTTTGAAGTTTTGTTTGATTTTCCCCCTTTGGAAAAAACAACTGATTTACAGATAAATTCTTGCAAATAGGTATAATTTTCTTAAAAGCGAAGCCTACTGAAAACATTATTCAATCTGGTTGACTCAGACACTTGAGAAATGGTTAACATATAGTTTTGGACCCAGTTTGAATCACTGTCTAACTATACTTGAAATCATTCATTCTTCCTGTTCTTTCCTCAGCCCAATCCAGTTACCATTCTCTGAAATGGCACTTGTCAAGGTCTGTAGACCTCTGTGTAGCCAGATCTGTCCACAGATTCTCAGTTCTCACTTCACGGGACCCATCAGCAGCATTTGACACTCTTGATCACTCCTTCACTCAGCCTCTGGGGTTCACTCTCTCCTTGCTTTCTTCCCATCTCGATGGCCACTTCTCAGTTTCCTTTCTGCACAGCCATTGTCCCGACTGCCTTGAGCTCCCTTTCCATTCTTTTCAACCATGGTTTCTCATCTGAACCATGGACACAAAAATGATTTAAGAGACTATTTTCTCAACTTTTTCCAAGGAAAATAATTAGTTCCAGGTGCATAGGAAGGAAGTTAATCCATCACATACAATGGGTGCCTTAGGGCATTGTCTTAATGTTTCTTCACATAACCTCAGTTGGCAAAGGTTGCCAGGCTTAACCCACAGATAGTAGGCATCTGATGCATTTTCGTGGCCTTAATTCCAATTGCATATTGACAACTCCCAAATTTATATCTCCAGGACAGGCCTCTATCTGAACAAAAAATAATGTTGTATCCAACTCGATGCAACCTCTTGTAAATATCTGACATCTCAAACTTATCACGTTCAAAAACAAAAGCTGATCTTTCCCTCCAAAACTGTTCCACTTAGAGTTGTCATCTCTCCTCTCAGGTCCCAGATTTTAGTCATCTCTGAACTTTTGTCATTCTCTCACATCTTACATCCAATCGTTGGGCAAATCCTATTATACCTATCTGTCAAATACATCCAGAATCTGAACAGTTCTTGCCATCTTTACTGCTACCACCCTGACCTAAGCCACATCATTCTCTAGAGCTTGAACCGTTCTGGTAGCCTCCCAGTTGACCTTCCGGCTTTCATTGTTGGACCTCTACAGTCTGTTTCAAACACAGCAGCTGAGTGATCCAGTCCTCTGCTGAAAATTTTTCAGTGGCGGCCCGGTGTAGTGGCTCATGCCTGTAATCGCAGCACTTTGGGAGGCTGAGGTGAGAGGATAACGAGGTGAGGAGTTGGAGACCAGCCTGGCCAACATGGTGAAACCCCATCTCTATTAAAATACAAAAATTAGCTGGGCATGGTGGTGAGTGCTTGTAATCCCAGCTACTTGGGAGGCTGAGGCAGGAGAATTGCTTGGACCTGGGAGGCAGAGTTTTCAGTGAGCCGAGATTGTGCCATTGCACTCCAACTCTGGGCAACAGAGCGAGACTCTGTCTTGGGAAAAAAACACTTTCAGTAGCTCCCAATTGCGATATATATGGTAAAAGCTGGAAACTTAACAATGGCCTACATGATCTGTAGTGCTTCTTTCCTGACTGCTGCAGTCTTTTTGTTGTTCTTACAATACATTGAGCAACTGTCATCCAGGCACTTTCCCCTGCTCCTGCCCCAAATCCCCATGGCTTACTCAATCATTTCTTTCAAGTCTTTGCTTAGATGACATCTTATCAGTGAGGCCGTTCCCTCCCAACCTTTTAAAAATTGTAAAGCCCCTAATCACTCTCTATCCCCATTTTATTGATTATGTGTCCCTATTGTGCTTATCATTTTCTAATATTTTACATGATTTGTTCATTTATTTTCATTGTCTTGCTTTTCTACTCGTGTGCAGGCTCCTCAAGGGCAGAGATTTTGTCTATCTTGTCCACTACTATATGCCAAGTGTTTGGAACAGTTTGCAGAGACATAGTTGCTGAATGAATTGAATGCATGGTGAGCATTTAATTTGAAATTTGAAATGTGATGAATGGAATTTTAATCATTTTAAATTCTCCCTGTGGTGCATAAAATGCCTCTTAAATGTATGTTGTAACATCATGAGTTGTTCAATCCGGATACCATAGTGGTATATTTAGATACCACAGTGTGTATACTTAGCACATTCCTGCTAAGTATTTACTCAAGGATTAAAAACTGTCATTAGTTTTGTCTGTTGAGGCCAAATTTGAACTTTTAGTTGCATGATGATACTTACTTTATCTGCAGATGTAAGCATAATGCATTTCAACCCTGCATAGCTAAGTTAATCTAGTTGAGTATGTTGAAAATATCAGTAGTATTCCAAGTATCTCAGTTCTTTCCCTTCCCCACTCTTCTATATGTGGATTGTAGCTGGGGCTGGTCCCTGCAGTTTGCATTTCTCTTGTTTGGGCATCTTTCTGTCTGGTTTGAGCCAGTAGCAGGCAGTAGTGCGTGATGAAAGGCAGCTTGGAGAAGCCAGGGTATTTCCCTCTCCTTCTTTGCTGCTTTCAGCTTCCTGCCATGGCCACAGCTTCTGTCAAATGATGCCATCCTAGTGTGTGAGCCAGCTCACACCAGTTTAAGAGGGACAATTTTGTTTATTTTTTTTCAACTCCATGTTTATGTTTTTCCAACTCCATCAATATCACATTGATAACTTAAAATAGGCCAAATCCTGGCTTTCCCTTGACAGAGAACCAATTTGTTAAACATTGACCAGCACACCCTTATAGGCTCAGCCCTTGTGTTCTGTAACATCCCTTTTTCCTTTTCTCCTTCTGGTCTAGGTGTGGTAGGGGCTTCTAGCTGTTGCTAATTTCTGGATTATTCACTCTTCCTTGTTTAGGACTTAGTTCCTTGGTCACCTTTGTAAATTATTTCTTGCATTAATTCCCTTCCCTTTTAGAAACAGGAAATGATTTCTGTTTTCCTATACTCTGACACAATACCTAAAGTAGACCAACCATGCTATGTTCAAGTGAACTTGAGAGAAGCTTTAAGAGCAATACAAAACAAAAATCTTTGTCTCATCTGAAATATTTGCACAAGTCCCTTGCCTTGGAACAAATAAAAATACTTTGATACAAAAAGTAAATTTCTGATCTAATTGCCAAAATTATTACAAATTATTCTGAAATGCTACAATTTAAAGACAGCACTCTAATATAGTTAATACTTTATATGACATTATCCAGCATAGTTTTAAAAGATGCTGCCATTTTGTTACCTTCTAGTACTTGCCTCTGAAGTTTATAGGAACTACGTGAACACTTTTTTCGATGGCTTTTCTTATAAGTCATTTTCAGTTGCCTTCCTATGGCTTACTCATCATTTGTAGACTTGTTCATATTTTGGATGAGTTAATGGTAGGTTCAAAGTCATTTAAATACCTTCTTCTGTTTTGATGTACGTATTAAGTGTTTTTCAAGGCCATAAACTCCCTTAGGTTTGACCACAGGAACAAAGTGTATAAAAATGGAGAATAGGAAGAACTGTAACATCCATACTCTCATTTACTTGAATTGTAAAGATTTTAGCTATCTTACTCATTACATATATTGGATGCCCATCTTTGGGTACTGTGAGTTGTGATATCTGACAATGATACCAATATTTTTCAGAGGCAGGACAGCCTGGTCATCTAACACATTCACTGTGGGGTCAATAGCTCAGGAGGTAATTGGGTTCCCCCAGTGTGTTTCCTTCACACATGTTGATGTAACTTACCCTAAATGATGTCTTTAAATTCATTTTTACCATTTAAATACTAATGGTCCAAACTGAGTAAGCATCTTGAAACTGTATTGTAGTCCCATCTACAATCCTCTGTCAAGGCTTGTTCCAAAATTGCTGCAGGTCATAGACTTGGACTTTAACTCTATCTTCATCTCTGTGCCCACCTTACAGAGTTCTCCAAGTAATGTTCTAGAGATCCCATCTTTCAGTATAATCAGCCATTTTTTTTAGAGTGGAGCAAGAGATGACATGTAATATGAAAGATTCCTTGATTTTAATGTCATCCAATTGTCTACAGATTCTGATCAATCTAATAAATATCCAGGCTAGACCTAGCCTGGTATTCTTTATCCAGGATCCCCACTCTCCCCAGCTAGAGCCACTAGATCACTAGATCATATGTGCAGGCTGCTCCCCCAATTTTTTTCCCTCACTGCCGCTGGCCTGTGCTTGCCTTTTAGCCCTGATTGGAATGTTTCAATGTTTGCTTTGTTCTAATATGCTGTCTCTTGTACTCTCTTAAATAACCAGCCTCTGACTGTCTTGGTTCTTGTTTACCCACCTATTCATCAGCCCCTTCCTCATTCTTCAAGTTCAAATTCCAGCTTTCTGGGTTCTACCATCTGTTAACAGACTTCCTCGAAGCTTATGATCTGCATTCTTGGCCTTCCTAGGAGTATCTGCCTCACAATTTTCTGATGTTATGTTGTGCCCACCTGTTGGGGCAATCACACCTCATTTTGTTTGTTTTTGCTGTTACTGACTGGACCATTGTATATCGGATGTGGTGTTTTGCTTGCCAGACCAAGCCTTCCCATATTGCATGGGAGTATAGTAGTGGCTGTGACCAGACTAATTTCAAGTTCTGATCCCTCTTCCCACTTCTACCCACAACCTTCTCAGACCTGACAAAATGAAAGGAAATTGCCCACCCATTTAAGTCCCACAAAAAAAACAAACTGTACCACTGGCCACTTCAATTATGATGAGCGGTTTTATGGGAAGAAAGGAATTGCAGGCTGATGATGACAGTAGCCTTGCTGAGTTGGTAGCACTGGATCCAGCCTCTGAGAGGTACATAATGGTTGGATTTCAACTTTGTAGTATTACTCCAAGAGCATCTGTATAGTATCATAAATATGGGATCTAACATGATATCTTTCTGTGTCTCAGGGAAATGGACAGAAGGCAGATATCAAGAATCTTTTTTTTACTTTAAGTTCTGGGATACATGTATAGAACATGCAGGTTTGCTACATAGGTTTGCATGTGCCATGGTGGTTTGCTGCATCTATCAACCTGTCATCTAGGTTTTAAGCCCTGCATGTATTAGGTATTTGTCCTAATGTTCTCCCTCTCCTTGCTCTACACCCCCGACAGACCCTGGTGTTTGATGTTCGCCTCCCTGTGTCCATGTGCTTTCACTATTCAACTCCCAGTTATGAGTAAGAACATGCGGTGTTTCGTTTTCTGTTCCTGTGTTAGTTTGCTGAGAGTGGTAGAGTCCAGCTTCATCCATGTTCCTGCAAAGGACACGAACTCATTCCTTTTTGTGGATGCAAGGTTTCAGGACTCTTTTGCAACAGATGGGGAAATTGAGACTTAGCTTGACCGATTGTTGCCCTTGAGATCACACACAGGTTTGTTAATAGAATAGATCCCAGGTTTTGGTTTTGAGGAACAACAATCCACTGTCTGAGGGTATTCCAACTATTTGATGAAGAATGGTTTAGATTCTCTGAAGCCTTAAGGTAATTTAATTTTAGAGCTGGTCTGGAACTGACCTTGGAGATTACCTGGTCATTAGTCTAAACCCTCATTTTCAAGGTACTGATGACAGAGAATAGGAGGTATGCTCCATTTCCCTACTCTGTATTGTGTGATTCATGGGAATGGAGAGGTAGAGGAGGACAGAGGTGTATGGTCTATCAAGAAAAGCTTGAAGTTCTATCTCGTTATTTTGTGAAACCAGTTTTATCAAATGGATGGAATTTAATGGGAATTGAAATAGGGAACAGCTTCTACCCAGAATCCCATATCGCCTCCCCCTCCACCCGCCACTGCCTTCAGTGCTGTTAGGCTCTGAATTTTCCCACTTTTCTTTTCTTTTTAAAAATAATATTTTATTGGCCAGGTACAGTGGCTCACCCCTGTAATCCTACTACTTTGGGAGGTTGAGACAGGCAGATCACAAGGTCAGGGGTTCGAGACCAGCCTGGACAACATCACGAAACCCTGTCTGTACTAAAAATACAAAAATTAGCCAGGCGTTGTGGCAGCCACCTGTAATAAACTCAGCTACTTGGGAGACTGAGGCAGGAGAATTACTTGAACCCGGGAGGCAGAGGTTGCAGTGAGCCGAGATTGTGCCACTGCACTCCAGCCTGGGTGACAGAGCAAGACTCCAGCTAAAAATAATAATAATAATATTTTATTGTTTTTTATAATCTCTTTATTTTGCAGACAATGCTTTCTGCTTACTGTTTTTGACTACCTTGTCAAAACTCCAGGTATGTCAACTGTAGCTATGACACCTGACACAAAAGAGGCCTGATCACTACTTGAAAGCAAAAAGGAAGAGAATGAAAGTTTGTTTTTTATCTCACTAAAGTAGGACTATCGGAGTTTACAAATTCTGGTATGCCAAAGTCATCTATATGCTATATGAGAAACCAAGAAGTTCTGGACCCTAGTAAACAATTTTTTTTTTCTGTGAATCATGATGAATTAGGTCAACTGCATTGCTTCCATACTTGAATTCACCTATATGACTCAGGACAACACTGCTATTGCAGATGGCTGGCAAAGTGGGAGGTGGTGATAGGACTTTTTGATAAGGAGCAGAAAATGTATTCCTTCTCTTATTTTAAAATTAAGATACTAAGAGTTTATTTCCTTCCTTTGACCCATGAGACTGCCACTTTATACCTACTAGATCAACCAAATGAACACTGGTTGCAAAGTCATTGCATATTTCAAGACAAAGGTCTTGATTCCCATGGAAGGTGGTGACATGGCTGTCTATGAGGGTACCAGGTAAGCTCGGGCTGAGGTATTGTACTGACTGTCAGGTGTATCTCTGTCTGTGACAGTCCTTTCATACAGTGGGGATCTTAGAACTAGTAGATGGATTGATGTTATGACTCATGGGGCACATGTTGATGTGGGCAGGTATTTGAGCCTGGACCAACTGATGGGATTGAAGCCTAGAGAAACACGCAGATGAATTGTCAGAATATGTTGGAGAACTGTTCCAATGAGCAGAGGGCTAGGGTAGGAGGATGAATGTTGGGTCCTCAGGGCAGGGTACCTTTCACAGCTGTATGTGGAAGGAAGTGAGGGGGGCCTCCAAACTGAGGATAGGGGTTGGCAGGTGGACAGAGGGTGCTAGTTCCAGGAATAAGGTACCCACTGAATGGGAGTACCCAGATTGGGATTCTTCCTGGCTGCCTTGAAGTTCTTCCATCATATATTTGTACTTGCTTCTTTCCTTTGCATCAGGGAAGCCTTTGCAAATGGATCATGTTTAATTTTGAGCTGTGGGCTCTTTATTCTGATAAGTTGTCACAGTTATTTATGAACAGGTCTTGGAAAGCAATGACTGGTGATCACTATGTAAATGTGAGGCTGATACTTATTAAGGAGTTTGGCATGATCAGGCCCCCTCTGTGTAGCTAGTTGTTGATCTTGACTTTGCTGAGGGAGATGGCTGCCTTCATCCAGTAGGGGCCTAAGTTGTGGGAGTTGGGCTGGATGGACACACAGCTGAGCTCCCAGAGCTTGGGCTCGCCCTCTGGCACCCATTCCTGATTCCCACTTCTGATTTCCTTCCAGTGCTTATTGTGGGCCTCCACGAAGTCCAGCGAGAAGGAGTACATGGCTCTTAAATCTAGACCAGACATGCTCAGCACTGGAACAGCTTCCTGCCATTCTTGGCGGTGATGATCTCATTGGTGGTGATCATCTCAATGAGATGGTGATTAATGTGGCCCATGCACCTGGTGATGATCATCACCAGGCCCATGCACCACCTTCACTCTACATGGTCACCCTTCTCAGTGCCTGGCCTGTTGCCCACCCTTCATGGCTGTCAGCAGGTGGTCCACCCAGTACTACAGGCTCTTCACTGCACACTCTTAACAGTGCTGTAGGAACTCATCCTCCTGCTTGCCTCCCCCCACTTTCTTCTAAGTTCCAACTTGCTGCTTGAGAACGATCTCTACTTCTCCAAGACGTACGAAAGTGCCTGGGTCCCTGTATAGACTGGGAGGAGGGTGAGGACAGAGATTTGGTTAGGAAAGGCGCTGGTGGTGAGGAAGAAGGTTGTTATACTCGAACTCCTGAAAGGCAGGACTAGAGCAGACCTCTTGCTCTTTTGTTTTTCCATCCCTTGTTTTTGTTGCAGGTGTTTCCCAGGTGTATTACTCAATTTTCACACTGCTATAAAGATACCACCTGTGACTGCGTAATTCATAAACAAAAGTGGTTTAGTTGACTCACAGTTCTGCTTGGCTAGAGAGGCCTCAGGAAACTGACAATCATGGCGAAAGGTGAAGGGGAAGCAAGGACCTTCTTTACATGGTGGCAGGAGAGGGAGAGAGCACGGAGGGGAAACTGCCACTTTTGAACTATCAGAGCTCATGAGAACTCCCTCACTATCAATGGAACAGCATGGGGAAAACCACCCCCATGATCTGGGCACCTCCCACCAGGTACAAATTGAGATGAGATTTGGGTGGGAACACAGAGTCAAACCATATCACCAGGATCACAGAAGTAGTGGAAGTGGATGACTAGAAGGAAAGGGGCAAAAATCCCCTGGCTTATCTGGGTGCCGTCTTTCTCCTGGCCTGTGACGCCTTCCAGATGTGAAGTGCTTATGTATGTCTTGTCTCTCGTGAGCTGCACTTCTGCATCTTTGGAGGCCCCTCACTTGAGATGTCTCTGCTTTACCATTCTTTGAATTTATCCTGAGCTCCTGCTCCTGGAGGTTGATCCCACAACCTGTGATTGAGTCAGCCCTTTTAGGCCGGGTCACACAAGGTGTCTCGAGGCTGGGCTACCCTTTGCAGCGTGCACTTAGATCCTGGGCATCTCAGACATCATTATGCGAAGGGTAGCCTGCTGCACACCCTCTGCGCTCTACTTTTGCACATTGGCTCCAGCCAACTCTTCTGTGAGATGTAGACCCCAGGCTCTGTGTTCATAGACCCAGATTCCAGAGGACATCTGTCAGTTTCTCTCATGAACTGTCCCTGGATGCAGTTTAGTAACGTTCAGTCCATGGAGCTTGCAGTCACTCCCAGCTTCAGTGAGCCGTTTTCTGGGAGCGCTCCAACTCTCCTACCCATCACTGTACTTAATGAGTATGTAGGAGGTGTTGCGGGGGGTGAGGTGACAGAGAAGTGCTCTAGAGAGGAGAGAAAATACTATAGCCCACCATTACTGGGTCTTTCCAACCCCCAATTAAGATTAGTAATGTTGAATGAGGTGCAAAAACTGTGAGAGCCTAGGGGCCTTTAGTTTTCTCCTTGGAAAGCTTTGGAGGGGAATTCATTCCATGTCCTGTTATAAGTATCTGGGGAGGTCTGCTCCACATTCAGTTGAACCTATGGTGCTCAGTGGATTCAGCAACTGTCTTGAGCTTAGCCCTGGTTGCCATAACTCATTAAGTTTCTCAGAAGTATTTACTATGCTAACAGAATGCTGGGAATAGGGTGTGGGGGCAGGCGGAGGAGAAGAAGAAGACCTTCACAGTTAACACTTCTGGTGACATCTCTGATAGCACATAGATACTATTACAGGACACTCTATCCGCCCAAGAGCTAAATCGTTAGTCACAGATGGAAAGTGCTGTGTGGTCTTAAGTAAGCCTCTCAGTTTTCCCATCTATAAATCTAGAGTAGCAGTGCAGATTTACTTGGCAAGGTTTTTCTGAGGATTAAAGTACCCTAAATCATGTAATTAAAATGAACACAAAGTATTTTCCAAATTTGGAGAGCCATGGAAATGAGAAAAAATAATTACTAAGAGACCCAGTGAGGGGCTATGCTTGAACTGTTGGCCATTCCTTGGGCAATAGTCATTTCCTGGCAGGAACTGGCCTGGGAGGGCCCTTGACAGATGTTGCACAGAACTAGTTTAAGAAGGGCTGACTGGCATGTGGTTATTATTTTATCTTTGTAAAGCTACAGTGTGAGGCCTGTGACAGCGGGAGGAGGCCGTGAAATACTCACTTGACAGCCTGCCATTGTCAACTCTAATGGGACAGAAACTTCAGTGGCCAGAAGGGCAGCCTCAGGTTGTAAGCGATTCATTTTTAGTTCAGCTGCAATAACTCCCACTGGTAATTTAATTCTGTGACTTTGGAACTCTCCGTGTGTGCTTGAGTGAATGAATAAAAGAGAGACAGAGTGAGAGAGAGAGAGAGAGAGAGAGTGTGTGTGTGTGTGTGCGCGCATGTGTGCACATGCACACATGCATTCATGTGAACAATTTCTATTTACTCACTTGTGATTACCAATGGGCCACATTCTACTTAGGTTTCAGAGGTGTGACATTAAGCATGTTTTGCTAGGATGATTTGTTGTTTTGGACAAGAAAGCTAACATAGTAAGTCATATGATAATATAGTTTATGTCTTCATTGTTGTGGAGTTTGGCCGAGATAGCAAGGGCAGTCGAGAAAGATAGTCTCATATAGACTTTAATCCTAGTTCCTAAAGTAGAATGGAATTGTAGAAATCAAGTGTTCTGGTTTAAAATAAATGTTTTCTGGCATTCTTTTTTTTTTCTTGAGACAGAGTTTCGCTCGTTACCCAGGCTGGAGTGCAATGGCGCGATCTCGGCTCACTGCAACCTCCGCCTCCTGGGTTCAGGCAATTCTCCTGCCTCCGCCTCCTGAGTAGCTGGGATTACAGGCACGCACCACCATGCCCAGCTAATTTTTTGGTATTTTTAGTAGAGACGGGGTTTCACCATGTTGACCAGGATGGTCTCGATCTCTTGACCTTGTGATCCACCCGCCTCGGCCTCCCAAAGTGCTGGGATAACAGGCTTGAGCCACCGCGCCCGGCCTCTGGCATTCTTATAAAAGGAACAGATAGAGAAGTCCCTGTGGAATCTTAATTTGGCCACCACAGATTATTAAAGACCCAAGTGAGCAAATCAACTGTGAGGAGGTGATTTTCATTGGTTGGCACTGAACAGTCCACAGCATAGCTATGACCTACATGACCTTCCTTTGCCTTTGATGATTGCATACCAGTAGGATGGAGGGGTTTTTGTTGTTGTTGTTGTTTTGAGACAGAATCTTTCTCTGTTGTCCAGGCTGGAGTGCTATGGCACAGTTTCAGATCACTGCAACCTCCACCTCCTGAGTTCAAGCAGTTCTCCTGCCCCAGCCTCCCAAGCAGCTGGGATTACAGGCACCTGCCACCACACCTTGCTAATATTTTGTATTTTTAGTAGAGACTGGGTTTCACCATGTTGGCCAGGCTGGTCTTGAACTCCTGACCTTGTGAACTGCCCACATTGGCCTCCCAAAACACTGGAATTACAGGCATGAGCCACTGCACCTGGTCGATATTTTTTTATTTTGAGACAGCGTCTTCCTCTGTTGCCTAGGCCAGAGTGCAGCGACATGATCTCAGCTCACTGCAACTTCTACCTCCCAGGTTCAAGTGATTCTCCTGCCTCAGCCTCCAGAGTAGCTGAAATTACAGGCGCGCACCACAATGCCTGGCTAATTTTTGTATTTTTAGTAGAGACGAGGTTTCGCCATGTTGGCCAGGCTGGTCTCGAGTGCTCCTGACCTCAGGTGATCTGTCCGCCTCGGCCTCCGAAACTGCTGGGATTACAGGCATTAGCCACTGCACCTGGCTGGGAGGGAGGATTTTAAAAGGAGCTGTATTGAGAAGTACCCACCTACGCCTCCCCCCCACCCTCCCGCTTTTATAATAACCCTTTTGACAGAAACTTTATCTTAAAAATTCCAGGACAAGGGGCAAATTAGCCACTAGAATGTGATTTCCATGTGTATAAATATTCACATTCTCCCAAAATTCCTATGTTCAAATCTAATTCTCAATGTGATGGCATTTGGGAGTGGGGCCTTTTGGAGGTGATAAGGTCATGAGGGCAGAACTCTCATGAATGGGATTAAAGGCCTTATAAAAGAGGTTCCACAGAGATCCCTCATCCCTTCTACCATGTGAGGTCACCAGAGGAAAGTACTGTCTATGAACCGGAAGATGGGTTTTCACCAGACACCAAATCCACCACAGCTTTGGTCTTTGACTTTCCAGCCTCCAGAACTGCAAGAAATAATTTCTGTTATTTATAAGCCACTCAGTTTATAATGTTTTGTTATAGAAGTCCTATTGGCCTAAGATGCTATGAATGTAGAGATTTTGCATATTTTATTTACCACTATATTCCTAGGCCCTAGATCCCGGCCTGACATATATTTAAGGTACTCAGTAAATATTCATTTAATGAATGAATCAATCAAAAAAGGGATATAACATCCCATTAGGAGTGATCTCTGAGTATTGGCTCATGGTTCCCTTTTGGGATCATCTGCATAGATGTCATATGTGCTAAAATCTTAAGCCACAAGAACTGCAGAGCTTGTTTTCACCACAGCGATTTTCTGTGAAATCACTACCCAAAGATTTTTCACCCTTCCAAAAATATTTTTCAAATGAATACATATAATAGGTGGAGAAGTTTTCCTCTTACTGGGCAGACGTTTATTTTCTTATTTCATTTATTATTTCATGCAGATGTCCCCTGTGATGTTAACTTAGCCCTACTACTGGGTTGTCATTGTTTTGCATTTGAGTCATACTCAAACCCATGCCAGAGAACAATGCAGTTCAGCTTTCTGATGGCCATGTACAGTTTTTGTAAGGTGGTCTATCTTGTTCTTTTTACAACTGAAAGGGCTAATTTAGTATGAAAGATCATTTAGAGAACCTATTCCATCTATTCTAGCTTTGCCAGCATACACAGAAACACCCAATGTCACAACATCACTGAAATGAGAATCACACACCAGGATTAAGGGGAGATGATGTTTTTGATGAGACATTGGTGAACAAATAGAATTTTAGAATCAATGATCATCTTTGCCTCATTATGTACTTTAAGTCCCTTGATTTGCACCTGAGGAAACCAAAGCCCAGAGCACAGAGTAAGGAAGTATAAGAACTGAAGTTAAGACCTATGCCTTGTGACTGACAGTAAATTCTTTTCATAACACTCTCACAGCATGCCACAGGGAGCAAGTGTCTTTTTCTTTTTTAATAATTATGTACCAAATGATTAAGGCCAAAAAGAAGAGTATAGATGCTAACAGTTTTGATATCTGCAGTATACCAGCACCTGGCCACCTGAAAGAGCTTGGTGGGTTGTCACCAGTGAGTCTCGGAGCATATGTGAGCAGTCTTCCGCTGCTCACAAGGTGTGAACTGGGAGTTGGAGGCAGTCTGCTGCGGGTGGAAAGACATTGAACTGGGGTGGAGTGAGGAAGCTTGGTTTCTGATTTTGATCGAGCCATTGCCATGCTATATATATTTTACCTTGTTTAATCCTAATTACCATTTCTACTAGGTGGGTATGGTTATTCTTACTTTAGGAATGAGGAAATCGGGGCTTAGAAAGGTTAGGAGACTTGTTTAAATTAAGGTTTCACAGGCCAATAAGTGGCAGAGCTTCATTTGAACCCAAGCATATATGCTACTACCCAGACATCACACATTCTGGAGATTTTACATTTGATCTTGTTTTTTTTTAAGGGATGTTTTGCTTTGAAGATTTAGTCTACCTCCCTTTCCTCCCTCATTGTTGGTGAACTGATTGATAGATAGATTTTCACACATTTGTCTCCCAGGATAGTGTGGTAAGAGGACCACTGGAGACTGCAAAAGTCTGTTTTTTTAGGTGTAAGCCTAAAAGTACCTCCGGGTACTACGCTTTCACTAGCATCTTAAATAATTAGGTATTGACACCTTATTTTCACGTAATACCAAATAAGAATTGCTATTGTTTTGCCAGTTAGCCCACAGAATCCTTAGCTCATAGAGCACACCATTATCTTCAGGTACCTATTAGTCTGGATTACTCAGAGAAACAGAATCAATAGAAGATCTCTATCTATACCTACATCTTTCTATAATTATAAATGTAGAAAGGGAAGGAGGGAGGAAAAATGGAAATAGAAACTGCAAGGAATTGTCTTATGTGGCTATGGAGGCTGAGAAGTCCTAGGATCTTCAGTTGGCAAGCTGGAGACTTGGGAGAGCTGATGGTGTAGTTCTAGTACAAGCCTGAAGGCCTGAGAACCAGTAGAGCTGATAGTGTAAGTTCTAGTCTGAGGACAGGACCGAAGGCAGAAGACTAATGTTCCAGCTCAAAGACAATGAATGGATTGGATGAGGCTCAGCACGTTGGGGTGGGCAATCTGCTTTACTCAATCTGCCAATTAAAATGTTAATCTTATCTAGAAACATTTCTCACAGACATACGCAGAACAATGTTAAACCAACTATCTGAATACCACATGGCCCAGCCAAGTTGACATGTATCTACTCCTAATAGTTCTAGTATGTGTATCTAGAATAGTTCTAGTATGTATAAATTAATCATTACAACATACTAGCACTGTTATGTTAATATACAATAGTTATATAGAATAGTTCTAGTATGTATAAATTAACCATTACAACATACTGGAACTATTGCCTACTAGAACTATTGAGTAATAGTTACCTAATAGTTCTAGTATGTGTATGTAGAATAGTTCTAGTATGTATATTAATATGTAATTAATGGTTACATAATTTATACATACTAGAACTATTCTACATACATATACTAGAACTATTATATATAAGCATACTAGAACTATTGTGTTTCAAGAGGGGTTGAAGTGACTCAGTAGATCTAAGAGAAAAATGATGATAGACTATTAACAATATAAAAACAGAAAAAAATTCTGTGTTTTAGTTATGTAAGCCAACAGTTATAACAAATAGACTCCAAAATTTATACTGGCTTAATCATAAAAGAAGTTTATTTCTTGCTCATTACAAAGTACTGATCAAGTTTCCAGGTCAGCAGAGCCCCTGCTAAAAGAGGCCTCTTCTACCTTTAATATGTAGCTTATGAAGTCACCCCTAATGTTTTCTTCATCTCAACCAGTTGGGAGGAGAAAAGAGCATGGAGAAGTGCCACATGGGAGGATTTTATGAATTAAACCAGGAATGGCCCAAGTCTTTTCTGTCACATTCCTTCACATGGAACTCAGTCACATGGCTGGACCTAACTGTTAAGGGGCAGCTGGGAAATGTAGTGCCTGGCTGGACAGCCCATATCCCAGCATGACTCTACACAATGAAGAGAGGAACACAAATTTTCAGAGAATAACTAGCTGTCCACTATACCCTGTACCAAGAATCAGAAGATCTGAATTCTGGAATTATCTTTCCTATTAACTGGTTGGTGATCTTATCTGTAAAATGTAAAAGCTGGTCGATATCCCAAATACATTTTTGCTCTAGAATTCGATGGCTCTGTTTTGCTCTTTAAAAGAAAATGTTGGCCAGGCGCGGTGGCTCAAGCCTGTAATCCCAGCACTTTGGGAGGCTGAGGCGGGTGGATCACAAGGTCAGGAGATCGAGACCATCCTGGTCAACATGGTGAAACCCTGTCTCTACTAAAAATACAAAAAATTAGCTGGGCATGGTGGCGCATGCCTGTAATCCCAGCTACTCAGGAGGCTGAGGCAGGAGAATTGCCTGAACCCGGGAGGCGGAGGTTGCGGTGAGCCGAGATCGCGCCATTGCACTCCAGCCTGGGTAACAAGAGCGAAAACTCCGTCTCAAAAAAAAAAAAAAAGAAAATAATAATAGAAAATATTCCATGTGAAGACAGCTAGTTCTTTGCCTGGATGCAGTGAAAGTCCTGGTTCATGCAGCAAACCTTGTTTCATGCTGGGCTTAATACTGGCAAATCATGGAGCCAAGGCTGGGAACTCTTTTGATCCTGTACTGGACAAATTATTATTCATTGGGCATAGTAAGCATTGATTCATGAGTGACAGTTCACTGTATTTGTAGGGGGTCTCCTAAGTGTTGTGTGTCCCTGGCCCACATGAAGATTTTCCAAAGGGTTAGGTGTTATAGCCAGCATTTTTAGAGGATCAGCTATCTTTACTTTTTAAATGTATCTACTCCCGAACTGATCAAAGAACATCTACAATGAGTTTTGTTAGTTCTTCTTTCCCACTTCTCCTTTCACAATTTCCCTTCTCTACCTTTACAAAGGTCTACTGCTTACTCAGCCTGCATCTTACATTGCTCATTGTTCCAAGTGTAGAAACCTCTAGGGCACCAAAGTGATTTTTTTAAAAAAGCGTCATTTATATTCAAGATACTAAACATACTTTCTCCATCTGGCTCATTAAGGAGTACATTTATAATAAAAGTTTTCCTTTTTACATTTAGTAATTATTTATGAAAAGTATATGTATTCATGTTGTTTTGATCAATTATGTACCACTCATAATTGAGAATACAACTCAGTAAAATATTATTTAACTTATAGCCTTATAGTGACAGAAACTGAAAAAATTATTTTTGATTTATATTTGATACTTTTAAATTTAAAACTGTTTTGCCCTAAGAGAAAATTCCTTTTAAAAAACTTATTTATTTATTTATTTATTTATTTATTTATTTATTTATTTTACTTTAAGTTCTGGGGTACATGTGCAGATTGTGCAGGTTTGTTACATAGGTATACACTTGCCATGGTAGTGGTTTGCTGCATCCATTGCACCATCATCTACATTAGGTATTTCTCCTGATGCTATCCCTCCCCAATCCCCCCGCTCCCTGCTATTCCTTCCCTGGTCCCCCATCCCACAGACCCCAATGTGTGATGTTCCCCTCCCTGTGTCTGTGTGTTCTCATAGTCAACATCCACTTATGAGTGAGAACATGCAGTGTTTGGTTTTCTGTTCTTAAGTCAGTTTGCTGAGAATGATGGTTTCCAGTCTCATCTAGGTCCCTGAAAAGGACATGAACTTCTGCACAGCAAAAGAAACTATCAATAGAGTGAACTCATAACCAACAGAATGGGAAAACATTTTTGCAGTCTACCCATCAGACAAAGGGCTAATATCCAGAATCTATGGAGAACTTAAAACAAATTTACAAGAAAAAACCCCATCAAAAGGTGGACAAAGGATATGCACAGACACTTTCCAGAAGAAGACATTTATACAGCCAACAAACATGAAAAAAAGTTCATCATCACTGGTCATTAGAGAAATGCAAATCAAAACCACATTGAGATACCACCTCACGCCAGTTAGAATGGCAATCATTAAAAAATTGGGAGACAACAGATGCTGGTGAGGATGTGAAGAAATAGGAATACTTTTCCACTGTTGATGGGAGTGTAAATTAGTTCAACCACTGTGGAAGACAATGTGGTGATTCCTCAAGGATCTAGAAATAGAAATTCCATTTGACCCAGCAATCCCATTCCTGGGTATATACCCAAAGGATTATAAATCATTCTGTTATAAAGATGCATCACACGTATGTTTATTGCAGCACTGTTTACAATAGCAAAGACTTGGAACCAACCCAAATGCCCATCAATGATAGACTGGATAAAGAAAATGTGGCACATATACACTATGGAATACTATGCGGCCTAAGAGAAAATTCTATAGCAAAGGTGGAACAGAAACACAATTTCAAGAAGCTAAAGGAATGACTGTGTACTCGGGTAATGACTGAGATACATTCAGCCCTGTGGCTGACATACTAGTGGAGGAGGCATAAACAAGTAAATTAGCAAAAGTGCAAGATAATTTTAGATGATGATAAATGCTATGAAGAAAGTAAGCAGGAAGGTGGTCAAAGAAAGCCTCTGAGAGGAAGTGACGTTTGGTATGAGCACGGAAGAGGTCTTCTCTTCTCTTGAGCAAATACATCCTCTCAGGTTGGGGCATGGATATGGTGGAAGGGAAGCAGAGCTTACTTCTGTTAAAGAGAGCTTGTTCATGTATATTTTAAATGGATACTGATGGAGATCAAATTGCTGTGGCATTTATATTTCCACTGGACACATTTAAAAGAGTGACATAAGTGTAAGATATTTAAAATATTTCGATAGTTACCATACGCTAGAAATTATATCATTTGCAAATATTTAAACTTACAATGAAAACTTTTTCATATCAACCTAAAATGTACAAGTGGTAAATAGTTTGTTAAAATGTTTTTGGCTGTACATGAGCTAAGGACTTTCAAAACCACTGGCATAGCGGCTTAGAATATGGGCTTTGAGTTTAGGTTACTTGATTTGGAATCCTGGATCCATTACTACTGGTCATGTGATGAAGGCTCAGTTCTGTGAGCTACAACATCTGAATATATTAAACAGTACTTAACAAGGAAGAAATTTGAAGTTTAAATGGGATAATGTATGTAAAGTGCTAATCTCAATAAGGGCTCAACAATGTTTTCTGTATTATAACTTTGTTCATAACTATGTAAGTGCTGATTGAACTGTATTATCTTTCATATGGTTTCAGAGCAGGCTGAAAGGTAAATTGTGAAATCCAGCCCTTTGCTGAACTGAAGTAGCACTTAGGGGCAAACTACAATATTTGTTTCGTTCCTTCCTACTTGCCTTATGTGTTATTGATTGACATTCATTCATTCATTGATGGTCCAAGTTGAGTATATACAAGTTAATATACTTGCTGAGTAGGCCTGCACCTTGACTACAGTGTGGTCTCTTTTCCTCCCTGTAGTTCACTGAGTCATTCCAAGGAAATTACAGATTTTCCTTCTCTCCCTATGCATATGTATCTCTAGAATATAGGGAGATGCGATCATTAGGAGAGTACTTGGTTTCTCCCTGAGGACAGACTGATGGCACTGGCTCTGTCTCCTGATGTCCTTACTGTGGCCTCCTCGTTTGTTCTGCTAAGGCCTTAGGGCCTTCATGTGACACAGCTAGGGATTACCAGGAAGAAGGAAATATTTGCAAAGGGCATTCTGTGAAATGTAAAAAAAAAAAAAAAAATTTAGAAAAAATGTAAAGGCCAAGTGCAGTGGCTAACACCTTCAATCCCAGCACTTTGGGAGGCCGAAGTGGGTGGACCACCTGAGATCAGGAGTTTGTGACCAGCCTGGCCAACATGGTAAAACCTCATCTCTATAAAAATACAAAAATTAGCCAGACATGGTGGCACATGCCTGTAATCCTAGCTATTCGGGGGACTGAGACAGGAAAATTGCTTGAACCCTAGAGGTAGAGGTTGCAGTGAGCCCAGATTGTGCTGCGGTACTCCAGCCTGAGCAACAGAGTGGGACTCTGTCTCTAAATAAATACATAAATTTGCAAAGGGAAGGGGACCTTGGGAGCAAGTTAACATGGTCTGGCGGGGTGAAGAGAAGAGAAGCTGAATGAAGGTTGCATTAGAAGGACAGAATTTAAAATTATTGAGGGAAGGTATGATTAGAAACTGGAAAATGAAGGTAAAGGATGGTAGAAAATTAGCCTTAAAAAATTGAGTCTGCCAAAAGCAGAAGGAAGGATTCACTAAGATATATAGCAGAAGGAAAATTGTGAAATGAAGTAAAGGAAAAACACAGCTAATGAATCATTAGGGAGATATAGCAAGGCCTTAAAAATCATTAATGGAAAGTTTAATGTCAAAATATTAGAGTAAAAAGATAGCTTGGAAGTGCACAGCTTGTCTGTGCTTGGCTCATAAAAAACACCACAGAAAAGCCAATCCTTTGCCTCTGGCACCCACACAGTATGTGTGCCCCGAAGTGAAATTAGTCATACCATCCCTGAACTCCCTCTTCACATGCAAGCGTTGTTACTATTCTTCTATTTCATTCCCACTGGTCCCAAACTGTGTATGCAACCCGTTAGAACTGACCCAGCAGTGCTGCCAATGTGCAATGCCCACTACTGGCAAAGGATCAGTTTACTTAAGTTGTCCATTTCCCTTGTCATTCTACTGACTTGTCCATATTACAAGTGTTTATTGACCATCTCCCTTCATTCAGCTGAAGGCCCTTCAAGCTAGGGACTGTGGCTCTCTGCTCATTGTAGTAGTCCTGGAACCTAGTGTGTGGAGAATGGATTAGATGGGGAGGGAGTAGAAGTTTACCTACTACCAGGTCAGAAGTAGTTTTGGTGAGTTCAGGGTGACTTGGTTTAGGGCGTTGGAAGCTGCAGCATAGGTAAATGTCTGTTTGAGACTTTTAAGAGGTATGTTTTGATGAAATAAAAGGACTTGGTAGTTGATTGGATGTGGTACTGAGCAAGGCAGAAGTGTCAAGGATGACCTGGACACAACTCTGGATGGGTGGTGGTATAATTGACTATAACAGAGAACATTGGAGGAGGGTCAAGTTTAGAAAAGAAATTTTTAAAACCCTGATATACCCTGGTGGAAATGTTGAGTTGCCAGTTGGATATATGAGCTGAAAGTGATGTCTTACCCATTTCTCTAGATTTGATCTACTTCCTGATCCCAGGTCTCTGTTTCCAACCAATCATTGAACATATTCCCTGGAAGAGCCACAGGCTGCTCATTCTCAGCATGACTAAAACTCATCTAATCATCTTCCTCTATGTAGCCTGATTTCCTTCTTAATCATTCAGTGGGAATTTTGTTTCCTTGCTTCCTCTGTGTCTACCTGACCTGCAAATCCATTCCACCCATCATGTAAGTCTCTTTGATCTGTGCATCTAAGTCTCTTCTCTTGTTTTCATTTCTACTGCCATTGTTCCACTACCACTGCCCAATGCTCATTTTACTCCTATTATAATAGCTTCCATATTTGTTTTCCTGATGCTATTATTTCTTAACTTCAAGCACACTTCCATTTATACTGGATGCAATCTTTCAAAGGCTCAATAGTAAGTATGAGTTTTAAACTCCACAGTATGTTAGAAAATGCCTTTCCCCATCTGTCCTTTGCATACCTCACCAATCTTGTCTTCTTCACTCAACCAATCTGTAATCTGATCTTTGGATAACCTGCTATTGTACAAATGTGCACTCTAATTTAGGCACCCTCGTTCCTGTTGTTTCCTCTCTTCAGGATGAAGTTTCTTCACCTTTGGCCACCTTGGATACTATTTTCTTAGCTTGGAATGTGTTTTTCTCACTTCATTCAAAGGGCCAGCTTAAACATCACCTCCTTATAGAGACCTACACTGTGCCTGTGTCTTGGTTTAGTTCCCTTGCTTTCCCTCTCAAAGAGCCTGCTTTTCCTTGAAAACACCTATCACAATGGTGATGGTATTATTTATGTGATCATTTATGTAATGACTCTCTCTAGATTAAAAACCTCATAGGGTCAGGGTCTGTGAATATTTCATTCATGTTGTGATTCAGCATCTGTGGATTGCAGTTGCAAACATGGATAGAAATGAAATTATTCAAGGAGAAAATTTTGAGTGAGGAAAGAAAGTCAAGACAGAACACTAGGGAATACCAATATTTAAGGAGCTGGACATAAAGGCAGATCCCACAAAGAAGTCTGAAGAGGAGCACTGCAGAAGGTAAGAGAACAGGACAGAACAGTGTCATGGAAGTCAATGATGGAGAGAATTCCGAGAAGGAAAGAACAGTTAATAGGCTGAGACCAACCAAAAAAAAAAAAAAAAAAAAAAAAAGATAAGTGAACTTGAAGGCATAGAAATAGAATGTATCCAAAGTAAAGCTTACACTCAGAGATATAAAAGACCAAGAAAAACAGAGAGACCTGGGAGCAATAACATGTTGACTGACATATATAAATGGGAGACTTCGGAAGAGAGGAGAGAGAGAACAGAGATAATATTTAAAGAAATAATGACCAAATGTTTTTTGAATTTTATGAAACGTATAAACTCACAGAGCTAAGAAACTCAGAACATGAAACAAGATACCTAAGAAAAATCACAACAGGAACTTCGTTATCAAATTACAGCAAGTTACTAATTCTGACAAAAATCTTAAAACGAGCTAGAGAAAAAAAAGGCACATTACATATAGAGGAACAACATAAAAAGAATTACAACAGACTTTTCAGAAATTATGCATGTCAGAAGACAATGGAATAACATGTTTAAGGTGCTGGAACAAATTTTGTCAACCTAGAATTCTAGACCCAGTGAAAACACCTTTCAGACATGAAACATGTCTTTCTTTAGACAAAAAGTTATGAGAGTTTTTGGCTAGCACACCTGCAGTGCAAGGTGTTAAAGGAAGTTTTTCGGACAGTAGGAAAATGATATCTGTTGATAATGTGCATCTACACAAAAGAATAAAGAGCTCTGAAAGTGGCTCTTTATGTTGGTAAACCCTTTTAATATGTGGGTAAACTTCAATTAAAAATTTTTTTTAAAGGCAACAACAGACTGCTTAAAACAACAAACAACAACAGTGTATTGGGGGAATTCATAATATGAAAAAGCAAAATGCATGACAAGAATAGCATAAAGGGCATGAGGGGGAAATGGAAGTACATCAATGAAAAATTCCTGTATTTTATGTAAAAGATTATAATGTTTTTTCCAAGGTAGAAAAATAAGATTAAAATGCATATTATAAACCATAGATGAATCACTAAAAAGTACAGTATAGTAATAAACCAATAGTATTGAGAACATAGAATTTAAAAATACTCAGCTAGTAGGAGGCAGAGCAAGATGGCTGAATAGAAGCATTCACCAACTGTCCTCCCTGCAGGAACACCAAATTTTACAACTATCTACACACACACCAAAAAAGCCACCTTTGTTAGGACCCAAAATCAGTTGAGTGATCACTGTACCTGGTTTTAACTTCATGTCACTGAAAGAGGCACTGAAGAGGATAGGAAAAACAGGCTTAAATTGTCAATGCCATCCCTCCCCAGTTCCCTGGCAGTGGCCACATAGCAGCAGAGAATTTGTGCTCTTGAAGGAGGAAGAACACAGTGATGGTGGGTCTTTGCATTGGAAGTCAGTGTGCCATGTCACAGTGGAAACAATACTGGACAGAGCTCAGCCAGTGCACATGGAGAGATCATTTACACCAGCCCTAGCCAGGGGGGCTTTATCTATCCCAGCAGTGAGAACTTGAGTTCTGGCAAGCGTCACCACCACAGGCTAAGGTGCTCTTGGGTTCTAAATAAACTTGAAAGGCAATCTAGGCCATAAGGACTGCAACTTATAGGCAAGTCCTAGTGCTGGGCTGGGCTCAGAGCTGGTGGATTTTGAGGGCATGCAACCTAGAGAGAAACAAGCTGGGATGGCCAAGGGAATGCTTATGCACTCCTTCCCGAACCCAAGGTAGTGCAGCTTGCAGCTCCAAAAGAGACTCCTTCTCTCTGCTTGAAGAAAGGAGAGAGAAGAGTAGATGACTTTGTCTTGCAACTTGGATACCAGCTCAGTCACAGTAGTATAGGGCACTAGGCAGAGTAACATTTCTAGACACACCCTGGGCCAGAAGCAAACTCATTGCCTTGAAGGGAAGAGCCCAGTCCTGGCAGGATTCATCACTTGCTAGCTAAAGAACTCTTGAACCCAAAATAGTCAGCAGTGGTAGGTGGGTAGTACATGCCATGGCTCTTGGGTGAGACTCTGAGATGTGCTGGCTTTGGGTGTGACCCAGTACATTTCCAGCTATGATGGCTGTGAGGAGAGACTCTTTCTGCTTGGGAAAAGCAAAGGGAAGAGTAAAGGAGACTTCCTCTTGTAGCTTAAGTACAGCTCAGCCACAGCAGGGCGGAGCACCAAGTGGGCACTTGGAGTCCCCAATTCCAAGCCTGGGCTCTTGGATGGCATTTCTGGACCTTCCCTAGGCCAGAGGGGAGCTTACTTCCCTGAAGTGTGAGTCCTAAGCCTGCAGCATTCACTACAAGATGACTAAAGAGCCCTTGGGCCTTAAGTGAACATCAGCAGTAGCCTAGCAGTACTCTCCACAGGCCTGGTCAGTGGTTACCATGAAGAGAGACCCCTCTGTTTGTGAAAAGGGGAGAGAGGAGTGTGAGGGACTTTATATTATAGTTTGGGTGTCAGCACAGCAGCAGTAGAATAGAGCACCAGTTAGATTTCTAAGGTTTCTGACTCTAGTCTCTGGCTCATGGATGGTATCTCTGGACCTGCCTGGCATCTGGGGAGAATTTGCCATCCCTAAGGGAAGGCAATGAGCATAGCTGGCTTCACCACCTGCTAATTATAGAGCCTTGGGGCCTTGAGTGAACATAGGCAGTAGGCAAATAGTGGTTATAGCAGGCCTTGGGTGAGACCCAGTGCTATGCTGGCTTCATGTCTAACCCAGCACAGTTAAAGGCAAGAGAATAAGAGTCTCTGCCTGGTAATCTGGAGAACTCTTCCAGATCTTATCCAAGATCATCAAGGCAGTACCTCTGTAAGTCTACAAGAGCCACAGTGCTACTGAGCTTGAGGTGTCCCGTAATGCAGCTATAGCTGCAGTAACCAAAAACTCAGATGACAGTATCCAAGTCCCTTTGAATACCTGGAGAGCTTTCCCAGAAAGGATGGTGTTTTAGTCCCTTCTCACACTGCTGTAAAGAACTACCCAAGACTGGGTAATTTATAAAGTAAAGAGGTTTAATTGACAGTTCTTCATGTCTAGGGAGGCCTCAGGAAACTTACAATCATGGCAGAAGGGGAAGTAAATACATCCTTCTTCACATGATGGCAAGAAGAATTACTGAGTAAAGAAGGAAAAGCTTCTTATAAAACCACCAGATGTCATGAGAGCTCACTCACGATCATAAGAACAGTAGCATGGGGATAACAATCCCCATGATTCAATTACTTTCCACTGTGTCCCTCCTATGACATGTGGGGATTATGGGAACTACAATTCAAGATGAGATTTAGGTGGGGACACAGCCAAACCATATCATATAGGTACAAACAAGTACAGACTACAAAAACTATAATAAATATTCTTCGATGCCCAGATATCAATAAACATCCACAAGCATCAAGACCATCTAAGAAAACACAACCTCACCAAATGATCTAAATAAGACACCAGGAACCAATCCCAAAGAGACAGACACATGTGACCTTTCAGACAGATAATTCAAAATGGCTGTTTTGAAATGCAACAAAATTCGAGATTACAGAGAGAATGAATTTGGAATCCTATCAGATAAATTTGACAAAGAGATTGAAATAATTAAAAAGAACCCAGCAGAAATTCTGGAGTTGAGAAATGCAGTTGACTTACTGAAGAATGCATCAGATTCTCTTCATAGCAGAATTGATCAAACAGAAGATTTAGTGAGCTTGAAGACAGGCTATTAGAAAATACACAGTCAGAGGAGATAAAAGAAGAAGAAATAAAAAAAGTACTCAGCTAATTCAAAAGAAAGGAGGAAAATTGCAACAAAACAAGAACAGATGGAACAAATAACAAAACAATAGCCAGATGGTAGATTTAAACATAGGCATATTAATATATTAAATGTAGATGGTCTAAATTTGCCCATGAAAAGTCAGAGATTAAGACTGAATTTTTAAAAACCCAATTTTATGTAGTCTACAAAAACTTATTTAAATATAAATACACAAAAGAGAAAAGTTGGGAAAAGATAAAGCTGTTTTAGTTACACTAGTAGCAAAAAAAAAAAAATACACTGCAGTATAAGAAATAGTAACAGGATAAAGAGGAATATTTCACAGTAATGGAGCCAATGAATCAATAAGGCATAACATTACTAAATGTGTATTCACCTAATAACTAAACCTCAAAATCCATTACGCGCCTGACACATCCAAAAAGAGAAAAAGATAAATCTACAATTATAATTGCAGATTTCACCACTCCTTTTAGTAATTAATAGAACAAGTAGACAGAAAATAGAAATATGGAAGAATTAAACTAATCACCAACTGGAACTAATTGACATTTTTTAGAACACTTCACTTAACACATGTAAAATATACACTCTTTTCTAGTTCAGTGGAACATTTACCAAGATAAACCACATGCTTAGCCATTAAGTCTCCAGAAATTTTACAAATTATTACCTTGTCAATTCTATTACCTGGTCGATTGATACGTGGTCAATTCTATCAGACATTCAAGGTAGAAATATAGGTGACAATCCCTTATCCAAAATGCTTGGGACCAGAAAGACTTTGGATTTTGGATTTTTTTTTTTTTTTTAATTTTGGAATGTTTTCATTATACTTACCAGTGGAACATCCCAAATCCAAAAATTTGAAATGCTCCAATGAGCATGTTCTTTGAGCATCACGTTGGTGATCAAAAAGTTTTAGATTTTGGAGCATTTCCTATTTCTGATTTTTTGGATTCAGGGTGCGCAACTTATACCACCAGTCCTATATAAATTCCTTTTGAAAACATAGAAAGACAAACACTTTTATTTTATATGGTCAGCGCTTTTCTCATATCAAAACCAGACCAAAATTATTACAAGTAAAGACAACTACAGAATAAAATTTCTTATGAACATGGACCAACAATCTTCAATAAAAGATTAGCAAACCAAAAATGAAATATCTAAAAAATGTAATACATGATAACCAAATAATGTTTATCTCAGTAATACAAGGTTTCTTAACATTAAAAAAGTTAATGAATGTAATTCATCTTATTGTCATAATGGGATAAAAATTATATAATCATTTCAATAAATGCAGAAAAGCCATTTGATAAAATTTACATCCATTACATATTATCATATTATACCATGATAATCTTCCAGTACACTAAGAATAGAAGGGAACCTCCTCAATCTGATAAAAGGCTGATAAAAGGCACATTTCTGTGAATATACTAAAAACTACCAAATTTTACACCTTAAGTGTTTGAATTTTATGGTATGTGAATTATTAAACTGTTTTTTTAAAAAACCTGTTGCTAACTTAGTATTAAACCTGAATGCTTTTGCCCTAAGATCAAGAAGATAAGGATGTTCATCCTCTCTACTTTTCAACATTGTATTGGAGATTCTTGCCAGTGCAGTAAGACAAGGAAGAAAAATAAGAGGCATATAGGTTAGAGAGCTACAAGTAAAACTGTCTTTATTCACAGATGACATGATTAAGCATGCAACAAATCTTCAGGAATCTGCCAAAAACTAGTACTACTAATAAGTGATTTTAGCAGGATTTCAGGATGTAAAATTAATTGTATTTCTATATAGTAGCAATAAGCTAATGGAATTTTTTAAAAAAGACAATATTATTTGCCGTAGCATCTCAAAGCATGAAATACATGAGTATGATGGTTAATTTTATATATTAGCTTGGCTGGGCTATAGGATCCCCGGGTGTTTGGTTAAACGTTACTTCTGGGTATGTCTATGAGGATATTTCTGGATGAGATTAACATTTGAGTGGGTAGACTGAGTAAAACAGGTTGCCTTCCCCGGTGTGTATGGGCCTCATCTAATCTAATTCATTGGGACCCTGAATAGAAAAGGCAGGGAAAGGGAGAATTTCCTCTCTCTATCTGTTTTCAAGTTGGGACGTTGGTCTCCTGCACTCAGACTGGAACTTACACCATTGGTTCCTAGGTCCTTGGACTTGAACTGGAACTTATATCATCAGTTTTACTGATTCTCAAGGCTTTGGACTTGGATTGGAATTTACACTGTTGGTTCTGCTGGTTCTTAGGTGTGAGGACTTGGACTGGAAGTTCACCATTAGCTCTCCTGCATTTCCAGCTTGCAGATGGCAGATGGTGGGACTCAGTCTCCATAATTACATTAGCCAATGTAATTATGGACTCAGTCTCCATAATTACATTAGCCAATTCCATATATATAGCCAATTTATATACATATATAGTTGGTTCTGCTTCTCTGGAGAACCCTGACTACTTGAGAGGGATTACATTAAGTAAAATATATGTTAAAACCCCTAACTTGGAAACTGGAAACATTTCTGTGTGAAATTTAAGAATATCTAAATGAACTGATTGAGATGTTTATAGATTGGAAGACCTGAAATTGTTTGTGATTTCAGTTCCCCAAGTTGATTTGTAGATTTGATGGAATTCCAATAAAAATCCAAACAGATTTTCTTACAGAAATTTTCAAGCTGTTTCTAAAGCCTAAATGCTTAGAATCACCAAAACAATTTTGAACAAGAACAAAGTTAGAAGTCTTAAACTTACTGGCTTTAACACTTACTGTAAAAATACAGCAATCAAGTTAGTGTGTTATTGGCATAGTTTTCACACATAGGCCAATGAAACACAATAGAGAACTCAGAAATAGACCAACATGTATATGGCCAATTGATTTCTAACAAAGATGCCAAAATAATTCAATATGGAAAGGATTACCTTTTCAACAAATGGTCTCAAACAACTTGTTATCTACATGTACATAAATTAACATCAACCCTTACTTTATGGTACACAAATGGATTATAGTCTTAAACATAAATGCTGAAACAACAAAACTTCTGGAAAGGATTTATAACCTTCAGGTAGGCAAAGCTTTCTTAGATAGGACACAAAAATGCATAAACATAAAAAATATAAAAAATTTATAAATTGGGCTACATCAACATTTAAAACCCCTGTTTATAAGAAAATACAAATGCAAAGGTAGACCTCAGACGGAGAAAATATATGTGTGTGTGTGTATACTGTTTTATACTCTTTCAGCTCACTGATAGAACCAATTATAAAGTCAATAAAATGGACGTATGTGGACAAACTTTATCAAAGAAGATATACAGATAGCTAATATATCCATAACTAGATGCTCAATATGATTAATCATTAGGGAAATGAAAATTACAACCACAATGTGATATTACTACATATCCATTAGAACATTAGAGTGGGTAAAATTAAAAGGACCCCAAATACTAACTGTTGATGATGATATGAAACCACTGAGATTTTCCTGCATACACTACTGATGAGAATATAAAACTGTACAACCACTTTGGAAAACAGTTTTGGCAGTTTTTTATGCAGTTAAACATCCACTTACCAGATGATTCAGCAATTCTACTCTTAGGTGTTTATCCAAGAGAAATGAAAGCATGTGTCCACAAAAAGAGTTGTACACAAGTGTTCTCTCACTTTATTTAAAGTAACAAACTGGAAACAACACATATATTCATTAACAGGTGAATGTATAAATAAAATGTTTAACAATGGAGTACTGCTTAGTACTAAAAAGGAATAAACTACTTAAACATGTACAACATAGATGAGTCTCAAAATAAACATTGTAGGTGAAAGAAGCCAGACTGAAAAAACGTAGATATTGTATGATATTCAATATGAAACTCTAGAAAAAGAAAAACAACATATATTTACAGAAAGCGGGTTCATGGTTGCCCAGGGTCAGTGATGGGGTGAAATCAGCTGGGAAGGAGCTTAAGAGAATGACCTTTTGAAGTAATGGAAATATTCTACATCTTGACTTTAGCAGTGGTAACATGGGTGTGTACTATTTGTCAAAATTCATAGAATATACCCTTAACATAAGATAATGTAAGCTATCCTTCATTAAAATCGTGCTTGTATGTAGTAGTTGCTGTTTTTGAGGGGCAAGGTCTTGGATTCAGTAAAGGGAAATATTATAAAGTTGTTGACAGTTTCTCCATTGTATAAGGCCTGTTCCATCTTGGGCACTGTGTCAGGCATTCCTGTGACTTTTGGCTATGATACAAAGCAACTTCCCCCTTAAAAACTGGCTAAGACCAAGAGCCAAAGTTCCCTGTTAGAAGTCCCAAGCTGGACCTAGAGGAAGGTGCTAACATGGTCTGTTTCAGCCAGAGGTCCTCCTTCAGAGGACCACAAAATTCACTACCTCCCGTCTCTGAGATAATGGAGTGAGTGTGTTAGGTTGGCTCAGTGGCTCAGACTAAAGCGTCAGGGACTCTTATATTTAAAATTGATGTCACTGCTAATGTAATGCTTGAATATATCTAAGCTCCTGCCTTTCTATTTCAATTTCCTCTGTGGTTACGTGAAACCAACTATGACAGTCCATTATACATGGAAGGCTAGTGTTGCCAGATTTTAATTTGGAGAGTACAGAACATAATTTTGACTAATTGGTCCAGTAGGAACTAGAGTAGAATCTAAACAACTCCGGAGGTCTGTGGCAATGAAACAGGGAAGGAGGGAGAGATTTCATCAACCTTCACCCAGGCAGGCTGTTGACAGATTTCTAGGCTGACTTAATCAATGTACGTATTTCTCAGGTAAGAACTCAAAACGATTTGGATCTAATTTCACTATACTTCATCCTGTACATGATCTTATACTTTCAAAATAACAAGCCCCAAATTCTTTTTAGGGACACACAAAAGAGTAAAATGTAAGACCTCATACATTCTTTTTGTCCCATCTGAAGTGGAGAAACGGAGTGGGCACATATAAATTGTAACTCTAAGTTCACTTACGCTATGCTGGTGTATAAGTCATTTTTCAGTACACAATGAAGTTAACAATTAAAATCTTTCTGCCATCCAGAAACGGTGTCAACCAAAATTGCAGCAGTGAACCTGAGAACTGAAGTCACTTGAGCTATAAATCATAAAACCATCAATCTCTAGAGCAGAAGCAAAAGTGAAGTCATTGAGTATTATAATAGATTCCATATGTTGTTTTAAATAAGGCTTAAAAAATAATTATACTTACAGGTTACTATACTTGTGTGGCAAAAATTTACATATGTGAATAAGAAGTGAAATAACTGTCAAATTTTTCCTTCTGTTTTCTGCCACTTCTTTTTAATAGTGAATAAAATATTCACTATATTTAATAGTGATTTTTCCAGGGGAAAAATCTATTGAGTTTTTTTCAATAGATTTTGAAATATATAATAGAATGAGTACTAAATGAAATATAATAGTGGAATAATCATTTAGCTCTTGAAGGGCAGGGCAGAGGTAGTGTGATAGGCACAAGGGGAGGTAGAAGAAGCTGCCTCTCAGCTTTGGTAGATAAGGTAGCACAGATAAAGAAGCACAAATTTCAGATAACCCTCTTGGACTTTCTTCTGCTACCTTATTGAGGAGAGTTAGTGTTTCTCTTTGAGAATTAAAGTTACAAAACCAAATAGTAACATGGCCACAATTCTGTGAAAATTTTGAGAGGCCATGACAAAATGAAAATGAAAGCTTTGTTCTGAGTCAGACAGATCTGTTTTCAAATTTGGACCCTACTCTGTGACTTTGGGCAATTCACTTAATTTATCTGATCTTCAGTTTCATCTGGATGGGGAATTAATACTTACCTCAAAGAGCTCTTGGTGTAACACGCTTGTGTATTTCTCTCTTCTAACACCTATCCTATCATTTTGAAATATAATCTCTCATTTTGAAATGTATCTCTTTCTTCTCATATGATCGTAGACTTCCTGGGAATTGAGATTAAGAACACAAGTTTATTTATCTTTGCTTCTCCCTGCCCTATACACACCTGGCATAATAATTAAGTTATTACTACATAAAACATTAGGGACTTCTTCCCTCATGTGACAGCATGTTGCTAGGTGAGATTTAAGCAAACTACATGTCTTGTCCCTGCAAGTTGCCATCTTGTTTTAGTCAGTCAGATCGGTCCATTAACCCTCCAGCTAGAAAATCAGGATTGCTAAATCTTCTGTTTGCACAATTGCTATTGTGCTAAGTTGTCAGAACGCAAGACACAATCTTAGTTCAGTTTACACTTTGGTTTATTGGAAATAGCAGGTTCATTCTGTGGCAATGAAAAAAGTGGAAAGTCCTGTAAAAGTTTAAGGAGGGAAGAATAAAAGGAAGAGAAAAGAAACTGCAACCCAGTTGGAATGAAATGGTTCTCTTTCCCCTCAGACAGATGTTGGCATAGGTTTCATATGGACTCTGAAACTAAAGCTGACACCCGACAGAGTGCTCATGCCCTACATTCCATCCACCCCTCATTTGTTAGTATTGAAATTGAAGCATTTCACCAACTTGGCTGTCAAATACTGTATGTGTGTGGAAAAAGACCAGATAAAATGGACCAATTAGAACACAGCCATATCTGTCAAAACTCTAACCCTTAACCTTAGTGAAAATATAATCTAGGATCAAACAGAGGATCCCTGCAGATGTACACAAGTCATTTAATGCAGCTCTTGAAAAGACGGTGATGGATGGCTGGTGCTATTGTGAAGGCCTGATGAGAAATCCAGGCTTGATTTTGCTTGGAATATTTGCAATTTTAAAGAAAAAAATAGGTTCTAATTGAGTAACTATTGATTGTATCCCCGTAAGATCCTTCCCATAGGCTGAGTTGAAAATACTCTGACTCTGTTGCTATGCAAAGCAGTTTCCAAATGTGTTTTGAAAACCCATTTGAAATTTGAGAGTATTCCTCCTCATTTGGATAGACTATGTTAGAAAAAAAGAAAAAGAAAAAGAAATTTGAGAGTAGAATTTGATTTTCAAAGGCTTCATTTAGGCTTAAAACCTTTCGGTTCACTCTAAAATAATGTTAGGGTTTCATCCTTAATGGACTATCAAGGTTAAATTCAACAGCTGCATCTCCTCCAATACATGTTTATGAATGCAGGATGAGTTCTTTTTGGTACAGTACACCCTCACAGAGCTCTGAGTAAGAGGGAAAAAACATGGAAAAATGTTTTTAATGTTGGAGTGTCCTTATTGGGTTTACTAAAAGACAAATGGGCTCTCATTAAAAATAGGGATTGTATCTTCTCCAGTATACATGGATCATGACCAACATAACAGGTTTTACTGAATTTACTGATAAAGATGTCATTATGTTATGTGAAGCTCAAGTCTTTGGGAGGGTTTTGTAGAATTCTGTGAGATATGGCTTTGACTTTGTGTTCGTTCTTGGGCAACTGGTCATCAGGGAAAAGTCACAAGATCTATAAAAAGGCAGAGTCAGGAAGCAGCATCTCTAGTGGTTTCCCTTTGGTTTCATTGTCCTTGTGTTCCTGTGTTCATCTGGGTTCTTGAGTCTTGGATCCCACATGGGAAAGGTTTGCCATGTTGAACCAGTAGCAGAACTCACTCTAACCAAGGCACATAGCTTCCTCCCTCTCCCCTGCTGGTTGGGTACTGGATCCATTCCATTGGCCTTAGCGCCACTTACAAGGATTTATTCCCATTCCAGAGGTTTATTCCCATTCAGAGAAGGAACAATGTATGTAGTTGGATGGGAGTGAAAATGCTGCTCTGAATATAAAGCTTCTTTCACCTAGTTAATCTAGCAAACTGGTGTTTTGGTCTTCAGCAACTCTAACTAGATCATTATTATGTGACATCAATCAAAGTGTCTTCTGTAATGGGATAAGGTGTTATCTGATCAAATGAAGGAGGAATGATATTTAGCAGCATATGGTATATGTGAAAATAGTGTACTTGCTACTTAGAGACCGTGAGAGGATAAGGATTGACTTAGAGCAGCTCACTCTACATGCTCTCCCACAAGTGTTTTCTTGAAAGAGTTTTTCTCCATCAGGACCTTCCATTTCCCTCTGGCTTAATAAAGTGACTGTAATTAAATAGATTAAACTTCTTTTTATGGTCAAGTAAAAGATTGCGAACAGATTGCTCTTTAACCTGAAATGTGGAAGGGCTAGTCTATTTGGAAGCTAGTTAAAATGATTTTGTTATTAACTGATAAGCTCAACAGATTTTTTTTCCCCCTGAAACTGATTTCGTATATTAACTGGTAAACGCAACAGATTTTTTTCCCCCTGAAACTAACATTTCTAGATTTTTGCATTCCTCCCATGAGACGTCCACCTCTGAATCCTTTTGACAGCTCAGATTCCTAGGAACTCAGATTTTTGAACATCTACATGATGCTATTTTGTAAGTGGAACATTGACTGTTAAAGGATAGCAGTGGAGTGGAGTGGTGAGGGCACAGCTCTGGGCCAGGATGACTGGAGAGAAACCCTAGGACTTACTCCATAATCTGTCTTGATTTGAGCTTCAGAGGCTGTTCTGAGGATGAACCAATGCTAGTGATGTGCTAGCCCAGTACCTGGCCTAGTCAATGCTGAATGCACTGTGATGGAGGGGGTGGTGTTGTCAGTATTGCTGTTGTTATTGTTGAGACCTAAAGGATTACTCTGACCTGAATCGGCTTAATTTCCTTCAACTTGATAAAAAATAGCCTGTGACTGTTGAACTGGATGATGCTCTCCTAATGGTTTTTGCATTTTGCCTTCATTCAGCCAGTTAAAGCTGGTGTTTACAGAATTGTGAAACATCTGAGCCTGGGACAGTCATGTGATTTACAGTTTTGTCTCGTTTCAAGCTTTCAAGCAACATAATTACTGAACTTTTTATCGTAATAAAAATATAGGCCATAAAAAAGGCAGTTCCCTGGAATTCCCGCTATCTCTCTCAGAACGCTGAAAGATATTTTTTGTGATCTCAGCTCTGTTCTGTTTAGGTATCCTCTCCCTCCCCCACGTCTGTCTTTGCAGATTTGTGACCAGACGGCTGCACTGAATGGAGACCAGGAAGGGAGCCCAACTGTTTTCCTTGTGTTGGCTCTCTGTGCCGAGCAGGGATTGCTGAGCAAAGAGCAGCGTTTCTCCAGGGAGGGTCACAGGGTAGTACAAACCCACTCCGGGTTTAAAAACTTTTGCCAAATACTATCAGTGAGGAGGAGGGAGTATGCAGTTTGAAGACCAGTTGGACCAGTCTTTTAAAATATCAACTGGAATAAAGCAGGAATGCCTTGTACTTCCTTAACTTTCTACATTTAACAGGAGACAGTTGCTCTCAGAGTCACTTCTAATTCCACAGACAGTATTGTGCAACCTTGCTCAGCATTCAGTGAGACACTACATAATTAAAATTCCTTTGAAAATGATTGCCCAATGATTGACATTTATTCCAAAATACATCATAATGGTGAATGCTTAATTCCTTCTTCTAGCGAATTTTCTTTAATAAAAAAGTAAAAATGTATTTTTTAAATGGGTGATGGAGTTTTGTAAAAAAGTAGAAGCAATGTAACAAACGTATGTCTAATCTTGTTCTCAAATAGCTGGCAGGCTAGCAGGGAGACCAGAGTAAGTTGTGGAAAGCAAAGAAAGCAATACTCAGGATATAACTGAGTTGCCTTATATAGATTGAAATGCTTTTGAGATTCCAAAGAGCAAGAGCTCTAGGGATCTGTTGCTCCCTTATCTCCTAGTACGTTGACTTATACTGCCAGTTCAAACACCAGCAATGTTTAGTATCACTCCAAAATAATCTGATGCGCTTCCTTTCTCAGAGTGGTAGGAATCTCTCTCTCTCTGCTGTTGCTTTCTGGAGTCCTTCCCTTCTGATGTCTTTCTCTGCCCCAGTTTCCATTTTGATATGGTAATTTTTGATTCTGGGTAGCTGGTTCTCTCTGTGTTCTCAGAAGAAATAGACTAGTGAGATCACTATAATGCCCCCATCACAATTAGGAGACTGTATCTTGAGACCTTCTTGGATCCCACAATTTGTAGATATCGCAATAGCAATCATGGTTAGAGAAGTCTACCATCGAACCAGTACTTAAATGCTAAGGATGAGTGAGCATGTCCAAATATCAGCTTTAAAAAGCCTTGGCCCACTTACAGTTGATTACATGTTAGAGAGTTTTGGGTTATCTCGGACTAGTCAAAACCCAGATATTATATACATGAATGTAAAGGGGCTATTCTAGTATCTTACTGTTTGTTTGACTTTCGAATAGTGAATGCATAATGTGGGAATAAGTACAATATATGAATGACACACAGAAATCAGCTTTCACCATTTTGTTCAGTAGTTTGGAGCCTTCAGTTCTTCTGGAAGAATAATTCAATGCACATTAATTTTGCTTTCTACATTTGAGGGAGGTGAGTGCTCTATTTTATAAATGTGAGAGGTCTCAGCAGTCTTGCAGCCTATTTATATTGAAGATGAGGAAACTGAGGCTAAGAAAGGTGAAATGGCTCGCTTAATGGTTACACAGAGAATTAACTGTAGCTTCATGATTTTAGCTGAGGTCTTGTGACTAGAATTTCAGTGCACTTTGCACTATGCAATTCTGAACCTTTGAGTAAAACTAAAATGCAAAGACTGCTCTTGATAGCCTTCTAGGTGGAAGAGTTGAAGATAGTAGGAGATAAAGATAAACAAACCTGTCTTATCTGGATGGAACTCAGCTCATTAGGAAGAGGAATGAGGAAGAGAGAATGTAGGAGGAAAGAAATGGCAGAAAAACAAATAATCATGAGAAGGGACTGAACAGGGCAAATGCCAGACATTTTCAAGATTAGAAGAAATCTGAGTTGAGTTTGAAAATTGAAAGATTTCTTCAGGTAGAAGCAAAAGGGAAATAAGCAGAAATATTATTATTATCACATATAATGGAGTCTGCAAAGGCAGAAGAAAAGCATGACCCTAATAAATAAAGATAGAAGCACCAAATCATTTCAGTAAGGTTCTGAATTTTAAACACTTTCTTTTCCTTCCAAAAATATTTAAATAGGAGGGGGAAGAGAAAAAAGGTAATGATTTATAAGGGATGTCTCATATGCAATTTATTATGAGAAGGAAGCCAGGCACAGTAGCTCATGCCTATAATCCCAGCACTTTGGGAGGCTGAGGTGGGCGGATCCCCTGAGGTCAGGAGTTCAAGACCAGCTTGACCAACATGGAGAAAACCCGCCTCTGCTAAACAAACAAACAAAGAAAAAACCCCCCCAAAATTAGCCAGGCATGGTGCCAATGCCTGTAATCCTAGCTACTCAGGAGGCTGAGGCAGGAGATTGCTTGAACCCATGAGGTGGAGGTTGTGGTGAGCCAAGATAGCGCGATTGCACTCCAGTCTTGGCAACAAGAGCAAAACTCTGTCTCAAAAGATAAATAAAGGAAGGAAGGAAGGAAGGAAGAGAGGGAGGGAAGTAAAATTCAATAAACTACAAATTGATTCATCAAACAAAATTCAGCATGGAGGTTAATAAAATAAATACAGACTTGAGTGGAGTTGTGTCTTAGCACTTACTTTTAAAGCCATGTTTCAAAAAAAAGAGCATCCATTGAAGTGATAGATGATATTTATCCGATAGCAAGAACAGACATTAATAATGGCAAATTTGTGTTCTTAGATTATCACTTAATACTATGTTTTCAGGATTTGCCTCGGAGAAGCTGTTAATTTACTTTTGGTGCATAATGATCACTTAGGGTATGACACCATCAGCTGTGCCCTTTGTTATGACCGTGGAAAATGTTATGACCTTCAGTCAATGATGAATTTGGAAGGAATACAAGAAATAAGTTATGATTACATATTATGGATATTATAATATAAGCATAGTGTTAGGAAATACTTTAAAAAGAAGACTAGGCACAGTGGCTCATGCTCGTAATCTTAGCAATTTGGGAGGCTGAGGCAGGAGGATCACTTGAGCCCAGGTGAGATCCACTTGGGTAACATAGTGAGATTCTGTCTCTACAAAAAAAAAAAAAAATTAGCTGGGTGTGGTGGTATGTGCCTGTGTTCCCAGCTACGTAGGAGGCTGAGCTGAGAGAGTCTCTTGAGCCCAGGAGGTTGAGGCTGCAGTGAGCCATTACTGCACCATTGCACAACAGCCTGGGAAACAGAGTGAGACCCTGTCTCAAAAAGAAAAAAAGAAAAGAAGATACAGACCTTAAAGACACAAATTTTTTAATAAATACGTTTTTAACAATACTTTGTCATTGATAATAATCATCATAATATTTTCACCATTTTAAAACTGCTATTGATTTATTCTAAGGCAGGATTTATAAATTTTTATTATAATGATCTTTGGATTTAACTTTGCCTTAAAACATCTTAATAACAAACACTTCTGCTTTGGTGGAGATGTGATGGCTCTAGCACTTGAAGGCAAAGTGAACTTAAAAATCCTTCCATGGAAGGGGTGCAGTGGCTCATGCCTGTAATCCCAGTACTTTGGGAGGCCAAAGTGGATGGATCACTTGAGTCCAAGAGTTCGAGACCAGCCTGGGTAACATGGGGAAACTGAGTCTCTACTAAAAACACAAAAATTAGCCAGCTCTGGTGGTGGGCACCTGTAATTCCAGCTGCTTGGGAGGCTGAGGCTGGAGGATCTCATGAACCTGGGAGGTGGAGGTTGCAGTGAGCTGAGATGGCACCAGTGTACTCTAGCCTGGGCAACCAGCATGAGACTCCGTCTAAAAAAAAAAAAAAAAAAATCCTTCCATCGCTTTTCTCATCTGCAGATTGTTTCTCAGTGTCAAGCAAGCACATCTCTCTTCCATCCTATCAAACTTGTCTTCCCTGTTTTAGTTTTATTTGTCTGCTTCATGAGGTAGAGGCAGTGTACAATCATAATCCTTTTACAATTACAAAAAAAAAAATTTCTCAAGCAGTTTTCTTTAATTTTTGAGAAAAATTTTGCTTCTATGTTCTCTGATCAGATTTGCCTTTATATAAGGTTCCTTTTTTCACTCCTCTCCCAACTTAAGGCTGATTTTACTGTCCAGTGGTTTAAACAAAATTCTGTTTTGGGTATCAGGTGTTTTAAGTTAAAAATTCTTCAAAATTGATTTCCAAAAGAATTCATAAAGCTTACCAGTTCTTAAACAGAGCAGAAAATTTTGCCTTTCAGGGTTACAATGACTTCATATTATCTGATGATTCTGTTGAATAGGCTGATATTAATGGTATTCACCTGGAGGTTGACTTGTAAGCTTTGACTATGTGTTTTAAGAAACAAGAGAGGCCAGGTGCAGTGGCTCACACCTGTAATTCCAGCACTTTGGGAGGCTGAGGCCGGCAGATCACCTGAGGTCAGGAGTTCAAGACCAATCTGGCCAACATGACAAAACCCCATCTCTACTAAAAATATAAAAATTAGCTGGAGGTGGTGGTGGACACCTGTAATCCCAGAAACTCAGGAGGCTGAGGCATGAGAATCGCTTGAATCTGGGAGGTGAAGGTTGCAATTAGCCAGAATCAGTGGAAAATCTACATATGCCTCCTACTTTAATTTTGACAAAAAAAAATGACTCTGTCACAGACTTCTAGCTCTTTTTAGGGAAATAGGTAGGAAACCTATAATGCATGAATTGTTTAAAGGAAGTATGGAGGCTGGGAGAAGTGGCTCGCACCTGTAATCCCCGCACTGTGGGAGGCTGAGGCAGGTGGATAACTTGAGACCAAGAGTTCGAGACCAGCCTGGCCAACATGGTGAACTCTCATCTCTATTAAAATACAAAAATTAGCTGAGTGTGATGGCAGTAATCTGTCAACCCAGTTATACTGGAGGCTGAGGCAGGAGAGCTGCATGAACCTGGGAGGTGAAGGTCACACTGAGCCGATATTGCACCACTGCACTCTAGCCTGGGTGATAGAGTGAGACCCTGTCTCAAAAGAAAAAAAAAAAAAAGAATAAAGAAAGTACGGAATAAAATGTTAGATTTGAAAAGGAAAAGACAGGTTGGCAGCAGGACTGGTTATATGATTTGGGGGGCTCAGAAATGAAAATAGAAGGCCCCTTGTTCAGAAATTAAGAATTTTTTTTTTTAGTTTTGAAATATTTTAATAACAAGATTTTTTTTTTGAGAAAGAAAAAAAGAATAATAAGAAAAAGAATAAAGAAGAGGAAGAAAGAGAAAGAGGAAGAGGGAGAGAGAATGAGAGTATTGCTTTAGTGCCCGGGCTAGAATGCAGTCTAAATATGGGTATGCCTATAATTGTCCTTAATAATGGAGACATAAAAGAAAATGAGGGAAGAGAATAACAAACAAGGAGCCAACCAACATTTCGTTTAAACTTCTAAGTTGATATGATGTGGTACTGATAAGAGTGTATATTTTGTGTATTTAAAGTGGAGAGTTCTATAAATGTTAATTACGTTTACTTGTTCCAGATCTGAGTTCAAGTCCTGGATATCGTTGTTAATTTTGTGTCTCATTGATCTATCTAATATTAATGTTGAAGTCTCCCACTATTATTGTGTGGGAGTCTAAGTCTCTTTATTAGTCTTGTATGTCTGAGTATTCCTGTATTGGGTGCGTATATATTTAGGATCTTTAGCTCTTCTTGTTGTTGCATTGATCCTTTTATCATTATATAATGTCCTTCTTTGCTTCTTTTGATCTTTGTTGCTTTAATGACTATTTTATCAGAGGCAAAAATTGTAACTTCTGCTTTTTATTTATTTATTTTAGCTCTCTGTTTGGTTGGTAAATCTTTCTCCATCCCTTGTTTTGAGTCTTTGTGTATCCGTGAATGTGAGATGGGTCTGGATGCAGCATACTGATGGGTTTTAGTTTTTTATCCCAATTGCTTGTCTGTCTTTGGATTGGGGGATTTAGTCAATTTAAATTTAGAATTAATAATGATGTATGTGAGTTTAATACTGCCATTTAATATTAGCTGGCTATTTTGCCCATTAGTTGATGTAAATTCTTCATTACATTGATACTCTTTACTTTTTGGTATTTTTTAGAAAGGCTGATACTGTTTGTTCCTTTCTATGTGTAGTGGTTCTTTCAGAAGCTCTTGTAAAGCAGGCCTGGTGGTGATGAAATCTCTGAGTGCTTGCTTGTTCACAAAAAACTTTATTTTTCCTTCACTTATGAAGCTTAGTTTGGCTGGATGTTAAATTCTTGGTCGAAAGTTCTTTTCTTTAAGGATGTTGAATATTGGTCCCCACTCTCTTCTGGCTTGTAGTGTTTCTGCTGAGAGATCTGCTGTAAGTCTGATAGGCTTCCCTTTGTGGGTAACCCGACCTTTCTCTCTGGCTGCCCTTAGTATTTTCTCCTTCATTTCAAACCTGGTGAATCTGAGGATTATGTGCCTTGGAGTTGCTCTTCTTGAGGAATATCTTTGTGGTGTTCTCTGTATTACCTGGAGTTGAATATTATCCTGCCTTACTAGGTTGGGAAAATTTTCCTGAATAATATCCTGAAGCGTATTTTCCAGCTTGGATTCATTCTCTTCGTCACACTCAGGTACACCTATCAAGCGTAGATTAGGTCTTTTCACATAGTCCCATATTTCTTGGAGACTTTGCTCGTTCCTTTTTATCCTTTTTTCTCTAATCTTGTCTTGTTTTATTTCACTGAGTTGGTCTTCAACCTCTGAGATCCTTTCTTCTGCTTGATCAATTCGGCTGTTAAGACTTGTGCATACTTCACGTAGTTCTCATATTGTGTTTTTCAGCTCCATCAATTCACTTATTTTCCTCTCTAAATTGTATATTCTTGTTAACATTTCGTCAAACCTTTTTTCAAAGTTCTTAGTTTCTTTGGATTGGGTTAGAACAAGTTCTTCTAGTTCACAGAAGTTTCCTATTATCCACATTTTGAAGCCTGCTTCTGTAATTGGAACACACTGGTTCTCCATCAAGCCTTGTTTCGTTGCTGATGAGGAACTGTGATCCCCTGCTGAGGGAGAGGCGTTCTGATCTTGGGTATTCTCAGCCTTTTTTGTCTGTTTTCTTCCCTTCGTTGTAGATTTATCCATCTGTGGTCTTTATAATTACCATCTTTGTAATTGGGTTTCTGAGTGGACGTCCAACTTATTGATTCTCAGCACCGAAATCTGAGCAACCCACTGCGCCGACTAAATCAGCAGCGTTAAGATTGATGGTGCTTTTCTGACTCTGCACCAAGAACCGACGCTCCAAGTCACCGGCAAAACCGCCTTGCTGGTCACAAGAGTCGCGCTGGCCACCCGTGGGGCTCCTCCGCTGGGAATCTCCTGGTGTGTGAGCAACAAGAATTCATGTGAAGGTGTGGTGTCCTCTTGTTCTTTGCGCTTTCACTGGGAGCTACAATCCCGAGCTGCTAGTGATCAGCCATCTTGAATCTCCCTTCAGAAATTAAGAATTTTAAAACGGCAACAGCCGAGCACTAAACCAAGCATGAGGCTCTTCTGAGCATGGGGCCCTGTGTGACTACATAAGTCACATACTCATAAACCTCACCCTGGTCAGAAGTTGAAGTCGAGATGGCAGTAGAAACGAAAAGGAATGATCCATTCCCTGTGATGTTTTCATCTCTCCATGCCATCCTTACCTAGGTACTCATCAGATGTGACCATCTCTCAAGGGAGCACCATTGTGCCAGTAAGCTGAGACACAGACACTCTGGCTCTAGTCTATGGAGGAAGGGGCATGAGAAATAGGTTACATTCTACCAGTGATGAGAGAATGGGATGGAGCTGAAGGCTTCCTGAGCTGATCTAGGAGAGAGAGCATGAACTTGGGAACTCTGCAACTTTCTAACAGTGTAGTAAAGTTATTTAACCTCTTTGAACCTCATTTTTCATTGCTGTAAAATGGTGATATCTACCTCTCAGGGTTATTGCGTGGGTTACAGATAATGTGGAAAACACCTAGCACAGTGGCTGGTATGCAGTGGAAGCTCAAGATATATTGTACATATGATCATTTTTGTTAAGTGCAGAGATATACTGAGAATGAGTGAAAAAGACTTCTAGTCTCAAATAGGGTGGAGGATCTCGGAATGCTTGAAGAGCCTTGTAAGAACTGGCTGCCTCTCTTGAGTCCTTCCTTAGTTCCTGAATGCTTTGGGATAATTTAAAACTCACAATTGCATCTTCTTCCCAAACAGGGTAAGGAGCAATCTGTGGGAAGTCAGTGCACAGTAGAGTTCAGTCTTCAATGCTGAAAATTTGCCAACTTTCACCCACACTGCGGAGATGAGAAAGCAGCTGTGGGCAGACAGTAGAGTAAGCTGTGGGGTCTCTGGGACATGTTACACTTACAGATGCTCCATTGTTCCCATGAGATTTTGTACTTTGTCTATTTTATCCAGTTTTGTTTCCATAATATACAAAGGAGACAGCCAAAACCATTTTATGTAGTTTTCCTACTTTGTTTTGATTTATTTGTTGTTGTTTACAGTATTCTCTCCAATGACAACAATGGAATTTCCTTTCCTACTAATCTGGACTGTTTCCATTTTGCCTGTTTATTTTAATTTCCTTTTTTTGGACCGAAATCTCCACATGACTATTCTTTGTTTATTTCCTTTTATTTCCTGTGTATGTATGTGTCAGCATCATTTATTGGTGTGTCCACTCAGAGAAACTTTGTTCATTAATTATGTAGGTTTTGTTTCCTGATTCCTAGTGGGAGGATATTAAGTGCTCCATGTTTCTAAGTACTTCACGATAGTTTTGGTTATCAGTTTCTTCATCATTGTTCTCTGCAAGCAGATGGACTTACTCTCCATGTCTTACAGATGGAGCATGGGAAACCCCAGGGCAAAGAACTAACCCCTCTGCAGACAATGGTTTTCTTCAATCCTCTGACCTGTCACTCCTGCCACTCGTATCAATTTCAATTTCCACTTTCTTTTCTTTGAGTAGTGGGTTATGTGAGCATAATGCCTGTGTTTTGCAGACATAATTCCTTTAAGACATTTCCATGAAAACCAGCTTGTTGTTAACTAATGAGCAATTCCATCTGGCATTATAAGCTGCTTGGGGGTGTGTGATGAATGTTATATTTGTCCCTTTTTCATGAAGAACTTATAGCCTACTAAGTCAATAAAAAAGTTAATGGCTGTAATCCCAGCACTTTGGGAGGCTGAGGTGGGCAGATCACGAGGTCAAGAGATCAAAACCATCCTGGCCAACATGGTGAAACCCCGTCTCTACTAAAAATACAAAAATTAGCTGGGCGTGATGTCATGCGCCTGTAGTCCCAGCTACTCGGGAGGCTGAGGCAGGATAATTGCTTGAAACCAGGAGGCAGAGGTTGCAGTGAGCCGAGGTTGCGCCACTGCACTCCAGCCTGGCGCCTGGCGGCAAAGCAAGACTCTGTCTCAAAAAAAAAAAAAAAAGTTAATGGCTGGGTGCGGTGGCTTACACCTGTAATCCCAGCACTTTTGGAGGCCAAGGTAGGTGGATCACAAGGTCAAGAGATCGAGACCAACCTGGCCAGCATAGTGAAACCCTGTCTGTACTAAAAATACAAAAATTAGCTGGGCATGGTGGTGCGCCCCTGTGGTTCCAGCTATTCAGGAGGCTGAGGCAGGAGAATCGGTTGAACCTGGGAGGTGTAGATGGCAGTGAGCCAAGATTGCACCACTGCACTCCAGCCTGACGACTGAGCAAGACTCTGACTCAAAAATAAAATAAAATAAAATAAAGTTAAAAGGAAGAGGTAACTTGACTTTTACATCTGTTATTTGAATATATAAGATCTGCTGCCTTGTTTTCGGTGGTTTCTCATGATTTACTAAATGATAGAATTAATGAATTCATAAAACATTTATATAGTACTTACTGTATATGATACTATCTGTAGTCTCAAGATATAAGACTAGAAGAGAGAAATAGAATTGAAAGCAAATAAATATAATGAAGTGTTACAGGTGGCATGATAGAAGTTTGTCTGGAGTACATAGAGTATCAAAGGAGGGAGGCCTGTATTCTCTTGGATGTGGGGATTGGAGGGAAGGTGTCACAAAGGCTATGGGCATCAGATGTATCTGGGGTCCATAGATCCTTTCATATGGCTGAAACGGTGGCTGAGGAGGCAGCCGTGTGTGCACATGGTGGGAGCAGGGAGGTGGATGAAGCCAGATACGACGATCCTTGAATGCTGTGTTAAGGAATTTGGATTTTCTTCTTTAGGAAAAGTTTTAGGTAGATGGAACGTCATTAAGAGTTTTGCTTTTTAGAAAAACTACACCAAGAATAGATTCAAGGAGACTTGAATGGAGGCAAGGAGACTCATGATAGATAATATGGGGCTGAGTCAGGCAAGATATGATGAGATTCTGAACAAGCCAGTGGCAGATGGAAAGATGTCAAAGAAGTAGACCTTGTAAAATTGGTGTAAAATTTTAAATAATGTCTAGAGTAACTGTTAGTGAAACCAAGGCCCAAGAAAGCAGCACAGCCAGGCAATGTCAAAGGGATCTTCCTCTGTGCTTTCATTGCAGTTTGGAAACATGATCATTGTGGCACTTACACACTGTGTTGTAATACATCATATTGTTAATAATTGTTTACAATCTTTCTGTCCTGAAGCTCTAAGCTTCTTAAGGTTAACAGCCAAACTACTGAATTATTTGTGTATGCCTCACATGGAGCCTCATATACACAAGTGCATACTAGGTGTTTGAAGAATAAAACTCTTGACATCATAGCCAATGCTGCTTCTACATGGAGCACCTGGCATGGAAATATGAAAACATCACTCAGGTCTGCCTTATATTCACCCATTTCCATCTCTCCCTCAAGAAGGCCAAAGCCACGTGACAAGCAGGCATAACAGGCAGGTGATGGCTTGCACTTTGCTTTAAAATTTACATCAGTTTGCCATTATAAGAATGTATTCTTACCTTCCAAAGCCTGCATTAAAATACCAATAATGAATATTCAGAATATAAAAGTGGCCATAAAAGTTAATGCCTATTATAATACCATCTTTAATAGACTCACTAGTCACAAGTCAAGCATGGTAATTTGCTTCCATGTTTCTTTTAATATTACTCATTGTTTTAACCTGTATCATACTTTATTTTTCCACACAGATCCGTAATGCCTCCTGCCTGCCTCTTTCAAGATGGAGGAGAAACCTGTGGGAGAACCTACTCAAGTGGTGTCTAAATTCAAACTTTCCACCAAGGTAGAAAGTACGGGACACTGGCTGGTGGAAGATCATGCTCGAATATGGGAAGTTTTAAAGACAGAGGAGGTAAGATAATTCTAAATGACACAGTTGGTGAAATGTTGGATTTGTTCACACCTGAGACTACAGTTCTTTGTGTAGCTGGCACCGCAGGCCAGCTTGGCAAATCTTTATTCAGGGGCTGTGGGCACAGCCATGACTGGAGAACAAGTAAGTCAGGAGTATGTCTTTTGCATATTAATGACTGTACAGTGATCCAGGCCAAGGAGGCTGCACTGACAGCCAGATCTAAAGCTCATAGGCATATAATCTGCACCTTAGCCTCAGGTTATCAGCTGTGGCCTAGCTGTGAGTATCCAAGTATTCCGCTAGCTACCTTCTTTCTCAAGGCTGCCCTCCTATGACTCTTCCCTCTCTAAAGCTTATTGTTGTTGAAGTTTCATTTGACTTATATAAAATGCTGGTATTTGTGTGGATATTTGTGGGGTGTGTGTGTGTGTGTGTGTGTGTGTGTGTGTGTATGTGAGAGAGAGAGAGAGATACAGAGAGGGTACATGGAGAGATAGAGAGATACTTTTATTCTTTCAAGGAAAATTATAAATTAAAGGTTTTATGTAATATGTGTTTAAGGTAAAATCAGACATAATGGCAAGATATTGGAAACCACTTCCATATAAGCATGAAGAGGTATAAAAGGAAAATTGGAAAAGAGAATGGAATTATTAACCAGATCATGGAAAAGCCTAACTTCCTTGAGCTTGGGTTGTACCCATCTTACCAGCTCAGCAAATAAAATGAAATCTAGAGGTGTGTTTGTTTTTGTTTTATTAGAGACAGGGTCTTGCTCTTCTGTCCAGGCTGGAGTGCAGTGGCACAGTCATAGCTCACTGCTGTCTGGAACTCCTGGGCTCAAGTGATCCTCCTGTCTCAGGCTCCCAAATAACTAGGACTGCAGGGCACACACCATTATACCTGGATAATGTTTAAAGCTTTTGTAGAGATGAGAGTCTTGCTATGTTGCCAAGACTGGTCTTGAAATCCTAGCCTCAAGCAGTCCTCCTGCCCCTGCCTTTCAAAGCACTGGGATTACAGTGTGAGTGACTGCCCAGCCTCAAAGCTAGAGGTTTTAATACACGGGAAAGAGCATCTCAGAGAGAGGTACCAAAGCAAGAACTTCAAAACAACTAAAGTAATATAGAAATGTAATAGGGAAAACAGAGAATACTTTGTTAATGGTATTTTGGCTACCAGAAAGACCAGCAGCTATTTTCTGAGTCTTACCTGGGTGATATTCATTATCTTGGGTAGTTTTCTAGGGTCTGGTCCTTAGCTTACACACTTACAAATTTTATTTTCTCATGTATCTAACAGAACTTTCTGGGGCAAACTCACATGAATTAAGTGTATACAACTAATATGTAAAAAGAAAATGGCAATTCCCTAATTGATAAAGACAAATAGAAGAGTTTTATCTTCTGGAATACTCAGGTTAAAATGTTTAGCACACTTTCTCCTTGTAGGCAAACCTAATGGGAAATCAAATAATGGTGAGAAAGTTGATTCCTAAGGACGGAATCATAACAAGTGGCATTATACAAATTCCTTATTTGACAGTGTGAGGCTACATATATTGGTATGGCTTTTTGGTTCCAAGCAACAGAAATTGACTCTAAATTAAGGAGAATGAGAAATTGCTGGAGGATGTTGAAAAGCTTACAGAATTGATGAGAAGTCTGGAGAGCTAGGCTTGGAAATAAGACAGGAACCAAGTCAGTAGAAATTGCTCAGAGTGCTACGTCTGGCACAAATTCCAAACTGGTCCCCTCCGCTCCAAATTCTCATCTTCTGCTCAGAGTGCAAAGCTGTGGGAGAGAGGAGCTCATTGCCAAGTTCAGTTGCACGCCATTCTTTTGGTTATTTTGTGACGAGAAAAAGGAATCTTCTGTGGGAAATTATTATGCCAATTCCTCACTACACTTGTGTTTCAAGTTTAAATTCCTAATATTCACACATTATGACAATTCCAATAGAAGAAAGTAACTTAACAACTAGTCTTGAGCATGTAAAATCCAGCAGCAGCAAATATACACCTTCTCTATAGGGATGTAGTTGCACAACAGACTTTTTTTTTTTTTTTTTTTTTTTGAGATGGAGCCTCGCTCTGTTGCCCAGGCTAGAGTGCAGTGGCGCGATCTTGGCTCACTGCAACCTCCACCTCCTGGGTTCAAGCGATTCTCCTGCCTCAGTCTCCCGAGTAGCTGGGACTATGGGTGTGTGCCACCATGCCTGGCTAATTTTTGTATTTTTAGTAGAAATGGGGTTTCACCATGTTGGCCAAGATGGTCTCGATCTCTTGACCTTGTGATCTGCCCACCTCGGCCTCCCAAAGTGCTGGAATTACAGGTGTGAGCCACCGAGCCCAGCTTTTTTTTTTTTTTTTTTAAAGAAATAAACTCCACAGTGCTGGATGAAGCCTTTGTGTATTTCATCTAACAGGTACAAGATAAGGTGAGATGAACACATTGTGCTGAGGGCATAAAATTTAAGGAAGCACTCATTCTTAGGTTTATGCCCTGTACTTGCACAAAATTGAGAGTGAGTGCATCCTTAAATTTTGCACCCTAGGCTTGATGCTTGCCTCACTCCGGTCCTGGCCTTGTCATAAATCTGAATTTGGTGTTTTTAATTTTTATGCATATTTCAGTATTTATACTATATGCATCTGGATCTATATATTCAATATGCAGTATTGATTTACATCTTATAAATTTCCTGTACTGTACATCTACTTCTACAGATTTTTTTCTTTTTTTTTGAGATGGTGTCTCACTTTCTCTCCCAGACTGGAGCATAGTTGCTTGATCTCAGCTCACTGCAACCTCTGCCTCCTGGTTCAAGCGATTCTTCTGCCTCAGCCTCCTGAGTAGCTGGGACTACAGGTGCACACCACCATGCTCAGCTAATTTTTGTATTTTAGTAGAGATAGGGTTTCACTATATTGGCCAGGCTGGCCTCGAACTCCTGACCTCGTGATCTGTCCGCCTTAGCCTCCCAAAGTGCTGGGATTGCAGGCGTGAGCCACCGTGCCCTGGTTTTGTTTCAATTTTTTTGATGACACATGTAGTTTCAGTTTATTCATCTTTATCTGCTGTTCATAATTCTTTTGAGTAATAGAGTCAAATTTATTTATGCATTCTCCTGTTGATTAACTTTTAGTTTTCTTTCAATACAATAGAGTTTTTTCTAGCATAGATACCTGGAAGTGGCATGCTGAGTGGTAAAGCATGAATACCTATGGTTTTACTAGATATTAATTAGCTCAGCTCTGAAATGAGGCCATGAGTTTGTATCTCTATTAGCAGCATATGAAAGTTCACCCATTCTATATCCTCACCTGTTATTGATATTGACAGATCTTTAGATATTGGCCAATCTGACTGTTTTGAAATGGGACCTTGTCATAATACAAATTTCCAAGAATTCAGTTTCCAAGAATCCTCGTGGTATTAAGCATGGATATTGGCCATTTCATTTTCTGTGAATTATCTTTTCATACCCTTTCCCTATTTCTTTTCATTGGGTCATTTGTCTTTCCTTGTTGATTTTTGGAAACTAATGTATGGTTTACTATAAAATCCTTTTATTGATTTTATGCACTGAAACAATGTTTTCCCACTCCTAAATTTTTGTTTAGATTTTAATAGAATTTTGTCAGTCTTCTTTTCTCCTTATGGTTTGTGTTTTTTCTGCTTTAGGAAATTCTTTCTGACCTCATGACAATAAAGATATTCTCCTATATTTTTTCCAAAAAGTTCTAAATGCTTGCTTTTATTTACTTAGTATTTATTTCACAGTCTGAAGTAGGGATATGATTTTTTTTCCATCTGTATAATCAGTTATCTAGTATCATTTTTGAATGTCGATGATTTCTTCTTCAGCTTATACTGCTATCTTTCATGTATCATGTATCTGTAGATATCCTCTCTTCGGATATGACACTCCTTTAACTATTCTAGCTCCAAGAAAGGCTCCAAGTATCCAGTAGGGAATGTTTCTCTACTGAGCTATTGATCTTCGAGATTATCTTGGCTGTTTTTAGAACCTAGATTTTCCACATGGATTTAGGATGAGCTTGTTCAATTCTGCAAATATGAAGAAAAATTAAGCAGAAGCTTGTTGGGAATTTGATTGGGATTTCAGTAAATTTGTTGATTTGTTTGGGGAGTATCAATATTTTTATATTCAGTGACTATCTTATCTTCTTTTTTACTTTAAAGGTTATGCTTTAATATTTCACCCTAATGTTTCACCAATATTTTATTCCACATTCTTTTGCTGTAGGATTTTGATAACTAAGGTTAAAGAAGTTCTTTCCATTCCTTTTTTTTTTTTGCTAAGTACTGATTTTTTTTAACATTATTATATTTGATACTTACAAAACAATACACATGCAAGTTACGGGGTATAATATTAAAACAAATACTTGTGAGTCCACAACCAACTTAAGAAACAGTTTGTTGAGTCTATATATGAACTGTTTCACATCCTATCTCTTTTCCTGCAAAGGTACCCATCTTCCTTAAATTTGTGTTTAATCATCCTTTTGCTTTTTAAAAAGGCTTTACTGCATATTTGTATCCCTAAACAATACTGTTTAGTTACACATACATGCAGATACATATATACACATACATATGTATGTATATATAAAAGCATACATATTTATATATATGGTATCTTTGGTGGCTCACTTCTTTTACTCAGCATTATGTTTATAAGATTTTTAAGATTCGGCCACAAAAATATATGTAGTAGTACTTTATTAATTTTACTATTGTACAATATGCCATTGTGTAGTTATAGCATGATTATTCATGGATATGTGGATGAACATTAAAGTTATCATTAGTTTTTTGCTATTATGAACAATGCTGATATGAACATACTATATATGTCTTTTTTTTGCATTTTCTTATATGTTCTATACTTTAAGTTCTGGGATACACGTGCAGAACATGAAGGTTTGTTACATAGGTATACATGTGCCATGGTGGTTTGCTGTACCCATCAACCCGTCATCTACATTAGGTATTTCTCCTAATGCTTTCTCTCTCCTTTCCTAATGCTTTCTCTCTCCTTTCCCCCACGCCCCCGACAGGCCCTGTTGTATTATGTTCTTCTCCCTGTGTCCATGTGTTCTCATTGTTTAACTCCTACTTATGAGTGAGAATATGCGGTGTTTGGGTTTCTGTTCCTGTGTTAGTTTGCTGAGAATGGTGGTTTCCAGCTTTACCCATGTCCCTGCAAAGGACACAAACTCATCCTTTTTTATGACTGCATAGTATTTCGTAGTGTAGATGTGCCATGTTTTCTTTATCCATTCCATCATTGATGGACATTTGGGTTGGTCCCAAGTCTTTGCCATTGTGAATAGTGCTGCAATAAACATACATGTGCATGTGTCTTTATAGTAGAGTGATTTATGATCCTTTGGGTATATACCCAGTAATGGGATTGCTGCGTCAAATGGTATTTCTGATTCTAGATCCTTGAGGAATTGCCACACTGTCTTTCATAATGGTTGAACCTAATTTACACTCCCACCAACAATGTAAAAGCATTCCTATTTCTCCACATTCTCTCCAGCAACTGCTGCTTCCTGACTTTTTAATGATGGCCATTCTACCAGGTATGAGATGGTATCTCATTATGGTTTTGATTTGTATTTCTCTAATGACCAGTGATGAACTTTTTTTATGTTTGTTGGCTGCATAAATGTCTTCATTTGAGAAGTGTCTGCTCATATCCTTTGCCCACTTTTTGATGGGATTGTTTGTTTTTTCCTTGTAAATTTGTTTAAGGTCCTTGTAGATTCTGGATATTAGACCTTTGTCAGATGGATAGATTGCAAAAATTTTCTCCCATTCTGTAGGTTGCCTGTTGATGATAGTTTCTTTCGCTGTGCAGAAGCTATACATTTATTGACTTGCATATGTTGAGCCAGCCTTGAATCCCAGGGATGAAGCCAACTTGATTGTGGTGGATAAGCTTTTTGATGTGCTGCTGCATTCGGTTTGCCAGTATTTTGTTGAGGATTTTCACATCAATGTTCATCAGGAATATTGGCCTGAAATTTTCTTTTTTTGTTTTGTCTCTGCCAGGTTTTGGTATCAGGATGATGCTGGCCTTATAAGATAAGATAGGGAGGAGTCCCTCTGTTTCTATTGCTTGGAATAGTTTCAGAAGGAATGTTACCTTTCTTTGTAACGTTCTTTGTACCTCTGGTAGAATTCGGCTGTGAATCCATCTGGATCTGGACTTTTTTTTGGTTAGTATTCCTGCCTGAATTTCAGAACTTGTTATTTGTCTATTCAGGGATTTGGCTTCTTCCAGCTTTAGTCTTGGGAGGGTGTATGTGTCCAGGAATTTCTTCTAGATTTTCTAGCTTATTTGTGTAGAGGTGTCTATAGTATTCTCTGATGGTAGTTTGTATTTCTGTGGGATCAATGGTGATATTCCCTTTATCATTTTTTATTGTGTCTATTTGATTCTTCTCTCTTTTTTTTCTTTAATAGTCTGGCTAGCAGTCTATCTATTTTGTTAATCTTTTCAAAAAACCACCTCCTGGAATCATTGATTTTCTTGAAGGATTTTTTATGTCTCTATCTCCTTCAGTTCTGCTCTAATCTTAGTTATTTCTTGTCTTCTAGCTTTGAATTTGTTTGCTCTTGATTTTCTAGTTCTTTTAATTGTGATGTTAGGATGTCAATTTTAGATTTTTCCCGCTTTCTTCTGTCAGCATCTAGTGCTATAAATTTCCCTCTAAACACTGCTTTGGCTATGTCCCAGAGATTCTGGTATGTTGTGTCTTTGTTCTCATTGGTTTCAAATAACTTGTTTATTTCTCCCTTAATTTCATTATTTACCCAGTAGTCATTCAGGAGCAGGTTGTTCAGTTTTCTGTAGTGTGCCATTTTGAGTGGGTTTCTTTTTCCTTTTTTTTTGCAATTCCTCTAACCTTTTTTCAAGGTTCTTAAATCCCTTGTATTAGCAGAGAACATGTTCCTTTAGCTTGGAGGAGTTTGTTATTACACACCTTCTGAAACCTACTTCTGTCAATTCATCAAACTCATTCTTTGTCCAGTTTTGTTCCCTTGCTGGAAAGGAGTTGTGATCCTTTGGAGGAAAAGAGGTGTTCTGGTTTTTGGAATTTTCAGCCTTTTTGTGCTGGTTTTTAATCTTTGTGAATTTATCCACCATTGATCTTCGATGTTGGTGACCTTCGGATGGCTGTTTTTGTGTGGACATCCTTTTTGTTGATGTTGATGCTATTGGTTTCTGTTTGTTAGTTTTCCAACAGTCAGGCCCCTCTTCTGCAGGTCTGCTGGAGTTTCCTAGAGGTCCATTCCAGACCCTGTTTGCCTGGGTATCACCAGCAGAGGCTGCAGAAGAGCAAAGATTGCTCCCTGTTCCTTCCTCTGGAAGCTTTGTCCCAGAGGGACACCCACCAGATGCCAGCCAGAGCTCTCCTGTATGAGGTGTCTGTCATTCCCTGCTGGGAGGTGTCTCCCAGTCAAGTGGCACAGGGGTCAGGGACCCACTTGAGGAGGCAATCTTTCCCTTAGCAGTGCTCGAGCACTGTGCTTCGAAAACTGTTGCTCTCTTCAGAGCCGGCAGTCAGGAATGTTTAAGTTTGCTGAAGCTGCACCCACAGCCACCCCTTCCCCCAGGTGCTCTGTCCCAGGGAGATGGAGTTTTATCTATAAGCCCTGACTGGGGCTGCTGCCTTTTCAGAGATGCCCTGCCCAGAGAGGAGGAATCTAGAGAGGCAGTCTGGCTATAGCGGCTTTGCTGGGTGGGATCACCCAGTTGAAACTTCCTGATGGTTTTGTTTACACTGTGAGGGGAAAACCGCCCACTCAAGCCTCAGTGATGCCAGACACCCCTTCTCCCACCAAGCTCAAGCACCCCAGATTGACTTCAGACTGCTGTGCTGGCAACGAGAAGTTCAAGCCAGTGGATCTTAATTTGAAGGGCTCTGTGGGGGTGGGATCCACTGAGTGAGACCACTTTGCTCCCTGGCTTCAGCCCTCTTTCCAGGGGAGTGAATAGTTCTGTCTCACCAGGGTTCCAGGAGCCACTGGTTATGAACAACAACAACAACAACAACAACAACAACAACAACTCCTATAGCTAGCTCAGTGTCTGCCCAAACAACTGCCTAGTTTTGTGCTTGAAACCCAGGCCCTGGTGGTATAGGTACCTGAGGGAATCTCCTGGTCTGTGGGCTGCAAAGACTGTGAGAGAACTGTAATATCTGAACTGGATAGCTCCATACCTCATAGCACAGTCCCTCATGGCTTCCCTTGGCTAGGGAAGGGAGTGCCCTGACCCCTTGCACTTCATGGGTGAGGTGATGCCCCACCCTGCTTTGGTTCACCCTCCATGGGATGCACCCACTGTCTAACCAATCCCAGTGAGATGAACTGGGTACCTTAGTTGGAAATGCAGAAATCTTCTGCGTTGGTCTTGATGGGAGCTACAGAGTGGAGCTGTTTGTATTCGTCCATCTTGCCTGATCCCCACATACTCTACATATCTAATTTTGCCCATATAGAAGAGTTTTTTCAGGTTAATACCTATTAGGTGAATTTTGAGTTGATATGTGCAAGTTCTCTTTTTCAAGTAACCGCCAAGTTGTTTTCCAAAGTGGTGGTACCAATTATGCTCTTATCCATAGTTTCCTCTATTCCATTCCTTGCCAACTCTTGAAATTGTCAGAGTTCTTAATTTTTTAAATCTAGATTATATAAAGTAGAATCTTATTCTTTGCTCATCAATTCTTTATGCATCTCAGCTCAGAGATCCCTTTACTTTTTCCTTTATACTTACTATTCTGACAATCTAACAGTAACATCTCTTTCTCCCTTTCTGTCTCTGTCTCTCTCTCTCCTTTGCTCTCTTTGGTCTTAAGATGTCTTTATTTTGTGTGCCTCTTAACAATAATAGTTTAGAGGAGTGTAGAATTGTGATTTATTTTCTCTGAGTAAATTGGAAATTTTCCATTGTCCTCTGCCTACCATTGCACTGGAAGGGAAGCTAGCATAAAGTTTAATTTCTATTCTTTGAATGTAACATTTTTTTTTTCTCTACTTAGATCACCTCTATATTTTTTCCTATCCTGAAGTTTCATTCTTCTGTTTTTAGGTGTGGTTTTCCTTTTATTTAATATTTTGGGGTACAAGGGCTTCTCAAATAGTTGAGTTGGTGTCTTTCATCAGTCTGGAAATATCTCCAATTTTTTTCTTTTCAAATTTTACCTCATTCTCTTTTTGTAACTACAACAAGATTTATGGTTTTCTCATTCTGCTTATGCCCCTTAATTTCTCTTTTAGAGTTACTATCTTTTTTCCTCTCTGTGTTGCATTCTGGTTAATTTTAGGTCTGCCTTCCAATTCCATAATTCTCTCTTCAGCTTTATTCTGTCCTTTAACTCAACCATTGATTTTCCTATTTATATTTTTATTTTTTAAAGACATATTTTTCAAGAACTGTGACAGGTCTGAAATTTTACCGTGTTTGTAACGTAGCTTGCCACAGTTTTGTGGATATTGAAAGAAGACATGAGACTCTTGGTTAAGAGTGAAAGACTTTATTACTCACAGCAAAAGCAGTAGCCAGAGTGTCAACATGTTTGTTTTGATTTTCTATGTTCCAATTCCTAGAAATGGGCCTAGATAGATACTTGCACAGGAAAGGAACACTGACCTTTGGAAACTTGCCATTTTATAGTAGGTAATAAACAAGCTGGCATTTTATTTAAGGGGGAAGTATTAGCTCATCTCTCAAGTGTTCTTGCTGCAAGCCCCATCTGAAAAATGGGCTGGGTAAAGATCAGCCAGGGCATTGAATTTTTGGCACATGTAGTAAGACATGTAGGAACAAGAGAGACCCATGGAATAGTGTTTCCTAGCAATATTAAATACAGTGATTTTATATTCTGAGTATGGTAATTCTAAAAACTGTGGGTCTCAGTGTACTATCTGTTGTTTCTTTTGGCTCTTGCACATGGTGTTTTGTTTCTATGTGAGTTTTGTGATTTTTGACTGTGGGTTCATTTTTTATTTCTTGGAAAGAAGGAAATTTTCTTTAGAGAGAATTTGCATTTGCTTCTGGGAGCACTACCAGTGGGAAGCCACTTTAAAGTAAAATTTTAGCTTGATGTTTTTCAGACCACTTAATGTGACTAAAGGCTAGACATCTAAAGATGGGAAGGCTTGTAGTAGTAAATTCTAAGGAGAAAATGACTCCCTCTCTCTACCCATCCTCGGTGTCATATAGAAAACAGTCAACTTTCCTTGTATTGTCATGCAAGACATAGTATTTCTAGTTTATCTTGATGCTGAGGGAATCACATTTTGGGGTCTCAGTTTTATACAGTGGGGATTTCCTGTTAGATTCTCTCCCATAAGCCAGCCCTGGGCTTCGTATATTGTTCCCTACATGCTTTAAGGTAGCAAGTTCCATGTTGGTTAGAGTAACACTAATGCTGTAACAAATACAGTATAAAATTTAAATAGCTTAACATAATAAAAGTTTATTTCTCAATCATTTAATGTCCAATTTAGTTGTTTCTGATGGGAGTGCCAGTTTTCTTCATATGATAATTCAGGGACCTAGGCTACTTCCTTGCAGGTCCACCATCCTCTGGGACCTGGTGATCTTTTATATTCACCTAGAAATTCACAAAAAAAGAGGTTGAAGAAAACACAGCCAATTCTTAACTCTCTTTGACCAGACGTGAATTATATCAGTTTACCTTCTGTGACTGAGAATTAGTCCCATTGTTCCATACAGATGTGAGGGATGTGTGATGGGGAAATGTAATCTCTGGCTAAGCTGCTACTTACCAGCGATGACTCAATACTATGGAATGTAAAATTAAAATTGAATTTTGGTGGGCAATTAAGTGTCACAGAAAACAGTTTTAATTTACCTGGTTTGGCCAATGGTGTCTGAATGGAAGCTGACTTCAGTGCTTATCTTTGTGGGGTCTACTTTCATTTAGGTTTTGGCTTTCAAGAGTTTTAAGTTTTTTTGCCAATCTGTCATGTATTTAAAAAGCTACTTTAATTTGATTTTATCAAGTTTTTTTTTTTTTTTTTTTTTTTTTTTAGTTATTTGTAATGAGAGAGTCAACTAGGGTAGTTGGTCCAATGTACTCCTGGAACTGAGTCCTACTCTCTCCCTGAGTTATTTAAAAATGTATATAATCCGAGCACTTTGGGAGGTCGAGGTGGGGGAATCACAAGGTCAAGAGATCGAGACTATCCTGGCCAACATGGTGAAACCCTGTCTGTACTAAAACACAAAAAAAATTAGCTGGGCATGGTGGTGCGCACCTTTAGTCCCAGCTACTCTGGAGGCTGAGGCAGGGGAATTGCTTGAACCCAGGAGGTAGAGATTGCAGTGAGCTGAGCTTGTGCCACTGCACTTCAGCCTGGTGACGGAGCAAGACTCTGTCTTGGAAAAAAAAATGTGATCTTAAAACTTAAAAGTTTATTTTTTATACTTTTGAAAATTACTTCATTTGGTCAGAAAGTGGTATCTAGGTAATGCTGAATTTCTGTTTTGGGCCATATTTGGTTAAGTGCCTGCTTGCATGCAGATAGTCATAACTGACATTTTGTAATCATTTAAAGGTTTTTTTGTAGTCACAAATATTTGTCAAGTATATTTAAAATGAAAATATTATTTTCATGTTCAATGTAGTGATTAACTATAACTGTAATTAAACTGTATTTAAATGTTTACAAACATTTAAAATTTAAAATTTTTTAAATTTAAAATTTTCTGCTATATATAGGTATTATTGTTTAAATTTTAAAAAACATTATTTTCTACTACATATAGGTATTTTTTCTAGTTTAAATTATAGTTTTAAAGTATTTTATCTTTAGCCCACATTGCTGTCTCACTTCTCTGTCCATGCTATTGTAGCCAGTGCTCAAGTAGTGAAAATTTGGGGTTGTTCTTTTTTTTCAAATAGCAGTTCTTCTCTTCAGCTAGATTGTCTGTCCTTGAGACCAGGCCTATTAGTTGTCTTCTTTTTTAAAAATTTATATTGCCATACTGATAGGTCACCCCCTTAGTCATAATTCTACTTCACTTATAACTCCCAAAGCACTGGTACTACTAGACATGGGTTGAAATAAATACCTGATGATTGACTGATGAATTATTTTCATTATTTAATGGTAATACACTGTTTCTCTAAATTGTAGCATCAGTCAGAATATTGTCATCTTTGGGTACAAAGGTGATTCATTTAACTCATCATTGGATAACAGTTGTGTGTGTGTGTTTTATATTGCTGATTGAATTTGCATTGAGTCCTCCACTGTGCACTGGACTTATCCGTGTTCATTGTCTTACAAGAACGCCACTAAGATACACAGTGTTTTCTGTGGCTATGGAACAGAGATGTTCTCTGTGTGGAATTAAACTGGTGAATGCCTATATGGAGACTGGACATATGTATGACCTCTTCTTCTCTATCCAGCTCAGGAATGGGGCCTCACATTGTAACATCACATTCCTGGAGGAGGAAATAGTAATGTCTTCCTCATGCATGCTTTGGAGATTAAATCATAGGAAGAGAGAAGTTTTTTAAAAATTTAGGCAAGCAGTGAAGTGCACTGTATTAAACTGTGAAGAGCCAGCTATTTGCTGAATTGTAGATTGATGACAGAGCTAGAGTCCTTCTATATGATTCTGAATGAATTTCTATTTCTCTATGCCACAAATTTTCATGTGAGGCAAAGGGACAGAAAAAAAAATTTACTTTCTAGGAAGTTATTAATATATAAAAATACTTTGATATATGAATCCCTGAGATGAGTAAAATAGACCTATCAGTAGTGAGAAATGGAATATTAAGACTGAATAATAATACAAGAAAAAGAAAATATCATTTATTGAGCATCTATTCTGTGTCAGGAACTGTACTTGGTGCTTTCATACTTATCAATATATTTGTCACAGCCATAGGTACGTTTTCATTTTACTCATAAGGATTATGAAGATTAGAGGTTAAGGCACATGCTCAAATATACATAGCTGTTTAGTGGCAAAGTGAGGTTGAAATTCATTTGTCTCTCATTTGCCTTTGTTCTACACTCTTATCTCCTCATGAAGCTGACTGCCAAAATTGTTAAATCACTCTAAACCTACATTTAGTTTTCTTGCCCAGACCATAACCATTCCTGGCCAGAGTATCAACTTCAGCTCAGTAACTGGTACCAATCTTGCTCTTATAGAGCCTGGCTCTGCAATGCCTGCGTGAACAAACACCAGTGTGCCCATCAAGTCATAATCTTCTTCCATTCCTCAAAGTACTGGCTCAGTTGGTGTGGCTGGGCTTCTGTCTCAGTTCTTCCATGTATCATCTGTCTTAGCCAGTCGGACTGCTATAATGAAGTAGCACAGACTGGGTGGCTTATAAACAATAGAAATTTATTTATAAGGATGTTGGAGTCTGAGATCAGGGTCCAGCACAGTTGAGTTCTGGTGAGGTTCCTTCTCTGAGTTACAGACAGCCATCTTCTCAATATGTCCTCATGAGGCAGAAAATGTTGGAGAGCTCTTTAGGGTCCGTTTTATAAGAGCATGAATCTCATTTGTGAAGACTCCACCCTCATGACCTTATTGGCTCTCCAAACCTCTGCCTCCTAATATCATCACACTGAGGGGTTTGGTTTTCAACCTAACAAATTGTGGGGAACACAAACATTCAGTCCATAGTAGGACCCAGTTTCTCAGAGAAACTGTACCTATTTAAATGGTGCCCTTAACTCCATCCTATTTAAACAGAGCTTAGAACTCTGTTATGCTCCTTGTAGCTCTGTCTTCTATATAATTGAGCTCTGTTCCACTTACCACAAGCTATTAATTGGGGTCTAATTATAAACAGTCTGTTTGGAACCTGGCCATTTTTACCCAATCCCTGAACTCCTGTTGCTTCCTTGGATATTAAAGCTTGCCAGAATCACATCAGGGTTTTCCTATGTCCTTGTTTTGTGTTCCTTCTGAGTTTGCTTAGTCATGTGCAGCCATAAGAGATATAAGAGACGCTCAGGATAAAGCCAAGTTTATTATACTTGCAGGTTCTAGAGACAGGAGGTGTTCTGCATGGGAAGACATGATGGTGGCCATGAGGTAGAAGACAGGAATGAATAAGCTTAGACCACTTCTATATTGGGCTTTTTGAGGAAAAGACGCACCAGGGCAGGAGGAATGTTTGAGATTGGTTAGCTTGAACACTTTTGGTGGGTTTTGGGCTATAGGAGTAGTTTCTAGTTGCCTGTTTCCTGGCTCTGGGATGATTAAGGCAGAGAAATACTGTCTCCTGAAGTATCCAGGCCAAACAGAAGAGATAAGGCTCTGGATTGGTTACTTTGCATGCTCTCAAAGGCATGCTCTCTGACTTTTGTTGTCTTTAAGAATTAGCTAGCCCAGGGAGGACAGTCTCTCCCAGTTGTAAGGTTTTTAAAGACATCACAACATCATAATATGGCCGGGCATGGTGGCTCATGCCTATAATTCCAGCATTTTGGGAGGCCAAGGCAGGCAGATCACGAGGTCAGGTGTTTGAGACCAACCTGACCAACATGGTGAAACCCTGTCTCTACTAAAAAAAAACATACAAAAATTAGCTGGGTGCGATGCCTATAATCCCAGCTACTCAGGAGACTGAGGCAGGAGAATCACTTGAAGCCAGGAGGCGGAGGTTGCAGTGAGCTGAGATTGTGCCATTGCACCCCAGCCTGGGCAACAGGGCGAGACTCCGTCTTAAAAAAAAAAATCACAATATACAGAAATTTTTTTTTTTTAATTACAATACAGTCCTTGGGACACATCTTACCAAACAGCCTGCTATTGCCATGGGACACATACCTCTAGTCAGGCAAGTCTGTCCAGCTCCAATTTGTTCACTGTCTTCTTATTCTTTTCCTGCCCTTGTTGCCAGAATCTCCAGTTTCCTCGTGATTAAGACCACTGGAATATGACATGATGCATTTAATAAGTTTGTTAGTGTAAACTAAAGGTGGATACTGAGGATATTAAAGCTTTCATTATGGTAAATTTCATTGTTGGTATCAGAAGGTGCTCAAGCACCGCCTCTTCCAGGAAGACATCCTCCCTGATTTTTCTGGTCAGGGTTAATGACGCTCCTGTGTGTTCCTATAACACCTCTGCATATCTATCTCATAAGACTCATCACATGAATGGTACAGGCATACCTCATAGATATCTGGTTTGTTTCCAGACCACCTCAGTAAAGCAAATATTGCCATAAAGTCATATAAAATTGTTTGGTTTCCCAGTGTATATGAAAGTTATGCCTACATTATGCTGTAGACTCTTAAGTGTGTAAGAGCCTTATATCTATAAGAAAGTACATTATCTTAATTAAAAAATACTGTATTTTTAAGAAATGCTACTGATCATTTGAGCCTTCAACAAGTCATCATCTTTTTGCTGGTGGAGGGTCTTGCCTCAATGTTGGTAGCTGCAACTGATAAGAGTGGTTGGTTGAAGGTTGTTGTGGCTGTGTCTCCTAAAAGAAGACATTAATGAAGTTTGCCACATCCATTGACTCTTCTTTTCTTGAAAAATTTCTCTGTAGCATGCAGTGTTGTTTGATAGCATTTTACTCACAGTAGAATTTCTGTCAAAACCAAAGTCAGGCTGGGCATGGTGGCTTCCACAGTTCCCGCTTGAGGCCAGGAATTTGAGACTAGCCTGAGCAATACAGCAAGACCCAGTCTCTGCCAAAAAAAAAAAAAAAAAAAAAGTCTGGGTGTGGTGGCATCTGCTTCTATAGTCCCAGCTACTCAAAAGGCTGAGGTGAGAGGACTGTATGAACTTCAGCAATCCACTGCACACCAACCTGAGCAACAGAGCAAGACCCTATCTCTAAAAAACAAACAAACAAAAAACTAAAGTTAGTCCTCCCAAACCATGCTGCTACTTTATCAACTAAGTTTATTTAATATTCTAAATCCTTTGTTGTCATTTCACAACATTCACAGCCACTTGCTCAGGAGTAGATTCCCTCTCAAGAAACCATGTTCTTTGTTTATCCGTAAGAAGCAGCTCCTTGTCCATTTAAGCTTCATTGTGAAATTGCAGCAATTTAGCCTATCTTTGGGCTCCACTTCTAATTCTAGTTCTCTTGCTATGTCCATCACATTGGCAGTTGCTTCCTCCATTGAAGTCTTGCACCCCTCAAAGTCATTCATGAGGGTTGAAATCAATCTCTTTTAAACTTCTGTTAATGTTTGGCCTTCTCTCATGAATTATGAATGTTCTTAATGACATCTAGAATGATGAATCCTTTCCAGATGGTTCTCAATTTACTTTCCTAGATCCGTCAGAGGAATCATTATCTATGGCAGCTACAGCCTTATGAAATGTATTTCTTAACTGATAAAATTTGAAAGACAAAATTACTCTGACCTATGGGCTATGGAATCGATACTGTGTTAGCAGGCATGAAAACAACAATCTCCTTGCACATCTCTCGCTCTCGAGTAACCAGCCACATTGTCAATGAGCAGTAATATTTTGAAAGGAATTTTTTTCTAAGTGGTAGTCTCAATGGTGGGCTTAAAATATTCAGTAAACTGTACATGCTGTAAATAGATGTGCTGTTGTCTAGGCTCTATTGTTTCATTTATAGAGCATAGCCAGAGTAGGTCTAGCATAATTCTTAAGGGCTCTAGGATTTTCAGAATGGCGAGTATTGGCTTTAACTTAAAGTAACCAGCTGCATTAGCCCCTCGCAAGAGAATCAATCTCTTTTTTGAAGCTTTGAAGTCAGGCATTGACTTTTCCTCTCTAGCTATGATAGTCCAGAATGGCATCTTCTTCCAATTTAAGGTATTTTGTCTACATTGAAAATCTGTTGCTTAGTGTGGATACCTTCATTAATGATCTTAGCTAGATCTTCTAGATCTTCTGAATAACTTGTTCTTGCTGCAGTTTTTTGTTTTTTGTTTTTTGTTTTTTTGAGACGGAGTTTCAATCTTGTTGCCCAGGCTAGAGTGTAATCGTGCGATCTTGGCTCACTGCAACCTCCACCTCCTGGGTTCAAGCGTTTCTTCTGCCTCAGCCTCCCTAGTAGATGGGATTACAGGCATGTGCCACCATGCCTGGCCAATTTTGTATTTTTAGTAGTTTCTTCATGTTGGTTAGGCTGATCTCAAACTCCCGACCTCAGGTGATCCTCGCACCTCAGCCTCCCAAAGTGTTGAGATTACAGGCATGAGCCACCACACCCAGCGTTGCAGCTTATATATCAGCATTTGCACTTTTAAGTTATGGAGATGTCTTTTTTCCTTAAACCTCGTGAACCAGCCACTGCAAGCTTCAAACTTTTTTGTTGCTTCCTCACCTCTCTCAGCCTTTATAGAATTGAAACCAGTTGGGGCTTTGCTCTGCCTTAGGCCTTGCTTAAGGGAATTTTGTGGCTAGTTTGATCTTCTGTCCAGACAACTAAAACTTTCTCTGTATCAGCATTAAGGCTGTTTTGCTTTCTCATTCATCTACCCACTGGCATAGAACTTTAAATTTCCTTCAAGAACTTTTCCTTTGCATAAACAACTTGGCTAATGATTTGGCACAAGAGGCTTAGCTTTTGGCTTATCTTCACTTTTCACATGCCTTCCTCACTAAGTGTAATCATTTCGAGCTTTTGATTTAAAGTGAGAGATGTGTAACTCTTTCTTTCACTTGAACACTTAGAGGCCATTATAGGGTTATTAACTGGCCTAATTTTAATATTGTCATGTCTCAGGGATTAGGGGGGCGTGAGGAGAGGCAGAGAGACAAGGGAACAGCCAGTCAATGAAGCAGTGAGAACTCTCACAGCTTTGATCAATTTTTTTTCAGCCTACATCATGCTTTGAATATATAATAGTAATTTAAAAGTTTGAAATATTTTGAGAAAATTACCAAAATATGACACAGAGACACAAAGTGATTTACACAGTGCTGAAAAAAATGGCAAATCTTGCTTGACGCAGGGTTGCCACAATCCTTCGATTTGTAAGAAACACACTATCTGCTAAGTGCTATAAAGTGAAGCACAAGAAAACAGCTGCATACCTATATTTGTATGTTTATCTATTGTTGTCTCTCAGACTAGAATGTAAGCTTCTCAAGGGCAGGGCCTCTGTCATAATTCATCTTTATGTGCCCAATATTATTCACAGTATCTGGCACATAGTGAGAACCTAATAGGTACTTATTAAATAGGGAAAATGTGTAGAAGAACTAAGAGGTTGGTCACCAGAGACAGACTGGCCATGAGGTATGAATTGCTTAATCTGTATTTCGGTTTCCTTATCTATAAAGTGGGTATATTAATAAGTTGTTGTAAGAGTTAATTGAATTTTAATATGTAAATTTCTCAGAATATAGCCTGATACATAATAAACAATAGATGTAGACTTGTATTACTATTGAGTGAATCAGTGGGGGACAGAGTACAGAATGTTATACCACATGGGCCTACCAATTGTACAATAGTTGCTTTTGACTCCTGCTGCCTGAATCCAAGATTTCCCTCACATTCTGGAAAGCCCCACACTATAGGCTCCTTCATTTCTAAGTGCCTGCAGAATTTGTCCTGGGTGACACAGTAGTTTGACTCCAATGAGACTACCCTGATACTATTTGTGCAGGGTGACCATTCAGAAAGGAAGACAGTTGGCTCCAACTAAATAGCATTGTGTTGAGATATACAAATTATTTGCAGGGGAAACCAGATGTGGGTGTGTAATTACCACAAACCAGGACTTCAGTCCAGGGTCCTCCTGCTCACCATACAGAAAGCCAATCACTGAGATAATGAGCATTGCCAGGGAAGAAGGGTTTATGTGGCTGCTTCAGCCAAGGAGATGGGAAACCAGTCTCAAATTCATCTCAACTGACTAAAATTAGAGACTCACATGGGAGGGAAGAAATGTAACCATGTGTGGGAAAACAGGAATCAGGGAGGAGTAAGGAAGAGGAATTGGTCAACAGGAAGTAGATGGTCAGTTGGGCAGTTATAGGTGAGGTATCTGGCATCCCATTGTCCAGATGTAGTGATCTGGTAAGTTTCAGTTCCTTGATATGATCTGGGAGGCCTGCTGGTCTCCTGAGAAAGGAACTGGTATAATACCAACATAAATGTTTCAACTTTTAATACTGAGAGGGTCAATTTCTATATTTATTCAAAAGAAACCATAAACATCAATTCTATGGGATAATTAGGCTGGTTCCAGTTCCACTCTTTCTATTTATCAGTTCCTCAATAATGGAGAATATGGTTGTTGATCTTTCGGGCTGCTTTATGCTTAAAAGGGACATTGTGGGCAGCTCCATGCCATGGGTGACCACATGGCCACCCAGGAATCAAATGTTAATCTAATACCATAGTTTTCTTCTGCAACACAATCTTTCTCTCTCCAATCCACTACTTCTACCAAATAGAAGACAGTTTGACTTCCTCCTTTCCTAATTGAATACCCTTTCTTTTTCTTGCCTGATTGCTCTGGCTAGAACTTCCAATACTATATTGAATAGGAGTGATGACAGACGGCATCCTTTTCTAGTGCCAGATTTCAAAGGGAATGCTTCCAGTTTTTGCCCATTCAGTATGATATTGGCTGTGGGTTTGTCATAAATAGCTTTTATTATTTTGAGATACGTTCCGTGGACACCTAGTTTATTGAGAGTTTTTAGCATAAAGTTGAATTTTGTTGAAGGCCTTCTCTGCATCTATTGAGATAATCATGTGGTTTTTGTCTTTGATTCTGTTTATGTGATGGATTACATTTATAGACTTGGGTATGTTGAACCAGCCTTGCATCCCTGGGATGAAGCCTACTTGATCGTGATGGGTAAGCTTTTTGATGTGCTGTTGTAATCGGTTTGCCAGTATTTTATGGAAGATTTTTTTGCGTCTATATTCATCACTTGGCCTCAAGTTTTCTTTTTTTGTTGAGTCTCTGCCAGGTTTTGGTATCAGGATGATGCTGGTCTCATAAAATGATTTGGGAAGGATTCCCTCTTTTTGTATTGTTTGGAAGAGTTTCGGAAGGAGTGGTACCAGCTTCTCTTTGTATGTATGGTAGAATTCATCTGTGAACCCCTCTGGACCTGGGCTTTTTTTGGTTGGTGGGCTATTAATTGCTGCTTCAACTTCAGCCCTTGTTATTGGTCTATTCAGGGTTTTGACTTCTTCCTGGTTTAGGCTTGGGAGGGTGCAAGCGTCCGGGAATTTATCCATTTCTTCCAGGTTTACTGGTTTGTGTGCATAGCGTTGTTTGTAGTAATCTCTGATGATAGTTTCTATTTCTGTGGAATTGGTGGTGATATCTCCTTTATCGTCAGATTATTTAATTTTTATCAGTTTGACCATAAGGAAAGATTTCCATAAACCTTTTATAACCTTTTACAATTTTCTATTGAAGAAAAGACTAATGTTCCAAGAAAACCTTGTTATTGTGATACAGGGGCCAACATGCTGGCCTTCCATCAGTGTGCTTTTGATATTAACGTTTAATTTGTAGGAAAACTCTGAACCATTTTTATTCCTCAAAATCGACCCTTGCAATCTCACATGACCTCCTCTTCCACAATACTCCTTGGGTCTAGAGGAATTGAATGGTTTTAATTTCAGAAAGGGGAAGATTTTGGAGGTGGTTTGCGAATGTGTAGGAAACAGTGAACATTCTTTTTAAAAATTGCACGCTGATATTGATAGCCCCAATGCCTTTGTACATTATATGGTTCTCTCACAACACCTCTTACTCTGGAAATTTTCCCTAATCTTTCCACAGACCACATAGTGTGCCCTTATCATTTATTTCTTCCTCCCTCCCTCCCTTTTTTCTTCTTTTTCTCCTTCTTTCTTTTTTCATTTCTTTCATTCTGCATTTTCCTTATGTATATTTATCACAGTATATGGCAGTTATTTGTTTTATATTCTTTTCTAGTAGACTGAGATTCTAACAGAAGGAACTGCACCTATCCTATTCAGTTTATACCACTGCAATGTTGTGATGATTGTTGAATGAATTAGTTGATGAACAAATAAAGGAATGGCAAGATAACCACCTTTGCCTGTTTGTGCTTCCCCCTGAGATGAGCATGTGAGTGACAGGATTTCTGGGAATGAGTGGTGTTTTCTCTGATGTCATAGAAGAGCAGACCCAAGGCTCAGAGCCGCATGTTTTATTCTGTGACTTGTACTTGTCAATAATAGGAACCATTATGATTTTACTGGATTGCTGAGAATCAGCAACATATGTGGGTAGTAAAAACAGTGACAACAAAAGCAAATAGCCTGGTGAAAAGAGTCCTTAGTATGCAGGAGTCTTCCCACTCTTGTTTACCCTTGTGGTCAGGTCATGCTTCCAAACTAACTAATTGTTGCCTCAAAACATTCATCTTAAGTAGGATGGATGCAATGCAAGAACAAATCTGAATTGCTTCAAGCAAAAATGTTGCTCAAGGAAGCAAAAAATGACAAACAAAGAGACCTTAAACATTGTGGTAGAGGAATCATACTATATCAAGGTGGGAGGGGAAGTTATTTTTAAAGAATAATTGAGGGTTGTAGAGACTTGGAAAAGCAAAAGAAGTCAGGATTTCACATGGGGGTGCAGACATATTATAATTTATATTATAAAGAGGAGTTCAAACTGCTGACAGTATTGTCACAACAAAAGTGAATGATTGCCAGATGAACAGAACTTACCGGAAGAAATGCAGCAAGCCCCTTGATACAAAGCACACATAGAAGGACAAGTAATCCCTTTTGGACAGGGAACATGGTGTCTCCCATTTTCTGAAGGGATGCAGGGACAACAAGGAAGAAGGTGCAGAGGCTTCACTGTACCAGATCTGAACTACAGAACCAATCAGGTGCTGGCCACCAAGCAGTCATAAGAATGAGAACTGAGGAGACATATAAAGAAATGGGCCAAATTATTCAGCCCTAGGTTTCCTAATTTTTTGTTTGTTACCAAAGCAAAAACACAGGGCACTGCAGAAATTATAAGGGACAGATGATTTTTAAATATCTAGTCTCATTATAAAGTCTTGTCACATGACAACCACAATGACTCTGGGACTGGGAGAAACTTTCAGGGGCCATCTAGTCTAACTGTAGCTTGTCATTTGCCATCTTTAACTAGAAATGATCCAATACTCCCATTAGACAGTTCTTTTGGATAAACATAGAAATTGATCCTTCTGGTCTTAAATCTTGAAACTTACATTTATTATTTTTGAGTTCCTTCCTCAGGAGAAGACAACACAGTCCTCTCAGAAGGTATCAAAGAACTGAAACTCACCAGATCACCACATTCAGACAATGAGACATTAGGCCCTTTATTCATTATGATTTCTTACTTACTCCTCCAGAGTTTCTGTTTTCTCATACATTATTACATTTCTTCCCTGCTATATAAACCCCCAATTTTAGTCCCTCAGGTAGATGGATTTAAGACTGAGTTCCCGTCTCCTCAGCTGCAGCTCCCGATTAAAGTCTTCTTTCTTGGCAATACTCATTGTCTCAGTGATTAACTTTCTGTGCCATGAGCAGCAGGACCTAGACTGAACCCCTGGTGTTTCCGTAACATAACCAGTGGGGATCTATTTGGTCTTCTAATGCTATTTTCTCTGTATGCCTTAATGGTTACATGTTTCTTGTGCAGTAAAAGAACTTCTATGGTGTATATCACCATTTGACTTCCTATTTTTCAATGAAATTAACCAGAATGCTTGTGAATGCAGTGTACTGATTTACTAAATGTTCTGTACCCTTACCAGATAATAGCATGCACCCCATAGAAAGCACTTAATTGATGTTTGTTAAATGAATGGATGAATGTGAAAACACATCCTTTGGCTGAAAAAGTTCAGCTTACTTCCAAACATAGAATTTGAGGATATAGGCAATAAAGAGAAAAGCCCATGGATTTTGAATTTAAACAGAATTTAGTTTGAACATGGGTCAGACATTTACTGGCTGTATTACCTTGGGGAAGATTTAATTATCTGAGTCTCAGTCTTTTCATCTATGAAATGTGTATACTGATATCCTTATGGGAAGATTGAATATCCAATGTATATGACCCATTTAGCACAATGATTGGCATATAGCCAGGACTTAATAATATTATTTCCATTTTTCTTCACCCTAGTTAACTCAGAATTGACAGCAAAACCACTTGAGATTTAGCTCTTTGAAAATAGTCTTGGATAGATTAGAAGTAATATGAAAAATTATATATGAAAAATGAATGTAAGTAAAAATGAATGATTGCAAGTAATATAAAAAATATATAATTTCAGGTAGTAACAGTACTACCTGGAATTATATGTATTTGTGCTTTTCTATGTCTTTAGCAATTCTAAAAATTAAATATATAAAAAAAGCATTAGATAAAATGACAGATATTAAATAAAACATCAAAAATGAATTGATTACTACCTTTGTAAATATAGAATAATGACTTGAATTATTCAGTTGAGTTACATTGAGTTACATTTGTTGGGTAACTACTATGAAGAGGACTGACGTGGAGCTTACAGTTCAGTAGGGAATACAATTTTCTTTTTAAGGTGGAGTCTTGCTCTGTTGCCCAGGCTGGAGTGCAGTGGCATGATCTCAGCTCACTGCAACCTCCACCTCCCAGGTTCAAGCGATTCTCCTGCCTCAGCCTCCAGAGTAGCTGGGATTACAGGCGCCTGCCACCATGCCCAGCTAATTTTTGTATTTTTGGTAGAGATGGGGTTTCACCATATTGGTCAGTCTGGTCTTGAACTCCTGACTTCAAGCAATCCACCCGCTTTGGCCTCCCAAAATGCTGGGATTACAAGCATGAGCCACTGTGCCTGGCTTAGATTTTTTTTTTTTTTTTTAAAGCATGTGATCAAAGTAATTGAAAGGAAATACAAGGTGGCAACAGAGTAAGAGGAACATTTTACCTGAATTTAGGAGATTAGAAAAAGCTAAGAGTAATTAATGATGTTTAGGAGTAAGTGATTTATAAACTGGCACACAGAGATGAATGGGAGTGAGAGATAGAGGTACGGAGTGTCCCACGGAAAGGGAAAAGCACATACCAGAGGCTAGAGGGAAAGGAGAATGAAGAACAGCTCAGTATGGAGGGAGCATAGGGTTCAAGATAGAAGGAGTGGGGACAGACAAGGCTTGAGGAGGGCAGGGGTCTGATCATGAAAGGTCATGAGACTTAGTGCCTCCTGGGGAGAGTTCATCCACCAAAACATGACCCCCATCTGTCACTGATAGCAAGGTCTCCATTTTTTTTGTACTAATGTTGTGGTACTTAGGAACCAATAATTCAGTACTTGAAGTCTGATGGAATGCTGTGGTTTCTGGGGAGCCCAGAATCATGGTGCTGCTATTTCTAATGGACAGAAGCTTACTCTATTTCGAGTGAATAAAATGAGCATAGAGGTTTTTCTCCTGTACATTTTCAACTGAAGGACTTTTATAGATGGATCGAAGCTGTCCTGAGGCAAAGTGTACCCGTTCTGCCTACCATCAGCAGAAGATATTAGCAGTAGTTTGTTTAATGTCTGTTTGGACTTTGAGAGAAACAGATTTGACGATAGCCTTTGGGAACCTAACTTGTAAGTATGTGAACTTTGTAATACAAAGTTTATCTTATTTTTCTTAGACTGCTGACGTTTTCTTGCATCAGATGGATCATGTTTGTGTCCCTGATCTTGAGGTTAGCCAGAGTTTTTGAAACTAATAAATAATTTTACAATCCGGAAGATTTCTCTTTTAACAAAACCAATGGCATGTGTCCATTATCTTATGGAGCTAGGACAACTTGAGTTTGGTTTGGAGAATCTAGAACACAGATATTCTAGGGCAGAAATGAAGGAAGATTACATTCTAACGACAGTCATTTGCCATGTCTGATCATATTCAAACACTGGACCATTAATGGAAAATAAGTGGTCCAGACAATTCAGTATACACAAACCATCTGGTGACCTTGCCTGTGACTCCTCAGGGAGGGAGCTCATAGGAAAACTGATGACCTGAGATTGTGATTTGCCCAAAGTTGCAGAATAACATCATTATACTCTAATTCCCAGCTGTTGCTCTATGAGCTTGATTTTTACAATTGTGTAAGTTTCTCAGAGACTCTAAGCTTTGCAAACTAATTACAAGATAAAGTTCCTGGCCATTCTCTTTTAATTTTGGAGAATACTTTATATTGGCATTTGAGTTCTGCGTACTTTTTATTGTCATTGGAATTCTTCATGATGATAGTCTTTCTTTCCTCCACTCCCTACGCTGATCTTCCTTTCTCCCCCACTCCGTCAATATTGAGAAAATTAATATTTCATTTGGAAGTGGGATGTTTGAAGGGATAGATTATCTTTACAGTTCTTTTTATGTGTCCAAGAAAATTTTTAAGCTGCAGCTCTGGGTAGCCTTTTTTTTCCTCCAGCTCTCTATTTTTTTCTTATTTAATATGATCAGTAGTTCAAAGCAGGATCTATTTATTTTTGGCTCACTTTGCACCCTACTGGTTGTGACTTTTAGATGTATATGTGGATTTTGTTCTCACAGGAAGATCTAAGGAGACGCTGCTATAAGCATGGGTTAACCGCCATAAGGCACAGCTGGTGCAAATCAGCATGATGCAGCATAGCTTAGGGTTATTGGCAGTGCTTGTGTTTAGAATTATACAGTAAAGAAGAAAAGGGGCTCTGTACTACAGGATAGGAAAGAAGGAAAAAGCTAGTGGGGGAGAAGGGAGGATATCAAAGATAAACAGGAGAGGGAAGACATAAAAGACTAGGGGTTTTCCTAGTGACCTCATAAACAAGTAGTAAGGGGAAAACTATATACATGTAAAGTTTTACTAAATAGAATGATGTTTATATATAATCCTTTATGGTTTCAGGGATTTGGGGCATCTTATTTTATATGATGTTTCTGTCCTTTTAGGGAGTAAACAGAGAAACTGTGGGGTAACTTGATAGGCCATGGAGAACAGGGAGGATTCTTCAAAGAAGTTGGGGAGAATGGAAAATATAGGATGAAAAAAGGGTCTGGATTCTATATTCCAAATTCTCTGTCCTCAGGCTGATTTGATGTATGCCATCCATGGTTCAGCCACATGTCTCAGGTTTTGGATCAAAATATACATGGTCAGCATAAGTCTCTCTGAGCAGAGTGACACGTTTTTTCAGATCATTGCAAAGGAGGGCTCATCCTTTCAGGAATTATCGGCATCTTTTCTGATGCCTGGATTCAGTGCTCCTTTGAGGACAAATAAGCAGTGATAGGTGGAGCAGTTTCTATAAGAGATGGTCCTGTTCCAGCCCCCTGGCAGAGCTGTACACCTGGCACTGGTGGATCTGGTGCCCCCCCTTAGGCTCTTCTCTCAATCTTTCAGGGACACCTATTAGGTGGCTGGGAAGAAGAAAGGAGGTAAAACTTCCTCCTCCACTGGAGGACAGACTGCTATCAGTAAGGGAGCCATGTAGCTGTCCATCTTGGGGGTGTCAAGCATTAGAAATGGTGATTCTTATTTGGAGCGTTGCAAAATTTTCTCTTTTCTTTTTTCTTCATTTCTTTCTTTCTTTCTTTTTCTTTCTTTCTTTCTGTCTTCTTTCTTTCTTTTTTTCTTTTCTTTTTGGACATTATGTTGCCCAGGTTAGATCCAGGCTGGATCTCGGCTCCCTACAACCTCTGTCTCCCAGGTTCAAGCAATTCTCCCGCCTCATCCTCCTGAGTAGCTGGGATTACAGGCGTGTGCCACCACACCCGGCTAATTTTTGTATGTTTAGTAAAGACAGGGTTTCACCATGGTGGCCAGGCTGGTCTTGAACTCCTGACCTCAAGTGATCCACCCACCTCAGCCTCTCAAAGTGCTGGGATTACAGGCATGAGCCACCGCACCTGGCCAAAAATTTCTTTTATTATCTTGAGATCAAGACATGCTCAGATTTCAAGATGAATATTAAGATGACCTTTGATGATAATTCTAGGACAGTGTGTGAGGTAGCCCCCACAGTTAATTCTGGGTCAAGGTGAGTGTGTGAGATAGCCCCGAAGTTTGATTCTAGGTCTGGGTTTGTGGATTGTGTTGGAAATTTTAAATAAACAAGGAGTTGGGTAGATGTGTGAAGAAAGACAGTTTGTAAATTTGTATCTTTTTTTTTTTAATGATAGGAAAGCATCAATGTTGAGTTCTGTAACCCAATTGAAAACAGAAGGTATTTTATGCATAGTGTGTGGGTGAAGAACATATTTGTGAAGGAGAAACTGGGTCAATTCAAATAACTATCAATTTATAGAAGAGAAAATCAGTATCCAATTAGCGTGAAGAATGCTCAGATCAAATAGTGTCTAAAATGTTGATTCAGTTTAGTTTTATATAAAAGTTAGCGAGATGTAAATGGTATAGAATTTGATAAAATTCACCTTGATTCCAGTTTCTTCCCTGGGAGAATACCTGTGAATGAGTGGAACATTCTTAATGTGCTAAGTGACATAATTTTTTGCAAATAATTATTTTGGTGGGAAAATGGGTTCATAATGTTTCTAATATGCTTTGTGTCATTCTTCAGGAGCATGATAAATTTGAACTGTTATATCTATTTAACTTTGTAGCAGTCCCCCTTGTCGTCAAGGGCATCCATTTTTGAAACAGCTGTTTGCATTGAGGGATACAGGATGTGGCCATAAAGTAGATCAAAGTTAATTGGCCCTCAGGGTAAACAAGCTCATGACCTTGGCCTCATTAGCCCTGTGCTATAACTAGCTGAAGTAACCTGCCCTGGGCGGGAGATTTGCTTCCCTGAAGAAACTTCAGCATTTAGAAATTGTCCAATTAGCCTTCTCATTTTGCCAACCTGACCTCTTCTGCCCCTGCACTGAATGCTTGGATGGTGAGTGAGAAGAGGGGGAGATTCAGTGCTTTATGGGATTACCATCAGGTAAAAAAAAAAATGTTCAAGTCATGCTTATTTTATAGGATTTGTATACAGGCTTGAGGGTAGTTTTTGGCCAAGAGAAACTCTCTACATGTGTCACAAACAAAAGGCATGTGACAGGTGGCACTTCCAGTACAGTGGACTCTTTTGAGTCTCAGTCTTGCTTTACCTCTTCATACTGTCTGGGCAAATAATCAAATATGCCACAATAGTCCTCACCATGAAATGGATTAATGAAGCTACAGTTCAAGACTGTACACAGGAGTGAAAGACATTTCCTTTCCCAGGCCCAAGAAAACAAGGGAGTTATGCTGTTCAGTGGAAACGGAGCCACCAGCAGCTCTTGAAGGCTTGCTCTCTGCTGCTGGTTTATATTCCTCACACTTCAGGGCCTATTGCTAAGTGGGTTTGTCAACATTCCCTCCAAGCACCTCTTTTCTAGCCTTTCCATTGGCCAGCGAGATGGGGCAGAGGTAAGAGTGATCCTGCTGACTTTCTGGATAGCTAGGACATTTTGGTTCTTCGTACTCTCAGGCAAGGACTAGTTCCTCTTACCAAAATCTCTTTTCTGAAGTGAAATAAGTAGAAAAAAATCAAATTCAATTAAAAACCTAGATGAAGCAATTGTTACTCCTCTTTTTTCCACTTCCTCATCCTGTCTAACACACAGTAAACATTTTTTTGCAGAGTCCAATTTCTTCTATGTAGACTGGAATACCTCCCCTTTATCTTGGCTGGCTGAAAATATTATGGATTTCTCTGCTAAGAACCTCTCTTTTTCTTCTCACTTTGGCCACATACCCAGTTACTGTTGAAGACACTAACTTAGAAACCCATTAGAATAGTTATTGAATATTTATTAAGTTTTTTAATACTATGGAGTTTAAGAAACCTAAACTAGGCCCCAATTTTTCTCCCAAGTACCACTCCACTCTGTTAAGCTGTTTCTCTACCCCATCTGGCCCATTTACTGAAGGTTAACCACTGTTAACCATTTCTTGAGATTCTTTACAGAAGAAAAAAATCATGCATATGCTTGAATGTATATACGTACCCATCTCTACGTTTATATATGTGTTACAACATATAAGAGATCATACTGTATATGTTGTTCTATACCTGGCATTTTTCCTTTAATGATGTATCTTAGAAATTTTTTTCTTTCTTTCTCTTTCTTTCTTTCTTTCTTTCTCTTTCTTTCTTTCTTCTTTCCTTTTTTTTTTTTTTTGAGACAGTGTCTTGCTCTGTTGTCCAAGCTGGAGTTCAGTGGCTCGATTTCGGCTCACTGCAACCTCAGTCTCTTGTGCTCAAGCGATTCTGCCTCAGCCTCCTGAGGTGCTGGGACTAAAGGCACGCACCACCACACCTGGCTAATTTTTGTATTTTTAGTAGACATGGGGTTTCATCATATTGGCCAGCTGGTCTCAAACTCCTGACTTCAGGTGATCTGCCTGCCTCGGCCTCCCAAAGTGCTGGGATTACAGGTGTGAGCCACCGAGCCCCGCCAGAAATCTTTTCATATTGGCACACACAAATCCATCTCATCTAACAACTGCATAATAATCCATTACATGGATGTGCCATTTTCATTTAACTAGTCTATATTCTGATGGACAAAATACTGATGTATTTTGAAAACCACAACAAAGTGTGCTCTGAAAAAGGTTATACCCATTTGCACTCTCAAGAGCATAAAAATCAATTTGAATAGATAGAAAAATAATGTTTTCCTAGACTCATGTAGCTGGTTTCTGATTTTATTCTTAAAGTGTTTTCTGTATTCTAGTTTCTGAACATCCGATACATAAATAAGTGATGTTCCTATCTAGCTCTTAAGCTAATCAATAGAATAGCTCTTGTCCCATACCTCACAAGTTGATGTAAGGTGCTTGGCTAGAAAAGGATGTGGGTTCTAACTATGAAGATTGTCCAAAGATGGCACTGTTTCCCCTGATACCTGCCACAAAGATACCAGCACTCCAATTCCAGAAAACATATCCCAGGAAACAGGGTTTTGCTATTCCATCGCCACCCAGACACATGGGATTTTGAGAGGTTATTGCCAACTCTGCTGCCTTCACACAGACCCATCAAATCTGTGAGGCGGGATAGAATCCTTTTTGATGCTTCTAAAGGAAACTCAGTCGCTATAGCTTCATCAGGGAAATGGAGCTCATTACATGGACAGGGAAGCTGGAAGGAATGACTAACCACTTAAAAAGCACTTTAAAGTGTGTTCAATCATAGTTAAATGCTTCTTCATAAAACTTGATTTTTGATGTCTGTTTGGCATCATAGAACTTGCAATGATTGTGTCTTCATAACTCATGGCCTGGGATTTGGCACCATATATTTTTGTGGCTGAACAGGAATATCATAATACACATGAGAGCTGCTCAGATGTCTAATATTACAGAATAATGCAGACAGAATAGATACTGTAGTGGACAGATTATAATTATTTTATTTTTGTTGGTCATGTGCTCTAGCTGCCATGCAGGGATTTGGTGAGATTGCTGTCATATTTCCTAAAGTATTTGGAATTCCTAAGAGGAAAGTTGGAAAATGAGTACAAAATAATGATGCAGTCTCCTTAACTCTCCCAGTCCCATGGGGGTGTAGACACTGTCACAATAAGAGAGCAGTCGGATCTCCGTGTCTAGATCTCAGTGCTGTACAGGGAACAAGAGGCCGAGTATTGTACTGGATGCAGGAATGAACTTTGTCCACCTTAATCATACACAGAAATATCTAGTTCTCTGGCCTGAACCTTTTCCACTGCTACTGAATTTCTAAAAGATAACCAGAGGACGTAGAGTTGCATTCCCAGGATCCTTGAGTTTCCTGTCAGTGGGGAAAGCTGCTGCTTATTTGTGGACTCAGTGGGTGCTGAGAGGAAGAGCTTGAGGGGATTTGAATTTGGGTTACTGCATTTATTCCAGCTCCATTTGGGGGAACTCTCAAACCTTGGGGTGGGGACTGGGGGCTCCAAGACGAATTCAACAAGAGAGAGAGGGAAGGGGAGACAGGAAGAGGTAAGTTCAAACAGACATGCAAAGGGAAGAAAATAAGGAACATATATACAGAGAGTAATATTTAGATTGGCACAAAAGTAATTATGGTTTTTGCATTAAAATTAATAGCAAAAACCACAATTACTTTTGCACCAACCCAATATTATTACTTAAGGACTCACAGAGATTTCCTTAAAGTCCATAGGGACAGGAGCCCTTACCCTCAATGCTTCAGGAGTGATTTCATTAAAGATACCAAGCAGGCATGTGACAATGTGAGCTTGTCCAATAATAATCCTCAATGGACCATTACTCCTTTTATGAAATTGAGCCAAGTCTCTCTTTCCCTCTCCCCCTTTCTTCTCTTTCCCTTTTCCCTAGCTACTTTGCTTTGCTAAGTAATCAGACATGGATCTTATTCCCAAGATATTTATATTCTTAGGTAGATAAGACTTTTAAAATAAGGAGGAATGCAATAAAATCTACAATGGAATCCCAGATAATAAGCCACAGGAGTTCAGAGGAGGGAGATGTAATTTCCAGTTGGAGCAGGGAGGGGATTATGGATTGTCATAGTTTTGAGTTTATTATTTATTATGAATGCCTAAATTAAGTAGGGATGGAATGGGGAAAAGACATCTCCAGGCTGTGGAGTTGTCAGGAATAAATCAGGGAGATCTGCAGTCTTGGGGCAAGAATAGCATACAATGATGAGATTATTCTGAGTGAAATGAAGGGTACATAGGCATATCAAGAAAGAAGTTTCAGGCCAGGTGCAGTGGCTCACACCTGTAATCTCAGCACTTTGGGAAGCCGAGGTGGGCAGATCACAATGTCAAGAGATCAAGACCATCCTGGCCAACATGGTGAAACCCTGTCTCTACTAAAAATATAAAAATTAGCTGGGTGTGGTGGCACGTGCCTATAATCCCAGCTACTCTGGAGGCTGAGGCAGGAGAATTGCTTGAACCCACGAGGCGGAGGTTTCAGTGAGCCAAGATGGCACCACTGCATTCCAGCCTGACGACACAATGAGAGTCCATCACACACACAAAAAAAACCGAAAGAAGTTTCAGTGGTGTGGTGGGGCTCCAATCTGCGGGGCCCTGTATGTTCATTGTGATAGCTTCAGATAATTGTTAGAAATGACCTGGCTTGCTGCCAAATACAGGGCAAACTGGGAGGGACTAGATCTGCCCTCCAGGATTGAGCAGGAACTCTGCAGAAGTCTAGGCTGGCAGACAAGGCATTAGGAGTAGGGCAATAAATGACAAACGGTCACCCAGACAAGTTGGTACTGAGAGGTAGGAGACAAGTCTCAAGGAGGGAAGGTGCTGATACTGGGAAATACAGGAACAGGTGGCACTTAGAAATGTAATCAGGACTAAGGGAGTAAGAAAGTCTGTCAGCAGTTAGCAGGCTCCAGCTGCTATGCTCAGGTTTATGGGCAGAATTCCAAGCTCTGGGAGGAAATAGCAGAATGGAAAGCAAGAAGCTGGGCCTCAGCCCCAGAGGGACCAGGCAGATTTCCAAGCCAGGAGTCAGACCTGGAACATGGGCATCACCAGCAGTAAGAATGGTTCAATACTCCATTCCAGAGTGCTGAGCCCAAGTCTTCTAATGCCTTCTGCTTCAGGTTATGACTGATCTTTGATGCTGGGTTTACAGGTGGGAGCAAAGTGGTCCAGCTGTTTGGGGGGAGGATGCAGATACTGGAGAAGCAGTCGGGGTCCACTGCTGGCTAAAGAGTCTGGGCCTTATTTAGCAGGCAAAAGGAGAACCATGGAAAGATTAAAACAGAGGAATATCTTAATTGGAGCTGTATTTCAGAAAGATCACTTTGATCCTGGTGTGTAAGAGTTAAATGTGTCCTCACCTGTAACAAATTTTGGCCGTTCCCCTTCCTAAACACTGCTCCAGTCTGTTCACTTCTCTCCCTGCCTCCTTCTATTACTGTGGCATAAACTATATGAGTCAAATTAATACAATTAATAAACTAATAAAATATTAATTTCACATGTTTCTTTTCATGTGGCTTCTGGAAAAAGTTAAAATTTATAAGCAGCAGTGCTGCTCTAACCCTTTCTCCATATCGCAGTTAGATCTTTTTCAAATGCAAGTCTTCTCATGTAGCTCTACTGCATGAAATTTCCCCGTAATCTCCAGTGCCCCAGGATAAAGTCCAAATTCCTTAGCGTGGCCCCCACCCTCTTTGTCATCTGGCCTTAACTCATCTCTCAACACTTCCATTGCACTCATCCTTCAGGTGTATCAAACTATTTTTCGTCTAGTGGTGAAGTTCCTTTGTATTCTTTGGCATCCATGTCTTTGCTCATGCCATTCCTTTGCTTGAACTAAACATTTCTCCCCTTTTCCATGTGTTAACTTTTGCCTTCTATTAAGGTCTCAGCTGTAGGCATACCTGACTTCTTGACTGTGGATTAGGGGCCTCTCCTTGATACTGGGGGCCACATCGTGTGCCTGCTCTATTATAGCATTTCTTGTACTATTTGTGAGGTCCTATTATCTCTTTCCTCTATCTAGACTATATTGAAAGCAGGGACTCTATATTGATCCTCATGGCATGCCCAGCACCCAGCACAGTACCTGGGGCACAATAGCTGCCTGCATGATTGTATGAATGAATCAATGGGGCAGACGTCCCAGGTGAAATGAACCCGAACCAGCATAGAGACGTTGGGGATGAAAAAGATGAGACACTCATCAAGAACATAATTTGTGAGTACTTGCAACTATGTAAAATTTACCTCTCATTACTGGTTGAGTATCCTTTATTCAAAATGCTTTTGGCCAGGTAAAGTGCCTTACACCTGTAATCCCAAAACTTTGGGAGACAAGGCGAGAGAATCTCTTAAGGCCAGGAGTTTGAAAGCAGCCTGGGCAACACAGTGTGACCCCATCTCTACAGAAAACTTAGCTGGGCATGGTGGTATGTGTCTGTAGACACAGCTACTTGGGAGGTTAAGGCAGGAGGATTGCTTGAGTCCAGGAGTTCAAGGCTGCAGTGAGCTGTGATTACACTACTCTACTCCAGCTTGGGCAACAGAGCCAGACCCTTTCAATCAGTCGATCGAGAAAATAAAATATGTAAAATGCTTTTGTCTAGGCACAGTGGCTCACACCTGTAATCCCAGCACTTTGAGAGGCCAAGGAAGGAGGATCACTTGATCCCAGAAGTTTGAGACAAGCCTGGGCAACATAGCAAGATCCCATCTCTCATTTTTTTTTTTTTTTTTTTTGAGACGGAGTCTCGCTTTGTTGCTCAGGCTGGAGTACAATGGTACGATCTCAGCTCACTGCAACCTCTGCCTCCTGGGTTCAAGCAATTCTCCTGCCTTAACTTCCTGAGTAGCTGAGATTACAGACACATGCCACCATGCTGGCTAATTTGTGTGTGTGTGTGTGTGTGTATATATATATGTGTGTGTGTGTGTGTGTATATATATATATATATATATATATATATTTCTAGTAGTGATGGGGTTTCACTATGTTAGTCAGGCTGGTCTCGAACTCCTGACCTCGTGATCTGCCTGCCTCGGCCTCCCAAAGTGTTGGGATTACAGGCATGAGCCACTGTGCCCAGCTGCAAGATCCCATCTCTAAAAAAAATAATTAAAAATTAGCCAGGCATGGTGATGTATGCCTGTCATCCTAGTTACTCAGGAGACTGAGGTGGGAAGATTCTTTGAGCCTAGGAATTTGAGGCTACAGTGAACTATGCCACTGAACTCCAACCTAGGTGACAGACTGAAATCCTGTCTCTAAACAAACAACACACACATACACACAAACCAGGAGTGTTTCAAATTTCAGATTTTAAAAGATTTTGGAATATTTGCATCATACCAGTTCAACATCCCTAATCCTAAAATCTGAAATCTAAAATGTTCCAATGAGCATTCCCTTTGAGTGTCACATTGACACTCAAAAAGTTTCAGATTTGTAGCAATTTGGATGTCAGAATAGGGATGCTCAGTCTGTACTAATGAGTAAGAAGAATTCATGCACTTCATTAAATGCCCGAGTCCTAAATAATATTATAAGTAGCAGTGATGTCAACAAACATTCTAAGGGAAAAAAGACATTCTTTTTAATGTATTGTAATACTTGGAGTCAGAAGAGTTGGGTTTGAGACTTTGGTCCAGCATTTATATTGTCTGTAGTCTTGACATTTCAGTTTTTCAGGTCATAAAATGGACATAGTAATACTTCTACATTTGGTACTCATTGTAAGTATTAGGGGAATATATATAGAAGCACCTTGCAAATTGAAAAGTGACAGAAAACACTAGTTATTGCCAATACAAAAGTATTTATGCCTGCGAGTAGGTGATAAACATGCTGTAGTGATTAAATTGTACATAATCCTGACCTGCCCAAATAATGTAAATCTCAAATAAACCATCCTAGCACAGAGGAATGTGGACAATTTACACTTGGTGATGTGACATATTCCATCAATATGACTCATGGAATGAACTAATCAGAGTGAGGAAGAGGTGGCTTGATTGGGCAGCCTCCTTCCCAGTGCCTGGTCTGTGATGGCCTCACATTTGACCTTTAACTTGGGCTCACACTGTTCTCTCTGTTTGGATTGCTCTCTTCTTTACTCCTGCATTGCTTCCCTAAACTCCCAACTGTACCACCTTAAAACTCCACTCACACTTCAAGTCTCCTTCAGGATGCCTTAATGAGGTATGATTTCTTTGTCTGAAGGCTCACAGCATTCAGTACTTGTAAACTTGTTTTTTTTTCCTCTCTCAAGAGAGATCCCAGTATCTAGTCTTCTCTTCCATTTTCTAGTCAAGGATAGCACTAATACCTAAGTATTTCCAAAGTGAGAATTGAAAGAGGCCCTTCCATCCAGCCTGTATTCCTCTCCCCAGACATGTGCCAGACCTGTGCTAGAATGGCTGAATTAAATGGAACTAAGTGTAACATTAGCATTTGAATTTGGAATTTAGGGTCAGGATGGTTCCATAGAAGCTGCTATAGTTTGGATGTTTGTCCCCTCCAAACTTCATGTTGAAATTTGATCCCCAGTATTGGAAGTGAGGCTTAACAGGGGGTGTTTGGGTCATGGGGACAGATCTCTTGTGAATGGCTTAGTGTGATCCTCACTGTAGTGAGTAATTTCTTGCTCTATTAGTTCCCACAAGAGCTGATTGTTAAAAAAAAAAAAAAGAGTCTGGGACCTCCCCATTGTCTCCCTTGCTTCCTCTCTCACCATGTGATCTCTTAGAGCTCCTCTTCATCTTCCACCATGAGTGGAAGCAGCCTGAAGCCCTTGCCAGATGCAGCTGCTGGTGGTGTATCTGCAGAGCCATGAGTCAAATAAGCCTTTCTTCATAAATTACCCATTCTCAGGTATTCCTTTATAGCAACGCAAAATGGACTAAAACAGAAGCCCACGTTCATCTGCTTCCCTTTTACTTCCTGACTTTGTTCATTCTCTTGTTTGTCTCCTCTCCTGTACTAGTCAGGGTTCACTACAGATACAGAAATAATAGGAAATATTTAATCAGTGATTGGCTTACATGATCATGGAGGCTGAGAAGTCACATGATCTGCTGCCTGCAGCCAGCAGTGAAATTCATTCTGAGTCCAGAAGGCCTGTGAATCAAAAGAGCCAGTGATGTAAATCCCAGTCCAAGCACATGAAGAGATGAGATGAGATGTCCCAGCTCAAGCAGTGAGGCGGGAAGAAAAAGGGGCAAATTCCTCCCTCCTCTCCTTCTGTTCTATTCAGTCTCTCAATGGATTAGATGATATCCACTCCTATTAGAGAGGGCAATCTATTTTACTGAGTTTGCTGATGCAAATGCTGATCTAAATCCAGAGACACACCTAGAAACAATGCTTAATCTGGATACTCATTGGCTCAGTCAGTCAAGTTGACACATAAAATTAACCATCACACCTCCCTTACTGTAGATCCAGGACCAGTATGTACAATTCAGTACTTTACACACAGTACATGTTCTGTTGAGGTCACTAAAATAGTTATTTATTTACCTGGCCCTTGACAGAGGATTATTTGAGGGATTATAAGATTACATAAAATAAAACAAAAACATATCTCTTGTTTCCAAGGGACAGACACCATTATACTATTAAGACAAATTCGTGCTCAAGAAGAGGAGGTGCAGTGCTATTCTTATTTAGGAAAAATGTGCAGTATTAGCCTATTTGGCATGTGTGTCAACTAGGGGGCCATATCTAGGATTCGTTTTAATCTGTTACCTCTCTAATTCTCCCATTCTGTCGTCTCTGCCTAGATTGCTGTCTTCCCCTACCCACCCCTTCCTCTACTGCTTCTGATTAACTCTACCTCTTCTTTTGGATCTCATCTTAGAGATTGTTTTCTTTGGGAAGCCTTTCTTGAATTCTATGGGCTTAGCCTGTATACTCTAATAGCAGCTTTATTTCAACATTTATCATATGGTAATGTAAGTGCTTTGTCTGTCTCTCCCTCTAATCCATTAGCACCATGAGGTAGGTGCCTTGTCTGTCATGCTGAAAGTTAGTTCTACCATGTGTAGCACAGTGTCTGGTATATATAGTGGTCACAAAATAAATATTCATTACGTAATAAGTAGGTAAAGGCCAGAACAATTTGGAATCAGAGTACCTCAGAGTAACTCTTGGGATATTATTATAATCAAGGCTTTGGTTAAGTGCCTTTTTTACCTCTACCGATTCTGTTCTATGTAACTGGGCATATTAATTGGAATATAGGTTTGGCTCCTTGTCAGATTTATGCCAGTTTAAACAAGAAAGAATTTTCTTTGTCACAAAACAGTCCAGAGACAGGCAGTCATGGACGGATATGGCAGCTTTGTTCAATGGGATAATATTAGATTGGTTCAAAAGTAATTGCTTTTGCCGTTAAAAGTAATGGCAAAAAATCACAATTACTTTTGCACCAACAAAATAGTCAGAAGCAGGCTTTTTGTTTCTTTTTTTGAGATGGAGTCTCACTCTTGCCCAGTCTGGGGTACAGTGGTACAATCTCTGCTCACTGCAACCTTCACATCCCAGGTTTAAGGGATTCTCCTGCCTCAGCCTCCTGAGTACCTGGGATTACAAGCAAACGCCACCACGCCCGGCTAATTTGTGTGTGTGTGTGTGTGTGTGTGTGTGTGTGTGTGTGTGTGTATTTTTTGGTAGAGATGGGGTTTCACTATGTTGGCCATGGCTGGTCTTGAACTCCTGATCTCAAGTGATACATCTACCTCCTTCTTCCAAAGTGTTGGGATTACAGGCATGAGCCACTGTGCCCAGCTCCAGGCTTTTTCTATCTTGACACTCCAGCATTCTATGGTGATGCCCTCATTCCCATGGTTCAGATCCATGACATGATCCCAGGAGACCCACTTTTGTCCCAGAATCCTTGGAACCTACACCCAAAGCCAATTTGATTTCTTTTGGATACTTGAACTGATTTGAGGACCTTCTGGACCCTGTAAGGCAGCTTGAGTCTGGTATGGATTTATAGAATTAATCGAATTGAACAATTTCTCACTGCTTGTCTAATGCACACCTTACCCTCAAGCCTTCTCAAGTGGGAAAGACTGGTAACTCAGCCTTAGTTGAGTATGTATGATAAGAATGCCAGCTGGTTCTTATGCCAAGGTCAAGCAGCCTTCAACCAGGGTGGTATGGTTGACTGAGGCACAGGATACACTAAGTTAACAGAAGGGCATTCTAGCAAGTTATAAAAGAGAATTTGCTTTGAACAATATTAACTGTATTACCTATTTAGCTACAAGGAAAAGTATATTACTTACTTGGCTATCAGGTTGCCACCAAATACTATTGTACCATTTTTTATTTACAATGCCTTTCCGTTGGCTTTGTGTTGTTCTGGAAATAAGTCATTAATTCTTATGACAAAAGTTTGAAATGAAGGCCAGCCCACTCTATCAGTTCTTCCCTCCCACGATATATATACACACAGACAACACATACATGTGTGTATACACACATACACACACACACACACACACACACACACACGAGTCTCTGGAGGGAAGGATGAAGAGAGAGGAAAATGGGAGAAGAATCAGGGTAGGGGTGAGAGCCGAGTGCAGCTTTCTAGAGCATTAGTTATTCACTCATCTAGTTACTTTGGTTTGAATAAACCAAAGTAACTACTCTTGCCCTTCCCCTTTCCCAAACTAATCATTTTCATTCTGTAGACTTCACTTCATGTCTTAGACAAAACAGGATCAGTGTGGGTCATTATGAGTTGATTCTGCCAGTTTAATAGGAAAATAACAGAAACCAAAGATCTGTCTAAATTCGTTCTTGGCAAAGGCAATATATGAGATATTTTCTGATTTTTAAAAGAGACATTATCTAATTGATATGCAATCCACAATGGACTTTCTAAAGTGGTAAAATTCACTTTTCTTTGTGTTTTGATATGTCTCTGCATGAGTAGTTATATTTGTAGAATTTTGGTTAATTTTTGTTCCAATTATATTTCCATTATATATGTTTTTCTTTTCTTTCCACCTTCTCAAAAGTTTTCCTTTAAAGAAGAAACTTTCCATTCTTGGTTTCATCCAAAAGACAAATATTTCTGGGAAAACACTGTGTTTAAGCTATTCAGCAATTCTAATGTTATGTAACTGACCACACTAAGACTTTCAATTAACTTTGGTTAGGTTTTATTGAAGAGTGTCATAGGACATAATAACTGGTGATAATTTTTTTAAACTTTTGTATGTTTTTAAACAGGGTAAGCTCTCTTAAAATATATGCAGCATCTTTTGATAAGGGTAGAAAGTAAATCTCCTGTCTGAAGTATTCTAAAGTCCATTGACTATATTCCAAGATTGATGCTAATGTGTCCGACACTGAGGCATTAATTTTCATAGCTCAGATTCTTTCTCTTCTTTCCCTTTTGCCTGTTTCTCTGATTATTTTTGTTTTTCCTTCTTCAATGGTGGGTGCATCTTGAGACTCTTTTTAGACTGCTTCTCTTCCACTAAAGGAAGAATCATGTGAATTCATGGTTTCAAATAATTTCCAATGTATGTACTATCTTACAAATCACTTTCTTCATTTTTAGTCTTATCTCTCCTTTCTATCACTCTTCACTATATCTAATTTCTTTATCCCCAAAACTGAGCTGATATTTTTTTCTCAAAGCCTTATACCTTCTCATTTTCTCTTAATTTTCATGTCCCCACCACAGTCCTGGTGTTCTAGTCTTAAAATTTTGTAGTTTTGTGGGGTTTTTTGTTTGTTTGTTTTGCTTTACTCTCTCATTTACTTGCAACATGCTGCCTATTATCAAGTTGCGACATTTATTTTTCCTAAATATCACTCAGATTCATTTATTTATTTCAAAACCCTTATATTGCTTCACTTAGCCTAGGTGTTAATTACTTGGTGTGTACATTACTGTATTATCCTCCCCATGTCCGTTCTCCAGTCTAAGCTAACCTGTGGATAAGAATCAGAATCATCTCATTCACAGATGAGGATACTGATTCCCACCACTTTCATTCAACATAGTAGTGGAAGTCCTAGCCAGAACAATCAGGCAAGAGAAAGAAGTAAAAAGAACCAAACTGGAAAAGAGGAAGTCCTATTCTGCCTCTTTGCATACAATATGATCTTATATATGATCTTATAAACCTAAGGACTCCGCAACATGATCCTATAAACCTAGGGACTCCACAAAAAAAGAATTCATAGAACTGATAAGGGAATTCAGTAAAGTTTCACGATACAAAATCAATATGCAAAAATCAGTAGTGTCTCTATATGCCAATAATGAACCAGCTGAAAAAGAAATAAAGAAAGCAATCCCATTTATGATAGCTGCAAAAATATCCAGGAATAAACTTATTGAAGGAGGTGGAAGATCTCTACAATAAAACTTGTAAAACCCTGATACAGGAATTGAAGAGGACACAAACAAATGAAAGACATTTCATGCTCATGTATTGGAAGAATTAATATTGTTAAAATAATCATACTACCCAAAGCAATCTAAAGATTCAATGTAATCCCTACCAAAAAACCAATGACATTCTTCACGGAAATAGAAAAAACAGTCCTAAAATTTGTATGTAACAAAAGAGCCAGAGTAGCCAAAGCAAAAAGAACAAAGCTGGAGGCCTTAAAGTGCCTGACTTTAAATTGTATTATAAAGCTATAGTAACCAAAGCAGCATGGTAATGGTTTAAAAACAGATATATACACCAATGGGATAGAATAGAGAAACCAGAAATAAATCCATGTATCTATAGCCAACTGGCTTTTAACAAAAGCACCAAGAACGTAGATTGGGAAAAGGATGCTCTCTTCAATAATGGTGCCGTGAAAACTGGTTGTTCATATGCAGAAGAATAAAACTAGACCCCATCTCTCACCATATATAAAAACCGATTTCAAATGGATTAAAGACTTAAATGTAAATAAAACTACTAGAAATGCTTTAGGACCTTAGTCTGTGCAAAGATTTTATGGCTAAGACTTCAAAAGCACAGGCAACAGAAACAAAAATAGGTAAGTAGGACTATATTAAACTAAAAACCTTCTGTATAGCAAAGAAAACAATCCACAAAGTGAAGAGACAGTCTGTAGAATGTGAGAAAGTATTTGCAAACTATTCGTCCAACAAGGTATTAATATCCAGAATATATAAGGAACTTAAACAATTCAACGGGAAAACAAAAAAACCAAAAAACAAAAAACAATCCCATTGAAAAGTGGGCAAAGGATCTGAATAGACATTTCTCAAAAGGAGACATACAAATCACCAACAGGTATATTAAAAAAATGCTCATCATTAATCATCAGGGAAAGACAAAAAAGAATGGCTAATGTCAAAAAGACAAAAAATAACAAATGCTGGAGAGGATGCAGAGGAAAAGAATCTCTAATACACTGAAATGGAAGTGTAAATTAGTATAGCCATTATGGAAAACAGTATGGATTTTGTTAATTAAAAAAAAAAAAAAACTGAAAAAAGAACTACCACGTGATCCAGCAATGTCACTACTGGGTATTTATCCATTCAAAGGAAAAGACATCAGGATATCAAAGGAAATTTGTATATCAAAGGGCTTCCTGTAGCTCCATGTATATTTCAGCACCATTCATAATAGCCATGATATAGAATCAACCTAAGTGTACATTAGTGGGTGAATGGGTAAAGAAAATGTGTTCTCACACACATACACACAGACACACACACAGACACACACACACACACACACACACACACGAATACTATTCAGACATAAAAAATGAAATTCTGTTATTTGCAACAATGTTGCTGGAACTAGAGGTCAGTATGTTGAATGAAATGAGCCAGGCACAGAAAGACAAATATTGCATGTTCTCACTCATGTGGGAGCTAAAAAAATGTTAATCTCATGAAAGAGAGTAAAATGATGATTACCAGAGAGGCTGGAAAAGGTGAAGGGGAATGAAAAAGAGGTTGGTTAATGGGTGCAAATGTATAGTTGGAAGGAATAAGTTCTAGTGTTTGATAACACAGCAGGGTAATTATAGTTAACAGTAATTTATCGTATATTTCAAAATGACTAAAAGATTATTTGAAACGTTCCCAACACAAATAAATGTTTAATGGTTGAAATGATGGAATCCTAATTACCCTGATTTGTTCACTGCACATTGTATGCACATTCTATCAAACCATCCAATGTACCTTATATATATGTATCAATAAAAAGAGTCCTCTTGTTCACACTGTTCATTTATCTTTTAAGAAAAAATTTTAAAAATCTATCAACTTTATTCACACCTCATTTACCTGAACTCTGTGGTCCACTTCTCCAAACAAATATAATCTCTTTTCATCTCCTTTGAACATGCCATTTGGAAGACTCCTCTTTATTCCTCCCAACATATATTTCTCTATTTCTTCAAAGGTAGTGGTTAACACAGCCTTAAAAGCTGAAATTACCTGGCCCTTTAAGAGTGAGAACCACCTGACTTACTTTCTCAGTGTCTCAGGGCCACATTGTTAGTCTGCCCTGTGTACTTAATCTGTACTTGCTGATGTGTGGCTTTGTAACATCATGTAGTCATTTTGTTTATGCCTTTTATCTGCTTTTAGGGTACAAGCAACATTAAGGTAGAGCCAATGTCTAAGATTTATTTATGTCATTCAATTATAATTACTAAGCACTTGCTGATTTTTTTTTTTTTAAGGCAGAGTCTTGCTGTGTTGTCCAGGCTGGTATTCAAATTCTGGGCTCAATTGGTCGTCCTGCCTCAGCCTCCCAAATTGCTGGGATTACAGGCATGAGCCACCATGCCCAGCCACATTTACTGAATTTAGAGCATGGTATCTATCTATATCAAATCTATATCAAATTATTTATTGAGCATATGCTATGTGCTAGGCATGGTCATGAGAAAAAGCTGACATTACCCATGCCTTGAAAGAGTTTATAGTCTGATGGGAGAAACGGGAGAAACATTTATCAAATAATCATACAATTAAGTGTAACATTACAACTGTGGTAGAGCTACAAAGAGAGGAGTATGGTACCATGAGAGAGCACATAATAGGGGTATTTATCTGAGGTTGGAGAGAACAGAGAAGGATGTCCCAAAGATGGAGAACCACATGAGCAAAGGCTCTGTGAAGGGAGGGAGCCAGGTGTGTTCAAGACATTGAAAGAAGACTTGGGTGGCTGGAGCCAGAGAGCATAGGTAGAGGAGTGGAGGGAAGCTGGAGAAGTAGGCAGGGGCCAACCTGAGCAAGGCCCCATGGCATATGAAAAGGCTTTTTTTCTCAGCAATGCGGAGCTCCTGGAGGGATTTAAGAAAAGGAAAGGACAGTATGGGGTTTTGAAGAGATCACTGTGATCGCTGTGTGGAGGATAAATTGAAGTGGGCAAGAAAATCAAGCATGGTGTTTTTCTATGTTGTGTAGCAACTCATTGTTGCTCACTGACTGGACAGTTTGTGGGGCTTATAGCTCTTGCTGTGATCTCTGTATCATGATGTTTGGCTTCAAGCTAAAAAATCTTGAGCTACTCAAAATATGGGCCTAATTTTTAACATAGCTTCCTAAGCTTTTGCAATTCATTGACCTAACGTGTAGTTGTAATAGATAATGATAATGATGTTATCTAGTATCTAGAGTCTAGTATCTAGCATCTAGATAATAGAAAACATTAGGTATGTTGCTGGATACTATGGGAAAGGCATGATGTGTATTATCTCAATTAATTCCTACTATAAGCCAATGAGGAAGGTATTTGTATCCCTATTATTGTTATTATTTTTTGAGATGGAGTCTCACTCTGTTGCCAGGCTGGAGTGCTGTGGTGCGATCTTGGCTCACTGCAACCTCCACCTCCTGGGTTCAAATGATTCTCCTGCCTCAGCCTCCCTCCAGAGTAGCTGGGACTACTGGTGGGCACCACCACCACCTCCATCTGTTTTTTGTATTTTTGGTAAAGGTGGGGTTTCACCTTGTTGCCCCGAATGGTCTTGAAATCTTGGCTTCAGGTGATCTGTCCACTTCAGCCTCCCAAAATGCTGGTATTACAGGCATGAGCCACTGTGCCCAGCCTGTATCCCTATTCTCTTAAAAATAGGCTTAGAGGGGTTAAAGACCTTGCCTCAGAGAGAAGTGGTGGGTTTAGGACTTAAGTCTAGTTGTCTCTAACTGCAGAGCCTTCAATCTTAGCTACTTTGTTATAGAAGTTCTAGTTTATCTTGGTTTCCAGTACCATTTCAATAGCACTATTATGAAAAAGGAGATTCCTTCAGTCCCACAAAAAGATATCATTTGGCTAATTGCCCAGTAACTCCTTCCTCAGTCTTGGTCAAAGCCTCCATGGCATCAGGTCACCCATCTCCCATTCTGCAGATGTTTTATTATATATCACACAACCTGGCATTATTTCTGAGCTGGTGGTTATATGTTTTGATCTTTGCAACCATGTGAACAAAATTCTACCTGGCTGTTCTTTTTTCTTTTACAGAAATCTATAATTAGATGAGGTAATAATGCTCATTAGCCCAAGTTACAAATAGTATTTCAGTATCCAGCTTCCTCCTCAGGAGAGCATCATCAACAATTAAGAATAATTGCCAACAATTGGTGCACTACTGGTTGAAAAATGTTTGCCATCATGGAGCTCTCTGCCTTTGGCCTGCCGTCTGTTGAGTGCTATTTGTTTATGTTTCTTCTGTCTTCATTTTCTATACCCTAGGGCAGCCTCTTCTTTAGTGGTAATACATCTGCCTAAAGTGGGCTTGTAATTTGCTTGCCTAAATATAAAAATCTAGTAACAGAGCATTGAGGATTTTTAACTCATACCTGATAGTATATCTGTGACAACTAATAAAATCAGCTTGGTCCCTCAGAAAATGGAAGCAATTGCCTACTGGTTATGGAGTCTTCAGAGGACTAGTCATCTTTAACCAAACATGCCTGGCTCTTTACCCTTAGCAAAGCGAGGTTGAAAGTTCAAGCAAAAAGCAGGTGAAACCCCAGTTATCATAGCTAGAAACAACCATAGCAGGATGCCCAGGTTAGAGTGGAAAGCTGAACATGGCAAGTTGATTGGTAAGCAACGCAGCCTGCAAACCTGAAGAATAGGGAGAGGCATTTCATATGGATATTAGAAGAATTAAATAGCTTGTGTTTTGACAATGCTTTCATATTGTTGGAGGAAGGAATCAAGAAGGACCAAATTTATTTGCTTAGGTCCTCCTCCAAAATTTTTATGGATCTATAATGTTTATTATAGTTTATGAGTAAAATATTGCAAAAGGGTGATTATCAGTTTTATTCAAAAGTCCACTACCAGTGAGTGGGAGAAGATTCACATTAGTCTGCTTAGATAGTAGTTATAGGTAAGTAGAGGCAATTGGTACTCAGTAGTACTAAGGTGTGGAATGGAAATCCTGCCCTCTCATTTATTTTTCTTGGCATGGTTATTATTATTATTATTATCATTGCTGTCTCTGGACTGCTTTCCTGAGTGTAGGACTGGGCATAGGACAGTAGGGCGAGCTGAGAGTAGGACATTATAGTGCAGCGTTGAGATTGAGGGTGACAAAGTCAAGGCCTTTACATTTCTTACCATTTTATGTTGATATTGCCATCTTCAAGGCCAGTTTTTTTTTAAACAACTTTATTGAAGTATGACTGAGATATAAAATGCTGTACCTATTTAATGTATACAACTTGATGAGTTTGGGGATAAGTATACTCCCATGAAACCACCATCACCATCCAAGCAACAGACATATTCATCACTTCCCAAAGGTTCCTCCTTTATTATTATTATTATCATATTCTTATTTGTGTGTATGTGTGTGTGTGTGTGTGTGTGTGTGTGTGTGAAGAACACTTAACACAAAATCTACCCTCTCAGTATATTTTGAGTATATAATACAGTACTGGTAGCTATTAGGCACTGTGTTGTAGACCTGTGGTAGATCTCTAGAAGGTATTCATCTTGTATAATTGAAACTTTGTACCCTTTGACTGTAACCACCACATTTCTCCCAACCCCTCACCCTGCCATCACCATTCTACTCCGCTTCTATGAGTTCAACTGTTTTAGATTCCACATATGAGACCATACAGTATTTGTCTTTCTGTGTTTGGTTTATTTCAGGTCCATTTATGTAGCCACAGATGACAGGATTTCCTCCTTTTTTAATGGTTGAATAATACTCCATTGTATCCATAATATTTTGACTATTGTGAATAATGCTGTAGTCAGTACAGGAGTGCAGATTTAAATTCTTTTGAATATATACTCGGAACTGGGATTGCTGGATCATATGGTAGTTCTAGTTTTAACTTTTTAGGAATCACCATACTGTTTTCCATAGTGGCTGTACCAATTTACTTCCCCAACAGTGTACCAGCGTTCCCTTTTGTCTGCATCCTCACCAACACTTGTCGTTTGTTTTTTGATAACAGCCATCCCCACAGGTATGAGGTGATATCTCATTGTGGTTTTGTTGCCTTTTCCTGATGTTTAGTGATACTAAGTATCTTTTCATACACCTGTCGGTCATTTGTAGGTCTTCTTTGGAACACTGTTCCGGTCCTCTGTTCCATTTGTTAAGTCAGGTTGGCTAGTTTGCTGTTGAGTTGTATGCATTCCTTATATATTTTGGATATTAACCACTTATCAGATATATCATTTGTGAGACAAGTTTTTTTATTACATACTTATGTCCAAGTACATGTCTATTCTATTTGCACTGTCCTTTTCTGTTATGCAGTGTAATCTCTTACCCAGGCAAAAGTATAAAGAACACTCAGATTACAAACCAAAAGCAGTAAACAAATACAAAATTACATTAAAGGAAAATGGTGTGAGAGTAGGGAGAAGATATACATTTTTATTCAATGCCTCTTAGGTGGCAAGCACTCTATCAGATACTTTATGTAGTATATCTCATTTAATCCTCATGATAAGCATGACAAGAGACAAATGAGGAAAATAAGGCTGTGAGAAGTGAGGGTCAGACTCCTGGTTGGCAAGTGATCTACAGCTGGAATTTAAACTCATATGCCAAATATCCCATTATTTACCTAGACACATAAATATCACTCCATGTCATCCTACGTAAGTACAGTCTGTCATAATTTTTGTATTTTTTACTTCATCTTGCAGACAAAGAGGTAGAATAAAATGTAGAAAAATGTGGTGTCATGGAGACCAATGAATACATAAATAAATGAATGAATGGGGTATATATATTATATACTTCCATTTCTAGATAGACTCTTTTAAAGAATTGGCACACCAGCTGCTTGCATTTGCTCTTTATTTATTGGCTCTGGTAAAACTGTAAAGCAAGAAAAATTTTTCCTCCCTAGTTTGCTGCTCTTCCATACCTCTTTCCTCTTAAATACTAAAATTTTTCTGTTGTTACTGTCAGTGCCCACCAAATATGCAAAAGAAAAATTAATGTGTTTCTATATACTAACAACAAATGATCTAAAAAATGAAATTTACTAATCTATCCCATTTACAATAGTATCACAAAGAATAGAGTACCTTGGAATAAACGGAACCAAAGAGATGCAAGTCTTGCTCTCTAAGAACTATAAAACATTCCTGATCTCCTTTTAACAAAACTTGACCTATCCTCTCAGGACTCTGTTAGGTCAAGGGAAGGCGAATGTGGTAAATAAACATTAACTGAGTTATAAATGGCTTACTGGTTTGTCTGCTCACATATTGAGCAGGAATACTTTAACCCAAAGGTATAGGTAGTAAGGTAATACGGACTGAACTGCCTACTGATGAAATATTTTTAAAGGAACATAAAAAAATTTGTAGACCACAACACATTATCAGATGGAAATACAAATATTCTTGGAAAACTTCTCTGAAATGTTAAAGTAATTCCATGAGAAGACATCATTTCAGATTTCCTAGTATTGCATACATAACATATTTTTCCGTGAGTATGGATAAATACGATTTGGGAGAAAGTACAGTAAGGAGGCAGTGGAACTTTTTTGGATTATTTACCATGTGCTTATGATTTGCATGCATTATTTCATTTGATCCTCTTTCAAACTCTTTCAGGTAGATGTTTGTCCCATTTTACAGATGAGGAAATTAAGGCTCAGGGTAGTAGCATTCAGGTTCCCTCACTGCAAACCTGGTTGTGAAGCTGGATCCATTTGCCCTGAAGCCAGTTCTTTTCCCTTTTTGGCCAGCCAGGGAATTGGTGGAGTACAGAGAAGGGTGAGTAGACCTGAAACCTGAGTGGGGCCTTGTGAATTATAAGCTGCTCTGCCCAGGAAGGTTTCCTGGGAGAGTGAGGTTGAAGAAACTGCTTAATATCCCTGAAACGGAAACGTTTCAGTTATTGCCAAATGTACAGTCAAAAATCAGGTTAAAGTAGTGGTGAAATTAATCTTATAGGTTGCTTAATTGCTCTCAGCTGCGTTTTGTTGTCTCCAAGATCACCTAAGAAGTCCTCCAGCGGTGGTCCTGGGGTCCTGAAGATGGCTTAACAAGCAGGGAGGTAGGGCCTCCACACGATTTTCCTGTGGTTCCCGGCGACATTCTGTCCTGATCATCACAGGAGTTAGTCTATTGTTTTTTGTTTGTTTTTTAAATTATAGAACAACTGCTTCAGCTTGCTAAAAGGCTGTCTCCTCTCTATGTAGTCACCATGCCCTGTAGGTTCTGGTTATATGAGGATAACCTGGCTGAGCGACTTGAAGATGTTCTTAAGTGTCCACAGATCCTTTTGTTTTTCCTTAATGTGCCCTTGCTGTCATTTATTCTGTCCTCCTGGAAACATCGGTACACTTGATCTTCTAAATGTTCAGCTCATGATATATTTACTATTAACTGAAGCCCAGGCTTATGTTTTAGTATGGCAATTAGTGGGAGACCTATTTTTTTAATTGAAGGTGATTAAATTCATTTGGGGTGAATAGTATGAAAGACATGAGCCCTAAAGGTGTTTGCAATTGGCATGGAATTCTGGCAGGTGCCAAGCTTAACTACATTATCATCTGGTATCTCTTGCTGTTGACTTATTAAAACTGGATCTAAAAAATGTAATACTCTTTTATCCCTATAGCAGATCTTTCCATTATGATAAAATTCCTGCTGGTAGTCTTCTGATGAGGAGCTTTTACCTGTGGCTGTGATCCCACAGTGTCCCTACAGTACAGAAAACTCAACCCATGGTGGCTACTCACAAAACCTCCAGGACACTGTCAGTCCCGGCAAAACCTTACCCGGCTTTGTTCCCTTCCCACTCAAAATGGCCAGTTACTGGATAATTGAGCCTTATCACAATGGGTGGTGAAAAGAAGTCCATGGCTGATGCAGGAAAGGGTAGAGCCCCTGGGCACGGTTTTGGAATACCCTAGTGTCCTCTGACCTTATCCTTTGTCGTAATGAAAAACTTCCTGGTTTTTAGTATTAGGGCTCTCCCTGGGGTCATTCTGACTTCCTTATTCTAAAATCAAAACAGATAATAGGCAGATAATGGAAGTTTTTCGGACTTTCTCCTTCCATTGTTTTAGCGAAGGAAGACACACCGATCCTCCATCACGCACTCAGTTCTATTTTGGCACCTGGTGACCGTCAGGAAAACCTGATAAACTTGAAAGTGTTGTTTCCCAATCACCTTCAGAGCTGGAGAGACGCTTTCCTGCTAACTTTATCCATGGGACTGAAGAAAGGGAGAGTGTGGTCACAAGCACAAACAGGAAAGCCTTACATCACGGAGTGGCGTGGGGAGGAGTCTCCTCGCTCGCTCGCTCGCCGCGCTCCCTTTGTGGCCCGAGTCGCGCGCACCGGCGAGGGCGGGGGCAGCGCGGCGCGTGTCTGTGCGCGGCGGCCGCACGGGGACCCGCACCCGGGCGAGGCGCCGCGGGGCTGAGCCCGGCAGACACCGCGTTGGCCTCCGAGCAGGGCGCACCATGCAGCGTTCGCGCACCGGAGAGAAAACTGAGAATGAAATTGCTTTGGCAAGCTAAAATGGTAACGAGACCTCTCTGCCTTCTCCCGAGGCTTCTTTGGTGGGGAATCTTCTCCCGCTTTCGCTGGGCGTGTTTTGGACTCCCTCGGAGTGATCCGATTCCATACTTGTGAGCTAAAGCTCTCTCCCTCCGCTTTGTATTCCTCTCTCTCTGCGTGTCTTCTCCCTTCCAACCATACCCACTTTTTCAGCAAATTGCCTGTGGTGTGTCTGGGGCAGATGCATGTCAGAAGGGGAGAACTTTGAAGGAAAAAGAACTGTTAGTCTAGGTGAACCACGGAGCGCTTCTGCGTCCCAGCGGCTCTTTAACACAAACCTCAGGTTTAGCTGGGGACATAGAAATCCAGGGGGTCGCTGCACAGAGTTTAGTAGAAGCTGCCTGATGATGTGTTGCTTTTTCTGCGCTTGCCAGATTATTTTACGGAAATAAAAACTTTCCACCCCCGCTAACTTTGTGGGCTCCAGAACAATGAGGAGAAAAAGACAAGCAACCACTTCCAAAGGAGTGAGGACTCTTGGCATTTTAAACAGTTGTTTGTGTCTGAGTTTAAAATCTGGTTTGTTCAACGACTGAGCCACTTTAAGAAGTACAAACTTTTTTTTTTTTTCCCAAAAGAATTATTTTTCCTTTCACTTAAGAGGGACAAGTTAATCAGGACTAAACTACAGTTTCTTTATGAAGAAAAAGAAAGACTTCAAACAAACTATTTATGTGAGCAAGTCTAGGAAAAATAAATGGAAAAGTCCAGGGATCCTGATACCACAGGAAGGGGCTACAAGCCAAGAAAATCTCAGCATTCCCTCTATCAAAATGTGTTGTGCATTGCTCGGATTGTAATATTTTGAACAGCTCATCTTGTGCCCCGAGTGCTGTTGTAAGCAGCAAAGCAGCTGGGATAGATTGTGGTTAGCAGAGAGGCAAAAAAAATACTCTTTTTCTTTCTCTTTATCCCATCCTTGGCAGAGCTCGATTCAGGACTGGGGTGAAGAGGTAGAGGAAGGAGCTGTTTACCATGTCACCCTCAAAAGAGTCCAGATTCAACAGGCTGCCAATAAAGGAGCAAGATGGCTGGGGGTGAGTAAAGCTGGCAAGATGCTGAACCTTGGAATTTCAGTGTCTGTTGTTCTGTGAATATCATTATTATTTAACAGAGGCAGGCTTCCCCCCCTCTCCCGCCCCCCTTTGGCCTTAGAAAATGCTAAAGAGCAAGTGTTTGCACTAGCTGAACAGGTCTCTTTTTGTATTTAATGTTTTCAAAAGCATCTTCTCTAGGTTTGTCAATAATTCAGAAACTCTTAGATTCATCTTGAGGTCTTTGGCAAATAGATTGGGGGTGGAGTGGCAGAAAATGACACAGAGAATACAGGCCCAGAGAGTGGCATTCTCTTAGACAAGAGCCATAAGCAACTTTTCCCAAAAGACACCCTGTCTCTCTCTGCCCTCTCCCTGTTGATGCTGTCAGTGTCCGCCTTGCTCCTGTAGCTCTCGGAGGTACCCAGAAGGCTCAGGAGACAGACTATTCCAAGTCGCTTCTTTTGAGGGGTGGCAGATTTCCTATTGTGATCTCTTTTCTATATCTTGGGAGGAGACAAATGGATGCTTATTGGCCACGACTTTCTGTGTAGAGTAGTGGGCCTTTGGAAAAATGCTGCTTCTGTAAACAAGACTCTTTTCCACTGAGATTCTAAAATATTGCGTCAGGTCATGCAAGTTTGTAGGTATCACCTAGTAGATCCTTCAACACATCCTACATAAAGCGAACGTGAGAAATGGAAAGCTTGGTGACAGGATCACTACTTGAGCAAGTGTCAAATGTGGAAGAATGAAGGGATTTTTGATCTGGAAAGAGAATTAATTCTCAGACCAAGCAGTGAGAGGCGACCCAAAAAGCCTTGAGAGGAAAAATAATGGTTGGCTGAATAGAGGGGATGGAGTGTGATTTCACCTGGCTGGCCTTATTCTGGCCGACGGGCTGGAGAGTGATGAAGATTTATGCACTTGCATCCCGTCTTTACTGGCTTTGAGTCTCCGAAAACTCAGAATATTTTGAGCAGCGTTCTGAGGTGGAGTGTGAAGAGGGAACGGGCACAAAATTGCATAGGACCTCGTGTTAAGAGTAGAGGTAATGTGTGACTTGTAACTCCCAGGAATTTAAGGCAGAACGGTGGCGGATGGCTGGCAGCAATCACTTCCTCTGCCATGGGTCTGCTGACACAGGCATTCATCGCCTCAGGCTTCCCCAGCTGCTTCAGTGTAGGCCTTTCCTGCTACTGTACTTTGGGCTGAGGTATCACCCATGAAGGCCATAAACTCTTAATGACATCTGCAGGTGTGGTCTGAAAAGACAGGAGCCTTCCAGTGAGAACTAGAGGTCTTCAGTTACCAAGTACCTACCTTCCTCAGAATATGATTTTAAAATTAGTTATGTACATCACCAGCAGACCTGGACAGGGAAAGCAGAACTAGACTTCTGACAAGTCACCACTTTGTTTTCGTGGTTGTGTGTATTTTATTTAAATGTGGCGTCCATGTGGTTTGGCCTCTAGCTATTTCGGAATGATTCACAACTTCTGAACCAGTTGTCTTCAAAAGGGCTATTACATTTTTTTGGTGTCAGGTTATTCTTCTCTTCCTAATGAGACTGTGTTGCTTGGGTGCCTATTTTAGTTTTTAGCCACATACAGCACTAGTGATGAGTAATTCATGGGAAATGGAGGGATTCATGCTATAGGCCCCACATCTACAAACTGTCATGTATTTCGATGCTCAGAGGTATTTGGTAATCCCCACTGACTGTTCTCTTCACTGGACTTCACTTCTTTTCTTCTCTCTCCCTTCTCCCAGTGTTCTCAAATTTATACAGAGTTTAGAGTTAGTTCACCCTGGATTCAATAGCAGATGTGAAATATTGAGGAGGATAATGTGGAAAGATTGGTTCCAGCTGATGGAGGAATCTGTTCCCCTCGCCCCCATTTCAATAAAGTGTGATTTACTGCTACCAGCCTGCTCCTTAACTGGAAGTTCCTAGGGGCTCTCCAGCTCTCATCAACATGTTTTCTTGTCTTAGGTGTCCTGTTGGGAAGTTCTGTTTTTGTCCTTGAAAATTCCAGACTTAATTAAATGTGACTCAACCCATTGAGCCATAGCAATTACAAAACCTTTCTCTTTAGAACCGAGTGGCTTCCCCATGTTTGTTTTCCTGTAGTCCGGTAACCCTTTCAAAATTCTTCAAAGTAACTAGTTTCAGAGTTACTAGAGAGTGAGGTCAGGTGAGGAAATTACTGCAGTATGACAACAACCTTCTGAGGAAGGGGTTGTTATGATATTCTCTCTCTCTCTCTCTAACATAAGGAAACTAATGCCCAGACAGGTTAAATTGCTTGCCAGGGTCACACAGCTATGGAGTGGTAAACACCAGATTCAAACCCAGATGGTTAGCTCCTTGTTGTGAAGAATTTCCTGGGACCTTAAGGCTGTTTCCATAGTAGTAGAAAAGAGCATTGGCTCAAAAGACTTGAGGGTGCTTTGGGTGTGCTTTTCCCTAGATGTTGCAAGACCTGAGAGAGGAGGCTTTCTTCATGTCTAGAATGATAACTTGAGCTGCAAATAGAGATATTTGTTGTGAAGCTATGTATCTCATTGATAAACTCATTTTGGAGGTTGAAAACAGGGCATGTTGAAGATACGAAGATACGTATGAGGTTCCGCAGCACATGAGGGTAGGCATAGCTTTGTTATGTGTCTGTAATGCTTATTCCAGATGCCTAAAAGATGGAACATAATTTTTGTATTTTCTAGTACTCCAATCTCAAAACATAATTAAGATTCAATTTTGGGGAGGACAGCAAAATAATCACAGCTCCTCAGATGTGAAGTATTATACAGTCCAAAACATGTAGGCCATTCGCTTCCATTTTGTCTGTTAAGTTTTGTGTTCAGTTGATCTTTTGAAGTAAAACTCTGTGTTTGGTTGGAAAACTACAACCTAGTATGTCCCAGGCCCAGTTTACTTATACACGCAGCTGCATCCTTGCCCACTGAGAGTGAAGTTCTGTTGGCAACCTTGAAAAACCAAATATTATTGAAATGCTGACCTATTTTCCCTTTACGATAACATCTTAGGCTGGGATAATTTTACCCACCTATAATTCTCAGAAAAAAATGACTTCACTCATGTCACAAAATTACAAAAATCTTAGAACTGGAATAGACATTAAAGAGCAATTCTGGGCCTGGCACAGAGGCTCATTTTTATAATCCCAGAACTTTGGGAGGCCAAGGCAGGCTAATTGCTTGAGGCCAGGAGTTTGAGACCAGCCTGGGCAACATAGCAAGACCCCATCTCTACTAAAAAATAAAAATAAAGTTAAAAAATGAGCTGAGTGTGGTGGCATGTACCTGTAGTCCCAGCTCCTTGGGAGTCTGAGGTAGGAGGATCGTGTGAGCCGGGGTGATCAAGGCTGCACCGCAGCACTCCAGCCTGGGTGACAGAGTGAGACTCCGTCTCTTGAGAAAAGAAGTAATTTCATCCAGGCATTCACTTATCTTGTGATTTTTGGAAGAGCAAAGGGTCGAAACTTGTTATTTGTCTTTGGTCCCAGTGTTGTGGTTATATATGGACAATGGATAATGTAGAAATGAGTTAAGAAAATATCAGTATCCTCTGGAAGCAGGAAGTGTACCATTTCAGGATGAGTACTCAAAGGGACAGAGTAAAAAAATTCAACTGTTAGGGAAGGGCTTTGGTGTCAAGAGTTCATGCTGCTGTGTTCAGAATATGACAGACTCAGGGTCCAAAAAATATGTCAAGCCTCAGATAAGTTCCAAGTGCAGATATTTGTTTTACAAGCAGGATTGTGAGTGCTAGGTCACCTCTGCAAAATCTGTGGGCAGTGGAATGGTCAGTGGTTAGTCACGTGGCTCGTCTCAGTCCTGTACTTCCGTGGTCACGCAGTCCTTGTGGTAGGGCACTGGGGCCTTTCTGCCCTGTGTCCAGTATTTGTCACACCGTTTCCCACATAGGCTCTTGATAAATGTTTGTGGGGCCAAGTTGAAATGCAAGCTAGCTGGGAGACTGGTCAAGACAGTGAAATAGAATGGAGAAAGTTGAAAATATGTAGGAATAAAAGAAATTAGAAACATCAGGTAATAGAGTGTGGCATTTGGGGAAATGGCGGCCAGTCATGGGTTATGCAGGGACAGAGGTAAGATAACCATTTGTCACATCGGGATTGAGAAGTTGTCTCTCACTTGGATGTTTGATTTGGGTTGACTGCCTGGCATTTCCATGTTGTTGCTATCCATGTTGCCTTCAAATGGTTTACAGTTTCTGGAGTTTTCAGCTAATTTCACTTCTGGGAACCTTGTCTAATCTCCCAGCTCTGAATGAGGCGTCTCTTCTCCGTGCTCCAGGGGCATTCTCTGCCTCCCAGTTGTGCATTTACCTCACTCTGTTGTCATTGTTATCTCCCGTTAGACTGTAAGCTTGCAACCATGGCCATCTAGTTGGCAGAAACTCAATACATGTTTGTTGAATGAATAGATCATGCCTCATCCTTCTTTGGGGGACTGATACTGTCTTTATAAGTGTGAATGCATGGTTGCTTCTCATTTAAAACAAAGTCTACATGAAGGTGTTCACTTGCAGAGAAGAAGAGAGGGGCATGGGAGCAAGAAAAATCAATTAGATAATGATTAAAGCTGTCTTACGCCCTTTATGGAACAAAGCAGGGCGCAAAAGTATCAATGATTCATTTTCACAAACATTCCCCAGTGCCTTTCAAAACTAAGAGGTCCAGTTGTACTTCTCTTGCTGCTGAATGTTGAAGGAAGAACGGCAATGCATGAGTTAAAAAGTGTTGGCTAGCATTACAATTCTGTGTGGCTGGAAAGTGCAGGAGTGGCATTTTAGAACTGTAAGAAGATAAGCCCTAGAGGAGCCTTTCCTTTAGAGTTGGTCATCCTTGTTTTCATCTAGGAAAACAGGCCCTTGGGTTGCATTCTATGTGTCTATTGGAATGTTTAATTTAGGCTTTAGAAAGTCCATTTCAAGATTTAGCAGCCATCTGTAAATGAGCCAACTAGCATTTTTAATTTTGACCTTAGAAATGTGTTTTTAAAATAATTCAATAATAGGGTCACCTCTACCAATCAAGAAAATATAGTAATTTGAATTGCCTGAGATATTATTACATTGGATCCTTTTGCTGCCTTCAAAATCTATTGGCATCTGTGTTAGGAATATGTGACATGTAATCAAGAATATCCATTGCAGTTCACCAATCCAGGAATACCCAAATGAATTCAGAATACATGTCAACTCCCAGCAGATACGTAATGGCATAAACATAAGAGGCACATTCATTCCTTAATACTTAAAAGTGTATATTATGTTAAAACAATTTTATGAACATATTTTATCTTATTTCCATGAAATTATAAAGAAAAAGCCTCTTGGAGTTTTACTCTTAGAAAATGAGGGAAATAAGGTAAATACTGTGCCTTTTCACTTTCGAACTTAGCTGGAATTTGTCACTGTGCAATCCCACTCGTTTTCGTTTCTTTTGTCCAGAGTATACATATCTCTTTAAGCTTCCCCCTTCTAAATAATCAGAATCTTTTGAGTGTCTTACATATTTTACATTAAGATAGGCAGAAATACACTACATAGGAAAACATTCTAATTTGTACCATCATATACTTTTTACATAAAACATTAATTTCTATAAACAGAGCAAGAAAAGTATTGGTTAAGTGGGGGAAGATAAGAAGCGTTGCTTCATTTCACCAGAGAAGCTCAGCTCTGTGTCTGATTTGCCCATGGGTGTGGCTATCTCCACAGAGTTGATGTGGAGTTCTTTGGAGATTTTGGCAGTTTCTGGGTCATTTGCTGGTAAACATATCCGGTGTGAATTCTCTCACTGCTGTTGCGTATTTGTGTATGATTCTGTCATTTGTATTTGAGCCTGCTAAGCTCTCCTTCATACTATTCACTTATTATCAAAAGCTACTTTATGTCAGACACCATGTTAAATCTTGAGAATACAAAGTAAAATACTCCTTGTTCTAGAGGAACTTGAGGGAGACAAAGTTAAACCAATTGCAATATGTTGTGGTAAGTGTGACCATTGCTAGGGTAGCCCAGAATCAGGGGCATTTAAATCAAGTGGGAGTGACAGGTAGGCAGTCCAGGAAGGCTGCACAGAGGAGAGGGCCCATCAGTAGAGAAGTGACAGATGAGTAGGAGTTAAGTAAGGGCTAGGGCCCTGGGGGCCAGCATTCCAACCAGAGGTCACAGCCTGTGGGAAGGCATGGAGGCCTGAAATGAGGCTTCCCATGTGAGGCTGAGCCTGGGGAAGAGGTAAGGGAACCTGATGGGAAAGGGGCAGGGAAGGGGGCTGGAGAGAAAGGAATGAGTCACGTCATGGAGAACCTGGAGTGCTAAGCTATGACATCTGCTTTATCTTTAATGTTAGCATAGTCATGGAAGAGTTTTAAGCAGAGTGGTGTGGTCAGATTTGCATTTTAGAATAATGACTGACAGTTGCAGGGAGATGCACGGAAGGGAGCCAGACTGGAGCAGGGGGACCCCGGAGGAGGCTTTTTTTTAGTGGTAATGAGGTCAAGAAAGAGGGATGAGTGCCTGACCAAAGCTGTGGCGGCAGAGTGGACAAGGTAGGTGGGGATGAGTGTAGGCGGGGCGCAGGACGAGGAGTCCTGGCCGGCACTCTGGTTTCAAAGAGCAGGTCAGCAAAAGCCTTTCTGGAGTCAGTGTTACCCTCTTCTCACCGGGTGAAATGTACAGGGGAGACTTCAGGTCAACCTTCCTGCATATACACTAGCAGATGCCTGCATTCCTCACAGAAGGCTCAGCAGAAAGGCCAGATCCAGGCATGCCTGATGTGTCCTGTCTAGAGACGAAATCTCAGTTTAGGCTCACCATGAACAAGGCAGAAAGCACTGCTTGACTTTAGATTCCAGAGAACTTTGCAGAGTTTGCGGTTTCTTTTTCTTCCTTTCTTTTTTTAAAGTCTTCTGTTTCCCTACAAACCAAACAAATTGAATCTGCAGACCATGGAGTGCGAATAAATATGGAACCCGCAGGACTATGATTACAGAGTTGTGTTTTAGAAAACAGCAGTTAAACTTATAATTGAGTTGTTAGGGACACAAGAAATTTTATGGTTAGGTGTCCTGATCTTTTTCCATCTTCCTACACAATGCCTGTAAATTCGCTGTGATACTTTTTGTCCTAGCTGCTGACATTACTGCTCTTGAAGGCTCCGATTGCTAATTCTCACTCCTTGTATAAAAGAAAAATTGTAGTAAGATCCAGCGCTTCCTTTGTTTATTGCTACTACCTCTCAGTCTCGCTCTCTCGCTCAAATACACACACAGCCTACATATTTAAATGTCTTTTCACGTTTTATTTTTTTAGGATTTGGTTCATCTTTATAAAGACGCTCATGGCCTCTTCTACATAACTGATCAAAGCTTGACTTTGTCACGTTTTGCTTGGTTTCCCTTAATTGTGTCATTGTAGAGATTGTTTGACTTTACTCTGAGAACTGCTTTTAGTTTAAAAAAAAAATAAAAGCAGAGGAAGAAAGGAATGACTAAAAGTAGAACAAGCTTACAACATTTGGTAGAAGACACCACCTTGTAGGAAGCTCAGTTAGTCTTGTACAGAGACAGAGAGAGAATCATGTCATTTCCCACCCATCCTTTTGTCTTATCATTGTAGAAATACCTGTGCCTTTGCACTGATGTGACTGCCCATTTTTCCCAATGCTTTGGGCCTCTGGCTGGCCTGTTTCCTCCACCTTCTCCTTTAAATTATGCAGCGTGTGTGACTTCTGATGGTAACAGTGGTGGTGGTTGCTGTGGGGTGGGGAGTTGTTGGTGGTTCTAGATCTTTTTTTAACTCTCACAGACTCATTACCCTACATTTTCTCGCATTTAATTGCTTATGCCATCTGTGGTCCATTCATTTGAATTTGTTTCAACACAGTTAATCTAATCCTATGTAAACTCCCCCAGAAGTTTTTTATGTTTTTCTTTCCTGCAAAGAATTCAGCAGTACAACTTTTTTTCCCTTGTTTCCTGCTGATTTAAATACTCATTTTCATCTTCTGTAAAAATGAAGCCAAGGCTGAGTATTTCCAGTTTCTTAATTCTGGAGACAATTTGAAGTCAAAAAGCAAACCTTTTCTTCTAGGGTAGGATGTCTTTGGTCAGTTGTATCAACTGAATCTCTCCGCACCCCTCTTGCTAGCAATTCTTCCATAGTTATATGCTGTTCTTAATGCCTGTAACTTCTGTCACTACTGGTGATAGAGCTCGTCTGTGGACAATATTTATCTAAGAAAAGAACATTTAAGTATGTAGGTAAAAATAACTGAAACTGAATTAGACGTTGGCTAAAAATAAAATGCTTTATAGTCATGACTTTTCCAATTAAAATTGCAGTGCTTGGCTGGGCACAGTGGCTCACGCCTGTAATCCCAGCACTCTAGGAGGCCCAGATGGGCGGATCACTTGAGGTCAGGAGTTCAAGATCAGCCTGGCCAACATGGTGAATACCTCTGTCTCTACTAAAAATACAAAAATTAGCCAGGTGTGGTGGCAAGAGCCTGTAATCCCAGCTGCAGGGAGGCTAAGGCAGGAGAATAGCCTGAACCTGGGAGCCGGAGGTTGCAGTGAGCAGAGATGGTGCCACTGCGCTCTAACCTGGGCAACAGAGCAAGACTCCATCTCAAAAAAAAAAAAATTAAATTGCAATACTTGAAATTGTGTATTGAGATAACTGATACTTCTAAATAGAAAACTCAGGTAAGTGAAGCATTTGATTAGTTTGTGAAGCACAGGGAAAAAGACTTGCCACTTTCTGTCCAAAGGTTGACTCCTTCTAAGGACATGACACAATAAACACATCTGATTTAAAAATGATTTTAGGGCCCAGTACCATGAAGCCCTGGCTGGGCAATTAGCCTAGTTGGGGACTTCGCAGACACTGGCACCTCTTGGCTGCTGTTCCTTTTCAGAGGTATAGTCAGCAGGAGCCCTGGTCTAGGGAGGTAGCTTAGTGCAGTGGTCAAGAACCTGTGCTTTAGAGCCAGACAGACTTGGATGCAAAACTCATCTCTGCCACATGTGAGCTATACAAGCCTGAGCTGTGAAGTTACTTAGCCTCTCTAGGCCTGAGCTCCTTGCCTGTAAAGAGAATAGCAGTGCCTTCCTGATGGAATGACTGTGAGGAGTAAATGAGTTACGTATGTAAGGTGCTTGGCACAGTGCCTATGATATGGTGTGCACTCACTCACCGAGTGGTAGGGCGCTCATCAGCACCCCCCTAACAGGGCCCTCTTGAACCCTGTCATGGAACTGTGGAGAGACCTGGGTGGCTTTCTTATGTGGGCCCCCTGAAACTTGAGGTTATATGTAACTCCAGATTGCTTGAGAAACAGTATTAGCAAGGTTTTAAGACATGCCGTTGACATCCCTCTCTGATTTTGCACACCTGAGAGGCCGGAGCAATCATGACAGCATTTAGTAATCCTTGTGTATTAGAAGTCACATCTATTGTATTTTCTCTGTCTGGCTCCTTGAATAATGAAAGACTGCATTATTCCTTGGGCTCCAACATTTTGCATTTGAAATTCCTTCAATTTGCTTGTATTATTTTTGTGTTTTAAAAATATTTTCTTATTTAACAGTGGGCCATATTCTGTCTTCTGTTTTGCCATTTCTGACATAAATATCAGAGGGTAGGAAATAATTTTTCTAAAAACTGCTTGGTAAGCATTATGCTAATCTTTCTTAATAGGACATAATTGAGGATGTTAGCAACTTGTTCTTGCACCATCAGTTTCAAGTCTTGGACTAAGCTGCATGCAATAAAGATAACACTTCTTACTGTGCTACATGTTGATTAGCTAATGCAATGCCTGATCCCCAAGCCGGGAATGAGCTGAATTGCTCGTGAGGTTGTGACTTTCTGAATCTTCCATTTCCTTACCTATGAAATGGCCAAATAATATCTGTTTTTACTCTGCCCATGAGTTTTGTGAGGATCACATGAGTTAGTGTCAATAAAAGTACTTTTTAATATGTAAGTCATTATGTAAATATAAGGAGGTTCTTATTGTCTAATCTAGAGGCCTGCCCTTTTTTCTCTCTACTCACCACCTAAGTGCTTCTCATTAGTCTTGCCTTTCTTCCTTCATTCCAGAGGCAATTGTGTCCACTTTCTTTTCTTCCCACTTGCTGATTTCCTAACTAGAGGTAACGTTCAGCAAGGAGTAGTGCTTCCTCTGCTTCCACCGTTGTCCCCACTGGGATTTCAGGTGCATTGAGAATGCAGACAGGAAGGCTTCTGTAGATTGGCCGTGGGAAAGAATACTCCACACTCACAGGATTCTTAAGACAAATGCAGTGGATATCTTGTGTATGAAAACGTTCTATTTTTTTTTTTTGTATTCTTCTTTTTCTTTCTGGTACTCTGCTGTGAGAAGGGTGGTAAAACTAATGCACCAAGGAATGGAAACTGCTTCCAGCCTTGCAGAGGTGCTGGAAAATTAACTTTTGGTCTGAAGCCCAATCCTGATGTAGGACTTGAACTCATGACCTAATGCCAGAGGCAAGAATGTTACCAACTGACCAGCATTGACCCTCATAAAATGTAGGCATTTGAAATACTTCCTTTGAGTAGTCCTGTTGCTGCTTTCTATGTTTTCTTCTCTCTCTGAGTGGTTTCCAGCAGTGTTCCTGGCCTCTATTAGGAACAGAGTTTAAAAAATCTATTTTTCTCACTGTCTTTCCCTTTGCTGATTATAGCTGCTTCCTTCTTGCTTTCCATTTCTCTTGTGTGAGTTCCTTTTTTTGTTCCAGTTCCTTCCTGTCCTTCTTCTGACTTAAAAATAGATTCCAGGGTCTTTGGCTGCTCGGCCACGAATCTGACCTTCATTCTATTCATATGGGATCCCCCGAGCATCGAAAGATCTTTTCCTTCTCTCTCAAGATACTTGAACCCCATCATTCATTCCCTGTTCTTTTGTGCCTGTGTTCAGCTGACTTATGGAGCTAAATGACCCTTGTACTCAGGGCTGTCACTGAAAATTAAATCTCTCGTACAAAGATGCTTAATAAGTGATTTACTTAAGTGTTACTGACAAACACTGAATTCTCCTGAATCTACTGACTCTGTGTGTGGTGCTAGAGGAGAAGGGACTCTTTGTATACTGACTCAAGGCAGGCGGATAACACTCATTTTTGTGCAAAGCAATGATACTGTGACCAGTTGAGCCTCAGGAACCAGCTTTCAGACAACATACTGTTAAGAGTGTCCTGGAGGGACCTGCTGCTGTTTTGTTCCCACAGAAGTGTTTCTCGGGGAACTAAAGTTGATTTAAGTGTTTCTTCATGAACATTCTTGGGTTAGAGTTGGAGGATTATGATATTTTTACAGAAATGACTTCCTATTCAATGTTGATCTAGACAATCCACAAATGAGACGTCTGCTCGAGGGATAAAGGCTTGTAAAACTTTACATGACTGGGGTAAAAAGTGCTGATGATAGCAGCTCTGATTTCAGTGCCCAGCCCCAACCTGAACTCACTATTTTGCAGCTTGTTACAGCCACGGGGATGATGATCCTCTTCTCAGTGGCAAAAGATGGTTTAAAAGGTTTCCTTCCATCTGGACCTCCAGACATAACCTCTGTGGTTATGTCTCCATGAAAGGAACTGGTCCTATTCTTGGGAGAGAATCTGGAGTTCTCAGTTTCGTCAGCCATAGTGAAGTTCAGTTTTTGTGCAGCCCTGTTGTCACTGTGTCACTGCAATGGCATTGTATCTGCCTCCTCTACTTTTCTGTTCACTGGTTGACTGATGAATCTTACTTACCTTTCAGATTGCAGCTCAAATGTCATCTTTACTCTTCTATTTTTCCCGACCTCTCTTCTGGATTAACTATCTTTTTATCTGAGTTTCCTTAGCATTTTACCAAAAGCTTTATTACAGCACTTATCATACTATTTTTAAAAAGTGTTTCTCTATTCATTTCAGTGTTTCAAGGGGAGGGGGCCATATTTAATTAATCATCATATGCCTGTAACCTGGGATGGTGTCTGAGACACAGTTAGTACTTGGTGAGCATCTTATAAATTGTTTGGCCTTATCTTTGTTATAGAACATGTATCTTTAGTGACTTTTTTTGGTATTTGGTAATATTTTTAATTCCATTTTTTGAAACAAAAGGAAACATGGAAGCAGCTAAATTGAACTTATATTTTATACTCCAACTACTGATAAAATAAAAGAAGACACGGATGCTTTTGCCTCATCTTTGTCATCATTGCCTGACCTGCACATTTCACGATTGTATGAAAAGTGACTTAGGTATGATGGTGACCTTTACAGATGGGATGACTTGGAATTTAGAGTTAATCCATATACTACTTCTTCTTCTTCTTTTTCTTTTTGAGACAGAGTTTTGCTCTTATTGCCCAGGCTTGGAGTGCAATGGTGCAATCTCAGCTCACTGCAACCTCTGCCTTCCGGGTTCAAGTGATTTCCCTGCCTTAGCCTCTCAAGTAGCTGGGATTACAGGCATGTGCCACCACACCTGGCTAATTTTGTATTTTTAGTAGAGATGGAGTTTCTCCGTGTTGGTCAGGCTGGTGTCGAACACCTGACTTCAGGTGATCCACCTGCCTCGGCCTCCCAAAGTGCTGGGATTACAGGCATGAACCACCATTCCCGGCCTAATCCATATATTGCTTAGTGACATATAGGTTTGAGTAATGGATTAAGGCTAGACCTCTGGGAACTCAGTTTCTGCTTTGAATTCTGAAGTTATTCTATTTAGGGTTTTCATATATTTAACTGTATCTGATATCTGAGGCCTATAATTGGCTTCAAACCTGTGTTGACCCAGTATCAAGCCAATATGGCTTTGCCCTACATAACACATTTTTGTGAAGGCATCTGACACATCTCCATGAACATAATAATGAAGGTTATGCCCATAACAATGAGGCCTATTACTCTGAGATTTATGTTGTAGGCTTGTCTTGCAGGGTACTTTCTGTGGTACACCTTACCAGAACTCATGGGCAAAAACAGACTTAATAAGTAACATAAATTACATAATATTTTGAGTATACTTTTCAGTTTTCATTAGTAAAACTCAACTTCTTTGCTCTCTGGCCCTCTGACATTTTTCTTTATTCTGTGGTCTTACATTCTTAACTTTGAAATGTTTACTTCAGGCAGGATGTAAAGTTTATCCTGGAGGTTTTCAGAATTCCAGAATTTCAGAATTCCGTTCTTAGGTACTTCCATGTACACTGTTCCAACTTTAATTGGCTCCATTAAATCAAGTGTTCTGACAGCTTCTGACCCTTCCTTCATGTTTCCTTGCCTTTTTCTTTGCATTGGTATTCAATGGCGTAAATGTTTCCTTTAGAGAAGGTTAGACTTTTTTTTTTTTTTTTAAAGCAATGCTATTCTTAAAAGAGTGATGAAGCAACATTAGACTTTTTTTGTTTGTTTGTTTAAGATACAGGGTCTTGCTCTATTGCCCAGGCTGGAGTGCAGTGGTGTGATCATAGTTCACTGCAACTTTGAACTCCTGGGCTCAAAGGGTTCTCTTGCCTGAGCCTCCTGAGTAGCTGGAACTACAGGTGCACACCACTATGCCTGGCTGATTTTTAAACTTTTTGTAGATATGGGGGTCTTGCTATGTTGCCCAAGCTGTTCTTGAAGTTCTAGCCTTGTTCTCCTTAAAGTGCTGGGATTACAGGTATGAGCCCCATGACTAGCCCGTTTTTTAAAAAAAAAGAAGAAAAAAATCATATATAATTCTGCCATGATAACAATTCTTTTCACTTTTACTTATTATCTTCCAATTTTTGTTCACAGGCACACATTTTAATATAGTTGCAATAATTCTATCTATTCAGTTTGTGATAGGCAAGAAATCTTTTTCAGAACAAACTCTCTGAAAGTTACTTTCTAGTTTGAATCGTTTGTGATACTTGTTATGTTTTTCTGATGTCACAGACAAAAGAATGCGTTTGGACTTTGTGTTTGAGGAATTGTAAGGTGATAATGCCTATTGGTTAACAAACCTCGTTTCTATTTTTTACCCCCATGAAATTTCCCATCCTGTATCGGGGTGTGGAGCTTGCATGAGGACCCTGACAGCACCATACGAGATGAGGGCATGTGACAAATGTGAGATGTAATTCAGTTGGAGTGGATGGCTGGAGCGGCTGGTGCTCCTTCCTTCAGCTGCCAGGCATCATTGCAGGTCTCTTGCTCTGGGAAATGTGGGTCCAGAACTCTCTAGGCCTGTGCTGTTCAATATGGTAACTACTAGCCATATGTGCCTATTAAGCACTTGAAATATAGCCAGTCCTAATTGAAATGTTCTGTACTTGAAAAATCCACACCAAAGTTTGAAAAAATAATGTAAAATATCTCAGTAATTTCCTATAGTGATCACATATGAAATGATAATATTGTGGGTATAATGGGTTAAATAAAATGTATTAAAATTAATTTTACAGCTGGGCGCAGTAGCTCACGCCTGTAATCCCAGCACTTTGGGAGGCCGAGGTGGGTGGATCACCTGAGGTCAGGAGTTCGAGACCAGTCTTGCCAACATGATGAAATTCTGTCTCTACTAAAAATGCAAAAATTAGTTGGGCGTGGTGGTGGGCGCCTGTAATCTCAGCTACTCAGGAGGGTGAGGCATAAGAATTGCTTGATCCTGGGAGGCAGAGGTTGCAGTGGCTGAGGTTGCACCCCTGCACTCCAGCCTGGGTGACAAGAATAAAACTCCGTCTCAAAAAAAAAAAATTAATTTTACATTTTTCAATGTTTTAAATTTGGCAACTAACAAATTTAAAATTGCTTGTGGTTAGCAATATATTTCTATTAGACAATGTTGCTCTCAGGCCTTACTTTTCAAAATACAGCTTATTGTTTATTTATGGGTTCTGAATTCAACTAGGTGGACTAAAAACCAGTATTTTAAAATTAGAACAGAATGCAATAGAAAATATCAGAATGTTATTCTTGTAAAATTTTTTGTTTTATGTATGTGCATGTGTGGACTGAATCCCATGTAAAATGCATTTTTTTCTTTTTACTATGAATCATGGCTAAAAAGTTTGAAGATTAGTAATCTAGGGTGGTCTGTCTTAATCTGAAGCATTACCAGGAGGCCTGGTCTGCTCTGTAAGAGGGCAGGTTGGTACCCAGAACACCTCCTAGATTTTAGGTCTGGTTGGTAAAAGCTATTCTGGGGCGCTTCAACCAAACGAGACCCTGCAGGAAAGTAAACCTGAACATGAGTGCTCATTCTAAAAGCAGTAGCCACTCAGGAGACTTCCAGAGTGAAGGGTGAACTAAGGATAGCTGGAGTTCTCTCTCCTGAAGGCTGGACCCGTGTGCTCAACCCTAAAGTGTCCCTGGAGTCCAAGAATGACTTTTGTCTGATTACTTACTTCTCGGAGAGTTTTTCAAAATGGTTTCACTCTTTCTAAGAAGTAGGGTGATTTCCTACTGACCTTAGAGCCAAGATGAATTGGACAGGGTTCCCTGTGACCCTCAGATCCTGCCTGCATCATATCCTGTTGAAATCAGAAGAGGTTGTCTTCTAATCTAGGAATACACCAGTCTTCTTCCTGCCTGACAGAAAACACGTCCTTACAGTACAAAAGATGTACGAGTAGTCACCAGGGCTGTACTTTTGGCTGAGTTCTAAATAAATGACACTGGAAGCTAAAGAGAGAAGGGAGAAAAGGCTCCAAAAATGAGGTTTATGGGGTTACATGGGGCTCGTATTTATTCTGACAGTTGTAAAAATTCTTTTGGGCTGACCCATTTTTCTTTTCTTAATTAAAAAAAAAAAAGTCTGGCAGGCAACAGCAAGAAATGTAAACCATGTGACTAATGCTTCAGCTTTTTCTCCTGGAGCCAGATTCTTTAAAAATTATACCTTAGACATGTTTGACTTTTTAAAAACAATTGCCCACAAAAGCCACCAAACTTTTTTTTTCTGAAACTTGTAGACTTAGATGGCATTCATTTTCAGGAAGGAATCCAAAAGTACAACATTTGGGAGTTATGGAACCAAAATCTCCTTTGGAGACTTTGCCCTGGTGAATTAGATTACCCTAGAAATTGGCAGAGGAACAAGCAGCCTTTTGCCTCTACTTTGCTTGAGTATTTCCAGTCCTGTTGGTCACCACCCAGAATTTTTGAGGGAGTTAGACTAAAGGATCGTCAAGGTCCTTTGTGGATGAAAAGTACTATGACTCCAGTGACAGACTGACATAGCAGTCAGGAGCTGTGTTTATGTGACCTCTTGTTTTATACTTATTGCAGACAATTTGTTTGTTCCCTCATTTACTCAAATTTGAGCACTTACTATGTGCCAAATGTTGTTGGGCTTTGCAGGAGAATCGTAGGATTTTAGAGCACTTATCATAGTAGATTTGAAGGCCTCTGAAGTCGAGTTCCAGTCTCCCTTTTCAGTGTGATTTCCTGTTTCACCTTTGCAGCGCCACACTTTAGCTAAATGGGCTATTTTCCTGTTAGCGGGTCTTTTCTCCCACTGTTGCTAATGTCTAAAATGTCCTCCTTTTCCTAAATTCCCTTTCTCTTTAAATCCCCAGACATCACTCAAATTCTAGCTCAAATCCTACTTCTGTGAGTCCTTTTCTGGTTTCTCAAAAGGTAGTAAATGATTATTCTCTGAAGCCAAAGCACTCTGTACTTCTTTTTTAACACCACACATAATGTTCTGTTAGATTGAACTGTATGAAATCACCATTTTTACAAGTTAAAAATGGTTAAATATTGGCAGTTTCAGACAGTTCTACCTAATGTTAACTGTGTTATTCTGTGTAACTTAAATTAGGTCTCTAAAAATTTATTGCCCCCAAGACTTATAGTCAGAAATATTCTTTAGTCTTTTCTTAAAAAATATGAGAGATTATTAAACTAAGTTTCATAAACTTGTGCTTGGAAGTTTTATTAAAAAATATAGAAAATATTATAAATAATATAAATTTATTTTTATTTAATTTTGTTAGTCTTAGCTAATCATCTGAAATTTTGATTCAGTAAACCAATGTATTAGCTATAACTTTCAGTATAGTTTAATAAGGCTCTGTATAGTTATCTACTTTATTTATTAAAATGATTTATTCTGCATGGCTAAAGATAAAGCTCTGCGATGTATTGCTGGAGACATTCCCACTCCCAGCAGTACTTGCCAGTTAACATTTTTTTCACCATTCAGCATTCCATGATATCTGACTTGGATACGTATCTAACCAACTCTACAATTATTCAACTTATGGAGTTCCTGTAGAGATCTAAGGAGAGGGATGGTTCTTTGAAGTCAATGAATATCATGTCTGTAGTAGTCCATGTTATCTGTATAGAGTTAGAAAAGGATGGAAAGTTAGTTTGATATGATTTTTTTTTTTTTTAAATTTAGAGACAGAGTCTTGCTCTGTCACACAGGCTTGAATGCAATACAATCATAGTTCACTGCAACCTCAAACTTCTGGGCTCAAGAGATCCTCCTATCTCAGCCTCCTGAATAGCTGGGACTACAGGCCTATGCCACCACACCTGGATAATTCTTAAATTTTTTTTTAGAGATGAGCCTCACTGTTACCCAGGCTTGTCTCACACTCCTGGGCTCAAGGAGTTTGATCCTTCTGCTTCGGCCTCTCGAGGTGTTGGGATTGTGGGCATGAGCTACCATGCCTGGCCGATTTTGTTTTTCTCGGTGATTTTATGTTAGCTCCTAGTGATCATTGCTTATAAACCAAATCTGGGATTTTGGTAACAGTTGTTGGCAGAACTACCAGTCCATTGTTTTCAGTTTACCTTAATTCCTGCTTAAAAATTGGTACACTTTCTTGTTACACCCTTTAGACACCACTGTGATTGTAATTTCTGTGAAAGTTCCCCTCATCACATCTGCTGCTCCTTTTAGTGCCCTTCCAGGTTATTATTATTTTAATTTAATTTAATATTTTTTTAGAGAAAAAAGAAAGAAATAAAAAATGAAGGAGAGGAAGAAAGAGGAAGAGGAAGAGGGAGAGAGAACGGGGGTGTTGCTTTATTGCCTGGGCTAGAATGCAGTCTAAAAATGGGTATTCCTATAACTGTGCTTAATAATGAAGACACAAAAAAAATGAGGGAAGAAAATAACAAACAAGCAGCCAACCAATATTTTATTTAAACCTGTAAGTAGGTGTGATGTGGTACTGATAAGAGAGTGTATTTTGTGTATTTAAAGTGGAGAGTTCTATAAATGTTTATTAAGTTTACTTGTTCCAGATCTGAGTTCAAGTCCTGGATGTCGTTGTTAATTTTCTGTCTCATTGATCTGTCTAATATTGATGTTGAAGTCTTCCACTATTATTGGGAAACTTAATAATAATATATGTGAATTTAATACTGCCATTTAATGTTAGCTGGCTGTTTTGCCCATTAGTTGATGTAAATTCTTCATTATGTTGATGCTCTTTACTTTTTGGTATTTGGTATTTTTTAGAAAGGCTGATACTGGTTGTTCCTTTCTATGTGTAGTGGTTCTTTCAGAAGCTTTTGTAAAGCAGGCCTGGTGGTGATGAAATCTCTGAGTGCTTGCTTGTTCACAAAAAATTTTATTTTCCTTCGCTTATGAAGCTTAGTTTGGCTGGATGTGAAATTCTTGGTTGAAAGTTCTTTTCTTTAAGGATGTTGAATCTTGGCCCCCACTCTCTTCTGTCTTGTAGGGTTTCTGCTGAGAGATCTGCTGTAAGTCTGATAGGCTTCCCTTCGTGGGTAACCTGACCTTTCTCTCTGGCTGCCCTTAGTATTTTCTCCTTCATTTCAACCCTGGTGAATCTGGTAATTATGTGCCTTGAGTTTGGTCTTCTTGAGGAATATCTTTGTGGTGTTCTCTGTATTATCTGGAGTTTAATATTGTCCTGCCTTGCTAGGTTGGGAAAATTGTCCTGACTAATATCCTGAAGCGTATTTTCCAGCTTGGATTCATTCTCTTTGTCTCATTCAGGTACACCTATCAAGCGTAGATTAGGTCTTTTCACATAGTCCCATATTTCTTGGAGACTTTGCTCGTTCCTTATTATCCTTTTTTCTCTAATCTTGTCTTCTCATTTTATTTCATTAAGTTGGTCTTCGACCTCTGATATCCTTTCTTCTGCTTGATCAGTTTGGCTGTTAAAACTTGTGCATACTTCGTGACGTTCTCGTGTTGTGTTTTTCAGCTCCATCAATTCACTTATTTTCCTCTCTAAATTGTGTATTCTTGTTAACATTTTGTCAAACCTTTTTTCAAAGTTCTTAATTTCTTTGGATTGGGTTAGAACAAGTTCTTTTAATTCACAGAAGTTTCTTATTATCCACATTTTGAAGCCTGCTTCTGTAATTGGAACACACTGGTTCTCCATCAAGCCTTGTTTCGTTGCTGAGGAGGAACTGTGATCCCCTGCTGAGGGAGAGGCGTTCTGATCTTGGGTATTCTCAGCCTTTTTTGGCTGTTTTCTTCCCTTCGTTGTAGATTTATCCATCTGTGGTATTTATAATTACCGTCTTTGTAATTGGGTTTCTGAGTGGACGTTCAACTTATTGATTCTCAGCACCGAAATCTGAGCAACCCACTGCGCCGACTAAATCAGCAGCGTTAAGATTGGTGGTGCTTTTCTGACTGTGCACCAAGAACCGCCGCACCGAGGCAAAACCGCCGCACCGAGGCAAAACCGCCTCGCCGGCCACAAGAGACGTGCTGGTGACTCGTGGAGCATCTTGGATCTCTCTCGATGCAGAGAGATCCTTCCAGGTATTATCCAGCCCTGAAGACATGAAATCACTCAAAGGGCTAAATGCTTTCTTACTATCACCTTCTCTATCTTGGGCTTTAGTTTTCTCTTCACCATGTTGGTCCTGCCCTTTCCAGTGTGAAGATCATTTTCCTTGATAGGGAGGATAGAAGCAAAAGAGGAGTGAAGTAGTTCTGCTTTTTCTCTGTTACCAGTTAATACTGCCCCACCTATCAGCAACCACTCCCTTCTTATTTTTTGCTCCTAGGACAGCTGAAAAAAGGCCTTGTACTTGACCTTAACAATTTTGACAAGGCTCAGTTCATTATGACCATTCCCTTTCATGTTACCATGTTTTATAAATATGTGCTACCCTAAGTATATGTACGGCTGTAAGTATGGGACCTGCTTTCTATCTTTCATAATTTGGGAAACCTGAACAATAATGTTGATCTCTTTAGATGCTTTTTTTTCATTGCACATTTTATATATTTGTCTCCCCTTTCTTGAAGCTCCTCCCTGTTAAAGAAGGTTTATATAATAATGCTTTTCTAATGTTTGGGATACATGTCTGACACCTCTAAAAGAATATAATCACTCTCCGCCAATGTTTCTGTATATCCTGCAGTAACCATTTTTCATAACTGAGCATATAATTATGTCTGGACTAACAGTTATTTTTATTCCTCCTATCAGCAGAGTAGATAAAAACCTAGAAGAAAGCACTGGTAGCTATTGGTGAGTGCTTGTGCACTGGGCGGGAGGAGTCAAAGATTATTCCAAGACTTTTGGTGTATTTGAACAAAGAGAACAGTGGTATCATTTTTTTTTTTTTTGAGACGGAGTTTTTACTCTTGTTACCCAGGCTGGAGTGCAATGGCGCGATCTCGGCTCACCACAACCTCCGCCTCCTGGGTTCAGGCAATTATCCTGCCTCAGCCTCCTGAGTAGCTGGGATTACAGGCACATGCCACCATGCCCAGCTAATTTTTTGTGTTTTTAGTAGAGACGGGGTTTCACCACGTTGACCAGGATGGTCTCGATCTCTCGACCTCGTGATCCACCCGCCTCGGCCTCCCAAAGTGCTGGGATTACAGGCTTGAGCCACTGCGCCCGGCACAGTGGTATCATTAGTAGAAATGGATTCTGGGAAGAACTTCTTTGTGATGCTAGTATGAGGGTAGTGATATAATTATTTGAATTTTAGACATATCATGCTGGAAGGGTTTCTGGAATAGAAGAGATTTGCGGTTAGAGGAGTACATTTGGGTATAATTTACACATAGGTGATACTTTAAGCGATAAGAAAGAATGATAAACAAAAGAATATTGCAGGCCAAATGTGAGCAATGTCATGTTCAGGGGACCAAAACATAGAGAGCAGTTAGCCTAGGAGTCAGAAAAGCATATCTAGGGAGGTAGAAGCAGTAACAGGCTAATTCACTGTCATAGACTTCGGGGGAGGCCAAAGTTTTAAGTACATAAGCTTAGACTCTTATGTACTCTAAAAACAAGTAGGGGCCCCTCACTTTTGGTCATTTCAGCTTTCCAAAGCATATTTTAAAACTGAACATTAATGAAAAAGTTTTCTGAGTGACCCAAATAGCTCTCATTCCATAGGAAAGACGAGGAGGCTGTCATTCTTAATGCATATCATGTCAATTCTTAATGCTTAATGCATAACAAAGGTGGTTGTTTATGTAAAGTCATAATGAAGTTCCTTGTTCCAGTTGCGTAGAAGTAGCAGATCTTAAGACGGTGGGGTTTTAGAAGTAGACACAGTCATAGCAGCAAAAACTGACAATCCCAGTGGAAGCCTATGTTAAAATATCACCTTCTTGGTAAGGCCTTCTCTAATCACTCGTATGAATTGCAGAGGCTCACACCTGTAATCCCAGCACTTTGGGAGGCTGAGGTGGGAGGATTACTTGAGCCCAGGAATATGAGACCAGCCTGGGCAAAATATTGAGATCCTGTCTCTGTTTTTTAAATAAATCAATCAATCGCAATTCTTCCCAACCCTGGAACTCCCTATCCTTTCAGCTTTACTTCCTCCTTCATGCCACCGTCTAATATACCCTTTTATTTGTTCATTTGTTTCTTTGTTATTGATTGATTGATTGCTGCTTCCTCCATTAGAATGTAAGTTCCACGAGGACATGGGTTTTGGTGGTTATTTCCCCAGTGCTGGATTCCCAAAGTCTAGAACAGCACGTAGCCGATGGAAGACACATGAATATTTGTGGAATAAATGCATATAAGAAGGAGATGATGATTAAATACCAGGCATAAAAATTAGAAAAGTGTGTAGGTACATGTGATCTTTTAGTTTTGGAATAAACACTTCTATTTATGTCAGTTTCTCTAGGGGCAGAAGCTACAGTTCCTTGCAACCTGCTCCAGATGTTCTGCTTTTGAAGGCAGAAAAATAACATATTTCAGTAACATTTTAATCAAATAAATGAAGCTTTTAGGATGTTGATGTTTAAAGGGTCCCGCTTTGGGAAAATAAGTCCTGTATTGAACACTATATTCTGCCATGAATGACCATTGTTATGTGATTTAAATGTACCTTTTTTTTTTTTTTTTTTTTTTGAGATGAGTCTCACGCTGTTGCCCAGGCTGGAGTGCAGTGGCATGATCTTGGCTCACAACAACCTCCACTTCCCAGGCTCAGGCAATTCTCGTGCCTCAGCCTCCCAAATAGCTGGGATTTCAGGCTTGCACCGCCACGCCCAGCTAATTTTGTATTTTTAGTAAAGACAGGGTTTTGCCATGTTGGCCAGGCTGGTCTTGAACTACTGGCCTCAAGTGATCCACCCGCGTTCACCTCCCAAAGTGTTAGGATTACAGGTGTGAGCCACCGCGTCTGGCCGTGTAATGGTTTCTTAAAATTCGATTTTTCCTTGACCTCATTGACATGCTGGACAACTTTCTTACAGGTCCACTAGAAAGAAACATTAAAGGTTTTGCCTCCTTTTTTCCCAGTCTCAGAGACCTTTAACCCAAAGGTGTGGAATCAGATGTTGGAGCTACAGAGAAATATGTAGGAGCTAAACTTAAAAATTATTAAACTGGAATTGCTTCCACTGGTTTTGCTTTCACAGACTGTGGCTTTATTATAGGACACCAGTGGCCTGTTTGTGCCTCTCATGTCTTTTTGGCAAAATGAGTAATTTTGCCAAAGCTTCAAAATGACTGTGAGGTGCCTGTCAAGTCACATAAATAGATTTGAAAAATGCTGTATTTCAATGAAGGTATAGCTGCAGAGCACAGCTCTTCAGTACGATAGACTTAACCTGGCCTTCTACACATTCTAGCCTTTTCTGCAGTTGCCATTTAGTTCTGAAAAATTTTTTGCTTATTCCCTCTCTTTCATTATTTACATTGGATACAGTAGTTGTGTACACGATTTCTCTGGCTCAATATACTATGTTTTTGAACTATCTATGGTAGTGACCGAGGAAAACTTTTGAGTGTGAAAGTCTCCCCACTTTAATTAGAATGACAAAGCAGTATGGAGTTATGTAATTGGTATTCATGCAGCTCCATTGGTTACATAATACAATGGTCACTCACAACAGATACTTAAATCCATTTCACATCCAGGACCATTGTGTCCGCTTACAGAGACAGTGCTTTCTTTGTTTTCACCGAATAAATAGCTAGTGATTATTAGCTTAGCTTTTAAGTTAAATCACATTCCTGGAAAGGGAAATGTTGTAACTTTTTTTCTTAATAGGAGAGGAGAATGCATTTTTGAAAATCCAAACATACAATTACTGCCAGTGACATGACCATTACACCTCCTTGACAAGAGAAACCTGTGTTTTATTTAGACAGTTATAATTTCCAGGTCACGTGATCTCTATCTTGTTAATATGCAATCTGAATATTTGTCTTCCAATGGTTTCAGTTACATGGAACAGACATGACTTAATTTGCCTACAATAATGTCTTTTCCCTTCCAGCACCCCATAAAAGGAATTTTGACCTGTTGCTGAGTAGGGGACCTGAATTTGTGATTCATTCACAGCATCTGACATGGCGTAGGTCCTTACTACTTAGCATGTTTGGAGTGAGGGTAGAGGGCAGCACATGGGGACATCTTCAGTGAGTAAATGTGGGACCTGACCTACTTGGCCATGTGGCACTGCTCCTTCCATGAGGCTTTGGAGTCTGAGGGATCTGGGTTTGACTCTTAGCTCTGTCAATTACTAGTAATGTGACCAGGTAGTTTACTTGTCCCGTTTGAGGCTCAGTATCCTCATCTGTAAACTGGGATTATTGTGAGGAGCAAATGAGATTGCGTATATAAAAGGGCCCTGAATATTAAACACAACCAAAGATAACAATTCCCAATCTGAAATTTACTAGTCAAAAAGGAACTTGTAACACTGATTAACTTATGTATTCATTTCCTCTGATCTGCTGCAGTCAGGAACAAATTAAAGCAAGTGTATACTTCTATTTGGAATAAAACTGGTATCGGTCGATTACTACGGAAAAAGAATAAAATTGGGCCCTTTCTATGGGTGAGGAAGAGAGTTGGAGAGGAGAGTGATAACACTGTGCTCAGTAGAAGCAGATGACTTTACTTCAGTCATGGTTCACTTCATTTTGTCATCACTGCAATTTCTCTAGTATTGTTACCGTGGTCCCTAATCATCAATGTTTGTTATAATAACCAGGATTGAATGCGCCTTTTTCAGTTACAGGGCTTTGGATTTAGGAAGTTGGAGGTGGAGCCCATGAATCTACTTTTAACAAGTACCCCAGGTGATTCTGATGCAGGTGGATCAGCAAGGCTTGGTGGCTCACACCTATAATCCCAGAACTTTGGGAGGCTAAGGCAGGAGGATAGCTTGAGCCCAGGAGTTTGAGACCATCGTGGGCAATATAGTGAGACCCTGTCTCTACATAAAAATTTTAAAAGTTTAGCTGGGCATGGTGGCATATACCTGTAGTCCCAGCTACTCAGGAGGCTGAGATGAGAGGATTGCTTGAGCCTGAGAGGCAGAGGTTGCATGAACCATGATCGTGCTATGCATTCCAGTCTAGGCGGCAGAACGAGACTCTGTTTTTTTTAAAAAAAAAAAGTGGATCACGGTCCACATTTAGGAAATTTGCTCCCATCACTGTTGCTTTCTCTAGTAGTTTTCTAAGTGAATATTTTCTTTTTTTCACATAGTTCTTTCTTCATATAAACTCATTTCATCATGATATACTCACATGTATGCTTACATCTCATCCTGATATACCCACCTGCTTAAAACCGTTTAACAGCTTCACAATGATTTTAGGTTGAATATTAAAGTTCTTCTGGCTGAGCTGCCGCTGTTCTCCCTTGTTTAACACTGCTTTGGCTACCTCAACTTTTCATCCTTCTTGTATTCCAAGTTACTTCAGGGTATCAGCACATGCTGTTTTCTCCCCTGAAACATTCTCTCTCTCACCGTTCACCTAATGCACACCTACCTATTATTCCCATCTGTTTCCTCAGTGAAATTTCTCTTCTCTCTAAGACAAAATCTGATCCCCTCACCTTATGTTTCTAAGCAGCTTTTTTATAGGGAGCAATGATTTCTATGGCCATTAGACAATTAATTGTTAAATTATCTTCTCTGCTTGAATATTGGCTTCATGAGGATAGGGAGTATGTTTGTGTTGCTCATTTCTGTATCCGCAGTGCCCTGTAATAGTACTCAGAACATAGTGGAAGCTCAGAGAATATTTCTAAATAAATATTGAATGAAAAATAAATATTGAATAAATGAATGAAAGTGGAATTTGTGGCAAAGAAGTGATGCTCTAGGCCTCCACTTACAAGAGTTCAATGACTGATGCAGTGAGTGGGCCTTTTTAAGAAGTGGCAGTGTGCCTAACTTAGCCTTCTAGAATGAGATGATTATTTTAGTGATAAAAACTTCTTATAAATTCAGAGGCCTCAAACAATACCCTTTGTGTTCAAAGTTTGAAACCCGGTATGGGAAAAAGGGGAAGTTAAAAAGATTTCAGATGAAATCCTAACTTGTTTTGCATGACATCTTTCATGCAGAAAGTATTGGAAGCTGCTAGGTAGTCGAACACCTCACAAATAAATTTTTTGCAATGTATTTATTTATACTTATATCACGTAGCTGGTTGATTAGATTGTGTATTCATTTCCTCAGATACTTCCACTTGAAGTTGTAAAAAGTCAAGTAAGTGCATATTCCCACTCTGTTTCTGAAGCAAACAGTTGACTCAATGGCATTTACATCAGATAGAACAATCAGAGCAATGTCAGCCCCAGAGAATGAGAGATCCTTGTTATGCGTAGCTTGATCCAGCATCTCAGTCTTGATGGGAAAAGAATCCTGGTTAAAAAAAAAAAAAAAAAAAAAAAAAAAAAAAACTCATGACTTCATTACTTTTTAAAATCATGATAACCAAATATAGAATTAATTGGTCTTCAAGAAAAGTTCAGAACAGTCGTTTTAATAAATTCACTACAGTTCTCAACTGCTGTGAAGCAATGGGACCAGTTAACTTTGTTTACTTGAAATTTTTAGTTCAGAAAAACATATTTTTGTATTTTTCAAGGTATCCGTGGAGTTTCACATCATTGAATTTAGATTTAAAAATAATGTACAATTTATTTACAGTATGTCTTTTTTTTCTATTCATTACCACAAATATTTTTTGAGCATCCATTATATAGTAGACATTATTTTATGCACCAGAGATATACTGGTGAGCAAGACAGATAAGGGCTCTGCACTCATGGATTTTACAGGCAGCAAACAAGTAAACAAGTCCATACTATCAAGAAATTAGCCTAGATAAGATGATCTGGTGTGGCAGGGGAAGATGGGCAGTGTGACACTGACCAGAGCGGTACTTCTAGGGGGTTTATCTGAGTAAGTACTGCCCAATCAAAAGAAGGGAATAAGGGGCCAGCCTGAGAACATGCTTAGGTTGAGCAGCATTTAAGGGAGAAGGAACAAATGCAAAGATCCATCCATGAGAACGAGCTTGCTGTGTTTTAGGAACTGAAAGGCCAGTGTGGTTGGGGTCTAGAGAGGGAAGGAGATGGTTTTGGTAGTGGGATCAAGGAGAAAGGTACGGAGGGCTTTGGGAGACCTGGAAGAAGGCTGGATTTCATTCAAAGGGTTATAGGAAGCCAGTGGGAGGTTTTAAGTAGGGAAGTGACACCATTTGATTTGTGTTTTTAAAAGATCACCGTGAATGCCATAAGAACAATTTACAAGGGTGTTTATTTTAGCAGTCCAGCTGAGAGGTGAGGATTAAGCATTACATGCTTTTATTGTATGTGCACAGACTTTATATGTACATAATTTTATTTGATTGAATTTGAAAGAATCAAGTAAAGGTTATTTAGGGACCATAATAATGTCACTAGATAGATTCATTAGATTAAAAACATATCCATTTAATTAATATTCATGAAGAGCTTATTACTGACTTGGTTATAGGCCAGTTTCTAGAGATATAAATATGAATAGTCTTCGCCCTTAAAAATTTTATGGTTTAGTGGAGTAAATAAATCTGTAAATAAGTAAGTACAACCTAATGTGGGAAGTATATGTGGGAAGTATATGGGTATTATGAATAAAACTAATAAATGTTTCTGTCTGTGTCTTTTGGTGGGCATATACACTCATTTCTGTTGAGAATATGCCTGAATGAATTGGTGAATTATAGGATAGGCATGTTAAGCTTTAGTAGCTTGGACTTTATTCTGAAAACAGGATTTGTACTTTAGAAAGATCATTTTGTATACGGATGAGTGGTTGAAGTGTTAAGACTAGAGGCAAGTGACACTGGTTAGGTGCTTATTACTCATACCCAGTTATAGATTGAGATCTAAATTAAGGCAAAGGCAATGAGGCTGAGAAATAAGAATGGTAAGAATGGAACGGAAAGATGTTGTAGGAGATGGACCGGGTTGGATTTTGGGGAGATGAGGGAGTAAGGATGATCTGTCCGTTTATGACTTGGGTCATTAAGTCAGAGGCTAGAAAAAGGGTGAGCTTTTAGAGGAATAAAATGAATTTCCTTTTGTATGTATTAAATTAGAGTTGTCTTTGAATTATTCAGGCAAATGTGGTAATTGGAAATTCAAGTCTAGAATTCAGAAGAGAAGTAAGAACGGTAGATAAAGATTTGGGAGTTAGTTTACTATTTGTGTTAGGTGAAACTGTGAGGATATATGTGTGGGATGAGTGGAAAGAATACAGAAAAAGGAAAGAAGGTTGCAGTCAGAAATGTTTCCATATTGATGGTAAGTGAAAGATGAGGAACTGATGATGAGCCTGTGGATTCACAGGAGATCTTTGAGGAAGATGAGATAGTGTGGTTAAGTCTGATTATAGGTCCAGACCACTTGAATTTGAATCCTGGCTTTTCTGCTTCTTAGCTGTGTGACCTGGAATGAGTCACTTAGCCTCTCTGTGACTCAGTTTTCTTATCAGTAAAATGGGGATAATAAATGTATCTGCTTTATAAGATTATTATGAGATATATACAAAATACTAGGAATTGTTATTGTTATTCTGGAGAAAATGATGTTTATAAGCAAAAGATACAGAGTTTCAGGAGGCAGTCAATAGTGCCAGTTCTACAGGGATATCACAGGAGGTAAGTGCTAAAATATTTCCATAGGATTGACAACCAGCTGAAAGAGTAATGAGGGCAGAAGCAAACTCTGTAGGCTAATCATAATACCTTCCCTTTTTGTAGGAACACCTATTGAATTGCATAACATAAACACACAAGAAAGATCACATGGTTTGCTTGAAAGCATCTCAGGTTATTGACATGAGTGTTAATAATACCTTAGTTTTATATATAGTTCTTTAATTTCAAGCAGTTCAATGTGTATCCTGCATTTTTTTGAATCACTCTCGTAACATCAAGATCAGTTAAGGAAGATGAGGATAATATTCTTAGTTTACAAATGAGGAAACTAAGACTAAGAGAGGTCAGATGCCTTTGTCCAAGCTTATATTAATCAACTTCTCTGTTATCCCATCAGTAAACCCTATTCATCCTTGTTTTCACATCGCATAGTATAGCTCAAAGGGTAACCAATAGATCTTCTGCAGTTTAGGATCACCTAGCATGCTGGTTAAAATGCAGACCCCTTACCCCTTATTCTGGGTCTGCTGATCTGAATTTCTGGAGCATGGGCTCAGGAATCCGTGTTTCTACCCAGCACTCCAGGTCATGCTCTTGAAAACTCTTTAGTGTATTTAAGGGAACAGGCAAATAAATCCATAAATGTACATTGTTTATTAGTGATATTTTTCACAAAAAAGTGTTAAAATATTTTATATTCAGAAACTCAAACTACTATAAAACCTTAGAACCTTTTTCTGACCATATTGTATGACTTACCATCTTTTTGGAGTTAAATAGTACTTTTGGTTAAAAGTAGAACTGATTTGACCTATAAAATGAATAACAGAATCCATTGGTAAGTTACCACAGCACTGCTGTAGGTGTTGCAGAGAAGCTAGGGCTGAGGACTCTATTTTATACCAATTCAGTTAATGGTCCTATTGCAGTATTTTTGGTGATATAGTATTGGTAAGAGAGAGTTGCTCTTCCTATATTTATAGCTTCAGTATGCATATGATGATGAAATGAGCCATATCTCTCTGTATTTTTTTTAGCACAGCAGCATAAAACTCTGGAGCTCAGTAACTTTGAAGACTTTGTCTCTAGGGAGTGGGGCCTCATAAGAGTAAGCTGAGATCTAGGCAGTAAAAGGCTTACGAATCTGCTTTCTCATTTAGTTGTAGAGGAGGTGCATTTATCTGTATGAGTTGGCATCTTATCTGTCTATTACTTTGTTGTGTCTCTGGCTTCCAGCAGCTGCATAGTACGGACTCAACAAATATTTGCTGAATGAATGATTATACTCAAGTGTATTTAGGAACAAACAAAAACAACCCAATCAAAGAGTTATCCTAGCTCACTACTGAGATAGATAGATCTTAATTGAACTGGAACTAGAAACAGAATCTAGTTCCTTGCCTTTTTTTTTTTTTTTTTTTTTTTTTTCCCTGATTGCCATCCTTATCATTGAATCCTAAGGTGGTAAGAGGCCTTACCCCATCCGTTCTGAAATTCGCTCTGTGAGGCTCCTGCCTGTTTACCTGGCATGCATTTGATGTCTGTGGCATATGCACTAGTACTAAGCTCTGTACATCCCTTTCTTTATACGTCATTAAATGAAGAAATTCACATTCACACTATCGTCTTTACTATCAGGTTTTTAGAGAGTAGAAATCTCTTATTTCTTTTATAGATTTCTTTAGTACCTCATTTGGGTCCTTGGCACAATGGAGGCTCTTCTCTTACTTTTATTTTTAGAGACAGGGACCTGCTCTGTTGCCCAGGCTGGAGTGTAGTGGCACAATCATAGCTCATTGTAGCCTTGAACTCCTCCATTCAAGAGATCCTTTCACTTCAGCCTCGAAGCAGTTAGGCCCATATCACCACACCCAGGCTAATTTTCTAATTTTTTTTTGTAGAAGCAGGGTCTCCCATCTAGGACCATACCACCCTGAACGCACCCGATCTCATCTGACCTCGAAAGCTAAACAGGGTTGGGCCTGGTTAGTACTTGGATGGGAGAAACAGGGTCTCCCTATGTTTCCCAGGCTAGTCCTGAATTCCTGACCTCAAGTGATCCTTCCACTTCAGCCTTCTGAAGCTCTGGGATTACATGCATCAGCTACCATGGCTGGCTGAAGTTCTTTTAATACTATTTTAATGACTGATACCAAGAGTGGATCATGAGCCTTGGGAATGATGAGCATCTTATTAGGAGGTAAATATTTTCTTTACAAATGCCATGCCTTTTTTTTTTTTTTTTTTTTTTTGAGACAGAGTCTTGCTCTGTTGCCCAGGCTGAAGTGCAGTGGCATGATCTCAGCTCACTACAACCTCTGCCTCCTGGGTTCAAGCAATTCTCTTGCCTTAGCCTCCCGAGTAGCTGGGACTACAGGAGCATGCCACCTTGCCCAGCTAATCTTTTGTATTTTTAGTAAAGATGGGATTTTACCATGTTAGCCAGATGGTGTTGATCTTCTGACCTCGTGATCTGTCCACCTCGGCCTCCCAAAGTGCTGGGATTACAGGTGTGAGCCACCAACATGCCTATCGTTTTACATAGATTTTTGACCATTAATATCTAGTGAATAAAATGTTTGTTCTTTGGTTTCTGTTCATTTGGACAAATTGGACCTGGGTTTTTTTGCCAGCTCTCAGGCCTTTCTATATTCGACCTTCTTCTTTATATATTTTTTTACATTCAGAATTTATAAATCTGCCCTTTGGTCTGGCTGTATCCCATAATCAATCATGTCGTAATTCTGCTTCCATTTCCCTTTCTTTCTGAAAATAGAAGGAAACTGTCTTTTGAGTAGAGAGTAGATTTCTAAACCTAGCAGTTAGGAAAATTAATTAATTAATCTGGAAATCAGAGCAGAACTTGAGTGCTTCCCATGGATTCCTAGTCTCTTTTACCCAGTGATTTCTCATCCAGAAGCCAGTTTCTCCTGGCTTCCTTTTAATGCCTGGGTGAAGTCATTCACCCATCTTTCTTAGGCTAAATTTACTCATTTAAGAAATTACAATAATGAGAGGAATTTTGTTGTACTCCAAAGAGAGTCTCTGGTGCTACAACAATGTTTTTGTCTTTAGGTGTTAAGGATTTCAGTCAGTGTCAAGAGGTAAGAAGGATAATATCAGAGAGCATTTGATGTAATAAGACCTAATTTTGGGTGAAAGTAGTTGGTGTAGGGGAAAGAAAGTGAAAAGTGTTCGTAAAGTGCTGAATAACTTGTAATCTTTCAACATGCTTTTACATCAGTTATCTAATTTTCTCTATTTCCTACAAAAATCCTGTGAAGTCTGTAGATTCTGGGCTATTGAGTTCTGATATTCTTGGGTATAACAGATATGAAGATTGAGTACACAATACCGTATTGCTTTGTGTGTTCAGGCAGTACTCCACAATTGAAAGACAGGGCTGGTTTTATATCTTTGCTTTGATGCCTAGTCTAATTGGCTGGGTAACTTTGGGTATGACCCCTTATTTCTCCATATCTCTTTTCCTCAAGTAAAATGGGAATAATTTCTACACCAGAGGGTTGTTGTGAGGGTTGAGCATCTAACCCATAGTGTACACTCAGTAAATATAAATAAGCCTTCTTTCTTCCTCATTTACAGTGTAAGAATGGTTTTCTTAGAAATAATTTATATCTTATGAAGAAGAAAACCTATTAAGAAGAAAAGCCAGTTTACTTCAATTTTTTTTTTTTTGAGATGGAGTTTCACTCTTGTCACCCAGGCTGGAATGCAGTGGTGCAATCTCAGGCTCACTGCAACCTTCACCTCTTGGTTTAAGCGATTCTCCTGCCTCAGCTCACAGGTGCTGCCACCACACCTAGCTAATTTTTTTTTTTTTTTTGGTATTTTTATTATTAGAGACAGGGTTTCACCTTCTTGTTCAGGCTGGTCTCAAACTCCAGACCTCAAGCGATCCACCTGCCTTGGCCTCCCGAAGTGCTGGAATTACAGGCGAGTACCACTGCACCTGGCCTTCAGTGTATCTTTCTAAGAGAGGTACTCAGGATACACTAAATTGTTTTTCATAGAACCTTGCCCTAGGTTTGATCACCTGATAACATGCTTGAAAGATACCTGCTGGCTCTATCAGTAGCCAATTCTAGCAAGCCCGTGATCTAGGAATATTACCTGTGCCAAAAAACAGTGCTGAGGGACAGAATACTTGCCAAAGGCCCTGCAGCCCAGAGCTTTGTTGAATCATAAACCTACATTTTACATTGAATTTATAAGTCCACATAGACTTTAAAGATTTCATTTTGGAGGGGAAGGGAACAAACCAAACAGTGCCAGTCATTGCTTGAATTCTGAGATCCAGGGGAGAGATGATTTTATTGTTATTTTGAATGATGGGGCTTTGATTTTTAACATTATGATAGTAAGTAATCATAATAGTGGGAACTAAATGTTCCCATAGGAATCGTCTAGGGAGAGTGCAGAAGATTCCTTAGTGAGAATCAAATGAATGACTTTGACCTTAAAGTTGAGAAACATCAGTCAGTTGCCACCCCTCCCCATACCCTCCTTGGAGGATTGGTGAAGGAGCACTTATAAATCTCACAAGGAGATAAAGCCCCATGGGAGCTGTCTGTGGGATTTATGGCATGCTGGGAAAGCTTCTGGGCTGTGTGGAAGCCTTTCCATTCATAGCAGGCTTCATTCACAGAAAATATTGGATCACACAGAAGCTCACTACCCACTGCTGACCTTTACAGGCAGGGATTGGCTGGGCTGCACAAAAACAGAACGGACTCCAACAAGCCAGGGCACCTGTTAACCTGTGACCTCAGGTTATGAAGACATTGGACATTTGAGGCTCTGAATGAGAGAAAAAGGAGGGAGTTATGAATTTTGGAAGTTCACTCCAGATACTGATTTGTATGTGACAATTTGTGATCTTATTTGGCAAACGCAACAGTGACTATTTTAGTTCAAACTCTTCTCCCTCCACGCAGCTCTAAATCCTTGAACTTCTCAAAATGGCATGTGATTTATTCCTTTTATAAAGTAGATAACCAAGTCATTCAAACCAAGTTTTTGCCCTCGGTCTGATAGTAAATTGGCCCCAAGTGGAAATGGAGCCTGTTAATTCATAGCACCTTAGTTCAGCAGTCCTCAACATTCTTGGCACCAGGGACTGGTTTTGTGGAAAACAGCTTTTCCATGAACAGGGGTTGAGGGGCATTTATTTCAGGATGAAACTGTTTCACCTCAGATCATCAGGCATTAGTTAGATTCCCATAAGGAGTGTACAACCTAGGTGCCTCAAATGTGCAGTTCACAATAGGTTTGGCACTCTTGTGAGAATCTAGTGTCCAGCCGATCTGACAGGAGGTGGAGCTCAGGCGGTAATGCTGGCTCTTCTGCCACTCACATCCTGCTGTGTGGCCCAGTTCCTAGCAGGCCACAGACTGCTACTGGCCCATGGTGCAGGGGTTGGGGATCCTTGCCTTAGTTACTCGCTTTCTGAGTTTCAAGTAGAAAAGTGTCAGATAAAAGTGAAATTATTTTATCTGAAAAATGTGGTCAGCAAACTTCTTAAAATCCATTTAATATTTAAATTTGCTTTCTGGGAAACTTTGGAATTCTTAAAGGGTGACGAGAATGTCAGAAATAGAGATTTGTGTTAGAGAAGATAGAATCTTTATGGGTTAATGTTGAACCAGGACTCCAGGAATTCTACTCTGTTTCAGGAGATGAGAAACAGAGCTTCCTGTTTCCTTCAGGAGGGTTCCTGGACTCTGTGGGGGTGATCTAGGAAACCCTACTGAGACGGGATGGCAAGGGGGGATGGGATTTCTGTGTGATAAAACACTAGCTATTGTTTGTTATTACAGCTCCATTAGCATCTTCCTGAGGATGAAGGGTATTCATCATAGAAGCCTGACCATGTGGCTTCATTCTAACAAGTGGCTTCAAGCAAGGTCAATTCTTGGGGCTCTTGCAGTTTTTTTAGAGCACATTTATTTGTCATGCACATACTTTTCTGCCTCTCCTGCCTCTACATTTCTACTTTCTTCACAGTTCAGAGGCATACTTTTCATCCTTCTGTAAGATAAAGATCATAGTGACAACACAAATATCTTAACTGGAACTTACACAGGAAGAAAACTTTGTAGTCAGTGTGAAGGTATCTCTTGACATTGACACAATCTGAGAGGAACTTCTGGGCAGGGGTATGCTGATAAACTGGCCCTTCAAAATAAAAGCCCTTATTTGTAGCATTGCTAATTTTCATGGCATAATAGTATCATTATGGCTGAACTCACACTACCAACATGATGCCATTGAATGTGGAGATGAGGCGTGTGCACATTTGGCTCATGCAAGGGGTTCAAGCTGGCTCCGGAATACCGCTGGCTAGGCCTTGATGTGTTTGCATAGTAAGAGGAAAGGTACATATGTCAGCATATATGTGAATCTGGCGGTGAAGATTTCTTCTGGTTTCTCTGCCCAGAAATGCTGTCATAGATCAGATGACACATGAATTTGCCACATGTGGAAGTGCCTTTTCTAGCGCTGCCCATCTTTACTCTTGGAACCCTCTTAATTTTGGTATTCATCCAGATACTATCCTTAGCCCACTATTCTTCCTGTTTCAACTGATGTGATTTCTACATATTTCCATCTTAGACCCTTCTCCCAACTTTTAGATTCTAATCGCCCATTAGACTTACCATTGGCATGTCCCCCAGAGTACCTCAAGTTCTACATTCTAAAATGAAATTCAGTACCTATCCCACCAAAATCTGACTTCCTCCCCTCAATTTTCTTTCATATAGGTGACACCATTATCTTTCCAGCCATCCACACTAGAAATCAGGTAGCAATCCCAACAACTTAGTTGCCAGAACCACATGTTATTTTTCTTCATTTTATCCTCTACATCCAATTGATCAGAAGTCGTGACGATCTTTTTTATTATCTGATATTAGTGTAAATGTGTCACTCCCATCTACTACCTTCTCCATTCCTATTATCATTATATTAGTTAAAGTCCTGCAGTTGCTTATCTGGAGTATCCACAACTTTCTTAGTGGTTTTTCCGACTTTAAAACTGTCCTCATCAAGTCTGTCCTCCACATTGATTTCCCTGAGCATGCTTAAAACTTCATCATTGGTCTCTCATTTCCTACAGGACATGGAGTCTCAGCTCCTTAGCATGCAACCTGAGTCCTCCATAATCAGGTAGTCTCCTGCTGACTCTCCAGCCAAAACATTCCTTCCCTCTGTCATATTGCTTATGCAACCACACATTTTTCCCCTGTAGTGGTGGAAAGGTATGATGCCTTTCCTCACCCATCATAAGGGTCATCCGTAACTCTCCTGTAACAAAAGACAGGTTGATGAGAGAAAAGCATAACAGATTTCTTTAATCAAGGTTTTATGTGACATGGGAATCTTCAGAAATAAAGGCCCAGACCCAGGGTAAACTTTCCATTTTTATGTTTAGAGTCAATGAAGAATGGACAGTATGGAAATGTGATTGGATGAAAAGAGTATGATCTTATGGTAATAGACCAAGGGAGAACCCAGCAAGGCCCGTCTTTTCAGATTCTTCCTGGCCACTCTGTGTAGCATTCTTTCCCCCTGGATGTGGGCCAGGACCCCTCTGGAAGTAGGGTCTTATGATCTGCTATCAGACAAGGTAGTTCAGAGCATTTCTTTATGGCCGGCTTCTAAACAGAAAGGTGATGGAAGGTTAGAGCAGTATTTCTAGGCTTTAAACCTTGCTTTAGGGTAAAAGGGGGTTCTAGTTTCTATGACTCACCTTGGGGAAGGAGGAATTCTGGTTTCTATGGTTCAATTCAGGAGAGAAAGAAGGGCTGGAGACAGGGAGCAGGAAAAGGTCAGAGAGAGAATTTGCTCTGAGGCCTTCCAATTCCTTTAGTTCAAAGTCCTCAGCATGTCAAAATTCCATACTTTGGGATGTCATTTTCATGACTTTGTTAATGCTTCTCTGCCTGGTGTGCCCTCCCCAACATTGTTAACTCTTACTCATTATGTGAAACCCAGTGCAGGCCAGCTATGGTGGCTCATGCCTGTAATGCTAGCACTTTGAGAGGCTGAGGTGAAAGAATCACTTGAGTCCAGGAGTTTGAGACCAGCTCGGCAACATAGCAAGACCTTGTCTCTACAAAAAAAAAAAAAAAAAAAAAGAAAGAAAAGAAAATTAGCTGTGGTGGTGCGGGGCTGTAGTCCCAGTGGCTTGTGAGGCTGAGGTAGAAGGACTGCTTGAGTCTGGGAGGTTGAGGCTGCATTGAGCCCTGATTGTACCACTGTACACCGGCCTGGGCAATAGAGCTGGACTGCATCTCTAAAAAACAAAACAAAACAACCCAGTGCAGACAGAACCTACTCAGGAAGCCTTTTCTGACACCTCTTTTACATTGGGTCCCTCTTTTGCTTCCTCCATATCTTGCCTCTGTCTCCACCATTTTAGTCACATCTTATTGTAATGGTTTCTCTGTGTCTGTTTCCTTTACCACACTGGACAACTTGGTTGCCAGAACCACATGCTACTTACCTTTATATATCTAGTACCTTGCACAGTGCCTGGCACATAGTACCGTTTAGTTAATGTGTGGCTGAATAAGTAGTTGAATAAATGGAAAAGACAGCCATTGTGTATATGCTAGTAGCATAAGGTTGCCAGACTTACCAGATAAAAATACAGGAACACAGTTACATTTCAAATTCAGATAAATAACGAATCGTTGTTTTTTAGTATGCATAGATCCCAAACATGGAATGGGACACAGTTATACCACATTTTATATAATTATTCATTATTTCTCTGAAATTAAAATTTCACTGGGCATCCTGTAATTTATCTGTCAGCCCTAACCTAGCAAAAAAGTGAGTTCACACCAGAAATATTACATTGGTGCAAAGGTGATTGTGATTTTTGCCATCACTTTTAATGGTCAAAACTGCAATCACCTTTGCACAAACCTAATAGAAGTTCACACAAAGCAGAAGCTCATGTTGAGCTTGACATCATGGGCCCTGAAAGATTTTCTAGACTTTACCTTAACATGTCTGGATGTCTTACGTGTGAATAGTCACTGCAGTCCTCAGATGTACTGGCCTTGTCATGCTCTGTTGTGTGTCATTACACACATGATTTCTGCTGAGAGAATGATATATTTCTTTGCATGGCAAGGAAATTTATGCATTTGAGTAATATGGAGAGATGAGCAGAGCTTATTTATGAGTCAGCTTGTGGGTTTTCCTATACAGGTTGAGTACCCTTAATCTTAAAATCTCAATTCAAAGTGCTCCAGCATCCATGCTCATTGGAGCATTTTAGATGCGGGATTTTCAGAATGTAGATGCTTGAATGGTAAGTATAATGGGAATATTTCAAAATAAAAAAAAATCTGAAATCTTAGCCACTTTTGGTCCCAAGAATCTGAGATAAATGATTCTCAGCCTGAATCGTGGTAGTTTGTTGTTGCTGGCTAGTGGTTTTAGGGCATTTGAAAAGGGAGCACGAAACTTACTTTTGGGTGTCTGGGGATCAATGTAAGGATTGGGTATGGGTTTTAGATTTTCAGAGGGAGTTAACAGCTACAATAGGACTCAATATTTACTTTGCTGCTGAGGCCAAGACGCTTGAGAATTGGTACACTGAAGAGGGATCATGGCGTGGAGGACTTCATACTGTCTCCATTCTCCTGAGGTTGTTTCCTTAACATGTTCCCTGTTAAACTGTCAGATGACTGAAATATTATTTTGATTGAAGGAATTTTTTTTTAAATTAGAAACACCCAACTGCTTAACAGTTCATGTGTTAGAAGGTAGAAAGAGTTTATGTCTCTATGTCTGGAAACAGAATTGAAATATGGCATATTTCATCTCTCACATGCCACTTTTCCTCTCCATCTCATGTCAAAATCGATAATTATGGAAATTACCTGGTAGGACACCTGGGCACATTAGATATTTACCCCATAGGACTCAGACATGTTCTCTTAGAAAAAGCTGGATTCTAATGGCACAAAGATCAACCAAAAAAACAAACGTGAAACGTGAAACATTTTTGTGGTCTCCGTACCATGATCTTGTCAGTAAAAGCGACAGTCGATGATTAAATCCAGATTGAGCTGTTTCCTGTTAGCGTGCTAACCCTACAGGGCAGGCTCAGGCGTCTGTGTCTTGCTAAGTCTGGGTCATTAAGCACTTGTCTGACAAGGGTTCCACCCTTTTCGTCTTAAACTTTAATTCAAAGTTGCTAAGATAATATAAGCAAAAACTGGTCCTAGTCTCTTAAAGCACTTATAGATCTATTGAATCTTTTCCTGCAAAAATGAAACTTTTAACATTTTAGCTTCTCTAGTTGGGCCATACAGCAGCGTATTTTTTTGTGTTTCCCTGCTGTAGAGTTTCATTTCAAAATAATTCCAGTGGTAAGCAGATAACTTTAACTTTTTGTTTCATAAAAAATGTACTCTAATCAAATGTTGGCAAATTAGAAGTCATCAGGTCTTTCCCCTGCCATCATAAGCAGATAGAAGGTTATTTAGCAAATCTACAGAAAATGACATTAAGCAGATGCTCTGATAACTTAACATGCATTGTTGTTTTTTGTAAGAATGATTATAGGCACAAGAGTGATGTTCACTTTGAAAACTATTTTTTATATTTAAATTTTCAAAATATTTTATTAGTCTTTTGTTAGGCCACATGTGGTTCTTCCTAATGCGTAGATGCAAACACTGAGGAACAAATACTGTTAAAGGGACTTACAGGAATCATGTATGCGTATTGAAAATTTGTTCAGAGTGAAAAAGCACTGAAAGGAAGGGACTGGGTTAATAAGAAACATAATGCCATTCCCAAGGGAGAACCTTGGCTTTCTGCCAAATCTGCTTTCTGGCAGGAAATTGGACCCACTTCATCAGGTTCTTTGACAAGCATTTTTCTCTGTGTTTGAATTTTGGGACACATCAATACCCAGTGAAAAATTAGTTCTTTTAAATAATCATGACTTTTGTTAAGAAAAATTTAATAATTAAGTAGACTTTCTTTTGTCAATAAAATAAGAATCATCCAATTTCAAAATTGTTTGGTATGGGAACACTGATAGTATCACAAGGTGAGGAAGCTTAATTTAAATCAGAGTCTGACTATCCGAAACCACTGAGAAGCCATTCCTTTTGTTGTTGTTAGCATTTGACATTGAAATATATTTTATTGTTTTTCTTTGTTTGTGTTTTTTTGTTGTTGTTGTTGCTATTTTGTTTTTGAAACAGAGTTTTGCTCTGTTGCCCAGGCTGGAGTGCAGTGGTGCAATCTCAGCTTATTGCAGCGTCCGTCTCCTGGGTTTAAGTGTTCTCCTGCCTCAGCCTCCTGAGTAGCTGGGACTACAGGCGCACACCGCTATGCCTGACTCATTTTGTATTTTTTAGTAGAGATGGGGTTTCGCCACGTTGGCCCCACTGGTCTCAAACTCCTGACCTCAGGTGATCCGCCCACCGTGGCCTCCCTAAGTGCTGGGATTACAGGTGTGAGCCACTGCTCCCATCCTGAAGTATATTTTCTAACTGCTACTTTTTTTTTTTTTGAGATGGAGTCTTGCCCTGTCGCCAGGCTGGAGTGCAGTGGCGCAATCTCAGCTCACTGCATCTTCTGCCTTCCTGGGTTCAAGCGATTCTTCTGCCTCAGCCTCCCAAGTAGCTGGGACCACAGGCACGTGCCACCACGCCTGGCTAATATTTTTGCATTTTTATTAAGAGATGGAGTTTCACCGTGTTGGCCAGGATGGTCTCCATCTCTTGACCTCGTGATCCGCCCACCTCAGCCTCCCAAAGTGCTGGGATTACAGGCGTGAGCCACCGCACCCGGTCTCTTACTGCTACTTTTAAATGTCATGCAGGTTGACAATTATTTTGGCCCAGTATTTTAAAGTGACAAAGAACAAAACACAAAACATTCTTACATTTTCTTATGAAGAAAGAGATCAAAAGAATGCATGTTTGAAAATAGAAATTAATATTACATTTTATAATGTTTTGATTTTTCTTTTTTTAAATGAAAAGTGGTAAATGAGTTAATTTTTAAATGCATTACAGTAATTTAATAAGCCAAAATTTTTCAAAGTATGTGCATTCTGAAGTTCTGCAGGATGCCCTGAGACTAAAGAGAAATCCATTTGGAAATGTCTATAACATATCCCTCTCCTGGAGTTTGATAACACATGTTAACATATTAAAGAATGTAAGAAATTCTGCAGTAAAGAGATGTCATTGACTTTATTGAACTCTGTAGTTCCCAAACTTGACCACAGGACCTTTTTTTGAACTGGTGTTTTACAGCACACACTTAAAGCAACAGTGAACCAAATAATTAATAACATATGGAATTCAACACCATGTATCTTTTTCACTTATTGTTTCTGGTAAAGGTGGAGCTTCTGGGGAACAGATGGGTACTACAAGGTTTGTTCCAAAACTATGTATAGAGTGATAAAGAACAGTTATTAGAACCTGATCTGAGTCAAGAGTCTTAAGAGGCCTAAAGAAACGTTTGATATTTTGCCTGAACCAGATCCCTCTCCCTAGAAAACTTTCAAAAATTAAATAAAGAGATAAAGCCATCTACTACATAAGCTGGGGTCTTAATTTTAATTCCCGTTAGCAGTTTGACATGATGACATTAAGCTCTTCTAACCCCCTTCTGAAAACAGTTGCCACCACTTCGGTCTTTCTGAAAGCAATCCCATCTGTTAATTTCCTTCCAGTAGTTTGATTTCTGACAGGGCAGGTGAAGGAAAAGCAAAAATGCTACTTAGTAAGCACAATGTCATCATTAGAGATCAGTTCTGTCTTATTTGCTGCTCTTCTTTAATTTTCACATGTGGTTATTGAAATTTAGGAAAATCCGATATAAAACAATTCAAGTTAGGATTGAGATAAACCACCTGGTGATTGTTTGCATCACTTAGGATAATTTTTGCTTGAGAAATAGACCTCCTCTCAGTAGAGCAGTTTTCTTAGTACCTCTGAAGGAGGAGTTAAACTTTCAAAATGGCATTTCTGTATGATTTGTTAGGCACAGCTTTACTGCAGAATGTAAGGCACACAAATATTTTTCTTTATTTTAGTTCTCTTCCCTCATACTCAGATTTTAAGCTGTAAAGATTTTATTACCAATGAATTTTTATGTATTATGGTTTATATCTACCAAGGTACAATTGTATCTACCAGTATTCACTTACAGTTTCATTTTCATGTGCTAGCTGCTTCTCATGAGTAAATGTCTTCTTCTAGACTTTGCAAGTTTCTGGAAGGCAGGGTCGGTCATACACCCACTCGCCCTTTTCATCACTCCCCAGAGCTTAACCCAGTACTGCTTGGTACAGCCATTTTCTCAGTTGGCTCTGTTGATTGCTGATAACATTGAATCAAAATGCACATTGCCCTCTGTGGACTGAAGAAAGTCAGATCATGGTTTCATCTCCCTAAATTTCCACCAAGAATATACTTCAACCATGGCCAGTTTTTCAAGCTATGAACATGATGTCAACTGGCTTACACAAATTCTCAAAATTTAACACTCTTCTCTCCAAAACCAGCATGAATCAGCTATTGCACACTACGTTGGAGCCGTCTTTAAGAACGAGTTTGGGTGGGCACGGTGGCTCATGCCTGTAATCCCAGCACTTTGGGAGGCCAACACGGGTGGATCATCTGAGGTCAGGTGTTTGAGACCAGCCTCGCCAACACGGTGAAATCCTGTCTGTACTAAAAATGCAAAAATTAGTCTGGCTTAGTAGCAGGTGTCTCTAATCTCAGCTACTCAGGAGGCTGAGGCAGGAGAATTGTTTGATCCTGGGAGGTGGAGGTTGCAGTGAGCTGACACGCCATTGCACTTCAGTCTGGACGACAGAGCCAGACTTTGTCTCAAAAAAAAAAAAAAAAAAAAAAAAAAGCGATGAGTTTTAAAACTTCCCATGGAACAAAACAAAGGGAATGCTTGCTTGCTAAACCTGATTCCTGGGATCATTGAAAACGTCCTTGGCAAAATTATGCCAGCAACCTAGTTCTTGATAGGGGAGTAAGTAGAAGCAAATGTAACCATTATGAAGGAATACCTCTACTTCTAGAAAGGAAGGAAACATGCATACCTCCCCCACCACCGTCCTACCACACTAAACTCACAGGAGAGAGCACTGCCTTGTATGATGTGTAGAGAAATTAAATAAGAGTGAGGGTAGGCTGCATGCAGTGGCTCACACCTGTAATCCCAGCACTTTGGGAGGCCAAGGTGAGAGGGTTGCTTGAACCCAGGAGTTTGAGACCAGTCTGGATAACATAATGAGACCCCATCTCTACAAAAACCAAAAATATGAAAACTAGCAGACCGTGGTTGCCCGAGCCTGTAGTCCCAGCTACTAGGGATACTGAGGCAGGGGGATTACTTAAGTCCAGGAGTTTCAGGCTGCAGTGAACTGTGTTCACACCACTGCTCTCCAGCCTGGGTAACAAAGGGGATAAATAAATAAGAATGAAGGGAAACCTAACAGGCTATGGCCTTCAAATATATATATATATTTTTTAAGATTGGCATTTTTTTTTTAACTTTAAGTTCTGGGGTACATGTGCAGATCTTGCAGTACTGTTACATAGGTATACACATGCCATGGTGGTTTGCTGCCTCCATCCCCCTATCACCCACATTAGGTGTTTCTCCTAATGTTATCCCTCCCCAATCTCCCCACACCCTGTCATCCCTCCCCTTGTTCCCCACCCCACAGCAGACCCCAGTGTGTGATATTCCTCCCCGTGTCCATGTGTTCTCATTGCTTAACACTCACTTATGAGTGAGAACATGCGGTGTTTGGTTTTCTGTTCTTGTGTCAATTTGCTGATAATTATGGTTTCTAGATTCATCCATGTCCCTGCAAAGGACATGACCTCATCCTTTTTTATGGCTGCATAGTGTTCCATGGTGTATATGTGCCACATTTTCTTTATCCAGTCTATCATTGATGGGCATTTGGATTGGTGCCACATCTTTGCTATTGTAAACAGTGCCGCAATGAACATACGTTTGCATGTGTCTTTATAATAACACAATTTATAATCTTTTGGGTATATACCCCATAATGGGATTGCTGGGTCAAATGGTGTTTCTATTTCTCAATCCTTGAGGAATCGCCAGACTGTCTTCCACAATGGTTGAACTAATTTACACTCCCACCAACAGTGTAAAAGTGGCTGGCCTTCAACTATTTTAATGCTTCCAGTTGTATTTTAGGGAGCTGTTTCTCCTTATGATAATCATTAATTTATTACACAGGTTGAAGGGGACCAGCTGCCTCCAGGACACACAGTCAGTCAATACGAGACCTGTAAGATCAGGACCATAAAAGCTGGTACCTTGGAGAAGCTTGTGGAGAACCTGCTGACAGCTTTTGGGGACAATGACTTTACCTATATCAGCATCTTTCTGTCAACGTACAGAGGCTTTGCCTCCACTAAAGAAGTGCTGGAACTGCTGCTGGACAGGTAAGAACATAAAGGATTTTGTGAGTTGGTAGAAATGTAGGCTGTTTACGGAGCGGAGCACGAGGTTCTGAATCACCTGCACTTGGTATGCGGGGAGAGATGTGTGAGGAAAGATTAACGGGAAGGGATGACCTTTGGCACAAAGGTCTTGGCAAGAAGATTATTCAGGAGCCACTTATGGTCTGTTGCTGGGGAAAAGGTCTCCTAAAAGATCTATAAAAGAGCTGAGAGTAGATACCATAAATCTAGATTCAGTTGCTTTATAGATTTCATTTACTGTTTGCCACCCTAAATTTCTCTATATTTTTATAATTTTATATTATTAAGTAAATAATCAATTGACCAAGAATTTTATTGGGATCTTGTGGGGAGGAAATATGCTAATATGTGTCAAGTGTGGCGCTCATTCTTAGACCCACAGGAAGTAGCTTATGGATGGTGGAGATGATGATAACTATGAACAGTCACCATGTGTTGGCTGCTTTACAGATCTGCACGTAAATATCATCCTTCATCTGTATTGTTGAGCTACATATTACATATAGCAGAGCATTATACATTGAAATTTACACACTGTTAATCTTTAGATTTTCTGCCTTGTTTCTGTTTTATTAAGAATTAAACTTCATCTTTTAGAAGATGTCATTAAATCAACTTGATATTGGGAGGAAGAAAACTGCCAGCCAAACGATTGTTTTAGAATCAGGAGAATCCTCATCTAAACCCTTATATTCTGAGGTTTCCTGCATAAGGAAGGAAATGAGATACAGCTTTTTGTTGGGCTTGTTGAGTATTGACGTTAGTTAACTAAATTTTTTTATTTTAAAAGTAATCTGTGCTCATGCTAAAAATTCTTACACCATGGAAGAGTATACAAAATATTGAAGTTTATTCATATTGCTACTTTCCCCCGAATAACATTCATTAGATTTAAAAATATTAATCATAAGAACAAAATTAACTAGACCATAAACTAGGCAAGAAACACATATTAACATTTTAAAAATAAGGGTAATCCATGTATATGGTGAAAAGTTTCATCAGTCCAGATAATTATAAAAATAAAAAGTAAAAGATTTTTCCCCAAGCTCCAATCCCATTCCTCCCAGGAAATCACTGTAGACCGTTCCTTCTGTATTTTCCCCACACTTTTGGGTATATAGAAAAGTATGTATGTATACATACGAACATTTATATACTATATGTCATATATGTGTTTATATATTTATCATAAGAAATATATACTTATCTATGATACAGACAGAATCGTATAGTACACAGTCTGTTCTGCAATTTCCATTTAAAAATTTATTTTCATTTTTAGAGACAGGGTCTTGTTCTGTTGTCCAGGCTGGAGTGCAATGGCACAATCACTGCATCCTTGAACTGGGGCTCAAGAGATCAGCTTCAGCCTCCTGAGTTGCTAGGATGACAGGTGCAGGCCACCACGCCTGGCCAATTTTCAATTTTTACTTCTCTGTGTATCTTGGAGATTTTTTACTCATTAAGTTAATTAGTATATATAAAAGGCTTAGAACGGTGGCTGACATATTGAAAGCTCAAGAAATGTAATTCTCATTGTTTCATAATCAGCGTCTATAAATGAATCTACCACAGTCTTTTCAATAGCTTTATATTTCTTGAATGGGTTATTATATGGATAGACCTTTAAGTTCTCTCCAGTTTTTAAATTTTGTAAACGGAGCATTTTTGAATACATATCTTCAGAATAATTGTTTGAGAATTCTATAGGATGATTTCATAGAAGAGTCACCAGTGGGTCAAGGTATATCAGTGTTTAGATTTGCAAGATACTGCCAGATTGCACTAATGACATTCCTGTCCACAGAAAATGAGAGTGCCTGTTTTCTCGCTTTCCCCGCACACTTGCCAATCATGGATATTTTCTCTCTACCTTTGAAACTGTCTTTGCCATGATCCGATCACTGACAAATGATAGCTTGTTGTCTTTGAATTTATGTTTCTTACATTTATGAGTGAGGTTTAGCATCTTTTAAAATTCTTATGGGCTGTTTGTGTTTTGTTTTTTTTTTTGTTTTTTTTTGGTTTTTTTCTGTGAACTGTCTTTTCATATCCTTTTGTCTGTTTTTTCTTTTGGACTCTTTTTATCTGATTATTGATCCTCTAATTATAACTCTTCACATTAAGGAAATTAGTTTGTTACCTGTCATTTGTTAGAAATATTTTTTCTAATTGTCCATTAGTTTTAAAAGTCATTTATTATTATTATTATTATTATTATTATTATTATTATTATTATCTGAGATGGAGTCTCACTTCATCACCAGGCTGGAGTGCAGTGGCATGATATAGGCTCACTGCAACCTCTGCCTCCTGGGTTCAGGTTATTCTGCTGCCTCAATCTCCCGAATAGCTGGGACTACGGGAGTGCACCACCACACCCAGCTAATTTTTGTATTTTTAATAGAGACGGGATTTCACCATGTTGGCCAGGATGATCTCGATCTCTTGACCTCATGATCTGCTCGCCTCAGCCTCCTAAAGTGCTGGGTGTGAGCCACCTTGCCCAGCCTATTAATATTTTTCATGAAGACATTAACATTTTTGTGTAGTCATATCCCTTAGTCTTACGAAATACCTTTAATAATAAAGTTCTATTCCAATATAAGTAAGATTATTGACTATAGTGGGCTTTCCCTCAAAGTAGTTTTCTCGTAGATGCATATGGACTAAGATTATTTGGATCAGTGGTTATTCATATGTTAACCTTCGAGAACACTCACAAAATGTCTGTTCTTTGTCATTCATTGATCTGGTTATGATACCTTGAGCTACAGCACAGATAGGAAGTTCTGTAGTTTTTTGCATAGCAGTGCTTGACAAAATAAGCCTGGAATATAAACTTGGATTGGTGAGGCATTTCTTTTATAGTTTGTTTGCTTATGTGATAGATCATACCTGTAAGTAGAAACTGAAAAATTATATGAATTTTATCTTTTTGGTATTTCATGTTTATTTAAAAAATGCAGTTGCTACTGGCAGGCAGTATGAATAGATAGTTCAAACCATTAAAAAACTCCTACAACTTTACTTTGGAATTGGTAAACTCTTCTACTTATGGGCTGACTATTGATAATAGCCCACAGATGTCCACAGTCAATAAAAGAGTGCACGTCGATTCCAGCTGTTCATCGTAAATAGAGGACATACACACAGGAACTAGAATGTTTAGTCTATGACTCATGTACATCCAGCTTTTGATATTTTTCTAAATCTTTTCTTTGTTCTATTATAAAGGATAGATATTTTTGTATTTTTAAAACACTAACTGGATGACTAACTACATTGAACGTGAATCAAACTGCATTTAATTCAAGCTGTAATGTAAGGTGTAACTGACTGGAGAGTTAGGATTTATTTTGTACCATTTGGACAGGCCAAGGCTTGGTCTTGAATCTCAAACTCAGATCTTTTGCTTGCTTCTGAAATGAATGGAATTGACAAGTACTCTGTGCGTACGTAATACCCAGCTTCTTCAAGACACCATGCGGATGGAACTCAGAAATACAAGACTTGGTTCATGCCTTGAGATAGTTTAGAGGTGGATTTTACTATGAGGCCACTGGTACTTAACCTCCAGGAGCCCTCACTTGGAATGCCCTCTACATAATTTTATATTCTTAATTTTGTATTATTTTTCTTTGTGAGGACCCCTCAGATTACGTGTGGCTTCAAATTACATATCCGTAAGACCTGGATCCACCCCTCAGTTCTTAATATTTTACCGCAAAAGATAAAATATTAAGGCTTGCATTTCTGAAACAAGTAGGTAACTGCTTAAGACGGTATTAGATGAACTTCTAACATGTTCTACAGATGAAACAGGATATAGAAGTTCAGAGAAATAAATCTCGTTCATTTTGATTATTCTGCAGAAATTTGGATTTGTTCAAATATGTACAAATGTCAACATGACTATTTCTCCCTTCATTTCCTACTCACTTAGATCTTGGACCAGGCTTCAGTCTTGATTAAATTGAACCAAAATGTGCATTCTGTGAAACACTGGGTTCTTAAATTGGTTGTTGAGACTTTTAATGTCTATAATTAAGAGGAAGCAATTATGTTGTATAAACTTGCCTATTCTGAAGATGAGCATTTGAAATATTATTTTGTCAGTAGATTGTGGTAGACTCGTTTATGGGTCTCTGACGTAATTTTAAAAATAATTTCTTTTGGTTTCTTAATAGTAGCTTGCTTATCTGTCCTGAAATTAATACACTGAGCAGCTATTACAGCATGTGTTAATCATATAATAATCAGTTAAGAATGGATTGAAGGCAGATGCTGCAGTATTTAGTTCCCACCAGAGAAGCTTATTTGATGTCAAGCTTTGATTTCCCTTAAGACTTCCAGTAATGTGGCTTTTCTCATATGGAACTGTTTGCTTTCTGGGATTTCTTTTTTATCTTTTGACAGTTTTTTATTCTGCTATAATAAGAGCCTTTTGTGACTGGCCAGTAGAAAGTGGTTTGAATTCATGTATTGCTAATTCCATGTGTTTGCTTTACCCCTTATTTGGGGTGATCATTTCCCAAGGACCGCTGTTTTCTGTGATTCTCAGTGTGGCTCAGAGTTCACTCTAGACCACATTGGCTTCCTTTTAACCCAAGAGAAAGTTCTTGAATTGTGGGCTAGCAGTTTGTGTTGGAGCTTTGAAATTTTCTTTGATCTAACTTCAAACATATACTCACTTAGTTGAAAATCTAGCTAGGCACAGTGGTTTACACTTGCAATCCCAGCTCTTTGGGAGGCTGAGGCAGGTGGACCACCTGAGGTCAGGAGCTCAAGACCAGCGTGGGCAACATAGTAAAACCCCGTCTCTACTAAAAATGTAAAAATTATCTGGTGTGGTGGCACATGTCTGTAGTCCTAGGTACTCAGAAGGCTGAGGCAAAAGAATCGCTTGAACCTGGGAGATGGAAGTTGCAGTGAGCTGAGACTGTGCCAGCCTGGGCAACATACTGAAGCTCTGTCTCCAAAAAAAAAAAAAGAATCTGTTCTCTCCACCATACCATTTAAATGTAAGTGTGTTAGACACCACTGAATATGCCCAACCTCAAATGTATGGAGGAACCTACTTTAGCTAGTGACACTCAACTGCGAACCATGAAATGTTTGCACAAATATCTAGAGTTTTCTAAAGATAGCTGTCACAATAGCTCCCTTTTGGGCTATTTCTTGAACATTCTCTCTGTAATATGCACTCTGATATCAGAATTAAGCAGAATGAACTGAATGCAGTGGCTCACACCTGTAATCCCAGCACTTTGGGAGGCCGAGGTAGGCAGTTCACTTGATGTTAGGAGTTCAAGACCAGCCTAGCCAACATGGCAAAACCCCCTCTCTACTACTTTTTTTTAGACAAAGCGAAACCCTGTCTTGAATTAAAGACGGGGTTTAATTAAAGAAATTAAATTTTAATTTAATCAAATTTAATTATATTTAATTAAATACTTTAATTAAAGAAAAGTAAGAAGAATGCCAACGAGGAGCAGAGTAGAGGTTAACTAGGTCTCCAGAAACCTTTACCAAGCCAGTGATGGCACTCAGGTCACACTGTGGAAAGCACTCAGTAATAATCTGAATTACTCTCTTAATTTCAAATGAATTCTCCCAAATTCTCCCAGTGGAGGACATTTGAGGTGGATAAAGGTTGAAACCATTTATAAGCACTGTGCTTTAAGATAATCTAACTTAAATTTGCTTGCTTATGTTGCAAAGAGACTAATTCAGTGGGTCTTCGAACTTATTTCTTCTTCCCATGTTTGCCTGCCATGTGTTTTCACAGACTTTCTTATTTAGTTCACTTATTTTACCCCTATGTATACAAATTAGAAAATTGTGGCTCAGAAACATTTAATCAGTAAGTAGCAGAGCTAGAATTAAAACCTTCCCCTTTTTGACTTGGAAGCTCTTTCCAAGTGTACGATATTACCTTCCTTGATTTGTTAGTATCATCTTTAAAGAAACCCTTTTTTGGAAATCCTTTTTTTTTTTTTTTTTTTTTTTTGAGATGGAGTTTCACTCTTGTTGCCCAGGCTGGAGTGCAATGGCATGATCTCAGCTCACTGCAACCTCTGCTTCCTCGGTTCAAGTGATTCTCCTGCCTCAGCCTCCTGAGTAGCTGGGATTACAGGCATGTGCTATCATACTGGGCTAATTTTTTTTGTATTTTTAGTAGAGATGGGGTTTCTCCATGTTGATCAGGCTGGTCTCAAACTCCTGACCTCAGGTGATCCACCCACCTCGGCCTCCCAAAGTGCTGGGATTACAGGCGTGAGCCACCACGCCCTGCAGGGAATCCTTCTTAGCTATCCTTTTCAGTACTACCTCAAGTGATTTTCCCTGAAAACTGCATTTCCCAAGGGCTGGTCCCTTCACACAGTTGTAAGCAGTTCACTTGAGGATCAGTGCTCTTACTCATTTGTCTACTCAGGCAATATTTATCAGCTCTTTATGCGTACCATGTACTGTACAAGATGCTGTGTGTCTGATAGCGGACAAACCTGCCTTCTTCATGCTGAATGTCTAGTCAGAAAAAGTCATATTAAACACATTAGTGTGCAAGTACATGTATGTAATTAAAATTGATAGACCATTGGGAGATAAAAGGTTCTATAACACAGACAGGATGTTTTGGAAGGCTGTACCCAAATTAAACTGGATGTTGGCCAGGATCTTAGGTGATCACTTAGATGATGGACCATAAAGGTCATTGTTGTGTCTCTGTGTTTGGAGTGTTTCTGTGTACTGAATGGGCTCAGGCCAAATCCCTGACCTTGATCAGCTTTTCCTGAAGGGTCAGGGATAGCAAATGAGAAACCCATGGGTGGATTTAAGTAAGTATAGTACCACCGTGGGAATAGAAACCTTAAGTCCGTCCATTCTTTATGTCGCATGGAGTAGTAACATTTTCATATGCAAAACATGGCATACCAATAACCCGCAGAATGGAGCTGCATTTGTTAAGGCATCCAGTTCTTCTGCAGCGTAGAGAGGAGTCGATCAGATATAAAGCTTGAAAAAGTTCATTTATTTCCAAGGATTTTGTCATAGATAGCAAACAGACTTTTTCTTTTCAGAATTTTAGGATATATTATGGGAAAAGCAATTTTTCCTGTCTTTTTTTTAGCCATGAGATTCAGGTTTAAGGCATATCATATAATGGTTAAGAACATGGTCTGAAGAGTCAGAAAATTGGAATTTTATTCCAGCTTTGCACTCCTTACTTGCTCTGCAGTGTTGGGCAGTTAATTTATCTTACTAGCTTTAGTTTTCCCCATCTATAAAATAATAAAAATAGCAGCTAATTTATAGAGTTACTGTAAGGTTAAACATGATAATGTAGGTAAAATTCTTAGTATAGTGGCTGAAAAATATTAAGTGCTTAAGAGACTACTATTACCGTCTTTCTTCACGGCATTTATTATTATTTGAAATTATCTTATTTATCTTGTTTATTTCTTGCCTGTCTTTCCTTCTCAGAGACCATATTAGTCTTGTTCATTGCTGTACCCTCAAAATGGTGCCTGCAGTAGGTGCTTAGGAACTATTTGTCTAACAAATAAATAATGGCAATTATTATTCATGCCTATTCCAAGCAGGTGCTTTGGAAGGTTCAGCAGTGAACATTGCCCAGGCTCTGCTCATGTTTAGTGGGAGAGACAAGTCTATAGACTTGTGTCATCACTGTCAAGGCCATGAGGCTGAATGTGCGTTGGATTTTTTTTGTTGTTGTTTTTTGAGATGGAGTCTTGCTCTGTCGCCAGGCAGAGTGCAGTGGCACAATCTCAGCTTAATGCAACCTCCGCCTCCTAGGTTCAAGTGATTCTTCCGCCTCAGCCACCCGAGTAGCTGGGACCACAGACGCGTGCCACCATGCCTGGCTAATTTTTGTATTTTTAATAGAGATGGGATTTCACCATGTTGGACAGGATGGTCTTGATCTCTTGACCTCTTGATCCGCCCCACTCAGCCACCCAAAGGAATGTGCACTTTTTTTTTTTTTTTTTTTTTTTGAGACGGAGTTTCGCTCTTGTTACCCAGGCTGGAGTGCAATGCTGCAATCTCGGATCATCGTAACCTCCGCCTCCTGGGTTCAGGCAATTCTCCTGCCTCAGCCTCCTGAGTAGCTGGGATTACAGGCACGCGCCACCATGCCCAGCTAATTTTTTGTATTTTTAGTAGAGACGGGGTTTCACCATGTTGACCAGGATGGTCTTGATCTCTTGACCTCGTGATCCACCTGCCTCGGCCTCCCAAGAATGTGCACTTTAAATGAAAACTTTTTCCCCCTGGGAGCTGGTAGTAGTAAACCTTCTATAAAAAGCCCATTGTACAAATCCATTCAGTTCTGAAATGCTTTCTTAGCATGAGAAGCTGGTAAGTGTTTTTGAGATGTATACAATATGTTCCAAATTACTTTTTGTTAAACCTCACTTAAAAATAATTGAATTTTTTAGTTAATGCTGGAATTACATTAGGTAATTGCCAGCTATTCCTAGATTCATGCTGTCATGCAGTGCTCATGTTCCTGTACTTCCTTTTCTTTCAGTAGAGGCAAGGTTTCTAGTATCTTTCCTCTTTTCTTCCAGTTCCAAAGAGAGGAAATTGTCAGCAGAGAGAGCACTGGAAAACGTACTAGAAACTGAACCCACACAAAGGGTCTCAGAGCATCTTCAGGTGACTTATGGTCCCAGTGTCACCTCTAGGGTCACCAGCATCTAGAGGTGACATTGGGACCATAAGTTACTTCTAGGTGCTGGTCTCTTACAGCATTAACACTCATGAAATCTTTTTACTATGAAACTCATAATTTGATTTTTTTCTAAACTTTTTGTTTGTTCTAGGAGTTGTTTATTAGTGTTTAACTTCCGTCACTTATATAGGAAATTTTAAAGCACAATTTCATACCATTCTCTTAATTAATTTTAGTAACCTCCCACAGGGCCAAATGGAAACTACTAGAGAGGGTCACTCATTAAGTCTTTTGTGCCTCCCCCAACCCTCCATGCATGGAACAGTTGGGATTTATTGGTTGGTTGGCTCCAGGATGTGCATCCCATTTATTTAATAGAAAATCTTTCAGGAAATCTTAACATTGCTTTGTTTCCTTTCCAGCTTAACATACAGTCATACTGAATATCCTGACTAGGGTGAGAATTTCTTAGTAAGTGAAGGCTGCTATTGAAGATTTTTGTTAGAACAGATGAATTTAAATAGATTTTCTCTAGGTCTGGATGTTGATGACTTCCTAGGCAAAAAATCAAAACCAAAACAAATGAACAAAAAACAAAAAAACATAAAAACTTAGATAGGGTTACACACACACACACACACACACACACACACAAACACGTGTAATATATACATATATATATATATATGTTAAGGTTTTTTTTTATTTTTAAAAAAGTAGATTGCTAAAAGATAAATTGGACTTAGATCTTATTCCCTGCAACTATGAGAAACATGACATTATTGGTTGGTAGAAGAGAAAAGAGGATTATAAAAAGGGTATGTAAATCTTTGGGTATGAAAATGGTTATAACAGAGAAAAGAGCATTAAAAACTTTGATAGGGAATGCCTTTCACAAAAGGTCTCAAGCTCTTGCTCAGGCTCAGATAGAGAGAAACAGTTTAGCTCAGAAAACAATCGGAGGTATAACATTTATAATAATTTACATATCCAAAGATGTCCACATCCTCGTCTCTGAAACCTGGGAATATGTTAGGTTATATGCAAAGGGGAATTAGGCTGCTAATGGAATTCAGGTTACTAATCAGCTGACTATAAAATAAGGAGATTACCTTGGATTATCTGAGTGAGCCCAGAGTAATCATAAGGGTCCTTAAAAATGTAAAAGGTGGAGGCAGAAGACAGAGAAACAGATATGAAGATGGAAATAGGATCAGAGAGATGCTATGTTGCTGGCTTTGAAGATGGAGGAAGGGGGCCTTGAGCCAAAGAATGCAGGCAGCCTCTTGAAGCTAGAAAAGGGAATTGAATGGATTCTTTTCTAGAACCTCTAGAAAGGAACATAGCCCTGAAACACCTTGACTTTCAGCCCATTGAGACCCATGTTGGACTTCTGACTTACATAACTATAAAATAGTAAATCTGTATGGTTATAAGCCATAATAACTTTTTGCAGCAACACAGATAAGAAACAAAGACTTCTTGTCAGAGAGATTGACTCTGAAAAATCTAGTGGCCACAGGCTCAAGGATGTTGAAGGTCGGCTGTCCACCTTCATCTTTGTTCTGTTCAGGACATCATGCCCTGTTCAGTTTTGGTCCACACAGTCAGCTCCAGGAAGCATGGCTCAAGCCAGAATGTGATGGACATTGTTAATATTTTCTCCCTCTAACTATGCCAGTTACATTGGATTAACCAGAAAAATTTAATCCGGTACTGTTTGAGAATTATATCCAACCATAATCACTTGAGGGAAAATAGAAATAAGTTCTCTTCCCTGCTGGCTTGGTGGTCTTTGGTAAATATGTGCTTTTGGCTAGTGGACCCAACTGTCACCTACCAGCACTATGGGAATTCTGGATAGAAACATGTGGCGACTGCAAAGCCTTAGCTTGGTGCTTCTGTTAAAGCAGACTCTAAAGGGATGCTGGCAAAGACTTTGCCGCAGATCATAACCAGGCTGGCTTTCTTTTCTTGAAATAGGATTTATAAGACCTAAGAGATAAAAATGTTGCCATGAAGTAGCTTGTTTTTTTTATTTCTCTTGGCAAAGAGAGGCAAGGAAATGCAAATATCCTTTTTTTTTTGGGAAAAGAATGTAAAATTGCCCAGCAGGTTTTTAAAAAAGTGTGCTTACATTTGGAAACTACAAAACAAAATGGATGAAAAGCTGAAATGTAATGAGTGGTAACTGAGTAGGGAACTGGACACTTAGAAATTCAGCTTTGATCATCTAAAGCAGTGGTTTTGACCATTTTTCAGTAGTTGGTGGCAGGGATCGATCACAAACCCCTGTAAGAATGGACCCCTGTAAAAACTATGGACCTTCTCTCTAGAAAAAAGGGAACCTCACAATTTTTTTTTTCATAAAATTTAGGGACTTCCCAGACTTCTGTAAATTCATCCGGGGACCCTGGGTTATGATCTGTTAGGCAAAGTGCCCCTAGCATGGTGACAGGGGATGCATAGGTGGCCATTATGAATCAGAGATGGGCACTGAAGCTTCTAGCTTTATTACAACTGGAGCACAGATCTTACGTGTGACTCCAAAAAGTAAACCAATCAATTTAACTAAATGAAAGTACACTTCATGGTTCATTCAGGTAAATTTAGTGGTTTTAAAAGTATCTTGGGACATCTAAAAAGGGAGGATACTGGCTGCTTTGAGTTAATTTTGTTTTTCATATCACTTTTCTTTTATTTGACTGTTTTTTACATTTATTTTTTGTGAACTTAGCCCTTGATAATGCAATCAGGCCCCCAGTCCTGGAGAACACAGTTCTCTTGGCTTTGGCCCCTATTAAAGCTGCCAGTATGCACCCCTTTAGATAGATTGATATTCTGTTGAGTTTTTGTAAGCTATAGGTGAAAAAGAAAAGTATTCTTGAAAATGAAAGGACGTGGTGATAGGAAATTCATATTCATTATATTTGATGTTACAAAGCATGTTTCAGCAGATTCTTGAAGAGGTCTGCAAAGCAACTTTTTGTGGTTGGGGAAAACTGAGCCACAGGCTTGTACTGATTCATTAATAATGTATTAATTCATCTTCAACTTGAGACAAATCTAGACTCAGGAAGAGTCTGAGTGCTGCCTCCTCCACCCCCACCTACCCATTTCCTCTGCTGTCCATCATTGTAGCCACAGCCATTGCAGTATACCAGTAAGCTGTGTTTGCAGTTGGTGGGTTAGCACTGTTAGGAACCAGAAGTGGAAGGGAGTAGCTACTGATGGGCCACCAAGCTATGAGTGTAGGAAACAGGCCAGAGAAAAGAAACAGATGACAGAGGCTTGGAATGGAAAATAGAAGAAACCTAATAGCAAGAGCATGAGAGCCAACATACTTAAATAATTTTAAATCTGCGTGAGATATATGTTGTGGCAAGAGAGACCTTTTTATTTTCTTTCCCTTGGATGAATAGTGTCCTTTTCTTGATCTCCTCTTTAGACAGTTGTGGGTTAAGGGCTGGAAGCGAAGGTTATTCTCCAGGAAAATGTTATAGCATTTTGTAACTGTCAAGTGGGGCAGGAATACCAGGTACATTTTGCTGTTAATGCTGCCTTAAGTATCAGTGACTTACTATGGAGATAACGTGGACAATCAAAGAACAAGGAAGGCACAGTCCCCTTTACAGCAAAGGCTTGCAGGGGAGGAAGGCAGCTCTTTTAGGGCCTTCTAGCTTTTTCTAGTCATGGAAAAATAGCCTAGAGAACTAGCCCTCCTAAGTGGAAGCACAGTATAGAGTTCTTGGCTCAGTCTTGCTGGCCCCTTCCTTTCCTGCAAGAGAACAAGGAGTTTTTGCCTTGTTGTTTTTGACCTTTATCTTTCCCCTTGAATAAGCAACTTCACAGTGGTAACAAGACCTTTCCAAGGTAGGCTTGGTGGCCATGACCCAGCTCTCAGGTCAGACTTGGCAGAGAGGTACCTGCCATGGAGGATATTATTCAGAGTAATTAAAACCACACTTCTTACTGATCTGTGAATACAGTCCAAAGTCTTCACTAAGGTTTTCGCCAGACATCTGCAGGCTATTTCACCCATGTCATTCTCCTGAGTCAAGGTCAGCTTCTGAACATTTTTTTTTCATACCTGACCTGTGTTCTTTTGGGTCAGTTACAGAAAAATGCCTAAGATGTTCTGAGGCCAGGGTTTATTAGAAAAGATTCCCAGGGGTCCTTGAGTCAGCAGCTTCATGTGAGGTCTCTCTTTCCTTTACTTCCTCCTTTCTGTTCTTTCACCGTCCCCAATAAAATATCTCCTTCCCTACTCTTCCCTCCCCAGCCTTTCCTTTATTCATGGTAAAAGCGGGTATGTATTAATTCATTTAGCAGATACTTATTACCTACTTTGTGCAGGCTCTGTTCGAGGCTCAGTGGAAGTAGCAGTAAGCAAGATAGAAGAGTAAAACTAGAATCCTTGCCACGGCCCACAGGCCCTCAGGATCCGTCCTTACAATCTCCTTGCCCCGCCACCCCTCCACTGCCTTTTTTTTTTTTTTTTTTTTAAAAGGAGTCTCGCTCTATTGCCTAGTCTGGAATGCAGTGGTGCAATCTCGGCTCACTGCAACCTCTGCCTTCTGGGTTCAAGCGATTCTCCTGCCTCAGCCTCCTGAGTAGCTGGAATTACAGGTATCTGCTACCTCACCTGGCTACATTTTTTGTATTTTTAGTAGAGACGGGGTTTCACCATGTTGGCCAGGCTGGTCTTGAACATCTGACCTCAGGTGACCCACCTGCCTCGGCCTCCCAAAGTGCTGAGATTACAGGCATGAGCCAACACACGTGGCCTCCCTGCCTCGTTTTCTGTTTGTGCTCACTCAGCTCTGCCCCCCACTGGCCTCTTAATGTTTCTTAAAAACCTCCTACTGCCACTGCTCCAAAGCCTTTGCAGTGTCTCTTCCGGCTGCTTAGAAGGCTCTTTCTCTGGAGATCTGCAGGGCCCACTTCCTCACTTTCTGGAGAGTTTACTTAGTTTTCCCATTCACATTGGGCCTTCCCTAGATACCCAACCTCTGGCCCTCCATTATCCCAGGTCACCTGACCTGCTATATTTCTCTCCATTGTACTTTTCACTCTGTCTTAATATGTGTTAACTAATTATTGATGTCTGTCTCCCTGCCACTAGAATATATACTCCATGAAAACAGGGACTTTGGTTTGTTTGCTGCTGTATCTTCAATGTCTAGAATAGTGCCTGTACATAGTCCTTCTTAAATAATCCTTATTGAATGAGGTCTAAATGACTGAAGGAATGAATGATGGAATAGACGAAAAGCTCACAGTAGCTTGTATGGTAGGGTAGTGATTCAGAGGCTGGTCACTGAATTCTGACTGGCACGGCTAAAATCCCTGCTCCACGTATTAGTTGTGTCTTTGAGGGCATGTTACTTAATTTAAGCCTTTTTGGCCTCATTTTCCTCATATATAGAATAGGAATAAAAAGAACACTACTCTATAGAATTATAGGAGAACTAAATCAGTCATCTAAAGCCCTTAGCACATGCCTAACATATAGTAAGTTCCCAATAATTATTAACTGCTTCAAGTAGAGCCTAAGAGATTCTTCAGGATCACTCGCTTCCCCACCAGACCAGGAAGGGAGTGATCCTGAAGAATCTCTTAGGCTACTGAGACTTCCCTGTTGGGGAGCAAAGGTTGGAAAGGGACCCCATTAGAGAGACCGTCCTGGGGAAAGCTTTATCTAAGGGTTTCTTTGAACCACAAATATACCTGGTCCTCTCCTTCAAACACATATTAAACTTGTTATCTTACCAGATAGGCTCCAAGCAATTACAGACCTCCCCTCTGGAAAATAACTGTTTTTTGTTTAAATATTAGCACCCAGTTAAACATTATATTGACTTTTTTCTTTCTCTTTCCTAGTGCTTTTTAGATTGCAGTAAATAATTGCTTAAGGCTACACTTTAGGAGACATTTGCAAATCTTTCTTTTGCCTTGTGATAACAGGAGAAAACCATGTCACAAGTCATTCTAACAATTTGTATTTTAAGTTTTATGAGTTACCATTTAAAGAAGGGCAGTTACTCATTGGTAAGCCTTCTTAAGATGTTGGAGCTTTGATCTTAAATCCTAGGGAGGCTTTGCAGAAATTGTACTCAACATTGTTGACAGGTTTGTTGGTAGCTATTCTATGGCCATTAATTAAACACACACACTCATACACACACTTTATTTACTACCCGGGAATAAGTGAATTGAACTTGACTTTGATTTCTGGTAGGAAGCTATGAGAGGGTCCAGGGAAACATCAAAGGAACTGTCTTAATCTAATAGGACTGACTCTCAAAGGACCTAGCCTGAACATTGAAGAGTCCTTGATTCCAACACTGGTATAGTTTTTTTCTGTAGAGCACTAATTCTCCATAATGATAAGAAAGTTGCAGGGATGGCCCGGCATCTTGCCTTGTGCCTGTAGTCCCAGCACTTTGAGGGACCAAGACAGGAGGATCACTTGAGACCAGAAGTTCAAGACCAGCCTGGGCAGCAGAGTGAGTTCTCATCTCTACAAAAAATAAAACAATTAGCCAGGCATGGTAACATGCACCTGTTGTCCCAGCTAGTACCAGTGGTCCCAGCTACTCAGGAGGCTGAGGTGGGAGGCTTGCTTGAACCTAGAAGGACAAGGCTACAGCGAGCCATGACTGTGCCACTGCACTCCAGTCTAGGCAAGAGAGTGAGACCCTTTCTCAATGGGAAAAGAAAAAAAAAATAAGAAATGTGCAGGGGCAAATAATCATCTCCATCCGAGTCCATTAAGTTCCATAGGGTTACAGGCTCTTTCCTTTTATCTCACTTCCAAAGGACTCCTTTGGAACAGTGTGCATACTTTTGTTTTGCATTTTAATAGTTTATACCTTTAAGATCTCAACTTTAAATCTTAAAACTTTTTTTCTTTTTAAGTGTAGGTTTTTGGAATGATCACAGCTGTCTTAAATCTTCTATGCTCCCAGGCTGTTAGAAATGAGGACTTGACACATGCAGAAGCATAAATAAGGCCAGATGCTGCCTTTGCAGAGGCAAATCTGAACCTAGTGGTTGGGAGGTCCATGACTGCATCTGCTTCTGAAACCCCAGCAGAGCACTCACAACAAGCACCCACCGCATGCCTGTTGGGTGCCAGCTCTAAAGGGTACTGAGCAAAAGAGGCAAACATCCTGCTCTGCTGGAGCTTATGTTCTAATGGACAATTAACACAATAACAAAATTAACTATACAATATATCCGAAGGTGTCAAAAGCCATAGAGAAAAATAAAGGAGGGAAGGGGCTGATGTTACAGTTGGTTTCTATTTTAAATAGAGTGGTCTGGGAAGGCCTCACTGATAAAGTGATACCTGAGCAAAAGACCCAAGGAGCTGAGAGAGTGAGCCCATGCCAGAGTTATGGGAAGAGGCAGCAGCAGGCACAGATTCGGAGTCAGGAGGATGCCCAATGGGTGGGTGGAGCAGGGAGGAGGCTGGTGAGGCTGGAAAGGGAGTGAGGGCTGAGGAGTTGTAGGAGGCATGAGAGGAGGTCTCTGCAGATCATTTCAGGCCTTGTGAGACACGTAAGACCTTGGCCTTTTCTCAAAGTGAGATGGGAGTCATAGGAGTGTTTCTCTCTCTCTGGTTTTTTTTGTTTGTTTGTTTGTTTTTTGTTTTTTTTTTTTTTTTTAGAGACAAGGGTCTTGCTATGTGTTCCCCAGGCTAGACTTGAACTTCTGGGTTCAAGAGATTCTCTGGCCTCAGCCTCTTGAATAGCTGGGATTACAGATATGTGCCATCATGCTTGGCTTTTTAGGGGAGGGTTTTGAGTGGAGGAGTGGCATGATCTGATCTATACAGAGCAGGATTGCTGTGGCTGCTGGGCAGAAGCTGGGGACCAGTTAGGTGGCTGTTATGTTGATTTAGACTACACTTGATTTACACTATCCAAGATAGTGTAGTTGGTGCCAGGGTGGAAGCAACGGAAGTGATGAGAAGTGTTTGGATTCACAATATGTTAGGAGGGCAAAGCAAAAGGATTTGCTGATGGATTGGGTAGAGAAGAGTTGGTATGCCTAGAAGATTTGAACCTGAGCAACTGGACCATGTGCTCTGCCACACGTTCCTTTTTATCCACAGCCCTGACTGGTGTCCAGGTTATTATCAAGCAGTTACTCTGCGAACCTATAGACACTCTGGTAGCCAGGAGAAACCCCTCTGTGGTCTTCTGAGCCATGCAGATGGTACCGGTTTGGTTAACGAGACAGAACTTGGCTCACCAGTGTAAGTTATGTAGTCTTTCTTGACACCATCTCATTACACATTTGGCATCACATTCTGGGGAGGAACTGTGATAGGTGTTGGTGCCATCCAAACCTGCACCTCAGCTCTGAGTCCAAAAAATGCTGGAAAAGAGCAGAAGAGTAGGAGAAGCTAAAGCAAAGGGAAAGAGTAGAGAGATCCCGAAACTTTCAGTACAAACCACAAACCACTCAAAAGAAGAGTATCAGGAGCAGCAAAATGTGTATCCTTCCCTGGTGTTTTCCCTTTTTATTTCTACCTTTCACTTCCCCTTGAAAGATAAAAAGATGTGATATTTCCGCAATAACTGGAGAGGGAACTATTGGACTAACATGGAATGTAACAAAAACAAAGTCGAAGCCCCACATTTAGTCATCGAGAGATGGCAGAAGAGTTTATGGATCCCTATAGTCAGATACACCGAAGATACAGTGGCTCTCCAAGATCCCACTCCTGATTGCACCCACCGTGTCTCTCCTACTTAAATAAACCGCAAAGCATGCTGTGAGAGAGCACAAGGACACAGCTTACTATGATGTTGGCCAATGATAGAGCTGAAAAATCTCCCCCTGTTTGTTTATGAGGAATCTTGTTTCCCATCCTTGCATTGCTCACGTGGGGTGGAGTAAATCTTAATCTGAGTTCTTATCTCAGGAAGAGCAAAGGGTAGCCCTGGAAGCCTTATAAATAGCAGATGCAGGACAGAATGAAGAGGAAAAGGGAGGGTGGAGACCAGTGGAAAATATCTGTGGGAGGCCAAGAAATCCATAAGGCTGATGAACTGGAGAAAGGGGCAGGTGGATGGGTGAGCTGGTGCCTAAGGGCTCAAACTGGAACCTGCCGGGATGGGATGATAGGGAGACCAGATGCACTGGCATTGGGTCCAGCCAGATGGTGGGCTGGCATTTTTTAAAGGATTTGTAAGCCCTAGGAACAAGGAACCATGAGGGTACTGGGGCCTTGAATCCCATTAGCAGAAGACAAAAGCATGCTCTTTAAAAATGTAAACTCATCAATTATAGAATTTATCAAAACTTTGGGACAGACAACTCACTTGTGAAACTCCAGAGAATCTCTGGATTCTGTATTGATGGAAGGAGAAACTGAAGAAATAGTCTAGGCATTATAAGTTAATTTAAAACTCCTCCTTAAGAATTTAAAGTACATTTACTAAGTGTGCATTCCAAACCAAACAAAACATGATCTCTTTTTATGAAATAGGTTGGCTCCCATGTGGAGTTGAGAGAACAGCTAGCGGTGCAAGTAGGCACTGATGAATTATTGAGCAAATTTTTAGCTTGTAATGAGAAAACTTTTATAATTTCACCATCTATTGCTTTCCTAAAAATTGGACCCCTGCACCCCGCCTCCCCAGTTGCTGTGTGTAGAGCAACCTGGCCTCAGTAGAGACACAGCTGCTCTCCTGGTTGCTAAGAAATGAGTCTTTTTCTGCAGCCCTTGTCTCTATCCCAGCCTTAATTTTTGGGTCCAGAGTTATTTCCACAATAATTATGATGATGGCCAATGATAGAGCTGAAAAATCTCACCCTGTTTATTTATTAGACACAGAGCGGGGTTGGACTGGAGGGTTTGGTGTGCTGCAGAGTTCACGAGGATCTGCCTTCTTCGTATCATGTAATAGCCGATTCTCCTGCTGAAAGGAAAACTCTAGTGTAATCTTAAAAAGTCAAATAAATGTTGTGTTAATATTAAGAGAACGTTTTAAGTAGTGTGATTAGTTGTTAAATGACTTTTCTGTTTAGAATATGCAGATATATCCATTAAGTAACTACCAATAACAGCATCGTTTTCAATGCTATTTCATAAACACATCTTGCCTTAATTACTTCCGAAAAGTATAACTGTCACTTTGTAGTTGAAGTTGAATAGAGTGCTTTCCACCACTGACTGTTTTTGCTTGCTTGTTCATTATTATCTGTAAAGGTATGGAAACCTGACAAGCCCAAACTGTGAAGAAGATGGAAGCCAAAGTTCATCAGAGTCCAAAATGGTGATCAGGAAGTGAGTCTGCCTTTTCTTTGCATTTTAAACTGTCAGTCAAGACAATATCTTAAAGTAGTTTACTAGAGGTTTTGATTTCTTTGAATGTTGCCAAGATTTTTTTCCCATAATGCATCTAGAGGCTTATTTTTTGATTACCTAACGATACTCATTTATGTATCCAGCAAAAGTATCTTAAGTAACCACTGAGGGCCAGGCACTGCAGCCTGGGCGAAAGAGTGAGACCTTGCCTCAAAAATAAATAAATAATCCAGAGCTTCTCTGTCCCATGGGGTGTTTTAAGATGAAATAGATTTTTGAGAAGTAGCAGTTTAGAATATTGTACCCTGGATGTGAAGAGTCATGTTCATTGTTTTAAAGTCTCATTCGAATTCATTGTATACCAGGAACGCTAATGTGAATGAAACTCCAAGCTAAACTGTTTTAAAGGGTTTTAGAGTTTTAAACATATGAGGCCTTAACAAAGAGCTTCACACAGAACTCCCCTGAGGGGTCCATCCTCTGGGGACAATGGTCCTTTCCTAAAGTCTCACAATGACTTGGTGGAAAGTTCATGACCCTTTTCCTCAGACTGAGTTGCCTTTTAAAAAATTATGCCTGACGAAAATATGCCACTTTATCTTATAATGGGTTGCTCTGTCTTACAGATTCTGGAATGTTAAAATCCCTTCTTACTGGTGACCTCTTTCTTCCTTCCATTTCCCTTTCTTCTGTCGTTCTCACTGTTTTTTCCCACATCTCTTGTTGCTTTTCATCTCACTTCACTATTAGTTGTTGGCTCTCTTTTTCTGAAATGACCCTTCTCCTGATTATTTCTGTGCCTAGATAGGGTCACTGCCTTGTGTTTGGCTTTTTGAGAGGAAATCAGGGAAGCACCTTCTCCCATATGTTTGTAATGTATTGCAAATTTCCTGGTCATCCCAGACCTCTGGCATCTGACTTACAGCAATGATTGAGGGCTTCCTGATGATCAGTAGATGTGTAGGAGATATGGCAGCGGTTCTCAGCAGGGCGACTGCTATCTTCCAGAGCACATTTGCCAATGCTTGCACACGTTTTGGTTGTCTCAACTTGGTGGAGTGATGCTATTGGCAACTCATGGGTAGAGGCCAGGGGTGCTGCTGAACATCCTAGCATGTGCAGAGTAACTGTCCTCCACCCTGACAAGGGATGATCTGACCTTAAATGTCAATAGTGCCTAAGCAAGAAATGCTGCTATATAGTGTTGAGGCTGTAGTTCTCAAGCGAAACTGTCTTTATGAATACCTAACATATATAAAAATAGGAGCAGACCTATTTGGAAATTTCTTTATCTGTGTCCCTTCCTAAAATTAGCTGAATCGAATGTGGAAGTGATCCAGAGGCAGCCCCATGTTGAGGGAAAGGCGCTGGTTAGGGAGCCTGGAGAACGTGGATTCTGCTTCTTTTCTGTCACTCACTCTGTCACTTAACCCGTCATCTGACCTCGGCTTCGTCACTTCACCTCCCTTCCTTTCAGTTTCTTCACCTGGAAAATGAGTGCTTGGAATAAATGCTCACTGAGGTCCTTTCAAGTTCAGTGGTGTCTAAGATAAAATTTATTTAGCTTGTTCTTTCTCTCTAAAAAAATAAAATGAATAGTAGACACAGAAGTACAGTCTACACAGCACAGTGGACTTTTGAGAGGTGCCTTCGACCACTTTTCTTTGTTGGGAAGTGTGTTACCAGTTTTGATGAGACAGGAAGAAATACATACACAAACTTTGATTGTTTGTTGCTAGTCATGACATCACAGCTGCTCACTGGAGTCATGAATAAAGAGCTGAGCTAAAGCATTGTCTTGTGGGAGTAAGGCAAGAAATGGCAAAATGCCTATTGTTTTCCTTTGCTATGAATCTGTTCTCTTGTGATTTCAGGTGGAAAACTGACAGCAGGAATCCAATGACATTAAAGAAGTAAATACCCTGTTTAGGGCAGTTGCCTTCAGTTTTGCAGACCTGGGTAGAGGAGAGGGTGGGGACAGGGACTCACTATTGGGTTTAACTATGAACAGAAAAATGCCCAAATATTGTTTGTTTTTCCGTTTTTGCTGTAAGGCATAGAGCAACCCTTACATTTTATCCAGGCTCCCAAGTACCAAGTACAGTCTTTCCTGTATTTCCAAATATGGATTTAAACCTTTTGGAGGATAAAAGAACCTTAAAGAAGGAAAACGTGGAAATACAGATGAAGCATTCAAGATGAAAGATTGGTTTCTGATGTCTTGGACCCCAACCGACTAGTGTTCTTCGTGCATTTAAAAAAGTGTCAGATTGTGCAGGGACTCCCACATGCGAAGTACTTGTCATTCCAGTCCAGAGTTCAGGCTCTGTGCAATGTCAGGACCCTCTAAAGTTATCTGGCTAAAACAAGAATGTCTTCCGTCGCAGAGGATTCAAATTCCAAGGCTTCTGGATGTTGGTGTCTTTGCCACATGGTGATTTCTGATGTTAGGGCTAGACTGATGTATATAAGCTGTGCCATATTTATTTCTAGGATCCCTAAACTGGCCACTAATTAGCAATTAGGAAACTCACTTTCCATGACAGAAGAAAACATTTCTGCCTGTATTCATTCTACCTGTGACATTTCCTGCTGACAGTTTTACACGATAAAATGCTGTGTTTTTGAATAATAAAATCTGAACCAGATGGAAAAAACACATTGTCAGTAGGGCAGATTTATTACAATCATTGAATTCAAAAGTGAAGAGAATGTAAAGAAGGGATATTAACCACATAGAGCCCTTACAACATGAATCTTTATTTTCTGAATTGTGTATATGAGGTGACCATATCTCCTTCGCTATATATATATATATATAACTTTATTTAAAGAGATTTAAAACTCCTCAGGAAATGATGCTTTCTTTCTTTCCTTTAATGAGTATTGTAAGGTTGAAATTGTTTCTGTTTTCTTTTCTTTAATTGAATCTCATCTGTTTCCTTGTGGAATGCCAAGTTTTGTTTTCTCAAACTCTCTGCTATGGTAGCACTTCAAATTGTTGAAACCGTTCTGCTTTCACTTCCACATGTTCAGAAGATACGAATATTGTTTTTGTAATCTTTTCCCAGAAGTTGTAAACAGTGACACCAGATTTCAGTCACTGTAAAGGATCACGTAAAGCGTAGTAATCCAAGACACTGGACACACTTTAAAGAAAAAGGAGGGGAGTTAAAGCAACTTGGCAGTGTTACATTACTGCCTCAGAAACTTCAGAGCGGAAACTTAAAACATCTTCCCAGAGTCTGCAATCAATATTCATTCCTGCAAAGTCAGATGCCCTAAGAAGGCAATTGAAATTAATTGGAGTGATTGTAACAAAAATGGGAAAAAGGAGGAGGGGTGAAGAGCAGCGAAAACCAGATTTAAAGCTCAAATTAGAAGAATCAAAGATTATAATGCGAGAGGATTGTTTTTAAAGTGAAACAAAAGAAATGAAGAAATGATATGCCATATCAAAGAGTCTGGTATTGTCTTTACAATACCCATACAGGACAAAGAAAAATGAAAACCATAGTTGTATAAGTCATTAACAATCTAAGTCAAATCTGCATTTTGGGGACATGGGTTAGAAAACCCTGAGCAGAAACTGATGTTCTAATCATTGAGGAAGAGTAAAAAAACAACATTGATAATTAGTGGTTCAAAAAGAAGACAAGTCAGTCATGGGAGTGTCTCCTAGGGTTTTCTGCATTGGAGAATGTCTCTGTTAGAAAGGTAAACAGACATCACAATCAGACCGTGTTGCATGATTCACCACGCAGCATTGTAGTCAGTGAAAATAATGACACCGCCCTTGTCACCACCATTGGTTACAATTTGTGGTATGCATACTTTGTGCAAGGCATTCTGCTGGGTACTCTATATTTGTGTCTTCTTCAGCCATCACAAATATGCTGAGATAGTTTCCTCACTTTATAGTATATAAAGTGAAGCTTCAGATAAGTTAGGTGTTTTGACTAAGATCAGGCAGCTGGTTAAGCAACAGGTCTGATATTTGAGCTCTGGTCCAAATGACTCCAAGACCTGGGCTTCCCAGCCGGGTCTTTTGCTCTCAGGCCTGCCATGTACAGAAGAGTGTTGGGACCCCGGATACTCAAGATTTCCCTCCCCATTTGCCTATATCATAATAATAAAACCACCGAAGCGCATGAAGACCTAGATTAAAGTATCACTATTGTGACTAATGTTTTAGATTGTTATTATTCTGAGATCTCTTAATTCGTCATTATTTCCATTGCTGTCTGATGTTTTGCCTGGCTGTTTCTTTATTATTGAACGAATACCCTGAGCAAGGTTCGCACACAGCTGTTAGAAGTGTCGACGCTAGACCTTTTTCCTGGGGAAGGAGATGGGTTGAAGGATGTGAGGAAACAAGACCAAATTAAGCCCATCAAAGGAGAACCTGCTTCCTGTTCCTCGTGCTTCGCAGCATCTGTCACTACCAACGGAAACTCAGTTCCAGCGGTGAAAACTATAGAGGGCCTCAGCCATTTTTTTTCAATAGAGTTCTGTTTATAACATGAAAACTCCCTTCTTGTACTGTGGGGAATTGGAGAATGAGTTATTGAAGTCCCTGAAATATAATTTTGGTGACTGGTGATGTCCTTTTCTAATAATAGCTAGAATTTATTGACTACTTCGTAGGAATAGTCCCTGTGTTAAGTACTGTACATACTTGTTAAATCCTCATAATGACTGTGTTTTATTATTCATACTTTACAGAGGAGGAACCTGGGGCGTAGGTTAAGGACCATGTCCAAGGCTACATCATGAATAAGTGAAAGAGCTGGGATTTAACCCAGGCCTCAACCTCTGTGATGCATGACCTTTACTATTTTTCCTCTGATAAAAACAAAAATATTTCTCTTAAGTACTTAACTTGGGAATGAAAGACAGGTGTGTAAATAACCTTGACTTTGGGTAACTGGTTTCAGGCTCATTCATCCTACTCCTGGCCCTCTCCTACTCACATTTCCTGTCTTTCTATATGTCTTCCTTTCATAATCCTTTTCTTCCTCCTCCTTGCTGTGGAGGATTTTTTCCTTTTCTCTTCCTTCCCCATGGCTCCTGCTTTGCCCTTGCCTTCTTAGTGCTTAGATCTGACTCTGGCTTTGTTGGCATTTATTTCCCTGGTCTTCTCTCAATCCCTCTTTCACTTCTCCGAGTATTTGAATCTCTTCTTACCAATAGTACTGAAATGTGACAATGTAAAGTGTAAAACAGTAATTCCGGACAACCTTGACAGGTCCAGATAATCATATTTTTATCCTTTCCGGAAAAAAAAAATAAGAGGAAAGCTCTGTATCTTCCTTTGTTCTTTGTCATTAGGAAAATCATCTAGCTGGAGGTCTGAGGCAGCCTCTATCTGGCAACCTTCCCTGAAACAGAGGAAAACTGTTCTATGATTAGGAGAACAAGGTGGAGGGTCCGGCCCAGAGTCAGTGTCAAGGTTGACTTAGGCTTCAGTCTCCCTGAAGGACAAAGTGTATTAGATCCCGCCCTCAGAGCTTGGCAGAAGCTACCGCATTGCTTGAAAAGCCTACCCTCTGTGTACATCTTCCTACCTTTTTATTATCTGCAGTGAGGAGAAGATCTAGTTCTCAGAGAATGTCCCAAAATAGAAAAACATTTTTTGCTGCTTTGAAAAATGGTTCCACATCTTATTTTCTGCTGATGATTAAGTACAAAAAATTATTATTTCAAATAGATTTCTGGGGAGGGAAAGAGCTCTATATGGATAGTGCTATTCTTTTTGTCACGGTAATCCTGTTTCTTGGCTGAGAGTTTACACGTCATGGGAGAGGTGACTTCATACCTGGAAAAATTTGTATGAAACATTTGACCAATTCTAGAGTATTTTACTGGCTATGGAATTTTAATGTGATTTAATACATTTACTTAAAATCTGCATTCATTTTAAAAATCTGTGGTTTGCACATAATCGCTGCCTAAATGCTCACCTCAGCCCTCTCTGCTTTGCGTGCCTGAAGATCCCTGGGGTGTCTAGAGGTTCCAAACCATTTTCTTTTATCTCTCAGCCAAGGCACATCTGTCTCATGTCTTCTAACCAGATGTTATTAGGCATAATTTCTGGTTGGCTGAGAAATCAATGGGTGGCCAGGTGCAGTGGCTCACGCCTATAATCCTAGCACTTTGGGAGGTCAAGGCAGGTGATCACCTGAGGTCAGGCATTTGAGACCAGCCTGGCCAACATGGTGAAACCCCATCTCTACTAAAAATACGAAAATGAGCCAGGCATGGTGGTGCACCTGTAATCTCAGCTACTCAGGAGGCTGAGGCAGGATAATCTACAAAAATGAGCCAGGCATGGTGGTGCGCCTGTAATCTCAGCTACTCAGGAGAATTGCTTGAACACAGGAGGTGGAGATTACAGTGAGCCAAGATCATGCCACTGCATTCCAGCTTGGGCGACAGAGACTCTGTCTCAAAAAAAAAAAAAAAAAAAAAAAAAAAAAAAAAAAAAAAAGAAAAAATCAATGAGTATAGCAGATATCATCATGCTCTGTTTCCCTAACTCTAATTTTTAGTTGAGCAGATCTTTAAGTCCTTTACAAGAGTTCGGCTCTCTCACCGCAGGACCTCTGCCTCATTGCTGCCCCCCGAGTCCTCATCCCAGTGACTCCTAACCCTCAAGGTCTCAGCTTTCACATCATTTCCTCAGGGAGACCCTCCCTAAAGCCTTGACCAGGTCAGCTCACTCTGAAGTTCAGTGCTTCCCTGGGACCCCTGGACTTCCTGTATTGTGATGTTCATCACATGAATTGTTTTCCTGACTCTGGGAAATAAAGGGCATTCAACAAATAGTAGTTTAGTTGTTGAATTAATTCTCCCCAGGGGTCTGTTTTCTTAGAAGAAAAAGTCCTAGAAGCTGCTTTAGTATGTTTCAAACAGTGACAACTGAGCATGTCTTCCTTCCCCTAGAGAGGATTGCGGTCGGTTGGAAAAGGCTCACACACTACAAAGTTTTTTATGTTACCAAGAATACCTGAGGTAGAAAACTCAATTTTGGTTGTCTCCCATGCTATCAGTTTTGGGCCCCTGGCCTTGGCCACTTGCCCAGCATACTTCCCCTTGGGACTGAGGGGTTTTGTTCTGTGATCTACCAAAGATCACTGGAAAAGGAAATCAGGTATTGGCTTTTCTCCTGACTGAGTTTAGATTATGTCACAACTGTAGTCACCCAGTTTGGATTCAGTAATTCCTTCTGTCTTTACAAGTTATTAAAAAAATCATCTCTTGTAATTAATACTACAGTTGGATGCCTTTGATTTGTCCCAGAGAGGATACCTCAAGGTATGTGTGTGCGGGCATGTGTGTGCGTGTATGTTTCTGTGTGTGTGTGTGTTCACAGCAGTTACCACCTTCTAGCAGGCCTGAAGCCACACGTATCATAGCATGGCTTGTGTCATTCTTCCTGTTGAGCCATTTTGCCTTTTCAGTCCCTTCCTTCTCTGACTTCTGGCAAGTAGTTGTAAGACTTGACAATTACGTTTCTCTCCAGGTATCTCAAAATGTCCTTATTGACATTATATCATTTGCAATCACAACTGATCAGTGTCAGGTAGATGGAGAAGGTGTTATTATGTCTCTTCCCCAGAGCGGGGTAGTGGTGGGGGTCAGTGGAGTTAACTGACCTCTCCAGGCTTCCTTAGTTCCCCGGAACACAGCCAGGATGAGGGTTAGAGTTTTCTTTTTCTGGGTCTCCAAGTGTCCTGTCTGGGTCTTTTCACAGAGCCAAGTGGCTTCAGTAGTCAAACAGACATGCCATTCCTGTATATTTGTGACTTCAAACTAGAATTTCCCTTCAGCTGTAAGGTTCTTTATATCCTCCCACTCAGTTCTGGTTAGTATATAAGGTAGATCTTAGGAGTGGAGCCAGGCTGGGTAAGATGGAAAAACCATTGGCCAGTAATCCCGTTTTTCCTTCGTCATTTTTTGCGATGTTGCTTTGTTTTTTGAAATCTTAAAAGTTTCACATTTGTATCTGCTTCGTAGTCTATCAAGAACGGAAAGTTTCTTCCCAGGACTGGCACACACAAAGCTACTGTGAGCTTTGGGCATGTTTCCAGGCCTTTCCAGAAAGCCTCCCTGCCTGGCATGCTGAGAAACGCTCTTCTGACTAGGAGGGCAGGGGTCTGCCTCGTGTTCTATTGTGCTGTTTGTATGTGTCTTTCCCTTTCTCTGTTTCTTCTTCCTCCTCCCCCTTTATTCCTCTTTTGTGTGAAAATGCTTTTTCTGGCTAATTCAGTGTCTGAGTTTGTGGTGAACTTTCAAAGCTCCTTAGGCTAAGCTACAGGAAGGTCACTATCACAAAGGGTAAAAAAATGCATAGACCACCAGAGCTTGTTAAAAATATCAGATCGAGGAATGCAAAATGTCCACCTAAGGGCAAGTCCGATCTGGACTAAGTCTCCTCTTTAGAACCCCCCTAGGTCTTCTGAGGCTGCAGCTTTCCATGGAGGTAAGTACTGTGTGCTCTACAGAAGTACACGAGCACACAGAGGTGGAAGCAAGGATGCACATATTTTGTACTTGTGAGAACCTGAAAATAACTTAAATATCTGTCTTCCAGTAGAGGCATACTTATTATGGTGTGTCCATATCATGAGAACCAATAAGATAGATCTAGAGGTAATGATGACGTATCTGTAACATACTGCGTAGTAAAAAACCCATGTTGATTATATATATATTTGTTGTTGTTGTTGTTTGTTTGTTTGTTTTAAAACAGGGTCTCACTCTGTCACCCAGGCTGGAGTGCAGTGGTGTGATCACGGTTCACTGCAGCCTCTATATATTGGGTACAATCAGTCCTCCCACCTCAGCCTCCTGACTAGCTGGGACTACAGGCATGCATCACCACACCTGGCCAATTTTCTGTATTTTTTGTAGAGATGGGGGTTTCGCCACGTTGCCCAGGCTGGTCTCAAACACCTGGGCTCAAGCAATCCTCCTGCCTCAGCCTCCCAAAGTGCTGGGATTACAGGTGTGAGCCACCACACTCACACATATTATGTATATTTAAATATGTATATGTAGCCACAGAAAAGCCTAGAAGGTTATATTCCAACAGTTAACAAAAGGTCCTGGGAATGGGATTAGGATGAAGGGAGAGAGTGGGTATTTCGCTTTTTTAGTTTATATACATTTGTAAGATTTACTTTTTTGTAATAAATAAGGAATTTTGTAATAATTAAGGATCATGGGCATTTAAGAAGTAAATGATGTGCTACCATCACTGACTCTTACCTGTAACTTTGTGTTTCTGTCCGGGTGTTCTTTTAAGTGAAATACTTGGTCTTGTTGTTAGACTGCTGCCGTTCTTAACTTGAGCATATGATGTGAATTACCATCTCTCCATATGTTTTTCCATCAGTGTCATCATAGGAGTATCTTTTCACTGAAATAAGAAATATTAAGCAAGCAGTGTATTAATTAGATTAATTCATCCCTCTTTTTAAAGGTGCAGAACTGTTTTTCTGTAAATATGAAAATATCAGGTTTTCAATTAATTTCTTCTGGCTTTCTGGAAGGAAATGAAATTATGGTTTATAATTTCATTTACTCTGGACTAAATATTTGGATTATTGAATTATTTCTATGACTTTTATTTGATGGTTTTATGTGTCTACTTTAGACGCAGATAATTGAATATTATAGTTCCAAATGCTCTAACGTTCCACATTAGTGAAACAGTGATGTACACCGTAGTGAAAACAGCACTGAATTTATTTTCCTTCTGTTTGTACTTCAATTCCAAGAGTGAAGCATTAAATTGGCTTTAGTCATACTTATGCTTTGATGATGGTCAGCTTCTTGGTGTGAAAGAAATCAAGATGTGAAGAAAGTTAGACACACCTGGGAAAGCCCAGCCTTCAGTTTCACATACGTGGGTAATAACATAGTCCAGTTATTGTTTGTTAACTAAAAAAAAATGTGTTTGAAATATAATTAGATAATGAGAATTTTAAAATGTGCTTTAAAAAACTCCTTTTGCCTGAAAAATTTTGGTAAAGTGTTTATAAAAATGAGGTGTTGTGTCAACAAAAGATGCATGAATTAATTTATAGTTCATGTCATCTTCTTCAGCCGCCAGCCGTGAATATGCCTGGACTGTATGGGGTGACCGGTTGCTAGGCAGGCAGAGTATTCTGTTCTTCTCCTTGTCCGTGGCATGTGCTTGAGCCAGGAGCATTGGTAAAGCCTTCTCTGAAGATGAAGCACAGAATAATAGCACTCAAAACTTTTATCCTTTTTATCCTTCAGCCTTTTGTCTCTTGCCTTCAGTGAGTGGTTGCCCCTAACCTAAAGACAACATACTGTGTTATTACTAACATACCAGAGGGAGCTGTGCACACACAAATGACCCTGTCTCTTTTTGTGCCCTGGCACCTTGTCTTCCCCAAGGGGGACTCTGTGTGACCCATAGAGCCATCAAAGAAAACACGTTTACTTACCAAGTTTTTCTCCTTATCTTTTAAAGACATAACTTCTCTACCTACTGTTTCTCCCACTTGAAACATACTCTTCTCATTGTGGTTTGGGAAACACAAAGATAATTTTATGAGGACATTTTCAGTGTTCGTGCTGAAGCCCTGGTGATCCATGTCAACCTGATTTTATGCATTTATCTTTCCAAACTCAGGCGCTTCCTTTCATCAGATGGATTTCTGGCCTGCTGGCAGTCAGTCATTTCCTAACATATTAGGTGTCAGATTTTGTGGTATTTAATTTGAGCATAATCCCATTGTATACAGATTGCTTTGAAGTTTCTTCAGGATTCGCTAAATCATCTGCACGTCCATTTTTCTGCCCTGTATGGGTTTTTCCAAAGTTTAGCTTCCTTAAAAAACGAACAAAATGGTGGCTAACGCCCGTAATCCCAGTACTTTGGGAGGCCGAGGTGGGTGGATCATGAGGTCAGGAGATTGAGACCATCCTGGACAACATGGTGAAACCCTGTCTCTACTAAAAATACAAAAAATTAGCTGGGCATGGTGGCACACGCCTGCAGTCCCAGCTACTCAGGAGGCTGAGGCAGGAGAATTGCCTGAACTCAGGAGGCGGAGGTTGTGGTGAGCCGAGTTCGCGCCATTGCACTCCAGCCTGGGTAACAAGAGCGAAACTCCATCTCAAAAACAAAGAAAAAGATCTACCTTATCAGCCTCACTGCAGCACTCCACTTAATGAAGTTCAGCTAGTTTGTTTTCAGGTGCTTTAAATTCACTGATGTTTCTAGGAACTTTGGGATGATTGATCTCTTGACCACCTATCCAGTTTGCCAGGGTGCCCCTGGGACCTACCCTGGCATCCAGGGCTTGTTCTGCCTCCCTGCAGCCAGTTGGGTGCAGTGACTCTCCATTTCTCTTTCTCAGTGCAATCGCTTCAATACTGAGGGCCTGGCTTGACCAGTGTGCAGAAGACTTCCGAGAGCCCCCTCACTTCCCTTGCTTACAGAAACTGCTGGATTATCTCACACGGATGATGCCGGGCTCTGACCCAGAAAGAAGAGCACAGAATCTTCTTGAGCAGTTTCAGAAGCAAGAAGTGGAAACTGACAGTGAGTACTTGTTTGCTCACAGGGAAAAGGCTAGGTGCTGATTCTGCAACCTGCATGCTGGATTAAGGTTCTCCCTGTGCTGGCTAATAGGAAACCTTGGTACCCTCAAAAGGACACATGCTGGAGGGTTGGCTTAGGTATAAAATTCTCAAGGTTACCGAAGTGCTAATTGTGGAACCTAGAATTTTAGACAGAGAAGGGAATTTTCAAGACTACCTAGTCTGGCTCCCTCATTTTATGAATGAAGAAACTCTGGAAACTTCAGTTCAGAGAAATTAAGTAATTTCCTGAGGTTTCTTCTGTTATTCTCTTCAAGAAGAGAGTCTCCTTGATGAATTTTTAATCTTCCCTTATCAACACGTACCATGCTGAACCTGAATTTGCATTTTATTATCTGCTTACTGGCTCCTTCTATCCTTCCATCACAAGCACCCCCATCTAGTGGTCAAAGAATTAAGTCCAGTTCTGATCCTGCCCTCCCGAAAGCTTGGAAAAGGTCCTTCAGTATGGAAAAACATCACTGTAACAGGGCCCCTGCCAGTGCAGACCGCCATCATTTGGCATCTCTGAGGGCCTCATCGAAGGAAGTTTTTGTGGCTGTGTTTTCCTGTTTGAGGAATTGACTGCCTGTTTTCAGGACACAGGAAAGACAACCACTGCAGGTCATGAGGTGCTTGGAACTATCAGGCTGTGGAGAAGGTCAGAAAGAGGCTGGAACAGCCTTCCAGCGTGACATTGTATCCCCTCACTGGGGTGCTGGGTGACAGTTGCCGTGGTGGCTGACCCACTTGGAGCTCCTGACAGGCATTTCCCTGAAGGGATGCTTGACTTCATCAGTGAGGGAAAGGAAATGTTCCTCAGCACCAATAAGAAAAGCTGAATTAGCTCCAAAGAAAATAGACCTAAATTCCAAACAATACCTGCTGAATTTTTTATGGTTGGGGGACCAGAGAGAGGGAAATGCAATTGCATCATTGGACGCTGACTGCCAAATACTCTATATCTCAGATGACTTCATCTGCCAGGAATGTTTGAATACCAGGGGCACTCCTCCAGCTGCGGACCTCAGCTCCCTTCAGGGCCTCCATGCCTGGCTCTGTGCTGGAGTGCAAAACACTATGTTGGAGCCCAGCTATCCCCACTGGGGCTGCCCCTGGCTCCGAGCCTAATTGGGGAACCGGTGGGACCAGTCTTTCATTGTTTCTAACCCAGGGACTGCAAGGCAGAGCTCACTTGGCAGGCTGAGGCAGGGGAGAGGTTCCCATGTGCTTGTTTTACTCAGTTTTACTCCTGCAGAAGCAGCAAGCTCTCCTATATGTTTTTAAAAAGTGAAATTGTGCTTCATGTTTTTACTTACATCTGGAGGAGAATCAAAAGCAAAAAGAGTGAAGAAGAGGGAAAGGATCGTGTAATCTTCATGCACAGCAACATTATAGACACACAGTGGGCTGCTGTGTTTGCTGAATGAATGAATGAATGAATGAATGAATGGGAAGATGAAGCCTTAGCACATACCCTTCTCCTTGGTTGAAGTGGGTTAGGCTCTGCATTGCAGGGCAATTGGGATATATTTACGTATTTGTTGACAAGAGGCTGGAGAGGCCCTTTCTGAACCTTTATTTGGGATCCCAAGTTTCTAATTACCCCACTAAATGAAACAGTGCCAGAGTTGTATGAAGGAAGAATGATGAAATTAGATTGCTCAAAACCCTCCGTGTCATGGGGTTTTAGCTTCCTTTAGCTTGTACCTGTTTGTGTCCCAGACTCTGGGGATAGGCAGTGATCCCCTTCTGTGTTTTCCAGTCATAACCCAACCCCATTCGCATCTAGACCTTCAAGCCCTGGGTAAAGGGGCAATACTTTTTTTTTTTTTTTTTTTGAGACGGAGTTTTCGCTCTTGTTACCCAGGCTGGAGTGCAGTGGCGCATCTCGGCTCACCGCAACCTCCGCCTCCCGGGTTCAGGCAATTCTCCTGTCTCAGCCTCCTGAGTAGCTGGGATTACAGGCACGCGCCACCATGCCCAGCTAATTTTTTGTAATTTTAGTAGAGACGGGGTTTCACCATGTTGACCAGGATGGTCTCGATCTCTCAACCTCGTGATCCACCTGCCTTGGTCTCCCAAAGTGCTGGGATTACAGGCTTGAGCCACCGCGCCCGGCCTTTTTTTTTTTTTTTTTTTTTTTTGAGACGGAGTTTCGCTCTTGTTACCCAGGCTGGAGTGCAATGGCGCGATCTCGGCTCACCGCAACCTCCGCCTCCCGGGTTCAGGCAATTCTCCTGCCTCAGCCTCCTGAGTAGCTGGGATTACAGGCACGTGCCACTACGCCCAGCTAACTTTTTGTATTTTTAATAGAGACGGGGTTTCACCTTGTTGACCAGGATGGTCTTGATCTCTTGACCTTGTGATCCACCCGCCTCGGCCTCCCAAAGTGCTGGGATTACAGGCTTGAGCCACCGCGCCCGGCCAAGGGGCAATCCTTAAATCACATACCTGCCACCAGCACAGGCAGATACCCACATGCTGCCTCAAAGGGGAAGTGGTGTAGGGTCCACTCTCAGAAGCTCCTTTTCCCTTCTAGGGAATGAAGAAAAGCCACTGTGACTTTATCCAAGATGCCTAATAGTCTTTTATTCTACAAAGAAAGAAAGAAAAGGCTCAAAATATAAACGTTCTGGGGGAGTAGTAACATGCTGATTTACATTCTGCTAAGATATAGCTGAGTGTAACTAGATTTTTCTTTCCTTGAGAACAGGTTTGACAGGAAAGAGCACGAGGAGTGTGAAGGGGCTGAGGTTGGGAAACAACCTGGCACTGGGGAGAGGTTCCAGGAAAGGAAGGCTGGGGATTTAAGTCAGAAAAACTTGATCAAATGCAGGTCTTTCCAGATGGAGACTGGCGGTCCTGCCCCAGGTGTGGGCCCTTCCACTTGTTATTCAGAGTCCTGGGTACTGATGTTCTTTTCAGGCTGTTCCCTATGTGATTTGCTAATTGATGACCTTGTTTATGACAGGTTCAGGTGCATTTAGTTGAAGACTATTGTGCTTCATGTAATCTTAGATTTGGGTGGAAGTTGAAAGTGACCGAACATTTTGAGAATTTTGAGGGCTTTATCAGCATTTCTAACACCAAAATGGTTCATTTTATCACCTAAAATCTGGCCCACCTTCATGGAGAGTCCTTCCAGGCTTCTGGTTATGAGTTGCCCAACAACCAAGAATTGCATGATTGGGGTTTAGGAGTTAGTTGGGTTAGTCCTGGAGCTAATCTCATCAAAGAGTTTGAAAGAGCCCTAGATAAAGGGCTCTCTAGACCAGGTGTCCCCAAACATTTTACACAGGGAGCCAGTTCACTGTCCCTCAGACCGTTGGAGGGCTGCCACATACTGTGCTCCTCTCACTGACCACCAGTGAAAGAGGTGCTCCTTCCTGAAGTGTGACGGGGGCTGGATAAATGGCCTCAGGGGGCGGCATGCAGCCCTAGGGCCGTAGTTGGGGGATGCCTGCTCTAGACTTTGCCTATCCTGTTTCTGCTCTTGGCCTAGGAGCCAGTGGTTTGTCAGAGTGAGAGCATAGAGGCCTCTGATCTTAATAGAGAATCTAAGAACAAGCAGAGATGGGAAGATCTCCATTGCTCTCAGATGTATTGTGCTTGTGGTTATCTCGCTGTGAGTATTCTGGAGGACTGGCCCTCTTCTTCCTAAATAAAAGAAGTCTGATGACTCTGTAAACAAGATTATATACACTGGCCTGGCACCAAATTACTAATCTTTTCCATATGTGAACAGATGGGCTTTCCAACACGATCTCCTTCAGCCTGGAAGAGGAAGAGGAACTGGAGGGTGGAGGGTCAGCAGAATTCACGTGCTTCACAGAAGATCTCGTGGCAGAGCAGCTGACCTACATGGATGCCGTATGTCTTCTCTTTGTGATCAGATGTATTTTCACTTAAAACATGGGGGAGTGATGGCACTAGTAGCATGGGGAGAGCAGTGGAATAATGTGGTTTAAGTCTTTTTGAATCCTTGAGGGAGGCTGAGCCTGGAGACGCAGAGTTAAAATGTGATTTGAATCAATCATCTGAATAATTCAGGCCTGAGCTCTTCTTGCAATTCTAGGAGAAGGTGCTTTTTGCTTGGAGCTCAAGACGACACAGAGGGAAATTAGAATTCGAATCCTAGTGAAACAAAATCTACCTGTTCCTTGGGTATTTTTCTCACTTTGCACTCATAAATATTTCAAGATCTGAACTGTTTATTTGGAAGATTTTAAAGGGGTTAAAGTATAAGTTAGGATACAATAAATTCACAGAATCCACATGTGACTGTATCTGGCCCTTATTTCCATGTGTGCTTTCTGTACTTTTGAAGTTTGAATGTTTTTGTGAGCTGGACATATTTGAGTATGTCAGTCACATTTCATAGGTTGGTGTTAGCTGATAAATACAAGGAAAGAAAAGAGGATTGTGAGGAGTTATCCTGGTGGTTTTAGCTCCTCTGCTTTACCACTTTAGAGAAGGCAGCATGAAACACGGTGGAGATTTTTCTTCTAATGAACATGATCCATGAGTATATTAATTATTTACTTTTGTCTGTTGAAATGGACACCATGAGGTAAATCAAGTAGAAAAGGGATATCCTGCCATTCACAAAATGCCAATTTACAGACGATCCAGATGACATGCTTTGCCTTATGTAACACCTGTGTTGTCCTTAAAGTCAGTTCCTCTCTTCTTCTAGCAACTCTTCAAGAAAGTAGTGCCTCACCACTGCCTGGGCTGCATCTGGTCTCGAAGAGATAAGAAGGAAAACAAACATTTGGCTCCTACGATCCGTGCCACCATCTCTCAGTTTAATACCCTCACCAAATGTGTTGTCAGCACCATCCTGGGGGGCAAAGAACTCAAAACTCAGCAGAGAGCCAAAATCATCGAGAAGTGGATCAACATCGCTCATGTAATTGTCTTTTTATAAAATATTCTTTGTGTTTGATAGATGCAAGAGACTACTACACCACTTTTTTAAATGGCTTAGCTGTTTGGTGAAAAAGGCAGTCAAGGACAGGCGCGGTGGCTCAAGCTGTAATCCCAGCACTTTGGGAGGCCGAGGCGGGTGGATCACAAGGTCAAGAGATCGAGACCATCCTGGTCAACATGGTGAAACCCCGTCTCTACTAAAAATACAAAAAAATTAGCTGGGCATGGTGGTGCGTGCCTGTAATCCCAGCTACTCAGGAGGCTGAGGTAGGAGAATTGCCTGAACCCAGGAGGCGGAGGTTGCGGTGAGCTGAGATTGCGCCATTGCACTCCAGCCTGGGTAACAAGAGCGAAACTCCGTCTCAAAAAAAAAAAAAAAAAAAAAAAAAAAAAAAAAAGGCAGTCAAAAGACCATATGTGAGAGCCCACTGGATTTTTGTTGTTGTTCCAGAGCAAGAAAAAAAGTTGCCTTTCTAAACGTGGCAGTTTATTTCTTTGCCTCTTTTTTTAAAAAAAATTGGACCCTGGCTTACTTCCTCCCAGTTAGGGGCCCTCACACTGCTACCTCTCCAGAGTAAGACATTCTGCCTGCTTTTCCCTTTGCATTCACCACAGACTGAGTGTTGGTTTCAGCAGCACGTTCAGTAAATATAAATGGATGGTCTGCATGTCAAACAGATGGCTCTTCCACCCAGAGTGATTACCCATGCATCCTTCCAGTACCTGGAGGCATTACATCATCTGCAGTTTTGAAGAGCTGGTACTTGCTCAGAGTCCTGAATCTCTTTTCTAAAGGACGGAGACACTTACAGAGATCTCACATTAATCTGAGGTCTTTCTGAGAGCCTCCAATCTGAAGTTGGAGAGGAGGAGTCTGTTCCTAGGCCTGAATTACATTGCTTTGGGTGTTGGAGTCTAGTCTTTTGGATGAACTGCTTACATGCCATGGGATCTCGGCATCTTATATCATGCCTGAGAAAATGTCAACGGTGTGCAGTCAGTTGGCCACCAAATATTTTGTGAACTCCTAATTTGTGTAAACTACAATATTCTGTACTTAGAGGACATACTGGGATAGAGCATAACTATTTGTTTACAGGAACCTGTACTCCATAAAAGTGGAGAAGAGAGAAATCTTTTCTGATTGGGGTGATCAAGGAAGGTTTCACAGATGAATTGACATTTGAAATTAGCTTTGAATAATAGATAGGATTTTTGGTATTTGAAATTAGAGAGGTGTTTTTTTTTCCTTAGGCAGAAGAAATTACATCCGTAAAACAATGATTCTGAAAAATTATTATGTAAATATTATATTAATTTGTGCTCTGGGCTATATGGGTCAACTCTTAACCAAAACACATTTTGCTTTATATCCCCTTAAATACATTTTTCCTTAAGCACCTATTTATAGGGCATAATGTTACATTTTCTTTTATTGTCTTTGGTTAAAGAGCAGAGACACAGTTATGCCAGAGAATTTGCCTTATTTTGAGTCTTCAGATGGTCTGTTCTTACAGACTTCTTAGAGTATGACAAAAGTGTGCAAGAAACAGTATAAGTTGCATAAACAACTTATTATATATTTCTCCTATTCTAAATCGAGCTTATCGCTCAGCAAGTAAGAGATACAAAAGAAGTTCTGAGTGACATACAGCATGGAGCTTCTCTGTTTTCTTAGAATGATAAGGATTTTTTTTTTTTTTTTTTTTTGCCATAAATGTCACAGCACCTCTCAAAAGCAGACTGTCTACCCCTAATTCATTCAACTACTTAGGCTATAGCGAGAATGTAGCATTGGTGTATATGACATAGTGGGACTCAAGCAATGACTTTTGGTCCAGATTGAATATAAATTGTGTATTTAATGTGGTAATAAGAAATGCAAGTTGAATCATTTGAAGTATATTTCAAATCCCATATCATGTTCTAACAAGGCCAGGGCCCCTTACTTTTTTTGGTGATATCATTTCCTTGTATCTTTTGAAATTATGTAGGGAAATGTAGTAAAATAATGAGACTTATAGGTGATTTGCTACCAAGATTTATTTTACTTTCCCTGCATTCATCATCATCATCAATTTCTTTTGAAAGGATGCTTGAAAAAGTATATTTTTCTGACCTAATATGACTATTTTCTCGGACTGCCCTTCATGGTGTGTTTTTACTTTTGCATCACATCTCCTGGAAGATGATGCCTCTTTTTCTAGAAATGGGACCAGATGCCTTTTGTACTCCTTTAAACCCTTAGTTTAAACTTCTTTTTGAATAATGTGTTCCATGTGTTTATTGCAATTTGTATGATATATCTGTGCCTGAGTTCCTTTATTTATTGCAAGTTTCCTGATTTTTAGAGTATAGCTTTTATGAACCGAAACATGCTCCCATAGGCTTAGTTTCCAGATTGGAATTCAGAACATTTCTCTTGTTCTTTTCCCTGCCCTCCCCACCCCTCCCCACCCCTCTGCTCCCCTCCCTCCCTCCCTCCTTTCCTCCCTCCCTTCCTGCCTTCCTTTGTTTCTCTCTCTCTCTGTCTCTTTTCTCTTTCGTTCTCTCTCCTTCTCTTTTTCTCTTTATATCTTTCTAAATAAGGGGAGGACATTGAGGCATCTAAAAAGGGTAGACATGACTTTTATTAAGTACTTTGGCATTTACTCTAAAGAAAATATGTGAGGGTTTGTTTGGCATCGTTTTCAGTGTCCAGATTTTGGCATGCTAAATTAGAGTGTGCTGTTTTTCCTTCATATTCAGGATTAGCATTTCTTTGTGAAATGATTCTCAGTGATTTACATTTATGTCCAATCACTCCAGACCTCTTACCCGAGATACTCTACACAAAGCCAAACACGTGCTCACACGGCGTACTCACTTGTAAACACTGGATCTATTACACTGTCACATGCCTATAGATGAAGCATCTCCTTTGACATAAGGCCTGGTCCACTCTCCTCACATTGCTACCTTCCCTATGCCAGCCAAGAATGGGACTTTCTCCCTGTCTGTTTTGCTGACCCTGCTATTCAGTCACAGGACTTTGACTCTGAGATCACTAACTGCTGATGCTACAGGCTTCTTATGGTAGCTTAAGTTTTGATAGCAAACCTCTCTCCTTACCCAGAAAATGGCATCCAGAATGTTTCCTCTTCTCTTTCTATTTTGTTTTAAAATACTGCCAAAATGAATTTTATTTTAAAAGGCCGAGTTATTTTGGAAGCATTGAAGTACCAAGGTGTTTTTGAATGTTTATGGTTGCAGGACAAGCCAATTTGAAACCAAATGAATGTGTATAAAAATATTCCCCCTTGGCTAAAAGCATAAATGCCAAAGTTCAACTTGTGGTGAATTTTTATTGCCAAGTTATATACACCTCTGTGGACAAGGGTTGGTTACGAGATGTTCAACACCATCTGACCTCAGAGCTGCTGCTGCCCAGCTCATTTTGTGGATCTAAAGAAGATCTAAAGTGATCTTTCATGCGTATTTTTAGGACATCTGTGTGCTTTCAGCAGAGGAAAGTTGCTCTTTCTAGCATGGCTCTGTAGACTTACATCCATTAGTGTTTTTACTAGGAAAGCTGGAAACTATAATACTGTAACAACAACACAAAAAAATATATTGACGGGAGAAAAACAAGCATACCGTGCCAAAATCTATAATGTGCTTCGATGACTGGGGTGGGAGGAAGGAGCCACTTTTTGATGTTCAGTATTTATACAGCTGCCTGTTTAGTGGTAAGAATTCATAGCAGCTGTGATACCTCTAAAACAGGAAACCACCAAGTCACTGTACTATTGATAGTTAAATGCCTTTTATGTTTTAATCACTCCCCATACAGGAATGTAGACTCCTGAAGAATTTTTCTTCCTTGAGGGCCATCGTTTCGGCACTGCAGTCTAATTCCATCTATCGGTTAAAAAAGACTTGGGCTGCCGTCCCAAGGTAAGTTCCCAAGTGTCTACTCTACTTTTCGTTTGGCCGGGATAATTAGTTGTTGTGATGGGTCCTTACCTTCATAGCTCGAATCACATAACTAGAGGAACATCTTTGAAATCCTCTATGTGTTTCAGGCAGAGTGCATCTTACACATAATCATTAGTGACTTTTGAGGCAGGGCTGCTGTAAAAATCAAACTCATTCTAAGTATACCAAAGCCAAGATGATTGGCTTTGGGGATGATTTGAAGGATGTGCTTACTATCTGGATTTTGAGGGATAAGGTTGTGGAATGATGGTTACAGCGATTTGCCATTACTTCTGGTTATTTTTCAGCCTTACTGCAAAGCCCTAAGCTATTTTAGGATTCAAGGGGTAATATGTGCAGATAGGACATTAGTTCTTGATAGTCAGTAGAAAACTAGTTGTCCTTTTTGTTTCAGCATTTTAAAAGCTATCTTATTGACATTAAAAACCTTTAAATGTTCTTTCCTAAGTACTTGAAATTATTAACCGACCACATCCTGTGCTGTCTTTCTTCATATTTCTTGGTGCAGTCTTTGAAACAGTTAATATAATTTCCTGATTGATGCACTACTGCCATCTCCTCCATTTCCAGAACTTCACTGTAGATCAAAGAACTTTGTAAAAAGGAAGGAAAGGTGAGGGAGGGGGCAATTCTGATTCTCTATCACTACAGATTTCGAGGCTGGAGATTGTGTCATGAGTACAACTAAGCCAGCTACGTTCAACAGGTCTGCCCAGGTTTGAACTAGTCAGGAAGTTAGGATATATCAGGGAAGAATGTAGAAATTCTGTATGGTCTATACTGCGTATGGTATAGTCATTCTCAGTTAAGAGGATAGGGAGGCCAGGTGGCATCCCAGCCAGCTGCCTTTGTGGGGCAGAATGGAAGGTCTGCGTCCTCAGTTTCATAAGTTTGCTCACAGTTGATCAAGCCCTAAATGACACTGTTAATTGACAAGAGCCCCAAGCTGGTAAACCAGAGTTTCACAAATTTATGTTGAAAACTGGGGGCCAGAATCTTCAAGCTTGCTGATAAACTCATATTCTCACTCAGGGCAGATTCTACCTGATGGAAGCCAAATTATTTATTAGGTGATTCTTGATGGGTAAAAAGAAGAAACTAAATTGGGTGTTTGTAATGCCTCATGTTACAGAGCTGACGAAGCTACTCCGAAGCTCATGCTTTGTTTATGACACGAATAACGATCAGTACAAGAACCGGCAGGCTTTTCAAAGTCCAATGCAATTTTCTTGATTACTACTCTTTTCTTGGATTCTTTCTTCTCTTTATGATTTTGAATAATCAAGGTGATTGTGTGTGCTAAAGAGAGATTAGTTGGTTGATTTTCCTGTACACATTTCTCCTTAAGAATGATGGGGTCATATAAAGTCATTACTTGATAGGCCCTGGTGAATACTGTGGGAAAATCAGAAGCATGCAGTGTCCCTACCCTCCACACCTCCACTTCCCGTCTTCTTTCCCTCATCACCACTCTCCACCTAACTGTAGTATCAAAAACAAAAGGACAGTCAAGTGTTAAAATGTAGCCTCACTGGATTGATTGCAACCTTGTCTGATTGCCATGAAAGGTTAATCTTGCCGTTCTTTGGTGGTTGATAAAAAGAACACTAAGGGAAGTCATGTAACCAGCCTAAGATTTCTTCCACAGCAAGTTTGAGACTAAAACATGAGCAGAAAAAGTAATGGACTTGTATCTTAGTCTCCTGGGTTGCCATATGAGAAGGTTTATTCTAGCTGGCTTTTAAAACTGTTTTCTAAAGACAAATGAAAAACCCTCTAAGCTGCATTCTGAATAATGTTTCTGGTTTGTTTCTTAGTTAGTTTGTATGTGTTTTAGCAAGGACACTTCAGAAGTGTCACAGTTCCTTAGAGAAGACACTTCTATATCAGCTTTACATGTTCTCCATTGCGTCTCTACATGGTGCATCCATACAATGAAATATCATTCAGGCATAAAAGGAGTGTAGTACTGGTACGTGGTGTAACATGAAGGAACCTTGAAAACATGCTAAATTAAAGAAGCCAGCCACGACAGCTGCACATCATATACTTGGACTTATATATGAAATGTCCAGAATCAGCAAATCCGTAGACACAGAATGTAGATCAGTAGTTGCCTAGGGTTAGGGCTGAGAGGATGGTAGGGTCACAGGGTGATAGCTAAAGGGCAGAGGGCTTCCTTTTAGGTGATAAAATATTCTAAAATTGATTGTGGTGATGACTGCATAACTCTGTGAATATACTAAAAAACACTGGACCGTACACTTCAATGATATGTGGATTATATTGCAATAAAGCTGTTATTTTAAAAAAGAAAAGGAAAAAGATATCCTGTTTTGTTATCACTTTCTCTATAATCCTTTACAGTTATAGCTTTCAGTAGACAGAGAGGATATCTATTTATTTCTCTTCATTTAGGGCCACATATAACTAATTTTGAAATTATTTTCTCTAAAATATGAATAGCTTAATGGTTTTCATTATTATTTAGGGTAATCTTACATTCACTGTAAAACAAACAGGCTCTTAATAATGGTTTTTTTCGTAATAATGAAAATATTGCATACATAGTGATATTGCCCCTATTAATTCTTTGTTTTCAGAATTATGCACTCATTAACCCTGGAGGGTGTGTAGAGAAAACCATGAGGCTGACAGAGATGTAGTGTCCTGGAAAGGGAGCGGGCAGAGCAGGTGCTTTGCAGCTGTGGTTTCACTCACTTTCCTAGCAGTCCCATAAAAGCGCTGTCATATTTCCCTTGTAGAGACGAGAAAATTGAAGCTCAGCAAAGTTAAGCAGCGTGTCCGGGATCATTCAGAAAGTGAGTGGAGAGTTGCAGTTCGAACTCACCACCTCTGGTTGCAGAGCCCATCCTGGTTCCAACATTCTCCTCTGAGAGTGAATGCTAGCCTGTGAGCCAGAAAATCTGGGTTCCATACCTGCAACTCTCAGCAGTTATTTGTGGAAATTTGGGCAAATCCCTGGTTCTGTTCTTCATCTGTAAACTTAGGGGCCTGGCCAAGATGACCTCCTAGATCTGTGGGCTCTGTGTGTGTTGCTAACAATTTTTTTTTTTTAACTTACTGACAAGAATATGTCCTAATTGAACAACTTGATACCCTAATTGAATAATCCTTTTTTATGATTATAACATACTTGGCTAGGAAATACACCTCTCTCCACATGGGTGGCCAAGCACACCTTAAAAGAAATAAGCTACCCACATAAAAAAATCCATTGGCCTCATCTGTGTTTACAGTACCCACCAACCCTGAGATCAGCACAATCCCTCCTTAGACGTGGGTCCGGAGGACAGCTGGGCTGAAGGTGTCCGGTTGTTCCTAACTCTTCACTGTTAATGTTTTCTTAATCCCTTTTCATAGGGATCGAATGCTGATGTTTGAAGAACTTTCAGATATCTTCTCAGACCATAACAACCATTTGACCAGCCGAGAGCTACTGATGAAGGTGAGGCTCTTGGTGAGGGTGCTGGGTAGCGCTGTCCATAGCTCTGGAATCCATTCAAGGAAGAGTAGCGTGAGGGCTCCTTAAGTTGCTTCAACCTGGAAGAAAGCCTAAGGTAACTAGAAGGCAAAAAGTTTTTAAAATGCAGAACCTAAGAAACTTGGGACCAAGAAAATTCCGAGTCCAGTTGAGCTCTCTCTTTCTACCTCCCTTAGCTTTTCTGTTACACGAGAAGATTGTGAAACTTGAGTTCATGTGTGTATGTATCTCCTTAACAAGCTACTCTGCAAATACCAAGTGCTGGCAGTTAGGTGGGTAAGAGGCCCTGGAATATCCCTTCTCAGCAAAACGTCTCCTAGAATGATAGAGGCCAAGCCTGCCTGCAATTCCACTTCCTTTATTTGGACTAAATTGCACAATCTGTCAGTCAGTCAGCAGCATTTATTGAACACCAAGTAAGTGCTGACTGAGGGATGACACACTCGGTAAAGGTGTAGCTTAGTTCATTTTTCTCTCTCCAGACATTTGTTGAATGCCTACTATTTGTAAAGCTTTGAACCTGCCTCCAGAAATATGAGGATGACTAACACAGACCCTGTTTCCTGGAGTTCACCTTCTAATTGCAGTAAATAGACACTAAACAATAAGAATAAATAAATAGACAAAAAGAAAACTAACAAGTTATGAACAACCATCAGAGGGGAACTAGCATAGACCAAATACTATCCTCATAGTCTTTCTATAAAGTACATGTTATCATCATTTTGTAGATAGTCAAGACTCAAAGGGGTAGTAAACCGCCCTAAGGCATACGACTGATAGGTGGTAGAGCTCAAATATGAATGCAATCTGGTGAGACTCTAAAACCTGTGCTTTTATCACCAAGACATAAAGCTATTTCCTCTGACCTTTTGGGAGTAGGGTACAGGATGGATCAGGTCCAGCTTCATATAGAAGGTAAATTAGTAGTTCAATAAATATTGGTTGAGTACCCATTAGGTGTTGGAAATATAACCATATTAAAGGCAGTGTTTGATCTTAAGAGGATTATAGTCTCATAGGGGAGGTAAAACATTTATAAAATAGTGTGATATTTCCTACCGTAGGGGAAAGTCCTGAACTGGGCAATCAAAAGATGTGATTCTTGTCCTTAATCTCCTTTTCTGTAAATGGGAGCCAATCATCGTATTTGGTCTCTTGAGCTCTTATGATTGTTTTGAAGATTGATTATGGTAAAATACCTAAAAGTGCTATGCAAATTTAAGTTATTTTTAGTATTTGGTGAGCTATATTCATGTACAACCAAAGTATGCATAACAAATGAAAATGAATAGATTATAAGCTGCATATTTGAGCTTAGGGAAAAATTTTGGAGTAGGAGTGAAACTCAGGTAGAGGTGGGGTTCATAAGAAAAGACATCCTGGTGATAACTCTTAGGATAGTCGATCCTGTAAGGGCATTTGTTATGGTCTTCATGACTGTTCCTGCCCTATGTCCTACGTGTCTTTCATGTCTCGGTGTAGATGCCTGCTTTTCTGGAAGCCTTCTGTGACACTCTCAGGTCTGGTTAGGTGCCTTCCCCTGTGCTCCCAGAGAAGCTGTCATTTCTCTGTCCTGGCACTTATCACATGCTCTATTGGAATTGCCTGTCTCTTTACTGGTCTGCAGGCCTCTTGCAGGCAGGGGCTGTATTTATCTTTTCACTCTGTATCCCTAATGCCCAACCAGTGCCCAGCATGCAGTAAGTGTTCGGAAATTATTGTTTGGCTACATGAATTGATGGGTCTTATCATTCACATGACTTTTTAACAACATGTTCACTATTAGCTTTCTTGGAGTAGGTGATACGAGCAGGGCAGTATATGCTGATGCCTGACTTTGGATTTGGACTACCTGATTAGCTGCACACTGAACAATGATTGCTGAGATTGTGTTACTCCCTGCTTCACATCCCCCTGGCTTTGCATACTTTAAATGGAAACCCATCTGGCTGGAAGGAGATGGCTTATGGTCTCCCTGTCAGCAGTAGGAAGCTAGCCTAACTGGAGCCACACATTCAAATCCCAATAGCCCTGAGTCATCCTTCCAAAGCAGATAAGTTGAATACTGTGCAGCTCATTGCCTGGGGGCAGCCTTCTGGCTGAAGCCTCAGAAGCAAAGCTGTATCTTGACATTAAAGATGCCATAAACCTTTCTTAACGCAGAAGTTATTCCAGTACTCTAAGTTAAATTTCTTATAGAAATGGCTCAAATTCCAAAGAAATGAGCAACTTGGCTGTGAATGCATGTGGTCTGTGCGTCATCATTAATGACAGTGAAATGTTTTGGGCAGTCCGTGGGTATCTGTGCGTTCCCTTCCAGTCATCTTGGTTAATCAGTCTTCACGTGAAGTGTACGATTCTGAGTGTTAATTGTTAGCACATTTTAAAAAAATGGAATCAAGGTACTTAGGTCCTCAAAAGGGTCTCTAGAAAACACCACTGGCCTCTGTTTCTAACATGGTAGCTCTGGTTTTATACTGATTTATAGTTTGATAATAATATGATAGTTTTATTTTATTTTACTTTTTGTAGAGATGCAGTCTCACTATTTTTCTCAGGCTGGTCTCGAACTCCTGGGCTCTTAGTTTTAAATGATCTAACTTCTCTTCTTCTGGGAAGATGTAATATGCCACTTGTATAATACGGCCCGGGCAACATGATAATTAGCAAAAATCTGTGGTTTTCCTTTTAATTGTTTTTAAAAATGTTTTCATTTCTTCTCAAAGACTATTTTAAATCTGCTATGTCCTTATGATTTCTGAAATCTAGGTAATTCTAAGCAGGTGAATTATAGTCTGTAAATTTCAAAACATCAGGAGAGAAAGCAGAACGCCACCAAATCTTTGTTCTCATGACTCTTGGCAAGAATATTTTCTTGTTGACTTGATACAAAGGGCTGCTAGAAAGCCCCAGAAATTCAACCCTGATGGGGACGTATGTTCAGTGATACTTCAAAACGTGCTAAACTCAAAGTCAAAGCAAGAGCCTGTTAGAAGTGTGACAGTTTTGAGCTGTAATTGCTGGTAGCTATACTGAGCTTAAGCTAACCAACGTTTACTGAGATGGATCCAGAGCCACCAATAGACAAATTCCTTCTAAAATTAGTAGAAGAGGACCCTCTGAAGCCCAGGAACAACATGGATGAGGTAGCTGAACTCTGCTGAAGATGGATATAAAGAAAAGGTGAGACTTGACCAAGCCATTTGCACTACAGAGAGGGAGAGGGACAAAGGAGGACAGAGGCAGAGACGAAAGGAGAGGAGGAGGGAGTTGGAGATTGACAGAGGAAGAGGGAGGTTTGGCATTTATCCAAACATAGGTGATGATTAAAGTCATGAGATTAGATAATATTTCCAAAGATATGAGTACAGCAAAAAACAAGAGGATGACTTTGACAAGAAGAAGAATCACTAAGAGAATATGAGAACAGAAGACAAGGAGGAGGGGAGAATGAATTATGCCGTCACAAACGCCTATGAAAACTTCCAGGAAGGTTCGAGGGACTGGTGGTGTGAGACATTGCAGAGTAGGAGATTTGGGGCTGAGGAAGGAAAAACGGAAACTCCTATATGTGGGAGATAAGTGGGTTTTCAGTTACATCTCATTTGGAATAACTGGCCCTCATCAGTCGTTAGATCTCCAGCAGGGATGAAGTCTCATGCTCATGAAATCATGAAGTCATGAAATCAGTGAGCTCTCCATCTCAGGTCTTTCTCTCCCCTGCCTAATAAGAAGGTTGTCCTAAGTGCTCTTTTGAGATCCCTTCCATCTCTTCTATTCTGTGATTCTTAGGAGCCTTTTAACTTTTCAGAAATCCTCTTTAGGAATTTTAGCTATGTCTACAATAAATTTCCCATACATTATTCCTCTGCCCGTGATTGACATACTCGAGGGAGACCAGAAGGACCGACACACTGGAAAGAGATGGGCACTCGTATTCAAGTTAGACAGAATTGATTTCTAACCCTAAGCAAATTCTCAAAAATTTGTGAGGACTCACAACTACCTAGCACAGGAAACACACATATTAGGCTGCTTTCTTTTTTTTTGGAGGTGGGGTCTTACTGTGTTGCTCAGGTTGGAGTTGAACTCCTGGGCTCAAGCAACCTTCCTGCCTCAGTCTCCTGAGTAGCTAGGACTACAGGCACACGCCACCGTGTCCATGTCCGGGAGAGGCTATTTTCATTCATCCCTGGAAAAGACTATGAATAGAAGATCATTAAACAGTTGTTCTCCTTATTATCATTTGTGATGGAAAGAACTTAAATAGATAATGAGTCACTGTGGGTTCTGTCCCAGTGGTGTACCTGGGACCTGAGTTAAGGCTGGCGAAAGATGGAACGTGTTGATGCTCTGTCACTATCAGCAAGGCCAAGCCACTGAAAAAAATGCTTTTGCAGCTGTACAGTAGTGGAAGGTCACATGCTGTGGTAATATATAAATCTGAGAAAAAGTAACTAAGGAAAAACTAGTACAGAAGTCATCTACTACTGAGTTGTGAAATATATTCCGCCGCTGCCTGCCGCCCATTCATGTACTTCCTGGAAAATGGGAACTTAACAAGACCCTGAAACCACAAAACCAAAAACAGTGTTCAGTCAGCAAACTCATGATTACTCATCACATAGAAGAGTTTGTTGTTAAAATCGGCAGGAGGAGAGAAAGGGTAGCCATGTGTCCTCAGGCACCAGGAGGAAGGATTGATTTGTAAGCATCCCAGACATGAGAGGCAATTTAGAAGAACTGACTAGTGGCTGGGGATGTATGAAAGTTTGGCTTTCATGGATTGGTCATGTAGCACAATACTGGACTTCCTCAGAAAACTTCTGGTGCAAAAGTTTCATTTAGCTAAGAAATGCCACAGAAGTAGTCCCTTTCTTTCACAGAATGCTGGCATCCATTTCAGGCCAAGATCGAGAAATCACAAAATGTACAGAGGAAGTCGATCTTTGTTTTCAGGATATCTGATTACTTTTGAGTTTAATTTGGGATCCGTAGAAATGTCTTCATTTATGAGAATTGCCTGGTTTGTACTGAGGATTGATTTTATAACCAAATCAAGTGATCTTCCTACAAAGGAAGGAGAAGACTGGGTGTGGTGGCTCATACCTATAATCCTAGCACTTTGGGAGACTGAGGCAGGCAAATCACCTGAGATCAAAAGTTCAAGACCAGCCTAGCCAACATGGCAAAGCCCCATCTCTCCAAAAAAAAAAAAAAAAAAATTAGGCATGGTGGCACATTCCTATAATCCTAGCTACTCAGGAGGCTGAGGCATGAGAATGGCTTGAACCCAGGAGACAGAGGTTGCAGTGAGCTGAGATCATGCCACTGCACTCTAGCCTGGGTGACAGAGCGAGACTCCATCTCAAAAAAAGAAAGAAAGAAAAGAAACAAAAACAAGATAATCCAAGACCACCAGCCTCATTATAAATGGACAACTTGCAACAAGCTAGCCAAGTATATATAATATGCATCATGAGAGCCTGCTGGAGGCCTCTTCATTTTGCATTCTGAGCAAGAGTTGTGCAGGGTTGTGTGCGAGAAACTAGGTACCTCTGTACTTCTCTCCACTGTGGCATCCTATATCAGTTTCCTCTGTGTGGACTTTTGTTTCTTAGGAAGGAACCTCAAAATTTGCAAACCTGGATAGCAGTGTGAAAGAAAACCAGAAGCGTACCCAGAGGCGGCTGCAGCTCCAGAAGGACATGGTATGTCTGGCCCTTGTCTTCCCTGACAGCTCACAGAGGAGAAGGGCCACGTGTGGCTGGACTCCCACATGGCACTGGTACCTTTCAGTCTACAGGGCACCCAGGCTTTCAGAAAGCGGCTCCCATTCTCTACCTCATTTGCTCTCAGCAGCCCTGGGAGGTCTGTAGGAGAGAGATGATTACCCCCATTCGACCAGGAGGAATTAAGCACTGGGTTGCTAATCCTGTTTTCTGGAAACGTTGTTTTCTGAAGGTGAGGGGGAGTCTACAGCAGGTAGACTTCCCTCCTTCTTGCAGTCTCTTCCACCCACTCCTGCACTTAGAAGCTGTTCCACCTTGGCCTGAAGGCCTCCTGAGCTTCCTGCTGTAGTCAGCTTCTGATGCAAGGTGACCAAGGAGAAAGAGGGTGTCTTTTTCACAGGGCACTGGTCCTTGTACTCAGAGGTAATGACTCTAGTCATTACGCAGCTCTCCTTACTAATCCCAAGGCTAACCAAATCTTTATATTTTTCAGTATTTAAAGGAGCGTCACACCTCCATCCTTAAGACTGCAAGATAGTTATTTATTTTAAACTCCTGACTTTTAGCGTAAAGTGTAGAAGACCAGAGGAAGGCGATTAGAGACTGACAAGCTAAATATTCTGCTTTAAGAGGATTTTCTCTTTCTTTGGAAAGCTGAGCATAAGAAATGTTTTTGAATGATAGGACTCTTCTGCAACATGAAGCCTATGAAACATTCACAGTGTTACAAACTTTTTGGTTGTTCAAAGACAAGCTAAAAATAGCTGTTACAAAAAAAGTAGATTATTTTAGTTCAGGATGAGACCTTCTACGCAGAATGGGAAGGACACACTGCAGCTGACAGTGAGTTCCTGAAGGACAAAACCCTCTTTGGTATGAACCTCACAATGCAGGTCTGGCTGAGGAAGCAGCCCGCCTCCTATCAAGCAGCCTGGCTTTGCCCTGGTTGAGGCTTTGTGTTCCTGCAGTTGGCTTGATGAGATTTAGGATAAGGGATCCATGGGGACCCCTTTTTACTTTTCCTTCAGGATGATTGGTGCCTTGGTGGCTCCGTGAAGAGAGATGATTTTGAAGGAGATTTAGTGAAATGAATATAGTGTATCCCTGCAGTTGTAGGTACAAGTACCTCCACCTTCATTTCCAACTTTTTCTTCTGTAATAATTTTAGATTTACAGAAAAGCTGCAAAGCTGGAAGTACAGTTTTCCTCCTTGTTAACATCTTCTAAAACCATAGCACATTTGTCCATACTAAGAAACTGACACTGGCATAATACTGTTAACTAAAATCTAGACTTCGTTTGGATTTCACCAGTTCTCCACTAGTATCTTCTGTCTGTTCCAGTTCCCAATCTGGCATACCACACTGTGTTGTGTTGTCTGTCATCCCAGTCTCTTCTGGTCCACGACAGTGTTTCCTTGTTTTTTTTTTGTTTTTTTTTGTTATGACCTCAGTGGTCTTAAGGAGTCCGTCCAGGTGCCCTGTAGAATGTTCACAGTCTGCGGTCGTCTGCTGTTTTCTAGTGATTAGACTGAGCTTGTGGATTTTTAGAAAGAATATCACAGAGTGTGGTGCCCTTCTCGTCACATCATATCAAGGAGTGAATGAATGCTTTCAGCGTTGACATCTGGTGTCATGTTGATGGTGACATGAATGATGTTGACCTTTATCACTTGGCTAAGGTAGAGTTTGCTAGGTTCTCCCTTAGAAGTTACTATTTTTCTCTTTCCCTCCTCTGTTCTTTGTGAGTCACTAAGTCTAGCCCAAGGGGTCATTTTAATAGTGAGTGCCCCCATAGTCTTGTGGTATGTATTTCTCCAGGTACTACAGCCAGTGGTGAGGCCATCACCATCCAGTGCCATTCCAAACGACCAGGAGTGTCCACATGCTCTCAAAGAGAACACACATCCTTCTCATTTGAGCCAAAGCAAAACATAAACCCCACAGTCAACATTTTTGAACAGATGTGCATGATCTCCTGGCTTTGAGGCTTGGTTTTCATGACTTTGAAAGTTAGACAGTAGATCATGGAGTTTTATCCTATTTGTGTAGAAATCTTAAAAATGTTATTCATGGAGGTTAGCACCACTGGCCCCCAATTAGGCCTTGAATACATCCATTTGCTCCAGCTTGAAGGTTTCTAAAACTCTTCAACTTTTCAATAACAGTAAAGACAGTTTTGCTCTGGTTGCTCTTCAGGGTGTGATGCAGGGAACCGTGCCCTACCTGGGCACCTTCCTGACCGACCTGACCATGCTTGACACTGCCCTGCAGGACTACATCGAGGTGAGTTCCATGTGGGTGGCGTGACTGGGCCTGCAGCCTTCACTGGATATCCCGAAGAGTAATTAACTTCTGTTCGTATCTTTTGAGGGTCCAAAGGTATATGACACTGTGCTAGCTGTTAGGAGGAATACAAAGAATAACACCAAAGACCAACACCAGAAGTGACTCAAAATCCAGTAGAAAGAATAGTATATTAAAATAAGCAGTGATCGATAGTAGTCGTAGAAATTCAAACAAATGCATTGCGAGAACACAGGAGATCACAATTAATTCTCCTTTTTTTTTTTTTTTTTTTTTAGATGGAATTCTACTCTTGTTGCCCAAGCTAGAGTGCAATGGCATGATCTCAGCTCACTGCAGCCTCTGCCTCCCAAATTCAAGCGATTTTCCTGCCTCGGCATACTGAGTAGCTGGGATTACAGGCGTGCCACTATGCCCAGCTAATTTTTTGTATTTTTAGTAGAAACAGGTTTCACCATGTTAGGCAGGCTAGTCTCAAACTCCTCACCACAGGTGATCTGCCTGCCTTGGCCTCCCAAAATATTGGGATTACAGGCGTGAGCTACCGTGCCCTGCCTACCATTAATTCTTAGGAGGGATTGTGATGAAAAGGGCTTATGAAGGAGTGAGTTTGGGTTTGAACAAGACTTTAAGGCCAGGTGTGGTGGGTCACACCTGTAATTCCAGCACTTTGGAAGGCCGAGGCAGGCAAATTACCTGAGGTCAGGAGTTCGAGACCAGCTTGACCAACATGGTGAAACCCTGTCTCTACTGAAAATACAAAAATTAGCTGGGTATGGTGCACATAGCTGTAGTCCCAGCTACTCAGGCGGCTGAGCTAGGAGAATTGCTCAAACCTGGGAGGCAGAGGTTGCAGTGAGCCTAGATTGTGCCACCATACTCCAGCCTGGGTGACAGAGCAAGACTCCAAATCTCAAAAAATAAACAAAAATCCCCCAAAATTAGCCTGGCATGATGGTGGGCACCTGTAATTCCAACTACTCTGGAAACGGAGGCAGGAGAATCACTTGACCCCAGGAGGTGGAGGCTGCAGTGAGCCAAGGTTGCACTACTGCACTCCGGCCTAGGTGCCAAAGTCTCAAAAAAAAAAAAAAAAAAAAACCAAACCCATAAGACTTTAATGTTGAGTAGGACTACTTGATGGGGTAGGGAATTAGTCAAATTTGTGTTTCTTCAAATATGCTTTTCTTTTTGTATTGCTACCTGCCGTGAAGTGTTTTTTTCTCTCTCTTCCCCCTCCCTCTCCCCCATCTCTCCGCCCCCACTTCCCTCATCTCCCTCTTTTCTGAAAGGGAAAATACATGAAAACTCAGACAAACAACTTGTTAGTAGCAGCAATTAAATATTAAGCGAAGAAGAAATTTCAGATTTGCAATGAGATTGAAAGATTGCTTGTACATCTGGGTATGTCCTACCCCTGGTTTGCATATGCAGGCAGCCTGCTTTTGCTGTCTCTTAATCGGAGAGTCGGAGTTGTTTTGCTTAGCTCTACTTGCCTCTGGACTTGCCACAGCGTTGTGGACGTGTTTATTCGTTTTGCATTTCCCGACCTCTGTGTCTCCTCACATCCTCTTCCTCAGCTTATCTCAGGAAACACCCATCAGTGTCGGGGAATTCTGGGGAGTAACCAGAGATTTAGAAGTTAAATTCAGCCTACTGAGAATAGGAGCTGAGGGGATGAAGAATTGAAACCTAACTTTTCATGATGCTACAGAGAAATGACTTCCCTTTTGATAAATCATATGAGTCAATGACCATCTGTTTTAGTTACTTTTGGTAAAGGAAAAAAGTGTAATGGAATATTTACTCAAACTTTTATCTTTACTGGTTCTGTAAATGTCTTTGAATCCTGATTTGTAGTTATTTATCATTACTATTTTAGTTGGTTTCAGACGTTTCAAGAGAAGGCTTTCTGCCTATCCTGCCTTATAATAATAAATTAAAAAATTTTTAAAGCAAAACAGGACTCTCTTCTTCCACAGTAGCTGTAATTATAGCATCATTGATAATTGTGACTTTGTTGCTCCTTTGACCTGTTTTAATGTGACCCAAACAACACAAGGTTGTGTTTTCAAGTAGCTTGGTTGGTCACTCTTTTTTTTTTTTTTTTTTTTTTTTTTTTAATTTCTTTTAGGGTGGACTGATAAACTTTGAGAAAAGGAGAAGGGTAAGTAGCGTTGTTGGCTGTGGTTTTCTGTTTTCCTTTGAACATAAAAAAAAAAAAATGAAAGAAATTGGGACTGAAGTTTTTTGGTAGAGGCAGAAAAAAATGAGTTGGCACCTACTGACCATTTATCATATAGCAGTTTGCTTGGCATGCTCCCATGCATTATCCCCCATGAGCCCCGTCAGGTAGTTTTATCATCCTCAATTCAAAGGTGGAGAAGCTGGGACTCAAGAGGTTAAGTTCCTGGACCAGAACCTCTTGGTGGCCAAGCCAGGGTTCTCATCCTGTCCTGACCGGCCAAGGCCCACCCTTTGGCCCCGCCCACTCCTTATCTCCTTTACAGTTAGCTTCAGCGGTAGCAGGCTTGCGCCTATAATTAATAACAATGTCTTGTATACTTGAAGATTACTAAGAGAGCAGACTTTACATATTCTAACCACAGATAACTATGTGAAGTAATGGATATGTTGGTAGCTTGATTTAGCCATTCTGCAGTGTCTACATGTTTCAGAACATCATGTTGCAACCATAAATACAAACAGTTTTTTAATTTGCCAGTTAAAATAAAAACCAGGTTTACCCTATTAAGGATAAGGGGTTTCCGATGAGTAAATGTCATAGAAGAGTTAATAGAGATGGCAAACTCTTGTGGATGTGTTTAAGAGAGGAAAGGAAACAGTCTTCATTTTAGGTGTAGGTAGTTACTCTTTTCCTTTCCTGTCAGTATAGGAAGGTGTGCTCAACATCAGTTCGAGTCTTGCTGTCGATAGCACCGTTCTGAACTGTGCTATTCAAGATAAAACAGTTTGAAAATTTTCCATGATTTTTTGTATTCAAATGGTATATTTAAATAGATATTTAAAAGACTCAAAGGAAAATGAGTGAGCAAAATAATAACTTCACCCTCTAGTACTCTCATTGTTCCTTAGTACTTTCACATCCCACAAATACTGACTGTCCACCTAACGTGAGGGGTTTGGGAATTGCCGCAGAGAAAGACCAGAGCTCCCTGCCCTCATAAATTTCACAATCCAGGAGAGAGAGAGAGACAAATAAATAGGAAGTTAAAATACAGCCTGACAAGTGTTTGTGAGCGGAAGTAGTGGGGCTTAGAGAAGTATATAGGTGGATATCTATCTCCAATTTGTAGGGCCAGAGAACCTTCCAGGAGAAAATTACATTGAAGTGAAAACCAAAAAGGCATAGAGGAGCTAAACCAAGCCGAGCTCATCAGTAACAAGATACTAACCTGGACAAATGTTAACTTTCTGTCCCTTATAGACTGTACTTTTCTCTTTAGTATGAGGGTAAATATTCCTTGAGGATATTAAGACCAAGGGCTGAGGTCACTGGATGGAAAGCTGAGTGCTGGAGAATCTTGCCAGGTCTTGAGTTACTTCTGTCATGTCCTGTAATGTTAGAAAATTCACTTATTGCCCCCTCAGTGCCCCTCTTTGTCCTTTAACATCAGAATAACCCTGGTTAGTAATCTCTTTTCCTTTTAGACTAGGATATTAAACTTTTGGAAAGTTTGACTGTAAAACTTAAACCTAAAGCTTATACGCATTGCTGACTTTAAAAAATTTTTTGCTGAAACATCTGAAGAAGTATAAATAATTTTTGACATAATTACACACTTGCCTTTCTGTGAGTTTTAAAAGACTTAGATAGATGATTTACTGGCATAGTAACTAAAACCTGAGGATTCAGGAAATCTAAACATTCAAGTTTATGAGACCCAGGACTGTTTAGATACTCAGCCCTACCAAAACTTGTTGGCAGGCAAAGGTTGAAGAAGATGGAGATGGGAAACTTGGGAGCTTCCTGATTTAAAGTATTTGTTTTCTTTCTTTTTTAAGAAATAATTAGGAATTGAAATTTTTCATATATTTTATGAAGTACTTAAAACCTTAAAAATCACTTTTCTATCCCAAGTATGAAAATGAAAAAGAGAAAAAGAAAGCCCCCGTGACCTTACACAGTGGCTAGTTCGGGCTGCTTTGGTAGCTTGTTTTGTTCATACAAATTGCTTTCTCAAGGAGAAAAGAGGATTAAAAATTAAAGCATACAAGGACTTTGGAGATTCCGAGTTAGAATTTTTAAGAGTTAGTCAGCGCCTTTATTTTTAAGGAAGCAGTATTTCAGAATCCTCTGAGATGGTTTTCTTCGTCTTTTATCCTAATGTGGTGTATTTTCATGTTGAAAAGATCTATATTTGGTTGGCCTTATTATTCTGTCTTTTAAAAAAATTTTTGGTATTCTGTCTGCTTTAGGAATTTGAAGTCATTGCCCAGATAAAGCTCTTACAGTCGGCCTGCAACAGCTATTGTATGACCCCAGACCAAAAGTTCATCCAGTGGTTCCAGAGGCAGCAGCTCCTGACAGAGGAGGAGAGGTGCGCTGACCTGTCGTTCGTCAGGGCAGAACTGGAGCGTTGGCAAGAGAAATGCCGCATTTCATACCTTGCTGGGTCGTTTAATCAACTGTTTAGTGAGCAGCTGCTAGGTTCCAGGTCCTTGGTTTTCCAAGGTGCATGGTGCGGCAGGAAAAGCTGAGTGGTAGCACCAAGCTGTGCTTTCAGACTCCTGCGTGGCCACGTACTTATCTCTAACCTTGAAGGAGTCATTTGTTCTTCCCTATCTTTGGGAGGCTCATCTGTAAAATGTTTGTTTGTGAGGCAAAACCGAAATCTTATGTGGGAAAGCTCTGTTAGAATGCTTGTCCTCAGTGTTACCACCACCACCACCACCACTGTTAACCGTGTTTGTCCTTCCTGTTGGTTGATGTGACCTTTCCAGGGAGCTTTCCACCTAGAAGGGGTGACAGACTCATGAGCAATTGAAATATGATGGGTAACTAAATTGCTACAGAACCTATGGGAAGAATCTGGGAAAATAAGGAAGCTATAAAGGCATTAATATTTAGGCTGGACTAGAAAGGAGAAACAAGATTTTGCCATAAGAACTGGAAAAGAACATTCCAGACCAAGAGAGGACACAAGCAGACGCTTGGTGGCCTGCCATGCTTGGCATTTGGAGGAACAGTGATAACTCAGGTGTGGTCGGGACACAAGGAACAGATTCAAAATAGTGGGATGGACATAAAAATGCACGTTCGCTCGAGTGCCCCGCCTGCCGGCCCGCGTGCCAATCCCTGTCCTGTGTCTGCTGGTTGGCAGGTTGGTCTGAGGGCCATATGTGGCCCACTGCCTGTTTTTACATCTTTTAATGATTGGGGGGAGAAAAACAACAACAACAACAAAAGAATATTTTGTGACGTGAAACAGTTATTTGAAATTCAAATTTCAGTGTCTACATAAATAAGATTTTATTGAAACACAGCCCGTTCATTTACATCTCATCTATGGTTGCTTTCATGCCATAAAGACAGAGTTTGGTCATAACAGACACCATATGGCTCGCAAAGCCTAAAATACTTACTATGTGGTCCTTTACAGAAGAAGTTTGCCCCGCCCTACCCTAGCCCAGGGGATTTCTTTGGAAGTTTATCATAAGGGAGAGTGAAATTGACAGCAAAGAAGTGTTTACCAAAAAAAAAAAAAAAAAAAAAAAAAGAGGTTTAGAGAAGTATGAGAATGAATTAATGTGAATTAATGACAGCATTTGGATTCAAACCCAGCTCTGCCTGACTCTACAGCCTAGACTCTGAAGATGGCTGTGTCATGCCAGACGCCCTTCCTCACCTACCCAGTAACCAAATACATCTACCATCTAGAGCTACATGCTTTCGTAAAAGGCACTTCGAATCACATACACATTTCTCTTGTGCTTGTGTCAGTTATATCTGCGTGGCAGATAGAGGTCTGAATCCAGAGCATTTTTAATTTAGGATGTTTTGGCAATTTAAAAAGATTTATAGACCACCCTTGCCAACATGGTGAAACCCTATCTCTACATATAGATAGATAGATAGATAGATAGATAGATAGATAGATAGATAGATAAACAGTAGATAGATAGATCTTTATCAATAATGTAATTGCCTATGTCTAATCATTGAAGATTAGATAGATTACAAAGTCCCTTCATTTTCTTTAGGTAAAACTGAGTCATGCGCATGTGCACAAACACACACATACAAAGGAGCAGGAAGGAGGTAGTAGAGAAGAAACAGGAGAGATAGTAGAGGAAGGAAGATTCTTTCCCCTGGCCTAGCAGTGGGATGAGAATTGTCATGTCACAGAAGGGAGTTCGTTTTTGATGCTGCCAGAGTGCAGACATCCTTGCATTTGAAGCATGCAGAACTAAATGGCCTCAATCCGTATGCCAGTGGAGGTGAGTGAGGAGGCACATAGGACAAGCGTGTCAAACCGGCCTATGAAGTCAGTACTCCCTGATGTTTATGATAGAACAACACTTGTCTATATCTTTACTTTGAATGATTAGAGCCTTCTCTAAAACAAAACCAGCACATCCTGTGAATTTAAATGTGTTTTTCAATTCTCTGACTTTGACCTCACGGACCCCCCTCTCTTTCTCAGCTATGCCCTGTCATGTGAGATTGAAGCAGCTGCCGACACCAGCACCACCTCGCCAAAGCCTCGGAAGAGCATGGTGAAGAGACTCAGCCTGTGAGTGTCACCTAGGGGTTCCGGGGGCCCCAAAACGGCCCCATCAGAGTCGGGAGAGGAGATGTATTCAACAGGGTGACCTTGAGCCCGGGTGAAAGTGCAGAGTCCTCGCTCATGTGTGAAAGTGTTTTTCTTTCTGTCGGTGGACGGACGCTTCTCCTCTCCCCTCCCCTCTCTCTTGTGAATCCCTCTCTTCTCCTGCCTGGAGCACTCCAGCAACCTCTTCGTTGTCTTCTGGCTGCCCCTTACCCAACCCTTCATTCTCCACTGAACAGCTGGGTGGTCTTTTAAAATGTACACCGGATTATGTTGCTTCCTTGTATAAAAACCCCTACAACTTTTATTTTTAAATGAAACCTGAACTCCATCCTAGCTTACTAGGCCTCACGTGACCTACCTGCATCCTTCCCTCTCTTAGAACAGTGCCCCCTGTTAACAGTGTCCAGGACGTTTGCACTGGCCGTGCCTGGCCTGGAATGCTCTTTCTTCATGGCTGGCTCCCTCAAATATTTGCAAAAATGTTATGTGCCAAGAGAGAACCACCCCCCGCCGCTTTTTTTTTTTTTTTTTTTTTTTTGAGATGGAGGGAGTCTCGCTCTGTTGTTGCCTAGGCTAGAGTGCAGTGGCGTGATCTCAGCTCACTGCAACCTCTGCCTTTCAGGTTCAAGCGATTCTTCTGCCTCAGCCTCCTGAGTACCTGGGACTACTACCTGGAGCGTTGGCAAGAGAAATGCCGCATTTCATGCCTCCACACCCAGCTGATGTTTTGTGTTTTTAGGAGAGATGGGTTTTTACCATGTTAGCCAGGATGATCTCGATCTCCTTACCTTATGATCCGCCCACCTCAGCCTCCCAAAGTGCTGGAATTACAGACTTGAGCCACAGCACCTGGCAGAGAGAACCCTTTCCAATGTTGCTGTCCACTCCTCATTCTCTTTCATGTTAGCTGCTTCCTCCAGTAGAATGTAAGCAATCCTGAGAATAGGAACTTTTTCTATCATGCTCACAGTTGTATTGCCTGAGGCCAGGAGTTCGAAACCATCCTAGACAACGTAGTGAGATCGTGCACCCAAAAAAAAAAAAAAAATCACTTAAAATGTTAGCTGGGCGTGGTGGTGCATGCATGTAGTCCTAGCTACTCAGGAGACTGAGGTAGGAGGATCACCTGAGCCCGGGAGTTCAACGTCAATATGATTGTGCCACTGCACTTCAGCCTGGATGACAGAGAGAGACCCTGTCTCTAAAAACAAAACAAAACAGATATACATATAAGCAGTGCCTACCTTTCTAAGCACCTAAAAAGCCACCATTATTTTTAATGAAATGAATTAGTTAATATCTTTTTGAGTATTTCGGGGATCAGGATTCTGACTGCTTTTATGGGCATTTGATATTTCCCAGCACTGTCTCCCCACCTACCTCAGTGAGTCACATTGAGACACAGAGGCAGGGCTGGAACATGCACTCGAGTGTTGTCATGTCCCCAATGTGACACATAAAGACCTCCGTTGGATGTGGATAGCAAGGTCTCCCACCATCAGAGGCCATGCACGCTGCTACTTGCTATCAGGTGATATGAGGCATTGTGGATGGGCTGGAACATGTGCCTTAGCAGAAAGCATCTGGAAGATAATTCTATGTTTTGCTCACCCTCTCTTTGTTCAGATGACTGCCCTGGCCTGAACTCTAGATTTATGAGCTTCTGGACTCAGCTCTTGAGGAGAATTTTTCTTAGTATCTTGCTGTCTTTTCATCTTTGCAGATAAGAGGGAGTGAACTCTTGAGATAATCTGAAGGGCCCTACCAAGCCTTGTCAGCTGGTAAGGCTGGCATGTGCACAGGGAAACAGCTCCCTGATAGAGGAGTTTAGAGAGGCAGCCAGTGCCAGGTGTTCACTCTGCTAACTGAGGCAGCAGAAGGGTTTGGGAGCTTCTGGACCCACTATGGCAGTCAGAAGTTCTTGAGGAAAAAAGCAAAAGCTCTCAATGCAGGCAGGCCTAACCTGAGTGCTGCTACCTCTGTCCTCCTGCCTTCTCCCCATCCTCCTTTCTATGAGACTGCTTCTCTGTACTCCTCTCCAAGCCTGAGATCTATGTGTATTGTGCTAGGTGCTCTCATACCCCTGGGTCCTCCCTCTTCACTGACACAGACAAGTGTTCAGTCCTGTGAAAACATTTACTGTGAAATCCAGGAAAGGCAGGACTGCGAGGGTGCTGTGCCCTTCACAAAGTGTGGTGGGCACTCAGTAAGTCTCTTACTAGTCAGATCTTGCTGGGATGACTGTTGGTATCTGCAGTTGAGTTTGGGCATCTATTATGAAAGCACGCCATATGCCCCCATCTTATTTCTTGTACATACAAGAGTCTTTGCATACCATTATTTTTCAAAAGATTTCATGATCTTCTTTTTAGCATGTTTACAAATCTGGGAAATGTATTTTTGCTGTTCCCACACTTAATGGTGCATCCAAAGAGGTTGGAGAAAACTTTGGGTACTTAGGCCTAGTTTGAAAGTCAGAGACGCAGACTACTGAGCCAGAATGAACCTTCACAAAGCAGGACCTTATTGAATTGTAGAAATGGAAGAACCTTTCCTCTTGGAACAGTTTAGTTCAAAGCTAGAGACTCTGAGATGATGGATGGAGGACCACTAGTTGACATCCTTCAAAGATCTCTCTTGTAATTCATAGAGTAGTAAGATAATGGCATTATTTTTGCTTCTGTGAAGATAAACATAGGATTATCTTCCAGATACTTTCTGCTAAGGCACATGTTCCAGCCCATCCACAATGTCTCATGTCACCTGATAGCAGGTAGCAGCGTGCGTGGTGGCCTCTGATGGTGGGAGACCTTGCTATCCACATCCAACGGAGGTCTTTATGTGTCACACTGGGGACATGACAACACTCGAGGGCATGTGCCAGCCCTGCTTCTGTGTCTCAATGTGACTCACTGAGGTAGGTGGGGAAGACAGTGCTGGGAAACATCAAATGCCCATAAAAACAGTCAGAATCAGAGTTCAGCTCATAGCCCTATAGTCCCTGTGGTGCTTAGAGGGTCATAAAAGGGAGACATGAAAAATGGGGCTGCAGATGATGGGGTAGAGATGAGGCACAGCAAAGATGCCCTTGAGCTCTTGGAGTTCAAGCCCATAATTCTTAACATATTTAATAAAGAATGCAGTCATCTTCGCCGTTTGATCGTTGTTATTTTACCGTCAGCTCTTGCCTGGGTTCAGCCCACTTCTTGTTGCCTTGCATGCCGTTCCTTCTTACGTCTGACTTCTGCCCTCCTTTTACCGCTGCTTGCACTGTCATCTGTTAATGGCAAATCAGTCCTCTCAGTCTGAGTCTGAGAAAGTCTTTATTTTGCCCTCCTTCTTGGCATTATATTAGATGGGTATAGAATTCAAGACTGACCGTTACTTCACTCCGCACTTTGAAGATATTATTGTCTTTTGACTTCTGTGATTGCTTTTGAGATATCTGATGCCTGCTTAATTATTATTCCTCTGTTTTATGTTCCCACCCAGGTAGCTTTTTTTTTTTTTTCTTTCTTCTTTTTTGAGACAGAGTTTTGCTCTGTCACTTAGGCTGGTGCAGTGTTGCGATCTCAGCTCTCTGCACTCTCTTCCTCCTTACTTCAAACAGTTCTCGTGCCTCAGCCTCCCGAGTAGCTGGGATTACCGGCACATACAACCACACTCAGCTAATCATGTTGCCTAGACTGGCCTCGAACTCCTGAGCTCTGGCAATCAGCCTGCCTCGGCCTTTCGAAGTCCCGGGAGCACTTTGGGAGCCACTGCACCCGGCCCCCTGTTAATATGAAGAATTTCTTTTGTCTTTGATACACTAGTTTAAGTGAGAGTTCAGTCTTACTCATCCTATTTAGGATGTGGCTCTTGGGTGTGAAGACTGCTATGGTCACCAGTTCTGGAATCTTCTCAGCCACTCTCTCTTCTGATGCAGGCCTTTTCCACCCTCTCCATGTCTTCTGGAGCTCCATACACAGGTATGGGGCTTCCTTATTGCCTCCATATCTTTCCACTGTTCTTTCTATGTCTTTATCTTTGATGATCATTTTTGAGGATTTTCTTCAGATCTGTCATCTAGTATATGATTTTTTTCTTTAACAGTTATGTAATCCTTCCACTGAGTTTTTAAGTCACCACCTTTTTCACTTACAAGCGAAATGTTTTTCACATTATCTTCTTCCTTTGTTAGAATGTCTTGCTCTGAGCTCCAGTTTTCCATTTCTTCTTCTAAGTCTTTAATGTTTTCCAACATACGCATTTTGTAGCTTGGCTTATGGTAGAGATGCAGCTAGTTGTTGGATGAATAAGCACATTATTTTTTTGTTCTAACAGTTCTCAAATGTGAAGTTCTCAGGAGTCTAAGCCTGCTTTTCATTATGCCTGTTGGCTTTCTCTTTCAGTGGAATATTTCCTTTTGTGTATTTTGTAATTTTGTATCACGAGTTTATCTTTATTTATCAGGGAATTCTCTGAATCCTGGGCTGAAGGTATATCCCTCCAGCAAGATTTTTTTTTTAAGAAAAATCTAATTGATACCAGTGGAGTCACCAGTTGAAAGCTGAGTTTTTAACTCCTAGATCACATATAGCAAATTGGAGTGAGGCACAGTCCCAGGTCACACGTGACTTCATAGGACACATTTCCCTTCTTTCCATGCTCAGGTGAAGAGAGGCTCCCTGCTGTCTTCCTATGCTAGTAGAAAGGTATTTTTCCAGCCCATCTTTTTACTAAGGGTACAGCCCTTTGAGGGTCCTGGCTCTATATAGTTTTGGTTCAAACTCCCCACCTTTCATAAACAGAAACCCTCATCTTTGGGCCCTGTGTGTGCATTAAAACCCACATCGCTATTTTGCCAAGATTGGCGTCTCCCACTCCCCCACCCGAGCAGCTGCAGAAGTAGCTCGCATGCTTCTGGTTTTCAGTTCCCTTTTCACATAAGGCCTATAGGGATTTCCCTTCCTACCTTGCAAGCTCGACTAAAAAGAGTTTTTAATATTTCTTACCCAGCTGTTTTATAGAGGAAGGGCTTTTGGGATATTATAGTTCACAGATAGTTGGAAATAGAAGTCTTCCTCCTCGGTTTCTTACCCAAAGCAGTACCATCCATTCTTAGCCTGTGAAGATAATTTTATGGTAGGAAGTGATGCGGGTATGGTGATGGCGTTTTGATCCTGCCAACATGGTCCGTAGACTATTAAAAGGTAGAGCATCACTGGCCTAGAAAGACTTCAGATTAGTGCTGAATAATCTAGGTAGGGCACCATTGACCTAGGAAGACTTGATTAATACTAAATAATCTATGTGTTCTTTGAAGTTGGAAATAATCTTTTGGGACAAGATGTTTACTACTATTTGTTAGAAACTTTATAGTGAATGTCTTCCTAAAATAATCATGACAGAACACACAAGACTGAAAAAACATCAAGGGCTTAATCAACACAAAATATTTGCTTAATCATGGATTCCAGATTTGTAACAGCCCAAATGCTTGGCATTCTGTTTTTTTCCAGGCTGTTTCTGGGGTCTGACTTTATCACCAGTCCCACTTCCACCAAGGAGCAGTCCAAGTCCACTGCCAGCGGGAGCTCTGGCGAAAGCATGGATTCTGTCAGCGTGTCGTCCTGCGAGTCGAACCACTCAGAGGCGGAGGAGGGCTCCATGACTCCCATGGACACCCCTGATGAGCCTCAAAAAAAGGTATGTACTCAACCCTTCTCGTAATTCCTAATGCAGGCACCTGACATACTGTTTGCCATACCACAGCAAGGAATGTCTCTTTTTAAGTGGATCACTCTATGGTATTTTGAAAGTCATGTTTTTAACAGGCATCAAAAGAAGAGTTCAGTTTGGGGACATACTCCTAATAGAAACAGGTGTAAAAGCCCTAAGCAGTTTTGGTGTATTCGTTTGACCTTTGAAATACTGTTCTATACCCACATCTTATGGCACAGAAGTTATTTAGGGGAGGTAGGACAACTTAGAGCAAAAAGTCAGAGATGGAGGTGTGTCAGCTTCTTGGTGCCATATTTCGTCTTAGCTAAGCATTTATCACAATAATGTTGCATAGCAAGCCTCTCCAAAACTCAGTGACTTAAAATAACCACCTTATCTCTCTTATGCATTTGCTGGTTGGGTCATCTGAGTTGGGCTTGGCACTAGGCCACAGATTTGGTCCAGGTCTGCTCCACTTGCCTCTCGTTATTTTTGGAGTAACGGGCTACCCAGGGCATGCTCTTAGCATGCTAAGATGGACAAGCAAGAGGGCAAGTCCAGCTCACAAGCACACATCAAGCCTTTACTTGAGTCAAATCTACCAACATTCCATTGGCTCAAGCAATCATGTGGCCACATTCTACATAAGTACATGAGGCAGAGAAATAGGCTCCAGTTTTAGTGGGAGGAACTCTGAAATCACGGTGCAAAGGACACAGATGCAGGGGAAGATGAGGGCTTGGTAGCAAGGATGCATTCTACCATGTTGGAAAAACGAAAACTGATGAGAGGTGATAAAAGAATGTCCACAGAGTTTCTGTTTTCCATGACTGCATAAAAATTTTTAAAAACCAAAATATCTTAATCTTAAAATCTTAAGACCAGTCCTCTTTTTTTTTTTTTTTTTGAGATGGATTCTCACTTTCTCTGTTGCCCAGGCTGGAATGCAGTGGTGCAATCTTGGCTCGCTGCAACCTCTGTCTCCCGCATTCAGAGGATTCTCCTGCCTCAGCCTCCTGAGTAGCTGGGATTACAGGGTTGTGCCACCACGCCTGGATAATTTTTGTATTTTTAGTAAAGATGGGGTTTCACCATTTTGGCCAGGGTTGTCACAAACCCCTGACCCCAGGTGATCCACCTGCCTTGGCCTTCCAAAGTGCTGGGATTACAGGCGTGAGCCAACACATCCCATCATGATCCGTGTTGATTTTCTGTTCACAGCTGCTTCAATCTGTTGGTCAAAGAGTTTGCATCAGAGAGTCAACTGTGACCTAACTAGAATTTGCAGCATTTGGGGGAAGGTTTCTGGCTAACCAAGCTCACTCCATAGTGACTTCTGGCTCTTAGCATAAGGTAGAACGCTGGTAATAGCTTCATCATTTGGTTTATATCTGCTGCTCTTCAAGGGGACATGTGTGTTGCTTACGTGGTGTTAAAGCAACAGTGGTAATCCGGGAACCCTCAGGTGACTTTGTCATAATGCAGCCCCTCCAGGAAGAGCATCATATTCAGGATTCATCAAACTGAGATGACTAATTTGCTGCTCTAGTTGGACTTCTCACCTTTCTGCTTTGAAATTCAGGGGACACAATCATTCCTGCTCTAGATGTTGAAAGAATTCTGTGGATACCTACGGACTGGCCATGCTCTCAAAAGGCATTTTGCCTCAACCAGGGATGTAGTCACTCTTTGTGACTTGACATTGGATTTGTGAGAATCTGGATCACAGTGTCATCATCCACTTTTTCTCAGCCTCTGAGGTTTTGTGGGCTCCGTTTCTGACAGTAGACATTGTAGGACAGTAACAACTGAGGTGCTACTCACATTTTTGTAGGATTTCTTCCTGTCTCTCCAGGAAGAAGATGGAATCACAGTCACACCTTGTGGCTCAGTGGAAATGTACAATGGTCCAGATACCTTTAAAAACTACACAGAAACCCAGGGTGCTGTGTCTTGCACACCCCTGGCTTCATCATTTTTGTCCCATCCCCTATCACACTGGCTTTTAAAATTCTTGCAGAAGTCATGGCTCTTTATTCTTTGGGTATATGTACCTTTCTCAGAGTCTTAAATTTCTCTAGACCTAAACATGAGTAATTCACTTGGACCCAGGTGGTTCCTGGGCTGCATAATCCCTGCATATTAGCTAGAAAAGGCTCTTGGTTCTCTTGCTTAGCAAATAGCTGGACTGGGCTGACCACATTTCCTTCCTGCTCTGAGAGCCTGTGACAGCCGCCTTCTCCAAAAGTCCTCCAGGCTGTCCCTTTCCTTTCCCACAGGCTACACTGTGAGGTTGCTCTTAAAAGTGCAGAGTCACTTGATTTGCATTCCTTTCTTCATTGCCCTGATCGTGATTTCTAAACATTGATCTCTGCACTCGCTCCTCACTTCTTAAATTCTCAGTAGGACTCTGGGGGCTCCTCAGGCAGTCTGTTTAGAGCTGCTATAACACAGGCATGTTCTAGACTTTATCTTAACTATAAATGTCACTAGAATAATGAAAATCTAACAAAGGAAATAGAGTTTAGATAGAGGAACAAGAAGATAAAAAAGTCAAATGAATAATTGGAAAATGAACCCCTTTGACTAATGTATCTGGAAGGATAGTTATCTTGTTAACTAATCCATCATTACTAGTCCTCAGATTGAGCCACCAGGTTGATTCACTTGGGAACATAAGGAAGAAAAAAAAAAACCCAAACCCAAATAAAAACTAAACCATATTATGATAGAGCCACAGTCAGACCCCTACCCGTGAGAACTGTCACATCAGCTTGCTGGCTGTAAACTAACTGTCCGGTAGAATTGAATGTATAGGCCATAGGAGGAAATCTACAGGAAATAGGATAGTAGAATCCATTTTAATCAGAAGCCTGATAATCAGAAAGCTAAACTTCCATGGAAAGGCAGATAAATGTGAAAGAAATTAGTAAGTCACTTATTTTATAAATGACCTCCAGAATATTTTATAGGATTAACATGGTACGATTTAGCTTAACTCATTCCGGGAAATTGTTTATCATTTTCTACAATAAGAATTGATATTTTAAATTATTCAATTTAATGATTTTTAAAAGTACCTCTTCCAGTAACCTCTTTCTTTGGTTATTGGCATTGCATGCATGAGAAATGTATAGTTAATCAGAAAAGCACATTAACTGTACTACTTCACTCCTTAATTGTCCTTGATACACAACATGCAAATGTGTACAGTTGGCTCTGGTAGCCAGTGTGGAAAGTGGTGAAGCTGCTTAAAGGCTGTATTTCCCTCGGGCAAGTCACTTTTATGTTCTGAGTCTTATTCTCCTCATCTTTATAATGCTCTGCGTTTTGTTCACAAGACAGTTGTGGGATTAAAATGGGATACGCTATACGAAAGCTCATCATAAGCCTCACTGTGCTAAACATACCACGGTCGCGGCCTATCATGTTAATTCATCTTGTCATCAACCACAGGCGAGCCTTGGCCATGAGCTTGCTCTGTGAACATGGCAGTGGGAATCAGGGAGCTTGGGTTCCTGTCCTAGAGGCGCTGTCAACTAGCCGTGTGGACCTGGAGCCCCAGTTTTCTCCCTGGGTCTCAGGTTCCTCAGCAGAACAGGTATGGGGTCAGTTGATGTCCAAGGCCTTTCCAGCCCTGATATTCAACGCAGAGCCATATAATCTGGAGTACTTATCTTAGAAACTTCTAAAAATACAGAACTTTCTCTCCCACTATGAAATCTGGCTGCAGTAGGACTGAATCAACTGCTGATGAGGCTTTTTCCTCCAGCCCCGTAAGCTTCTGACTTCGTTAGGAACCCACATTGCTTCCAATTTCTGGTGTCTGCTGCCACCTGCTGGTTAACTTCCATAAAGCAGCTAAAACCTAGGGAAATAAAGAGAACTGCTTTGCCTCTTGTGGTTATAGAGTGATTAGGTCACACTGAGTCACCGATAGGCATCTACCACTGATGGGGACTTGGAGTACTTACCCCAGGGATGAGATACATATGTGCTGTGGGCTGTCGTGGAGGAAATAACTGAGGTCTATCGGTCTTTATATCTACCTCTAATTTGAAAATTGCAAAGCGGTTGGCCAGGGTTCTAATCTGTTTTCTCGTGGGGTGTGTTTACTCTTCCAGCTCTCTGAGTCCTCCTCATCCTGCTCTTCCATCCATTCCATGGACACAAATTCCTCAGGGATGTCTTCCTTAATCAACCCCCTCTCCTCGCCTCCGTCCTGCAACAACAACCCCAAAATCCACAAGCGCTCTGTCTCGGTGACGTCCATTACCTCGACTGTGCTGCCTCCCGTTTACAACCAACAGAACGAAGACACCTGCATCATCCGCATCAGTGTGGAAGACAACAACGGCAACATGTACAAGAGCATCATGGTGAGGAGCAAACCCCGACCCAGGCGCGGGTCCCCATTTGGATTGTGTGTCTGTGGGCTGCTCAGACCACGCTCCCTTAGTATGCACACGCAGCGTTAGCATATACATATCTGCATTCACACAGAAGGGCCGTGTGTAAACGCCAGGCCTCCTGGGCATAGATGCTGAATGGTGTATTTATATAAAATATACATACGTATATATGTACGTGCAATACGTATAGGATATAATTTCACATGTTAAAAAATGCTAAAACTTACTCATTCAGGTCAGTTATTTCCCTTTTCAAAGTTATTAATTTGGGTGGCTGTGTAAGTGTGTTCAGGGGGTGCCACTGCTTCACACATTCTTGGAGCCTTCCTGTGGAGCTGTATGTCTGCTTTATAATTGCATTTCCACACATTCTTAGCAGCGTACTCCCCTGATGGCAGACTTTTATCACTTGGTCCCTTGGATCAAGCCTAGTTAATAACGTGGATGATCGAGCTAGAAGTACAGTTTGGGTTGATGAAGAACGATGCTTATATATAAATGAGAGTGACCTTTTTAAGCTTCTTGTAACAACTGTGTTTCTGAGGGCAATTGTAAAACTATTTGTAATAATGGCAGTCTTTTGGGAATACACACAGAGCCTCTCGTGGCGATAACCTTGGAAATGTGAGGTCTGGTATGTTTATCACAGGAATATAAACTCCTTAGTTTATGGGAGATAATCATGTGTTGGAAATCACATTATCCTTTGCAGCAAAATCCCACAGCTAATTCCACATCTCTCCTCATCGTTATCACTCTCGCCTTTGAAGGCACAGTGAGTGCTTACAAGCTCAGGTCTGAATATGACGTAAGTGATATGGAGGCTCCACAGAAAAGCTTCGCCAAAGCATTTATTGAATCAACAAAACAGCAACAAGTGATTGCATACTGGTCATTGGACCAGGCTTTGGGGATAGGGAGATGAGTGAGACATTTCTGTCTTTAAGGAACTTTTAATCAGAAAGGGAGATCACAAAGCATTATTCACAAGGTACTAAATAATAGAGTCAAGACCAGGTCGTAGGTTGCGCTTGCTGTCTGAGCATCGGGAGGGTAGTTAGCAGAAGATCCTCTGCCCCTGCCTGAGCTTCCTCCTTCCCCAGCAGATGGGCTGCCTCTGTGAGAGTCACCTCTAGGCTAGCCCCTTCCTGTGGCCCTTTCTGTTGCACCAGCTGATGCCACTTACCTTTCATGAAAATCCTGCCAGCCCGTGTCACAGGCTTATTCTGGAGAGACGACACACTGCTCTTGTGCCCTCATTCTCATCGTCAGGCCTCTCAGCAGAAAGTCTGCTCCACGGGAAGTCCCTCTGTGAAATGTATTATGCTGTGTGCCATTGACCAGAGGATGGAAATAAATCAGTCTGGTTCAGGCGAGACTAGCAGTTCACAAACTTTTTGTTCTCAGGACCCGTTTCTACTCTGAAACAGCATTTAATATTCCTAAGAGCTTTAGACTATGAGGATTCTATCTGTTGATATTTACCACATTAGATATTTAAACTGAGAAACTTTCAAAATGTTAATTCATTTGAAATAGCAATAAGGAACACATTGCGTGTTAATGTAAATTCTATTTTTTTCTAAACATTATTGAGATGAGTGGCATTGTTTTCCATTTTTAGTCTTCTGTAAGTCTGTTAAAATCTGAGTGAGACTGCTCTGTTTTATTTTTGCTTTTTCTGTGAGGACAGGGTACTGAGGAATACAGTGACAGCCAGCAGAGCTGCAGTTAGAAACCGCAGGATCGGTTTGTGCTAAGTGCCAGTACTTGCATCCACCATAGCTGCTGCAGTATCCGTGCACATGTCAACACACAGAACAGACAGCCAGCCTCTCAGTATTACTGCAACATCATTTTCATCTCGTGGATCCCCTCACGGACTTCAGGGGCCCCGTGGGCTGCAGATTTCACACTGAGAACAGGTGGCCTAGGAGACTTGCTCTGTAGCAGCAACTAAAATCCCTGGAATCCAAGGTCCTTCCATGAAAAGTAGGAGAAACATCAAATTACCTCCTCAGTGACCACGGAAACATGTCTTCCACCACTGTACCCCTCACTCTTTCGAAGTGACCTTTCTCTCCATTACGTCAGTCACAGAGTCAGTCTCCCCGAGATCCCTTACAAAGGGAATGCAGTATTTCCGGTCACAGGAGAGTCAACGAAGGTGACACAAAGCATCCTTCAGTACTGCGCATTCGTACAGCAACCGCTGGCCCCGGGTGGCGGTGGAGCACTTGAAATGGGAATGCTCCAAATTGAGATGAGCTGTGGGGGAAAAAGATTGAACACTTAGTACAAAAAAGTAAAATATCTCATTAACAATCTTTGTATTGATTATATATGCTGATGTAATATTTGGGGTGTTTGAATTAAATACAGCATTTTTTAAAAAAAGTTTTAATTGGGACCACTAGAAATTTAAAATGAAACATGGTTCATATTCGATACCTGTGAGTGCTGGTTGTCTGTCGGCATGAGGATGCATGCTGTAATCATGCGGACTGCTCACTGTAATCATCGGTTCAGTTCAGTGTCGCTCTGATGGCACCAAGTAATACACACCCATGGGAGAGCCTTGGCCATCTTGTCCTCATTTGGACATACCTGGGGAAGTTGAAGGTGAGGAAGATGGAGGTGGCCTGGCTGTTTCATGTGACTTACCCCCCTGAGCCTGACAGGCATCCCCTGAGGGGAGGTCTTCTCCTTTAGCTTTCTGCTTCTAGTCCAGTGTGACCCAGCTTCGGGAGTATTTTCTTTATACTATCGAAAACCGTATTTTCCTCATTTAGAATTTTGTGTGCACCTATTTTTCCCCTGTAAATGAATATGCCAGATGTTTTGGGAACAGACAAGCGAACAAGATCTTTGCTGCTTACAAGGATCCCTTTGTAATGCACGTTGTTTATGGAATCGCAAATACCAGCTGCTGCCCCAGATCAGAGCGAGGCGTCCAGGCACTGCCATGCCCGGGCTCACAACGGCAGGTTCTTGGAGCGAATGAGACTTCTCTTTGTGTGGAGGGGAGTCGTGGGGGGGCTTCCTTTCTGTAGTCCTCTTGCCTCCTCGGGAGAATAGCTTTTGTTTTTAAGTAAGAATAATCTGAATTTTCATTCCCTTCTTTCAAATTTAAAGAAATCCCCCAAGGGTATGGTACTAAGTCAGCTTTCTTTTCGTGTTGCTCTGGACACCCTGTAAATGGCTGGCAGGCAGAGAGCTGAAGGGAAGGACGTCAGAATTGGGATGAGGGAAACCTTTAACTTGTGCTTTTAAAACACTCAGAGCTGATGTTGATCGAAGCATAATTTGCATGTAATTACATATACAGATCTTGTTTGATTCTTCGAGAACTACATATATCTATGTAACTCCTACCACAAATCTAGATAAAGAACATTTCCATCCCACCGGCTGGATTCCCTTGTGTTCTTTCCTCTTAACCTAGAGGTTCCTTTTCTAATGCCACAGATGGGGTTTTCCTTTTTTTTGGAAGGAATAGACTCCACTGGTGTGTAACGTTTTGTGTCAGGTTTCTTTTGCTCAAGACGATGTTTGTGAGATTCGTCTGCATTGCCATGTGTGCCAGTCCTTAGCTCCTTTCCGTTGCTCAGCAGGATTCCATTATGAATATACGACGATTTATTCTCTTTTCCTGTTGATGGAGATTCAGACTGATTCTAGTTTTTAGCTATTGTGAATAAATCTGCTATGAATGTTTGACACAGACATATATCCACAAGCCCTTCTGTGGACAGACGTTTTCATTCCGCTTGGGAAGTGCCTGGGAGAGGGACTACTGAGTCACAGGGTCACCTGAACTTTTTGAAATGGTCAGTGCGCAGAACTGTGACTGTTTTTATCCCGTGGGTTGTAGTGACCAGTGCCATAGGAGCAGTTCAACGTGGGAGGATAATTTTTGGCCAGGACTAATGAGGCTTCACATTTCTCACAATTCCCTTGTATATATTCTTTCATGGGATCTTCAGCCAGTGTGGAGGAGACAGGCAAGGAAAGTCTCTCCAGTTGAATAGCGGATGATGCTATGGCTCAGAGATTAGGTGGCTTGCCCATCGTCTGTGGCTACTAAGGGCAGAACCAGGACTAGAAACCGGGGATCCTGGCTCTTGGTCCAGTTCCCATTCCATGAATTTGTTCTTCTTGGAAAGGCATCACAACACAAGACAGCAAGAATGAGAGGGTCTGGAGAACTCGCTCAGGAAAGGCAAAGCTAAGTACTTTACAAACCTGTTCGTTGTCTTTGCAGTTGACGAGCCAGGATAAGACCCCCGCGGTGATCCAGAGAGCCATGCTGAAGCACAATCTGGACTCAGACCCCGCCGAGGAGTACGAGCTGGTGCAGGTCATCTCGGAGGATAAAGGTGGGCATCTCCAAGACAGGCGCGTTCCTTCTCAGGGCGGGGGGCCAGCCCATGTCCACAGCGCTCCCATTTAGAAGGCAGAACGTGGATACATATTGTTTTATTGGGACCCAGTGGTGGCTTTTGATAGTGCAAGGATGAACAACCGTGCCATCACCTCGCTTGTAGAATTAAGCATCTCAAACCACTCCGTGATTCCTCAGCTCTTGTCTTTCCTGTGATTTTGCTGGGCATTTCTTCTGCCCAATCTTTCTGAGCTCTTCAAACATTTTTCTAGGAAGAAGTCTCTCCCTATGCCAGGAGGCAGAGGGCAGGGGAGTCTGTTGGCCATCTTCGGTGGCCATACACCTCCTTCACCCAAGCATGTGTTTACAAATTGTGTGTGAATCTTTAGCAGTTCCTATAATTTCTCATCATTTCAATTAATCAGTTATGAGAGGTATTATCTTTATTCATAATCAATTTAAAAATAAGACAGACCTCTAACTTGAAGGTTATTTACCTCACATTTATTGAGGCAAAGAATTGGTCATCGATGAACAGCTTCAGTATGCTTGGGAATGTGGTATTTAAAGAAATCTCTTTTATGAAAGACTTTTTGGGCAAATAATCACCCTTGCATGTAATCACCTGCTGATAGGAATTTGGGGTGGTGTTTGCTGAGCGAAGGAAGCAGGCTGGGAGATAACTCCTCTGTACCTCGTCACTTCACAGTGACTGTCACGATAGGTCTCTTCTCCAAGGGAAGAAGGAATAGCAAATACTCTTGACCGAAGCCAACCCTTTCTGCCGCCAGACCCCAGAATGACCATTCCATTCACCTTAAGTGCTCTGCTCACCAACAATCAGTGGCCTATCAGTGAGAAGCATTCCACAGGCTAGGCCGTGGGACCCACATGGCACCCAGGGCTCTAACGGAGAGGGGCCGAAATTAGAATACTACCTTCTCCCAGAGATTAAAAGCTACAGCCTGTGGGGAAATTCTTTTTCAGCTTCCTCTTGGAAGTTTTCCCATTCACTCAGCTGAACCTTAGGCTGTGGGGTAGCACTTTCTCAGTTATAACCTTTTAATGTAGTTATCGTTACAATTCTGAGCCTGAAAGGTGGTCTTACATTGTACCATTTTGCTTACAACACAGGACTAAGGTGAAGCCAGGGGGTCTAAAGGTCCAGGAGTCTTGAGGGGTAGCCTGGACCCAGCACTGCCCACCCGCGGTCTGGTCCTAAATGCAAGCTGCTGGACCCGCTGGGCCTTGGTCCTTAATTAGAGACAGTACCCTGTTGGTTCCTCATGCATCACAGGGCGATTCTGAAGATAACAGGAAGTCACGTACCCGAATGTGGGGAGCTGAGTGATATATAACTGTGAGGCCTATTCTTACTGACCCGTGCGTATGTGGGCAGCAGCGTGGGCCATGTTGAGGGCGTTGTTCTCCACTGAGGCTTTGTGCACAGAATGTACCAGAGTCACTTGGAACCTGCTCGTCTCAGTCTTGCTGTTGGATCTCAGTGTTTGACGTTTACTTAAGACTCACTTTGTACAGTTTTACACCTCTGGTTGCCTCCCCCACACCACTACCACAAAGTTAGACTTGCACATTTACCTCTTTTTATTCTTTGTTTTTTCAAATACTCATTACACTTAAGTGCTAAATACTGTATACCTTCTTGTGGTGATTCCTCAAGGATCTAGAAATAGAAATACCATTAGACCCAGTAATCCCATTACTGGGTATATACCCAAAGAATTATAAAATCATACTACTATAAAGACACATGCACATGTATGTTGATTGCAGTATTATTCACAATAGCAAAGACTTGGAACCAACCCAAGTTCTCATCAATGATAGACTGGATAAAGAAAATGTGGCACATATACACCATGGAATACTATGCAGCCATAAAAAAGGTTGAGTTCACATCCTTTGCAGGGACATGGATGAAGCTGGAAACCATCATTCTCAGCAAACTACGCAGGAACAGAAAACCAAAACACTACATGTTCTTACTTCTGAGTGGGAGTTGAACAGTGAGAACACATGGACACAGGGAGGGGAACACAACACACTGGGGCCTATTGGGGAATGGGGGTTCAGGGGAGGGAGAGCATTAGGACAGATATCTACTGTAGGTGATGGGGTGATGAGTGCAGCCAGCCACCATGGCACATGTATAGCTATGCAACGAACCTGCATGTTCTGCACATGTGTCCCGGAACTTAAAGTATAATTAAAAAAATAAATAAATAAAAAATAAAAGTGAAGCTGGGTGCAGTGGTTCACACCTGTAATCCCAGCACTTTAAGAGGCCAAAACAGGTGAATTCATCTGACGTCAGGAGTTTGAGACCAGCCTGGCCCAACATGGTGAAACCCCATCTTTAAAAATGTGAAATAATAACAATAATTAGCTCAGTGTGGTTGTTGGCAACTGTAATCCCAGCCACTCAGGAGGTTGAGGCAGGAGAATCACTTGAAACTGGGAGGCAGAGGTTGCAGTGAGCTGAGATTGCACCACTGCACTCCAGCCTGGGCAACAAGAGCGAAACTCCATCTCAAAAAACAAACAAACAAACAAACAAAAAAGGGAAAGAAAATATAGGTGAGTCAAAATAACTTTGATGATTTCATATTACACTTGGAACAATCCTTGTTCAAAAATTGCAGATGTCTAGTTGGGAATCATTGAAGTTGAAAGGAGTTTAAATGTTAAAAGATACGGAGGAAGGGAAACATTACACATTGAGGACTGTTGGGGCTTCGGGGAGAGGGGAGGGAGGGCAGTAGGCCAGATACCTAATGCACGCAGGGCTTAAAACCTAGGTGATGGGTTGGTGGCTGCAGCAAACCACCACAGCACATGTATACCTGTGTAACAAACCTGCACGCTCAGCATATGTATCCCAGAACTTAAAACAAATTTTAAAAAAGAAGATACACACTTTTTACTTGGGGAAATAAAATACTGGTTTGATGGGATTACTTCAAAATATGTTTCAGTATTTCAAGTAGAATTCTGGGATGCTGTAGATTTTCTGTTTTCTCCATGCCATTGGACTCTTAGTCTTTGAGAAAATCTGCATACTAGGGTGGAAAATGGACCACAGGAGACGGGAAACCCGAGTTTTCCAGTCCTGCTGCTCGCTGGCTGCAGGCTTCGGAATGTTTGCTAACTTTTCTTGGTCTCTGTTTTCTACTCTGTTTTTTTTCTGCTTTAACATTTTCTATTGGAATGTTTAATTCATGGAATGAATTTCTAAAATCTTATTTGTACTAATTTTAAAAATTGGGATTGAGAAGTGGGAATTCAATTTTGGGGGGAAGTGGTGATGATCACTGTCTGGCTCAGGTCACGGTCCAGAGGCAAAGGGCTGTAGCCCCTGTCTCGTGTCTGGGCAAGGTTTATACCTGCCGCTGTCAGGGCTGGGCTGACCTCTGCAAGGTAGCCACCTTCTCTTTTCTTATCTTTTTCAGAACTTGTGATTCCAGACTCAGCAAACGTCTTTTATGCCATGAACAGCCAGGTGAACTTTGACTTCATTTTGCGCAAAAAGAACTCCATGGAAGAACAAGTGAAACTGCGTAGCCGGACCAGCTTGACTTTGCCCAGGACAGCTAAACGGGGCTGCTGGAGTAACAGACACAGCAAAATCACCCTCTGAAGGGAGGGACCCATGGCCCCTTGTTTGCTAAAGGCAGAGCGGGGCTGAGAACAGGCTGTGGTGATTGCAATTACCATCCAGTGTTCAAGGATCATGGGTGAAGTCAGCAGATATTTATTCAGTTCCTGTGGTGTGCAAAGCACTATGATAGGCATTGTGGGGAAATTGGAAGTGAATTTGACATGAAGAGGGTGAACGATTCACTGATTCTCTGACTTATTTCAGACTAAAATGCAGAATTACCCACACTTAAAATATATATATGCACACATGTTTGGTATGTATGTGTATATATATAAAAATATGTAAGAGGGACTTTATGGGATATTATGGACTATGGAAAACCAAATTTGCACAATGGCCTGGGAAGTTGAGGTCACTTTTTACAGGGAAATAGAAGAAACTGAGAACCTAGTCTCATATTCTTCCGAGTAAATGGAGTCAGTCCTGGGAATAGAGAGTGTCCTTTGTGCCAGTATTACAAGAAGCCCAAACTTTATTTTTATAAAGGGAGAGGATGACTTTCTCAATCAAGTGCCACCAGATAAAACAACTGCAGAGGCTGGAACTGCCACAGGCTGCATGAAAGGCCACTTTGGAAGGGGTTTGGATGAGCCAGTGGCCTTCAACCTCTGCCTGCATCCGCCACTTTCTGCTACCCCAGGGAGGCCAGGAGGAGCTTCGGAGGCCCATCGCCCCACTGGCCTAGCCATCACAATGCCTCTGGAAGTGCCAAGCTCCTGAAACAAACTCATTTCAGTTTCTGGCAACCCCTTGTATTTCTGTTTCTCCCTTAAAGAACATATCATAATCATTGCACAAATAACGATGTTCTTTGGTAACGTAGCCAGAAAAGAAAGCGTGAAAGAACAGTGACTTATCTGGACTCTTATCTGTCTTGGAATGTCACTATTTCATTGCCTTCTCTGATTGCCTTTTGCATGTAAAACTATGTGTCTGGAGTCTTTGGCCATCTGGATCCAAGTACCTCTATATTATGTGCAATTTGTTCCTCAGGTGTGGAAATTTCTACTGCGGTTGACATTTGATCATTTTGAGCCTGTGAAAGATTTCTGAATGGTGATTGCCCTGTTAGTAGCCCCTCAAAAGATGTTCCGTGCTGATAACAGCATTCTATTTTACTTATTAACTTTTATAGCATTACTGTGCCTAGTCATGAGGAAAGAGATGGGGCTGCACATATTATCTGAATCATTTCTCAAAGAGGTACATTCTTCCAGATGGAATCAATAACTTTTTTTGTTCAGGTTCCCATGCTTGCTATCACAGTATGACTGCTAAGCGACATTTTTGTCTCTCATAACACCATCACACTCTTCCTTCCAAGTCTGAGCTGTGCTAGGGCTTGAACTAAAAGCCATATGTGGAATATTGACATGTGTAAGAAGCACTTTCAGAATGTTGTCCCTCAAGAAATAATTCTCAAAATGCCAGTTTTTATTCCAAAAATAAAGAGAACAAACCCAGAATATGGAGTGCACATTGTAACATGGAGCTACTTTCCCCCTAATCTCATAATACAGCTCCTAAAAGTTGTGTGGGATATGTGTTATGTGAACAGCCATGTGAATTCCGCAAGAAACACCAGGGAAAGTTTAGAGGTTTGTGGCAATGGACCGAAGAGTGGGCCAGGAAGCCCTCCGATTTCCTTTGGTCTTTCCAGGAGATTGGGCTACATGTTGTAAAGACAGCGACTGGGTTTCAGCTAGTCAGAAAGCACTTTGTTTTCAATGCTTGTTCAATTTGTGCTTCTGTGCTTGGAGGAGAGATGGCCAGGGTGGCAGCCCTCATGCAGACTGAAGCATTTGTAGCCTCAGCCCGGCATTCTTGGTGTGAAGGTAAGAAAATATAAAACCGTTGGCCTGTTTGAGGGTGTGGCTACCAAGACATACATGTTGTGCCCCTGTGCTCACCCTGTGTATTTATACTGTATATGTAGAGTCTAGATTTATATACTGCAATGTAATATATATATATATATATATATATATATATATATATATATATATTTACCTTTTTTAAAGACAATGGAAATTCCAAGTAGATAAAACTTAGCCTCATTTATTTAATGCCACTTTGAATGTCTTAAATTGGTTTCCTGGTGGACAGCCGGGTCATGATTCTAGCTGCTCGCATGCTTGTCTTTCTGCGTCTCCATTATCTGTTTACCTTTTGGTTAAACTAATAAACTGGTTTGGGACTTGGCTGGCATGTGCTGCCAGACCCAAAGGGATTGTATGTGGATTATTAACCAGGTGGGTTCTGGGTTACAGGTGTGTCGGCAAGCTTTTGGGAAGCCCACTGGATGGGTTGGAGAAGCACAGGGAAAGCCAATGGCAGAGTTCAGAGGGACCTCCCAACTGGCAAGTGTCAAGAGCCTTTGGAGGAAAGAATGGTGTCCTTAGGAAACTGCAGCCGGAAATGATGCTTTTCCTAGACTGCTGTTCTTACTGACGGAGTCTCGCTCTGTCACCCAGGCTGGAGTGCAGTGGCGCAATCTCGGCTCACTGTAACCTCCAACCCCCGGGTTCAAGCAATTCTCCTGCCTCAGTCTCTCAAGTAGCTGGGATTACAGGTGCATGCCACCACACCCAGCTAATTTTTGTATTTTTAGTAGAGATGGGGTTTCACCCATTTGTTGGCCATGCTGGTCTCGATTTCCTGACCTCATGATCCACCCACCTTGACCTCCCAAAGTGCTGGGATTACAGGCATGAGTCACCGCGCCTGTCATGGGGACACTTAATAAACTCCAACTTAGAGTGAGGGTCCAAGTTAGCATTGTGTCGCTTTTCTGAGGGCCTTTCCCCCCATTTTGTGATGGATACCACTTCGATAATTCTTGAACCCTCCCATGGTGCCCTGGAAGCCAGGGGGCCTCTGTGGAGGAAGGAAAGGCATTCCCAAAGAATTGCATTTGAAATCCTTTTAAATTAATCCGTGTAGTTTCCCCAAAGGCATTAGGTCTGAGGCCAGCTTCACTGAACAGATGCACAATATTGTCATTTATCATGCTATTAAAAAGTTTCCAGAATTATTTTCCAAAGGATTCCTAAAGGGATCCAAATTATCGAGTGTTCTGTGCCCTTCTGGAATTTTTAGAGAAAGCCAAGTAGATGTTTTAAAAATAGGAAACTGGTAATATGGGGAGGGGCCGGAAAAAAGGGAATTTTGTCTTTGTTACTTGTTTTTTCAAGATCATTCTAAAAACCTGTTTCCCTTGTTTGGCCTTTTTCTAGGAACTGGGCCTGGGGACATTTTGCCTGAAGGAATATTGTCTTAAACCTGTCTTCTCTGGAGCATTTGTAAGTTCTTCTTGCAGCACAGGACCATTAGGAGGCATGCAATATTGCTTTATGTGTTCCGATTTCAGTGGGATTGAGAACCTCTTTTTCTGTAGATGCCTACATTTCCACTAGAAGTTATTTCCGTTGTGTTTTGCATTGCTTTTTCCCCCTAGATGCTCTCCTAAAATTAAATACCTTTGGAAGGGATGTACTGAGCTAGGCTAGGCTGGACTGAAGTAACAGAGCAGGAAATCTCAACAGCTTAAGACTGACTTTTATTTTTCTTTCATGTGACAGTGTAATGCAAGTCAGGAAACTGCTTAGTAGATCCAGGGAGCTTCCATCTTGCAACTTTGCCATCTCAGTTTTTCTCTTCTAGTCACAGTGATGGTAAAGAGAGCAAGGAGAACTTGCAACTGTTCCCAGCTGCCTTAGACCAAAGCGACACGTGTCGCTTCCATTCATAGCCCATTGGCCAGTCCCCGGCTCCAGTGAGAGTGCAGGGGAGCAGGGAGATGCAGGAGGAACCCGGAGGAGTTGATGCACACGACTGCCTCTACCACCGAGGGGTCGTGCCTTCTTGCTAGGGTGCATGGGTCTGTTAATCGTTCACAGTCATCAGAAAGTGTTTGGAAGAGACGGCAGTGAGGACTTGAGATGGGGCTGCACAGAGCAAGGGAAGAGTTGAAGAGAGATGCTGAAAGGAGAAAATACTAGAAAGAACAGTTCAATTTTGTCTGGAATTAGCCTTGATCTTATTTTTTTATTTTATTTTTTGAGACAGGGTCTCACTCAGGCTGCAGTAGCACGACCTCAGCTCACTGCAGCCTCTACTTCCTGGGCTCAAGCCGTTCTCCAGCCTCAGCCTCATGAGTAGCTGGGACTACATACACAAGCCGCCAACAGCTGGCTAATTTGTTTTAAGAGATGTGGTCTTGCCATGATGCCCAGCCTGGTCTTGAACTCCTGAGCTCAAAGTGATCCACCTGCCTTGGCCTCCCAACGTGCTGGGATTACAGGTGTGAGCTACCGCACCCAGCCAATCTAATTTATTTTTAATTTTTAATATACAGCCACTCACCAACAATATATGTTCTTCTGATGTGGTTCCTACTTGGATGAAACTAGTAGCTACTTTACAGATGTATGTCAGGTCAAAAAAAGAAACCTCGGAAATGTAAAGAATTTGCACAGAAACCACCAGATCAAGTAGAAGCCAGGCAAATTAATTATTTTATACTCAGAATTCGGTAACCATTATTGGGTGTGGTTTCTCAACTCCTCTACCCAGAAACCTTTCGTGGAAGCAATTTCTTATTTAACATTTCAAGTAGTCCCGTGTTTGTAATGTTTTCCTATGTGTTGCAGGCAACTTACAAGTCATGTAGTCAGTGGCCTGTTATTACAGATACGGGGCTGAGGCGCAGACCAGTTAAGTTGCCCTAGTTTAGGGACAGAGCTCCGGATCATCAGCCCCACTCTGAACCTATACAGTGGGCCGGGCACGGAATGGAGGAGGCTCTCCTGACAGACACCCCACAGCCTCCCGGAGCTGGAGAGAATCCCTGAGATATGCGGGCTCCATCCCAGCCTTCCCGTCACGTGAATTCACACAAACTGCCTCCCTCAGCTGGGCACCTGGTAAGTGTCTGAGGAACATTCTGCTGTGGGTCAGAGCACTGCTACCTGTTATCCTGAGCACCATTTCCATCCCATCAATGAGGAAACTGGGCCATAAAGATGATTATGTGAGTTAGCACCCAGCTGGACTGGAATCCATTTCTGATCTGTAGATTCAGATGTTCTCCAGCAAGAGAAACTCCTAGGAAAGGCACCAACTGACAGGAGTTAACAAAGGAGAAGCAGGTGGGACTGGGGCTTGCGTGGCATTGAGGAGAGCCAGTTTTAAGACCTCCCAGACCAGCCTCCCTGTAAGCCAGCTATCAGTATCCAAGTGCTTTAACACAGGCTTCTCACAAGTCTTTTTTATTCCTACCATTGTTTCATACCAAAGCATCATTTTGTGCTACAGTTCCAATTTCTGACACAAGAATGAAAGGCGTTACCAGTACCGCAACTTTAAAAAACAGACTGAATGATTTAAGCTGTTTCTGAATGGTTCCTGCCATATAAAAAGGCATGAGTTTTGAAATGGGAGAAGCATTCTAAATGAGACTGTTGTTGCTTGCTCCTTGATGTCTATTTCTGATCCTCGTTTATACAGTATCTAACAGCCAAGCCTCCAGCAATGCTGTATGAGAGTTTGCAGTATGACCAGCTGAATAATCAGTTTATGAGGTTTCACAGGGGAGACAGACATGGGTTAGAGGTACCAGTTTTACGTATCAGGCTGGGGTGTGTGTGTGTGTGTGTGTGTGTGTGTGCGCGCGCGCGTGCGCGTGCGCAAGAGTGAGAGATTAAAACATTAAATGTTACTGAGAAAACAAGAAACGAGCCAGATTATCCCCCAGCAGCTTGGAATTGGGTGCAGTTTTTGGGGCTCTGACAGCCTTGGTGTGATTCCCAGGCCACTTAGCACCTTGGGCAACTTGCTTTCCTTAGCTCTTTGCCTTAGCTGAAAGATAGTGATTAATAGTTCCTAATTCTTGAGATTCATGCTATATTCAACTACACAGCACGTGTAAGGAAAGCACGTTTCATTTTGGTGCATGATACGAGAGTTAACTGCTGTTATTCCTGGGAAGCTTCTAGCCTAAGTCACGTCTTCAAAGAAGCCCTCCAGCCTCCTCCCTGGATGAGCCAAATGGTCCAGATGTGAGACTCTTTGAGGTGGGGCTTCCACGTGCGGAACAGCACCCGGGGAAAAGCTGAGCCTGCCGCAGCTCCAGGGAGAGACTGGCTTATGGAGTTGGAGGGCATCCAGGGCTCCTGCAGCTTGTTCCATGGCCGCAGTCCTCAGCGGCTCACAGAGGGTTGTGGGCCCAGCGCAGCCCTCCTGGCTGGCCCTCAGGCTGTGTAGCATGGACTCATGCTGGATGGGCTGTGACGGGAGAGGCTGGTGCACAAGCACCCCTGGGCCGGCGTGTCCCTCTCGGGGCCTGAGATTGGCCACCACGCAGAGCTGGCAGCAATTCCCATCAGGGTTCCTGCTTTCTTGATTTCTCTCACCAGAAGCTCTGCGCCTGCTCCGTGGTCCTCCTGTCTGTGCCTGTCCACAGTCCCTGTGTCTTCCTACAGGAAGGGGTTCTCAGCTCTGGTTCCAGAGGCCCTGTCCAGGGACAACGGAGATGCTTGACTGTGGGTTACTGCTGTTCCCCCAAGCACCGGGGGCACTGGACATTTCACTTGTTCCTTTGCAAGCTGTTCAACTCAACACCTCAGCCTCTCCCATACTTGCAGACTTATAAGGACAAAATGGTTATTCTAAGGCCCAGGCTGTCACCATTTCCATTTCAAGCCTCCCTCCTCCACACTTTTCCCCACCGGCTCCCTGTCCTCTTCCTTGGCCTGTGCACTGGCATCCCCGTCTGCAGCGATGGGCTTGCATCAGTCTCTTCTCCACGCTCTTGCACCGCTCTCCAGGACTCTGCTGTGTGTGGTGCTCTGGAAGCGGCCTCTGTCCTCTCCCTTTAGATCCCCAACAGGCTTGCATCCCTCTGTCCCTTGCAGTCAGCTCTGCTCACAGTTTCCTTCCCTGTGCTACGCCTGAGCAATGATATCATCCCCTTCAAGTCTTCACCATTGATGCTAGTAATTTTTAAAAGCAGTTAAAACCCTTCAGGCCACACCATCTAAACACCTGGACAACTCAACTCCTGTCTGGGAGTCTGTCCCAAACTTCTCATTTCCTTTTGGGAGAGGAAACTTGCTGATTATTTTCTAAGCATCTAACAACAGAGAAAGAGCTGCCCACTCCACCTTCAAAATCAGATTCCTCCACAAGCAAGAGCCCAGACATCCACCCAGCCACCCCTAGAACGGGAAGCTCCCCCTCACCCAGCAAAGCCTCGCCAGGTCGATGGGGCCCTAGGATTGCTCAGGCATGGCAAGGTTATTAAAGCAGCTGTTCCAGAGGAAGCTAGGCTTGGGAACAACAGGGAGGGGCATAAAAACAAACTCCTCAGATTAAAAATAGAGAAGGCAATCCTCAGAGGTGCTTCTTCATTCCTTCCAAACTTTTCGAGGACAGATGGGAGGATGGATGGCTTTGGATTGGAAGCAACACAGCTGGTGTCACAGGGGCCACTGAGCCAAGATCGCCCAAGTATTAGCACATCTATGTGTGAAAGCAAAAACTAGGGCATTTCAGTATCACAGAGCAGAAAGCCAGCCACGCTTCTTCCCAACAGCGAAGTTTGATGGAGCCATTCCACCACTTACCTTGGAACCCCATTCAGTGTCTGACAAACTCCTCAGGCTGTTCCTGGGACAAGAGGGAGCACCGTTTTTCATGGAATCTTCGGTAATGTAACGTACTAAAATCTACCATTATTACTTCTCTCTTCTCCAAGCAGGCACAAAAACAGACTTCGGTGCTTGTCTCAGCTCCCTGCACTGGCTTAGCGGTGCGGACTCACAGGGAGGCCCCTCACAGGCTCCTCCTCTCCTGCTGGCCCTCCTCCCTGAGCCACATTTAACTGAGGGACAGCAGGTTCCTCTGAAATAATAAACATCACACAAAACATCACGTGGATGTGACAATTTTTCCAAAGCTGTCTGCTCGTAGTTTTCGGAACGTGTCACCCATTACATGCTATTTTCTTCTCATACAGCCAGCTTCATTTTAACTTGACTTTGTGATTATTTAACTCCTTAGTGAATGAACTTCTGTCAGGGAGCTCACTTCTGGATCCTTTCTTTCCTCTGTTTAGTTGGCTAGAATGTCTCAAGAGCATGTTATAGGAAGCCTCCTGGGAAGACATTTCTTCATTTTATAGTTACTAGCGGGAGGGATTTCCTCTAGCCGTAAGGGAAAAGCCCTAAGATTCCCACGTTTGTAGCTGAGTGGGAACATTTCTTGTTTTGGACATCAGCATTTTACTGGAAGCCTCTGTATTATCTGTCAAGAAGGTAACCAAACCTAGAATTCTCCCGGAAATGCTGGGCTCTGTGTTTGTGATGGGGCAGCCCACAGCAGCCAGCTGGAATGCCAGCGTGACAGCAGCTCCATCTAGTTTGCTGTCATCAACCTCAACACATGCCTAACTCTTCCGCCCTACTGAGTTCCCATGAATCCCACTTAGGTCCTTTCGTAGTCCTGCCTGGCAACGCCTAGCTAGACGCTTCTCCACCCACCGTGCCCAACCCGGCTCCCTCTTCTGAACTCCCATTCACCCTCCAAACACCAACCCAAATGCCACCTTCCCATCAAAGCTGCCCCAACAGTCCTCCTCTGCCCATTTTGTTCATCTCTGAGATAAAGGCATCCTGTCTGGCAGCTGCCTGCTCACGTTGCTCCCCTTTGGACTGTGGGCCCACACAGCACTAGAGACCTCACCTGCTCCTCTGAGCGTCTCGGTGCCCAGCACACAGTCTGCAGCAAGGCCGTGTTCACAGCACGATTTTTGAGATAAGAAGAAGCTTGATCTAAAAATTCAAGTGGTCACTGAGACCAACGAGGATTCTCTTTTTGTTGCTGCTCTTGTTTTCCCCAGGAAAAAGCCCTTCGACCTTGGACCAGTATCACAGTATCACAGTATCTTTTGACGAATGGATAGGCTGACCTGTGGCACAAAATGCAAGCTGGACACCTTCTTCCCACTGGGGGCCTCTCCTCCACCTTCCTACACCCTAGAATCCTTTTCAGCGTACACACCAGTACCCATCGGTCTAAAACAACCCTGACCGCACAGGAAGGGCAGCAACCACCCTCCCCTCGTTTGCCACGGGGATCACACGGCAGTGATGGTTCTGCCCGACCCTGGCATCCTTGGTCAAGGGCAGACCTGGGACTCTCTGTGGTGCTGGCCATTGATCAGTGACTGTGGAAGCAATGGACAATCATATCTTTGAGCTAAGTTTTTTTTTTAATTTTTCACAAAGAGCTCCAGAAGGCAAATAGTTGATCACTTCCCCACCCTGAAACGGCACAGCAAGACAGATGATGCAGGGTGCGGGGTGTCAGCTCTTTCTTGTTCTCCAGAGCTCCTGCAGCAGGTCTGAGTGAACCCCAACTGGGGCCCACGCAGTGTGTCCCCTGCAAAGTGCAGGTGTTCAGTCCACACACAGCAGCACCAGCACTGCTGATGTCACGGTTGTCTGCCCAGAAGATCCCACGTTAGATCCCAAGAGGAGTTCAGACAGGGTTTAGCCTCCAGAGGCAGAGAGCGGGTGACAGGGCCAGATGCAAAGGCCTCTACACTGACGACCTCACGTGACACTGCGAAGGTCAAATGTCTTGGCTTAGGACAGTTAATGAGGTCAGGGAACCTCTGGATTGCTGAAGAGATGACTTAAAAACAAAGTCACATCTGCAGCTCACAACGTTCACCAGGAAAAAACGCTGCTCGGGATCTGCAGGCTGAGCAGGGAGAAACAAGCCAGGCAAACAGAGCCAGAACTTTCTTCACAGTACAACAGTCCTAGTCTAAAATGCTAGAATTTAAGTCCAATGTCTTTTAAGAATGAGAGTTCTTAAATCTGTCAGACCAGCTGACAGAGAAACAGGAGAAAAAATTCTCTATTAAACAAAACAACACAAAAATCAACCCAAACTTCCTTCACCCTCAGCACCTCAGCAACCTCCCGCTTTGTTAAAAAAAAAATCATTAAAGCCATGCACACATGCACACACTCACATATGCAAACAAAAACCAGATACCCAAGGAAATCTTAGGAATCACTCACTCCCCAGATGCTCTTGACAGCTAAGTCTCCGCGGTACAATTGGAGTAGGGCGAGATCCCTTTCCTCGGTGTCCCGGCTTGCTGGTCAGTGGAGAATGGTATCCACAGTGAGTCAGGAAGGCAGGCCAGGGCTGGCGTCTGGTGGAAGGCAAGCTGCCTATTGTCCTAAACCGGGGATCCGCCCCTCACCTGGGAAGGTGAGGCTGCCGGGCTGCCTGAACTACCTATTTGCTGATGGGAAAGCTTGGTGATCATTTTCTTTAGACTCTGAGCCATGCTGTTTAACCTTAATGTGAGAATCAGTATCACATAGGCAGTGAACTGAAGAATTAGGTATCTGGCTGAAAGTTTATCTTACGTTTGTACACTAAGCTTGCATAGGCAGCACCACCTACCATGGGCTCTGCTCTGAAGGGCCCTCCCCCTGAGTCTTAAGTGTGAAGCTCAAGCTCTGGAGTGCGCACAGCCCCGCCGTGTGCCTGCATGGTGCGTGGGCACTGAGGAGGAAGGGTGCTTGTATGGGATGCCTGGGAGGGTTTTTCTGGAGACAGAAATTTACAGATTGAGGGCGTGAGAATGTACACTTGAGGAAAACCGCCATGATCTATACTAGGACGACAGATTGTGGAGTGGGAAGAAATTATGTAGTCCAACTCTGCATTTTACATAAAATCAATGTGTGAAGAAAGCAGAAAGGACTCTTTGGGGATATTTTCTAAGAAAGGGTGTCTGCCCGGGATTCTGATTCCAAGAGCTTCCCTGGTTGCTGGCCTCAATCAGTTGACCAGCCCTTTGTTTCCAACCAGGTTTCTTACCTCACATAGAGAATCATTTGTTTCAAAACAGTTCAGATCCCCCATCCACAGGCCTCCCTGCAGGAGCCTGGCTGGGAAAGTCAGGAGAATCAGATTGCTGAACCAGTATGTCCACACCCACTGCTCCCCCGGGCTCGGTGGAAGTCTGCAACATCTGTTTCTCTGCCTCATTCTAAAGACAATGTCTTCCCCATATTCTGCAAAATAAATAATTCAAAATATAATGAAAAAGCCAGGCAAGGATAGTTGCTGGCCTGAAAATGTGCTCTGTCTCTTAGCAGTGACTCATAAAACTCACACCTGCGTGCGTTCCCAGGCTAGGGGTGGAGAGGAGAGCGTGAGGCCCTGCAGCAGCACGCAAACCCAGAATGGGGCAGGAGGCACAGCCAGCCCTTGCCCTTTATATATTACATTTGTCTTTATAAATACAGCATCGTGACTCAGTGGCCATAATTTTTAAAAAGCCAAACATTGAGTTTTTCCCTCAAATACCTACACAAACTGTCAATTATCTACTGATTTATATCCACATGGCAAACTGGTCACCTCTATATGAGAGCTTCAGCCACCATGATGGTCACAGGCCAAGTCTCAACCAGACCCAAATACCCATCCCTATTGCATACAAGGACTATTTATAAAAAATCTACTTTGCAATAAGGTTCATTATAGAATTCTTTAAATAAAAAGCCAAATTAATATGACTTGAAGTGATTGATTCCCATCTCCCAATCACTGCATATAAAAGTTTTCAATGTCACATAAAATGGACAAACTAGACCAATAAAGGTTGTCCAGTTGGCTTGGAGTTTTCAAGGTCACATCTGTCACATAAAATGGACCAAGCAGACCAGTTAAGTGTGGTCTAGCTGGCCTGGCTGCCTTGACTACCCACCCATTTGCTGATGGGACAGCTTGGTGATCAGTCTCTTGGATAAGACTCCGAGCCACATTGTTCAACCTTCATGTGGGAATCAACGTCACATGGGTAGTGAACTGAGGAATTTGGTGTCTGGATTACAGTTTATCTTAACGGTTTCTAGAAAGCCTGTCTGTTAGCCATCTTGGGAAATCTGGGTTGAATTTCCTTATTTCCCTCCACTGTCAAAAATATATTAATTTCAATCTATCACATTAGATCACTTTCGTTAGATGACTGTGACCACTAAAAACAAAAAACAGAAAATTGGAACAAACACATGAATAGCCCTTTAGAAAAACCGAAGGATGTGCACCGATGTGGGTCACACTCCCAGGGAGACCTCACAGCTCGTCCCTCGAAGGCGCAGTGTCCAGGGAGGTTGGCGGTGGCAGGGCCTCCGTGTTCTTGGCATTGCTGTAGATGCGACTTTGCTTCCGGGACTTCCAGGCATGTGTCCTATCCCAGTCGGTGGCCACCGTCTCGTTGTCCCAGATGGTGGAGGTCTCCGTGTCACTCAAGTACCCCGGCTGGCCTGTGTAGTGTGTCGGGTAGATGAGCAAGGGTTCTGCAGAGAAGGCTTTCAGGTCCCTGGATTCATAATGCTCCTTGTATTCGGCTCTGAAAACCAGAAGGTGCCGGACACATGAGGGGGCGGAAAGACTCATGGAACAGGGACAAGGAGGGGAGGTTACCTCTTCCGTTGTCATGAGTTCGTTTCATTATTTAAAGTGTCACTGGTGAAAAGCCTTAGCGTACAAACACAAAGATTTCTTTAAAAGCTTTCCAAAGACAAGCTACCAAGCAGAAAGGTCAGGATATTTCTGAGGTATCTAGATAGACTAGTTTAAAAGATGAATTTCGAGGCTGGACACGGTGGCTCACGTCTGTAATCCCAGCACTTTGATGAGGCCGAGGAGGGTGGATCACGAGATGAGGAGATCAAGACTATCCTGGCCAACATGGTGAAACCGCATCTCTACTAAAATACAAAATTGATTGGCCGGGCGTGGCGGCACTTGCCTGTAGTCCCAGCTGCTCAGGAGGCTAAGGCAGGGGAATCGCTTGAACCCAGGTGGAGGAGGATGCTGTGAGCCAAGACCATGACACTGCCCTCCAGCCTGGGTGACAGGGCAAGACTCCATCTCAAAAAAAAAAAAAGGGATGAATTTGAGGTCTGACTCCACAAGTTAAAAAGTAAGCCCTGTTAGACCATAATGATACATAAACATGATCACTTTAAAAAAATGCCCTGCTCTTGAATTAATAAATAGGACACCCGAGAACCAGACAGAGGCAATAGGCTGTGCCGTGTGGAGGCCTGGACGCACGCATGCTTGGCTTTGTGCCCTAGCTCCCTGCTCCCCACTGAGGCTCCAGCAGGTGTAAAGGAGCCTCCCTCCCCCTCATACTCCTGTGAAGAGTATGAAGAGACATCTGAATTTAGTAATTTCTTTTTTTTTTTTTTTTAGGGGATAGGGGTTTGACATCCATGTTTCTGCCAGGACACAGAGACTCTGACATGTTATATACAAGAGAACAAAGAGCTCCACTTTTACTGAGGACAAAAGATAAAATGAACTGGAGGCAGCACAGGAAATCTCAACAGCTAAAATGAAGACAATCTGCTGAAAAGATCATCCAGCAACTGAGAGAAGGGGCCAAGGTCAGAGCCTGCGCTGCTCCATTAATGAATTTAGGAGTCATTCATTGATGATTCAGGAGCTGCTGTTATGTGTAGCTGCTGTTATGTGTAGCATTTGGACTAGGCTCTAAGGACACAGAGGCGTAAGACTGTTCCTGCCCCAAAGGGTTTGTAGTTTATTGGGGAGACTGACCGGTAAACCAATCATTGCTACACCTTTTGCTAAGAGCTACGTCAGGGGAAGCTCCTGGGCTATGGGAGCCCTGAGCATCACAGTGCCTTCTTCCATTGACATCATGCTCAGGTATCACGTCCACATGCCCTGACCCTCTTACACACCCTTATGATCCCAGGAATCACAATATATTGTGATGATTTGTTCATGAGTCTCAATTCCTGAACGGATTGTGAGCTCTGCAAAGATGGGTACCTCTGCCTAGCCAACAGTACACACAATGACCTGAGCCAGAGGAACTGGAAATTTTGAGGTGCTTAGGAAGACGTCCTTCACCTTGAGGAGCATCAGGTTATGGAAGTAAGAAGAGCAAAGACAAGGGGACCAAGCACATTACATTCAGTTCAACTACAAACTGGGTATTACAAGAATCCCTGGGCAGGACACCCACTATCTCTGCCTCACCTTCCCATCTATACAAAGGGATAATCACCTGAGTCAGGCTCTCTTAATATTAATAATGAGAAGATCATTTAGGAAGGCAGTACACTTTAGAAAATATCAAGAACTACCAGAATCGGAGAGCATAATTCATGAAGAGGCTGTGCCCAAGAGAGGGCAGGCAGTTCGGGGAGACTCACACAGGATGCTTGTTGTACATGATTGGCAGAAACTCATCCACTGGCAGCATCTTCCCAAAAGGATTGGCTCCAACCAGCTTCTGTGCCCCTTCCAGAGAGATGACGTAGCCCAGGGTCCAGTAGGAATAGTCGGCTTCGACCAGGTTTTCCACACTGGGCACTGCTTTCTCTGGCTCCTTGACTTGCATCCTCTTCCTACCAATATAACTACATGGAAACAGCAGGGGAGAAAAATTCCACCTTGAATATTAGGCTGGGATAAGGATGGAGCACAGCTTTGGTTTACATAGATACTTTTGCAATCCTGGACTGTCTGTCATTAAATGACGTTTCACGTCCCCAAGTGGATCCTGTCACCAGTCATGACTGCCATCTGCCATCACTGGGGCCATTTTTCTGGCTTCATTTACCAGCACCCCCACTATACCTGTCTAGTGGACTGTTTTCAAGCCAGAAAGTAAGACGTAGTGAGATTAAAAGATCTTTCAGCTCATTTATCAAAGATGGGATGGGGTTTCCTGTTGTTTACAGAGGTTGGAAAGGCACAAAAAAGGCCAGATGGGAGAATCCTGAACCTGCTGTCTTCAGGTCCCCAGAGTTAGCAGCCTCGGGTGCCTTCTGCACAGGGCTGAAAAAGCTGGGGGAAAGTGTCAGTCTGCAGAACCCCGGAGCGGCCGAAGGGGTTTCTCCTGGGGAATATGAATGACAGCTCCTGACAGACATTCTCCTGCCTCACACTCGCCAGCTGTGACCAGGCTTCCTCCTGACACGCTGCTCCAAGAAAGGCCCCCAGGCACCTTCTGTCCTCCGTGAATAACTTCAGCAATGTGGGGTGCCCCTTGGGCCGCTCTTCCCTAGTCTACCCATGGACCCATGCTCCATCACTTTTGTCTGGAACCTGCAGGTATGGGCTTGACGGGAGCTGCCTGCTTCTTGCCTGCTGGGTAAAGCAGGACTTCCTCTATTTTACCCTAAAACAACCTCTTTCAACAGTCAAGGGATTCCCTCTTGTCAAAGCATCCCAGAATTTATAGAACAAGTCTATGTTCAAATGTCAGTTCTAAGGACAGCAAACATACATCCCCAACCACTGTCTCTTCAGATTACAGAGTCTGATCTTTTCTGGTGTCTCATCCACTGGAAGGGAAACTTTTATGGAGCACTTGGGAGGTACTAGAGTGATAGGGGCTATAAAGTCAAGAGTTAATGCTCTAACTTTAATTAATTTAATTTTAAATGTTGAAGCTATGTGAAATATATATATATTTTCACGAAACAAGTTGTTTTGGTAGGACTATAGTTTAACAGCTGTAAATTTAGCTTCTGGATTTAGATGTGTTCTAGGTGTAAAATACATACCAGATTTTGAAGACTTGGTATGAAAAAAAAAAGAGAAGGGAAACTATGCCATTAATTCTTTTAAATATTAATTACATACCAAAATGATGATTCTGTTTGGTTAAGTAAAATGTATTATTTAAATTAATTTGACTTAATTTATTTTTTCCTTTTTAATGTGATTATTAGAAAATTGAAAATTACATATGTGGCTTGCATTATATATGTATTGAACAACAGTGCCTAGATGATTCCAATGACTTCTTGTATTCTTCCTTTTACTATTTTCTGGAAAAATGTAATGTGGCAATCATGGACAGCTTATTACCTTTCATGTTTTAGGTTTAAGTAACATTTGTTTCTTTGTTTTAGAAAACGACAGGTACAATTTAAAACTGTTATCATTCTTTAAGACTATATAATAGATTTTAAGGGAATATTTTGACTTGATCAATCATCTGTGAAATTTAGAAAACATTTTTTTCCTGTATCCTTATCAAGACAACTGTCCTTCCTTCTTGGATCTGTTGGTGCTTTGTCCTGAGAAATGCACCCACCAAACTACATGTGAAGAGCAATGTATGCCAGCTCTAAACCGTACATTCCCTGGGCTCAGTCTTCTGTGATTATGAGACTTAAGTGAAAGTTGCCTTTACACAAGTCACGTGGGCATCAAGTAGCTTCCAGGCTCCATGCGTGAGAGGCCTTAACCATAGGCTGTGGAGCCATCCATCATAAAGGCTGAAGTGCAGAGACTTCTGGAGGATATAGGAAAAAGCAGTGATCTAAGGGGCTGTGCAGAATGCCAAGTCTAACCACATGACCACATGACTGAAATCTGACAGAGTGTAGGTTCCTTATTAAACAGTAACACATTAATTGAGCCACTGCTAGGTTTCTTTTGAGCTCAGAGTGGCCCATTTTCTAGGAAACAAGTATTTCACCTGGGCTCATAGTTAAATCCCCCCCTTCTCCCCGGGGGTGGGAGGAGCAGGGACAGCTCCTCTGCCGCCGCTGCTCCAAAGAAGCAGGCTCTGAACTGATGAATTGCCTTTGACACACAGCTGGGAGCAAACACAATGCCTGGGAACTTTCTGCTTCATTGGAGGGAAGCTGAAAGTGTCATTTGTTTTACAAAGAAAATCAGAGAGAGAAAGAAGGAGGAGGGAGAGGAGGAAGAAGAAAAAGAAAGGAAAGAGGGAGGGAGAGAAAGAAGAAAAAAACCGAAAGGAAGGGAAAGGAAGGAAAGGGGAGGGGGGAGGGGAGCGGAGGGGACAAAGTCGAAACCACTAGATTCCCAAGGCGATAGACAAAGAACATTAACTAAATGCCAGCTCAGAGCCAGCACTCCCTTGGTGAGCCTGGTTTTCCTGTGTCAGCCTCAGACTCTTCCTCAGATCTGGTTGTCCATGTTCTCCACGTTTGTGCAACCTCGTTTCCCAACAGAGGAGCTGCCTGGCTGACCCTCTAACCTCACCTTCTCGGAAGCTGCAGGGGCAATCTGCTCTCCCAGCATCTGAGGCCTAAATATGACACAGGACTTTGGCACTTGAATAAATGGCCTCTCCTCCCACATCACACCCACTCCATGGGCCACATTGCTTGAGGGTGGGATTTCTGCTGTGGTCCTAAGTAAGTGGCTCAGTGCCACACCTTGGCTCTGTCTGAAGGCCTCTGATCTGCAGGCAGACTCCAGGTCTCAGAGAATCTTCCACAGTTTCCCACCCTGAAGAGTAGAAGGATACAAAAATCCAGTGGCTAACCTCTACCCACTTTTGTTTCTGAAAACATTTATGGAAAGAAAACCAGGTAAGTGGAAGCTTAAGCTGTATCTCCTACTGGCTACAAAGGTGGGGTTCTCTGCTCCTTGGAAAGGACTGAGTGTCTCTCCGAGCCCTTTCACAAGGTCATCTTGTCACTCACATCAGCTCCCAGTCCAGCTGAGCCTGGTCGATATCATCCATCAGCTTCATCAGCTTCTTTTTAAACTGATGCTCAAAACGCACATCATCTTCAATTACAAGAGTCTTCTCTAGTTCTCGGTCAATAACCTGTAAAGGTCATCAGTAGGAAGATAACCTATGAAAAGTTCGACACCCAATTTTTATGAGATCAAAATGTATTAAAAAGTCACAAGTCTAGCAGGGTAGGTTCATAAGTGGAATCTAAGCAAATGGCCGTCAACAGTAGAACAGATAAATAAACTGTGGCATATTCACAGCACTGAGGATGTATGATCCACAATTAAATGCAATTTTATAGGTGAATCTCCGAAAGGTCATGTTGGGAGAGTACCTATATTGTAGGACTCCATTCATATAAAGGAAAGTACAAACAAAGATAAAGCTTTAGAAGTCAAGATGGTGACTACCCTTGGGGACTGGTGACTAGAAGGAAGTATGGTGGGGAGCACTTCTGGGATGCTGCTTACCTGCTTCTTGATCTGTGTGCTGACTAACATGGGTGTGTTGGTCCGCTTGTGAAATTTCCCTGAGCTATATCTTTTGATCTATATACTTTTATATCTATTTATTACATTTCACTTAAAGAAAAAAAAAAGGCAGGCATAGACTGGATCATTAAAAGAGAAAGTGTTCAAGAGGACTTTCTTCAGGAACTTTCTCTTTTGTTGTGGAAACTGACTATCAGGAACCCTACACACAAATACCCCCTCCAGAAATGTCTCGATCTGTAAGACAGGGGTTCAAGTTCTGGCACTGCCACTTCTTCCCTAGACACGGTACTTAATAATTTCTTCTTGGGTAAAAGTGGTCTGTCCTTCCCAACCCACCTCACATGACTTCTGTGTGATTTGTTGTATAAAATCACTTAATAAGTGATGTCATAATAGGTACCATAGAAGGCATTCCTGCTAATGATGACAATGAATTAATGAAAGTGTGGCACGTAGGACATGGTATCTCCTGTCATCATCCCATGTGGCACCAAAGCTACTCCTCCTTGCCCCTCTGTTGCTGGTCTCGGGTCAGAGGGAGACACAGGCAGGAGCAGCTCTCATGCACACTTCCAGAACAGTTATGGGCTCATTTTACATCTAGCCCTAATTCACCTACGACATCCTACTTTCCTTTCGCCTCATCGTAAAACTGCAATCTGAACACAGCATTATTTACCTCTTTCCAGACTGAGTAGTGACTGAGAAAGCAGCCAATTTCACCCCTGGTTAGAGGCCTGGAGGAATAGGGATCTCGGTAGCCAGGGAGCATTTCAATATTCAGGGACTTCAGCTGGCTTGTGTTGAGTGCCCTGCATCACAGAAAATGTGTCTGAAAATTAATGTCACAGGTCCCCACCACAGATGCGCGAGAGAGAGAGAGAGAGAGAGAGAGAGAGAGAGAGAGAGAGAGAGAGAGAGAGAGTTCTGCAAATACCCCTCTCCCACTGCTCCTGACCACCGCCACCCCCCCCCCCCAACCGCCCCAACAGAGCCTCTGTGCACACAGACAAAGACCTCTCAGGCTTCCCTTTACTCCTTACAAGTTCCTCACGGTTAATGTGTCACACTAGTATTATGTGGTCTGTGAAGACAAGAGGGTATCATATTTTCATGTATCCCTCATAGTGCCCAACATAGTTCTCAGCATCATGAGTTTTTTGACAACGTTTAATAAGTATGCTCCTAATGAAGGAAAAGTGGCTTGTAGGAGTATTAAATATCAGAAGGGATGAGCACAGGAAGAATGAGCAGAGGAACTGCGTGCTTCTGTGTCTCTCCTTTGCACCTAAAATAAAAACAATGGAAAAACAAAACACACAGGGAAGCATTTCCAGAATAGTGAAGTAAGGACCTCTGAAAATCTGCTCCTCTCTAAAAGCAATAAGGACACTGGCAAAAAAAACATCAAAATTAACTTTTCTAGACCTCTGGAAATTGGCTAAACTATTGCTTAGTAATTCAAGGAGTGTTTAATCAAGACTCACTGCTGAATCTCTGCTAACATAGTGGTTTTTGTGGAGTTCACAGCTGCTCTAATCTTAACCTGTTCTCTCTAACCCTACAAAAGCCTTGAAAACCAGTAGCCTTACAACTACGATAGCTGCAAAACCCACCAACCCAGCAGCCACTGGTGGGGGCAAAATGGACTGAGACTCCCCTAAAGACCTGCCTCCAGAAAATAATCCCTATTCAACCTGTCTGGTAGCTCCCTGAAGAGCTACATTGTCAGACCTTGTCTTGATTTGACCTGACTCAGAGTTCACTTTCTGTGAACAGCACTATCTGCAGTGCGTTTGTCAAAACCCATGAGCAACAAATGTTTAACATTACAGTTGTTTGAGCAGGAATAAGAGGTCCATAGAGAGTTTGAAAAGCTCCAAAATATCCCTGAGAATCTAGAAGGCCCCAGGCATATTCAGGACTGTCCATGCACCCAGGAAAAGCTTGAAAAGTCCCTATTCTCTAACCTCTGGCTGACCTTAAGAATCTGGAAAAAAAGGTAGTGAAGGCAAATGAATAAAACTCTGCAATCAAGGTAGAATTTGGCATAATGAATTTTAAAAAATGATGTAACCATGTAGTATCTACAAGAGGCAGCCTTTAAAAGACAAAAATAGGTTGAAAATAAAAGAATGGAAAAAGATACACTATGTAATCAGTAATGACAAGAAAGCTGGCAGTGCTATGCCAATATTAGACAAAATATATCTTAGACAAAATTCATGCTAGAGCCAAGGAAGGACATTTTTTAATGATAAAAAAGTCAATCCATCAGGAAGACGTAACAATATAAATACATATGCACCTAATGGAGCTTCAAAACCATGAGGCAGAAACTGGAAGAACTGAAAGGAGAAATAGACAACTCAACAATAATAGTGGAAGACATCAATATGTCACTTGCAATAATAGAACTAGGCAGGAGGACAACAAGGAAACAGAAGACTTGAATACTTTCTTAAAACAATCAGACCTAGTAGACATCTAGAACACTCCATCCAACAATAGCCAAATACAAACTTTCAAGTGTGCATGGAACATTTTTTAAGAAATTCCATTTTTTTTAGACCATAAAGACCATATAGGTCATAAATTAAGCCTTGGTATACTTAAAAGGATTGAAATCACTCAAGGTATGTTCTCCAATCTCAGTGGCATGAAATTAAGTATCAGTAACAAAAGGAAACTTGGGAAATTTAGAAATGTGGAATTAAACAATACACTCCTAACCAATGAATCAAAGAAGAAATCACAAGAAAAATTAGAAAATATTTTGAGATGAATGAAAACACAGCATACCAAAACTTGAGGAATACACCTAACATAGTACTTGGAGATACAGTTACAGCAGCAAATGCCTATAGGAAAACAGAATATTTCAAATAAATAATTTTACCATACATCTTAAGAAACTAGATAAAGAGAAAATTCAACCCAAAGCAAGCAGGAGGAAGAAAATGATAAAGACTACAGTAGAAATAAATAAACTAGAGAACAGAAAAATAATAGATAAAATCAACAAAACCAAAAGTCAGTCCTCTGAAAAGATCAAAAAAATTGACAATTATTTGCCTAAGCTGATGTATTTTTTTAAAAAAGTAGACTCAAACTATTAAAGTCAGGAATGAAAGGGGGGGTCACCCCTACATACCTTATGAAAGTAAAAAAGATTATATGAAAATACTATGAACAATTGTATGCCAACAAATTAGATAACCTAGATGAAATGGACAAATTGATAGAAAGGTACAAACTACCAAAATTTACTCAAGAAGAAATGGAAAGTGTAAATATACCTATAACAAGCAAATAAGTTTAATTAGTAATAAAAATAATTTCCACAAAGAAAAGCCTAGAACCAGATGGCTTCACTAGGGTATTCTGCCAAATGTTTAAAAATTGTTAACATGGATCCTTCACAAACTTCCAAAAAAGAGAATAGGAAGAAACACATCCTAGCTGATTTTATGAAGCCAATATTATTTTGATATAAAACCAAAAACATAAGAAAACTACACACCAATATCACTTATTAATATAGATTATTATCTATATTAATAATCCCAGGATTATACCAGGGTTGCAAGTTTGTTTTAACATGTAAAAACTGATTAATGTGCCATATTAATAGACAAAAATCACATGTTCATCTTAATAGACACAGACAAACCATTTAATAAAATCCAACGCCCTTTCATGATAAAAATACTCAACAAAATAGGACTAAAAGGGAAATTCCTCAACCCAATAAAGTCCATCTGTGAAAAACCCACATTTAATATCATACTTAGCAGTGACAGACTGAATGCTTTCCCTCTAAGATCAGGAACAAATCAAGAAACTCTCCTCTCACCAGTTCTATTCAACGTTGTACTTGATGATCTAGCAAGGATAGTTAGATATGAAGAAAAAATAATGTAATCCCAGTTTGAAAGGAACATATAACACTATCTCAACTTGCATATGACATGGTCATGTATGTAGAAGATCCTAAGGAATATACACACACAAAGGAAAAATTACTATTAGAACTGATAAAAGAGTTCAGCAAAGTTGCAGGATACAGGATCAATATACAAAAATCAATTGTATTCCTATTCATTTAGCAATGAACAACCTGAAAATAAAGCTTAAGGAAACAGTTCCATTTACCATAGCAGCAAAAGAGCAAAATACTTAGGAATATATTTAATAAAATAAATGCAAAATAACAAAATATCATTCAAAGAACTAAAGATCTAAATAATAAAAAGACATCACATGATTATGAATCAAAAGACTTCATATTGTTAACATGGAAATATTCCCCCAGTTGATTTATAGACTCAATGCAATTCCTATCAAAATCCCAGCTGCTGTTTTCTTTTTTTGTGGAACTTGACAAGCTAATTCTAAAATTCATATGGAAATGCAAGGGACCCAGAATAGCTAAGACAAGCTTGAAAAGAATAACAAAATTGAAGGATTTCTTAAATAAAAAGCTACCGTCATCAAGACAGTATAATGCTGGCATAAGGACAGACATATGGATTAAATAAAATTGAGAGTTCAGAAATAAACCCTTACATTTATGGGCAACTGATTTTTTACAGTGGTGCTAATACAATTCGACAAGGGAAAGGAGTCTTTTTAACAAATGGTGAAGGGACAAATGGATAACTATGTGCAAAAGAATGAATATGGATCCCTGCCTCATACCATATACAAAAATTAGCTCCACGTGGATCAGAGACCTAAATATAATAGATAAAACTATAGAACTCTCAGAAGAAAACTTCATTAATTAAATCTTCATGGCTTTGAACTTGACAATGGATTCTTAGGTATGACACCTAAATTACTAGCAACAAGAACAAAAAATAAATTGGACTTCATCAAAATGAAAAACTCTTTTGCTTCAACGTACACCATCATGAAAGTGTGACAATCCATAATCCATAAACTTGAAGAAAATATTTGACAATTACATATCTGATAAAGGACTTGCATCCAGAGTATATAAAGAATTCTTGCTACTCAACTAGTTTCCCTGGTCCATGTGGCCTATGAATGGGATTGAGGCTCTTGGAGGCATTTGAAGCAGTGGTTCCTAAACTCTACTGCACCCAAGAATAGGGATGACAGATTTAGGAAGTTAAAAACACAAAACACCCAGTCAAATTTAAGTTCCAGATAAATAATGAATAATTTTTTAGTATAACCAACCCCTACATGATGTTTCGGACAAATTTAACTGGCTATCCAGTATTTTATGTGGCAATCCTATCCAAGGATCACCTTGAGGCTTCTTAAATGCAGTTCCTAGGTCCAGCCTCACAGAGCATAATTCAGTAGGTCTGAGATGGGACTGAGGCAGCTGCCCCCTTAACCACCCCTGGGGACTCTGATGTGAGTGTCCGGGTCACACTTTGAGAAACCCTGAAGAGATTCTCTAAGGGAGTCATAAGAACGTCAACAGCTGCTAGCCATACTCCTTAGTTAGGGGTATGCAAATAGAAAACAAAGGAACTGATATTCAAAACCAACATATAACATGGAAAGGCACATTTTGTAAAAATCTATGCCTTGAAATAGTTTAGGATGTGAAATAAAAGGGCAAAGCCAAACAAGATACAACAAAAAGAAGGGATCTAACTAGGTTCTCTGTGTTACTTTCCTGCCATATTTCCAGGAAAAGTGGCCACTATGATCAATCCAGGTAGATTGTGGCAGGCATTTCATGCAACAGGACATGTAGACCTTTATGCATTTTTCCATCCATTTTCTTCAGGTTGCCCAAGTTTCAGCACTTTATGCTCTAATTCAGCTCTGAACACAATTCTGAACACATTCCTTCTGTTACACTACAGAAAGCTGAACACCACAACTGTTCCAAGAACCCCCAGAGATGGGACAATCACATCCAATGTGAGTCTTCAGTATAATGAAGACCAAAGACCACTGGCTAGTGAGTGGATTTCATGCCTGCTCTACAGGATTAAATTAACTTAAATGCTACTATAGGTGGCACATGGCTGTTTTAAAAACAGGACTATCCTTTAATGACCAAAGAGTCTTAGAGCCCCACCCGGGACTGTCTGTCAGAGAAGACATATCCCCACTCCAATCACATCTGCAAGAGGAGAAGAAACCCAACTCACTTTCCATCCACAGCCTCGACGATCTTGACCTCAATCTCCTGCTCATACAGTGTGCGCAACATCCGGTCCCGCCTGTCCTTTCTGCGTTTGAGGTTTATCATGAAAATCTAACGCAAGAAGAAAAAGGGAAAAGACACATAAATTATTCAAGTCTTCTTTTAGGCTGTTTGAAAGTTTAGTAAATGTTTTAGATAGAAGAAGTGGAAAGGATAGGAAGAACTGTGGTGAAAACTTGTTTTTATCTCAGACCAGTGTTTATTTAGGGTAAATGATATTAATTCAAATTGATTATTTGCAAAGCTCAACTCTTCCTAGTGACTTAACTTTCTTTGTTTCTCTGATGTTCATTGATAAATATGTTCTCCCTTCTCTTGAAATAGGGAAGTTTAAAAAGGCTGCTCTTTAAGAGGTCAAAGAACAACAAGATCCCATGTTTAGAAAAACCTAAAGATTCCACCAAAAAACCATTAGAATTGATAAACAGCTTCAGTGAAGTTACATGATACAAAATCAACAAACAAAAATTATTAGTATTTATATATGCTAACAACAATCTGAAAAAGAAATAGAAAAAACAATCCCATTTATGATAGCTACAAAAAATTAATACTTAGAAATAAATTTAACCAAAGTTAAAGATCTTTATAATGAAAACTATAAAACACCATAAAAGAAATGGAAGGACATTAAAAATAGAAAGATATCCTATGTTCATTGATTGAAAGAATTAATATTGCTAAAATGTCCAAGATTGAAAGAATTAATATTGCTAAAATGTCCATACTATCAAAAGTGATAAACAGATTCAATGTAATCCCTACCAAAATACAAATGATATTTCTCTTAGAAAAAGAAAAAAAAATCCTAAAATTTTCATGGAACCACAAAAGATCCCGAATAGCCAAAGCTATTCTGAGCAAAAAGAACAAAGTTTGAGGCAACAAACTACCTGCCTTCAAAATATGCTACAAAACTATAGTAACCAAAACAGCATGGTACTGACATAAGAACAGACAAAACACATACCAGTGGAACAGAATAGAGAACCAGAAATAAGTGTACACATTTACAGCCAACTCATTTTTTTATAAGGACAACAAGAGTTACAGATATTGAAGATGTCCTCACTATTCCCAGATTTAATGAACCACAAAAATACCTAAAGCTTTGTGAATGCCATTACAGGTAAATCAATGTTTTAATCAGGTCCTTTTGCTACAAACAGTAAGAAACTCACTTTAAATGTTAAACTAGTGACTTTAACTGCCAATGAGAAGTGATGACACATAGCACAGTAAAGCAGAAACTATAGAAATAAGTCAGGTGGTGATGACTTCATCCTGACTAACCATCTGGATGACTTTGAGGAAGACATTAATGTTTCTGGGTCCAGTTCCGTAAAAACAGGAAAGTGAACAAACTCATCTTTCAAATTCAGGACAGATTAAAACATCTAAGATGGTGTTTTATAATAAAGTAGGCTTTCTGCTATGGCCAGAATAAAAGAGAAACGTTGTCTTAGAACCAGTCTTGAGTTCAGATTGTACCGTGTTAAGGTTTGGTTCACATGTCATTCTGAATGCAGTCATATGTGTATGTTTCACGGGAATTAAAAGCTACACTAACTAAAATTTCAGCCCTTCCTTGCAAAATATTGTCATGTCATTCATATCCATTTCTAAATCCCTGGGCATAGAAACTGATAGAGGAGCAAGATGTTCTCTCTGAAGAAACTGTCCACCTGATTTAGGGCCAAGTAGATTAAGTGCATCCTAATTTTACTACCTTGCTTGTTTACCTAACTGGGTAATTATTCTGTAAAAAACATAATATTCTGTGGTTACTCTATTTGCCTCATTACTTTGGACTTTATAACTTAATGGATTGTGTTCTTTTAGTCAGAATCATACTGTGATGGATCATGTCTCATCCCCTAATTTTCCAGATATGGAAAGGAACAGGTATTTTCTCATGAATAAACATGGAGCCACCTGGGGTCACTGTAGGAGAACAGAAGAAACAGAACAAAAAAACAAAAATGCATCCAAAAAGGCCCCCCAAATCATAGATCTCCAGTCTGGGGAGACTTTTAGTAAATAACAATCCAGTTGCAGTCCCTGCCAGGACAAGTGCAATAAAACTGTAGCCACGAAGGAAAAACACAGACAGTTCGCTCATACTTAGTGAACAGTAAACAGAAAAAAGAGCCTCACAGCCAAATGCAGCCCAGACACCACCAGTGAGGTCACAGAGTCCTAGGAGGATTGAAAGGCCCCTGAAAAGCCCTTTTTCTACCATGCTATCTGTTCCACACAGAAAGGTGACTACCGCAGACGCAGGAAGGTAGAGTCTCTGAGCCCGTGCCACTTCACGGAGTTGGCTTTTTCCTGAAGGGCCCTAGGAGTGACCCGTTCCTTACACCGTGTCCTGCCCAGGGAAGACCAGAACTGGAAGATCTTCGTTTTGTCTTATTTTGTTTGCTTTGGTTTGGTCCTCATAGGAATGTTTTTAGGAGGAAAAATAAATCTATGTAAGGACACTTGGGTCCTTTCTCCTAGGGAACCAAGAGAGGGCTGCAGGGAAGGAAAGCTACAGTTACATGTGGAAGCTGGTCTACTCTGGGTGTGGGACAACCTTCTCTGTAACCCTGATCATTTTTGAAAACTATTTGCAAATGAGTCTGATTCCTCACTACATGTAGTTCATCTCTTCTCATTCCGCCCTCTGTGGAAACAGCATAGTAGCTGTTAACTCTTCTCCACTTAATATTCATGAAATACTCTTTCCCCATTCCTTAGGTCTAGTTCTAAATCAGTTTTATGGGAGAAATCTTGATTCCCAGTTCCAGTGTCAAATCCCTTTGAGAAGACTGTACTTTGGGGACATATATGTATATGTTACCATGTGACAAACAAGGCATCTTCCTTCGATTGAGCAGTGGCGATGAGCACCAAGCTCAAAGCCTGATCTGCAACATATCCAGAGTCCATGGAAGAATTCTCAGTTTGTGGATTCCTGAGGCACCGCCCTAGCGTCTAGACCCCCAAGCTCCTTCCGAATACTGTTTGGCAACTATAAGAGGGACCCATGAGAGAGTCGGTGACATGGAGTCACAATTCCTGCCAAGTATCTGTTACGCACATTGTCAGGAAAGAAACCTCTTAATATGTTTGCTTCATTCCTTATACAACTAAAACCTAATAATAAATACCACCCTTAGAATATTACTGGGACGTTCTTGCCTGCTGAAAGGCAGAATTTTAGAACAATTTTTTTTCTTTCTTTGCCCTCTCAACCCTGCTCTCCATCCTTTACCCAGGGAAGAATAGCAGAGAGAAAATAAAGCACAGAATGTTCCAGAACAGTTTCCACTTGCTCCATGTGGCAGAATGAAGTTAAAGTCCTCCATATCTAAAACATGTATCCTCTCTACCTTACACTTGAACTTTGATTAAAAGGTTGATTAAAAATACGGCAATGTCTGCTCCTAGAAAATATGAAATTTACTTTCATTACTAAATGGTAATTGATTTCTGAGTAAATGATTAATTACCTTTTATCACGATCCTCCTATTTTTAAGATAAAGTAACTAAGGAACAACAAAAACCAAGTAGTTTTTCCAAGACCTCAGAGCCATTTCAGCAACGAAGCCACATCTTGCTGGGTCTCAGATGCAAGCTCAGACTTGTGTTCCAAAACGGACACAGAAGCCCGCACATACATGCACATGCACACACACATATAGACACCTTTCCTACCTCATCAAATCCCATCTTGTCTGGATATTTAGGGACAACTGAGACATACTGGGAGGGTTCCATTGGAGGACGATCAACTGGAAGACACAAGAAACACGCAGAGTGCTTTGTTAATGAAAGGGTCAGAAATCAGAATTCCATCCGCATGCCTGACCTCTAGGGCTGGAATACAACGTGGAAATACAGAGCAAGGGATGATGGCAGCAGTTCTCCAGGACTGGGTAGCCACATAGGAACCCTGCCAGTCAGGGCACTGGTTTCAAGAACATTTGTTTATATGGAGATTGCAACATTTCCTCCACTTCCCTTAAGACTTATTTCAAGAATATTTAAGAGGCAGTTTAGGATAATGGTTAGGAGGAAGGGCTCCAGAGTCAGATCATCTGGGTCCAAATCTTGGTTTGTGAAGCGAGTAGGAGAGTTAGGGGACCTTGTTAAGTTCATTTCTTTGGTGTAAAATTGGGATAATAAAAGTGTATCTGTGTTATAAAATTTAAATGAGACCTGCATGCAAAGCACTCACAATTTTAGCATAATAAATGCTCAACAATTCATAGTTAACTACTATGGCCCATGATGAAAGAGCTCAGAAATAGGCTAGAAATTTTACTGAAAAACACTTTTTTCTCTACATTTAAAATTGTCCAAGTGTGGGACTATTTTTATCCTACCCGGGCAGGTTTAGCTGCGGGTGCACAAAAGGTCCCTTGCTTTAACAGGATCTTACCATGGAGGGCTGGCCCACATCCCAGAACTTGGGACAGGGATAATGGGAAGATTCCAGCTAGGAGTGACATTGCTTCTTAAGCAATGAAAGTTTTATTTATTTGATACTCTAAAAAAGCTTCCTTTGCAAACTATGTATTTTAAAGATTGGAAGTAATATTGGTTAAGAAATCTGAAAAGGCCTCGAAGAATTTTTAGTATCATACAAATTCAAAGTCCTCATTTGATTTTCCTTAAAGGGATAATACAAAGAAAATTTAAAATGAGAGCTGGTAACTGGGTTGTTGAAAGAACTGTGGGTGATGGCCATTACTACTGTAACCTCTATTCCAGGCACAGGAGAGGAATACATTCTCTTGCCCTTGAAGTTATTCAGGGCTATGTGACTTTCTGAGGAAAGTTTACAGTGCAGTGCTGCTGCTCCAGTCTCCAGAGCTCCCCGCACCCTGTCCCTGAGCAGCTGTAAATTGGCAACAGCCTGGAATGCTGCATCAACACATGGAGGGCAGCTCCCAGGAAAGGCACCAGCTCTGCAGACGTGGATGGCAAGGAATAAGCCATTGTTGTATGAAGCCCATCAGATTTTTATATCCTACCATAACTTTGCCCATCTGAGATACTGTCCAGAGGGTATGATCTGTTTAACTTCACTGAGATATCACACAGAAACCATGACATCCAATTTTATTTATTGGCAGATGATGTGAAATTCTAGAACACAGTGAGACAGAGTTCTTAGGCCAAACACAAGAGTTGGTCTCATTACTTCAAACTTGACACAGTCACATTTCTGTGAACATGCAGGGCATGTGTTTCTCTTAAGAGCAGCCCAGAATAGTCTGGTCCTTTCTGCTCCACTCCACTCCTTATTAGTTTCTTTTAAAATCAGCAGGGAGGGTCCACCACGTACAGGGTTAGGTTTTTAAGAGAAAGAAATTTAATGTACCAGCTTCCTCTTGTTCATGATATTGTCTGAGAAGCTGTCTAGCTTTCCCTCCTGGGGCCTGAGACTTGGGGAGGATGTTGTATTTTGAGTTACCTGTTCTAGGCTGCTGGTCTTCTTTGGACTCACATGGCCTATGTGGCTTTAACGTTTCAGCCAAAGAGGCTGCTTTTAGCCACTTTGTTTCCATCAAACTTAGGCAGTCAACTGCATTCACAGGACAAGTGTTGCACAAAAGCCACAAGTGGTTGGCTCCTGAAAGTCATCATTGAGCAAAAATATCAGAGAAGTGTGCTTGGGTTTTGCCACTGAAGGCAGCAGTAAGCCACAGAGGAAAACAAAAGTGATACAGTGAATTGGACCTAAGAAACTTAGTCTTGGGGGAGAAGGATGTGTCTTTGCTGACAACAGACTTGAAGATTAGGTTCTAATCTATCCTGGCTTCTGTTTGTGGTCATTTCTGACTCCACCATTCATAATTGATCTGGTCTGTCATTAAATCTCTTCCTGTAAATAATCCTTCCCTTGTACTACCACTTGGGACAATGAGCGTCACTGCTTTCTGGATAGTTTCAGGATCTAATGTGAATAATTATAGCCATTGTTGTAGAGATCTTGACATATATTTAATATTCACATGTACCATGCGATATGTATGAGTGTCTCTATTTTACAGACAAGGAAACAAATCTTAAATAACTTGCCCAAGATCACAGAGCTAACAGAGCTGGTATTTGAACACAGGTCTGAGCTCCTGCACAGGAGCTCTTAATTCACACTCCACATCACCCCCAGAGCTAGGCCTTGCTGGCCACTGATACTAGTCAACCAGGCAACTGGGCTGGGTCCAGAGGAGCTCATTTAAGTTATTTAAGCCCAGTTGTGTCTGGAAAAGTACTTGATAGATTGTACTTGGATCAAATCCTAATGCTGCTTCTCTGTAATCTCTCTTGAACTTCTTCCATTGCTGCAGCCTAGCTCAGGTCCTTACTCACTGTGCCTGGGCTGTGTTTTATATTTTTCAAACACTCACATGCTCTCAGTCTTTTCTGTTCTAATCAATCATTCACACTGTTGTCAAAATACTCTTCCACCACGCAGCTCTGTTCTCAACCATAACTGGCACACTCAACACTACAGTTAAGGGCTTAACAGCTTGTTGGGTGTTTTCATAGTTGCCATGTAATTTTACCTTCACTTTCTGTGGTGATTGTTTTTACAAATAAAGAAACTGAGACCAAGCCAGATGTAGACTTGTCCAAGTTCAAATACTGAGTGATTGGCAGAGCTGGAACTCAGTTTTAGATTTGACTTCAAATCCAAATATCTTACTAATTTTCAGATGATGTGCTGTTACCTCAAAATGTCAATATTAAGAACAGGTACCTGAGACTTCCTATCACCTTACACTATAATTTGCAAGAACAATCTCCTCATGTTTATAAACCATTTAAATCTAGCATCTTTACAAGATCTGGTCTCCTGTCACTCATCTCCCAAAGGAAGCACATCCCCAAATTCTCTGTACAGCTTCTAATGTACTAAATGAGTTACCACATGAAAAGAGATGGGCACAGCGCTTTGAATAAGTGTTAGTTGTTGCTGTCATAACCCTCCTCTCACCTAACTCAAACCCTTCCACTCTGATTTCTAAATCTCCAGTCTACAATTCCAAAACTCCCTGATCACGCTTTTCACAACATTTTCAATTCTCATCCACTGATGCCTGATAAAACCCTAATCCTGGTTAAACCCGGTTGCCCACTTACTCAGCATCAAGAGGACTACTGTGAGAAACATACACAATTGTGTTGACACAGTCACTTCAAAGCTACAACCAAAGATGTCAAGTTGGCACTTGACACCAAGTTATGTAACTGTCCTCCCATAGTAAACTTATTTTCCTACTCTTTGAGAGATTGTATCTTATGCCGTCTCTCCTGAAATCTGCAAAATCTCTGTCTAGCTCATGACTGGACTATATACTCCAGAAAGAAAACATTCAAAATCAAATTATATCTACCTTTTCAATCTACCTGAAGTCCACCAACCAAACCGCATGTGTACGGATACATTCTGCCATCCAGTCTGCCACAGCAGATGAAGTTTCTATCTAGTACAGCCTCTCCAATATGGTCCTACAAGCTAGGATAACAACCATCTTGTTTTTGTCTTACAATTACCGTCTCTTCTACATCATCAAGATCTCCTTATGTATTGGATACCTGTGATTAGCATACAAGCATACATTACATTTCCATTAAAAACAAAACAAAACAAAACAAAAAACGGTGCAAGCAGACAAACCAAACCCAACCAGGAAAACCTTTCCCTTGACTTTTCACCCCCAACAGCCTCCATGTGATTTCTCCATTCCCCGTCCCATCAAGATTCAGCTTTCTTATCTCCCCATTGGCGTCTCTTCAGTCCACTTGAATGGATTTGTGTCCTCACCACTGCACTGAAGTGGTCCTTGTCAAGGACATCACAGAGACCTCTCTCGACAGAACCAGTGAATAATTCTTTATCCTCATTTTCCTTGGCTTCTTAGCAGCATCTTGGCTCTTTCTTGAAACACTTCTCAATTTTTCCTCTCAGCTCTCTGGCTGTTTGTCTTCCCCAGGGATCTGTCCTCTTCTCGTTCCATGTTCTTCTACTACATGAGTCCACACTGTTCCATGGTTTCAGATATCCTTTTGATGCTGATGATTCTCAAATGTCTGTCTCTAGCTGGAGTCTCTTCCATGAACTCCAGACTCACATATCCAATTATCTTCTGACTTTTCTATTTAAATGTCTAATAAATATCTTAAGCTTACATGGCCAAAACTACCTCCCCACTTTCCAGTCTTTTTCCATAAAGCCTTTCCCATCTCAGTAAATGGTGTATTAGGCTAAAATCCTGGACTCATTCTTGATTCCTTTCTTCCCTTCATGGACTGCATCCAGGTCTCTGTAAGTCCTATTGGCTCCACCACCAAAATATATCCTCAATCTGTCTGTTTCTCATTACCTCCCTGCTATAGCTCACATTCCAATTACCATCATGTCTCACCAGGAGAGAGATACTGGTCCCCTACACTCTGGTATCCACACCACAGTCCAAATGATACTTCCAGATGCACAAGTCATATCAGGCCACCCCCACCCGTCACACACCACCCTTCTATGGATTCCCATTACTCTTCAAGTAAAATCTAAATTCCTTACCATGGCCAGAATGTTCTGCATGATCTGGAAATTTCTTCTTCCATGATCTCATCTCCCTTGACCCAACTCATTCTCTATACCCCAACCACGCTGGCTTTTTGTCCCTGGAACACCCCAAGCTTTTCCTAACAGCCTTTACATGTCCTGTTCACTCCACTTCGGACATTCTTCTCCCAAATATTCATGTGTCTGCTTCTTAGATATATTGTCTGTTGTCTAACTCTCTGTGTTAGAATATAAGTTCCCTAATGGCAGGGTGTCTGCCTATTTTGTTCACTGCTGTGTATATTGAACAATTTGTACAAGGTACAATGTGGTTTGAATAAATGCTTACAGCTTGATTCTCTCTTCTTCTTCTTCTTTTTTTTTTTTTTTAGATGGAGTTTCGCTCGTTACCCAGGCTGGAGTGCAATGGCGCGATCTCAGCTCACCGCAACCTCCGCCTCCTGGGTTCAGGCAATTCTCCTGCCTCAGCCTCCTGAGTAGCTGAGATTACAGGCACACGCCACCATGCCCAGCTGATTTTGTATTTTTAGCAGAGATGGGGTTTCACCATCTTGACCAGGATGGTCTCTATCTCTTGACCTCATGATCCACCTGCCTCGGCCTCTCAAAGTGCCGGGATTACAGGCATGAGCCACCGCACCCGGCCCCTGATTCTCTCTTCTAACATCTTCGTTGGCTCCTTAGGATAGGCCTTCTTCTTTAGTTGAGCATTCAAGGACCACAGCAATGAAGCCACCCCACCGTACCTAACTTTATTTCTGCCTACTGTTTTAAGTCAGCTTTCCTTCAGAGTGAGAATACTTTGTCTTTTCTCAGTCTTTTTCCTCTGACTGTAGTGTCCTCACCATACCACTCCTCTTGTTTAAATTCTACACTTTTACCCAAGCTTAGCTTAAGAATCATTAGGACTTGAGGCTCTCTTAGATCACACAGGCTACAGCAATCTCTATCTATCCCAAATTTTGATTGCTTTGATATTTTCTCCTTTCTCAAAATGCATCTATCTTGTTTCTCCTATTAAATCCTAAGTACCTGAAGACAGAAAATTGATCATAAAATGTTTTGAATTCCCAGTATCTTCACAGACGACTCATACATCATAGGCATTCTATGTTTGCTCATGAATAAAATGCATTTTCTAACGCAAGCTTGTCCAACCTGTGGCCCGCAGGCCATATGTGGCCCAGGAGGGCTCTGAATGTGACCCAATACAAATTTGTGAACTTTCTTAAAATATTATGAGATTTTCTTTGTGATTTTTTTTTAGCTCATCGTCTATTGTTAGTGTTAGTATATTTTATGTGTGGCCCAAGGCAATTAATTCTTCTTCTTCTAGTATGGCCCAGGGAAGCCAAAATATTAGACACCCCATTCCTATTCTTCAATCGATATAGTCTAATAACACAATTAGCCATTTATTTACTGCTTATTGGGTTCCAGGCACTATGCAAAGTGTTTCTAACATTTAGTTAATTTTTTTATTTGAGAAGGATACTTGACTGATAGGATTTTGCCATTACCAACATTTTATTAATCTTACATGGACCTCCAAACCATATTTCTGCATTATACCCCTCAAAATTTTATTTTTCAACATTTTCTTATTTGATTATGTTCTATATTTTTAAAATTCAGAGAAGGAGGTAAGTATAAAAATAAATGCAATATGTAAAGTGCTTAGCACTAGAGGTGGCATGTGTTGGGAGATCAATGATGAAAGCCATAATTTACAGGTTCTTCTCAAATGAACTCTACCTGGCTAGCATGGTGTTGTGTATATTTGTAATTTGCAATCATTAAAATCTTTATTGACCACGTGTGCATTTCTGTGTACTGAGAACTTGTACTCTCAGCCCTGTGGGAGAAAATCAGAGAACATAAGGCTCTGGCTGGTCTCTCTCTGAGGCCAGAGAGACTCTCTCCCTACTTGGGAGTCAAGACCGATAGCCATGAAACAGGGATGATACGGGACAGCACTTTATCGAGAGCTAAAGGCAGTCATAATAATGGCAACACCTCATTATTTTACGGAGTTGATACATTATTTTATTTTCTCCTCTCAAGCCTACAAAACCACTCTATAGATGAAGAAACTAAAGTCCTGAAAGAAACTGAAGATTCTCTCTTCATAAGTGACAGCACCTAAGTTCAAGCCCATTGTTCTGGCTTTGGGGTCAGTGCTCTTGTCAATACAGTTTTCAACCATTCATTTGCTCATCTGTTCATGCGTTCAGCAGATATTTTTTTGGTAACAACTACATTCCAGGCACTGTGCTAGGTGCTTGGAATACAAAGCAGTAAGATGCTACCCATATCCTATAGGGCCTAGAACATAGGGAAAGCAACAGAAAAAGTATGTGTTAAAGAAATCCACAAAGGAGATTCCTGAGGACTGGTTCAAGAAATACTGTCACAGTGAACTAGCTCCTTATTCAGTAATTTCATCATCAGTCATTCAGTCATTCAACAAATATTTACTGGGTATCTACCAGGTGACAGACAAAGTGCTAGATCCTGAGACTAACATGATAAAAAAGGAATTTATAGCGTAGGAGCAAGGGAATGGGAAACAGATACTCATAGACAACTCAATGGATCTAAAAGTAAACTCATGATCTCTCTTTTCTTTTCCTATTTTTTTTTTTTGAGATGGAATCTCGCTTTGCCATTCAGGCTGGAGTGCAATGGCGTGATCTCGGCCTACTCCAACCTCCGCCTTCTGCATAGCTGGGAATACAGATGTGCACCACCACACCTGGCTTCTTTTTGTATTTTTAGTAGAGAAAGGGTTTCACCATGTTGGCCAGGCTGATCTCGAACTCCTGACCTCAGGTGATCCACCCGCCTTGGCCTCCCAAAGTGCTGGGATTACAGGCATGAGCCACAGTGCCCAGCCACAGTCTCTCTTTTCAAAACTCTCCTTTATTTTACATGTCCTATTCCATTTAAAGTTCCTAAAATCACCCTCAGACACTCAAGACAGATCTTGGGAGTTTTCTCTATGCCTCCCTTTCGCTTATCCACCTACAACCAACCTTTGGCGAGGTCCTTTCAAGCGTATGTCCTGAGCTTCTCTTCCTTCCTCTCCATTTTCACTGCTACTGCTCTAGCTCAGGTCCTTACCACCTTTTGCCCAGTAGCCATGACACGTCCAGTGGTCTCTTCACCTCTGGCCTGAGACCAGTAGCCACTGCCCGTGCATGCTCTACCTACATTCTCTTGCCACTAGAGTGATCCAAATTCAACCCGACATTTCTGTGCTAAAATCTTTTTGAGAGCTCCTATCCTTTCAGCTAAAGCACAAACAGCTTCTTATACATTAGAGTCTCCTGATGGGGCTCCAAATTCAACCCGACATTTCTGTGCTAAAATCTTTTTGAGAGCTCCTATCCTTTCAGCTAAAGCACAAACAGCTTCTTATACATTAGAGTCTCCTGATGGGGCTCCTGTCCACCCTCTAGCTTCGGTTCCTGCTGTTCCTCCCTTCCCACCTCCACTGCTCACATACACACCTCCTATGCTTTACTGACGAATGACAGAAAATGGTCCCCGCTTTGGAAAGACATTTCCAACATCCTTCTCTCGGCTAGGTGGACTGGTTGCTTTCTCTTTTAGCCACCATTTTACATCACACATAATAAAAAGCATAGCTACTGAAAAGAGAGCACAGCAATTCATATATCATGCCAGACCCAGAGGCAATAACAATAGTGTTGAAGGACACGAGCTTTGGAGATAGCAAGATATGTTCAGATCCCAATCTGTCATTTGTTTAGCAGAATGATCTAGGGCAAGTTACTTAAAACAACACTTCATTTTTTTTTTTTCATCTTTAATATGGGCATAATAAAACCCCTTCATTGAGTTGTTGCAAGGATTAATGAGACAATATACAAAAAGTGCTTAGCATTTTATGATGTAACAGTGGTATCCGTTACATCATGAGCTACTATTAAGTCGAAGTCATCATTACTGTGTCTGTATTAGACTTTTTACATATACCATGAAGAATGTGCCCCCAAACCCTGGAAGTTTTTGTTATTTCCATTTTACAAGTAAGGCTACTACTTGCTCAAAGTCATATAATTAGAAAGCAGCCAAGTTAGAGTTTAAGTCCACACCACAAAACACTATGATAGCAGTTATCAGATCCTTTGGAAAGTATTTACTTTGTACCCAGCTCTCCTCTAGGATGGGAAGCTCCCAGAGGGCAAAGACTTTGTCATATTCTTATTTCCCATAGGAAAAGTTTAGGACAGAATGAACAAATAAATGGCTATGTATTCAGCCAGGAGAGACTGACGGCTGTGAGATTCTAATCCTGAAAGAGGAGGGAAGTGGCTGGTGTGGTCACTGTGGCAATGAAATGAGAGCCATCCCCCCCACTCCTGGGTCACTCACTCATTGCTTCAATCTGCACGTGGATGAGGTTCTCGATGTCCTCCTGCAGCGTCTGATGGGGCTTCAGGGGGATGGGCAGGTAGCCATAGTGCTCTCTGTTGCAGAGGTACATCTGGATGCCTGAGGATCCAAGAGAGGGGCAAAGCCATCAATCAGAAAACACTGCTGAGTGACAAGTGAGGAGAAGGAACCTGAACCGTGTCTGATGCTGAGTTTGACACTGCAATTAAATAAGTGCAATTAAATAAGTGTTTCAGGGATGTCTATAGACCTCGAAAACGCTACTTTATAAAAAAGAAAAACAGAGCATTAGGGACTAATAAAAACACTAGGCCATTCTTTAGCCCAGAGGAAATTGACTTTTTCTTTCTGAAGAAAAAGCAAACCTGTGGCCTGGAATGAACACAAAAGGCATGAAGGATCAAAAGAAAGTCAAGGAATTCCCATTCCAGAGAGCAGAATGGAACACTGTAATCCACCTACAGGAAATAACGAGAAAATGCGGAATGAAATCCACATTTGATATGAAAGCAAACAGGAAAATTCTGTCATGCTGACAGATTATTAAAGCTAAATCTAGGCATACATAAAACAAAAAATGAAAAAACAAAGGAAATCTAAAATTCTCCATGATTCTCCTTGGTTTTATTTCTTCCCTTAGCAAGCACGGATTTGGAGCCAACCAACAGACATGAAACTTCCAAAATCGGTTCATATAGAGACAAAAGAGTTAGCATTTCAGAATGTCCTGTTAAGAACCTATAGTGTGACAATACCAGAAATACGTACACAATACTCTTCTCATATTCAAATTGGTCTTCATAGCCCCATCTGATATCTTGCGGTTGTAAGGCATCTGGGTTCAACCAGAAACCTAGAAATATAGGCATCAGGATGGTCTCATATAGATCACTCATCAACAATTGACACTCCTGACCAATGAAAAAATTGCTTAGTGAAAAAGATGAGTCTGCCAAGCTCTGGTCCATGTATCCAAGCCTCTGATTTGTTAATTGTTATAATCGTCAGTGATTTCCTGAGAGGGAATTATCTGCTTTATGCAGATGAAATTTCCTCCAGTCAGCTACATCATCTGCCAAATCAGGTGAAGCTGTCTCATGGCATTAACAGAGAGGGACAAAAAAAGAAAAGAACCTTTATTCTCTGCTTTTACTGAATCTGGCTTGAATCAAGGCTGGTCTACCAAGCACTGTTCCTTCTCTTGCCTTCACCAAGCAAACTCATCAGCTCTGCTGTTTGCCCACATGAATGCTTCTGGGAAGCTTCAAAGTCATGATGAATTCAGGAAGTGGAAGGAAAAAGATATTAAAGTTGCAGCTCTCCTAATTAGTCAAACCATTTTACAATTTAACTTTGAGGCTTCCATAAAAAAATTGTGTGATACCTATCCAAACTATCCATCAAGTGTGAGGGTACAAAGAAGGCATTTTTAGGCATGCAAGACAGTAATATATTTACTTGCCATCATGTTTTCTTGGAAAGTTACTGGATGATGTGGGAGAAGGATGAGGAGGAAAGGAAGGAAGAGGAGGAGGAGGAAGAAGAGGAGGACAATTATAACTAGTAAGAAAGATTACAAACAACATGAACAGGAGAGTCAGTGTGTAAGAGAAGAAATATAAGCCTTAGACTGATAGCTGCAGCACCACTCAGATTAGAATATATTTAGAAGGCTTCAGGACAGACATCCTCACAGATATGCAAAAAAGGACATCTGACAAATCTGAACACTCTGAGAGGAGTTTGAGGTAATTAGTGATTAGTTTTAGATCTTACTAGTAATAATAAAGCTAAGCAAAAAAATAAATAAATAAAAAATAAAAGGCAATTATTAAAGGAATAGCCTCTAAAGGAAATCTAAGGCAAAGGAGAAGTAGTCATAGTGTATAAATGATTGAGCTTGGAGTTAGGCTTCCACGATTACAACAAGAACACTGGCCATCGATTGGTTTGAAATTACATTGGGAGAACAGTGATGAGAAGAATGTGTTTGCATGCAGAGGGCAAAAGGCAGAAAGAGAGCTGACTCCTCAGTGTCTATAGTGGAGTCAATAAATAATGCCTAAGCTAAAGCCAGAAAATCAAGAAGTAGCAATACATGCATATTATTTAACATGGATGTAAATATTATATCATATGATCATTTAAAAGAGGTAAAAGTGGTTACCTCTGGAAGACAGAAATGGTGCAAGGTGTGCAGGAGACTATTCATTTCTTAATAAACCATGGGTAACTATGTGAACACTTTCATCTATGTGCATGGGCAGTTTGATAAAATTTAAAAGAAAATATGCTAATAATTAGATAAAGTCTATGAAAGAGTCTGAACTCTCAGTGAAAGCTGCTTCTTGGGAAAACAATTTTTCTTTTGAAAAATAAAAGTGAATTATGCTACATTTTGAAGGACTTTGTTTTTCTTATAAACATATAAAACATGTTCTTGAACTCACATAGTACCTTAATCTTGTAGATTGATATAATTATCCCTATCCTTGGTGACGAAAAACCAGACTCAGCCTGTCACTTGCCCAAGGTCACCCAGTAAGTCATTAGTGCCAAATCTTTGTCCCTAAAGAGCCAATGCCAAGTGCTTTCTACCCACCCAGGATTTGGAAGCTCAGTTCCAAGATCATTAGTCACTAGGAGGTTGCCATCCCTCCACATGGAGACAATTTTGATCACTACCAGTGGTGTCTAGGAGGAAGATCTGTCTGCCCATTGCCCATATCAGTTGCCTCTTTTGACTCACATCAGACATTTGGAAGATGACTGGCTGGCGCCGGGATGGTTCCTGTGGCCATAATACAGAACCCAGATCCCTGGCCACAATGGGAGGTGAACTCTTGACCCTGGCCTCATTCCAGCCACAGAGACTCACCTGTGACCATGCACTCTCTTTTTAGGCTAGAAGGGTGGCTAGGCCCTGCTCACCAGAACACTTGGATTGCCCCTCATCACCCACACAGGGCAATGGCTAGAGTCTGGGGTGAAAGATTTAGGACCAAGGTTTGCAGTTATATGATCCTGCCTAGAACATCGATGATACACAGCTAGGGAGCTCAGAGAGTAAGAACTAAAAAATACCAATCATCTTTCATGAAAAAAGAGGGAAAATGCTTTCCTTTGGAGCTAAGGAAGGAAGAGCCTCGAGACACCCCTCGGGCTGCCCTTGACTCCCAGGCTCATTCATGTTTCTCTCAAAGATATTTAGAGATAAGTACAATATTACCTTAAAATTCATAGTTGGCAAGAAATATCTTTCATCTTCCCAAAATGACAGTGCACCTTTCCTGCCCTGACCCCTGCTGTTCATGGTCTGCACTGCCAGTCTGGCCCTTAGCTTTCACTGCTTCATGACTATTAGTTGTGTTTTCACACATAAAACTCTTAACTGCCAACTAACACAGTGCCTGGCACAGAAGGAAACACTTGAAGGTTGATCCTTTCTCTTTCCTTTTGTATTTCTCCTCTTCCCAAATGAGTCACCGAACAACTTGGGTGTATGTACCTGCTTTCGGTGTTCTAAAAAAGCCTTTGCAAAGTCCGACCAGTAACACACAAAGACCTGGTGAACAGGCCAAGCACAGGGTAGAGCTGAAAAATTCCTGCCTAGCCTGAATCACTCTTCCCACCCAAATATCCAGGTATTAGTTTCACACCATGTGGCATAATAATTTCAAACATGGGCTCATAATAACGCTTTGTGCAGTGACTATAAAGGTGGACTTCGTTAGGCAGTGCCATTTGTGTAACTGTTAATATCTCACTTTCAATCTCTGAAGGAAAGGGACTGGCACTCGAAGCACTCAGAAGGCCCTGACCCTGCTTCCCATCCTGGAGATGTCAGAGCAAATCACCGACCAATTGAAAGAAGCAGTTTCCATTAACACTGACACAGGAACCTTTGCAAAAAAACTTCTAATCCTTATGAGGATTGCTTTTGCCTGGACACAAGGTCTATAAAATGCCTAGGCCAGGCCAAAGGGTCTAAATTGCTCTAGCAGCCAGAGAGGGGACAGTCTGATGTGTGAATTGTAGCCTGAATTTGTATTAACATTCTCATCTGCTAGCCACTTCCTCAGCTGCCTGGGATCTTTGCATCAACTTTTCCTCCCTCAGTTATATTGCCACAGTGAACTTATTCATCATCTTCTTGGTTTGTGAACCTATTTTTGCTAGTGGTTAAGTGACACATTTCTGGCACATTGATAATGGGACCCGAATTCTGTCAGGAAAGTCTGAATTATCCTTACAAAGCTTTGCTCTGTCAGAAGCCATGTATCTTTCTGTCGAACTGCTCTTGTGAACTGTGTCCTCCTGAGGCAAGTGTAGGGTGAAATGAGAGAAATAACTTTCCTTCCTATTGACTTGTCTTTCTCAAAAATCCACAGGCCCTGCCAGAAATGCTTTCCCAGTGGTTCACAAAAGACTTCAGTCTGGCTTTGCCTCTCCTTTCACAGAGACTGAGGCTGAGGCTGTTCAGGGCCTATCTGTTTTTTCCTTCTTCTAGAGGGTGAAAATTAGAGTGCATGCCCACAGAGCATAAAGATGACATTCTGAGCCTCCCTTACAGTGACTAAGTTCTGGCTAACGGGATTTGCATGGAAGCACTGTATTCAACTTCTGGATTACACCATTCAAGGGACAGGGAGAGCTCTCCCTGCTGTTTCTGCCTTGCTGGCGGAAATGCATCTGAGTTGGTGAGACACTTGGGACTGCACAATTAAGGGCAGCTCCTCGTGGAGAGTGAGAAGCAATACACAAGAAGCCTGGGACTCTGAACACTTTGTGGAACAAGGCCACTGCAGTAGCTCAGATTTTGTTAGGAAGAAATGAACTCCTATTTTTAAAGTCTGTGGTCTTTGCCAATGTTAGGCCTCTGTGACAGTTTCCTAATAAATAAACAGACTTCTATAATAAACAATTGCAATGCAGTAGCAACACAGAGAACCAGTCACCTTCTCATGACTCCCAACATCACAGTTCCCCCATCAACGTTACCCACCAACATAGAGTAAGTTCCCAGGTAGAAGCCAGTCCTGGCTCTTGGTCAATGGTGCTCCCAGGGACAGAAATATAGAGGGGTGCTGGTATGGTTATTGCAGATAAGTTATTGCCTCTCACTACCTGAAATGTGAGGGTGTGTGTGTGTGTGTGTGTGTGTGTGTGTGTAATTTTTTAAAATAAGATGCACGAAACGAAGGAGCTGGTCATTTTGCTGTGTCTCCATGGGGGCAGTACAACCAAAGACAACCAGTACCTGCTTGCCTGCTGGAGAAGGCAAAGACGATGATGTCATCAAACGTCCAAGTGTAGTCCTGGTGTGGGGGGTAGAAAGTCAGCTTGTTTGAGGCCTCCTTCCTGAGGTCAATTAGGAAGGTGGAGTGGACCATGGGGACGGGGAAGCAGCCTGTCCTCTTCCATTCTCGAATCTGAACGTAGTCTGGGGTCCTCTTATAGAAGCCCTGTAAAACAGCAAATAGGTGAGTTGTGTTTTCTGATCTGAAGTCTTCATCTTTTTCAGTCATTTGCTGGACTGATTCCTTTCAAGTTATCACCAGCTAAATAGAAGCTTCCAAACAAAGCCACCTTCACTTCTCTTGTCATGGCCTATGAATTTCCAAGAGAGCACAAGAAATACTATCTACATGTAAAATAATACTAAAAGGGTCTTGATATAAGAAATAACTTTGATTTCAGCATATCTCTTGATTTAATAATTTCATAGAAGTGTATTTTATGTTGGCTCATGATTAAACACGAAGCATGAGTATTGAGAAGGGGAAGAGCGGAGCAGTTAAGAGCACAGGTTCCGGCATTAGACTCCCAGAATTCAAATCCCACCTCTTCAAAGCCCAGCTACGTATTGTCTGCAGATAAGGGTCAAGTGACTCAACCTTGCTGTGCTTATTTCTCATCTCTAAGACAGGGATGATGGCACTATCTTCTCCATAAAGTTAGCTATAAAATTTAAGTAAGATAAAACCTGAATATTGTTGAGAATACTGCCCAGCACCAAAAACGTGTCAACAAATATTGGCACCTATTAAAATGACATTACACTATGGCTAATATTTGTAATTAAGCATGCATTACTTAGATATACAAGTGAGGGTCTTCTTTCAATGCGGTTACTTAGTCAATATTCTGGTGAATCTGCAGCTGCTCCACAGTTTTTGGGGATTCAGCTTCTGAAACTTCCTTCTGCACAAGCACACGGGACAACCAATTTCCTTATTCCAAAGCTTGAATCATTTCCAAAAAGATGAAGATATATCTCAACAAAACATGCTTACAAAACATATTTGTAGAAGCTTTGCAAGGTATTTTGGAAAATGTTCTAGGTGATGGCAGGCTCACTGGGATAAGCGTGAAGTTTTGCAAGGCCAGCCCTCTGAAGGGCACGATACTCTAGATATCTAGATGCAGAAGTTCTTATGTGTTCATTAATCAGTCACATCACTTTATGGTCATATTTCCTGTTGTAATTCAGCAGCCACACATAAGGCACTATGGCTTCATCTACTTCTCTGATATTCCCTTCAGATTCTAGAAGAGTGTCCCTAGCTGAGCTAACCCCAGTGTTGACCCCATGATCAGGGAGGAGGATCACAAATGAGGACTTAGAAGACATGGGTCTCAGAGTCATCTGAACCACCTTCTAGCCATTTCACCTTAGCCCATGCCGACCCTCTTTGAGCCTGAGTTGTTTTCTCCTAAAAAATGGGATAACAGCTGCTCTGTCAATCTCACAGGGCAGCAGAATGAATCACATGTGATAAGGTCAATGAACCTATTTTGGGAACTGCAATTCATTATATGAAGTATTATTATTACCATAATTTTTAAATTAGCCTTTAACTTAAGCATCGTTTAACATTTTCTATGGTTTCTCCTAACACTTCAGCTTATGAGCAGTCTTCCAAGGGATAAAAGGAACTCGGGTTTTTTAAAGGGGATGCCTAAGGACTCGTGTCAAATATAAAGTTCTAAACTGCTTAGGAACAATATTCCCAGAGTGAGAAGCTTGGAAAATCCATGATGATGATGAATCACTGAATATCCTTGAGGTGGGGGTGAGAAGGAAGGAAGCAGTGAAAGTGAGAGAGAATAAATGTGCCTTCTGCAAAGAGGCAGAGGCAATGAATGTGTTTCTTTTTCCACAGAAATTGAATCTTGTTGGTAATAATTCCCGTTCATTGGCCAGACAACATCAAGGTCATTTTGTTTTGAATGTGTTTAAAGGCTCTGGAAACCAGGGCCTGCCTTGAACTTATGAAGTCATTGGTCCTTTCTATTCCTGCCTTAGGGGAGACTAACTGGGATGGTAGAAGGCCAAAAATAAATGCAGGAAAATAAGAATTGTCCCTAAGTCGCTCAGAATTCAGTTTTATGTACAAAATGAGTGAGTACATTTCTCCTGTTTGCTTTTAAGCATGAAAGCAAATAAAAAGATAATATAAATTTGTAGGCTGTGACTACTAGGATAACCCATCCTTTTTGCTGATGTCAAAAGCAACCCTCAAGTGATTCTGCCATATGAAACACTGAAAATGTATGAATTTAAACTAATATGATGCATTTTGGATTATTAACTGAAAATGTATGAATTTGAACCAATATAATGTTTTATCTCAAGGGACTGAATGGCCTTTAGAAATATGAACCTATTGCCTTCAAAAGAGACATAGAAAATAGCACACATCCAAAATCTCTTACAACTGGAAGAAATAATTACAACAAAAGAGGAATGCTTCATCCAGTGGTGTACTGGACCACACATTGTTAAATTTTCAGAAATTCCGCAAACCAGTTGACATGTTGGTAGCTTAGAATCCATAAAAACAAAAATCATGTTAATCCCCACCATTCTAATAACACCTTAGGTAGCAGTTTTGTATATTTTTTATAGCTATATCATCAAGTGGCTATATTGCAGTTTACTTAGCCTTTTCCCTTAGCTTCACAACATTTAAGTTGTTTGCATGGTGGGAGTATTTAAACCACAAAAATTGACAAGTGCTACCAACCAGGGTTTTTCCCACAGAGAGCCAGTTATTAGACATTTATCAGCACACTACTGGCCTTATTTCTCATCCAAAACAAAACCAAATATAAAAGGGAGACTCAAACGTTAGCCCTTTGGCCATGAGAATACATTGAACATACTCCCCCGTTTTTTGAGACCAACGTCTCACTTAGTCCCTTAGGCTGGAGTGCAGTGGTGTGATCACAGCTCACTGCAGCCTCAACGTCCTGGGCTCAAGCAATCCTCCCACCTCTGCCTCCAAATTGCTGCAACTATAGGTGTGCTGATTTTTTTGATTTGTTGTAGAGATGAGGTTTTGCCATGTTGCCCTTGTTGGTCTCAAACTCCTGGACTCAAGTAATTGTCCCACCTCAACCTCCCAAAGTGCTGGGATTACAGGCATGAGCCACCACACCTGGCCAACATATCTTTTTTCGTTTAGCACGTTTTTATCCTACATTGATACATATTACACTAATCAGTTGAATTTATCTCTCTGATTCATTAATTAAAGAATAAAAAATATAACCAGCCGTAAGCATTCCCTAAAACAGACCTCTAGACTCTGAAGATTTTACTATGAAAAAAAGAAATGATAAAAATTCAAACTTTTTTTAAACTTGAATTTTATAAAAACAACCTACCATGGAAGTTTTCATTATTAGAACTCTTTGAAAATAAATTCGGCAACATAAATTGAAGGTCATCAAAATATTTATACTCTTTGACTCAGTAATTCCACTTCTAAGAAGCTATCCTACAGATATAATCTTAAACACTGAAAAATTATATTAATCATGATGGTCACAATAGTTAAAAGCTGAGACTACTTTAAATGCTCTTCAAACCAAGATAAAGATTAAGTAAACTGCAGTATAGCCGCTTGATGATACAGTTATTAAAAATATGCAAGTTTCCGCTGCCATGTGTGTACCTATGCAACAATCCTGCATGTTCTTCACATGTACCCCAAAACCTAAAATGCAATTAAATAAATAAATAAATAAATAAAAATATGCAAGTTTCTTTACCTATGGTGTTGTCACAGTGACAGGGATTTAACATCTGTTTTGTTGGTTTTCTTTTAAACTTTTTTAAATTTCTAAGTTTTTCTATAGTGTTCTTATGTTAGTTTTGTAATGACAAGAATAATTAATTAAAAATAGTCATCCTTGAATTGGGTGGGGGAAAGTACAAATTCTAGCATGCTTTATTGGCTAATTTTAAGTTTCTAAGGCTAAGCTCTTCAGACTATTTTCTTCATAATTAATTAATACAGAAGAAACCCATTGGGTTGTGGCATTGGACCCAGATTTACTGCCCTTCCTAAAATCGTTGCTCTGGGAACACAATGGCATGCATGTTTCAAGGGAGTGAGAAACAGAAAGGTGAACAGGGCAACTGTTGACAGGGTGTTGCCTTGTGAAAACCAGAAGCCTGAATTCATCAAGCAAAAGACTTGCCTTAGGGGTGATTCCACACCAGAAATTAGAATACAGGCCCCGAGACTCCAGCATGGGGGCCACAATAGTTTTGTTTTCCGCCATCAGTAGATTGAGGGTCTGTGGATTAGTCAGGAAATTGTCGACATCTATGAACTAGGAAAAGAAAAAGATGATGTCAGGTGAAGAGGCACGTTCAGTAACGAGTTTCAGAACAACCCAGCTCTTCTGAAGGATCCCAGAAGCGCGCTCATGACACACGGAACCAGTTATCTATGTCCTTATTGAAACCCACAGCAGCTAGGTGGTTCTTATTCAGTCAAAAAACATTGAGTCTAACTTTCGTATGATAGGCTTTGCATAAGGCACTAAAGTAATAAATTGGTGCTGCCACACTGGGCACAGCCTCAACCAGGACCCAACCTACACTTTGGCTAGTGTTTTAAACACAAGATATTAGTGGTTCCCAAGCCACTAAAGGTTCATTCAAAAACACTTATGGACTGCCCAGTCTAGGTACAGATGGGCAGACCTACTTAGCTTTTCCATAGTAATGCCAGAGTGGCTCAAAACAGATCTATCAATTTATTTTAATGCTACAAGTAGAATTTTTGTTTAAGTACATTATATCAACCCATGTTAACCAGTGAAGCTATTTCCTATTCTTAGAAGTCCCTGTTAACAGTGATTTATTTACAGAGACAGTGTAACAACAGATTCTAACATATAAAATAAATCATACTAAACTGTACACTGAAAAAGGGATCAACGGACAGATTTTACATTATGTAGGTTTGATCACAAAAAATAAAATTAGAAGTCTTCATTTTTACGGTAGTCTATCTGTTTACCCCAAATTTTCTGGTTTAACATTTGTACACTTCAAATGGCATTTAAACAGCTTCACAATGTTAAGTATTGTCAGTACAATTTGAAAACTTCTATGAAAGGATTTGTGTCATAAGTGTGCATGATACATTATTGAGCTGATTTTCACTGTCATTGAAGGACTGGGGATGGACATAAATTCTCCAAACAGAGCATCACTGGGAGCAACCAGGAAGCCAAGCAAGAGATGCCACTCCCTAGATCATTCAGGAGCAAAAGGGAACCGTTTCAGAGCTGTGCAGTTCAATCTGTTTTTTACAGAATGATTCTTTCATAACTCCCAAATTCTTCTGAAAAGTTATGAGAACAATTTACATTGCTTTACCTACAGCATTTCCCACGAAGTAAAAATATGGAGAGTTCGTCTGCCTATTGTAGGGCAGAGACCAAATAATTCAGGCACTTCTTCACCTACCCACTAAAAATGCATGTGGGTCTGAAGATGAAGTCCAGGTAGCTCAATAGTAAACCACCAAACATTTCCTTGGGCCTTTCTTAAAAAGCAGGGGAGGCACTGCCTAAGCCAAAGTGGTTTTGATTGCTTCCATGGTTTGGACGACTGATCTGGATACATTCTAGATGACAGTTGTCAAGAAATCAAACATCTCTTTTTACCAGAATGTAGTCTGACCATTTTTCCCTCGCAGTTCGAAGGGCTGCCTGTCGTAGTTTCATCACATGGGCAAACCGGGAGCTTGGCCAGTGCTTCGGTCCAATTTCATCAGGATAAGACCTAAAATGATAATAACAGCTCATCATTATTGAATGCCTACACATACCAAGCTCTGTCCTAAAGGTTTATATGTATTCATTCAATCTTCATCAACCCCAGAAAGTAGATACTATTATTGTTATCATCATCCTCATATTACAGATGAGGAAACTGGAGCAATGAGAGGTCAAGTAACTCAGTGCTTACTGTATATAGGAATCTTTACATGAAACATTTCAGTGAGTTCTCATGAGAGCCCTTTCAGGTGAGTACTACTGTTCTCTGCATTTCACAGGTGAGGACATAGGGGTAGAGCAGTTAAGTCATTCATATAATGTTACACAATGGGGCACAATCAAGATTTGAATCCAAGCAAAAAGCTCATGTTCCCAGACAATTTTTATACATCCTGCCATTGAACAAATTTAAAAAGTACGCAGTGTAAAACATGAGTTTCCCAGGAAAAACAAAGGTTTACTTTATTTGTTGGAGTCTCCACAAATGATTCCGTATAGTCTAACACATTGATCTATTGTAGGTAAAGTGAGATCATGTGATCCCTGTCAACATTCACAAAACAGCCACGGCAAGACTCCTCCAATGGCCACATAGGCAAGTGGGTTGGGGCACCCTCCAAAACCCTTTCTAAGGCACGCAACTGGCATGGACACTGATACTGTTGCAGTAATCCAAAACCCACCATCACTTCAAGATCTCATAGCTGCACTGGCAATACATTTGTTTTAGTGAACGAAAAACTGGAAAAACAATGAGACTATAACTTACAAATAAAGTTAACAAAACTATGTACAGCAAAGGAATTCTCTGGAATGTCTTTCCCAATTATCTTTTCAATGAAAATCAGTAGAATTCTCATTTTTCTAAATATATTGCCCCTCCAAAATGCCTGCTCAGATATTTTTTCACACTGACCTTGGCATATAATATATTTAGTCAAAACCTGGCTGCAGAGAACATTACCAAGATGCAAAGAAGGCACATAGAGTATTTCTGTGCCATTTTTATTAGGCAAAATTCCATTTTGAGGCACTCTAAAGGAGTGCTTACAATCTTTTCCAGTGTTCAGGCTTCATTGTGAAATACTGCTTGATATACAGTCTATGGGCTTAGATTTATTATTTATTTAATTTATTTGTTATTATTTATATAATAAATTATATTATATAATAAATTATATTTTATATATTATAAATACAAATGTAAACATATTTATATAAATATAAATATATATATTATATTTATAATAATTTATAATATGCTATAATTATATTTATAATATATGTATAATATATAAATGTATAAAATATATATTATATAAATATGAATTTATATATTATATTTATAATAAACATGTATGTATATATGTATATCACAATATATATTTGTATTTATTTATAATATAAATATAAATCTATAATATAAATAAGAATTCTTACATATAGAGAGACTAGAAGAACAGAAAGTTGTTATGGAATAGCATTTATTATTACTATAATACAAATTTGACTTTCAATAAGTGACTTATCTTTGGAAGAAATTCAGGCAACTCCTTCATTCTATGTCTACAATTCCTTAAGGGAAAATTGTAGTAGCTTTGGGAACATTTATAATATTAAGTTTTAAATACATTTATTCTTGTTCTTCTTTGCTCATCCAACCAGCATTAACTTATTGCCTGCCAAGAATATGGCTCTGAGGGGAGAAGGGGAATATAAAGTGTTTATATACTCTAGCCCCTGCCAAAGAACCTACGATTTATTTAGAAAAATAAATATACTAATTGCATAGTTAATTAATGATGTTGGTTACGTGTATCGTTGTGCCAAACAGGATGACATAGAAAATAAGCAATACAATTGTTGAGACAAAGGTAGATATTTATAACTGAATGATTAAAAATAGCTTTCTCTAAGAGTTAGTTATAAAGAAGGAAAGGATCTTCCAGGATCTGCATAAGCAACAGCGTGGGGTTTGGAAATAAAAGGAACATTTCTGAATAAAGCACATTTTCTTTTGGTGCTAAATTCATGGAATTTAAAAAATAAAAGTCTTAGGTGTTTGAACTTTGTTCTGTAGGTCCTAAAGAGTAAGTGAAGTCTTTTTAATAAAGAAATGACATTATTTGTATTTGAGGTAGACTGATTTGACTGTACGGTATGTAGGATGACTTGGAGGTAGAAGTAATAAAGAAATTGCTATGGGGGCCAGGCGCAGTGGCTCGCACCTGTAATCCCAGCACTTTGGGAGGCCGAGGCAGGCAGATCACCTAAGGTCAGGAGATCAAGACCATCCTGGCTAACATGGTGAAACCCCATCTCCACTAAAAATACAAAAAATTAGCTGGATATGGTGGTGGCGGACGCCTGTAGTCCCTGCTGCTCAGAATGTTGAGGCAGGATAATCGCTTGAACCCTGAAGGTGGAGGTTGCAGTGAGCCGAGATTGCGCCACTGCACTCCCGTCTGGGCAACAGAGCCAGACTCTGTCTCAAAAAAAAAGAGAAAGAAAAAGAAAAAAAAAATGCCATGGTAACCAGACACAATGGCTCGCACCTGGAATTCCAGCACTTTGGAAGGCCAAGGTGGGAGGATCACTTGAGGCCAGGAGTTCAAGCCCAGTCTGGACAACATAGCAAAATCATGTCTCTCCCCCACCCCACCCCCCAAAAATATTAGCCAAGTATAGTGGTGCATGCCTGTGGTCCTAGCTACTCAGCAGGTTGAAGGGGGAGTATTGCCTGAGCCCAGGAGTGTGAGGTTACAATGGAGCTATGATCATGCCACTGCACTCCGGCTGGGGTGATAGAGTGAGACCCTGTCTCCAAAAGGAAAAAAAAGAAAAAAGAAAGAAAGAAAGAGAGAGAGAGAGAGAGAGAGAGAGAGAGAGAGAAAGAGAGAGAAAGGGAGGGAGGGAGGGGAAAGTGGGAAAGAAAAGGAAAGAAATGACCTTCTATGGTTAAGACTGGAAATAACCTAAATAAGCATCAATAGGGGATTGATTAAATAATTATGGTAAATGCATATACAATAGCTATTATGCAGTAAAACAAAATGAAAATGAAGCTCCTTAACTACTGCTACAGAATGATTAACAAGATATGAAAAGTTGAAAAAAATAAGGTGTATATAGAAAGTACACACATTTTCACTATGATCCTTCACATACAAAAGGTTTATGTTTAAAATATGGATAAACAATATCAATATTTTAAAATATACACCATCATGGCAATTTATTTATGAAGTAATGAAAACCTGAACATGGCTGGCAGCTGTGGGAGTAAACAGGAAGAGGGTACTGTGAAGATCCGTGAAAGGGAGAAATGCCAGGTATTCAGAACTCACATAGGTATAGAAATTAAAGACAGTGAAAGTCACATGTGCCTCCAAGCCTGGAAGGCCTAGAGAACTGGTTACAGAGGAAGGATAAATAACGAGTTTACAAAATTTGCTCTTGCTACTCACTCTGGTTCATCCATAGGCCTCCACTCCACATAGTGATAGAGTCTCTGTACATTTTTCAACCACTCCCTGAGTATTTCTGTTGTATTATCCACGTTGTGATCGGTGGCTGCCCTGCATGAGAGAAAGCACAGTATAGTTCAGCTTTGTCATCCAAAGACAGAGAGGGAAATCCAAAAGACCACTGAGTAACAGAAAGAAGAATGGCTACTTATGGATAAAAAAAATGTAAATATGAAAATAATTCCCTCATAGTCCAAACTAGACAATACATTTCTAAAGTAAGAGACACTGCTTAAAATCATCTTTGTGTCATTAGGTCATTAAACAGGGCTCACCCAGTCATAGAATCTCTAAGTGATTGCATTAATAAATAAACACATGAAAACACTAAGACACTGTAAGCAGAAAATGAATTACCCAAGAGTCAACTGATGAAGTTTCTTGGAAATATTTCTATATGTTTTAATTTTTAGATACCCAAGATGTAAACCCTACCTTTTAATTTCACTAACAATGACCCTCAATTTGAGCAATAATACTGCTTTATCTTCATTTCAAGTCAATTTTCTGACCACAACAAAATGTCTAGTCAGTGCTGCTTTAATTACTGTGAAGCTACAATAATAATTCTCAATATAAAACTCAAAATTTAAGGTAGCTCCAATTATCTATTTTGGATTAACTTGACCATCACTTATACAAAATAGAGTATTTTCCAAAGCCTTTAAATAATGTATTCAAAACTTGTACCTGTTCTACCTTGAAAGTTTAACAAATGGATCCACTTGTAAAGGGGCTTAACTCACTTATTTCAAAAATATTTTCAAATTGTATCACAAAGCAATACCCAACACATGTAAAAGTTACTCCGAACACCTATAAATGAGGAGATAATGAAATGAAAAACAGAAAAAGAGAAGAAAGCAGGGGCTGCAATCCTGACAACAAACAAGGTAGAATTCAGGCCAAAGACTACTAAGATAACAAAGAAGGAAACTTTATAATACTAAAATTAGATGAGAACCGGCTCCTCTCTTCATGGCAAGTTCTAGGAGGGAAAAAGACCCACAGGCCCACCTGGACATTCCATGGCCTGGAGAGGGAGAGAGGTGATGTGTGAAGCTGACAGTTTTGAGGGATACCAGGTGAGCATCTTAGGACAAAGACGGGGTAGGAGGAGCCCTTGGCAACTCACAGAGGTGGGAAAGCGATGCAGAAGGCAGCGCAGAAGAAGACTACAGGCTCCACTGATTTTGTAATTGTGCCAAAAAGTGCAACATCAGCAAAAGTCACATCCGTTGTGACACATGGCCCAAGCTACCAATGTCCCAGGTGACAAGTGGCCATGAAGCACACCATGAGAGTCGAACCACTGGGCTTGTGAGAGGAAGCATGCAGAGAGCATTTCCTGAAATGGAGAATCCACTGTAAAGCACCTTATTCTTCACTCAAAACATTGTGAAGAGGAATAAGTTAAAACTAAACAAAACAAAAATTCTTTATCACAGTGTTAGCCAGAAGTGATGAGAATTCTACGTTATTCTTAAATTATTTATAAATAGCATGGGAGAATTTGCCAGGTGCAGTGGCACACACCCTTCCCAGCTACATGGGAGGCTGAGGTAGGAGGATCACTTGAGCTCAGGAGTTCCAGGCTGCAGTGAGTACAATTGTGCCTGTGAATAGCCACTGCACTCCAGCCTGGGGAAAGAGCAAGACCCCATTTCTTAAAAAAAAAAAAAAAAAATAGTTTAGGAGAATTTTTAAAGCCTCCACTTTTTTCCTTGGTTATTGTTTCTTCATTACACAGGACTTCTGAAATTCTCTTTGCCTTCCCTACATCAATGCATTTCCTATTCCTTTTGGCAAAGTTAGTCTTATCTTATTAAATCCATTTTCCTGGTGTACAGATTAAACAACTCCAAAACTTGCCTAAGCATCCACTCCTGATGAACAGCCTTAGAAACTGCTTGTAGTATACAGAGGTACAGATGTCTAATTAAAAACAGAAGCACAGATTTCAAATATTCTTTTTACTGAGTTAAAAAATGGTCTGTACTGTTACCTCCCTGAATTAAGGTTCTCTTTGTTCTTAGGCTTCTGAGGAAATGAACATGTTCTCCAGTTGTGGTTGGACAGAGGTGCATCCATCCTGGTCTTTGATGCGCAGGGCCAGTCTCTCCTACACTTGTTCCCAGAGGAGGAAGAGCAGCACAGGCCATACCAGCCCACCGAGGAAGCCTTGCAGCCCCTGGTTGAGACTAAGTTTCTCTGCTTCTCTCCTCTCCACTGTCAAAAAAGTCAAAAACACAGAAATCCAGGCAGACACTTCTAACTGCTGCCTTGTAATCGCTCTGACAAAAGTATGTCTCCCTTTGGATGCATAGGCTATTCAGAGTGTTGGAGAGAGATACCAAAGGCCCAGATGCAAGCTCTCTGGAGGAAACCTGAAGCTGGTGTTAATGGTTCTGTTTTCAGAGCCCTGTAGCACAAGGCAGCAACAGTGCGGTGCTTGTCCTGCTGCAGCACTCCACAAGCAGCTAGACACAAAAACCTCTGTGGCCGAGGTGGATTTTTCCATGGAGCTAGAAAGCTGAGAACCCAGAACGTGTGAGCCCCCTCAGGAGGAGCTGAGGCACTGTGGCCCATCTCTCTATCTGAAGGCTCCTTACGGTCCCTGTGGAAAATGAGTACTGCCTCAGATCTGTCATTCTTCTCCCAATCAGACAAGAAAAGGCACCCAGAAAGGTCACAGACATCACCCGTGGAGTCTGTGAAGAAAACAAATGATATGCAAGGACAGCTAGGCATCTGGAGAGGTGATCTGCAAGTAATCGACAGTCTTCAAACTGGAAAACCACGGTTTGCAAAAACACAAACATGGGCTGGCAGGGTGACCATGTTTCTGGGAGGCTCACACTGCTCAATCTTTGCCTGAATTCTCCAACTAGAGTGGATTAACACCTAAATTGACACCTCGACTCACTCGCTCTTCCCTGGGTCTCTCTGACTCAGGATAAGACAGCAAGGAGAGGCTGGGCGTGGTGGCTCATGCCTGTAATCCCAGCATTTCGAGGCCAACGTAGGTGGATCACCTGAGGTCTGGAGTTTGAGGCCAGCCCAGGCAACATGGCAAAATGCTGTCTCTACTAAAAATATAAAAATTAGCCCGATGTGATGGTGCACGCCTGTAGTCCAGGTACTCGGGGAAGCTGAGGCAGGAGAATTGCTTGAACCCAGGAGGTGGAGATTTCAGTGAGCTGAGATCATGTCACTGCACTCTAGCCTGGGCGAGAGAGTGAGACTCTGTCTCAAAAGAAAAACAAAACAAAAAAGGACAGCAAGGAGAGCTCAGCTCTTGAGCTGTTTTTAATTTCCTTTGAAGGTCATGTTGGGACAATAATTTGGTTTTACCTCTGAGGAGCCCTGGTACCCACCAGCTACCATGGTCTCTCCCTTCCACTTTTAGGGGAGCTGTGGCCCTGACACAGCTTCAGTGCCAACTTCAGTTGGCCCCTGCTCTGTCCAGGAGTCCTGGCTTGCTTTCTTTGGAGCTAGTACCTGAAAAGGGAGTGCTGGTAGAAACAGGTGCCACATCTGCACTGGCCACCTCTCACCCTAAATGCTGCCTGTCTGCCTTCCCTCTGATTCTGCTTTTACTTCTTATTTCTCCTCCTTCATCTTCTCCAGCTCTACAAGTTAGCAAAGGCCCATGAGTCTCAGATTCAAAATTAAATTAGAACAAAGGGAAACACATACTGGAGACATGAGCACAGTATGTGTAGGGATCCCCTTGGTAGATGATGCTCCCAGGTCAACACGTGGACTGTCACTGCTGCATGGAAGGGAGCAAAAAGAGCAAGCCAAGAAGTCAACATGTCTGCAGGATGAGACCGCTTTACTGCTTGGCTATGGACAAAAAAAAAAATTGAGATTTATTTGGCAATGTCTAAAAACATTGACATTTCTCCTTGTTCCAGGAGTTAGTTTTCATTTCTAAGTCTTGCCTCTTAAGACTCAGTGCCAACTAGAAGTAATTAGAACTGACTCATTTATTTTTACCATAGTCCTACTAAGGTTTTTAGGGCTAAACTCATATTGGTAAGCATGAGGCCACTGGAATCATATTAAAGATGAATACTGGATCTCTCAGCAGGTGGGACACAGAAATTGAGGATATAGTACTATTTTATTTTATTTTAGAGAAGGAGTTTCACTCTTGTTGCCCAGGCTGGAGTGCAAAGGCACAATCTAGGCTCACTGCCACCTTCGCCTCCCAGGTTCAAGCAGTTCTGCCTCAGCCTTACAAGTAGCTGGGATTACAGGCATGCAACACCATGTCCAGATAATTTTGTATTTTCAGTAGAGATGGGGTTTCACCATGTTGGCTATGCTGGTCTTGAACTCCTGAACTCAGGTGGTCCACCTGCCTCTGCCTCCCAAAATAATCTAGGATTACAGGCGTGAGCCACTGCGCCCAGCCAGGACACAGTACTTCTGATCACTTCCATCTGCACTGAGCCTCAGGGAATATCCTAAGCTTCCCTGCCACACCCCAGAATGTCTAGACCTCTGTCACTATAGAAGAGGTCTGCGACTAGTGGAAGAAGAGGATGGCCACGCTGGGCAGTGACTAATCTATTGATCTTGGTGTCTGAGAACCTGCAAAATACGTTATCCAGAGATGCAAGAGAATGGTAATTGAATGAACAACAAAGTTAGTCACCACCTGGACAATCCTCACCATGACTACAGAGTTGGCAAAAGTGAATTTTCCAACTAGAGACTTCAAACACTGAACTGCCCTCTCAGATGTTTCTTGTTTTCACCCAGCAAAGAAGACTCACTGGTGTAGAAAATAAAGAACTCCACCTAAAAATAAAATTCCACTAATGAAAGCAACCACTGTAATTCATTTTCAAGAAAGGTCATATTATCAAATCCCATGAGGTGGTGGGACTTGCACAGCTGGAGAAGAAGAACAAGAGGAAATACGAACTAAAAGCAGAATTAGAGGAAAAGCAGATGGGCAGCATTTAGGGTGAGAGATGGCCAGTGAGGATGTGGCACCTGTTTCTACCAGCACTCCCTTTTCAGGTACTAGCTCCAAAGAAAGCAAGCCAGGACTCCTGGACAGAGCGGAGGCCAACTATGAGCACTGTGTCCAGTCTTAAGGAAAGACTCCGCAGCAGCAGATCTGCCAAAAGGAGAGACACGCTCACCCACTCATCAAAATATGCCAATTGATTTTTGCTTCTTGGTTACTGGGTAGAGTTCTGTCTAAAGATCTGGAACCCTTCTTCTGGGTGGAAACTAGATGTGCATATGGTTAAGGACATGAATATGGATTGGGGACCTGAGGATTCCTCCCCCAAAAAGCCTTTTCCTAGATCCTATGGATACCAAGTCAATTAGTTGCAATTCTTCCCAATGAACTAAGAAATCAGAAAAACTCAATTCTTGTGAAAACCTCCTCACCAACGAAATTAATGTTTATACTTCCTCAACATCCCTCCTCAGTATGCCCCATTTCATCCCAGAAACAATCATAGACACAACACACCTGAAGGCTGGGTATGTGTGATGTAAAAATAAATATTTGATTCTGGAAATCCAAGCAACCAACTAATCAGTTTCACCTCTAAACAGCATCCCCTGATTTTTCCTGATGGTAAAATCTGCTGATTGACCGACCAGTTAAGCGTCAATTCAAAAGCCCATTATCATCTTTTGATGATAAAATTAATCAACTTAAGCACATTATAATTGAGCTATTTTTTGATACTCATGATTCTGAGCCATGTTGTTCTTCTCTTTGTGTTAAGAACCTCTCAACGTTATGTCACACACTGACCTGTTTTTAGCCTTATGATTAAGTTACTCATCATCTTTATTTCCAGTTACAGAAAAGATGGCTGAGGATGAGAAGTTATGACTTGCTCAAGCCATGCAAATGGTGGGTGCTAGAGCTTGCCCTTTTTACTCAGGCCGTCGAATCTGTCCCTCAACACCCACCCCCACCAGGCTCCCTGCCACTCCTGTCCAACAGAGAGTAGATGACCAGGAAACACCTGTCAAAATGGAAATTCTCTACCTTGTCGAGGATATTAATCAATATGACCAATATGATCATCTCAGGATGACAGGATGGAAATGTCCCAGCAAGAAACAAAAGAAAAATGGGAAGATCCGTCCATTATCTACAAGATTTGCTTAGGTTTATTTTCATCGTAATTCTCCTTGGAGTCACGACCCTTGGAATTCCATGAAAATATCAGTGGGAGCGTCTGGGACAAGACAAATATGTTTCTCATTTGTCTAAGTACCTTTTTCCTGTTTCTCTTCTCTTTTGTCCCTTGTTTATTCTTCTTCCCACCCTTTTCACCCACTCTTCATGGCTGCTTTTCTTGTCTGTATTGGATTTTCCAATTCTGTTAAGTTCTTCATTTTGTGGATGCACCCTGAAGACATGCAGTTACTAGTTAAATGAAGCACTGGTACTAAAGAGAAGACACAGCAGGATCCATAAACATTTTCTCCAGGAGTCCTGAATTTCTACACCCTCCAAACACGTCAGGCTAGATTGGACAGCCCCTACCTGTAATTATGCATCAACAGCTTGCCATGCTTCCAACACGGTGCTTGCTCCTGTATTGTAATTAACTGGTTCTATTTCTTTCTTCATTACTCGACTTTCTTCCCTGAGGCCAGGGACTGTCCCAGTACTTAACAGTTCACTATAAAATAAGCACTAATCATGAGTTTGACAAATGAATGAATGAACAATTTCAGGGGAACTTCTCCCCATCCAACCCAAATGCCTACAAAGGCTGAGCACAGATAACAAAGAAGTGAAATGAACCATGTCCGAGCCAATGGTGTGAACGGAGGACTGTTGAGAATAGCACATGTGGGCCCCAGCTGATTGCTGCTGCACTGGAATGTGTGCCCAGAAATTCTGGGCTTTCAAATTGTTTCAAGAGGAGCTGGCTATCTACATTTTAGAGATAAAAGTCTATTTATAACCTGTACAAACTTTTAGGCTGAAATGCCATGAAAATATTCCAGCCTGGCAGGAGTTCTCTGAAAACCATGGAAGCCAACATAAAAAAACACATTGTTTCATCTCTTAATAGCCCAGGTCCATCCAGCCACACATGCTCAAGGCACATATTTCAGTGATTAAATCTTTCAGAAATGGCTGGGAGGATAGCAATAATATCACTTCGCTGCTTTCACAAGACAGAAAACATCTTCAATGAAAAAGAAAAGACAAATATGCACAGGTTGAGCAAGATGTAAGTAGTTCTCTCAACCAGTCTAATATCAAGAGAACTGGAAAAAAGAAAAAAAAAATGATGCAGGTACCACGGAATGAGTGTAAGTGTAGACTTCCTGAAAACACCATATATACCTCCTCTCTTTGTGCAGCAACTAAGACATAATTACTGCTGCACAAACTTTTTCTAACAACTTTATTGAGATATATTTCACATACTGAATATTCACTCTTCTAAAGTATAAAATTCAGTGTCTTTCAGTTGGGCAACCATCACCTTTATCCAATTCCAGAACATTTTCATCACCTCAAAAAGAAACCCTATACCCATTAACAGTCACCTCTCACCCTTCCAGGCCCTGGTAATCATTCTACTTCCTGCCCCTATGGATTTGCCCATTCTTGTCATTTTTTATCAATGAAATCATACAATTGTGGCCTTTTGTGTCTGACTTCTTTCACTTTGCTTAGTGTTTTCAAGGTTCATGCATGTTGTAGCACATATCAGTACTTAACTTCTTTTTATGGCCTTACAATATTCCATAGTATGGATATGCCACATTTTGTTTATCCATTCATCAATTAGTAGACATTTGGGCGTTTTCACTTTGTAGTTATTATGAACGATACTGCTATGAACATTCATGTAGAAGTTTTTGGGTGGACATATGGTTTCCTTTACCTTGAGTATGGCTGCTCAATTTTAAATACTATGGAAAAAGAAGAAAATTTATTTTATTTTATTCTTTACCATTTGTAGAGAACCTACTATGTTCCAGTCACTAAGCTGACCATTTTACATATATAACTTTAACATTTAAAGTAATTCTCCTGTAAGTATTATGATCCCCATTTTACAGAAGAGAAATGTGAGGCTGAGACTCTCTTCCAAAGCTTGTTTTCTTTCCATTTATACTTCATCTTTGTTATGCATTTTTCTTAATTTCTGAAATTCTCAGTTTTCTGTTCCAATGCAGCAGAGAGGAATCCTTTCCTCTGCTCCATGAGAATCTTGGTTGTACATGAGATGAGCAGATGCAAGGGTCCAGGAATACGTGGGCAGCTGCAAGAAAGCGAGAAGTATGGGGTCTTAGCAGAGGAGCTGGGGTGGCGCAGCTGAAACAGGACATGAGTGATGAAACTCTGAGGGCTAAGCCCAGCGCTGCCTAATGGTGAGGCTGGGTCAGTGTGAACAGTCAGTCCTTGGGCCTGGCTGGGCAATGCTACAGCAAAACATGGGGCCTCTGACACATGAGGTCATGGGGAACTGGAGCCAGCACGACCACAGGGCAAGTCACAGCCCAAGGACTGGGCTTGCTCTGTGCAGCAATGATTGGCAGGAGGATCTCCCCACCAAGAGCTGCTCTGTTGTCTGGAGGAAAACTGGCTGACAATGTGAAGGGAAAGCAGTCTCTCGGATTGAGGACGGGGGAAAGCTGAAGGAAGGGTCTATGTTCTGTGTAGAAAGATGTACTTTGATTCATTTCTTTCTGGAAACAACTGCAGTTAAAATGATAAATATTTTAGCTATCTATTAATTCTGAGTTCCTTGCACTACTATTTCACTAAGGACATCCTTAATCGAGTAACTATGAAGTCAGGAGGCATGGCTCTTTCACCAATTAGCTCTGGAATCTTAAGGAATTTACTTGAACTCTCTGTGCCTTGTTTTTCCAACTGTAAAATGGCACAATAACATCTGCTGCATTTACCTAGCCCACTGGGTTATTGTAGGAGCCAACGGTGTGTGAAGGAGCTTTCAAGAACATTTTTCTTGAAAGCTGGCCTTTCTCTGGCTGTCCCCAACACACACACACATCCTCAAATTAGAAATAAGACAGCTTGTTAAATAGGCTCTTAAGACACACGCCAAAATGTTCAACACATGCATTTAAGGCAATCAAATGAATTACCACAGCCTACCATTTTTTAAGAATAAAAGATATACATACCCCTTAAACACAGAGAAAGTGAAAAAAATGTACAGCAAGGACTGCTAATTATCTCAATATCAGTTCTCCTCTTTTTCTCTAGTAATAGAATTTTTAGCTGAGTCTTTGACTGTACAGCTTCAAGAGTAAACTTTAGGCTCGATGACAGCAGGGACATTGCCTCTTCTGTTCACTGCTCCATCCTTAACACTTAGACAAGTGCCTCACACATAGTATGTGCTCAATAGATATTTGTTGAATGGCTCCTTTCACCTCAAACTCCTAGCCCAGTAAGAACTATAAAAACGCCTATACAGTTCTCTCAGTTCAACAGACACCAGCTATGCATCTCCTCTGTGCCAGTGATCACGGCATTTGCTGGAAGGCAATGCCTTGTCAGTCATGTCAAAGTGCACCCAGGTTTTCACAGCTGGACAGGAAATACAGATGTGTAAATAAATAACTGTAAATCTGTATGACACTGTTGACGAGGAATATATGACATGGCCTCCAAGTGCCACGGAGGAGGGAGTGGCTAGAAAGTTGTGGGAAGGGCCACGAGAAGCTTCTCAAAGGATGAGAAACCTGAACTGGGATTTGAGGAATGAGCAGATATTAAGGGAAGGTAGAAAGAAGAATGTTCCAGAAAAAGGAACAACATACATGGAGGCAGAAAGGGATGAAACAGTCTGATGTGTTTGTGGAACTCCACGTAAATTTGTTGGGCTAGAATGTAAAAGCCAAGGAGGTGAGATGGCTGTGGGATGTCAGGGCTGATGGAGTTATCAGGGATGGGGTCAGTACAGGACACAGTGAAGAGGGCCCCCCTTTCCTGGGTCCCTAGCATCTTTCCCTCCTTGAAAAAATAAACCGATTTATAATTCTCTGAAATTATACATTTTTCCAGATTGTGACAGGTATTGCCTTTAGCATGGGCATGCATTTATTCTTTGATTCCTCGGAGGAAATGCGCAAAATACACATGATGTGCTGGCCTATTTTATTCAGTTGTTTCAACTCCATCCACAGGTACAGCTGGCACATAGCCTGAGTTTTCCGGGAAAGGTGTGACGTAGAACATTCTGACCCATTTTCTTCATAATTTCATTTGTTCCTCCCAGACTATGTGTCCAAAGTAAACACTTAGCATGTGTTTGCTGATTAAGTGAACAAACAAATGCTTGTATAAATCAGTGACACAAATGAAAATATAGTGGTTATATTTATTAAAGTTCAATTACTTAATGAAAAGCTCTAGCAAATCTGTAATAGAACACTATTAGACACATATAAATCATTCTGATTTTTTTTTTAAAGTCGTCACACTTTTCTCTTATAGCTATTTGTTTCCTCATTGAGAAAGTTGGGCTAGAAACGTGAACAAAGAGAAAAAGTATACGACTTACAAACTGAATTCAAGGCTGTTTTCCCACAGAGTAACCCAGAATGAGAACTTGGCCCTGACTAACAAAAAATGTCAGCCCAGTTAGTCACTGTGAGCCAACACTTGTCCTGGTTCCAGTAACAACACTCTTGCCCATCTCAGGAGAGAGAGAAAAATGTTTGCTTTGAATTTACCTGCTTTGAGAAAGTTTCAGTCTGGCCTTCCCATATCACTTCATTTGTGGTTCCTTCACATGGTGGCGGATATAGGGGGGACCACAGTTTGGCAGGTGTTAGATACATGTTCATATCCCATACTCACATCCACAGGCAAACTGAAGAGTCCCAAGTCATAATTTTGAGGAGTTTTGAGTTACTTTATTTAGTCGTGGTGTCAGGGCAAACAGGAGGCTATTCTGATGGCATTTTTTTTTTTCCATTTCTATTCTGGAAAACTACTGTCAGGGAAGGAACACTGTGTGCTCCTAACATTCCCAGGGTCTGTGCGGCTTTGTCACATGCTCCTGGGGAAAGAAGCATGCATAAATACACAGTATATAGATGTGTTGCTACTGCCTTTACTACCCACTGCGTTTCTGCAGAGAGGGGAGCAGTGAGAGCAAACTTCAGCTATGTGCTCATTCCTGGCCAGGTACTGACCTGGAAGCCTGGTAACATCTCATTTAATCCTCACAACAACCCTATGATGTAGTATTCTTACCATCTCCATTATACTGTGGAGGAAAGTCAGCTCCAGAGAGGTGACACATCATGCCCAAAGTCTCAGAAGTAGTATGAATTAGAGACAGACATGAGTCAGACAGTTAGACTCATGACTGCCCCATCTACCACTACTCTTAGAGGCTTATTTTGAAACTGTCCTTTGGAGTGAAGTTTAAAACAGAAGGATATACTTTTAAAGACAGTGGAGGGTAAACTCTAACTTTGTCTTCAAAGTGCTACGTATATCAGCAGGCTTTACATTCACATTAAAACTGCTGCAACCCCAGGACATTTAAGTTAGCTTAGAGCCCCCATGGGTCATGGGCCATCTTCATGCCTCGGAAACATAGTCAGCTCATAATTTTCTTCAATGATGCCTTAAATAGTGAATGGCACCTAATGATGATTGACTGACTGTTTGCTTTAATATTTCTCAATTGATTGACTGTTCGCTTTAATATTTCTCAAAATTTTCAGTGAGGTTGTTTATCTGGTCTCTGCCAGGTTTAAGAATCTTTGCTCTTGCTGTGAATACAGCAAAGATTGAAAGGATGCCTGACACACTAGCTTTTTAGAAGCCTGCTCCAGGTTTCCTCTGGTGACTTTGGAAGGTAGAACACAGATATTGGGCTCTAGACTTCCAAGGTGCTCAAGCCTACCCCAACCTCCCCAAATGGGTCAAATTCCCCAGTTATAAGGTTTTTGGTGCAATGTATCTCTTCTTTCTAGTAATTACTAGAGTTTTAATTCTACATTTATTTCTGTGGTACTGAATATTATTTCTCCTCTAGTAGTTTAGAAGCTCCATGAGGGCAGGGATATGTCTGTCTTTGCTCATCACTGTATCCTCAAGCTCAGGACAGTGACTGACATCAGCACAGGTGAGGGTTTCCTAAATGAATAACTAGATGCAAAAATGCTGTCCTTACTTAAAAAAAAACCTCTAAATACTTAAAATATGTGTTTTCCACCAGTAAAAATGAAACACACAATCAGATAAAGATGGTAAAATGTCTTTTGGGGCCCTTCCTCTCCCTTTCATAATTCATATCTGGAAGGTTGGACTTTCATGTGGGCTCTGGAAACAGGAAGGAATCAGACGCTGTTTGGTATTAAGCTGCTGAAGGCTGCAGGGGAGCCCAATAACCAGTCTGAGACGAAGTGGGAAATGCAATCAGTTGCTTTGAAGGCAGCAGCCAGAAAATATCTGGCAGGACAGAGGTTCAAACAAATATAATTGTGGTAGATGCTAAATATGGCCACAGGTGAGTAATTCTTCTTCCTGGCTTTCATTGAGGTGTGTCTTTTAAGCCAAATTAGAAATCCAGCAAGAGGATTAGGCATGCATCGTTATAGCAAGAGGATTAGGTGTGCATCATTATAGTAAGAGGATTAGGTGTGCATCATTATAGCAAGAGGATTAGGCGTGCATCATTATAAACAGAGTCCAGCTCTAGCCCATGCAGGGAGAAGGCTGCAAGCTCCCTTTCAGACCACCAAAAAACCCAACGACTCCCTGAGGAACAAGTAGGCCAAGGGCAGCACTTAACACCCTTCCTTCCCCAGCCCCAGGTCAGGCCATGTCTAAGGCATGCTTTAGTTTTTAGCTGCCACCATGTCCTTCTGCAGGTGCTACGTGAAGGAAGCCAATGATTTCCAACAATGAAAGTTCACATCCCCAGAATTTCCTAATTTTTCAATTGCTTCTGTAAATTATTTCAGAACGTGTCACTGTTAAAATTCCTACTTTCATTCCCACATCCCGAAGTTTAGAGAGGGAATTGGGCATTATCAAAGCCAGATTTGAACTCAATGGACCAAGTTTCTTCAGCAGAGGATCCAAAAGGAACCAAAATTTTAATCAGGACTGTTATTTGTATGCAGACATAGCAGGAGCCCTTTGGTACAATGCAGCACCCAAGACAAGGATTCGATAAAATAAATCACACTCATTTTCTCCTTTAATTCTTACAGCATCCTAGGAAGTAGGTATTCTCCCTCTCTTATAGATGAGAAAATAGTTACAAAGCTAGTAAGTAGTGGATCCACAATTCAAGCCTAAGTAACCTGCAAATTACTTTTTTTTTTTTTTTCTGAGACGGAGTCTTGCTCTGTCACCCAGGCTGGAGTGCAATGGCACGATCTTGGCTTACCGCAACCTCCACCTCATAGGTTCAAGCAATTCTCCTGCTTCAGCCTCCTGAATAGCTGGGATTACAGGCACATGCTACCACGCCCAGCTAATTTTTGTATTTTTAGTAGAGACGAGGTTTCACCACGTTGGCCAGGCTGGTCTCAAACTCCTGACCTCAGGCGATCCGCCCGCCTCAGCCTCCCAAAGTACTGGGATTATAGGCATAAGCCACTGCGCCTGGCCTTAACCTGCAAATTAAAGGTGAATTTTCAAAAGCAACAAATGAAGAGATTTCTTTGTGGTAAGGTCTTATGGGCAGTAATAACAAAATATGTGGCGTAAAATCAAGGATCTTATATTTAGTCAGATTTTTAAAAATAGAAAATAAAGCCAAGTATATCTGACTATACTGCCCATTGATAAATTCCATTTTATCCAGAAGGCTGTGTGGTGAAGTGACTTCTGAAATCCTTCAGCTATTTAATCCTGGCTAAATTACTTAACATCTCTATAAGCCTTAGTTTCCACATTTGCATTATTATAAAAACTAAGAAATCACATATGAAAAGAATGAAATTATTAGAAAAAAAAAGAGAAGAAAAACAATAGCATGAATACATATCAATAGTCATTTTTGAACACATAAAATTTCCAAACTTCTAGCAAGAAAATTGCAAATATAAGTATCTCATCAATAAAATAAATAAGTGCTATAATCCAATAAAGGCATTTGGTCCTGATTGAGAGAAAAATAAAATAAAATCTCCCAAACCAAATATTTTTTAAAAATCTAACTTATTGGCAAAAGTGATTTTTGAACTCCAAACCTATAATGAACGGTTCAAAATACAGATAGTTACGTCTGAACATAGATGAACAAACATCTTAAAACCTTAGCAAAGTAGAATAGAACAAACGTGTCAAACTCAATAAAATAAACATCCTCTTGAGTGAGTAGTGGAGGGAGAGGAACAGGAGAAATCCCTAGGCAGCTTCCAGAGAGTTCTTCAAGCAGGACATTCTGCCAGTGAAGGCGCAGCCTCCAGAAACCAGAGCCACGTCAGGCTAGCAAGCACTCAAGGGCTTCTTGTATACTACCTTGTATGTTTGCTTCCAGCTGCTCTGTGTGTGTGTGTGTGTGTGTGTGTGTGTGTGTGTGTGTGTGTGTGTGTGTGTGTTTCTTTTTCTTTTTTTGGTTTGGCTATTTGTTTTTCTAAGCAAATCTTTTGGGTTTTCTTCACTTTTTTTTCCTTTAATACCCCAATTTACTTAAAATATTCCAATTACCTTAATACATGTAAGTTTATTGTATTTCTTTATACTTTTAATTACAGATTTACGTGGTATTCTAATTTGTCATCTTATCCTATTCTCTTTTTGAATCTTACATTTTACTTTAAAAAGTATGTACACCCCATTTATTATGATTTTCTTGCTCCTTATTTATTGTCCTTATTTTCAATCCCAACTATATTATGTTTTTAACTTTCAAACTTATTAAGTGTTGTTCTTTTAAACTCTTTTATCTGAATTATCTCAGTAAATGAATCTTGTGTTTCTTGTTTTTTGAATCTTACAGTATTCTTTTCTAGTCCTGTCCCAAATGGCTTGACCTCCAATGCAATGCCCTGTACACTGTCAGGCCCCTGAAAGACAGGCCATGAATGTTAGGAAGTAAACAGCTCTGCTCTGGACCACAGTGGGCGCGCATGCTGGGGAGGAGGCACCCGGGCTTCTCCCACCCTTTCCTTGCACCTTTGATAAACTCTCAGGGGAATCACCGCTGTGATCCCTTCAGGCTAACAGAAGAAAATCTATATGAGAAAGAGAATACAGAAAGCTGAATTGGTAATGTTTAGAATCCCTAGAAGCTGGAATGCCCATCTAAAAATAAGGTGATTTAAAGGTGTAGACAGTGATTGGGCTTCATTGCTGAACAAAGAGATCTAAAAATCAGGACTGACGGGACAAAATGGACAGAAAACTCCATAAAGATGCAATAAAGAGACCTAGCTCAAAACATTTTTTGGACTCTGGAGCTCTGAAAAGGGATATTTTCTGCCAAGTTATCTAGCCTCAGACAAAAGTAAATGTTTTGACATTCCTGCAGGCTCTGTGAGTTCCCCACCTCGTGAACAAAGGCCTGCCCCGAGGTGAGGACCTGTCAGCTGACACTGCTTATCTGCCTTAAAACCTGAGTGCAGTGGCCTTCTCTAAACACAGGGCAAGGGTGCTAATTGGAGAAGGCAGCAGCTCTCTCTCAAGTGAGAAATACCTACTGAGGGAAACTGAAGGTCTGGACGCACAGCAGGTGTCTGAGACCCTAAGAAAGCAAATATGACATGGATTGAGGGAATGACCTATTATAAATGGGCTGAATATGCACCCAGAGGGCACTGTCACTAGGGCAATCAAAATATTAACTACTTAAACTTGAGCTCATCTTTGAAAGAATTTCAACGGTATAGTGCCTGAGTCAGGAAGGGAGTCAATACATATGAAGTGAATGAGTGAATGGACAAGTGAATAAATAAATAAACAAACAAATTTATGGCGTGGATCAGGGGCAGGCAGTGGAAAAATCTCCATAGAACAAGAGGCTTAAGGTCTGCCCACAGGCCCACTATCAACATAGTGTGGAATTTCAAGCAAATCAATTTACTTCTTAAGTTTATTTTCTGTAGAAAAAAATTGAAGTTTTTCTTAACGGAGGTGCTATGAAGATAAATATAAAATAAAAAAGTTCCCCAAACAGTATTATGTATAGGTAAGACATTATAAATTGTTATGTATCTTACTATAAATTGTATCATGTAAGATTACATACATGTTTAAGAGAATGATAAACGAACCCTTGTACATACCACCTAGCTTAAGAAGTAGGTTTCTTTGAAGTCCTCTTTGTGCCTTCCCTAGTTCCTCTTCTTCCTTCTGGGCCAATAATCCCTATTCTGAATTTTTGGTTATAAATTTCCTTAGTATTCTTTATGGCAGGGGTGTCCAATCTTTTGGCTTCCCTGGGCCACACTGGAAGAAGAAGAACTGTCTTAGGCTACACATCAAATACATTAACACCAATGACAACTGATGGGCTATAAAATAATTGCAAAATGAAATCTCATAACCTTTTAAGAAAGTTTACAAATTTGTGTTGGGCTGCATTCAAAACCATCCTGGACCACATCTGGCCCATGGGCCGTGGGTTGGACAAACTTGCTTTATAGTTTCACTACATATGTATGTAATCCCAAACAAACTATACTTTAGGCTGTTTTTGAACTTTACGTAAATAGATTAACGTTACATGTGTTTTCTGTAGCCTTAACATTGACTTAGAACTTATACATGTTGCTACTTGTATCTGCAGTTAATAAATTCACTGCCAATGCTATAATACTTGACTATTATTATACTACAATTTAGAGATCTAGTTGACTGTCAATAGACATTTAGCGTACTTTCTGATTTTTGCAATTACAAACAATGCCGCAGTGACCTTTGTTGCATGTATCCCCTGCTGCATATGAACATAGTGCATTTAGGAGTGGAATTCCTGGGTCATAGGTCTGAAAATGTTCAACTTTACTAGGGAATGTCAAATTCTTTCCAAAGTAGTTGCACCAATTGATTCCCAGTAGCAGTATATGCAAGTGTCTGTTGTATATCGACAGCTTGGAATGTTGTCAGATTTTAAATATTTTGCCAACCTGACTGCTGAGAAGTTATATCTTATTGTGGTATTCATCTGCACCTCCTTATTACCGATCAGGTGGTGGAACGTTTCATATATTTATGGTGATTCATGTGCTTCCTCTTTTGTGAAACCTGTTTCTATTTTTGCCCATTTTTCTGTTAGAGTCTGATTTTTCTCTCTTATTCATGGGTTCTTTGTTGATTCTCTACCCTATTCCTCTGTCTGTTGTAAACTAATTTCCCACTTTATGGGTTGTTTGTTCACTTTTTAGGATGACTTTGATTAAAAAAAAAAAAAGTCCCCTCATCTTATTGTTTTGCTTTTGGAATGACTTGGGTCCTTCGCTCTTTCAAATAAATCTTATAATCAGCTTCTCAGAGCGCATGAACAATCCTCTTGGGATTTTTGTTAGAATTGCATTAACTCTACACTCATTCTGAAGAGAATCACTACCTTTATCAATTTTTCCTATCCACAAACATCTATGTCTTTACATTTATTTTGGCCTTTCTCAATGTTTTTAATAAAGTTTCAGAATTTTTTCATAAAAACATTATTTTTGTTAGATTTATTTTTATGTACCTTACATTTTTGGTTTCTATTATAAATAATATTTTTAAATAAATGGACTCAGTTGGTAATTAGCAGAAATGCAGTTGACTTTTGTATGTGAATTTTGCTACATTTTTCTAACAATTTGTATAATTTATCTGCAGATTTGATTGGGTTTTCTATGTAGACAATCATATCATCTGGGAATAATGATCACTTTACTTCTTCCTTTATAATTTTTAACTTTTACTTCCTTTATTTATAACATTTCACCATCAAATATAATATTTGTTAAAGTCTGCTTTGGTGTTTGGCTTTTCTTATTTTATTTTGTGCATAGTATTTATTGGGTTGAGAAAATTTTCTTGGTGAGAGTTTTATTTTGAATAATTGCTGAAATAAAACACTTTTTGCATCTATTAAGATGAACATATGGCTTTTTCCCATTAATTTGTTGATATGATAAAATGCAGGATTCTCTAATGTTGAGCTAATTTTCCATTCCCAGTATAAACTCAACTCAATGCAGTATCTTTTTGTCATGTTGTTGGATTTGGTTTATTAGTACTTTGCTTAGGATTTTTACATTTATGTCTATGGGTAAAATTAGGTAGTATTTTCCTTTATTATACTGTCCTCATGTGGTTTTAGCATTAGGTTATATTAACCTCACAAAATAAATTGAAAAGTATTCCCTGCTTTTCTAATCACTCAATGAGTATATATAATGTTGGAATAATCTTTTCATAATCCATAAAATCTGGGCCTAATGGTTTCTTTGGGGGGAAGATTTTTAACTACTAATTCAATTTCTTAACTACTAACTCAATTTCTTCAATGGTTATAAAAACATACAGGATTTCTCTTTCTTCCTGAGTTAGACTGTTAAATATATTTCCCCTAGAATTTTAAATATTTTACCTAATTTCTCAAATTTATTAGTATAAATGTATTTATATTATTCTCATGTTCTCAATCTTAGTTACATCATTATTTATGTATTTTCCTTTTCATTTCTTATACTGTTGATAAAACCGGTCTTACTAGGATTTTATTATTCTTTTCAGAGAATCATATATGGGATATGGGATTATTGGTCCTCTTTGATATCTTCAGTTTCTATTTCATTCATTTCTGCCTTTATATGTATTATTTTCTTCCTTCTCTCGTTGGGTTTATTCTGTTGTTTGTTTTTTTTTTTAATCCCCCTAATGTCTTAAATTCACCACTTATTTATCTTGTAAAATAAAAGTCAATGTCTGTTAAATTTCCATTATTATTTCTTCCTTGATCCTTGACTTATTTATTATTGTGACTTTTATTTGCCAAATATGTGATAATTTTTGAGTTACTTGTTTTGGTTTCTGTCTAGTTGTGATATATTCTGAGAATGTGATATGATGCCAATTTCTTTCAATTTTTGAGTCCTGTTTTTTGGCCTGTGTGTTTATATTTTTTGTAAAAATTCCATTTGTGTCATAGAAGAAAATATATTCTGCACTGGTGGTACTTTTTTTCAATTTTTCTTTTCTTAACTTATGGATTTACTGATTGAAATGTTTTCCTCTCTTTTTATATTTCCCCCTCAGTAGTTAATGGTTGTCACAGAAATTAGATGTGTATACATCCTTAGGTCAAATCCTTAGGTGTAGCTGGGAATACCCCATAGCTCTAAACGTGTGGGCCTAATGCTTCCTGGCAGAAAATTTCATTGTTTTATAAGGCTCTTCCAAGTACAGCCTTTGAATAACGAAGTTCAAACCCTCTAGGTGTGCTACCCCTTGCTTCTATTTCTTCTTCCTCATACCATTTTGAAGATTATGATTTTCCCATTTTGCTGCTACTGAAAGCAAACACTAGACTACTGGAAGTTTGGGCTGGAAGCCAGCCCAGTGCTCACTGTACATCTATCCTGGGTTCCTCTCTAGCCTGTCCCACAGGCTCTGCTATCACCAGCAGGGTTTGAGGGCCTGAGCCCATTAATAAATGGAGTCTACTTGGCCTGGAGAGGACTCCTGCTGTCAGGTGACGGCTGCCCCAGGCTGTGAGAAGAAACCTGGTTGGACACCACACCAGGAAATAAACTCAGGGCCATCTACATTCCCTTTCATAACTCAGCCATTCTTTATGAAAGGATTTACTGTGTGAGGAGCTGGAGGCTAGAAGACCTGAAAGCAGAAACAGTGGAGATAACTAAGCCATTGAAATCAGGGCGGAAAAGCGGCTTTTCCTAGGCTGCCTGCTGCTTTGTAGTGACAGGAAGAGAATTTTTCACTTGAAGAATAATTATTATACAGAAACTTAATCTTGGTATATACAATGCAGATGCCACAAAAATAAAATAGGACCAAATAACCTTATTGGGATCTCAGAGATAAGCAGTAATATCTTCAAACAGGCTGATAAATGCTGAGTTTATAATTTAGTCCTATTATAGTTTGGTACAGTGAAAAAAGGACTTAGGCCTGAATTCTTATTCCACGCTTTCTGTCTATCTTTATGTCATTGTGACTTTGGGTTTTTCATCACTCTCATACAAAATAATCTTGATGCAAAGGACTGGGCTTAATATCTAACAGAATTTAAAAATCACATATTTTTAACCCAGCAATACCACTTATGAGACTAAATCCTATAAATATACTGGAATATGTACATTAAAAGATATAATACAAATACCAAAAGACTGTAATATCAAAAGAATGTAAACAAACTAAATATTCAACAGTAGGTGACTGGTTGTGAAAATGATATATACATTATTATGTAGCCAAACAGTCTCAGAGATCCATATGGAATAATCTCCACGTTTCGAGGGAAAGATCAAATATTGAACTTTTCAGATATAGCTGCAACACAGCCCTGAGTGTAGGAGAACCTCCTAGAACCATGACCACAGAACAGTGGCAATTATGAGGACAGAAAGAAAACATGACAGAGTAACTACATATCCAAACTAAGGGCCAACAAATACCCTGCTTTTGACCAACATCTGGGGGAAAGAACCTCAAGGTTTCTTTGAAATCAGTCAGCCTTTGCTCCAAAAGTACTGGTCAGCTTTCACAATGGCATCAATGGAATCTCCTGTCCAGATTTTGGGCTACTGAAATAAATGATCATCAGCTCCTGGGAGATGGATGACGGCCATGGAGTAGGAAGCCAATAGTGTCCTATAGCCAGGGGAAGCAAATACAACAGGCCAGTGGGGAAGAAGGCCTGTTTTTAATTCTCAGTGGCATCATGCTGCGGCTCAGTAAGGAACTCTGAATTGGGAGGAAGCCATTACTTGGCATATAATTACCAGTGGTAGCAATCTACCAAAGAGGCTAGTGGAGATCGAAGGGCTATTTCAGCTTTTTCGAGAAACAATTTAAAGCCTTGTCAGAATAAAATTCACATTTCCTCTTTCTCTTTAGTGCATTTCCCTACCTAGAGTCAAGCACGGAAGACATTGTTCACAGCTGGAAAGTGAATGCTAGCTATGCAGGGGCCAGCCCCATGGTTTGCTTTGGGAGCCAATTTAATGAAAGCTGGAATCGGGACCAGTAAAGCTTTCATTTCAGGGCCCGTTTTCCAACATAGTTGTCTGACAACTTAACTGGGAAAGAGAAATTATCCAGAGAGAGACAGCTCCTAGAGACCATTCTACTATGTACAACCTCCTGTTTCTTTCCAACTCACTCCAGAGTGATTCCAACCTCCAGTTACCTTCCAATTTGTCTGCTGAAAACCTTTTCCTTGTTTACTGATATCTGCTATATCCCAGACAGCCTCCATTCTCACTACTCTTATTTAAGGAGCCAGCCAGTAGGTGCAAACCCAGTTTCCTTGTTCCAATCAGCTGTCACACTTCTTCACCGTTTAAACATGTGGTCAGGAAGCTTTCTCTCAGTAAGGAAAGGGGTCACCATCTTAAAGTTCTCCTTTGCGCTGAATGTCATTGCATAGTTATGATCAGCAGGCAACTCCCTCGGTTGTCTGCTTTGTCTGACTTTTAGATGGTGTAAATCCTATATGTAAAACCTACATGTGGGGTGCAAGTGGGTAGCAGTCTGGGTAGTTGGTTAATATGTTCCCAGACTGATATATAAACCAATAATAAACATAACTGATCAGCAGGATTTGGCTAGAAATGAACATCTTACACATTCTCAGCACTCATATTGGCTTGTACTACAGAATACTTTTCAGAATTCATAATTGTGTAATCTCCAAGAAAACTATAAGAAAAGAAGGGAAGGAAAAAGGCAGAAAAGGAATGATTTTTCTTTGTCCTTTCTTGTGCCTGTTGAGGATGGCATTTCTCTTTTTCCCCCAAAAAGAATAAAGAAAAGTAAGATATCGAGTGAAGGAAATAGAGTTTTCCCATGATCTCTCCTGCATCTAGACCATCATGGTCCACAATCCTACATTTCTCTTGCCTCCGTCTTTAGGATGATGAGTAAAAATGATTTTTTGAATCCATTAATCTATAAGCCTTTTTGTACTAATGTCTCTAAAAGTATTTTGAAACACTGTAAAATATTGTACTACTAATACAAACACAGAAAAGAAGAAACTAATCGGAGATTTTGATAGTCATCAAATCTAAAGCCAACCATGTGTGTAGTATTCCCACAGCATCTAGCATTATTAGAGGAAAAAATACTTTCTTTTAAACAAAATGAAAACATGATGCTGGGTCACATTTCCAAATATTTTTTCTTGAAAGAGAGAGAAAAAAGAGTGAATATAATTTTCATAGTAAGTGTGGATGACTCTTTCAAACAATGAACCACAGTTTGTTTTTACTGAACTTAGTATTATAATAAGAAAACTGTACATTTTCAGTGCTTATATGGAAATTCTAATGAACATAAAATTCATCCTCACTGTGCCCTTCATTATACAGTCTATTCCTATCATCAAATAAACAAAATAAGAAAAAGGGTCCCACAGAAGAGAATTCCAATTTTTCTGCTTCTTGAAAAAAGCGTATGATCTCAGTTGTGATCCTAACTTTGTAACCAGATAGGCCATTGAGGAACTTGGAGGAAACTGTTAGTTGTCTTTGAGAACCTCCGTTTTATCATAAAAATGCAAATAAATAAAGTGAGCATTGATGTGAAAATTTATTACAATAACTTGCCTTTTCCCGAATATTTATTGAGCAGCTTCCTACGAGGCACCTCAGTGCTAGAACCTGGGGATTCAAAAAGAAGAGGACAGGCCCTCAAGAAGCTGAGCCTGGGGGACAGATCCGAAAAGTAAACATAATTAAACATAGGTTTAAGAGTGTTACGGGAGGTTGGGTGCAGTGGCTTACACCTGTCATCTCACCACTTTGGGAGGCTAAGGCAGGCAGATCATTTGAGGTCAGGAGTTCGAGACCAGCTTGGCCAACATGGTGAAACCCTGTCTCTACTAAAAATACAAAAATTAGCTAGGCATGGTGACACATGACTATAATCTCAGCTACTCGTGAGGCTGAGGCAGGAGAATTGCTTGAACCTGGTAGATGGAGGTTGCAGTGAACCAAGACCATGCCTGCACTCCAGCCTGGATGACAGAGTCAAACTCCATCTCAAAAAAAAAAAAAAAAAAAAAAAAAAAAAAAAAAGAAAAAGAAAAAAAGAAAAGAAAAGAAAAAGAAAAAAAGGAAAAAAAAAGTGTTATAAGAGATTAGGTAAAGCACACAATAGGTCTCAGCCCAGATTTCAATACCTGCAAAAATCTACTCAAAGAAGGTATGGTCTATTACAAGCCTTAAAACAAGGCAAGTGGGTAGAGAGGTAGTCTGAATCTAAAAAAGAGCATTTACAAAGGTCCAGAGGCCAGAGAGAGCTGTGGCCCCATGGAAGGCAGTTCAACATGACTGGGGCATGAGAGAGGAATGGGGAAGGATGGGGCAGGAGAAACTGGCAGAACCCTTAGATCTTGAGGGCCTTACAGGCCATTCCAAGGATTATGGATTTTACCCTCAACGGACTTTGAAGGCTTGGGAGTAACACAGCCAAGTTTTACCTAAAGAAGGGTCATGAGCTTGCACCGTGGATAATGCATGAACTGGTGGAGGTTAAACAGAGGGCAGAGCAATCCATCAGCAGATGGGAGATGACAGTGGCTTGAACTAAGGAAGTGACAGAGCAGATAGGAAAAAGTGAGAGGATTAAGTAGGAACAACTGACAAAAATTGATTACAACTTGACATGCATGATGGGGGAGAGGTCCATGTTTCTGTTTTGGGCAAATCCTTGCACAGTGGTGGGAAGTAGGAGACAGAGCTGGTTGAGAAAAGAAATGAGAAAGTGTAGAGCTTGGTAAGAGATATAAATTAGAGGAACCTCTACCATTCACATGAAAATGCCAGGAGGTCACCAGGTCTTGAGCTGGAGAGACACCATCAGGGACAGAATAAAGAGTTGGGAGTGATAGGCATACATTTGGTAACTGAAGCTACAGGAATGGACCAGACTACTTGAGGTGAGATTTTCCAATGAAAAGAAAACCAAATTTAAATCCCAGGGGAACACCACTTTTAAGAAACATGCAGTGAGAAATGAGTAAGCCAAACGTAAGACAGCAAAGTAAGAAGAAAATTAGGAAGGTGGAACCGCAGATGTTAACGGAGGCACTGTTACAAAAAAGGTAACTGGTCCACATGATTGAATGCAGTAGAAAGAGAACTGAGAAGAAAGTGAGGTCAAAGTGCCACTGGATTTAATGAGGGGGATTGTTCATTAAATGATCTTGGCAAGGAAACTTTCAGTGCAGTGGTGAGTGTGGAAACTAGATTATGGAAACCAGATGAGAAATGAATGCCAACAAGAATGCAAAAGTGGCAAATGTTGACCATTCTTTCAAGTTTGACCATAAGTCCCTGAGGGCTGACACTGTGCCTCATTCTCTGTTGTAACCTGAGGTATAATAATATCTGTTGAATTAATTCCAAACAAGGGAAGAAGATGAAGCAAAGGCTACTGGGAGGGTGGGTCAAGGAAAAAGATGAGATTCAGAGTAAAAATGAGAAGTTTCCTTTAGACAGGAAGAAATCTCTCTTCCAGAAGAAAAGGAGTAGAATAGGTCAGAAAATTTAAATAACTTTCATCCACTAGCTTTCGTTTTGTTGATGAATTGGAAGCAAGGTTATCTACCAAAAATGTGAATGGAAATTATGAAGTAAGTAGATCTAGAAGAGTAAATAGCAAGCTTATTAGGAGAACAGAAAGATCACTGGGCAGCTGAGGGCCCACTTGAGGGTGGAGGGGTTCACTCTGTGTGACAAAATTAGCAAGGATGTGGGGTTGGGGGATGAACGGTCCTCAGAAGTAGAAGACTGCAGGAGGACTGATTTGGGATTGGGCTTTTTCTAGGTGGGGGGAAAAAAAAAAGATGCCAACGGAAAGGAATCTCAGTTATTTGCAATTGGTCCACACTAGAAGGAACTAACGACCAAAGGAAACTTTTGTAGCAAGTAAAGTATCAAGAGGATAAGATGAGATTGCAGAGGGCATGGCAGAATGAGAGCTGAAGGTTTGTTACAGAGGGATATTCCATGTGAATGTAAGTTGCATACACATCTATCCTGTTGCTTTAAGGTCTGGCCACCGTGACCAGGTGCTCTAACCAACATTGCTAACCTCATCTCTTTGCCCTCACGCTCTAAGAACGGCACCTTTTTCCTGAACCCACTGTGTTTCTTTTGAGATGCTAGGCTTCTGAAGGGCAGAGACGCAGTATTTTACTCATTCTGAGAGTCCAATTCCTGCCATTAGGGGCATTCTTGATATCTGTAGTGAATAAGCAAATGAAAGAATGTCTGCATGTTTGCATATCTTCTAATCTGATGAAATGCAGACTTGTGCTCACTCTCCCTGTGTAGGTACCTATGGAATATTCTAACTTCTGAGATCCCACGCAGCAGATCCCTGGCCCTCTGCCCTGATGTCCTTTTGTTGAAAGTTAGGAAAGAGGCTGTAGAAGGAACTCTGGGGCTGATGTGAAGGAGAAGTGATGCTTTAGTGGCAGACGACAAGCCAGGGAGTTCACAGAACACCTCGCAGCATAGAGAATTTGGTAAATTGAGTAAAAGTTACCTATGTGAAACTATAAGGAGTTCCTAAGTCCCAGCTGTAGATGCCAAAGATGTGTGTGATAGTCAAACTATTAAATATTAGATATCCTAATTCACTATAATTTATTGACAGTCACTCTTTAGTGAATATGCTGAAGAAGTTAAAATGTCAAAGGTGACGCTATAAAAATGAATTCTTACTCCAGGCCTCAAACTGTCATGGGTAGTTTTATTTATAGACATGTAGTGACTTCTGAGGCCATACATAGTTAATAAAATGTGATGGAATGAGTTTTTCATGCACTATAACCCTTAGTTATTAGATTTATCTTGGAATCAAAATAATTTAGAATTTTAAACTTTGATTATAAATTATCAGTCACTAAAATTTTTATCATTCACTGAATTATACGAAAGATACTGGAGGAAATTATTTAGCATATCTGGGAGTGGAACTTCTCATACTAAGAATTGTCTAAATCAAGGTGGCAAAAAGCAGCCATATGGAGTGTTTGCAAAGCATTTTATTGTGGGAAATGAATGTGGGTGTTAAAATACTATGTATAACTACAAATTTGGGCATGCTATTTTTTTTTTTATCAGCAATGAGATTTCAATGTTAACGCTAAACTTCATTAATTCAGAAAGCACTAACATAGAACTTTAAAAGAACAGCTGGTATGTGAGATAATCAAAAGTAAACACAAGGTTTCCAAGGAATACTTGCACCCCTCCAGTGGCATTGTGGGGTCGCAGGGAAGATACTGTGCTTCAAAGCTAAAGACCTGGGCAGGGATGAATCTAGCTCTTTCGGAGGCAGAAGCTTATATAACCTGAGGGAACCCATTTTAAGAAAAGGGATACAAAATTCCAAATGTAAAATTAAATTTCAAAAGTGAACTTTTTATATTAAAATATATAAAAGTAAGTATTTTTTCAAAATGAGAAAAGAAACTACAACACTTTTAAAAGCTGAGAACTGCTGCAAACATTCAAAACCCAGAAAAATATTTTATTAGTTAACTGCATAACAGACTGCTGTTAATTTGCTTCCTTATGTTGTTGTTTATATATGCTCAACCTCTTCATATAACAAATATCTGTATCTTTTTGTATAGAAATAAAAGCAATATAATTTAGTCTTCCCTCAACCAAAGTTGACTGAAATTTGGTTTTACTAACAGTTTAGAAAACTTTCAAAGCATTTCACTGTGTTGATGACAGTTTTATGTGCCATTTCAAATGGAACCCCCAAACTTCGTTAAGCTAAAATGCATTTGATCTGCTAGAACACAATCTAATCTAAGGTGTTGTAATATGGAACATGTTATGTACTTGGACCTACTCTCTGTTCATAGTACTGCCACAGGTTTGTGCTCTTCAAACACATCATTTCTGGTATCTTCTAATTCGTGTGACTTTTATAGCAAAAAAAGAAATGCATCTGATGCACTTATAATTATATTAAATTATATTCACTGCATTATCAAGTATGTTCCTGGCAGTTTTGTTTTGACAAGGGATAATGAGAATTAAATCATTCACTTGAAATTTTTTATGTCTGATGATTGAAAGTATTTTCCCGAGGCAAGTTTCAATTGTTGTTTCTCCTCTGGCTCTCTCAATTATTTCTGATATCAGCCATACAACAGAACCTTTGGTCCTTTCCCGTGTGTCAAGTGAACCACAAGACTAATAACCTACATATGTAACTATAAGCCACATTATTCTACCGACTGCAAACTAAGTGTATCCCCAAGTTAACCTCCCCTCAACCAGATCACAGATACGGCCAGGGCCACTCCAGTGTCACCCAGAAGAAGTGTGACGGAGGGGAAGCTGGCTAAGTGGTCTTAGCCCGTTGTTTATAAAATATTTCCTTTTATGGATTTTACCAAAACAAATGTGACTGCATTATGATGGGCCCCCGAAGCAGGCACACTAAAGTGCAAGCTTCATTAGCTTCATAGTTAACTATTTCTGTGCCTGGGCAGGTCACTGTTTTTTCCTAAGCATGGCACTGTGGAAAAATCTTAACTTGTCTGAACTTCAGTTTCTCCTTAGTGAGATGAGGCTGCTACTACTAACATGTGTTTCACAGGGTTGTTGTAGGTTGTTGTGATCTCGGAATGAGTTAATTCATGAGAAGTATTATCATAATGCTTGGTACACAGCAAATGTTTAATAAATATTAGCACTCATTATTAAGCACAAGATGTTATAAATTGCAGGATACTACATAACAAACTGGTTAGAAGAGTAATTCATATACCAACAAACAATAAAGACATTAAGCAGACACAATTGTTACATGTTAATTAAAGCTAATTTCCTAATTGCATAATTACCGTAAATTACTGTATATATTTGAAAACAACGAAACTGCTTTTTAAAAACTATAGCCAACCAAAAGTTTGAGGCTGCAGTGGGCTATGATTGTGCCACTGCACTTCAGCCTGGGAAGCAGAGTGAGGCCCCGTCTCAAAAAGAAAAAAATTATATCTGAGAGATTTAACTTGTACAGATGGAATATTACCTCTTCACATCTCACTATATTGGAAATGGAGGTGGGGTGGGGTAGGTGATTTGTTGCCCCGTAGTATTTTAGGAGAAATAAGAATTTTTTTTTCTAGTATTAATCATTCTAACTGGTGTGTTATATTTCCTTTCCTAGGAAGCATATAAAGAATTCCATTCCCAGAAATCAAGGTTTCAAAACATCTTCAGAAGCAAAGTAAACAAAATGGAAAACAAATCCTAACAATAATTTTATTCATAGAAATTTTTTTATTGCTAATAAAATCAAGGAACACTATATACTTTTACAGACTATACGAATTCTTCACTTTACTTTGAAAATCTCAATATTTATTAATAGGTAATACTGCACAAAATATCTAGTTAAGAAGGCATGAGATATTTTAGAGTCAAATCTGACACACAAGCCCCTACAGAAAAGAATATGCAATCTTTCAAAGTCATAAATTAATATGCTGTAAGATTCTCCAGACAGCAGGGATCAGAATAAACTGAGAAGGAAGAAATATTTCCTGCCAGTAGCAAGCAGTAAAAATGCCAAATGCAGGGAAGCAGGAGAAGCCTTTTAAAAAACAAATGAGGTTCATTGTGAGACCATAAGTCTGCCTAAAGCGAACCAGATTATAATTTGTGTTTTAGTAGAGATTAGACTTTCAAACATCTTGAATTTCAACAGTTGAATATGAACAGCTGAGGACCTTTCTCACGGTCCCTAAAAATGTGCCTCTCCTTTCAACGAGAAATGAATCACTGCTTTCTATTCGGACTTTTGGCTTCTCTATAGCAACTCACTTCTTAGTCTCAGTCTATGGGAGGCAGAATGCATGCCATTGACTTAAAGAATCGAAGTCCAATGAGGTGAAAAGCAGTACTTGTGAGGGCTCAGGTAAGAGACAGAAAAAAATCCTGGCAGTTATCTTATTTTTCATGAAGAAACCAGAGCTGAGCTATGCCAAGCAGACAGCTATGAGCTCACTGGTTTGAAATAATTACACATTGAGACTTTTCCTCAGGACAGACCTAATGGGTTTATGCAGGAAACATAACTCAAATATTGATTTACAGGGTTTCTCTTTTTAAGTCAGTAATAAGTACCTTTTACCTGTACTTGGGCCTGACAAAGTTCTCTGTTATGTTAACTGATGAACTCGATTAAATAGAAAGTAAATATTCAACTAAAGCAGATTGTTCTTAATTCACATTTTTATGTTTGGTGGCCTCATTCCTATTTTAGCAGATGAAGAAATCAAAGCCTCAAACAATTGAAAATAATAGAAGAACTTTTCAGAGGAATAGTACTGCATTGTTGAGACCCAGAGCTTAAGTACGAACTGAAGCAAACCCAAAACAAATTGCTCTGTTTAGCCCAGAGCCAATCTGCGAAACACTCTTTTTAACGAAGAGGAGATGTACTATGACATCAACCAAGGAAACAGAAACATCAAAAGGGGACAGTATTCAAGTGATTTCTGTGGGAAGACGCAGAGCAGGATCCTAAACACCGATCTATGTATTTCCGCACATGTCTGCTCCATGCGTAAAGAAAACAAGTAGAAGCACAGGAAAACAGCAAAAAATTCACCTAAAACGCAGTGAAGCATGCTGTAAATTAGCAGGTCCTTCCAAGACTCCTAACCTGTCCTGTAATGTAAGTAAGAGAAGAGATAAATGCAGATCTGATGGTGTCCAGCACTCACCTGGATTTTAGACTCATTGGATGGCAGTGTAGAAGGTCTTAATTTATTGTTGAAGTGGTATGTTTTGTTTCATTTTATTATTTTCAAATAAAGCATTTAAATTTTTTGTAAGTACCGGCCCTCCGAATCCTATTAGTAATGACACTGCCATTGATGACCATAGAGCCAAGAAAAAGTTGTTTGAGAAAATTCCACTGTGAAATAAGGATGCAGAGGATGTTAAGGTAGCAGATTTGCTAATATAATAAACAAGAGTTAATAGAGCAAATAATATTTCTTTCCACTACCTGGTAGATGTTGAATTGTATAGTTAAATGGATTGGTAAGAATAAAAATGAATACATATTACGGTATACTGTTGTGGATGATATTGAAAACTGACCACTATACTTCTCTCAAGAAGCTAAAAGAATGGAGTGCTATTCTGAAGACAAATATAACATAAGTCCAAAAAAGACTCAGTCATACAAACCTTCTTTGCTTTTTTTCCCCTGACTCTCTCCATTCCTCCCTACCTCAACCTCTTGACAAGAGGGCTCCTTCTCATCATTCAGGCCTTGGGGCTCAAAGAATACCTTCTCAAAAAGCCTTTCTCTGACCACATTGTATACAAAGTACTCTCCTATCACAGCTCTACCCTATTATCCTGGTTTACTTTCTCCTTAGCACATTTTTAAAAATCATTAAAATCATCTTTTTTGTTTACTTATTTGTTTATCATCTGTCTCTCCCAGTGCACCACAAACTCTGTGAGAGCAGGCTCTACATGTATACCACCAGCACCACAAATAGTAACATTTATTATGTTCTTAGATTGTGTGGGTCAGGCACTTAGGACATTCTCGCTTGGAGTCTCTCATGAGGTTGTACTTAGATGCAGTACTGGCTGTTGGTTTCAGGCCTTGCTTTCTCTCCACGTGGGCCTCTGCTTGGGATGGCTTGGATGTTCTCATGGCATGGGGGCTGGCATTCCCCAGAGCAAGCAATCCACAGCAGAAACTGCAATGCCTTTCGTAATCTTGCCTCAGAAGTCACGGCATCTCACTTCTGCCTGTTCTGTCAAGTCACATGATTCGGCATGGGACAAGACTCTAGAAGGAATGAATACCAGCAGGCAGGGATCACTGGGTCCATCGGGAGAGGTGGGTACTGTTACAGTTAGCTGTTTTAAAAAAGCAACTTTGGGGTTCCAAAACCTTATATTTTTATATATTACTTTAACATTTAAAGGACTTTAAAAAAATCGTTAAAGCTTTCTACTTTTCTAAGGCATTTGAAGAAGGTATGCATTTCTTTTCAGTGATTTCCATGGTTTGAATGTGCCCCTCAAAGTTCATGTGTTGGAAACTTGATCCCCAATGTGGTAATGTCGGGAAGTGGGACTTTTAAGAGGTAATTGGGATATGAGCCTTGCTGTCATGAGTACACTATTACTGTTATTGAGTAAGGGGCTTTATTATCATAAGAGCGACTTCCTTAGGAAAGGACAAGTTTGGCCTCTCTTGCTCTCTCTCATCCTCTCTTGCTCTCTCTCATCCTCTCTTGCTCTCTCTCATCCTCTCTTGCCCTACCACCACAAAATGATGCAGCAAAAAGGCCCTCGCCAGATGCCAGCTCCTCAGTTTTGGGCTCCCAGCCTCCAGAACCATATGCCCAGTGAATTCAGTTCATTATAAATTATCACACAGTCTGTGGTATTCTGTTACAGCAGCACAAAACGGACTACGGCAGGGACAGGATAAATGAAAAGAATCATAAAATGACTTCTGCCCCCTTCACTTTATATTTAATAATGAGTTACTGGTTTTGTTTTACTATCTGTTCCATTGACAATGTGCAGTACTCAGGCCTTTTGCATGTCAACATGGGATTAATGCCAAGTGCCGACACAGCTGGGCGGAGTGAACAAGTATTTGGAAGCAGGTCCCCAGACAGGATTTGCAGCCCATGTCTCTTTTGAGACAATGACATATGCAATTCTTCTACCAAAAATGATCTCACTTGTTAACAGTTGATTGTTCGGAAGTCTGGAAAGGATAGTGTATTATTCTGGCACCCAGGGTAAACTTAACTAAAGACTGTAGTCATGTGTAACCCTAACTTTCTCAGGGATCAAAAGCCAAGGAAGGCAAATACATTTGTAAAGTTGCTGAAAACAAGAATTACCTGTCTGGATTTTTTAAAAGTCATAATCATTCTGTACAGGGTGAAAGGAAGAACACCTTCTCCCAATTATTTCAGCTAAGATGGTTGAATTTCCGCTACAACGACTAAAACTGATTACATGAGTAAATAAATGTATCAGTCCATCAATAAATTAACTAAGGAGCCTGAAGAAAGTATGAATTTCTTTTCAGTGACTCCTCTGGCTTGAATGTGTCCCCCAAAGTTCATGTGTTGGAAACTTGATCCCTAAAGTGAAAAGCCTTAAGGTCTACGTAGAAAAATGACTGTTTGGAAAGAAAGAAAATAATTAGAAAAGAGAAAATGGAGCCAAATAAATGATATTAGTACAAGTAGGAGTGAGATTTAAATTAAAATGAGAACTCTAAAATCACTACAAAAAATCACTTCAGTGGAAATTATTTTAGGTGAAACACAGACTGCGGTTCATCCTCTGCTCCGTTGACATAGAAATAATAAAGGGAGACTGTTGCTTTCTGGCTCAAAGCTGCAGAACACCAAGGCAATTTGTTATCTACTACTTGACAACTGATACAGAGATGAGGGGAAGCAACACTAAATCCCAGCTACTCTATTACAATGAAGAGAGAGAAAAGCTTCAACGCCTATTTTACCTCAGGGCAGAAATGGTTTCACCCTGAGTCCATTAAATCACCTTGACATGATATCAGAGCGAAAACTCATTAGGGCATTTTACGCTTTCATACTTGAGCCCTGGTGTTACCAAGGCACCCAAGAGAAACCTTCCTTCAGAAACTCAAAACAGCTGGCACCAGATTTCAGGGAAACGAGGCAGCTGGTCTACAGCTGGAGAGCATCAGCTGAATAGCCAAGACTGGAGAGGGACGAGGGAGTCAGCCAAAGAGCAGTATTTTCTCGAGGTAATTCTGACCTAGCAGAAGGACATGCTTTTTTATTTACTAGTTATAGCTCAGAAAGGGAAGGGTTTGATTTTAGAAACTAAACCCTTGCTGTAAGTCAAAGAGATACTAATGGAAGACTCCTTAAAAAAGAAAGTTTTTGCCTTCTTGATTTGATTTTTCTGTAGCATATAAACTCAATCTTAGGAGACATGTGATTCTCAGTCTCCCATATCTCTACTTCCTTCGACTTTTCTTTTGCTCCAACACTAAAGTGTCAGCAAGGAGGGAGGTAGCCCCAACCAGCTTCATGTTACAAGGACCTTTCATGGCACTCATGCCTTTGGACTCTGAAGGCATCGCCAATGTTTAGCATTTCTATGATATAATGACACCACTGTGAAGTAAAGCCTTTCCCTAGGAGCAGCTCTCACTTCCCTATAATAATCCATTAGCCTTGTGAGATCTGGATTCCAACTGCCAGGTTCTTCTAATCTCCAAAGTACACATGCAGGCCACTTTCCTTATGCAGCATACTGAGCAAAAACCATCAATAGCTTTTGCAAAGAACAAACACACGTATTGTTTCCCATCACAACGGCAAATGTCAAACTGCTACTTTTGCCTTTTCCAAAAGTGTGTGTGTGTGTCAGGGGGGGACATTCTAGGGAAGACTTGCACTTACTTATTTTGCATGCATGATAAAAGTTAAATCTAACCGAATACCTGCAACGCGTACACTTATGCTACAAATACTCCACTCCTAGAGTCAACAGCAAATGGATTTCCCAGTTTTCAGACCTGGAACTATCTCCTCTGACATAATTCTCTGGGTTTTTCTTCTTCTCATCACAGCCTTTTTTTTTTTTTTTTTTTTTTTGAGGGACTGGTTCTTTATTTCCAAAAGACACTTGTCCATATTCAGTATCAAAACAGTTGCACTATTGATTTCTCTTTCTCCCAATCAGCCCAAAGAGACCACATAAAAGGAGAGTACATTTTAAGCCCATAACCTGCAGGATATACACCTAACAGACCTCCTAGAAACCTTACCAGAAAATAGGGACTGGGTAGGGAAGCTTTAAAAGATCAACAAACTGCCAGCCCATGGACTGCAAAAAGATAGTATTTTCACTCAGGTTACAGGGCAAGTAATTTTTTATAATTTTTATATAGACATAAATCGTTAGTCTAATGACCAAGGATTTAAGACATGGATAAGTCAAAACAACGGAATAAGTCAAATCTAAGTTAAAATAAAGGAAAAAACTCAAAATATCATCTTAAATAATGTGGCAATAGAGTTAATTGTTTCATTTTTCATGGCGTCAGTAGTAGAACATCAAATACATAGCATGTGGTGGCTAGAAAAGTCTTTACAGATTAGCCTATGCAACGCTCTTTGTACAGATGGGGAGACCAAGGCAAGGCAAAGAAGTCAAGAAAATCTTAAAATACAGTGGTACACGACATAGATAATGCAAAAGAGCAAACGGTTAAGAAATCAAATATTTCTCGTACTGGAATACCCTGTATGGAATGTTGCTAAATACCTTTTGGCAGTTTTTTTTCTTTTTCTTTTTTCTTTTTTTTTTTTTTTTTTTTGACAGAGTCTTACTCTGTCACCCAGGCTGGAGTACAGTGGCATGATCTCGGCTCACTGCAACCTTTGCCTCCCGGGTTCAAGCAATTCTCCTGCCTCAGCCTCCCCAGTAGTTGAGATTACAGGCTCCCACCACCATGCTCAGCTAATTTTTATATTTTAGTAGAGATGGGGTTTTACCATGTTGGCCAGGCTGGTTTGAAACTCCTGATTTTAGGTGATCCACCCACCTTGGCCTCCCAAAGTGCTGGGATTATAGGCATGAGACATCACACCCAGCCTCAGCTTTTTTTTTCTGAGCAGAGATAAAAATTAGGCTCCATTCTCTAAACATACAACCATTAGGCAGCATAGAGACAGAGATACAGCTCAAGGGTATGTTGGATGATTGGATCAAGCTGACCTGTTATCAAAACTGGCCTCTATATATCCAAAATACCAACAATCCAAGCATGGATAACTGAGTTCTAATACCACTGTTATTCTGATAAGATGCATGGGGAAAATGAGGTCTTGGCCCTCACAGGACCAGTATCAGTAGCAAAGCCTGGCCAATGGGCTTGGAGGTTCCATGCTTTCCAGAGGCACACTTAATAATCTGCCTTGCACAAGGTGAGGAGTTTAGCAAATATTAGGGAGTTACTGCCCTTTCCATTTTAGACAAACACCAGCAGTTTCTCTTTAGTTCAATGGTATTTGCACAGGCCTTATGAAAGCTGTTAAGATTCAGAACCATTGTCAGAGGACTTGGCGGAATCTAACCTAATCTTCTCTGAGAGACAGAAAACTGGCCCAGAAGTGGGGCTATAACCTTCAGTCACCTGCTGGCAGTGCTGCGATCTGATGTCTAAGAAATGAGGATCCAGTGTGTCTTTGATGCCCAGTCAAAGCTTTGAAGCTGTGTCAAGACCATGGGACAAAGGCAGCACTGTTTATGCAAATCTGGAAACAAAAGAAGCTAAGCTCCAAAGCCATTAGAAGTAACATCAGAAATTCAATACCCAGAGATGATTAGAGGCCCTACACCAGTATGAAATAGGAAACCTAAAAGCAAAGCTGGGCAACACACCAAAACACATACTGTAGGAAGGAATCCTGAGCTGGCCAGAGCCTGGCTAGATGTGCTCAGAAGCCCTGATACGTGCAGCTCCGGCAGTCATCTGCATACCAAAGGAAAGACATCCTGGGTGGCTGCTGCTTCACTACCTGATGCACACAGCTCCTTCATAAGAAGGTCCAGTATATACCCTTGCAAGGCTAGCTCTCATGTTGCTATGTTCCTTGGGAATTCAGTCATCATCAAGCACATGCCCAAAGAGACAACACTCTTAGCAAACACCTTTGGCACAGTATTCAACAGGATGAAATACCACGAGCTTCCTAAAAAAGGATTTTTTTAAGGCCACCCAACAAAGATCTAAAGTTGGGCTAAGGGTTCAGGAAGCACTGATTATGCAGTTATGTGAAAGTTCTTCAGGTATGGTTACCCCCAAGAAGAGGAAAGTGTTAGGTCAGGAAAGGACTCAGAGAAATCTCATCCAGAGACTTTAAAGCAAGACTGCATATTACCATCCTGTGAGAAGTTTTCAAAATATGTCAATTGCCTTGGCTCATGAAATGAAGACAGTAAGTGGCTACACAATTTTAGCACATCTCTCTTATGTTACAGGAAAGGAAACTGAGGCCTGGAGATAGTAAGTGACATGTTCAAAGCAGCCCAGCATGAGCGATGCTTCCAAGTCCCTTCATAGGACAACACAATAGCATATTTGCACACCATGAAATATGAAAAAGGCTGCTTTGGTGAGAGGCAACTGTCCTGGGGACCCCACTGCTACCAGCCTCACTTCATCCCCACGTGATTGTTGTTTTCTTGGTGGGATGTGCTAAGCTGTCGTATGCAGTTCACATTTTTGAGAAGAAAAAAAGACACAAAAATAAAGTGGATGCATAAACTTAAGAGCCTTACTGTCTGCTGTACGTGCAGTTATAATAATGCTACTATATCGACTTCTTAAAAAATATTTTTTGTGTAGCAGCAACAAACTCAGAACAATCCTCTGTATAGCAGAATAGAACTGTGTAAATTTCTGAAAAGCCATATTTTGAGTTCATAACTAGTAAAGACACCAGGCTTAGGGACTTTGTAATCCCATGCAATTAAGGGTGAACTGCCAGCTGCTAAAAACAGGCTAATTTAGTAGCCTGTTTACATTTATCACAAATGAGGGGAAGAGTTTTTAATGGCATGCCAAAGGGAAAAATTAAAGAAAATTAAATACGAGAAACAAAGAAACCAAGATTAGGGACTATGGAGACTGAAGTGGCTCAAATGAATTCTGTTTAGCCTAAGGAAATTCACTAGTTTGATTTTCCTGTGCTCTATTAAAAGATGTTCATCAATAGATATTTTTTTCTTCTGTACAATACTTAAGGCTTAATGAACTCATTATGTAAGATATACCAAGGAAAGAGTTTGAGGGCGTGCCATTTTATACTGAGTCTGAGTGCAAGGAGCTTCATATAGTGGGGAAAACATTTGGGGCACTTTCTTTTAAAATACATATTTTTTAAAAACAGCCACTACACTGTTCACAATAGCAAAGACTTGAAACCAATCCAAATGCCCATCAATGATAGACTGGATAAAGAAAATGTGGCACATACATACTATGGAATACTATGTAGCCATAAAAAAGGCTGAGTTCATATTTTTTGCAGGGACATGGATGAAACTGCAAACCATCATTCTCAGCAAACCAACACAAGAACAGAAAACCAAACACTGCATGTTCTCACTCATAAATGAGTGCTGAACAATGAGAACACACAGACACAGGGAGAGGAACATCACACACCAGGGTCTGGGGGTGGGGGGCTAGGGGAGGAATAGCAGGGGGTTGGGGGATTGGGGAGGGATAGCATTGGAAAAATACCTAATATAGATGATGGGGTGATGGATGCAGCAAACCACCACCATGGCACCTGTACACCTATGTAACAAACCTGCAGGATCTGCACATGTACCCCAGAACTTAAAGTATAATAAATGAATTTCAAAAAATAGCGACTATTGGATGGAGATAGAACATATGTGCTTGATTTAATTTTAAAAAAACACACACAAGTGATGCATGCCTGGCTGCATTTCTCCTATGTAATCCTGTACATTACTACTTCTCTTAATAAGAAAATCCCTTGGTCTTTTTAATGGGTTAAACATCTGGAATCTGGAGTTTAGAATATTCCAGAGTATGCCAATTTTCCAAACTCTGAAAATCCCATGATCTGTACTTTAAGTGCATACATGGCCTTCTAAGAGCTCATCTTCTGCAGTTCCCAAACCGAGAAGTGCATCCAAATCACTTGTGGGCATGCTTAGCACACCAATTCCTAAGTACCCCCTGTGGACCATCTGATTGAACATGGCTGAAATGGGCCCCAGAAATGCACATATCTAACAAATGCTCCAGGTATTGTGATGCAGCTGGCCTCTGAACCTGTATCTGGGAAACACTAGTTGAATCCAGCAGCCTTATACTAAAGGATTGGCAGAACAATAGTAAGGACCATGTCTACTCATGGCCAATGAACTAGACCAATGGGGACAAGTCACTTTTAGGCCACCTCAACTACTAATTTCAACATGAGTACCTGGCCACACAGACAATCGATAGTGGAATAAATAAAAGGAAGTACATAACATTTTTAAAATCCATTGTTTTAGAAATCCGTAGTTTGTCCTGCTGAATAAAAAGCCTATGATGGAAATCAATGTAACCCGTCAATCTTATTAAAATCTAAAAAGATTGAGGAAAGGCAGAGAAGAAAATATTTTTGTATGCTGGCTGTTTCAAGCCTTACGTGCCAATTCCACAAAATCCATTTGCAACACAAGACATGGTCTGACTGTCTGAATGCTCTCCCACCCAACCTGTTTCTAGCACACGGAAAGCAGTGGTGTGGGAGCTACATATAAGCTTACTGTTCAATGGTGCAGTGATGACATGAAAAACCCTGATTCCACTTGGCAGGAACTTTCTACTATCTTGGCGGGTATAAACCATAATCACTGTGGTGTGTGGAGCTGAGACAGGATTATGGGGCTGGCTGGCAACCAAGAAACTAAAAAGCAGTCTGTTAGTCCAGCAAGGGACTCCGTGTCAGGAATGCCATGGCCCCAAATGTCTACAACCACATTTTTCACAACGTTCCCAAGAATTTAAGTTCCACTGTTAGTTTCTAGAAAATACTGCCTTTGCCAAGACTCTAAAAAGCAGAAATTTCTCACTTAATATGGCTTTCAGGGAGAACACCAATCAGTGCACCTCCGTAGACCCTCCTGTCTTAGGGTTCTCTCTCGTGAGAATGAGATGCTTGCCTTCACCACTGCCCTCCCCATCTCCAAAACATATACGATCACTCTCAGAAAGAAAAGGGGCTGGAAAGAAAGAGTCCTACTTCCCTCTTGTCAAAAATGTATGCACTTTGGACTTGGCCGTCCATATGGGGAAAGCTCTATGTAAGGAACCTTCTCTCTACAGCCTGATATATCCCTCAGAAAGGATCCCTTGACATATCCCTTGAAGTGATTTCAACCTGGAAGGTAATAAACTATTCCAATAAAGCCAATGGGCCAATGAAAGCAGGTGCTCATGAAAATGCTTCAGCTCAGCAGCTTGCCCCAGACTCATCTTCTACCATACTCTTGGGGGCATACAGCCCAAGATCATTATTTATATCATTATTTGTGTTTCTGAAAGATATATCTTCTAAGAGGTCTTCAAACATTAATCAGAAAACACTGGAGGGAAGGAGATAATTTTGCATTTTGTTTACAGAGGAACAAAATCTTACAGAGGAACAAAATCGTACCAGTTAAACCAACAAGTCAGGGGCAGGCCATAGCTTGCTGAATTTGACAAACCACTAAAATAATAATTGTTGCTTCAATTAAATGAAACACATTACAAAGTCAGCCTTGGCAGGATGTCATGGAGCTATCATTCAACGTTTGACTCTGAAAGGATTTCTGTATGGTGCTCCTAGAGAGGAAAAGAAACGCCCTGCAGCCAAATCTGAGGTTTAATTCATGCAAGAGTCTTGGCTAATGCTACCGACCACAAATGCTGTGTTTTCATGGATCCAAGCTACAGAAAGTTCCAGCAAATTAATTACAGCCACTCTATATTCTGCCTGACTTTTCAATTATTACCTGTAATGAGATTCTTTTTTATTTTTATGAACATTAACGCACAGTTTTTCTATCAGAGGAGTAGAGAGCTAAGGAAAAGGTAATACAATCCTGATCCTTTTACCACTAGGTCACTCGCTGGCTGCTTGCCAAGCCTGCTGGTTCCCAAAAGCAGTTACTGCTTGGGTCCTGGAGTTCCTTCAGCAGCCTGAGGTGGGAGCAAAGGTCACCACCCAAATGCCAACAGGGGTCAGGCAAGTCAAGTCAAAGAAAGATAGCAGGGACTAACTGCCAGTGCACACAGTGTGGGCCTGATGGGGACTGGGCTGCCTGGACAAAATCCAGGGGACAGTGGCTACTCAGCTCCAACAACAGTTGCTGTGTATGAATTCAGGCCTTGTAAGGTCAGGTGCTGGTTACATGGCATGTTTTGTGAGTGAAAAGTTACTAAGTTATACATTTATGATATATGAACTTCTGGATAAATATTACGCCTCATCAAGATTTTTTTATTAGGACCAGATCTTCTAGAAGCCAGGGAGACAAGGACAAGAGAGCAGGATGGATGGGTGTTAGCAGAAAGGCCTTCAGAGTAGCCACCTGGAACAGGTGTTATACGTAGCTGCCTTTTATTGTGCCACCCAGGGCATGGCTGTAGGTAGGCTGGCAGTGTTTGAAGAATGTGGAATAGAGAGACAGATAAAATATCACACTTATCCAGAATTGGATATATAAAACACTCATATATGGGTTAAAATGAAAAGGATACATGTTCATGCATAGAAAGTTTCTAGAAAAATACACAAGAAACTGGTCACTGGGAGGTGGTATAGAGTAGATGGGAGACCTACTTTTTGTTATATTCCCACTCAAACTGATAATTTTTAAAAATTTATTATGGAAGTATATTACTTTTCCACTTAAAAAAAGTCAGAAGAGCAAATTCTTAAAATAACTGAATTGCTATTAAAAATCCAAAAAGACCCTAAGGGATTCAAATTTTAAAAAATCAACAGGTTTTGATATACTAACAACATATCAATTAAATGCAATTAAATGAACATGTTACCCTTTGGAAATAAAAATGTCAAAACATACGATACATACGTTTTGTAATTCCTGATGAATAATAGCTATGATTTAAACACATACAGTAAAAGTTCCTCATGACACGGTAACTGGAGAATAGATGTAGTGACCATACCGTAGGCTAATGATTTTCTTTCAGACTTTACTGTATGTTGTTATGCTATGCGAAGAAATGTGCAGAAACAAGCCTTATTATTGTCTTACTACAGTCCTATATAAGCCATATAATAGTCCTACTATACTGTGCCATAGACTTGGAGACGGTGCCACACAGCAATATGACCCACGTGCACGTTTAAGTGTTGGAGAAAGAACGAAGGGACAACCAGCAGCCTTCTCCATTACAAGGCTTTCATTGTTCATTCCCATGACCACCACAGGCAGACAAGCAAAAGGAACCTAAGCAGCACATGCTTACGTATCTGGAGTCACAAAGAAACTTCATGGTAAAATCACTTTGATAAAAGAGCTGAAAACAAATCTGGGAAAACTAAACTCACCTAAGAATACTCCCCATTATCCTTTAAACCAAGAAAGATATTCATTATAAAATAATCAGCATTAAAACACCTCACAGGACTAAAAATCTAGAAATCAGTTATGTCATTCCAAAATCACCATGGAAATCTCTTAACTGTCCTGTGCTTTAGATCCCTCACCATGGAACTCAATCACATAAAACCAGGGCAATTTAGGCATCCTTTCTAATTCTGCAGCCAAGCTGTCATGACTGGAACAACAGGATTGGTGACATTTATTAGTCACTTCAGTTTTTGCGCAAAGGAAATACTCTGAGGTCCAATCACGTTTTGAAATTAGAGGTTACAAAGACAATTGATAATTTCTTCAATCATTTGGAATGAAGCTGAATTTAGGGGACAGCCAAATCTAAGACTACTAATTTAAAAGGCTGAAAAATGGACTATTTTATCAACATGAATCCAAAATGTAGCCAATATGTGTATGATTAGTGTCGCCTTGATCATTTGACACTAATAATACTTGAGAAATTTCTTTGTACTGTTATGTTGCTACGATCACAGCAAGTGACCTGCATATTCACGTACAACCCACAATTCAGTCGTAATTTGCCTCTATGAAATATACCAAAACAGAGTAGAGTTCACTACCTAAGAAGTGCCTGAACTAAGTGATGAAATGATCAAGACAGCGGAAGAGAACCACTGAGTCCCCTGCATCATTCAAGTGGAAACGACAATTCTTACTTGAAAGAAACACTAGCGTTCTTATCTTCCCAAGTTGGGCCAACCGACAGAAGCAAAAACTAGAACTAATTGGTCTTTTCATGATCTTAAGCAGACCATCTGCACTCGGTCTGCAACGTTAGCTGCCTGGGTCACACATCCTGGCTCCACCATGCATTAGCCTAGTGACCTCAGACAAGTTATTTATATTCTCTGTGCCTCAGTTTCCTCCTGCGTAAAGTGATAAAGTGGAATGTAATGGCATCTCTCACCTAGGGTTGCTGTCTAGAGTAAATCAGTTTGATACCAAAGTGTTCAGAACAGTGCCTCCATGAATGTTAGTTTTCTTTTTCTTTCTCCCTCACTCCCTTCTCTCCCCTCCTTCGTGACTTCCCTTCCTTCATTCCCTCCCTTTCTTCCCTCCCTCCCTTCCCTTCCTTTCTTCTCTTTCTCTTTCTTTTCTTCTTTTTGAGACAGGTTCTCACTCTGTTGCCCAGAATGTAGTACAGTGGTTCAGTCTCAGCTTGCTGTATCCTCCAGCTCCTGGGTTCAAACAATCCTCCCACCTCAGTCTCCCAAGTAACTGAGACTATAGGTGCATGCCACCATGCCTGGATAATTTTTGCATTTTTTTGTAGAGATGGGGTTTCACGACGTTGCTTAAGCAATCTGGCCACCTTGGCCTCCCAAAGTGCTGGGATTATAGGCACGAGCCTCTGAACCCAGACAAATGATAGTTTCCTATGCTAATATTTTTTGGTGCTGTTGGAAAGAAGAAATCAAATGAGATTCCATTAGAAAAATTTTAAAAACTTCATTTTGAAAGGGAAATGTAAAGAAGATAGGACAAAAAGGAAAAGATTGAAAGAAAATGGCAGCTATCACTGACTTAGAAGCAGTCATGTAAAAGACACTGTACATATCTTATCTCATTTACTTGTAACAATAACTCTTTGAGGCAGATGTTATTATTAGTTATTAGAAGAAACAGGGCAGCTATGTCTTAGAGTTTACTGATGTGCCCTCAATCACACAGAAGATTTGTGCTCTAGTCTATCTGACCTTAAGCTTGTATATTTCTTCCTCCATGCTAAACTACCAGCTTGGGAAAATGAGGAAAGGAAGAGAAAGGTGAGTAAAACAGACTAACAGAGGAAAGGGGACTAAAACATCATCTACTTTTTCAACCATAAACCAAAACTTCTATCCATTGAGATAACATGCAACATTTACTATCAAGATTGTAATGATAAAATATGGCATCCTTCTTACCACTGGTGCTGAAAACTGTCACTGATACTAGTTTTGAACATTTCATAAAGACAAAGTACATTAGTATTTTAAACAGTTATGAAAATGCTACTGATTGGACATTAAAATGTGAAGATACATTCAAGATAATCCCCGAACAATGCAGAAATAAAGTAGTATGCAAAATGTTAGACTCATTCCCCCAGAACAAGTAGCTCATCATTGTTTATGTTTGTCAACAGAAGCTCATCTCTTTATTTAAAAATCCATAAAGTGGTTTCCAATTTAATATGTTGCTTTTCAAAACTCAGGCAAACAAAATGCCCAAATCTTTCTGTAATTACATAGCAGTTATTGCCTTGTGCCTGCACAGACTCTGTGAATCCCAACTGTCTTCCCACAAGCAACAGCAGGCTCTCCAAAAGACAAACTTAATGTTTCATTTGGGGCAAATGTTTTTCCCTGTGCCATGCTTCAGTTTTCACTATCATGGTACTTGACCCTACTCTCCCTAATCACAGATTTAAGAGGAATGAGGTCAGCCTTCCCTCTGTTGCTGAGGTCACTTGCTTATGGCTCCACTGAATTAAAGACAATCTACTGAAGTATACTACCACTTGTCACAATGCCTCACGGTTTCCTTCATCTCAACATATTCCCAGTTCCCTAAAACTTAGTGCAGGTTTAGGACACACAAAATAGATACCTTCCTTAGTTCCTTATCACAGGATTGTGATATTTGAAGGAAAACTATTAGTTTGGTGGATTTTAAGATCAGACAGGTAACTATAAAAAAGCTTTCCTTTTTGCTTGTACAAAGTATCTCTAAAATAAAAATGCTCCTTTGTTCAGCCTAATCTGAATAAACTTGATGCTGAGATAACTGCAGACATTCTTCAACAGCAGAATTTTCCAGGTCAACTTGTTGATATTCATTTCACCTGTATATGCAGTACAGATCAGGTCCAGAACTTAAAGTAAGAAAAAAAAAATCACGTAACAGGGTCTGAATGCGATCAGTGAGCCAGGCCTCTCAATGACCCATCTAGTACAGAAATCAGATGCTTCTCAAGCCCATAGTCGGATGAATGAGAAGAGTGAGTCTGCAGAGTGAGTTACTGAGATCAGATTCAGAGGAAGCTAAATTCCATGTGGCTCTGTATTCAATATGGTTCTGTTTTATGAAGTTCTGGGTAGCTCTAAGCCATTTTTGACAGCAGCATGTGCTGATTTTGCAGAATGGATATTAATCAGTTTGGCATCTTGGAATATTGCATAGAGCTTGGGAATGAGAAACTAAAGGCAAGTAATCTGCAGAAGCACCTCAAAGCTGTAACATCCTAAACTGAGGTACCACCTCCCATCACAGTGTTATATCCCATAACCTTCCCAGCCAAATATTCCCCTAGGGCCAGGCCAGAAGTCAGCGTTTCCAGAGAGATCCTATGGTACGATACAATCTCTTTGGAGACTTGCAGTCATTAGACCTGCCACCCACTTCAACTTCCTGAGAGAAAACTCTGGTTGATGCCCTATTTTTTTTTTTTTGTCTGTTTGTTTTTTGCCTTGTTGATCCCATTTTTCTAGAGCCATCTTTCTTTCCCAGGTTTTAGTAGATTTTTACTCATCCTTCAAACTTAGTTCAAACTAAGTGTCAACCTGTCACTTAGTTTGAACCAGTGATATCCATATTCATAGACCGGACCCAATCTGATTTAGAAATCATTTGGTTCTTCCCCAAACACTTTAAATGCCATTCAGATCACCTTACACCGTCCAATGAAAGGAGCCATATTTATCTGTTAAACACACACACACACACACACACAAACACACACACACACACACACACACACACACACACATATATCTAAATACACCTTTTTCAGCCCTGATCTGGCTGGTTCTTATTTTAAAAATGCATTAGAAGCATGTACTTGTGCAGTCTGTCTGTACCTCAGTTCTCTCACCTGTAAAGTGATACAGTAACACTACATATCTGATAGGGTGATTTTGAAGCTTAAACCAGAAAATGAATGTAAAGTTCTTCGCAGAACCATGAGCTCTTATTATCATGTGTGGAATTTATAAACAAATGTAATTTTGAGTTAAGTCAATTACTTTAATAAACACATTTCTTATTCCGGGAAATAGAGATAATTTTACTTCTTCACAGATTGGTAGTAAGAATCAAATGAGATTACAGTGCATGAAAGTTATTTCCAAAGTTTCTTTTCAGCTCCTTTGTGTTTTAAAGACAGAACCAGGATTTTTCAAAGAAGAGGCTTCAATAACTGATGCAAGCGAGGTCTTGCACTTCTTGCTTAACCTTCCAATGCTGGACATAAAGGAAAACATTGCCAAGGTCTGTGCAGAATTGGAATTCTCTCATCTAAATACAACACCAGTGTCCATACAATCTGGAATATCCAGGAAACTTAGGATGTACATTGATGCCGGTGGATCCTAATTATATTGCAAAATCTATGGAATTCAAGAGCCAGAAATAATTTCTGAAATCATTTATTTCAAGTCCTTCCTTTTATTGATGAAGAAGCTGATGCCTAAGGATCCTAAGCAAGGAGCCCCAAGTCACGTATCAAACTAGTGATAAACAACTTAAGTCTCCTAATTTGCAGTTTATAGGTTTATGCAAATTTTGTTTATATCATGTTCCCAGCCTTTATAGAGTGGCCTTTGGGGACACGCTTGGGTTCAAATTCCAGTGTCACCATTTATTAATTCTGTGACTCTGAGTTACTGAACTGATACAAGTCTGTCTTTTCCTTTGCAAAATAAAGATCATAATATCCTCTTAAAAGTATACTGTATGATAAAAAGAGGTAATGTCTATAAGTCAGGTAGCAAATATGTGCCTGACACCTGCTTCACCCCTCACCAACTTCTTATGGCAAAAACTGTAATGCTTTAAAAAACTAAATCGTGCCTAAAGATGAAAACCATATTTTAAGATATTTCTTGAAAAAAGCAAATAAGTTAACTGATATTTGTTCACTTCTTTTGGCACTAAAGTGGTTAAAAAAATTCCTTCCTTCTGGTTTAAAACCTGGCTGTCCCAGTGCTCTCTTTCCACGTAAAATGCCCTTCTCGGCGAGGCAGTCACGTACGGCAGGGCGTATAGTAAAGTAGTGTACAGCACAGTGCTGTACTATGCCACATGTTTGCTTTTGCACCTTTACACCTCTCCCACCAGGTACTCTGAGGCTGCCAGTTCTAGCTGCTGCTTTTACCCCTCCTCCTCCTCTCTTTGCCCAACCGCTGCCTTAAGGATGTGTCTCGCCTGAGAACAGTTTCCCTTTATCAACATGAGGCAGAAACTGCTCCAGAGTGACCTGGGCTCCGTCTTCCTCAGGGGGCCGGAGTCCTCTTGTCCTCGTACCTGACAGCCCATCTCCCCTGGCCAGCGTCCACCCTCTCGTCCTCCGCAAGCCCCTCGGCGACTCACCTGGCCACCAACTAACTTCTCGCCCTCCCATCCTCGCGTTTATAAAAGGTGAGAGACGACCGAGTTCTACAGGTGGGGTGGGCAGCACCCCGCACTGATCCCCTCGCCCTCCCCGCAGCAAACACAATGACGGGATCCAAGCTTCTTTCCTCCGGGGACAGAACTGAGCTGTTTATCTTTCCCAGGCGTCTTCGTCGCTCGCTGGGACGCGGAAGCCCAGGGTGCCAGGGCGCTTTGCATCTGCGGCGGGGAACGCGACCCAGGAGGACGCACTGGCAGGGACAGCCCGGAGTGCTCAGAGGAGACCGGGCTCACGGCGGTGGCGAGGTTGGGCACACTCTGCGGGCCCCGCCCAATCTCCACGCCTGGGTCCAGGTCCCCCTAGGGGAGCCAGGAGCACATTTCCAGCCTGGAGCAGGAGCCTGACACCGGGAAGTCAGAGCAGCGCACTCCGGCGCCCCAGCCACTGCGGAGCCCGGGGCCCACAGCAGTCATGTTCCATCTGTCGCGTCTACAGGGGAACAAGGTCACAGGGCCCTTATCCTCTCACTTCAGGGCTAGCAGTATGAGGTGGGGAAAGACGAAACCTCGAGAGTTGAAAGGGAGGGAAATGAAAGCTCCCTTGAGGGGTATTCCCCATGACCCTTGAGGGACAGAGCCGCCCAACCCGCCTGCTACCCACCAGAGCTCCGGCGGGCAGTTCTCCCCAGCAGCACCCCCTGTGCGCACTGACCCGCGCGTCCCTCCGCAGCCCGACCGCCCGATCCGCCGGCCACTGGCGCGGGCAGCGAGGGGGTGTGTGCGCTAGGTTTCCCGCGTGCCCCCCCGGCGGCTCCCTCGCCCTGCAGCTGCTGATCCGGGCGCTGTCCGCGCTGGGCAGGCCGCCCCCGCCTCCCGGGGCCCCTGCGCGCTCACCAGACGGCCATCCTGCTCTTGGGGTAGTCCAGCCGCTCCAGGCAGCCGAGGAAGTGCGGCAGCGAATGCGCCGCGTTGCGGGCGAGGACAGCCACGAGCACCGTGGGGCTCTGCAGGGGCGACTCCGGGAAAACCACCGGCTCCTCTCCGTCATCCTCCGAGTCCGCCTCGGAGGCGAAGCGCGCCCGGCAGCCTTCGCGGAGCAGGGCTGAGGACAGGAGCAGCAGCGACCAGACGAGGGTGGCGGCGGGGCGCGCAGCCATGTTCTGGGCCAAGGCGGGCGGCGGGGTGGTCCTGCCGCGAGCGCCAGGCTGGGCTGCCCTGAGGGTGGCGGCGGCTCCCGGGAAGCGAGGAGGCTGCGAGGGGCGGCCAGGGGATGAGACTTGCCGGGGCCCGGCGGCTCACACAGTGGCCCCAGCGGCTGCGGCTCCCGGGACCCTCCTGCCGCCGCCGCACCGCCCGGGCCCTGATGCTGGTGCGCAGCGTACCTGCAGCCGCCGGCGCTCCCTTGCGCCTCGGGCTCGCACAAGGTCGTCGCCGTGGGGCTGTATGCCCTGAGTCCTGTGGAAAGTTCCTCTAGTCCAGGCTCCGCTCCTACTAGTACAGCTGAGGTCTGTGGCTTTCCCCAGAGCCGTGAGGTGTGGCCCTGTCTGCCAATGGGCGTGTGAGTGTGAGCGTGCGTGTGTGTCTGTGTGTACATAACGGTACAACCCCAAGAAAATTTATTCTGCTTTTGCAAACCGCAGTCAGAAATTCTTGACAGTGATGCAATGTATCCAGTTCTTCATAATGCACCTATTGACTAATGAGTAGAGTTCTAAAATGAAAAGTCTCCCCAACTATTCACGATTATGATAAACAATCGTTTAACCACCACCAAGGTCAGCATGTCTGTATTTTCTTATACACTCAACTTCTCCTGAAGTTCATTTCTGACTGAGTAGACACCCAGTAACACAAAGTTTGAAGAGCTGGAGAATTTTGGAGCCAGATCAGACCTCCGAAACTAAAAGAAAGCCCTTGGGAGACACTGTCCTGAAGCCTCACTCTACTGTGAACCCAGTAAGCCTCCTCACAGGAAGGCAGTGACGGAATAGATTCACTTAGCTGGTTTTCTCTTTCCAAAACGACCCAATCTGAGAGAGTAACAAAGAGGGAAAATTCATGCATGTTGGAGAGCAGAGGAGAGAGAAGGAAGAAAAGAAGGGGTGAAGGAAGAAGGCAATTGACATAAAATGACACTGCCGAGATTCACTGCTAAAGGAGATTTACTTCTTTCTTTCCTTTTTTTTTTTTTTTTTTTTCCCCTTTCGAGATAGGGCTTCACTCTTTTGCCCAGGGTGGAGTTTTGTGGTGCAATCATAGCTCACTGCAGCCTCAATCTCCTGGGGTCAAGCAATCCTCTCACCTCAGCCTTGCAAGTAGCTGGGACCACAGGTGTGCATCACCACGCCCAGCTAATTTTTGTATTTTTTGTAGAGACAGGTTTTCACCATGTTGCCCAGGCTAGTCTCGAACTGCTAGGCTCAAGTGATCTGCCCACTTTGGCCTCCCAAAGTATTGGGATTATAGGCATCAACCACCATGCTTGGCTGGACATTTACTCTTGAAGATATATTGTGTAGCCTTTGATGGTGAGTACGCAGGGTGTTTTGGTGCCAGTGCACATCCATGACCTCCAACCCCAACTCACCCTCAGGTCTGTCCCTTAGTCTTTTTATTAGTTGCTATCAATGCTTCTCAGCAACTATTAAAAGCTTTCCCCACTGTCTTTTGAAGTAGTCTCCTCCATCCAACTCCCTCAACACCCCTGTCTCCAACTAGCATCCCTACCAAGAGCTTTCTTACCTGCAGGTCTCTCCTCACAACAGGGTCTTTGATCCCATCCTCTTCCTTTCTAGTCTGTGATTTTTCTCTATCATTTCATTCTCTACTGAATCTTCAACTGATCTCTATCAACTCCTTTCTCTCAAGCTAAATACTTCGTCAGTCTTCTCTTATTCTTAAAACACACATACACACATGCACACAGAATTTAAAAAATGCTTTCTTCTAGTAATTCCTTTTCTTGGCCAAGTTCCTTGAAAGACAGATCTACACTTGTATTCTCCACTTCTTCATCTCCCATCTTTCCTACCACGGTGCAATAAGGCACCAGCCCTCCCCACTGATAGTGTTCTGCCAAACCAACAGATTGCCTCAGCATTGGCGGATTCAGTAAACTCTTCCATTCTCACCTCAGTTACATAATCTCCCACACTAGATCTCCTTTGATACTACTTGTCTCTGAGCCAAGCCCCTTCACTGTGTGCCTCCCTATAGTGTGCTGGTCTTTCCACTCCATATGGTCTCCTGGGGTGATATCCTCAAAATCTATGTCTCCTACTCTAATCTCTTCTCTAATCTTCATATTTTTATATCTAATGGCCTATGGACATTTTCTTCCTCTCCATCCATTTTCAGGAATTGTCCCCACTCTCAAGGGGCTCACAGTCTTACGGAGGAGACTGAGAGTTAAGCATCTGTTAGAAGTACCATAACAGATGTACCAGCTACAGAGGAGGGATAGAGGAAGGTGTCATCATTTCCACAGGGGAGGTGGTGATGGTGGGACTGTTAGAAAGGATTTCTGAGACAATCTCCATGTCATTCTGTCTTCCTTGTTTCCCTTTCTTGAACTATGTTCCACTCATCTTTCAATACTAAAATCCTCACCCCCTAGCCAAACTTGGTTTGATAGTTATCATTGGTTCACTTCATTGCAAACAGAGGAAGTTTAAAGCTAGGCAACCACATTTCTGTCTTCTGTTACTGATATGGTCTGGCTGTGTCCCCACCCAAATCTCATCTTGAATTGTAACTCCCATAATCCCCCCGTGTCGTGAGAGGTAATTGAATCATGGGGGTAGGTTTTTCCCATGTTGGTCTCATGATAGTGAATAAGTCTCACAAGATATGATAATTTTACAAAGGGCAGTTCCCCTGCACATGCTCCCTTGCCAGCTGCCATGTAAGATGTGCCTTTGCTCCTTCTTTGCCTTCTGCCATGATTGTGAGGCCTCCCCAGCCATGTGGAACTGTGAGTCCACTAAACCTCTTTTTCTTTATAAATTACCCAAACTCAGGTACGTCTTTATTCGCAGCATTAGAACAGACTAATACAATTACCTAAAGTCAACAGCTTATCGGAGTCTATTTTTTCAAAGAATGATGAAGCATCTAAAACTATATGGTTTGTAATGACATTAAAATGAAATTGGCTCCATGGAGTTCTCTTAAAATAATTAGACTGCTCTGTGGATAAAATCAAGAGTTCCCCAGCCATATAACTTAAAAAACACCTATTTAAAACTTTCAATAGAGTGCTCATTTAGTCACTGAGAATATTAAGGTCATGACAGGGTATGCAACAGTAGAAGATCATTGTAAATATGGTTGCAGGGCAGTGGAGGGGAAGCCTGGGAAAAGTTAAGTCCCCATCTTATTAACAGATGTGTTCCATAAATTCTTCGGAAATCAGTAATGTGAATTTGGATGTTTTCCTCCCTCATAAGATTGATGTTATAAGACAGTTAATTCGAAAAAAAAAAAACTAATTTAAAAATAAAAGCCAATTATATTTTAAAATATTCATTGCTTATAATGCTTTTTCCATGGAAAAATTGGCTGAATGGAGTCAGGGTTGTACACACACATCTCTTTGTCTCCACTACGAGTAGCCTGTTCTAATAGATTCTACGTTAAGTTAGAAGTGAGCACTTTCTCTCATATCCCCTCCCCATACTGTTCCAGCACGGGGGGCTTCCTTCTGGGACAACGAAACCTCTGGTGCTGTTACCCTTAGTGTAATGCGGTGGGGCAGGGCCTATCAGGTGGACAGAGGACTTCTCGCAGGAAAGCTTCTCAAGATGTCTGTGGCTCCTGCAGCCAAGAAGAGGAGGAAATACGTGCCTCTGGGACAGCTGTGATAGGCTTGAAAGAGTAAGTGACACTTGGAACTGAATTTTCATCTCACTTGTGTCACTTATTCTCTTTGTGACCTTGGAAACTTGACCTCTTTAAACATCAATTTCTTCTTGTGTAAAAAAGTTTGAAATGTTTGCCTCATTTTTTCATTCAACAAATATTTATGAAATTGCTAAATACCAATCATTTGAGTGTTTAATATTTTAATGCTTTGCCCTGGAAAAAGAGGGAGAAGGTGGCTGGCCCCCTACAACTCCTGCTGGGCCATAGTTGGCAGAGAGAGTCTATTGGCTGAATTATCCAGGCTTCTTTCTTCTGTACTGAAATATCTTTCTTTCGCTACCTGGATTGTTTTACTCACTTTTCTTATCCAGCTTAAAATCCAAAACATAAAATTTACTTGAATTGACAGTCCTGCCAATTTCAACACATGAAAATCCTTGAGAGAGGAGCATTACGTGATACCTTTTTAATTCAATCAGATTTTTAAATCTCAGCACCTAAACTGAAATGGACTATAAGAAGCTTCGATAAAGGGAACTGAATGGGATCCTAATTTGAAGCATGGGATTCTTTGGTGACAAGGCAAGTTTTATCGATTTCTAATACATAAGCATGAGGACTCTGGGTCCTAGGAAGGGAATGAATATTAAGGGAGGAAAAGAGCAGTGACTGAGGAGGGAAAGGCTAAAATTAAACTATCTCAGTATCAAAGTTTTATCTGTGCTCTGGCTGCATCCAAAAGCTATATAACAGTTACTACAGAAGAATGTTTTCCAATTCAAAACAAGCTGATACAAATTTAAAATACACTTCTATATTCCATTTAAGAATAGATGCATCCCTTAAATTATATTAACTCATTCCTTCAAACACTCAATAGGCTGCCCACTCTGTGCCAAGACATAGGTGCTGGAAATGCGTGAATAGTTAAGATGTGTCGTATAAATGCACAAATACTATAAGTCATTTTATGTGTTATCATAGAAAAGGGAGCATAAATAAGGAAGTGGAGAAGTGAAGATAACTAGGAAATGTTTCATTAAAGAGATATCTTTGAATCAAGTATTGAAAAATAAGTAGCATGCATGCATAGGAAGAATTAATATTTTTTAAATGGCCATACTAACCAAAGCAATTTATACATTCAATGCTATTCCTAAAATGCCATTGAGATTCTTCATAGAACTAGAAAAAAAAAACTATTTTAAAATTCATATGGAACCAAAAAGAGCCTAAATAGCCAAGGCAATCCTAAGCAAAAAGAACAAAGCTGGGGTATCATGTTAACCAACTTCAAACTATACTACAGGGCTACAGTAACCCAAACAGCATGGTACTAGTACAAAAAAGACACATAGGCCAATGGAACAGAACAGAGAACCCGGAAATACGATTGCACACTTACAACTATCTGATCTTTGATAATCTGACAATAACAAGCAATGGAGAAAGGATTCTTTATTTAACAAATGGTGCTGGTATAACCAGCTAGCCATATACAGAAGCTTGAAACTGGACCCCTTCCTTATATCATATACAAAGATTAACTTAAGATGGTTTATAAACGTAAATGAAAACCCAAAACTATAAAAACCCTAGAAGACAACCTAGGCAACACCATTCAGGACATGGACACTAGCAAAGATTTCATGAAGAAGATGTGAAAAACAATTGCAACAAAAGCAAAAATTGACAAATGTGATCTAATTAACTGAGCTTCTGCATAGCAAAAGAAACTATCAATAGATTAAACAGACAACTTACAGAATGGGAGAAAATTTTTGCAAACTATGCATCTGACAAGGGTCTAATATCCAGCATCTAAAAGGAACTTAAGCAAATTTACAGGAAGAAAAACAAACAAGCAACTCCATCAAAAAGTGAGAAAAGGACATGAACAGACACTTTTCAAAAGGAGGTATAGATGTGGACAGGAATCATACAAAGGAAAGTTCAACATCATTGATTATTAGAGAAGTTCAAGTAAAAACCACAGCCAAGAAGATGAGGAAATAAATGCCTCTGGGGCAGCTATAATAGGCTGAGCATTATAGGATAACCACAATGAGATACCATCTCACACCAGTCAGAATGGCTACTAAAGGCAAAAATTACATGTTAGCAAGGTTGTGGAGGAAAAAAAAAAACCCCATATACACTGTTGGTGGAAATGTAAATTAGTTGAAGCATTGTGGAAGACATTGTGGCAATTCCTCAAAGTTCTAAAGACAGAAATACCATTCAATCCAGCAATCCCATTACTAGTTATATACCCAAAGGAATATAAATCAGTCTATCATAAAGACACATGCATGCATATGTTCATTGAAGCACTATTCACAATAACAAAGACATGGAATCAACCTAAATGCCCATCAGTGATAGACTCAGTAAAGCAAATGTGGTGCATATATATCACAGGATACTACACAGCCATTAAAAAAGAATGAAATCATGTCTTTTACAGGGACATGGATGGAGCTGAAGGCCATTATCCTTAGCAAACTAATGCAGGAACAGAAAACCAAATACCACATGTTCTCACTTACAAGTGGGAGCTAAATGATGAGAACATATGGACACATAGAGGGGAATGACACACACTAGGGCCTATTGGAGGGTGGAAGGTGGGAGGAGGGAGAGGTCCAAGAAACGTAAGTAAAGGGTACTAGGTTAAATACCTGGGTGATGAAATAATTTGTATCAAAAACCCCCACAAAAAAAGTTTACCTATGTAACAAACCTGCACATGTACTGCTGAACTTAAAGTTGAAAAAAAATAATTTGATTCAAAATATAAGAAAAGAAAAATGAGTAGTATAGACTAAGAAAAGAAAGACAGAAGGGGAAACAGATGGGAATTCCAGGTAGGTGGAAGTGCAGGAGCAAGGAATGAAACAGCATGACATACTTGAGAGATACAATGAACAGAGCATGGCTGAGAGATAGGATGAGAAGTAGAAACAGAGAAAGCTAGAACATTACATGATTTTATATAATTTTGTATATAATCATTTCTTTAAAATGGGCAAAGGACTTTGAATAAACATTTCTCCAAAGAAGATCTACAGATGATCATAAGCACATGAAAAGTTTCTCAACATCACTAATCATTAGGAAATGCAATTCAAAACTATAAGATTTGTCACTTCACACTCATTAGGATGGCTACTAGAAAAACACAGAAAATAAAAAATGTTGGCAAAGGTGTAGAGAAATTGGAACATTGTGCACTGCTGGGGGGAGTGCAAAATGGTACAGCTACTGTGGAAAACAGTATGACAGTTCTTCAAGAAATTAAAAATAGAATTACCATATAATCTAACACTTCTACTTCTGGCTATATACCCAAACAAATTGAAAGCAAGTTCTCAAAGAGGTATTTGTGTGCTCATGTTCACCGTGGTGTTATTCACAATAGCTGAAATATGGAAGCAAACCAGAGGCCTACGGAATAGTGAATAGAAAAGCAAAATGTGATATATACATATAGAGGAATAGTATTCAGCCTCAAGGAGAGAGGAAATTCTGACATATGCTATAACATGTTAACTTTGAGGGCATTGTGCTAAGTGAAATAAGCCAATCATTAAAGACAAATATTGTATGATTCAACTTATATAAAGCAGTTAGTCAAAATTACAGAGATAAAATAGAATGGTGGTTGCCAAGAGGATGCAGGTAGGAGAAATAGGGAGTTATTGTTTAATGGGTTTAGGTTTCAGTTTTAAAGATAAAAGAGTTGGCAGGCGCGGTGGCTCATGCCTGTAATCACAGCACTTTGGGAGGCTGAAGCGAGTGGATTGCCTGAGGTCAAGAGTTCAAGACCAGGCTAGCCAACATGGTGCAACCCCATCACTATTAAAAATATTTAAAAATTAGCTGGGCATGGTGGCTTGTGCCTGTAATCCCAGCTACTCAGGAGGTTAAGGCATGGGAATTGCTTGAACCAGGGAGGTGGAGGTTGCAGTGAGCCAAGATTGTGCCACTGAACTCCAGCCTGGGTGATAGAGAGTAGAGACAGATTCCGTTTCAAAAAAAAAAAAAAAAAAAAAAAAAGATAAAAAAGTAATGGAGATGAATATTATGGGTAACAGTTCCATAACATTATGAATGTACTTAATACTACTTAAAATAGTAAATTTTATGTTTATGAATTTTACCACAGTAAGAAAATGAGAAAAAAAATCAATCCATGCAATTTGTTAACAAACTTGAAAAAGCACATGATCATCTCAGGAAATGCAGAGAAAGCATTTTACAAATCCAACATGCATTCCTCATAAAAATTCTCAGGATATAGGAATAGAAGGGAACTTCCTCAACATAATAAATGGCATCTACAAAAACCCTACAGCTAACATCATCCTTAATAGTGAAAGACTGAGTGTTCCTCCTGTGATTAGGAACAAGACAAGAAAGTCAGATCGCATTACATCTGCTTAATGTTATACTGAATGTTTTAGTTGGGGAGAAGAAGGAAGGAAGGAAGGAAGGAAAGGAAAGGAAAGGAAGAGAAAGAAGGAAGAAAGGACAGAGAGTGAGAAGGAGAGAGGAATAGAAGAAAGCAGGGATGGACATTTAAAGCAAAGTAAATACGCAGTTAAGAGATATTTTAACATGAATGTGGAGTGCTGGATTAGTCCTTCTAGGCCAAAAGCTCTAAAATTCAATGATTTATTAAAGTCTATTTGACTATAGACTTTAAAAAATGTTGAAAATGAGAGGAAAAAAAGGAGAAAAAAACTCACAATCCACTATCCCACCACAATTACAATTAACATTTTGGGTAATTTTAATATGGCATTTTTAATTTGCACATTTTCAATGTGGGTTTATACTCAGTCCTCTTCAGTGAGACTCAATACCCACACTGATAGCAGATGTTGACTAAATATCTAGAGATAGAGATCGGATATTTTTTGGACCATGGATTGCTTTTCATGTCTTTTCATATTTACAAAGCTAGGCATTATTTAAGGTTGCATATATGCAACTGTTTACAGAAACTGACTAACTTACTATCCTTTTGTACTCTAGATATTAGAAAAATTTTAATAAAATAATGAAACATGAAATACATTATAAACTAACAGATATAATCCATAAACTAATATATGAATTTAAATACTACTAATAAAATGAATATCCATATACCCAGCACCCACCTTGAGAAACATTAACTTTGAAGCCCTGTGTGGGTCCCTTCTTGTCACAATCTCTATCTTCCAGAGATAAGTACTAGACTGAATTTTGCATTAATCAGTCTCTTCCTTTTGTTTAGAACATTTACCTCCTGTGAGCTTAATTTTATGGGTAAACTTCTCTAGGCTAGGATGCCCAGTTGCTTGGTCAAACCAGTCTAGATATTGCTGTGAGGTATTTTTCAAATGTGACTAACATTTAAATCAGTAGACTTCGAGTAAAGCAGATTACTCCTTATAAGGTGGGTTGCCACCCAATCTGTTGAAGGCCATAAGAGAAAAGAATGGGATTCTCCACGAAGAAAGGAATTCTGACTACAGATTGCATTTAGACTCAAGACTGCAACATAAGCTCTTTCCTGGGTCTCCAGCCTGCCAGCCTGCCCTGCATGTATTTCAGGCTTTCAAGCCCCCACAATCACATCTGCCAATTTCTTAAAGTCCTCTCTCTTCTCTCTCTCTCCTCTCTCTCTCTCTCTCTCTCTCAGTCTCTCTCCCTCTCTCTCTCTCTCTGGTTCTGTTCTCTGGAGAACTCTAGTACATCTCCTAAATGTGTGTTAGTTTTGCCTGCATTTGAAATACCACACAACTCACCTATTTAAAGCACACGATGCAAAGGTTTTTAATAGTTATACAACATGATCACAATCAATTTTAGTACGTTTTTATCACCACAAAAAGAAACCTATACTCGTTAGTGATCAATCCTCATATCCCCCAGCTCAACCTACTCTCTCACTAATTTACTTCGTCTCTATAGATTTACGTACTTTAGACATTACACATAAATGGAATTCTACAACATGCAATCCCTTGTGATTGGCTTCTTTCACTCACTATGTTTTCAAGGTTTATTGATGTTGTAGCATGAGTTCTTTATTCCTTTTTAATGCTAAATAATACTCCACTGTATGGACATACCATTTTATATATTCATCAGCTGAGGGACAGACATTTGGGTTGTTTCTACTGGGTTATTATGAATAAAACTGCTGTATTTGAATTTTATATAAATTAAATGTCTTATATACTCTTCTATAACTAACATTTTGACTATACATTAGAATTTTATGAGATTCATTCAAGTTGATTGAAACTTTATGTATGTTTTACATAATTCCTTCTTAAAAACTGTACTCAACCCACTCAATTTATTTCGCAACCACTAACAGGTCCTGGCACTTCATTTAAAAATATTGCTCTAGAATATATACCTGGGATTATAGTTGTTGGATCATAGGATTTGTGCATCTTTCCTTTGGTCTACTTTTATGCCAACTCTTGGCTTTTGCTGCTAATCTGATAGGTGTATTAAGGTATCTTCTTACCTCAACTTGCATTTTCTTAATCAATGTGGCTGAACATCAAGTCACATGTGCTGGCCTTTTAATCTGTTTCTCTGTTTATTCTCATTTTTTTTAACCTAAAGAGTGTTTTGTTTTGATTCCTATTTGATTTTTAGGAGTTCTTTATAGATTCTGGGTATCTTTTCTTTCAATTATGTGTTCCAGATGTCTTCCCCTCACCCCATTCTTTTTGTGTCAGAAATTCTTAACTGAAATACAGTTAAACTGCCAAATTTTTCCCATATGGTCCGTGCTTTTTGGGTCTTGTTTAAGAAATCACTATCAAGGCTGGGCACGGTGGCTCAAGCCTGTAATCCCAGCACTTTGGGAGGCCGAGGCGGGTGGATCACGAGGTCAAGAGATCGAGACCATCCCGGTCAACATGGTGAAACTCCGTCTCTACTAAAAATACCAAAAAATTAGCTGGGCATGGTGGCACATGCCTGTAATCCCAGCTACTCAGGAGGCTGAGGCAGGAGAATTGCCGGAACCCAGGAGGCGGAGGTTGCGGTGAGCCGAGATCGCGCCATTGCACTCCAGCCTGGGTAACAAGAGTGAAACTCTTTCTCAAAAAAAAAAAAAAAAAAGAAATCACTATCGAAAGTGAGGGGGAGAGAGATCCAAGATGGCTGATCACTAGCAGCTCGGGATTGTAGCTCCCAATGAAAGCGCAAAGAACGAGAGGACGCCACACCTTCACATGAATTCTTGTTGCTCACACACCAGGAGATTCCCAGCAGAGGAGCCCCACGGGTCGCCAGCGCAACTCTTGAGACCAGCGAGGCGGTTTTGCCAGCGCCTTGAAGCGTCGGTTCTTGGTGCAGAGTCAGAAAAGCACCATCAATCTTAACGCCGCGATTTAGTTGGCGCAGTGGGTTGCTCAGATTTCGGCGCTGAGAATCAATAAGTTGGACGTCCACTCAGAAACCCAATTACAAAGACGGTAATTATAAAGACCACAGATGGATAAATCTACAACGAAGGGAAGAAAACAGACAAAAAAGGCTGAGAATACCCAAGATCAGAACGCCTCTCCCTCAGCAGGGGATCACAGTTCCTCATCAGCAATGAAACAAGGCTTGATGGAGAACGAGTGTGTTCCAATTACATAAGCAGGCTTCAAAATGTGGATAATAAGAAACTTCTGTGAATTAAAAGAACTTGTTCTAACCCAATCCGAAGAAACTAAGCACTTTGAAAAAAGGTTTGACGAAATGTTAACAAGAATACACAATTTAGAGGGGGAAATAAGTGAATTGGAGCTGAAAAACACAACACGAGAACTACGTGAAGTATGCACAAGTCTTAACAGCCGAATTGATCAAGCAGAAGAAAGGATCTCAGAGGTCGAAGACCAACTCAATGAAATAAAACAAGAAGACAAGATTAGAGAAAAAAGGATAATAAGGAACGAGCAAAGTCTCCAAGAAATATGGGACTATGTTAAAAGACCTAATCTACGCTTGATAGGTGTACCTGAATGTGATGAAGAGAATGAATCCAAGCTGGAAAATACGCTTCAGGATATTAGTCAGGACAATTTTCCCAACCTAGTAAGGCAGGATAATATTCAACTCCAGGTAATACAGAGAACACCACAGAGATATTCCTCAAGAAGAGCAACTCCAAGGCACATAATCGTCAGATTCACCAGGGTTGAAATGAAGAAGAAAATACTAAGGGCAGCCAGAGAGAAAGGCCAGGTTACCCACAAAGGGAAGCCTATCAGACTTACAGCAGATCTCTCAGCAGAAACCCCACAAGCCAGAAAAGAGTGTGGACCAATATTCAACATCCTTAAAGAAAAGAACTTTCAACCAAGAATTTCACATCCAGCCAAACTAAGCTTCCCAAGTGAAGGAAAAATAAAGTTTTTTGTGAACAAGCAAGCACTCAGAGATTTCATGACCACCAGGCCTGCTTTACAAGAGCTTCTGAAAGAACCACTACACATAGAAAGGAACAAACAGTATCAGCCTTTCTAAAAAATACCAAAAAGTAAAGAGCATCAATATAATGAAGAATTTACATCAACTAATGGGCAAAATAGCCAGCTAATATTAAAAGGCAGTATTAAACTTACATATATCATTATTAATTCTAAATTTAAATTGACTAAATCCCCCAATCCAAAGACAGACAGGCAATTTGGATAAAAAACTAAAACCCATCAGTATGCTGCATCCAGACCCATCTCACATTCAAGGATACACAAAGACTCAAAACAAGGGATGGAGAAAGATTTACCAACCAAACAGAGAGCTAAAATAAATAAATAAAGAGCAGAAGTTACAATTTTTGCCTCTGATAAAATAGTCGTTAAAGCAACAAAGATCAAAAGAAGCAAAGAAGGACATTATATAATGATAAAAGGATCAATGCAACAACAAGAAAAGCTAAAGATCCTAAATATATACGCATCCAATACAGGAACACCCAGACATACAAGACTAATAAAGAGACTTAGACTCCCACACAATAATAGTGGGAGACTTCAACATTAATATTAGACAGATCAATGAGACAGAAAATTAACAACGATATCCAGGACTTGAACTCAGATCTGGAACAAGTAAACATAATGAACATTTATAGAACTCTCCACTTTAAATACACAAAATATACACTCTTATCAGTACCACATCATATCAGCTTAGAAGTTTAAACGAAATGTTAGTTGGCTCCTTGTTTGTTATTCTTTTCCCTCATTTTCTTTTATGTCTTCATTATTAAGGACAATTATAGGCATACCCATATTTAGACTGCATTCTAGCCCGGACAATAAAGCAATACCCCCATTCTCTCTCCCTCTTCCTCTTTCTCTTTCTTCCTCTTCTTTATTCTTTTTCTTATTATTTTTTTCTTTCTCAAAAAAAAAAAAAAGAAATCACTATCTTGGGGTCATAAAATATTCTTTTATATTCTCTCCTAGAGATTTAAAAGTGTTTGCCTCCATGCCATGTAGCAAATCACACTTTCTCTCCTTCCCTTCTTGCATCTGCAGTGTTACTTCTGCCCACATTTGTATGGGTCTGCCTTCTGGCTCCCTACTTTGTTTCATTGCTTTTACCTATCCATGGGCCAATGTCACATCCTTGTAATTAGATATATTTACAAGAATTTAAATTTTGTTTAAAACCTTACCTTTATAAGATATTTTATATTTCAGAATTTTAACTTCATAAGAGTTTCCTTCCTTTTGTTCATAAAAAGGGTTTAGGTTATTTTTGGCTCTTTATGCCCATATTTCACAATCAGCTTATCAGGTATTAAGAAAATCCTTCTTGGGATTTTAATTGGAATTGCTAGAATCTGTAAATAACTTTGGAGGAAACTCCCATCTTTACAATATTGAATTATTCTTTCTTGAATCTTTCTCTGTTCTTGAAACACAGAATGGGAAATTGTGTGTGTCATGTACAAAAAAAAGGAACAAGATATATATGAACATCCTTACAGCCAATGAATGAAAAGCTGATCCAGAATGCAAGACATTTTTCACCGTGGGATCACTGTCTCATATAATACTGTGAAAAAGCTTTTTCTTCTTCTCCTTTTTTTTTCACACTAGAGATTCACATCACAATTTAATGTTCGTATTTCCTCTTGAGACTCTTACTGAATTCGTATGTCTCTGGCTAGACATTACAGATTTTTGCAGGAATAAAATGGTCTGGCTCAGGATACCATTGGGAAATGAGGTCAGCAAGTGCCAGATTACAATGAATTTTATTAAATCCAATATACTCAGGGGGGATTTTATTCGTTGTTTCTTATCTAGCCTTTTTTTCTCACTACTTTGGTTCTCTAATAGAGTGAACTATTGAAGCATTTACAAAAGGAGAAATCCTCCAGGCTACCAGAACTGAAACTCTCCTGTGTTCTCTAGGGGATTTCACTCTAGATTGCCGCAATAGCCATTTGATTCTGCACTATAAATACTAGGCTGTCTAAGTGTTCCCAAATCCTTTGTGTTCACTCTTAGCAATTCCCAATCACCACGACTTAAGTTTCCATTGCTTAACAGGGAAGCTAAGAGACACTCCCTTTTCATTCTTTATCTCTTTTAAATAGACAAGGACATTAAAAGTCAGAAGTATATAATATTTATGCCTGAATGTATCATGCTTTTTCTAAGCAACGGTATTTAATCTATTTGCCAAAGGATGGCATTTATCTGTTGCTTTTTTGATTTATGGGTCTTTCTTCATCCTTCTAGTTTTTCCTATCTCTTCTTTTTTTTTTTTTTTTCTTGAACATAAGCTGAAATTCTTCCCCTGAAGATGTCTGAGGTTGGTTCACATAGTCCCTAATCCCACTGGAAATCCTTAATGATTTATAAAATTTTTCCCCTATTCGGACTAGCAACAAAATACTCTTAATGCTTCTAAAAATGCCATCATATGAACTAATTTGGATCTTTAGGAGTCAGAGAGATTTATTCACTTCCAATCACTTGAATTAGTGTCAGTGTTTCATGCTTCAATGGCCCTATTAATTTCAGTGCCATTTTCTTCTTTTGGGTTTAGTAGCTGCTTTGTGGAGGCAAAGGTTCATTTAAATGTAATATATTTGAGGGCAATACATGAATCTCCATGTGTGGCTTTACATCTCATTCAATAATAGATGCCCTTCTTTTCCCCGTGTGTGATGTTGTTTCTTTTGATGCATTCAAGCTTTTCTCTTTATCTTTTTGACTTTCAATAGTTTGATTACAATGTAGAATTCTTTGTGTTCATTTTAGTTGTTATACAACAACTAATTTGTACTGGCAAATGCCTTTCATTAAATTTGGGGAAATTTTGGCCACTCTTTCTTCAACAATTTTTTTCTGTCCTTTGTTTTTTTCTACTTCTGTTATTTACATGCATGTTGAATCAAATCTCTGTGGATCTACTCACTTTTTAAAGATAATTTTTCTCTTTGTTGTTTACTTTTAATAATTTCTATTGCTCTATTTCAAGTTCCCTACGTTTTCTTCTGTAATTTCTTTCTGGCTGTTAAATTCACCCAGTGAATTTTTTTATTTTTAAAATTATAATTTTCAATCTTCAGAATTTCTATTTGGTTTTAAAAATCTTTTTTTTTTTTTTTTTTTTTTTTTTTGCTGAGATTTTGTTTGTCTCCTGAGATTTTCATTCATTGAAAACATGTTTTACTTCATTGAGAATAGTTTTAATAGTCACTTTAAAATCCTTATCTGTCAGTTTCAACTTCTGATTCATCTCAGGGTCAAACTCTAGAGTATGGATTCCATTTTCTTGAATTTCACATGTCAGATAGTTTTGGATAATAGACTGGACTTTATGAGTGTCAAGGGGAGAGTGTGGATTCTATTATTCTTCTCTGATGAGTGTTATTTCCTTTGTATTTGTAGGTAATTTTTCTGACTAGATTTTAACTGCAAACTCTCTCCCTTTTGGAGACACCTCGGGTCTCAGTTCAGATTTTTTGTTTTTAACTGAGCTGCTGTGATTCTGTTTTGGGTGGTTCAGGAGCTCTCAGAGATGTGGACTGACAGAGTTTGGGGAACCACTCTCTGATCCTTCCTTGGGATTTCTTAACCTCTTCAGAATTCAAACTATTCTGGCTTCACTTTTCTGCTTCCCCAGATAAGAATAACCAGTAAGTTTTATACACACACACCTGCTGCTGCTGAGCCTGACTTCTGGACTGCACTTAGCCCCAAGTTAAATGCCAGAGAGAGGGGAATATTCTTGTGGAGTTCCTCATCTTTAAGCAAGCTTGCCCTTCCTACCAGTCTGCTGTTCACCCTCCAGTCTATTCAGCTTTTTGTATTGTGTTCAACTTGTTTTCTGCTGGGGATGGTCCGATAGGGTCTTAGCCTATCATGGTTGAAAGTAGAAGTTCTGTCCTGCCTGGGACTTTGGATTTGAGTCATCCTTGTCTTGGTAAATCCGATAGCCTCCTCACCAGTCCCTGTTTGTGTCCTTGCTTCCTACAGTCCATCCTCAATTCGTCAGTCAGAGTGATCCTATGAACACCTAACAGGAGCCTCCAACAGTTCCACCCATTTCACCCACAGTAAACTTAAAAATGCTTAAAATGTGCTACTCTGCCTGCCTGAAACTCCTCATCCTTGGCTTCCAGATTGGTGCCAGTTTGTATCCTATCTTTCTGAACACTCACTCAGCAACTCGTGTTTCCTCTAATCCTGAAACGTGGGTCCAGCCTGAAACTATGGTTCTACTTCTAAGGTTTTTTTTTTTTTTTTTTGTCAAGGCCCTGAGTAAGGCTTTTCCGATTCTCAGGAATCAGAAGCCAGGACCCCACTGCCGAAGGCAGAGAGGACGTAAACATTTCCCAACTTTCTCAGAGAGCTAGCGGCAGCACCGACTTCGGATAAGAGCTTCTAGGCGCAGGCTACTCTTTCATGTTTTTCACGCTACAATTTGCTCGGATTTGAATAAACGCAGAGCAAAACCAGAGACGAAACTAGAAAGCGTTCGCGCAGGTTCTTACTACCTTGGTCAGAAGGAGGGGCTGTGCAAACTCGCCTCCCAGATTCGGAGCCTTCTCGTGCCGCCACGGCGAGTCTCGGGGAAGCGGAACCCACAGGCGCACGCGCAGCTGTTTCTGGCCTGGCGCGGGTCGCGGTGCACCACGGGAACGCCAAACCGGCGGCATGGCGGAGCGCGGTGATTCCGAGCCGACCGCCGGCTGCAGTGGCCTGGGTCCGGGCGGTGCTCGCGGCTTTGGCGACGGCGGCGGAGCTCCCTCGTGGGCCCCGGAGGACGCCTGGATGGGCTCCCACCCTAAGGTCAGGAGGCGTGAGGGGAGCAGGGCGCCGTCCGGGCCCCTAGCCCAGGCAGAACTCCCGGGCTGCTCTCTTTCTTTCTCCCTCAGCGGGAGAGCTGAGGGTGCGCGCCGCCCTCACCGAGGAGGACCGGTGTGCACAGCTGCCAGCCTCAGGCAGCGTCCGTTTTCTGTGTTAAATGAGTTGAACTATTCGTTCCAACACCTTCCGCAACCCGCCACCAAAGCCATTCGGGAACTGAGGACCAGGCATTAACTCCACCCCTCTCGAGCCGGAGATTCCTAATAAGCGTTCCACTAGTTTTGCTGTCTAGATAAATCCCCTTTCGGGGATGAATTTATTTAATCCTCACAGTAACCATGCAAGACTATTTGTGGCCGATGGATAAGCTCTAGGGGTCCATAATGGTAAAAATTTAGGCACAGTCACGTTTACACTTAGCATTGGATCCAGAGTGCACCTTTATTTTGCAAAGGTGCAGATTCCTAGTATTTCAGATTTCTTCGAAAGTTCGAGTAGGTTCTTGCCCAAAGCAGAGCTACTCACATTTTGCCTGTATTTTTCTACAGTAGCAGGAAGGGAGATAAAGATAGTCACCTGCGTGCTTCTGCTTGAGACATTACTGCCTTGTCCCAGTAAGATTCCAAGCAGTGAACAGGCAAGTGAATGGAGATGTGAGTTTTGTAAGAATCTCAAAAACTGGTCTGGTCCGGTACTTTAATAGAATTGTACTCTTCTGCTTGAGAGCAATAATTCATAGATAATCATCAAAACGGAAAAATTTGAAGGTATATGTTTGAAAAGAAACCTTTTTCAGCTTCTCTTAATTTTATCTTCCTACACCGTCCCCTTCATCCTACCAAGAGGTGAGAAAAACAAACAGTAGTATGGAAATATTTAGTGCCGTGAAAGAGAAACGGTAGCATGGAGAGACAGCATAATGGTTAGGAGCATGAATTCAAAATCAGACTCAGTTTAAATCCTGATTCTGTCACTTATCAACCTTGTGATTTGGGACAAGTTGTTTGATCCCATTATGCCTCAGTTTCCTCACCTGAAAAATGGGGATATTAATAGTCCATACTTACTTACAGGGTTGCTGCAGAATTAAATTAGTTAATATTTGTAAGCCATTCAACATAGAGAAAGCACTATATAAGCACTTAATAAGTGGAACACCAGTAACAAATTTTTAAAACCTTATCTAGATTTTGTGTTGTTACTCAGTTTACATACTTGGAGAGTTTTTTCATTTTGAAGTTAATGGCTGTGTACACCATGACCATCAAATCTCTCCTTTTGATTTATCTTCTTGAAGGATCAAAATGATTTTTAAAAGAAAAGGAAAAGAAATAATAAAGTAAGAGGGGGTGTTCGTTTTTCCACTTTCACCTTTTTGTTCATTTGAAAATTATGTAAGTTCATCCAGTAAAATGGTATCAGATTTAGTATCCTCAAACACACTTTTTATTATTCTCCTGCTTAGAAATCCTCAGTGTTTTCTCAATGACAGAAATCACACATTGAGCTTAAGACCTTGCAGCCTGGCTCAGAATTATGTTTTGAATGTCACTTTCAAACATGTTTGAAGTAGACAACTAATAAACCGTGTCCTCCTGTACCTGTACAGTTACAGTGAAGCTGATGGGAGAATATGACTTCAGACCTGCCCCCATGCAAGTCTGCTAGTACTTCACTTCAGCATCAGCCCTGCATATTACCTAGTCGCCGGCCTAGCTGGGCGACTTCAGAATTCTGCAGGTGTAGGCCCTTGAAACACGTTCCCATTATGCTGACCAGCTGTCTGAAAGAAGCAGCTTTCTCTAGTTTCTTGTCAACTCGCTTGTAAAAATCTAATGATCAAATAATTCCGTACTCTTAAAGTGAGAAAGAATGGATAGAGAGGCGAGGACTGATACGCCAGCCGACTCTCTCCACACACAGATAAGAGGCTGGCACACAGTACCTACTAATAACGTCCCAATGTAAATCTTATTAAAAAGGTTTCTATTGCTGGGAGATAGGTTTCTTTACAGTCCCTTGAATACGTGTGACTTAATCCCATCTTTGTGTGATTACCTGCAGTATTACTCAACTTCTCCATTTACTCAAATCATAATGTTCTTCCATGCTCAACTTGTATCCTATCCCACCTCTGCTATAAAGCTTTCACCAGTCCCTCTGAGTAGAGCTCTTCTGACCTGTTGTGTCATGTTTTTTATTCCATTGACATGGTTTTTAATCACAGTCATATACTGTTATTTGCCTAACAATGTTAAGTATGCATGTATCTAACAATTGCAAGTTCTTTAGAGACAGAGATAATATTTTATATTGCCTTTTAACTTCCGCTATACCCAGAAGAATTTTGTGGATTATATATACTTAATGACTTGTCGATTGAAAGAAAATATTAAACAATTCTTCCTTCTTGATTTGACAACTATATTTTAATTTTCAGTATTTAGAAATGATGGAATTAGATATAGGAGATGCCACCCAAGTTTATATAGCGTTCTTGGTTTACCTGGACCTCATGGAAAGTAAGTTGTTTGTTTATACTGTTTTGTTATTGGGACTGTAGTAGAGGTTTGGGGGATTGGATTGGGATATAGCATTCTTCACATTGTAATAAGCAATCTTTTATGCATTTGCTGTTAATTTTGTAATTTCTTCATTTATTTACATTGGGAATTACTGAGTAATAGAAACTACTAGAAAAGCAAAGAGAAGAGGTAGTGTTATGAGTGATATTTGCTCAGCTGAGTTTTAGGTAGAAGTTTGGAGTTTTTGTCTTTTGATTTTGATAAACATTATTTTTCATTCAATGATACTCTTTCAGGCAAAAGCTGGCATGAAGTAAACTGTGTAGGATTACCAGAACTTCAGCTCATCTGCCTCGTTGGTACTGAGATAGAAGGGGAGGGGTTACAGACTGTGGTGCCTACCCCCATCACTGCTTCCCTCAGCCATAACAGGTGAGCAGGTGATTTTGGTCTAAGTTCCTTTCCCGAGGAAAGAAGTAGGAAACATTAAAGGTAGTGATACAGTATTTTTAAAGAAATTTGGGATACAGCAATCATAGCTTTACTCTCGGCTATTTAAGGAATAAGTTAAATATGAGTGTTGTATTCAGCCATTCTTGCATTACTATAAATATCTGAGATTTTTTTTAAAAATTTCTTTAAAAAAAAGGTTTAAGGGACTCAGTTCTGCAGGCTTTACAGTAAGCATGCTGCTGGCATCTACATGGCTTCTAGGGAGGCCTCAGAAAGCTTATAATCATGGCAGAGGATGAAGCAGGAACAGACATATATGGCAAAAGCAGGAGTGAGAGAGAATGTGTTGAGGGGGAGATTCCACACACCTTTAAATGACCAGATCTCACAAGAACTCATTGTCCTGAAGTTCCTAGCCATGAGGGATTTACCCCCATAGCCCACATACCTCCCACGAGGCCCCACCTTCAACATTGGTGATTGCAGTTTAACATGGGATTTGGGCAGGAACAAATATACAGAGTATATCAAGGATTTAACAAGTATTTATTTAGCACTTACTCTGTGGTCAGTACTTTTTCAGAGACAGTATGTATGGTAGAAATACTAGCCTTATGGAAATATTTATATTCTTGGTAAGGAAGCAAGACCATTACATTTGAAATAACAGATATTATAAGATGTACCACGTAATAAAAGTCATACTTGATATAGGAGTCGGTAAAGAGCATGATTAACATGCAAATGGAAATCAAGGAAAGTTTCATGTAGTTTATGGGACCTTTTTTTTGAAAAGCTTAGGTACACAGCATTGTATTAAACATGTCTTTGTTTCATGACATATTCTCATTATTAGTTCATGCTTGGTTTTTGTTTATTTACTTAGTTATTTTTAATAATGTTATAAGTATCTCTGTACCCATCACCCAAAGCAAAACTAGGTTCTTGACTGTAACTAACATCTAATCTTATAAGTCCCTTAACGTGTTCTCACTGACCTGAGGTAACTGTCATTCTGAATTCCATGTTCATTGGTAATTTTTAAATTTTAGGTATTTTTAACTTTAATTTAAAAATCTTATCTTTTATGACAACTTACACACTTAATATTATATTGCTAAAATTCATGCATTGTTGTGCCTTTTTTGGGCTGCCTTATAATATTACATTGCGTTATTATACCACCATTTTCACATCCACTCCCTTTATGATGGCGTATTGCTAATGTTTAACTTTAGGAGATAATTTCAAACATTTTCAAATTGGTTGCCTCAATTTACTTTTCACCTGCAATGTAAACAAGATCCTTTGGCGCTGTATTGTCTCCCACATTTAGTATTGTCAGACTTTTAAATTTTTGCCAACAGGATGGATTATTCTCATTGTGGTCTTAATTTGCCTTTCTCTCATCACTCATAAAACTGAATATTTCTTTATATATGTATTATTTATAAGAAATATCTGTTCATTTCTTTTGCCTATTGGGTTGCCTTTAGTTTTCTCATTGACTTCTATGAATTCTTTACATATTCTTGACATTAATTGTTTTTTGATTGTGTTTTCCAGTTTTTAAATGTTTCACTGTCTTTAAGGTGTCTTTTAATGAATAACAGTTCTTAATTTGAATATAATCATATTTATCCATCTTTTATAATCAAATCAACATCTTTGTGTCTAGTTTAAGAAATATTTTCTATCGAAAGGTCTAAAAAATATTCACCTATATTTTCATTAAGAGTTCTGCTGTTGTTGTTTTTAATGATGTGAGAGGAGGTTAGGGATACCATTGCCATATGGATAACCACTTTTTCTACTTCCATTTACTGAATAGTCCTTCCTTTCCTCAGTATCTGACATATCACTTTTGCTGTTTTCCAAAGTTCTAAACATGCATAAATTTGTCTCTGGGTTCACGATTGTATTCCATTAGTCAGTTTATCTGTCCTTTTGCCAATACCACATCTTCTTAATTGCTTGCTCCATAAGAAGTCCTTGTATCTGGTTAGCAAGCCTCCCTATGCATTTCTTCTTTAGAAGCTGTGGCAGGCAGCTTCTAAGATGGCTTCTCATGATTCTGGTATTCACTCCCTTGTGTAACTCTCTTCCCTTGAATGTAGCCCAGACTCAGTGACTTCCTTCTAATGAATAAAATTTGGCAAAAATGATGGGATGTCACCTCTAAGATTAGGTTACAAAAGACTGTGACTTCTATCTTGGGCACTCTCTTGCGTTTGCTATAAAGGAAGCCAGCTGCCACGTGAGCTGTCCTGTAGAAAAGTCTGAAAATAGAAAAGAGATGGCAGTTATTGATGGATCAAGATTCTTGAGAGACGAGGAAGAATGGATTCAAGAGGATAGTGGAAGAGAGAAATACTGAGCATGTTGAGGGAAGCCTTAACCTCTGAAAGTGGGGTATGGAAGAAAGATCAAAACATAGCTGTAGCTGGGTAGCATATAAGTGGGGAAAAGGGCAGAGCCCCTTAAATTCCAGCATGAATAGTGTTGGTGAATACTTACTTTTTTTCTAGTTGACCGTGACTGAATGCAAAGCATTCTAGTAGAAAGAGCCCTAAACTAAAATCTTAAGACCTGGGTTCTACTCTTGGGACTGTCACTTAACATTTTGTTTGATGGTTAGCAACACACCTAATTTCTCTGGGTTTCCATTTCCTTGTCTTGTTGTTGTTGTTGTTGTTGAGGGATTTAGATTACCAGTACATGTAAGATCCCTTCCAAATTAAAGCTACTGTAATATAACTGATTATTTTCATTGTGCATTTTTCATAAAGCTGTATTAAACTAACTTGCACATTTCTATGAAGTATTTTTTGTATTTGTGAGTCATAATGATAATTGTTTTTTAATATACCAGGCTGTTCATATGCTTCTTTGAGAAGCTCCTTACTGTGAGTTTTTTTGTGTGTTTGAGAGAGTTGTTAGAGTTCACATCAAATTTAATCACTAGTATCTCCTGGTTTTTATTAGCATGATTTCCAAGCCATCCTACATCCAAGAGTCTTAATTCATTCCTCAAAAATTATTCTTTCTGTCTTTTAATTACTATAACAAATATTTTCCTAGCCAGTATTAATGTTATATTATTTGTTTGGACAAGGAGATACTATTTGAAATTAACCTGCATTTATTCCTAAAAAATAAAATTAACAAAATGAAAGCAATAGCCTATTTTAATCAAAATCATTTCATAAGTCTAGAGGTACAAATTTGTTTCTATTGTTAATTTCTAGTATTTTCCAAGTGGTAATTAATGCTTTTCTAGCTTGAATGGCTAAAGCTTGTTTTCTTCTTCAAGTAGAATTAGTTGAAATGATAATTTGGTAAGGCATTTTGATGCTCTTACATTTCACTGAGAGAGCTTAAATCTTTTTGTCTTGTTTTTATATAAATATTCTTAACTATATTATACAGTAGAAAGCTAATATAGAAAATAGCACAAATGAGACCTGATGCATACTAGATTTATTATGCCTTTTAGGGCATAACATTTTCTCAACTCAAAACTATTCAAATAACTTTTGTGTGTGTATATGTGTGTATGTGTGACTTCATTACTCAGTCTTTAATAGGTGCAGTTTTTTAGATAGTAGGCATTCTTTTGTCTATTTTTTTCTTTTAGTAGTACTTTATAATGTAAAATGTTATATATTTAATAGTAATGCTGCAATTCCAGCCTTTCATAGTTAATATAGGAATTTTTCTGTGTTAGTAACACAGAGAAGAAAATAATTGACTTTGAGTCTTTGATAACCTTGTATTGCAAAGAAATTCATTGGAACATGTTCTAAAAGTATTTGGTGGGAAGATGTAAGGGTAACCTGCCATGAACGAAAAAATAGTTTTTATTTAAGAGAGAAAACAATTTTTACTTATTCAGTGATAAAGCATCTATATAAATTAATGATTCTGTTTTCACTTTTAAATATTATTGTCAGATAATATTGCTTGGGCCTTTTGGTTTTAACTGGTATTTATTGAGTGACTCTTATGTGTCAAGCAATGATCTAGGTGCCAGGATACCATGATGAACAAGTACTTTCATGACATCCTCATGAAAGTAGTATTCTAGTACTGAAGATTAGCTTAGAAAATGCTTTTTTTTTTTTTTTTTTTTTGGCAATTGTTGGATGAAATCTAAAAAAACAGAATTACCCTTTGTTCAGATATCTAATTCAATGTGTGGTTTGGGACTGCCTTCACTTATTTTGTAGCTAGATAATTGAATAACAAGAATAATGGAGTACTGATAAACCCTTTAACAGGAACATATACAACATAACATCAAAACCCAGAGGAAGGACAGGAAAAGTCTCTTTTGCCAGTAAAAGACCATGCTTTAGTAGGGCAACTGCAGGTAATTCAGCATAACTGCCTGCCTATCATGGTGTCTAGTCAGAGTAGGTATCTAGTAATATTCCTTAAGACAGCAAATGAATAAATGAATGAGTGAAATTTCAGAGAAAAGAGGGAAAGGAGAGAAAATTAGATGTGAAAATTTATTTAGATTATGAAGGCCATCATTGTTTTTACTTTTTTGCTATTGCTAATGATATTCTAACAAATAGCCTTGTGAGTACCTCCTTGTACTCATGTATGAGAGTTTCCCTAAGGAAGATGCCTAGAGGTAGAATAGCTGGGACTTTTTTTTTTTTTTTTGGAGACAGAGTCTGGCTCTGTCACCCAGGCTGTAGTGCAGTGGCATGATCTCGGCACGCTGAAACCTCTGCCTCCCAGGTTCAAGCAATTCTCCTGCTTTAGCCTCCTAAGTAGCTGGGATTACAGGCATGCACCACCACACCCACCTAATTTTTTTTATTGTAGTAGAAATGGAGTTTTACTGTGTTGGCCAGCCTGGTCTTGAACTCTTAATCTCAAGTGATCTGATTGCTTTGGCCTCCCAAAATGCTGGGATTACAGGTGTGAGCCATTCTGCTTGGCCTGTCCGTTCATCTTTACTGGTTATTGCTAAATTGTTTCCAAAAGGATTATTACCAGTTTACAGTCACACTTGCAATGTGTAAGTTTTCACATACTGGGAGAAGATTTATAGCATGTGCATAACTGACAGAGATTAATTTAGAATATATAAATAGCTTCTGGGACTTCAAAAAAAAAAAAAAAAACTCCCAATGGGAAACCTGGGCAAAGAATATCAACAGGCAACTCACAGAAGAGGAACTCAAATGCTCAAATCTGTAAATCAAGGAATTACAAATATAAGATATGTGTTTGTCTGTGGTTTGTCTTAACTTTGAAGAGGATTTTCAGATAGTTTATTTTTATTGTTTGACAAAAACAAGATACTGTTTAATAGGGAACTTTTGAACAGAGCTACAGCTAACACTTAGAGTGTCTTTGAACGATTTAGAAAAAGGAGCTCCCTCTTGACGTACAAAGAAAAATGTCTCTTCAGTAAGGTTCAAGGCTTGGCATAACAGTGAAGGGCAGATTTTAGATCCACTTGTGCCAGGTACCCTTGCACAGAGCACAATCTACGTATCTGTACGTGATGCCCTGCACCTGAAGCATGTCTCTGGAGCCTTCGGTTTTCACAAAGAACACTACGAAAATTACTGCTAAATTCATGGTGTCATTGAAAGGCTTTAAGCAAGGAAGTGAGACTATTATTGTTTATTCTATGTGGTTTTAAGAGTACTTCGCATTTGCAGAGAATGTTATAGAATTTCAAAGTATTTTAAAATACCTGAAATACTTTTACAAGTAGACTTTCATTAAGTCAGCACCAAAAACCCTAGTGGTATATAGGGTATTTGTTTTCTCCTAACTTTACATACAAAAAGCTGAGGTTAAAAGTATATTTTTACTTGTACCCCCACTTTTTCCAAAAGATAATAAAAGATCAAGTGAGCTGTACCGAGATCTCAGTTAGTCTCATAGCTATTGGAATTTCTCTTGCTTTATTGGTTTTTAAAAATATTTTATTGTAAATGAAACCAGATACAGAAAACCACACAATACCAATGTATAGATTAATAAGTTATCATAAGGCAAACATCTAGAACTCTTTTAATTATAACCAAGTTAAGAAATAGAACTTTTCCAGGCATCCCACTAACTTTTCAATGTGCCCCATCCCAATTATAATCTTTCTTCCCCAAAAAAGTAGCCATTATTTTTTTCTTTCATAATAATAATGGGCTTTGGGCCATATATTGTTCCCGGGACCTCTTAGCTCTAACTTTGTCTTTTGACTCTCAGTCAAGAAAGAATGTTGGAATGTCATTGGTGAGACTGATGATATATTATCAGGAATATTAGTTTTATATTTAAAAATACCCTGCCAACTTTAGTACTCTATTGTTAGAAACAAATAACTTGCCACATACTGTACAACCAACCTTAGCACACCAGTTGTAAATCAACATTTTAGACCATGTTGATTAGCTGCTTGAATATAGTGCTTTAAAAAATACATTGTATTCCTCTAAAAACCTTAAATAACATTTTTATTAGTAGGAGAGTTAGGTAGCATACATAGCTGTAGAGTCAGAGGAGTTGGTAGGTTGCTGGAGCTACAGTTTCTTTTTATTTACAAAGAGCCTATAGCACATAAGGCCTGATAACTGTCTCTTTTGTTGAAGGAGACAGTTTTTATAATCTGTTTGTAAAACTGGACCAAACTCTGTCATTTACATAGTTAACTACAACTTAGTTATAAAGTATTTCCCAAGTGATGACAAACAGTCTCACTGTTTCAGTTACCAATTAACTGTTAAGTGGCAGAGTGGCATATATATTTATATCGTTTATTCTATTATTTATTTTATGGTGTATACATATTTTCTGCCTCCTTAAAAGGCAATCGTTCTAGGCAGTGTTTAATGTTATATCTGTGTGCTTTTCTGAGAAGGCCTGAACAGTTTTTAATATCTGCTTCCCATTTACTTTCCCAGGCGTTAGACCTGGTGATTTTGTTTACATACTTTGTGACAAGCGTGTAGACAGATCCCATTACAGGGTAAATGTGTGTTTGAATGACTGTGAGTGAATGCATTACTTTGAGCACAAGTACAGGTTGTGATTAGTGTTTTCTGTAAAGCTGTTATATATAATATGTGATCACAGTTAAAACACTTTGTCATATTTTTCAAGTTTCAGAAGGTCTTGTGTATACTAGTCCTTATGAAAATACTGATTTAATGTTATTTCCTTATCTGTAATGGGAGAATAAAATTGGTAAAGTGCCTGTTTCTGATTATTTTTTCTGATTATTTGGTAGGAAAATTATGCTGATGGAGTATGAAGTGATTAATTGCTAATGTTTCTTGTTTGATCTAAAAATACTTCCTAAAGCTAGTGTAAAATAATTTTTAGTTTGCATTATAATGCCATATTAATTTGTGTATTCGCGTGGTATCCATATGGAGAGTATTCTAGATTGTTTCTTTGCTAAAGTGAATTTAAGGAATCCATGTAGCACCTTCGGTAAATGACTATAGAGGTACGATTTCCTCAGACACAGCAATGGTATAAAATCATATTCATAGATACACAGAGATCAAAGAGATCTGATGAATTTCAAGATGAGACCACGAGAGGAGAACTATTTAAAACTAGTGACCTGTCTTTTCTGTCTTTTTTTTTTTTTTTTTTTTTTGAGATGGAGTCTTACTCTGATGTTTTTCAGTGCTAAGATTGCAAATGAAGTCAAATTTATGTTCAGATAGTTTGATTAGCTTCACTTTGGACCACCTTGGGGCTAAAAATTTTGATAAAGGTACAAAGGCAATTCACTGGAGAAAGTCTTTTAAAGGATACTTCAAATGAAGCTAGTACACCTTTATGTCTACACATAAGATTATTATATGACTCAATTAAGTGGCATATATGAAAAGACCTTGTAAACTGTCAAGTAGTCATATTACGTAGTTTATATACCACCTTGCAAATTGAGATATAATATTTATAGATGCCCCTGCCTCCATGATTATTGCTAAAACTGAATACTAACCCAAACATACTAAGGAACACTGTGTCATTAGTGGAAACAGAAAATATTTATTTTCTGAAAGTGTGAATCCCAGAAATTGACTTAGTCCTTAAAAAATTATTTCCAATTATGCTGAACTGCATTACCATTAGCTAGATTCTTATTCATAAGAATGATTTACTTTAGAGAAAGACATTCTGATAAAGCAACTGTAGATATTAGTCAGAAGCTTCATTACTCAGCACTGATGGGAAGTCACACCAGGATAAAAGACAGCATACCACAATTGCTTCATCAATGCAAATCTTTTAGTGTAACTAAATATTTTTCTTCTTCAAAAGTGGCAAACCAATATCTAAATTAATAATCATAGAAAAATCAATTTTTATAGGCTGTCCATCTTGAATTAATTTTTTCTACAAAGATGGAAAAGAAGACACAATGGATCAACTAAAATTTTAACTTACTACATCTTTTGTTGTCAGTATGTACCGCAATTACTTCCCAGTATGCAATATACATAAAACTCAGTATATAATGCACATAAAGCCACTGCAATGCTACAAGATGAATTTCTCTAAACATCCCTAACTGGTAGACTGTGATGAGAATGGGACACAAGCAAGAAGGAAACTTATTAATACAACTTTAACACATTTTCCATTTCTCAAGATACAATGTTATTTAAATCAGAAAGTGTGTTTGTATGTGTGTGTTTGACTTAACTCTTTCAAAGGCATTTTAGAATTGGATTGAATATGAGGAAACAAACTTGGAAACTCATTGTCTTCTTGAATCATTATATTCATGTATAAACATAAATGGATAGGTATTAGTTTAGCAGGCTTTTGTTACTGATGTTTAAACAAACCAGTTTTCACTCTGTAATGTTAATATATTGTGCACTGTGATATTTTAACAAGAACAATTTAGGTTCAGCTTTTCTAGAAGTTTATTGCTGTTTTAAGTCATGCTTAAAATGTCCAGTCTCCTACAGATTTTAAAAAGCATTATAATTATTGTAGTAAGATTATTTCAAAGCAGAGACTTTCCTTTTTAGATTCTTTATAGATTGAATAACAGACTGGAGAAAGCATGATCATATGAATTTTTACTTAATGGCATCTGAATTTTTACTTAATGGTGAGAAGTAGAAGTTAAGGGGACAAGTTACACTTTTGATAAGAAAATATCATATTAAGTTATTTATGTTTTCAGTTGTAGGATGTTAATATGCTAGTAAATCTTTTCAATTTCTGGAGAATTGGTTGGCTTAATGAAAAAAACAACTGATCATTTTTTATTTGCCTTTTTAAAAAAGTTCCTTGGATATTTGCATTTTACTGAATCGTTGAACACAGGCTTATTGAGTAGGTATTAAGGATTTTTGGTTAGTAATAAACAAAAGCTAATAGTGCTTTAAATATCTAGATACTAGATTTGGTAGACTGATTTCCACAGCAAACAAAACAAAAATCTTAACATTACCAAAAAAATTTTTTTAAAGAAAAGTTTTATTTCTCTTTATATTTTTCTCTTAGCTTTTATTGTATCAGAATACATATTAAGAACCCTAAAACTATCTCTACTCAGATCTAATAATTCTGATATTCAGAAAGACTTAACAGGAATATTTAAAGAGAAACAACTGTGTGGAGAAAGATGATCCTTGCAGCTTATCTTAATTAGTACCACCCTCCGCTGATCCCCCTACCCACAAAAGTCCGAAATAACTTTACAACAATAGGGGAATGACTGAGTAAAATTGTGGGTTAAGGAAATATTATATAACCATTTGAAAGTAGTAATTATTAACCCTATGTAAAAACATGGGGAAAATGTTTATTTTTAACATTGCAAACTTGAATACCAAATTGTTCTACTATAAGATACCAAGTTAGGAAATTGGGAAATTATGCCTAGGGTCCTTAGCCAATTTAGATGCACTAAACAATTTAGATGAGAACTATTCCGTTCTGTAGTTTCCCAAATACAGTTTTGATTCTCTCAGGCATGATCAGGAGAGACTGGTGAATGTTTTTGAGAAGGGCTGAAAGTCTCTAATTTGCAGCATTTTCTCTGTGAGGAAACAGTATCTTATATGTTTATATTTGAGACTTCAGACATTTCTTAGCATTATGGATATAATGTATTGCCAGTGTCTTCCCTAAGATTTTATAGTATTTGATCTTACCATTAATTGAGTGACTGCAACTCCTAAGTATATACCTTATTTTCAGGATAAGGGAGATCTTGAAGGCATCTCGAAAATTGCAAGGTGATCCAGATTTGCCGATGTCTTTTACTTTGGCCATAGTGGAGTCTGATTCTACAATAGTCTATTACAAACTTACGGATGGATTTATGCTGCCAGACCCTCAGGTCAGTTTTGAGGTAACTGTATGCAAGAAGTACAAAAAGAGGAAGATTATGACATGTTTTTAAATGTGACTCAAGTCATTCATAGAACTGCCACTTCCTTTGCCATAGGGAAAATTCAAGAAAAAAGCCTTGATTTTCATACCTCAGAAAATTGGTTATATTTTGTTCAAAGTAACATGTTCCTAGTTATTTTTGCCAAAAAAAATGATTTCCTTACTCTATGGAGAATTTCATGGTTTTCCACAGTATTTTATGAAGTCATCATCCATTTAATTATTTAGTGAGTGAGGCAGAATGTAAAAGCTAATGATAGTTGTAACTAAAAAGCACTTCTTTAGGAGATGTTAAATTGGTTGACATTTTGACAGGAATATTTTAATAAAATAAATGTGCTAATGTAATTTCTTTACATACTTTGTTGGCATAATTTGGATAATTACATTAAATATCTCTAATTTTGCTTTTGGATTACATTATCGGAGAAAAGTCCATCCTGATCCTGAGTTTTTTTTTTTGGCAGAATATTTCTCTTAGAAGATGACATCTATGTTTCCTGATGCTTGTTTTATTCATACAAGATTGGAGACCCATCAGACTGCTTCATCTTTTATCTCAGAGATAGTCAGGGCTGACTCAGATAGTGAGGGTTGATTTCCCCATTCCATAAGAGTTCCATTCTGAAGAATAAAACTTCCTCAGGTAGAAGACTTTTTCTTTCTTAAAAAATATAGGATTGCTTCTTGAAACGTTCTTACTTTCTTATCTAGAGACAGTTTCATTACAGTTGTATACAGGTTTCTGTCTAGGATGTGTTCAGGAGGGTGGAACCTGTGTGCTGCTTTTGTCATCCCACACTCGTAGTTGCCTCTTTGTTTATTGCTGCCATTGCTAGCTCATTGTTGAGACTGCCATCTCTTTCTCTTACTCAACTCTCCCAGTGCGTTTTGGCCACTGCAGCTATCTTGGAATGGCATTTTATATATACCTTGTCACCTATTTATGTCTGCTTTCTCTTCTCCAGTAGAAAGTAAAAGCTTTCTTTCAGTTGGTCTTCCTGTTGCAATTACTGTTATTTCTCTTTTTTGGTTAATTTTAAATCAAAACTCAAAATATGTTCATCCAGAGTGTAAACATACATGCCTTGAGTAACAGGGACCAGAAACATGCTACCCACAAGAGTTCTGGGCCTTCCTTTTCATTCTTATTAACACCATCCTTATTATATCATAGCTTAAATATTATAAGATAGATAGTGTGGGACAGTATCAGCCTAAAAATTTCTTCATTAATTAAACCCACTTATTCTACTTTTGTTAATGTCTCTCAAATTGTACCAGGTATGAAAAATTATATGCACAAAGAAGTTCCAAGTGACATTACTTTTAGTAGCCCAAATTATAAACCACTTAAAAGTTTGGGGTAAAGATCGCAAACTTCTATAAAGGGCCAGAAAGTCAATATTTTAGGTTTTTAAACCTACTGTTTCTGTCCTAACTTGTCAACACTGCTGTATGAAGCACAAAAGCAGCCATAGACAATACATAAACAATATGGGCATGGCTTTATTCCAGTAAACTTTATTTACAAATGTGGTGCCACAGTTTGCCATCCCTGGGTCTGGGAAATAGTCAATAAAGAGATATGTACAAATGGTACATAATATACTTCTTGAAAATTAGTAATGACTATTATTAAAAACATGAGAAATGTTACCTTAAGTAAAAATTGCAAGATGCAAAAGTGTGTGAATGCTTAGTATCATGGCTGAAATAACATATCAAGCATATGATAAAAAGATGACAAATTACTAACTGGTTATAGTGGGATGGGAAGCAGTAAATGGATGACTTTGTCTTTTCTCAGTGTTTGTTTTTATTTGTATTACTTTTATAATAAAAATGTTTTATAATTAAAAAGTGTCTTGAAATCTATATTAGTTATCATTACAAAATAATATTACCACAAATGTAGCAACTTAAAAAAACACACATTTATTATCTCATAGTTTTTGTGGATAAGGGACCCAGGCACAGATTATTTGGGTCTTCTATAAGCCTACAGTCAAGGTGTTGTGCAGGGCTGCAGTTTCATCTGAGGCTTGAATGGGTAAGGGTCCGCTTTTTCACCACATGGTTATTAGTAGCCTTCAGTTCCTTTAGAGTGCTCAATGCTTACGTGCTGTTGGCAGGAGGCCACCCTCAGTTCTTTGCCACACGGGCCTTTTCAGTATAACTGGTTACTTTCTGAAAGCCAGCAAAGGAGAGTCTCAGCAAGATGGACCTTATAATCTTATATAATGTAATCACATACATCCCATCACCTTTGCCATATTCTGTTGGTTGGAAACAGGTCATAGGTCCTGCCTACACACTGGAGTTTCATGGCTGATTAAGAAACAACAATAACAAGAATGGGAAAATGATGAAAATTAGGAACATCACAAAATAGTATAAAGTAACATTCATCATCTATAGTAATTCCTGACTCCTTCCTTTGATGGTATTTGAATTTCACTTTTATTCTTTGTGGAAGAGCTCCATAACTTCTTCAGGCTCTGTCTGCTTCTCCAAAAGACATGAAGATGTATCTATTCAGAACAATATGTATTTTGCTGACTCTAGTGGAAAATTTGCAGGTCTAATAATCCTAAAACAGTTTATAATAAATTCTTAGAGTCTCTTGATTTCTTAAGTCTCTCATTTGATTCATTTTGAGTCTTTCATTATAGTGCTAGAAAAATAGAGTTTTCAGAAAGAAGAATAAGGCTAATGAATATCAGATTTGTGTGTCAGATCTGTTGACCAGTGGGCCCCTATAACTACAAAACCAGAAGTGTCTTTTGGGGTTGGCTGTGAAAGGCATTTCTCAACTCTTTAAAAACTAGGATTCAATCCCACCATATGTCTTGGGATGTTTACTGTATTTCAGAATGTTCGCTGTGTATTTGACCAAAGTTGTTCTGTCCAAAGCCAGCCAGATATGTTGTAACATGAATAATGGTCCATAACTGTTTGGAAAGGGAGGCCACACAGCTGTGTAGATCTCGTTTTAATAAAAAACTAGATAAAGTGATTTAAGTAATTTTGTAATCGAGTTTACATTTGTCTCCCTGTTAGACTGGACTCCTTAAGGACAGAACAAGAAATCATGTATTTTTATTTTTTATTTTTATTTTTTCTGAGACAGAGTTTCGCTCTTGTCACCCAGGCTGGAGTGCAATGGCGCGATCTCGGCTCACCGCAACCTCCGTCTCCTGGGTTCAAGCAATTCTCCTGCCTCAGCCTCCCGAGTAGCTGGGACTACAGGCGTGCACCACCATGCCCAGCTAATTTTTGTATTTTTAGTAGAGACGGGGTTTCACCATGTTAACCACGATGGTCTCGATCTCTTGACCTCGTGATCCACCCTTCTCGGCCTCCCAAAGTGCCGGGATTACAGACATGAGCCACCGCGCCCGGCCTTTGTATTTTTAAACATATCTCTGTATCCTGCCTCTTTTCACAGTAACTCACATATAGTAAACTGTCAGTTAATATTTGACAAATGAATGAACGCTGATTACAGATATGTCTGCTTATATAGTGGCTTATTTTTTCCCTCAGGCAACTAAAACAATTCATTTGGACACCAGAGGGCACTGCTAGATAACCACAGCATTTTCAGACTCCAGATTAACGAGAGAAGTGGCTCTTAAAAATTTATTTTCAATCTGTGGGAAATAGCATAAATAAAAATATAATTAAGTTTTACATGCCCACACCCCCTATTTCTTTCTGGCATGACTCTAAAATTATACTGACATTAAATATGTGACTTGATTCATGCTTTGCTTAAAATGTAGATCTTTATTTAGAAATAAAAGCCTGTTTAGGGTAGGGGTGGATGAGGTGGGGTTTTTTTTTTAAACATAGATTTTGTTTTTTTTTTTCTTATATGAAATTATGTATTTTAGTTTTTCATTTTAAAACCTAATTTATTAAATGAATTTCAGGATCACGTCATATAGCAATAAACCCCAGCTTTGGAACACACACTATACTGGCTAAGTGCTGGAGGTGAAAGATGTAAATTGCTCCTGTGATGCATGCAGGTATGCCTCATTGTATTGCAATTCTCTGTTCTGTTTTGCAGATACTGTGTTTTTTACAAATTGAAGTTTTGTGGCAACCCTGTGTCAAGTAAGATTGTTGGTGACATTTTTTCAGCATGTGATCATTTCATATCCCTGTCATATTTTGGTAATTCTTACAATGTTTTAAACTTTTTTATGACTGTTATATCTGATATGGTGATCTTTTTATCAGGGATATTCGATGTTACTATTATAATTGTTTTGGTGTGCCACAAATCATGCCTATATAAGACAGCAAACTTAGTTGATAAATGTTATGTGTGTTCTGATTGCCCTTTCTGCCATTTCTCTCCCTTACTTCTGGTCTCCCTAATTCCCTGAAAAACAGCAATATTGAAATTAGGCCTATTAATAACCCTACAATGGCCGCTATGTGTTTAAGTAAAAGGTAAAGTACTACATCTCTCATTTGAGATCAAAAGCTAGAAATGATTACACTTAGTGAGAAAGGCATGTTGAAAGCTGAGATAGGCCAAAAACTAGGCCACTTGTGCCATACAGTCAAGTTGTGCATGCAAAGGAAAAGTTATGGAAGGAAATGAAAAGTGCTACTTCGGTGAACACATAAGAAAGTGAAACAACCTTATTGTTGATATGGAGAAAGTTTGAGTGGTCTACAGCGAAGATCAAACCAGCTACAACATTCCTTTAAGCCAAACCTAATCCAGAGCAAGGCCCTAACCCTCTCCTCAATTCTATGAAAGCTGACAGAGGTGAGGAAACTGCAGATGAAAAGTTTGAAAATAGCAGAGCTTGGTTCATGAGGTTTAAGGAAAGAAACTGTCTGCATAACTTAAAAGTACAAAGTGATACAGCAAATCCTGATATAGAAGCTGCAGCAAATTATCAAAAAATCTAGCTAAGGTAATTGATGAAGGTGGCTATACTAACTAACAGTCTTTAAATGTAGACAGAACAGTCTTATATTGGAAGAAAATGCCATTTAGGACTTTCATAGCTAGAAAGACGCCAATGCCTGGCTTCAAAGCTTCAGAGGACAGGCTAATTCTCTTGTCTTGGAGCAGTGCAGCTGATGACTAAATTAAAACCAATGTTCAGCTATCATTCTGAGAATCCTGTTCCCTGTGTAGCAAGGTAAAGTACTTTTAAAATTAAAATTATGCTCGGTCTACTCTACCTGTACTCTATAAATGGAACAACAATGCCTAGATAAAAGCACATCTGTTTACAGCATGATTTACTGAATATTTTAAGCCCACTATTGAGACCTATTGCTCAGAAAAAAAGATTCCTTTCAAAATATTACTGTTCATTGAAAATGCACCTGGTCACCCAAGAGCCCTCAAGGACGTATACAAGGAGATTACTGTTGTTTTCATGCTTGTGAACACATCTATTCCATAGCCCATAAGTCAAGGATTAATTTTGATTTTGAAGTCTTATTATTTAAGAAATACATTTTGTAAGTCTGTAGCTGCCATAGATAGTTACTCCTCTGATGGATCTGGGCAGAATACACTGACAACCTTCTGGAAAGGATTTGCCATTCTAGATGCCATTAAGAGCATTTTTGGTTCATGCGAGCAGGTAAAAATGTTTGAAGGATGTTGATTCCAACCCTCATGGATGACTTTGAGTATTGAAGACTTTAGTGGAGAAGTAACTGCATATGTGGTAGAAATAGCAAAAGAACTAGAATTGGAAGTGAAGCATGAAGATGAAACTGAATTGTTATAATCTCATGAGACAGCATGAACATATGAGGAGTTGTTTTTTATGGATGAGCAAAGAGTGTTTTCTTGAGATGTAACCTACTCCTTGTGCAGATGCTGTGAACACTGTTGAAATGACAACAAAAGATTTGGAAAATTACATAAACTTAGTTAATAAAGCAGCGACAGTGTTTGAGAAGATTGATTCCAATTTTGAACATTTTACTTTGGATAAAATGCTATCAAATAGCATCACGGTCTACAGAGAAATCTTTTGTGAAAGGAAGAGTCAATGATTTTGGCAAATTTCATTGTGATCTTATTTTAAGACATTGCCACAGCCACCACAGCCTTTAGCAACCACCACCGTGATCACTTAGCAGCCATCAACATCAAGGCAAGACCCTCCACCAGCAAAAAGATTATAACTTGCTGAAGCCTCAGAAGATCATTAGCATTTTTTGCAATAAAATATTTTAAAAGTAAGTTGTGTGCATTGTTTTTTAGACATAACGCCATATAATACAGTGTTGTGTAAATGTAACTTTTATATGCACTAGGAAACCAAAAAAATTTTATGACTTGCTTTGTTGCAATATTGACTTTATTGCAGTGATCTGGAACTGAACCTCCAGTATCTCCCAGGTATGCCGGTATAAGCTTTTCTGTAAAAGGGGTACCCTCTTTAGCTGGGGGCATGAAAGAGGGAAACTGCATGTGAGGATTTCTCTCTCATGCTACCTTTGCCATTCTTTTCTAGAGTCCCTAATCGGTGTGCCCTCTGTGCTAGGGCAGCTCAGTGGAATGCTAAGCTAGGTCCTATAGCTGCAGACTAAGTATTTGCTGCTCTCGCCTGAGCCTCTTTAGAAGAATGTTACTAAACACCAAAGATCTCTTGTAAAGAACATGAAGGAAGAGGTACTTTGGAATTCAAATTTACAATTAGAATAGAAGAGTAATCTACAAAGTCCATGTAGTCAGCATTTTTATTTTTTATTTTTTGCTGTAATAACTTTTCACTTTTATAAGCCTGGAACCAAATGACTTAACCAAAGCTTCTTGTTGTTTCATCTCTTTCTGAGCATTTCTGTTCTGAATTCCTCTCTGAGGTCACTTTTTCCATTGCAGCCCCTAGCAGGAGGCCTCTTCACTACTGCAGCACAGTGATTCCTGCCAAAGTTTATAGTTCTTCTATACAGAAGCTCTTTATTCATCTGCCATATTTTACCTTGGGTGTTTACATGTGCAGAATAATGTGTTATCCTCTGAACAATTAATAGTATAACTTTTCCTTCTTTCTGGCCAATAACTGTTTTGTTCCTTACCACCGCCATTCCTGCAGCCTAATTCTCTTAATGATCTTTGGATAAGAACTGCTTGTACTCACTGAGGAGAGTGGATGGAAAAATCAAATGTCTAGTAGGTGGGTGTGCTATTATAATGTTTAAATGAGTCTGAAAATTTTCCCAAAGCCAATTTAAGCAAAGTCAGAGATTGGCCTTTTAGATTTCTGGGTACTAAGTAGAGGTCATAATAATAATAAGTATTTTATTAAAGGTTATTCTTTATCAGTGTATCTTCAGACATTAACTGGTATCTTAGCTAGGGCAACCATTACAAAATACCATAGCCTGGTGGCTTAAACAACAGAAATTTATCTTCTTACTGTTCTGGAGGCTGGAAGTTCCAAATTAAGGTGCTAGCGGACTCTTAAGGGCTCTTTTCCTGGCTTGCAGATGGCAGCCTTCTGGCTGAGTCTTCACATGGCCTTTTCTCTGTGGGGCATGGCAAGATTGAGAAAAAGAGAGTCAGCACATGCGAGTACATGCTCTCTGGCAGCATCTTTCATTTTCCTATAAAGACACCAGCACCATCAGATTAGGGTCCCATCCTTATGATATCATTTAACTTTAATTGTCTCCCTAAAGGCGTTATTCCCAATTCCAGTCACATTGTGGGATAGGGTTTCAATATATGAAGTTGAGTGGTACATAATGTAGTCCATATAAACTGGGCTCCTTCTCTGTGCTCAGATAATGTGTTAAGTGCTAGGGATACAAAGACTGGTGAGACATGACCTCTGCCCTCAAGGAACTCAGACAGCCATTACAACTCTCCTCAGCCAAAATTCTAAAAACCTGTTGTCAGTGTGAACTGAGGAATACTTGTCTTGTGACGTATAAAGTTTATGTAGTTTACTTAAGGGTGAATGGGTTCAACAACTTATGATAAATAGTTTTCAAATGATCGTCATGTGTGTATTATTTGTCCCAAAGGACTTAGCATTGGATCAGATACAAAGAAAAAGCACACATTGAACCTCTAAGGAGCTTACTGTCTCACTTGAAAGGAGGAAATCTAGGTATAAAATAATTTGAGAGCATTACAAGGACAATATTATACATAAATGCAAAATTATAATCATATTTTACTTTATTCACCACTAAGTGCTTCAGAACCATATATCTTGATGCTCACAACAGATCTGATGTTACATGTTATTAACTTTTTATCCTCATAAGAGAGAAATTAGGAGACAAGTGGTTAAGTAATAGCTACATGTAGTAGCAAGTAAGCGGAGTGGGTAATACAGATTAGATCCAGGTCTCTTGATACCTAGCACACTCTTGTTTTCACTATTATTTATGTTGCCTCTTTCTTCTATGATGCAAAGAAATATATTAGTGTGTGCCAAAGAGTCTTTGAGAGGAACAAAATTATTCAGTCCTGGAGGGGGTTAGGAAGTGATTTTGGGATCAGTTATATTATCCTCTATTACTTGAGCAAACGTATCAAAACGTCAAGCCATTTGTGAATAATTCCGAAGAACATATTATAAACAATACATTTACAGAGTTTTATTCCAGAGGATAAACACATTCATGTTCCTGCTTTTATGTTGGCAAACCTAAAACAATATTTAATAGTAAATAAAGAAGAACTCAGACAGTTTATCTGCTTGCTGATGCTAAATTCTGTGTCGGCACAAAGAGAAACTAAGGAAATTTATAAATGATCATTTCACCTCAATTAGGAAGGATCTTGTACCCCAAATATTCCTCAGCTCTGCCTGTAAGTGCTTGAAATCCTACCATAATTCTACTTTTTAATCATGAATTAATAATCCGATTTAATTTGACAAACATTTGGTAGTACCTTCATGAGTAAGACATCATGTTAAGATTTGGGGGAAAGACAGTTCCAAATATTTTATTATTAGATTCGATATGTCAAATTAGTTTAACTGTTACAATAATTTCTAAATGTTTATGCTCAATTTCTATACTTACATCATTGCAGAGCAGCAATAGTTTATGGATTGTTACCTGTGTATGAACCACACTTTGAGTGTCATGTGTTAAAAGCCATTGATGAGAAGCAAGAGCCTGAACCCCAGTAATAGCCTGGGCACGTTAGTCAGAATGGGTAAGATTATTATACAGTAACAACCAGCAAGTTCATTTAACAAATGTTTGTTGCTTGCTCACTTTGTCTGCCCACTGACTGAATGGGCCCATTACATGTCCTTTACTCTGGAAATCAGGATCACAGGGCCTCCATCATCTGAAATGCTGTCAGTTCCGGCTGCAGGAAGCAGAGTGCTGCAGTCTGCTTGCTGCAGTGTTGTTTTCTGCAGTTAGGAAACAGCCCATGTTACTCCTGCCCGCGTTTCACTTGCCAAAGGAAGCCACATGACTGGCCTTGATCAACCTCAAGAAAGAGGGGAAGTGCAGTTTTGCCACGTTCCTCAATTGAGGAAAAGGAATATTCAGAGAGCAGCACTTCCAGGTAATAGAAAGGAGAGAACCAGCAGGTGGATTTAACAACTGGATAGCTGTGTGAACAGAGGAGGAGTTGACATTAAGCCTCAAGCTATCGAGTCCTGTCACTTCAATGGGAGTGAGTTTCAGGTTGTAATGGGAAGACAGTGAAATGACATTGCTAGGAAAGGGTACTAAGCACCACCAGGGGGGAAATGGGCCATCTAGAGGACCTTTTCCCTGCTTCATGGCTCGGGTTCTGGAGGTCAGAAGGGAGATCTTATATGGATCAGGAACACTGGAAATTTTATTCTTTCTGTTCTTCATATGCACCACACATTGTTCCACAGACTATGTTGTCTGGGCCTTTTCTTTACTTCCTACAAATGGGAAAAGAAAGCAGTTGTGCCTAAAGAATAGAAAATTAGTGGAAATCTATAAGAATATTTCTGAAGGAAACTGGTTAAATATGGATGCATGGGTGGATCTGGGTTTATGAGGAGCATGGTGACAGCTCTTCTGGGATGGATAGTTGTCTATGTGGGATAGTGAACATAGAGTGTTTGTATAGATCTAGGGCACTTTCAGGGTGTATTAGTATATGATGGAGAGAGAGTTGGGGGACAGACATCAGTCCTTAGGATTTCTCAGCAGTCCCACCGATAGTGGCTGAATTGGGCATCATCCTGCAATGCCCGAGGTCCATCTGGGGCTCTCATGACTATTTCTCTTGAGCACTTGGAAAATATTTGGTCTAGTCCTGAACTTCATGGATATGCTGGGGAACTTTCAGGCTGTTTTGGGTCCTCTCCATCTAGATACACTTTCCCAGACGTGTGTTCTTCTCTACTGTCTTCATAATATGCTGGAGAAAGATCCTAAGAGCCTGGGATATGTGGGGTTTGTGGAGACATAGCTGAGCCTGGAGGCAGCAGTGGGCGGTATAGGGTAGTGGTGGATGCCAGCCAGATTCTCTTTCATTTCCTCTACTTCCTTTGGACTGTCTATTTTCTCTCCTCTGCACCAGCAACTTTTGGGGTCAGGGTGGAGGGCACGGACCACAGGTGTCTGCTTCATGACCCATTCAAGATTCTAACTCTTCTGCTTTTGCTACTTTTTACCCCCAACAGGTTTTTCCCCTTAGGTTTATTTTGTCTTAGGGGTAGGAAAAACTAATGCTGACCATTTCTAGATCAATTTTCCTTCTAAACATATTGTTTTTGCCAAGATTTTAGATTTTGGAATTCAAAAGTCAGAAATTTGCTTTTTGTGTTCTGTAGCATAATCCTGTTCGTGGGGCAGTGTGCCAAGAAAGCCTGTGTGGGAAAAAGTTCGCAGGTAACAAGAATTACTGAGAAGGGAAAACATATCGGTTAATATACCAAAATGTTATCTGGCTACATTTACAAACAGAAGGTGTTCATTGTCATTAAAATTCATATTGACACTCACCGACCTATTTAATTTTCGGAGGGCACATTTTATCTTATCTATCAGCTTACATTACACCTAATGATAACACAGTACTTGACACAGAGTAGAAGCTCAATAAAAATCTTATTTGATTGCATTCAGATATTCATAAATGGACTACTCCCCACCCCATCCTATTCCTGCCATTCCAGCGGCAGGGCAAGGACCAGCTGCTTTTCCTGAGTAGCCGGGATTTTAGGCACACATCACCATGCCTGGCTTTTTTTTTTTTTTTTTTTTTTTGTATTTTTAGTAGAAATGGGGTTTTCTCATGTTAACCAGGCTGGTCTTGAACTCCTGACCTCAGGTGATCTGCCTGCCTCGGCCTCCCAAAATGCTGGGACTACAGGCGTGAGCCACTGTGCCTGGCCAGATTACTTACTATTTGATTACACATGCTTTTCTATTCTAAACCTATGCATTTATTTATTCAACATTTTGGGGGAGAATGAAAACGTGAACACTGCTAAATTTGGAAACTCTACTTAGAAATGGTAATGCCTTTCACATAATTATACAACTATTGTGGATTGTACTTCTGTTAATGACCACAGATGGGGATGCTGTGGTTTTGAATATTGGGTGAAAAATTGGTCATCTTGTCTCCCATCCCAAAGAATATCATTAGAAAACTTGGTTCCTATAAACATAATCAAGAATGTTACTTTTTTTTCTGGATGGCACATTGTAAATCCTTTAGCTATAAATGAATAGAATTCATCCACTTTGGACCTTAATGCTCCACTTCCACAAAATGAAAGGAGTTGGTGCGGGTACTCTCTGTGATCCCCTCTAACTCTATGTTTTGGTGATACTGTAATGGAAGGATCTTAGCACATAGATCTTCCCTTCTCACCATCACTCTCATCACCCTCTTCTACCTCTACCCCTGTTAAAAACAACAACATATTCCTCCCATCATGGGCCTTATTCATCCACCATTGGAATTGTGTTCCTTTCAAGTTTTGAGGCCCAAGAGACTTGCAGGGCAGACTTTTGACTTCAGAAAGCCAACAGTGACATGGGCCAGTTATGTAATCTTAGTTTCTCATCTGCAAAACGAAGGACAAAAATGTATCCTTCCAGGGTTTTGTTTTTCTCACACAAGGAAATGGTTATGTGAGGATAAATGAAGCCCAGCACACAATAAGCTATCAATGCTCCTTCCCTTTGCAGCCTTCCAGCACTTCCCATTGATGTGCATGTTGCCACCTTAGGAGGGAATACATGATAACTAGCTGACAGCCAGTCCTCCAAAGAATGGGACCTAGATGTTTAGCAGGGTATGAAGAAGGTCATCTTAGTCCATTTTATTGTTTGATATTCTGTCATACTATCAGATATTCTGTTATACTATCAGGTTCTTTTATACTATAATAGAATATCAGAGACTGGGTAATTTATAATGAATAGAAATTTATTACCTCACATTTCTTGAGGCTGGGAAGCCCAAGATCGAGGGGCCAGCATCTGGCAAGGGCTTGCTTGCTTCGTTATCTTATGGCAGAAGGCAGAAGGGAAAGAGAGATCAAGAGGAGCCAAATTATCCCTTTATAATGGCACAAATCCTGCCCATGAGGATGGAGCCCTCGTGGTCTAATCACCTCTTAAATGTCCCACCTCTTAAAATGACTACAATGGCAATTAAATTTCAACATGGGTCTGACGGGACAAACATTCAAACCATGGCAAAGGTCCAGGAAAAGATAGGGGGACAATTTCGCCCCTTGAAAATTTTCTCAGACCTGATCTTGCTGTTGCTAGTAGTAGTGGTGATGGTGATGATAACACCTTTTTTTAAAAAATATCTTACTTTGGGGAATCCTTTAAGTTTAGATAAGTTGCATAGGAATAAGATAAACACCAGCTACACAATGGGAGACTTACATCAAAGAAGGGAAATTTCCACTGCAGGAACGCTGTACTGGGACAATTCATTAGAACTGAAAACAAGTTAAACTTAGCTCAGCACAGCACAAAAGCACATTGAAAAGTTCTCTCTAAAAGAGACTGGAGAATGTTCAGGGTGTATTTAAGTCATGGGATATGGTAGGGAGCCTTCTGTTGATGGTGGGGATTAGGTCTCTTGAAGGAATGAATCAACTAAGAACATGAAACAATAGCAACTTGTAGTTATATAAACATTCCTATATTACAGTGGGAGATATAGGGACCTTATTTTGTTCCCTTCTATGTTCCCAGTGGTTAGAACAGTGTCTGAGACATAGTAAGTGTTCCACAAATATTTGTGGAATAAAATAAACAAATGAACATACGTAAAATAAGGTCAAGTGATGACAAATGCTATGAAGAATGTAAAGTGTGGTATGGGGATAGAGTGTGACAGGAATGCAACTTTAGTTACAGTGGCCAAGAATGGCTTTTCTCTGCAGGCGACATTTGAGTAGAGACCAGAATACAGTGAGATTGGGAGTCATGCAAATAACTGGAGGACCAGCTTTGTGGGCAAAGGGAACAGCAGGTACAAATGTCCTGAGGTAAGAGCATGATGGAATCTGAGATTCTGCATTTCTAACAAGTTGATGATGCCAGTGCAGCTGGTCCATGGACCACACTTTGAGTAACAAGGGCATAGACTATAGTTTGACCAGGGAGTCAGTACTAAAGTGAGTAGGTCAAGAGACTGAGAGATGAGGTCACTGTGTGAGAGAGGGAGAATGCAAAATGCAAAACCACATATGAAATATATTCTTATCTATATAAAATGTATGCAAAGAAGGACATGAAAAATACCAACAGTGTTTTCCTCAGTATGGTTTCACTTCAGGTGATTTAAATTCTCTCCTTTTCAGATTGTTCCAAAGCTTTTGCCATGTGTATTTATCACTTTTATATTCAGGAAAAAATATTTTTGGAAAGTTAACTTAAAATAGAAAATATGTTTTTAGTTAAGACACAAAGTTCAAAATGCATTAAAATATTTCTAAATTTCAAAAAATGTTATGGACATAGGGGAATTGGTTGGGGTTTGTGATGAAAGGCTTCATAAAGGACATGATTTTGAATCAAATCTTGACATCTAAGTAGGCAAAACATAAGTTGGAGTTCTTAGCAGCTTCTCTTCTCTCTTCCTGTTCTCGGGTGGAAGTTGGGGTGGGGGAGATACAGGGCATGGATGGTGTATTAGTAATCTATTGTTGTGTAACAAATTATCCCAAAGCGCAGCTACTTAAAACAATAGTTTATGTGGTCCAGAAATTTGGGAGCAGTTTTTTGGTACAGGGTCTCTCATGAGGTTACCATAAAGATATTAGCTAGGGCTTCCATCATCTGAAGGCTTGCCTGGGGCTGGAGGATCCACTTCCAAGATAGCTCACTCACATGGCTGTTGGCAGGAGGAGGCCTTGCTTTCTTGCCATGTGGATCTCTCTATAGGTCAGCTTGGGTTACCTCATGCATGCTATTACAGCTGGCTTCACTCAGAGTGAATGACCAGAGAGAGAGAGAGAGAAGCTCCAACCCCTTTGATGACCTAATCCTGGAACTCATACACTGACACTTCTGCTTTATTCTATTCGTTAGAAGCAAGTTGCCAAGTCTAGTCCATACTGAAGGGGAGGTGTATTCAAGTCTACCTTTTGAAAGCAGGAGTATCAAAGGATTTATGGATAATATTTTTAAACCATCATAGGTGGGATGGGGTGTGATAAAGAGCATTTTATTTTCACTTAAAAGGGACTGTATAAAGTTACTAAATACTATGGCTTACTGTAGGAAACTGTCAGTCATTTAGCATGCCTAGTATTTAGAGGGGTGTAGGGTGGGGAAGATGAAGGTAGAAAGATGTGATGAGGAAAACATCTAGAACATAATGCAAGTCACATATGTGATTTAAAATTTTCTGGAAGCCACACTAAAAGATGTCAAAAAGAAAATACATAATTTTAATAATATGCTTTTAGCTCTGCATATGTAATGTATTTTCATTTCAATGCATAAACCAATAAAAAATTATTAATGAGCTGTTCTAGACTCTTTTTTCTTTGTACTATCTCTTTGAAATCTGGTGTGTGTTTTATACTTATAGCACCCCTCGGTTTGGACTAGCACAATTTCAAGTGCTCAGGAGCCACCTGTGGACAGTGCAGGTCTAGAGAACTAGGCCAGAAGTGAAGAATAGGTCACTGAGAACCATAATCTGTATCCATTGTCCAAACTGAGGGCCCAATAAAGGGTTCATGCTGAAGGGCACCATGATCAGACTCCTGGTTTAGAAGTCACTCTCACTGTTCCATGTATAGAACATGGAGAGATGGAGCAGGCAAGTCCAAACATAAGCTCCTAATCAGGGGACTGTCAGAACATTCCATGTGAGAGCTTGAATGAGGTTAGTTATACTGAAGACGGAGAGGAACCGATGTAAGAGAGATATAAGGAAGGGGGTTGTCTCAGGTCCCGAGGCCATTTGGATGTGAGAAAGTAGATGTAATAAGATAGAGACACTTAGAGTGATTCCAAGGCTTCTGGCTTAGGTCATTGTGAGGAAAATTGTAAGAAAAGGAAATACAGGAGTTAAAGCATGGTTTGCTTTGGGAGATTGACAAGGTAAGATTACAGCTGTAGATTTGAACGAGTTTTGGTTAAGATACTATGGGAGATGGAGGAGAAGAAATCTGTAGTGGACAGTTGGATAGATAAATCTGGAGCTTAGGGAAGACCTAAGCTCCTGGTAGAACCACCACAAGTTTTCGTTATTTTATGATATTGCTATGAAATGACCAGGCACTGTAGAAAGTTTCAGTCTTCTCAGTAGCTTGTTGTAGAGGCAGAATTAGCTGAGGAAGAAAGACTGGAGTCACCTCAGGAAGAGGCCTCTGAGCCGTGGCCACCAGCTAGGGAGGCCTGCTTCCCTGCCTGGCTATTTAACAGCGAGGGAGGGACCATGAGAACCGCACTGCCAGGTTATCTTAGAGGCAGGAGCTCCCTGGCCAGGCTGTGAAGGCCAAGCTCACTGAGGGGAGCAGGAGGGAGAAGTAGTATCTAGATAAGGTATCAGAAGTTAATAACTCCTAGATTCTGAGTAGTCTGGTGATGGGATGGACTTCGGTCTTTTTGATGAAAACCTCTTTTGTAATATGTTCAATAAGTGGAATTCTTTGCTGCCAAAAGGAGGGGTAGGAGGAAAAGGAAAAGGAGGAGGAAGGAAGGAAGAGAAAAAAAGAAGAAAAGAATTCCTGCCTTGGAATGTGGCTCTTTATCTCTCATGTTGTCTCCATCTCAGATAATACATATCCTTGTCAGTGAAGAAAAAAAAAAGTTTTTTTGTTTTTGTTTTTGTTTTTAGTAGAAATGGGGTTTCACGGTGTTGACCAGGCTGGTCTCGAACTTTTGACCTGAATGCCTTATATAAGTACACATGTCATGTTTACTTGTGTTTTTCTACTTATGTTTCCTGTTGTAACCGTCAGTGTTCATCTGGGTTGTTCTCTGTTTGCTTGCCTGCTTGCTTGTTTTTATTTTATAAGAAACAATATAATGGTGAAGGCCCTATTTGTTGACTAATCCTATCTCTGGAGGGGAGCAGAGCTATGGGAGGTATTGAGAGCTTTCTCTCTTTTACATACCTAAAGCAAAGTGTGTCTTCCCACTTCCTCTTCCTTAATAGGGTGATGCCTTAATGCAAGGGTTGCATACTGAGGTGCGCGCCGTGGCCAGGTAGATAATACACCAGAGTGATGCGAGCACACACAGCACATGAGCTTGGCCAAAAGGAGCAGCTGTTGTGCAGCTCCAGCAGATTTTTGTGAAGTGGCAACATGGGTCTACTTGCCAGATGTTCTTACGTTTGTGTGTGAAATTTTTTGGTGAAGTTTTCCCACTTACAACTTCACAAAATGTCAATTTTATTTAAACACTGCAGAATAAACAAAACGTGTTGGTGGGTTCTAATCAGCCCCCAGTCCACCAGTCTTTGATGTCAATCTGAATGCTTTATATGAGTATGCATGTCATGTTTCATTGTGTTTTTCGATTATATTTCCTACTGTAACCTTCAGTGCTCATCTGGGTTGTGTTTTCTTTGTTTGTTTGCTTGTTTGTTTTTATTCCCTATGAAAAAATATGATGGTTAAGGCCCTGTTTGTTGACGAATCCCACTTATGAAAACTAAGCAGACCTATGTGAAGTATTGAGACCCTTCCCTCTTTTAAGCACCTAAAATAGCAGACTATATGAAAAATGGCATATACCCCTGGCAGATTCAGGGCCACAGTGGTAGTGGGAAAGAAGTGACCCTGGTGCAATTGGCCACGTTTTGGTGTTGACTCCTCTAATAAATGTCAGGTTACTTAAAGTAGATGTATTTAATAGCAAATGAAAGAAACATCAAAGTCATTCAATGGGTACTGTACAGCGTGTTCAAAAACACAGTCATTCTTTCCAGTGCTCAAAGTTAAACATTAAAAAAATCAAATGCAAGAAGGAAGTAGATGAGAGAGAAAATAGGAGGGAAATGCGTGGAATTCATTAGGATTCATGTGCATTCCCCTTGCATGTTATCAAGCTCTATGTCTTAGGTTTATAAGAAAGAAGCGATGCTTCCTCATCATGCTCCCCAGTCCTCCGCCCTCTGCCCTATCCTGTTCAGCAGAGTTGCTGTAGACTGGTGACATTCTAGGATACTGGACCATGTTTGCCAGTAGATTGGTTTCTGCCCACTAAAAAGTCATGCATAATGTCCACACAAAGACCTGTACATGGAGTTTATAACAACTTTATTCATAACAGACTAGAAATAACCTTGAATATTCATCAATGGGTGAATGTGTAAACAAACAGCAGTAACCTTTACAATGGGATACTACTCAGCAATAAAAAGAACAAGATACTGACCTACACCACAACATGGGTGACTCACAAAACATTCTACTGAATGAGGGAAGTCAGAGGCCAAAGCATTTATGCTATATGAATTTTTATGAAACTCAAGAAAAGGCCGATTTAATCCATAATGACAAAACAGATCTATGGTTGCTTGAGGCTTGGGATGGAGGGTATGTAATACAAAAGGGCATGAAGGAATTTGGGCAAAAGATGATGGAAATGATCTGTATGTTGATTGTGGTGGTGTTTCCATGTCTGGTTACAGTTTTAAAAACTTATCCAACTTATGCTTAAAATGGGTGCGTATTCTTTCAAGTAAATTACACCTCAGTAGAATTGATATAAACAAAAAGGTCACGTACAAAGGCATATTATCTCTTGTCCCTCTTTCATGTGTGCTATAGAAGCAGTCTAAAGACCTAACTCTCTTTTCTTCTCCTTTCTTCCTCCATATGGCCTGAATGGAGAGAAAGCCAGGGCCCTCCTGCTTAGGATGTGCCCAGCCAACATTTTGCTCTTATCTTGCCTGATCAAGCATTCTCGTCTGTTTGGATTTCTGTCTTCATTGATGGCGATGAGGTGTGGCGAAATCTCGAAGCTGAGTTTGGGCTTATGGGGAGAAAAGGTGTTCTGTCTCTGATCCTCCAGGCTTGCTCAGGTGTCCCAGCCCAGCTTACAAGGGTCATGCACTGTGGTAGGAGACTGACTTCAGCTGAGAATAGGACACTTGCTTTTCTTTTCTTTGCCGACTTTCTGTAGTGAACAGCTCCCTCTGGGACATTTTGGAGAGGGATGGCTGAGGTTTACAACATGATTTGGATATCCCTAAGACCCTTGGTTAATACACCTAAATATTGTAATTATTTCTAAGTCTTCCATAGACACACCTCTGCCAAAGGCCTCATTGCGTTTACAGGAACATCATTCTCCAGTCTCAGCTCGACTCTGGCTGGTCATATACTTACTTTTCAAAATACAGCTTGAGTCATTGTCCTGAATCCTTCCTATCCTCCAGTCTCAAAGCACATGTATCTCTTGTTCCATGATCCAAAAGAAGGGGAAAGAGCTTAAGTGTGATGCAAGTCTGGGTTCACATCTTGACCTGCTGCTTCCTGAGTGGGTGACTTTGAGCCAGTCACTTATCCTCTCTGAGCTCCAGAATATATATTTATATATATATGGTATGGTATCGTGCAGTATATATAGTCACCAAGGCTCAGAAATTGATATACATATTTTTAGTTTTTTTTATTTCTAAAATAATGATAATTCCAACTTTTCAGGATTGTTGTGTATATTATGTAATATTGTTAATGTTTACAATTTGCACAGTGAAGATGTATAATATGTTCTAGCTATTATTATTATTAGCAGTAGTGGCAGAGACAGCTCCAGCCTCTCCTTGCCTGTAAATGTGGACATATGACACAGAGACAATAGGATGTAAGAGCTGTGTGTCACTCCTGGGGTAAAGATTTTATAGAGGGCAGGCCTTCTCTACTGTCTCTTCCCACTTCTGTTGACTGGAAGCAGAAGACAAAGAGCTCCTAGGAGATGATGAAACCACAAGCTTTATGGAGCCTTGAGTCCTTAAATCGAGGAAGACAGCTCGACCTACGTGGAAGACAGCTACCTGTCACCCAGGAACACTTGCATTGGGCTGTTTGATAAGGAAGAAACAAACGTGTTTTGGGTTAGGTCCCTGAAAATCTGAGTTTTATTTATTACAGCAGCTAGTGTTAATTGCCCTGGTAAATTTAGAAATTGGCGCTTTGAAGTGGAGGTTAATGTAAGAAAAACCTAAGATATGTTGCATTGACTCAGCAGTTGGATGGTGGGTGGCATAGACACTGATATTGAAGGCTGGGAAGATGGAGACCTGTGAAAGAGATGGCAGAGCCTTTAGTAAGTCTATTGCTGGTGATTACTTAAAAGGCATACCCAGTGCCTGACAAGTCTTTATCTCCAGGGGAGAGGCTGGCTATTACTTAATGTATTCAGCAAGGTATAACCAGACAGATGTGCTCTGGTAAGACCTCATTTGTATGAGTGCAGAAATGAAAAAGTCTAGACAGAGTCCAGAAATCTGATGCTTCACAGGATTGGAAAAACATTATCATCCGCAACCTATAGATGATACCACTGAAAAAGGCTTTGAGAAACATAGGTCCATTTAAAAATCTAAATTTAATAGAAACCATGATGCTAGCATCTACAGAGACTAGGAAATAACTAGGAACTGTTCTCTGCCCTCAAGGAGTTTGTGAGTTAGTAGAAAAGACTTACATGTGTACAAATAACTGCAGTGGAAGACAGTTAATGATTGAAACATACATTGCTATAAATAATGCAAGAATTAAAGCATTCTAGGGGAGCCCAGAATAGGGACTCTCGAAAGGACTGGGGAGCTTGGACCTTTGTTGCTCATCAAGCCCTGAAACCCATGAATGAAGGAATAAACCTCAGTTGTCTCTAAAACTCATTTTCATCTTACTGAAACACTAGAGTTCAGATTTGGCCTCTGGGGTAGTAGCTGATACTCTGGACATTGAGGAGCTCCCTTAGGCCAGCCCATGACTTTCCTATCAGTGTTCTTCCTTGACTCTAAAATGGTTCAAACTGAGACCTATATGGATTCCCTACTGAGGGCCTCATTTATTTAACGACAGAAGAGGGCTCTGATATCCTTACTTTTCTTCAACTCCCTTAGATGATGAGATGCCCAGACCTGAAAGCACTATTGGGTTTGCTGAGACTGCTTGTTTTCATTGTCTCTTGTTTTTTAAATAGTCATTCTTTGGGCAAAGAGTGAGAACTTGCATCTCCTTATCGTTTCCTGGCACGAACCTAGTACCTTTTAAACTTGCTTTTATTGCCTCTTTGTCTGTGTAGAGCATTTATCTAAATATAGACTGGTACAACACTATGAACAGGACTGGAATAAGATAAAATTTTCTTTCCGATCAATTCTGTTGCATCTTCTTGTGAACACTGGGTACTGTTCTTTTCTCAGAGTGGCAAGAGTAGGCAGCAAAAAGAAATGATATTGAGTTGCAAAGCTTTTGCTAAGTGGAAGTCAATCACTGCCAGGCCTTTTAAGGCCACGAAGCCCAGGCGCTGAGTGCTTTGCCTGTGACCTTAGGCAAACCATATAATCATGGTCAGCAACACGTACTGCCCTTTGGAGATAGGGAGGTGGAGTGAAAGGGGCACAGGCTTTGACAGACCCTGATTGGATCCACTGCCATGCCACTTATTTTGGGGTGACTTTGGATAAGTTCCTTATTCTCATTTCTAAAAGGGGGTGATACTAATAAAATCTATCTCTTAGGGCTCTTGTGAGGAATAAATGTGATAAATATATGTAACTTGGCACATTTTCAAGAAATAGTAGCTATTTTTTTTTTGTAGGTAGGTACTTGTGGCATTAATATGTCAAGTACCACCATATCTTTATTTCTGGGAGCTATAATCCATTTGAATTTATTAATAATATTAACAAAAAGCAGCTTTTACTGTCTTGTGAATCGTATCCAAATCCCTTAACATCATTCATTCAGGTGAGAGGGTTTCATTGCTGCAGAAGGGCAGTGTAGTAATTGGAGCAGAGTCTCTAGTCTCAGGGTTGAAAACTTGGTGTGTGATATTAAGCCAGTTGCTTAAGTTCACTGGGCCACAATCCTTCATCTGTGACTTCAAATTGAAACTATTTTTTTTCTTTGTGTGTGTGTGTGTGTGTGTGTGTGTGTGTGAGACGGAGTTTTCGCTCTTGTTACCCAGGCTGGAGTGCAATGGCGTGATCTCGGCTCACCGCAACCTCCGCCTCCTGGGTTCAGGCAATTCTCCTGCCTCAGCCTCCTGAGTAGCTGGGATTACAGGCACGCACCACCATGCCCAGCTAATTTTTTGTATTTTTAGTAGAGACGGGGTTTCACCATGTTGACCAGGATGGTCTCGATCTCTCGACCTCGTGATCCACCCGCCTCGGCCTCCCAAAGTGCTGGGATTACAGGCTTGAGCCACTGCGCCCGGCCAAATTGAAACTATTTATAGGCTTTGCTTGCTAATCTGAATCTTTCTACTTTGAGTACAGAAATGTTGGGTTTGATTCTAGGGGACCACCCCAGACCCTGTTGGGTGTTCTCTAAAATCTGTCATGGACTCTGTTTCCTTTATTAATTCTGCATTCCGAGTTGCAAAACTCATCTGCTTTCCAGAGATTTGGGGATCTGTGATAAACCCTCAAAGAGTTGCTGAGCTATATTAACTTCATACCTCCTCTCTGAATCTTATCAGCTATTATTATCATCTTAAACAGTTTTCTGATGTGGTAGTTATTCTCCCATTTTACGTGTGAGGAAAATAAGGGCCAGAAAAGTTTAATCACCACATCGTTCCTATGTGGTACAGTCAGCAAGGCATTTCTGACATCAAATCCCAAGCATTCTGTTGAATTCCAAAGACCCCATACGTGCCCTGGCAGAACCAGCTTCAATTGATATTCCACCCAGAGAGAATAGAGTCTACAGTTAAGAAAACTCAATCAGCTGGGACTGTCCTCTTAAGCCATCTCACAGGCAGACAAGTTCTGGTATGGGCTCCTCACCCTCCTTCAGCAGCTGTGCAGAGGATGGAAGGGCGGGTGCTGGAAGGCTCCCATGGGGGCTGCCAACCATATGGCATGATGAGGGAGCTGGCCTGCACACTGTCCTCTGCTGATTTGTCTTAAGGGATGTGAGCAGGGCATTAACAGGGTCTGTGACAAAATCTTTTAGCATGATTCTGTGCCGTAGCAGGAACAGCCTATTTTGTGAAAAGCTCAGCATGAACACTGTCTCTCTCACAACTGTTTTGATGTTCACTGACAAACCCACCTACCATCAAATGATTTCCACCACACTGCCTGTCATGGTGCTTGAAATTTGTGCTATAAGTCATCAGTCTCCAAAGACTACCAATAAAATGTTAGTACATTACCCGGAAGTAACGAATGAACTGTCATCTTTCCTTTCTTCTCTCAGAGATTTGCCTCAAGGGATGGGACTTGAAACAAAGATGTTTTAAGGAAAGACAGATCAAGAAAGTTCTGGACAGTAGGGTAGAGGATGAGGGAAGGATAAGAGGTGGGTCGCCATCATTAAAGAGCCTGGGTGAGCTGGGGTGCTAGCTCCCAGGCTGGAGGTGGCCTCTGACAGACATGGCCTCTGAGGAGAGTAGCACCAAACAGGGAGCAGCACCCAAAAGCACCCCTCAGCAAAGGAAGGGAATGAAGGGGCCATTTGCCTGCTTTACACGTTTATCCAGATCAGGACCTGCAAAAGAAGACCTCCTTCACTGTTGCTGAGACTCTCACCTCTTGGAAGATGGTGACTGTGTCTTTTTGTCTCTCTCTCCCTAGAACTCAGCAGACTAACCATGCCTTATTTTACTGAACAGAGTGGCCATGGATTCAGTGCTCTGCCCTAGTCTCATCTTACCAGTTTCCTTCTGACGCTGCTGTGAGCAACTCCATATTTCTATAGATGAGTGCTCCATAACTCCACTTCTCCCCAGTAAGAAGAAAGAGCAACACCACCAAAAACAACTTACTTATTGGTGATGAGACTTTGCGCAAATTAATGAACTCTCTGTTTATTCACTGATAAAATGTAGAGAATGCCCCTGGATTCCCACACTTGTGGTGAGGACTCAGTGAGGTTCTCATAGACTGATTGTATCCCCCTCCAAACCCCCCAATTCATACACTGAAGCTCTAATCTCCAGTGTGATTGTCTTTGGAGTTAGAGCCTATGTGGACGTAATCAAATTAATGAGGCCATAAGAGTGGAGCCTTAATCCAACAGGACTAATGTTCTTATAAACTGAGGAAGAGACAGGACACCAGAGATCTCTATCTCTCTCACCCTTTCTCTCTCTCTCTCTCTCTCTCGCTCTCTCTCGCTCTCGCTCTCGCTCTCGCTCTCTCTCGCTCTCTCTCTCCCTGTTGTACACAGAAGAAAGGCCATATGAGGACACAGCCAGAAAGTGGCTGTCTTCAAGCCAGGAGAGAGGTCTCAGCAGAGATGGAATGTTCCTGCACTTCCATCTGGATTTCTAGTGTCCAGAAATGTAAGAAAACAAATTTCTGTTGTGTAAGCCACCCAGTCTGTGGTACTTTGTTATGACAGACCTAGCAAACTAACGTAAAGTGCTGTGGTACAGCACCTGGCACAAGGTAAAGATTCATTAAGTGCAATAATACCATATCAATAATTACTGATAATGGCACTATAAATAATTGCCATTGTTATTGCTTCTAGTAAAACACTCACCATTTTAGGAAAGAGAGGACGAATTCTGGAAACTCCAATAACAAACAGTCTGCAAATCCACTTTGAGCTTCTGATGAGAAATTGAGGGCATTCGAAAGAAAGAAACCACATTCACTGAATTTTTCTGATCCTATTTTTGTATATACGTCATTATTGATTTGTGTCAAGTAATATGACTGCATCTTTCCTCTGAGGAACTTAACGTGCTTATGCCAACTACTTATCCATCAGGCAAATGTACATCCTGAGGCTGTACTGAGGGACTGTCTTAGATAGCTGGGAGCCTGAGGCTTGACTATGCACTGATGGGCACTAATAAAATCAGATAATCAAATTTCCTTCACCTTCTCTGTGGTTTAGGCTGTGCAGTCTGGAAGCAGGCCAGGTGGTTGCTTTTAGGAATCACAGGGTTGAGCTTACAGTACAAGACAGATTTTACCTCAAGTCTAAACAAGCCTTGACTAATGATTATTCCATCACTTTTAGAAGTCCAGCTAACTCTCATTCATAGGCACATCAGGAAGAGGAACCTCTCAAGACTGTTTGCTCACCAAAACTCTAAGGTTCTGGTTTCATAACTGTGTTAGTCTGTTTTCATGGTGCTGATAAAGACAAACCTAAGACTGGGCAATTTACAAAATAAAGAGGTTTAACTGGACTTACAGTTCCACATGGCTGGGAAAGCCTCATAATCATGGCAGAAGGCAAGGAGGAGCAAGTCACGTCTTACATGAATGGCAGCAAGCAAAAAGAGAGAGAATTTGTGCAGGAAAACTCCCCCTTATAATAACCATCAGATCTCATGAGACTTACTATCACAAGAACAGCACAGGAAAGACCTGCCCCCATGATTCAATTACCTCCCACCAGGTTCCTCCCACAACACATGGGAATTCAAGATGAGACTTGGGTCAAACTATAGCAATAATATTCACATTCTTCAGGACACCCCAATCAAGCCCTCTACATGGACCTGTGGGCTGTAGACTCTTGCAGACAGATCAGGGAAGAGGGCAGAAGAGGCCTCTAAGCAACTGCAATTCTTTGTGCCTGGATTTTCAATTCAGATGAATGCATTAGAAATGGTCCTAAAATGTATTTGAAAAAAACAGAACCATCTAGGATCATTGATCAGAGCTCTAAATGGTTTATAAAGAGGAAGAAAAATGTGCTGACTTTTAAAAAATGGGAAGAAGTTACATTGGCTTGATTGAAACCAGTTGAAGGAGGTTTTTTATGTTTTTCCCGTTTTTCCTTAAATCAGCATTGTCCAACTGTCCCCAAAGACTACATAAGGCACAGTTGGTATCTGTATTTTCCTTTGCTATTGCTGCCTCTCCACTGCGCTGACTTCACAGGATGCATTGTTGTTGCCTCTAGAATCCCTTGCTTTTTATTCCTTCATTGCAGATGGATGAAGTGCTCAAATGTGAATCATTAAACTGACTTCTTTTGTACCTCTTGGACTGTTCACTGATTTAACGTTGTTTTAATGTATTCGTTAGATTCAAACACTTACTGAACACTCACCATGTGCCAGGCCCTCTTAAAGGCACTGGCAATGCTAAGGCAAATGAGATACCAGTCCTGCCTCCAAGAGCTCCAGTGTAGTGGAGGGGCAGAGAAATAGTCACTAACATATGGCAATGGAGGAGGGCAAGGTATCGAGAAAGGCTTTGAAGAGTGTACCAGGGACCTGAAGGTGACCTTCCAGGAGGGAAGAAAAAGACAGGAGCATTAGGAGGGAGAAAATTTAATTGGTGAAAAGAAGCAGCCAGCAGATTGTTTTGAGAGAATCAATCTTCGTTGTATGGCTGCAGGCAGCTGGTGATGTTGGTATTGATGAGTTGCATTACATAATTATTTGGCAAAGAAAGAAAAAAAAGTAGAGAAGAAAGGAAAGAAAGAAAGAAAGGAGGGAGAAAGGAACTCACTTCGTATACTTGAGAAAATACGAATCCAATGAATCCATCTGTTTCTGTTCCATAATTCTAACCCCTTCTTTCAGGAGGAGCTGAGAGATTGGTCTATTAGAGGTTCTCTGTGGCTTCCATAAAATCTAACAAAAATACCCCACCAAATTTTTGCTTTCCTTGTTTCTCAGAAAACAGAACTATGGACTTGCCTTGGACAAAACCCTTGAGTGCACTGACTTAGGAAAGGCAAAGAAAATAGATGTCTTTTGTTACAAGGGTGAGATTAAGATGGATAAAATTAAATATGTATTATTATCTGGTTTGAACATATAGTAAATTAGCATGTAGCTTTGAATTTTTATGTTGGTGGCCAAACCTGTTACAAACAGGTTGGAATGCTATTCTAATTGCCTGATTCTAAAAATAGGTTTCCAGAGATGGGTCCTAGCATACAGCTACTCAAATGTAGTACTGCCCACCAGGAAAATGGAGGTGAGGACCAGGAGAAAGATGTAGTAGCTACTGAATTAGAGCTCAGTTTAAGGACTGCTTTTCACATGAATTGGGGGCCAGTAGAAAAGTGCATATGGTGACCACCTGGGCCGGAGGAAGGGCAATGGGGCAGGGGAGAGGAGAAGTTTTCCTGGGAGCACCCGTATCCTTCCAGAGATACGTTGATTTTTCTCTTCTCCTTCTAGTAATTCATTGGGTTTAATTAATGGGATTTGGTTGATTTGATCTGCAAATATCTTCTGTACATATCTAAAGACATAAACAATGGTGGTAAAGAAATTGACTCAAACTTTTCCAGTCCAGAGACCAGATGACTGAAATCATGTCTTACTCATCTTTGCATCCTGAGCACCCAGAGTAGATACTCCATATGTTTATTATATAAATTAATAAGCTTCTTTACCTCGTTTTACCACTGGAAAACCTATTTCTTCAACAAATGTTTATTAATTATCTACTTTTTGCCAGGTGCAAAATCAGGCACTAGGGATAGGAGTGGGCAAGAGAGAAAAGACCCTTCCTCCTGCCCATAAGGAAAGACAATAATTAAATCAAGCATTATAAGAAATTATGATATCATCACAATATTGGCAAGTGAATGTGAACAGAACCAATACCAGGGGGCCACATTTGTTGAGGAGGTGGCTCAGGGGATACTTCCTTGTGTAGGTGACTCAAATGAAGTTAGCACTCTGAGCGCTCATGGTGCTCATAATCTATTTGGAGAAAAGAAAAAGAATATTATGCATGCAAAAGTAAGAAAGAGTAAAACATAGGATACTCTAGGTTCAGTGTTAGATCATGGATTATAGAGGGTAGAAAGGGGTGATATCAAAAAGGGTGTACGTAGGCTTGGAAGTTTGCAGGAGGAAGGAGCACTTGGATGTACTTGGAAGATGGGTAAAAAGTAGAGTAGAACAAGGAAGGAAAGACAGAGATAAGAATCCCACAGGGCAGAGGAAGTGAAGCCTCAATGGGTAGTGGCAGGAGACAGCCAGGCTGAATCCTTCAAGAACTGGTAAGTCAGTGAAAATGAAAGCATAAGCATAGTTCTATTATCATTATTATTCTTAATAATGTGATAAAAGCTACTGTATGTCAAGGCCTAGTTTGGGTTAGGTGCTGGGTAGGAAATGTTAAACAGCATATCTACGATCCATTCTTTCTTGCTGCCTAAGGGAATTCCATGGAAAAGAAGGAAGGAAACTAACAATCAGATCTTCACATCAACATATGACAGGCCTCTAGGTAAACACATTAATGATGTTTGCTAGTTTAGGGTCCTTATCTTTAGAATTCTTTTAAAATGAGGTACCCGATCTGCCTGGATTGCTCATTTGTAACAAATTTGGAATCTATGCCTGTATTGGGCATGGGTTCTGAGGAAAGTTCAGGTAAATTATATAACTATTTGAGTATAATATGAAGAGATTTCTTGATGGTGCTTTTCTGTGTAGGTGATACACCACATACATGGCTGGAAGATCTTCTGTGTTAATCTGGGCAACAGAATATCTCGATGTGGCATGGAAGGACTTGGGACATTGCATAGGTCCTAAAGCCAATCCCTGCCTCATTTGTAATTGTTTGTTTTATTGAAATTATTACCAAAGTGTGACACTGGGTAAGATCTCTATTATGTGAGTTCACTTGGATAATCGGATCTTTTTCTGTTATGTTAGGTACTTTACTTAATATATTGTCTCACATCAACCCTACAAGGTAAGTGCCCGGAAAAATGAGTTAATGTGTCTAATATCACACAGTGAGGAAGCAGCAGACTTCTAATTTAAACTCAGGTCAAACTCTGTGCTATTCCCACTGCTCCACATCACCCACTCCTATGGTTTGCCTCTGTGTCCCCACCCAAATCTCATCTTGAGTTGTAATTCCCAGTGTTGGAGGAGGGACCTTTGGGAAGTGATTACATCGTGGGGCAGATTTCCCCCTTGTTGTTCTCGTGATAGTGAGTGAGTTTGCACAAGATCTGATAGGGTTTAAAACTCTGTGTGTGTGTGTGTGTGTGTGTGTGCGTGCGCGTGTGCACGCGCATGCGTGTGTGGCACTTCCCCCTTTGCTGTCTCTCTCTCTCCTGCTCCTCCATGGTAAGACCTGCTTGCTTCCCCTTAGCCTTTGTCCATGATTGTAAGTTTCCTGAGGCCTCCTAGTCATGCTTCCTGTTAAGCCTGCAGAACTGAGCCAATTAAACCTCTTTTCTATATAAATTACCCAAGCTCAGGTAGTTCTTTATAACAGTGTGAGAACAGATTAATACAGCCACTTTAGAAAACATGAATAGAACAAAGCCTCGAGCCCAGGAAGGCTCTAAGGACCATCAAGACACACAAGCCCTTTGAGGGCCACTTACCCAAAGAATAGATTTAATGAGAAAAGTCTTTCTGGTGTAAAACTTGGCCAGGTGTGGCAGCTCATGCCTGTAATCCCAGCAGTGTTAGAGCCCAAGGCAGGCAGATCACCTGAGGTTAGGAGTTTGAGACCACCCTGGACAACATGGTGAAACCACATCTCCACAGAGAGTTACAAAAAATAGCTGGGTGTGGTGGTGGGTGCCTGCAGTGCTAGTTACTTGGGAGACTGAGGCAGGAGAATCACTTGAACTGAAGAGGCAGAGATTGCAGTGAGTAGAGATTGCACTACTGCACTCCAGCCTGGGCAACAGAGTGAGACCCTGTCTCTAAAACAAAAACAAAAACTTGATTTATGTGAGACCCAAAAGGCAGTGCTTGTGTCACGTTTTCCATGGAAATTCATTTTCACCAGAGGCAAGCACCTATATCTCCATTAGGAGTCTGAAGCTCGTAGAGTTTGTGTGCTAGCAGGGGAATAATATCACATTCTTTGAATACAGAGAGAATAGCCAAAAGACTGCACTTGATCAGAATCAGATGACATGAACTGAAGCTTCTAATTCTATCTTTAGCCCTAAAGCATGCTGAGCCTTGTAGGGAGGTTTACTAATCCCTGATGTGTGGGATCAGCCATATTTCATAGGGGGTTCAGTTTTACGAGGATATTTGCGTGCATTCATTCATGGCTCTGAATTTTTTTACATGTTCCTTTGCAAAGCATTAAGATTAGCTTCTTGTCAGGGAACTTGAGGATCCCTTAAAAAAAATAGTGTGTGAGCATGAGGAAGGAGGTAGGTCATGCTAAGGAATACATCTCTTCCTTTCTGGAAATATAAGTGGTTTAATTCTAGTTGCCTTGGGTTAAGGAGTCCTGTTCCTCAGGAACAGCTGCCTAGCGCAGTACCTTGGTTCCTGTTTAAAGTGCCACAGGACACATATAGCTGAGATGTGACAGATTGCCCCCTGCCTGGACCTCTCTCTCAGGACTGCCAGCATCTTTAATGGACAGATGGAGCTCTCTTCCCTTTCTTGGCTGTGGCTGTCTAATCAACTTGGGAGGTAGCAGTCATACTTCGAGCTAATAAAAGTGCTTAATAATTATTCAAATTGTAATATCCCAACAAAGATGATTACCTTGACGGAAAAATCTTCTGATAAAAGAGTATCAGAATCTCGATTTCAAGAATCAAAGCAGACCCACATAGACCTGATATCTATCCATACCAATAGCTTGAGCTGCATGTAACTTGAGTTTTTACAAGAAAAGTAAAAAGCTTAGCTGAGAACTACAGAAACCTATAGAGCTGAGCTGAGAAAAACAATGATCTGGTGTAGACCTTGGGTTTCTCTTTGGACTCTCCTGATCCTTTTCTTAGCCTACACTGTTGGTATCCTTCTCCATTCTCCACTGGATAGTGCTTGCTTGCTTCTGGGCCCTTACTATCTTCACAGTCCTCAGTCTTTGTTTATTCTCTTATCCAATGTTTCCTTTCTATACAACCTTTTTGCATGACAAAGGAGAATCTGATACTTTCCAATACATGACAAAATACTGGCCATTTACTTCATTTACTATCAACTTATGTCCTGATGATCCTGTGTGTTTTCAAACCCAGTGCTAGATGTCCTTTTTTGTTTTGCACCCTGCTCTTCGTATTTCTTCTTTTGCCTACCATGCAGTGAAGGAAAAGGGAAATAAACACCTTTGTCTTTTGGAGGCAAGAGTAAACTCCAGCTGAATATAGACTACGCACAATGCATCACAAAGCTATTTCTGTACTACCATAGCCTGTCTATTGTAATGATTTTGGCTACGAGTAAACAGAACATTAAACTAAAAGGCTGAAACAATAGGGGGTCTATTTTCTGAGAGTGGTTAATACAGCACAAGGGTTGCTGCAATTCCTGATGAATTAATCTGTCTCCTTTAGTCTCTCCCCTGTGATGGAAGATGGCCGCCTAAGCCATTTGGCTGAACAGAATATCCTCATACAATGACATCCAAAAGAAGACAGGGAAAGAGTCCATTCCGTTAGAGTGCTCTTTCTCTTTTTTTAAAATAGGGAGGAAAAGTTTTCTAAGAATATACCCCCCAGCAGATTTTTTCTTAGGTACCATGGGCCAGGAGAGGGCTCCACGTTTGTGATCTACCTTCAGTAAAGCTGGGAAAGTGAGTGAATGGCTTCTATGGTGGAAGAGGACTTTATGTGTAAAGAAGGGAGAGGAGAAAAGCTGTGGGGTAGTCAACCACAGCCATTAAATACCTTCCTAACGTACAGCAGTCCAGGAATAGATTATATTTAATCATTTCACATTGCTGTGACATGGGCCACACCTATGGTTAATATGGAGTCATAGAAATAAAAGAGACCTTAAGAATTCACCTCTACTCCTCTATGGATAGATGGTTGGCTACCTCCAGCTCTCTTGTTTTAGTTGAAAAACACACATAATAAATGTACAATTTTAACCATTTTATTTGTACAGATCAGTTGCATTAGGTACATTTATATTGCTGTGAAACCATCACCATCATTCATCTCCAGAACTAGTTCCTCTTCCTAAAATGAAACTCTGTACCCATTAAAGAATAGCTCTCTGTCCTCTCCTCCCGGCCCTTGGCAACCACCATTCTACTTTCAGTCTCTATGAATTTGACTGCTCTAGGTATCTCATGTAAGAACCATCACACAGTATTTGTTCATCTAGCTTAATTTAAAGATATTTGGTAACCCCTCTTAATGTGCCCTTCCTCTTCCTCCACCTTCTTTTCCTCCTCTCTTCTCCTCAAAATCCTTTCTATCCTTCCAGGCTCAACACCAAGATTTTCAGTTCCTCCAGCCCATGAGGCTCTCTCTCTATTATGGACTCAGAGTGTTCTGAGTACTTGACTTTCTCACTTTCTTGTCTCTGTATATACTGTCTTATGCCATATCTTGAGTTATTGTCTTTTAACTTTTATTTTAGGTTCTGGGGTATATGTGGAGGTTTGTTACATAGGTAAACTCATGTCATGGGGGTTTATTGTATAGATTACTTCATCACCCAGATTAAACCCAGTACCCAATAGTTATCTTTTCTGCTCCTCTCCCTCCTCCCACCCTCCACCTTCAAGTAGACCCCAATGTCTGTTGTTTTCTTCTTTATATTCATGAGTTCTCATCATTTAGCTTCTACTTATAAGTAAGAACATGTGGTATTTGGTTTTCTATTCTTGCATTAGTTTGCTAAGGATAATAGCCTCTAGTTCTATCCACATTCCCACAAAAGACATGATTTCATTCATTTTTTTTTTATCGCTGCAGATAATGTTTCATGGTGTATATGTGCCACATTTTCTTTATTCAGTCTGTCATTGATGGGCATTTAGGTGGATTCAATTTAGGTCTTTACTATTGTGAATAGTGCTGCAATGAACATTCACATGCATATGTCTTTATGGTAGAATGATTTATATTCCTCCGGGTATATACCCAGTAATGCGATTGCTAGGTAAAATGGTAGTTCTGCCTTTAGCTCTTTGAGGAATCACCATACTGTTTTCTACAATGGTTGAACTAATTTACACTTCCACCAATAGTGTATAAGTGTTCTGTTTTCTCCACAACCTTTCCTGCATCTGTTATTTTTTAACTTTTTAGTAATAACCATTCTGATTGGTATGAGATAGTATCTCATTGTGGTTTTGATTTGCATTTCTTTAATGATCCGTGATACTGAGCTTTTTTCATATACTTGTTGGCTGCATGTGTATCTTATTGGGAAAAGTGTCTGTTCAAGTCCTTTGCCCACTTTTTAATGGGGCTGTGTGTTTTTGTCTTGTAAATTTAAGTTTCTTATAGATACTGAATGTTAGACTTTTGTCAGAGGCATACTTTGCAAATATTTTCTCTCATTCTATAGGTTTTGTATTTATAGCTGTTGAGAAAGGATAACCCACTAGGGGACAGGGCTGTGCAAAAGCACTGATGTGTGACTGGGTGTGCAGAGAACAGGGAAGGTGGTGAGGCGGTGGGTGGAGTACCTGGTACAGAACCGTGGGAGAGGTGATGGGGAAGAGTGAAATTGAAACTGTAGGGCACCGAGCCATCGTACTCCATGCATCCCAACTCAAGCGCCAGAAAGCACAACCGAAACCCATGGGCAGCAGCCCCTACTGCCAACACAGATGCATATGCACACACACACACACCACACACCCCACCACACACACACACCCCATACACACACCATACACCCTGCCATCCCATACCACATCCCACCACACACACAGATACACATACCCCACTTCACACCCTCCCCGCACACATCCCCCAACCAAACATGCATCTCACACATCCCACTACATACTCCACTCCCCACATACCTCATCATACACACACACACATCCCCCCAGCAAACACACATACTTCACACCCACCCCACACAACCCCATACCCTTCATACCACCACACCCCCGCACCACTTCACACACACACACACACACACACACACACACACACCACACACCTCCCATATACACCTCACCACACATATTCTACACCTGCCCCACACACACTCTCCCACCACACATATCCCACCCCACCACATCCCCTTACGGTAGCCACTTTTCCCAACACCACACATACCCCTTCACACAACCCACCACACAACCCCCAAATCCTGCAACACACACACACACCCCATCACACACTCCACACACCCACCACATACCCTCATTCCCTACCACACACACACAGACACACACTACCACCACACCCTCAATCTGCCACACATCCCACACTTCACACCTGACCACACACACTCTCCCCCCAACACAGCTTACCTCATCACACACACACACACACACACACACACATGCACACACACACACGCACGCACACACACACACACACACACACCCCATACACCCCCCTCAATGCACATAAAGGAACTGTTGTTTTGGCTCCCCACATACAGGAACTGTTGTTTTGGCTGACCCCTCCTAAGAAAGCAGAGTTGACTCTGGGCTGCATCCTGCAGAGCACAGCACAGGGTCCTAGAAACACTGTAAGGAACTTTGGTAAGGGGGATCCAGCACTGTTTTTTTTTTTTAAAAAAATTGTACTTTAAGTTCTGGGTTACATGTGCAGAACGTGCAGGTTTATTACATAGGTATACACATGCCATAGTGGTTTGCTGCATCCATCAACCTGTCATCTACATTAGGTATTTCTCCTAATGCTATCCCTCCCCTAGCCCCCTACCTCCTGACAGTCCCCAGTGTGTGATATTCCCCTCCCTATGTCCATATGTTCTCATTGTTCAACTCCCACTTATGAGTGAGAACATGCAGTGTTTGGTTTTCTGTTCCTGTATTACTTTGCTGAGAATGATGGTTTCCAGCTTCATCCATGTCCCTGCAAAGGACATGAACTCATCCTTTTTTATGGCTGCATAGTATTCCATGGTGTATTTGTGCCACATTTTCTTCATCCAGGCTATCATTGATGGGCATTTAGGTTGGTTCCAAGTCTTTGCTTTTGTGAATAGTGCTGCAGTAAACATATGTGTACAAGTGTCTTTATAGTAGAATAATTTATAATCCTTTGAGTATATACCCAGTAATGGGATTGCTGGGTCAAGTGGTATTTCTAGTTCAGGATCCTTGAGGAATCACCACACTGTCTTCAACAGTGGTTGAACTAATTTACACTCTCACCAACAGTGTAAAAACATTCCTGTTTCTCCACATCCTCTCCAGCATCTGTTGTCTCCTGATTTTTTAATGATTGCCATTCTAACTGGCATGAGATGGTATCTCTTTGTGGTTTTGATTTGCATTTCTCTAATGACCAGTGATGACAAGCTTTTTTTCATGTGTTTGTTGGCCACATAAATGTCGTCTTTTGAAAAGTGTCTGTTAATGTCCTTTGCCCACTTTTTGATGAGGTTGTTTGTTTTTTTGTCATAAATTTGTTTAAATTCTTTGTAGATTCTGGACATTAGCACTTTTTCAGATGGATAGATTGCAAACATTTTCTCCTATTCTGTAGATTGTTCATTCTCATGATAGTTTCTTTTGCTGTGTGGAAGCTCTTTCATTTAATTAGTTCCCATTGGTCAATTTTAGATTTTGTTGCCATTGTTTTTGGTGTTTTAGTCATGAAGTCTTTGTCCATGCCTACATCTTGAGTGGTATTGCCTAGGTTTTCTTCTAGGGTTTTTATGGTTTTAGGTCTTACATTTAAGTCTTTAATCCATCTTGAGTTAATTTTTGTGTAAAGTATAAGGAAAGGGTCCAGTTTTCTGCATATGGCTAGCCAGTTTTCCCTACACCATTTATTAAATAGGAAATCTTTTCCCCATTGCTTGTTTTTGTTAGGTTTGTCAAAGATTGTTGTAGATGTGTGGTGTTATTTCTGAGGCCTCTGTTCTCTTCCATTGGTCTATATTTCTGTTTTGGTACCAGTCCCATGCTGTTTTGGTTACTGTAGCCTTGTGGCATAGTTTGAAATCAGATAGCCTGATGCCTCCAGCTTTATTCTTTTTGCTTAGAATTGTCTTGGCTATGCGGGCTCTTTTTTGGTAACACAGGAATTTAAAGTAGTTTTTTCTAATTCTTTGAAGAAAGTCAATGGTAGCTTGATGGGGATAGTGTTGAATCTATAAATTACTTTGGGCAGTATGGCCAGGTTCACGATATTGATTCTTTTTTCATTTGTTTGTGTCCTCTATTATTTCTCCGAGCAGTGATTTGTAGTTCTTTTTGAAGAGGTTCTTTACATCCTTTGTTAGTTGTATCCCTAGGTATTTTATTCTCTTTGAAGCAGTCGTGAATGGGAGTTCACTCATGATTTGGCTCTCTGTCTACTATTGGTGTATAGGATTGCTTGTGATTTTTGCACATTGATTTTGTAGCCTGAGACTTTGCTGAAGTTGCCATCCAGCTTAAGGAGATTTTGGGCTGACACAATGGGGTTTTCTGAATATACAATCATGTCATCTGCTAACAGAGACAATTGGACTTTCTCTTTACCTATTTCAGTACACTTTATTTCTTTCTCTTGCCTGATTGCCCTGGCTGGGACTTCCAATACTATGTTGAATAGGAGTGGTAAGAGAGGGCATCCTTGTCTTGCCAGCATTGGTTTTTAAACATGAGAATGCCACACACATCGTCTGTAGAGTTCATTGCGTCAGGACTAGGTCTAACTTGTACACTGTTCCTCAGTACCTAGCATAATGCTGGCGTATAGAAGGTCCTCCTTATACATTTACTTCGTTAATAAATGAAGTAGATAAATAAGGCAATGTGGAGAAAGGACTAGCATGGAAAGAAACTATTGTCAGTTCAGAGGCTCTTACAAGAATCTAGGTAAGTGACCACAGTGGGGTTGGAGAGGAAGAGCCAGAATGTAGACCAGCACTCTCCAACAGAACTTTCTGTGATGATGGAAACATTCTATTCTGCACTGTCCATTATGCAAACCACTAGACACACATGGCTCTTGAGCACTTGAAATATGGCTGGTGAGGCTGAGGGACTGAACTTTTACTTTTAATTACTTTAAATAGCCACATGTGACTAATGGCTACCACATTGAACAGCACAGTTCTAGAGTTTCTGTGGCAATATCAAATGAACTTGTGACAATCTGGATCGATTCATTAATTTAATCAATAAATATTTATTGATTGTTTACTTTATTCTACAGTGCAAAAATGTGTGGCAATAGGGTGTGGCATGCCAGGGTGTTTAGACTTTGTGAGGTGCTTGGTAAGGGAGACCCAACACCAGTGTTTAAGCATGAGCAGAGCAGGTGATATAATTTCCCTCTAGAGCTGACATTCTCTTGGGGGAAGGAGGGAAGGAAGGAAAGAAGAAAGAGAGAGAGGAAAGAAAGAAAGTTACATGAAGAAAATGAAAACAAGTGATATAATGAGTGAAGGAGAGAGGACTAGCTATTTTAGCAGGATTGGTCAAGGAAATCATCTCTGAAAGGTGACAACTTGAGAACTGAATAATGCAGAAGTTATGTGGATTAAGAAAAATAAAAACAAAGAAAACCTCACAGCAAGAACCAAAATAATCGTTGACAAGAGAAAGCAATAAAATTCATCCTGAAGACACCTGTTGCAAGAAGGGACCTATTCCATCTGCAAGTCAAAGTCACTCACTTCCTTTCTCCAGAAGGGAAACTGAGGCCCACAGAGGTAAAGAGGCTTACCTAAGGCCACACAGCTAATTAATGACATAGTTGGCAAAAGACTCTTCAACTCCTGACTTCCAACTCTACTCCCTACTAGGCAAGTATCTCTTAGCATCTCAAATTTCATTTTTCTCATTAGTAAAATGAGTTATTGTTAGAAATGAAAAAATGTAACAGAGACAAGGTGCTAAAAATGGTAGCTATTTTCATTTTTGGATTTGTTCTAATTGTTGTATAGTGTGCCTCTCAAGTAATTAACTATTATTATTTTAATAATATAAAAGTATTGACATAATTAATATAATAAATAGTTATGTATAATATAATATAATACAGGACTTTAGTAATTTGATAATACAAAAAGGCTGAGAGAGGCAATGAGCATTCAAATTCTGACTTCTTCTTAGTCATCATTGTCTGGGGTAAATCTTAGCATTGGGCCTATGCAGTCAACCCCCAGTACCACCTGCCATTCACCAGGAGGCAGCTTCTGGAGCTCTTCAAATGTTGTCAGGGAAGGAATAACCATCCCCCACACTGCTGACCTGGCAACCCCCACCTTATTAAGTGGTGGCATGCATCACAGTCCTAGGATGCTTCTGAGAAGAGAAATATGAGGCTGTGACTTTCCCAACAGACCAGCTGTCATCAAACTCTTTATGGAAAGCTGCTGTAGACAGGGGCTGAAAAGAAGATGAAGGCTTTAACAGGATGTGAAAATGCAGTGATAACAAGAGAGCACTAAAAGCATATGGCACTGGAAAGGATTTTCTGCATCCAAATTGAGAATCATACCTTCATTTGGTTACTCATCACTTTACCCCGACCACACCTCTGCTCTTTGAGCTGGTATTTTTGTAAATATCCAGATAGGACAAACAAGGTGATAAACGAGGTCATGGCTTTGCCAGAGGGACAGTCAGTGCTGGAATATAAACGTTGGCTCTCCTTGACTTCTCCATGTCATTTGCCTTTTCTGGCCACACCTTTGGGTCTCAGCCCGGGGTCCTGGACTAAGATCTCATGCTCTAGCCATTCTGCTGTGTTGCATCTGAGTTTGGTGTCTATAGAGTCACTGGCGCAATAATCGTTAGTTGAGTATTTGATCTGACTTTTTTATGATCACCAGAGTAACAGTGAAAATGAGGCATTCAACAACTGTGGCTTGCATGTGAGTGACCTGAGAGCCATGTCTGAGGCTCACTGCCCATGGCACATGACCTCACTATTCCAATACCACCTGGTCAAGGCCAGGACACTCTCGCCAGGCTGGAGCACCAACTCCTCCCATCATTCCTGAACAGCACAAAGACCCATCAGGATAATGCTTCCGTGCCTTTCAGACCTCCCATGTTCACCAACGTACCTTCCAGTGAACACAGTGGCATACAAATAACTGCAGAGGTAGAAGGATCCAAGTCCGTGGCCCCAAACTAGCAGGTTTAGATACCAGACCTTGCTCTACCACTTAGTTCACTGTATGAGCTTAGGCAAATTACTTAATTTATCTAGACCCCTATTTCTTCAAATGTGAATGTGGAATATTATCTATCTCATAGAGGTCCAAGAATCAAATTATTGTATATGAAAATGCTTTGAAATACAGAAAGCACTACTCAAGTAAGTACAGGTATTATTCAGTAGTCTACATACACTGCAGGGAATTTTTTGTAGAAAAAATAAAACAATAAATATTAAATTATATTCATATCATTTTCATACATCCACCCACCCACCCATCCATCCATCCATCCATCCATCCATCCATCCATCCATCCATGCATACATACATTCATTCAGTAAAGTTGTATTAGACAACCAGTCTGGGGCAGGCACATGTACAGGTGTTAGGTAGATACATGACTGTGAACAGTCAAGATATTATTCCTTGTATTAGTCAGGGTTCTCTAGAAAAACAAAACTAAAGGGAAATACATATCTCAAAAGGAGATTTATTAGAAGTAATTAGCTCATGTGATTATGAAGGTGGGCAAGTCCTGAGAGATGCAGGATGAGTCAGCATGTTGGAAACCCAGGAGAACTGATGGTTTAGTTCCAGTCTGACCTGGTGACCTTAAAACCAGGATTGACAGTGTAGCTGAAGGCCAGCAGTCTTGAGACCCAGGAAGCGCCAATGTTTCTGTTTGAGTCTGAAGGCAAGATAAAAAAGCCAGTGACCCAGTTCAAAGGCAGTCAGTCAGGAAGAATTCTCTCTTACCTGGGGGAGTCGGCCTTTTGTTCTATGCAGGCCTGCACTTGGTGAGATGGGGCCTGTCACATTAGGGAGGGCACTCTGCTTTACTCAGTCTGCCAATTAGAATGTTAATCTCATCCAAAACACCCTCACAGAAACACCCAGAGTAACATTTCACCAAATATCTGGGCCCTCCCTCAGTCCGATCAAGTTGGCACATAAAACTAATCATCATCTTCCTCATGGAGCTTACTGTATATTGGGGAGAGAAGGACATAGTAAAGCAATAATCATGCAAACAAATTTATAATGAGAAAGTGTGCCGAGTGCTATGAAGGAAACAGTGCAGGCTCCCTGGAGGGATGATAACACTGGAGGCACATCAACATGAAACTTTAGCTGACTTGACTGATTTGGGGCAAGGGGAATACATAGAGCACCTTCAGGTAGGAGGGCACCCAGCAAATCCAAAGATCCAAAAGGTCAGTGCGCCTGGACCATAGCAAAGGAGAGGGACTATCTTGCCAACGTGAGCAGACAGAGGGAAGGTCACAGGCCACTCCTAGCGTTCTGCTTTGAGAAGGCTGAAAAGTTTGAGGCCAATGAAGGAGGTATGAAATAGAAATTGCCAGACTGAAAGAATGACCTTACTAAAGAAATGTAATACAATGGTTGTGTGGTCTATTTAAGTTGAGCTAGAATAAATTCATAAACATTCTAATCTCTCAGATTGCAAGATTTTTATAGCATTTTTTTTGACGATTTGATGGAGACAGATAAATTAATTTTAACATTGATTATTGTGACTTTCCACTTCATACTGTTTGGCATGAATATTTCTACATGTTTGTATTCCACAATCTTGTTATTTTTAATTGCTGTGTAGTATTCCATGATGGTTTCCATGATGTTATTTCTGGCCCTTCTACACCCTCCTGTGGCTTTTAGTTCTGTACACTGTTTTTCTGAAAAATAGTTCTGCTGAGAATATCTTTTGGAACAGTGTTATTTTCCTATGAGCTTTTCTCTTAAGTTGCATCCCCTCATGGGTCACTTCTCTATACATCACAGTCACTCCAGCACACAGCCTCTGTGGTGTGGTGCTTTGTTGGTCTTGCCTAGATGTGAGAAATTCCCGTGGCACCAGCTGCTGCTGGGGAGTTGGCTGGGGAGGGGTAGTGGCAGACAGGAAGAGGATGACCCTCATTAGGAGTTCAGAGAATGGGGGTTATTGTGTTACTGCACTGTATGCTCCAGGATGTGGCCTCCATGAGTGGTGTGTTCTGCACTGAGAACGTCCATGGCCTCAGCCTAACAGGGAGCTTATTCTCCTCCCCACCTTTGTCACCTGCCCCAAGGGCCTATTAAGTTCCCAGCAAGTGTTGTTATATGTGGAACAAAGGATATGTAAGGTAGTGGTGATAACATAAATGATTGTTCATTCGTCTCTGAACTGTAATTAAATGAAAGTTATGATTACATCATCTAAGGCAAATGATTCCCTGGTTGCCATCATTTTTGTTTATTCATTTATTTAACATATTCATTCTTAATTTCTACATATTACTGAGAAATCAGTCAGGGACCAGCTCATCAAGCCAAGCAGATATCAGGGAAGTTTATACAACATCCCTTCCTTGCCTGACCATAGCACACCCATTCATTTGATCGAGTGTTTCTCTTAAGCACTTAGTGTTTTTAACACTGGCCAAAAAGTTAATGGAGCAAAACAGAGTAACTGAACTCATTGGAGTTGGGACAAGGATAAAGTTTAAATTCGGTTCTCTTGGGTAAAAAAAATTATATTTCTTGTGTCAAACATAATATCATAGAGTAATAATTTAGTCGAATGTTCTTGACAATTGGAGAATAAGTTCCAAAGGATTTCTCTATCTTACCAAAGCAAAGAAAGACAAATACGGAACATAATAACCATTTTTCCCTCCTACCCACAAAAGGCGTGTAGGAGAGGAGACAGGCTTTTGCCAGAATCTTAGCCATTTTGGTCAGAACCATCATCACTGGTGATAGCAATGTCTGTAGTTAATAATAGCAATGATAGTAACATGTAAAAACCATGGAGTGTTAACTGTATACTAGGCACAATGCTTTACATTGTATCTTTACCTTACTCCCATGAAGTGGGCTTTCTCAACATCACAAAGCTAGTGAGTGATGGACTCAAGATTCAAAGGGTGGACCCAAAGCCAGTGCTCCTAATCTCTCTCTACCCTGGTGATACAGTGGCTGGAAGCAGTGTGGGGTGGCAGGACAAACCCACACCAAGGGGTCAGAGCATTGCATAGAGAAGCACATGCCATGTTAGTCTTGGATCTGTTAGGTGAATTGAATTAAGTTACATGATAATAATTATTATTTTGAGACAGGATCTTGCTCTGTCACCCAGCTGGAGTGCAGTGATGTCATCTCGGCTCACTGCAACCTATACCTCCCAGATTCAAGCGATTCTCCTGCTTCAGCCTTCTGAGTAGCTAGGATTACAGGTATATACCACCACACTGGGCTAATCTTTTCTTTTTAGTAGAGATGGGGTTTCATCGTGTTGGCCAGGCTGGTCTTGAATCCTGACCTCAGGTGATCCACCTGCCTCAGCCTCCCAAAGTGCTGGGATTACAGGTGTGATCTACTACACCCAGCCCATATAAACTTCGTGTTCCATTTTCTATAAAGCAGAAGAGATGCTCATGTTTTTTAACTCTCGTTGTGGGCATGCTAGATAAGTGTGGAAGTTCTTTGACAATCAGCCATAAAGTCCTACAGACATCTCAGGATGTGTTATTTTGTATTGTGATTGCTATGATGATGGTGTGGCATGACTCTTCTACTTAAAATACGAGACATGCAACAGCTGCTCTGCAGTGAGGTAACTCCGATGGGTTAAATTCAAATGTCTCATGCAGTGGAGTTGCGTTTCAAAATGTGTCATCTGATATGGTGATGTGCCAGGGAATCAGATACTTCACAGTCAGGAGGCAGCAGGAATCATATGTGTTGTGTATGTGACGTAACTGACATGGTGACAGATAAATTCAAAGCATCAGCAGGCTCTCTAAACAAAGCTCCTTCTAGGAAAACTGATCACTATGGCAGGCTTCCTCCAGTGAACGCAGGCTGGGAATTGACCATAACAGATCATGATGTAGGTTCTAGAACAAGACTGAGGGGTGGAACAGGAGTCAGGGGGTCTTCAGAGTTTTCTTATTGACCTTAGACCAACCAAGCCCCCACCATGCTTTGAGCAATCAGCATGGCTCGGGTCTTGGGGTTCCAGATGTTGGAATACATGGCATAACTGGTCCAGGTAGCAGAACATGGAGGCCAAGGAGGAAAATTTCATCTGTACTTTACATAAACCCAGTAGACTGGTGGTTTCAAACTCCAGAGAGACTAAAATCCAACTGTTGGGTGCTACACTCACTACTGAGTGATGGGATTATTCATATCTGAAACCTCAGCATCATGCAATATACTCATGTAACAAATCTACACATGTACCCCTGAATCTAAAATAAAAGCTGAAATTATTATTTTTTTTAAATTGCTCAACACATGGATAAGGGAGGGGACCATCACACACTGGGGTCTGTTGGGGGGTGGGGGACTAGGGGAAGGATAGCAGGGGGTGGGGAGATGGGGAGAGAGAACATTAGGAGAAATACCTAATGTAGGTGATGGGAGGATGGAGGCAGCAAACCGCCATGGCATGTGTATACCTATGTAACAGTCCTGCAAGATCGGCACATGTACCCCAGAACTTAAAGCAAAATAAAATAAAATAACTGTTCAAATGCAGATTTCTGGTCTCCATTCCCAGACTTATCTATTCCACCGGTTTAGGGTAGGGACCAATAATCTACGTTCAACAAACACTTTAAGTGATTTTGATGCAGCTAATGTATAATTTCCATTTTCAGGAAATAAAATGTAGTAGATACCAGACGGACTCTGGATGAGAGTGACCATAATAAAAACCAAAAAGCTCACATGTATTGAGCATTTACTATGAACTAGGTACTCTTGAAAGTGCTGTACAGCAATTAACTAATTTTCACTGCCATCCCATGAGCTATCCACTAATATTTCCTCCAATTTACAAGCGCAAAACACTGGCACCTGTGATTTCATGTCCTGGTTTCCTGGTAAAATGTAAAAGTTTGAATGTGTCAGAAGAATTTTATAAGGTATGGGTAGATTGCTCAGATTTCACCTAGAGGGATAGCATATACTCCCACCACTCTAGTGTTATAATGTAGCCTGATTCTCATATGAAAAATTCACAGCAGCCTGGTAGCTTAGGGTAGGGATGGAGCTTAGGAGAAATTGCCCACTGTTGCATCTATCTCACAGGGTACAAGCATTGAGACCAGAAGACATGAACTCCAATTATTTCTTGCCCTCTAAATGCTGAAATTGCCCTTACCCCAGCCTTCTTTTTGGCTAGGATCTGTTGAAATGCTGCAAGCCTCAGCTTGCTAATCAGGTTTACAGAAAACAAAAAGATTTTAAGCCTCTACTAATTAAAGCTATAATGCTAACCATCTATAACCAGTTAACCATCATGACCAGTTAGCTCATTTAATTAGAGCCCGTTAACAATTAGAGTGAACTCATCAAACCTAACATTTACTTTCTATTACAGAAGAATTTATTTGAATCTCTCTTTTCCTTGACTAAGAAGAATGATGAAGCTGGAGACTTGGGGGACCCCTTAACTGGAGATAATTACTGGGACAAATCAGCCAGCACAAAGAGGAGGTAATATTTGAATGGTTGGTTAGAAATATTCTTTGTTGATTTATTATTCATGTACTGTGATTTAAAGAACTTGAAGTTGCCTGAACATTGTTTAAAATTTTGGAGCTCCAGAATTCCAAATTTATGTTTCTAAGTGCCTGACTGCTAAGATGTTCCATTTGGTTGTTCAGCTAGTATCCCTTCCCCAAAACATCTTCCAAAGCAACCCCATCATATTCCCCACCAAATCTCTCTTCTCTGGATGACGCTATTTCTGTTCCTGATCACACCGTTCTCCCAGTTCTGGTTCAGAAACACAGCCATCTTTGAATCCACCCTACCCAGAGAGTTGGTTTTAAGAGAAATTCACATATTTTCTCAGGTCAGCTTTTGCTCTTCCAGCAAAAAAAGCATAACTATCACCCACAGTTCAATCCCTTTTCATCTTATGGGGTCTGGACCACATTCTGGAGCTTTTCTGACCAGCATCTTCTTCTTTTGTCTTGCGGATTCTTCTTCCTATAATGAATGGCTCTGCCATATTGAAATGTCATTCTTCAGCTCAGACTTTCTCTGTGATTTTTATTGCCTCCTAAATAAAGTTCAAATTTACTAAACTCAAAATCTGGTGTACAAGTCCTTCTATAATCTTTTCCCATACTATTTGTCTAGCCTTGCTTTCTATTAAATCTTTAAAAACTTTTTACTACTCACAGGGCCGACTTACCCATTAGATATGGGAAGTACACACCTAGGTCCCACATGCTTTTGGAGGTCCAGGATGTTTTAATTTCTTTTTCAATCAAAAGAAAAAAATAATACAATCCAAATTGGATTGTATTCATAATTATACTAACATAGTTATAAAACATAATTTTAATATTTTTTGGACAAAGAGATCCATAAAGTAAAAGTATCCAAGTCCCATGGAAGTCATGTGACTTTCCCCTGCAATAGAAAATATAAATTGAATAAATGAACTTTGGTGAAAGATTTAAAGACAAATAATAAAGTATGCATTCATTAAATGTAAAATAAATACATAAAATAAATCCATCAACCTTGTCTCAAAAAACGTTTGACTTTCATTTGTTCATTAATAACTCAACTATTCACTTACTCAATCAACTAATATTAATTGCACTCTATTTTTCAAGCACTAAACAATCAGTCCTGGTCTCTGTTATCAGAGGCTTTTGATGCTACCTTTGGAGTCAGACAAGCAGACAGACATATCAACAAAATGATTATAAATTATGACACTATGATGGAAAAGAAGGAGGCAGAGAGAAAGGACATTGTCAGGAAGGAGTCCTACTGTAGATGTGGTGGTCAGAGAAGGACCTTTGTGAGAAGCTGACACATAACCTCAGAGTTGAAGGTATGAGAAAGAGCTGGCCTTCCAGAGAGAAGTGGGAAGAGCACTTCAGAAGAATATCTGGAGGAGACTTGGACATCTGGGTTGTTGCTCTGCTTTCTGGGTGCTTCTGATGAAGGAGGAGCCCCTACTCTTGGTCTTATCCTCAAACACAGTATAAGCTCATCATTTCCATGGTTTTGTTCATGCTGCTCCCTCGCCCTAGAATTTCTTCTCCTCTGCCTCCCTTTCTCTATTTTTCAAAGCATACTCATCTTTTAAGACCCTGTTTAAATGCTACCACCAAGCCACTCTCCTGTCCACCTCTAGCATCCACCTCCTTCCTCTCCTTTGAAGCCTTCACTCTGGTGCATAGCATTTGTCATCCCCTGCCCTCTTCTTCCATATGTTTTATCTCTACTACTTGGTGGCAATTTCTTGGAGGTAAAGACTGTGTTTTATATCTTAGCATTCCTTGAAGCACCTCCACAGTGACCTTCACACATTAGAAATATAGTAAAAGTGTTCTGGACATATGAAAAATGAATGAGTCCATGATTCCAAGGCACACTGTATTCACATCATATTCTTGCAATCTTTCCCTTATTTCCTTTGCAGACAAGTACAGTTATGACTGCTACTGGGACCACGATACTGTGAGAGACTTTGCATATTTAAAAGGATGCTGAGAGAGGAGGAGGAATGATAAATGAGCTTGGGAAGATGTGATGTCTTCTGTGATGACACTAATAGGTGGAATACAGAATTCAGCTCCAATACTTAGGGTTGGAAACTAAACATAAACAAGCAGGCAAGGAAAACGAAAAGGGAATGTATGTGTGTGTGTGTCTGTGTGTGTCTGTGTGTGTGTGTGTGTGTGTGTGTGTGTCTGTGTGTCTGTGTGTGTGTAGAGTATATAAAATACATGAAAAGATAAAAATCCAGATGTTGCTAAATGGACAAACGTAGGAATTTTACATTAGGGTTGTTCTGGTTTTCTTTTTCTTGCCTTATTAAAATTTAATGAGAAACAAGTCTCCAGAGATTTTTACAGTCTGGGAGACCACTGGCAAGACAACAAGCTTAGCATTATAGGTGGTCGCCCAGCAGGATCTAAATCAGAGCCTTCCTAGTGGACTGTCGGGCCAGGTGCATCTGTAGACAATGCATCTTCAGGAGTGGGGTGAAGCAATTCAATGGACTGGTAATGCAACAGGAGACAGAAGGAAACCGTGCTCTCACTAAAGCATGGTGAGTCTTTAAAAACGTTTAAAAAACGTTTTTAGGCCAGGCACAGTGGCTCACACCTGTAATCCCAGACCTTTTGGTGGCTGAAGCCTTCCAAAAGGAGGATCCCTTGAGGCCAGAACTTCTAGACCAGCCTGGCCTAACATAGCGAGACCCTATCTCTACAAAAAAAAAAAAAAAAATTAATTAGGCAGGTGGCAAGCACCTGTAGTCCCAGCTACTCAGGAGGCTAAGGCAGGAGGATCACTTGAACCCAAGAATTTGAGGTTGCAGTAAGCTATGATCATGCCATTGGACTCCAGCCTGGGTGACAGAGTGAGACATCAATTCTTAAAAAAAAAAAAAAAAAAAAATTGTGTTATGCTTTTCACTGCTGGGTTTTTAGAAGGAGGTTCTCAAGGTGGCAATCCAGAGACATTCTGTCTGTTTGTCAGAAATGTGAAAGAATGGAGCAAAATTCCAAAGATAAAGGGAAAAATATGACAATCAAGATAGCAAGAGCTGAGCGAATGGTGTGAGTTTGAGGTGTTTTCGACTAATTTGTTTTAACACTGAGCTTTAAAAAAAAAGGTAAGATAGGGAAGGATGGGGTGAAATATTGCCTGGTCTCCAACTGAAACACAACGGGCATGAAATGTGGTGAACTCTTGCTAATGGGATGAAAAACTGGGGTGGGCCTGGTGTGTAGGAGCACAGCATCCTGAGTCTCTGATCCAGGTTAAAGGGCCTCTAGGGTGACGCTCTGAGTGCCTCAGAAGAGCTACCTGGCTTGAGTGCCACTCATAGGTACTTTGCTATCCCCAGGTTGTCAGCTCTTCAGCTCTTTATTGATTCAACAAATATTTATTGATGGCCTGCTAAATGACAGGCCCTGGGTGAACAGCTGTGAAAAAAACAGACAAATGTCTCTGCCCTCATTGAATTCATAAAATAAAGGGTTAAGAATATAAGAATATATTATAAGAATAGTCCATGGTGGAACACTGAAGCACAATAATTTTCTTCATTGGTCTGTTGACTTATGTAGTGACCCCAGATCAAAACCCTGATCATCCCATTTACCTGCTGCCTGTTATTGTAAAGCCTTCTGCCATCTGTTATTACTTCTTACCATCTCTCCTCTGAGACCTATGATCCAAGCCACATAGCCTCTTTTAAAAAGCTGTATTGAAGTATAATTTTCAAACCAAAAAGTTCACCTATTGTGAGCATATAATTCAATGATTTTTAATAAATGTATAGAGTTGTATGGTCTCATCATTACAATCCAGTTTTAGAACATTTCTGCCAGCCTAAAATGCTCCTTTGTGCCCATTTGCAATCAATTCTGCTTCAACTTTCAACCCCAGGAAACCACTGATCTGTTTTCCGTATATATAGTTTTGCCTTTTCTGGACATTTTATATCAATGGAACCAAACAATATAAGTTGTGCATTCCTAATCCCAAAATCCAAAATACTCAAAATTTGAAATGTTTTGAGCATGACATGACACCATAAATGAGAACAAAAAAGATGCCTGATTTCATTACACATGCACACCACAAGTGGAAAATTTCACACATGACCTCATTCACATGATGAGTTGCAGTCAGTCAAAATGCAGGCATGCAACGCACAGTTTATTTAGCCTCCCCAAGAAAAAATAGACCCACCCAGCCCCCTTTAGCTACAATATGTCTTTTCTACCCAATGCCCAGATTCCCCCATACAGGCACACTCACAAAGGGTGATGCATTGACAGGTGCAAGCCGGATGTTCCAATAGCAAGTTCCCCATGATGCCCCAGAGGGAGCCAAGATGACATGCATAACTCACTGTGTTTTTTTTCTTTATTTTATGCTCTGCGGTATAAAGATATTGTTGAAAATTTCAAAAAGGTCTGCATGTGGGTAATAGTAATAAGAAAAAGAGAACACATTCATGTTTGTCTGTAGAACAGACACTGAACAGCAGTGTAAGTGTGAAATGTCTTATGGAAGGGTATGGTGTTGGAATGATCACCATGTATGAAAACAAGGGTAAACTGCGGAATCTTCATGCTCAAAGTGATGAGCAGAATTTGTTTAAAATAGGAAAACACTGTATAAAGTTTAAAATGAAGATCTCGATGGTGTACTGAAAGGTTAGATCCTTCAGCTTTGCAGTAATCACGTGCTACTTAATAGTATGCTGACAGTGAAGCAAGCAAAGATCTATCAGGGTACTGAAAATGGAAAGGAATTGTGAATATTCCACAAGCTGGCTGTAGAAATTTGAGAAATGACGTGGCATTAAATTTTTAAAGATTCGTAGTGATAAAGCATCTGCTGATCATGAAGGAGTGGAAAAATTTATTGACAAGTTTGCCAATGTCATCACTGATTAAAGTCTGACACCAGAACAGGTTGATAATACTGATAAAACACCACTCCTCTTTTGGTGTTATTGCCCCAGAAAGACATTGGCTATGACTGATGAGACACCCGCTATAAGAATTAAGGAAACCAAGAACAGAATAACTCCACTGGGGTGTGCTAATGCAGCAGGCACGTGTTAGTATAAACTTGCTGTGATAGTCAAAAGCTTGCATCCTCGATGTTTTCAAGAAGTGAATTTCTTACCAGTCCATTATTATGCTAACAAAGAGGCTTGTATAGCAAGGAACATCTTTTCTGATTGGTTTCAAAATATTTTGTACCAGTAGCTTGTGCTCACTGTAGGGAAGCTGGACTAGACGATAACTAGAAGCGTTTGTTATTCCTTGACAACTGTTCTGCTCATCCTCCAGCTGAAATTCTCATTAAAATAGTGTTTATGCCATGGACTTTCCCCCAAATGTGACACAATTAGTTGACCATGTATCCTTAGATCAATGAAAAGTAAACATATAAACTTTTTTTTTTTAACAGCATGCTAGCAGCAGTGAACAGAGGTGTCGGTGTGGAAGCTTTCCAAAAGAAGTTCACCGTGATGGATGCTGTGTGTGCTGTTGCCAATGCTTGGAACACAGTGACTAAAGACACAGTTGTACGTTTCTGGCACAACCTCTGGCCTGCAATGATGTTCAGTAATGATGATGAACAAGGTGGGTGACTTTGAAGGATTCCATATTTCAAGTGAGAAAAAAAGTGATATCTAACCTCCTTACATATGCAAAAAATATATCTTCAGATGCAAGTTGGAAGAAATAGATATTTCAGATGTTTTAACATTCTTAATAAGCCTCTAGTTGTTCATTCATTGATTGATGGTGAAATAGCTGAAATGGTTCCGAATTGAGGTGATAGCAACAATAATAACAGCGAAGATGACATTACTAACATTGCACAAAAAGTGTCTTAGAGAACATAGTGAAAACACGTGACGGGCTTATTGAAGGACTAGAGCAACGTGCATTCACAAAAGAACAAGAAATCATGTCAGTTTATAAAATGAGAGATTTTTAGGACAAAAAAAACCCTGTTAATGAGGCCGATGACTTAAGGAAACATTTAAAAAATCTATCCAGAAGAACGCCTCCTCGTTGCTATGGCACGCATTTCCTGGTCCTTCAACTGCTTCTGATGTTTCTTCTTACAAAAAAAAAAAAAAAATGCAGAGTACGGTAACCTTTTAATCAGAACACAGTACTGCAGGTGGAGACTCAAAGCCTGTTGTTTGTTGCTGATGTTGTCTGACAGCTGTTATAGGGATTCTGGTGATGCTACTATGCTGCTTAGTTACCCTGAACACATTTTTTTATGGTATTAAAGATAAATCATGTTTTTTTTACTGTTAAGTACTTATGTGTGAATAAGTATAAGAACGTGATTGCTTGTTGGTAGCATTTACATTTAGACTCAGGAAAGGCAGTGATGCCAAACAACCATAGATTGTCCACACGGGTGGCTGAGATAGTGATACCTGTGCTTTCTGATGATTCAATGTGCCTTTAAGCTATGTGTATAAGGTATGTATGAAACATAAATGAATTTCGTTTAAACTTGGGTCCTATGTCCAAGATATCTCATTTGTATATGCATATGTTCCAAAATCTGAAAAAAAAATCTGAAATCTGAAACACTTCTGGTTGCAAGAATTTTGGTTAAGGATACTCAATCTGCATGTATGTTTTGTATGTGGCTTCTTCAACCTAGAATAATGTTTTTAAGGTTTATCTATGTTGCAGCATATATCAGTAGTTTGCTACTTTTCATTCTTTGAATAGTATTCCATTGCATGGAGATAGTATATTTTATTTATTCTTTCATCAGTTGATGAACACTTGGATTGTTTTCAGTGTGGGGATACTAAGACCATTAGTACATGAGTCTTTGCATGGAAATATGTTTGCATTTCTCTTGTGTAGATATCTAATGTGGAATTGCTATGTTGTATGGTAATTATGTGTTTAACTTTATGAGAAGGTGCCATGCTATTTTCTAAAGTGGCTTCACCTTTTTCCATTCCCATACATATGAGAGTTCTATTTCTCCACATTCTCATCAATACTGATTATCGTCTGTCTTTTAATTATTGCTATTCTAGTAAGAGTGTAGTCATATCTTAGTTTGGTTTTGAATTTTATCTCCATAATGACTAATGATGTGAGCATTTTTTCCCATGCGTTTATTAGTTATTCCTGTATTTTATTTGGAGAAATGTCTATTTAACTTTTTTGGTCATTTTTTTTTCTTTTTTCTTTTGTTTTCAGTTTTTGTTTTTTGGTTTATTTTTCAGAGACAGGGTCTCACTCTGTTGCCCAGGCTGGAGTGCAGTGGCATGATCATAGCTTTCTGAAACCTTGAACTTCTGGGCTCAAACAATCTCTCACCTCAATCTCCAAGTAGCTAGGACTACAGGTCCCTGCCACCATACCCAGCTAATTTTAAAAAAAATTTTGAGATAGGGTCTTGTTATATTGTCTAGGCTGGTCTCAAACTTCAGACCTCAAGTGATCCTCCCACCTTGGCCTCCAAAAGCACTGGCATTACAGATGTGAGCCACCATGAGCATGAGCCACCAACCTTTTGGCCATTTTTTAATTAGGCTTCTTGTCTTCTTGTTATTGAATTTTATTAGTCATCTATGTATTCTGGGTACAATTTCCTTCATCACATGCATGATTCACAAACTTTTCTCCAGTTTTTACCTTCCCCTTTCATTGTCTAATGTTGCATTTTGGAAGAGCAAAAACTTTAATTTTGTTTAAGCTTTTTCTTTTCTGGATTATGCTTTTGTTTTCTTATCTAAGAAGTATTTGCCTAATCAATGCCACTGTTTTTTCCCTGTTTACTTCTAAAAGTTTTACAATTTTACTTAGACATTAAGTCTATGATCCATTTTGAATTAAGTTTTGTGTATATTATGAGGTGTCTATATTCTTTTTTCTTTCTGTTTTGCATATAAATATCTAACTGTCTCAGAACCATTAGTTAAAAGACTGTTCTTTCCTGAATTGAATTGCCCTAACACTTGCCAAAATCAATTTACCATAAATAAAATAATTTATTTCTGGACTCTCAATTCTATTCTATCGATCTGTGTACCTATCCTATGCCAATACCATATTGTCTTGATTATTGTAGCTTTATCGTAACTTTGAAATTGGTGAGCATAACTTCTCCAACTTTGTGATTTTTCAAGATTATTACAGCTATTCTAGGTTCTTTGCATTCTCATATGCATTTTAGAATGAGCTTATCAATGTCTACCAAAGAAATTGCTCTGCTAGAAATTTTATAGAGATTGTGTTGAATCTATACATCATTCTAGGGAGAATTGCTATCTCAAAAAAGATTGAATCTCCAATTTATTAACATGAAATATAACTCCATGTATTTAGCATGGAGTTTCCTAGTTTTCATTGCACAAATCCTGTCGTCGTATTTCTTTTGTTAAATTGATTTCAGAGTATTTTATTCTTTTTGATGCTATTGTTAATGAAATTTTCTTAATTTCATTTTTGGGTTTTTCTTTGCTAAAATGATTGACCCTAGAACAACACAAGGGATTGGGGGCACCAACCCCTGCACATTCAAAAATTGGCATATAGCTCACTGTTGACCAAAGCCTTACTGACATAAACAGTCGTTAACACATATTTTATATGTATTAGATACTGTATTCTTACAAGAAAGTAACCTAGAAAAAAGAAAATATTACTAAGAAAACAAAAAAGAAGAGAAAAAATATCTTTATTATTCATTAAGTAAGTGAATCATCATAAAAGTCTTTATCCAAAACATTTTTTTTCAAGTGTGAAAGCTAGAGATTTATTGTTATTTTGTGATTAATAAATTCTCAAATTAGTTATGACACTATCCCACACTGAATACCACCATTCACCAGTACAAAAGTTTTAAACTCAGACTGAGGCATAAAGCAGAAAGAGCAAATACACACGAATACCCTTCTTAACAATCTCTTCTACTCATGCCTCCACCGTAACCTTTGTACATGTTTTCCTCCTGGGGAAAGTGTCAGAACAGTGCATGGACTGAGGAATAGGAAGAGGAGAAGTTAATCTCACTGTCTCAGGGGTGCAGAGACAGAAGAAAACCTGTGTATTAAGTGGACCCTCATAGAAATCTGTGTGGTTAAAGGATCAACTGTATATGAAATACAACTGATATTTGTAGATTGGTCCTGTATCCTGCAGCCGAGCTGAATTTATTAGTACTAATAGATTTTTTTTTAATGTGTGGATTTATTAGGATTTCTCTTTTGAATACAAGATTATGTTTGTGAATAAAGACAGTATTACTTATTCCATTCTAATTAGAATCACTTTAAATTTTTTTTCTTGCTTTATTGGCTGGAACTTTGGTACAATGTTGAATAAAAGGAGCAAGACTAGATAACTTTGCCTAATTCACAATTTTAACAAGAAAACACTCAACTTTTATTATTAAGTAGAATATTTGCTATAAGTTGTTTATAGATTCCTTTAAGTTAAAGAAGTTCCCTTGTATTCATACTTTGTTGATAGTTTTTTAAATCATTGATGGTTTTTTTTTTGTTTTTTTTTTGTTTTTTTGTTTTTTGAGACGGAGTTACCCAGGCTGGAGTGCAATGGCGCGATCTCGGCTCACCACAACCTCCGCCTCCTGGGTTCAGGCAATTCTCCTGCCTCAGCCTCCTGAGTAGCTGGGATTACAGGCACGTGCCACCATGCCCAGCTAATTTTTTGTATTTTTAGTAGAGACGGGGTTTCATCATGTTGACCAGGATGGTCTCAATCTCTTCACCTCGTGATCCACCCGCCTCGGCCTCCCAAAGTGCTGGGATTACAGGCTTGAGCCACTGCGCCCGGCCGGGTGTTGGATTTTTAAAATCTATTGAGATGACTATGTGGGTTTTCTTAATTCTATCAATATTGTATATTACACTAATTTTTTTGAATACTAAACAGCTTGAACCCTTTGGATAAATTCCACTTAGTGATGACATAGAATTCTTTTTATATGTTTCTAGATTCAGCATCTTAAAATTTTAAGGATTTTTGCATCTGTGTTAATCAGTTTGTGGTTTCTGTTTCTTGAGATGCCTTTGACTTTTGTATCAGGGTAATACTGGGTTCACAGAATGTATTTGGAAGTGTTTCCTTTTACTCTTTTCCAAAGTATGAAGAATTGGAATTACTGATTTTTTAAATATTTGTTAGAACTCATCTTTGAAGTCATTTAGCATATTTCTTTGTGGGAAGACTTTAAATTACCAATTCAATGTCTTTGCTTGCCATAAATCGATTGATATTTTCTATCTCTTCTTGAGTCATTTTAGGTAATTTGAGTCTTTCTATAATGTTGTCCATTTCTGTAAATTGTCTAATTTGCTAGTAGGAAGTTGTTGATAGTATTCATACCTATACTTCTTTAATTTTAAGGTTGGCAGTGATTGCCCCACTTTTTTTCCTGATATTGGTAATTTGTGTCTTCTTTTAATTTTTGATCAGTCTAGCTAAAAATTTGTCAATTTTGTTTATTTTTTTTTTTTCAAGAAATCACCTTTTGGTTTCATTGATTTTTCTCTATTATTTTTCTCTTTTCTATCTCATTGTTTTCTACTTTTGTTTTTACTATTTCCTGTCTTCTGATTGCTTTGGATTTAGTTAGCTTCTCTATTTCTAGTTTCCTATGGTGGGTGTTTATGTTATTTATTTAATATCCCTCTTCTGTCCTGATGTAGGCATGTATAATTCTATATTTCCTAAACTCTACTCACTGCTGTAGCTGTATCCCATTATTATTATTATTATTATTATTATTATTATTATTATTATTTTTCTGAGGCAGAGTCTCACTCTGTCACCCAGGCTGCAGTGCAGTGGTATGATCTCGACTCACTGAAACTTCTGCCTCCAGGATTCAAGTGATTTTTCTGCCTCAGTCTCCCAAGTAGCTGGGATTGCAGCCACATACCACCACTCCTGGCTAATATTTTGTATTTTTAGTAGAGATGGGGTTTCACCGTGTTAGCCAGGATGGTCTCGACCTGGCCTCATGATCCACGGGCCTTGGCCTCCCAAAGTGCTGGGATTACAGGTGTGAACCACCGTGCCCAACCTGTATCCCATAATTTTTGATGATATGTATGTTGAGTATTTGTTTTTGTTTAGCTCAAAAATTTAAAAATTTTCCTACCATTTTATTTGACAAATAGTTTAGATAGAAGTATTTTATTCAGTTTTCAAGTATTTTGTGAATCCTCACGCTTCCTTCTGTCGTTGATGTCTAATTTAATGGCATTGTTTTTGAAGAACATATTTTTGATTATTTCATACCTTTAAAATTTATTGAAACTTGTTTTTATGTTTGAGCATATGTTCTGTTCTGCAGAATGTTCCATGCTTCAAAAGAACATCTATTCTGCTGTCCTTGAGTGGAATGTTTTATAAATGAGGTCAAGTGGTAAATTTAAGTCTTCTGTATCCTTGCTGCTTTTCTGTCTAGTTGTTCTATCAATTATTGAGAGTGGAGTATAAAAATCTCCAAGCACCATTTTGAGCACTGTCATTTCTTGCTCGGGTTATTGAAATAGGTTGGCACTCCTTATCCACCATACCTACTTTACTTTTTCCCATAGGATTTATCTTCATCTGACTTAGTATATATTTTATTTATATACTAGAATATAAAGGTCCCATGCTGTCAGGCAGTTTTTATCACTGATGTATGCCTGGCACCACAAACAGTGCCTGACACATATTTGCCACTCAAAAAAATTTTTTTTTAATCTAAACACTCACCAAACAAGTGGCACCCTCTAGTCTCTCGGTTGAGTGTGAGATTCCTCATCCCACCATCTGGAATAATCTGAAATGGGTCAATACCAGTGGAATCCTGAGAAATTCAGGGCAAAGGGTGAGATATATAAGGGGTGACTACTGCTAGTGCTTTGGCCAAAGGTAGAAATTTTCCCTTTCTCCTCATGTTTTTTTGTTTGGATTTATCTCTCCTTGCATTTTTATTTTATCTTATTTTATTTTGAGATAGGTTCTGACCCTGTCACCTAGGTTGGAGTGCAAGAACATGATCACAGCTCAATGAAGTCTCAACCTCATGGGCTCAAGCTATCCTCCCACCTCAGTCACCTGAGTAGCTGAGACTACAGGCACGCACCACCTTGCTCAGCTAACCTTTTTCTTTTCTTTTCTTTCTTTTCTTTTAGAGATGGGGTCTCACTTTGTTGCCCAGGCTGGTCTTGAGCTCCCAGATTTGAGTGATCCTCCCACCTCAGCCTCCCAAAGTGCTGGAATTATAGACATGAGCCACCACACCTGGCCTGCTTGCTCCTTGCATTTTCTTTTTCTTTTTCTTTTTTCTTTTTTTGTTTTGTTTTGTTCTGTTTTGTTTTGTTTTAGGTAGAGTTTTGCTCCTGTTGCCCAGGCTGGAGTGCAATGGTGCAATCTTGGCTCACTGCAACCTCTGCCTCCCGAGTTCAAGTGATTCTCCTGCCTCAGCCTCCTGAGGAGCTGGGATTACAGGTGTGCACCACCATGCCCAGCTAATTTTTTGTATTTTTAGTAGAGATGGTGTTTCATCGTGTTGGCCAGGCTGGTCTCGAACTCTTGACCTCAGGTGATCCACCCGTCTCAGCCTCCCAAAGTGCAGGGATTACAGGCGTAAGCCACTGTGCCCAGCCACTCCTTGCATTTTCTAGTTATCAAAGTGGTAAGCACTTCAAGACCAGAACTGGATATAGGTATCGAGGAAATATGCCACTGTGCTTGATTTTGATCCAGACTATTTGGCTGTCTTCTCCAGGCAAAGGCATCAGGTGACCCTGTACATCTAGGCATTAATTCACAAGTGAGGAAGGAAAGGATGGGCTAAAACTTCAGAGCAATACACATAAATGTTTTCCCCTGCCTCTGTACTTTATCCTCCTAAACCTGAGAGAAGTTGCTGTAGGTGGCTGGGCCAGGATTGGGTGCTCAGGACCCCAGCCAACCATTGTTCCATTTTAGGATGATTGACATTAGATACATATCGTGGAGTAGCTTTAAAATTTAATGCATATCCTGCTTTGGAGGGGTATAACATACAACAACTTAAGAAAAAAACAGCATGCACTATTTGTTATTGAGTGCTGGTCATGTGATAGCAAGATACTTTTCATGTATCTGGCATATCAGTTACTTTACATAATCTATATGCTTATTCAATTAAAAATGAAAGAAGAGATTGACTGATATTTTTCTTTTACTTATGAAAGTTAGGCCTAAAGTTTATAAACTTTTTTCACATGGTCTGTATAACCAACTGGAACTCAGGGGAGAAGTCTGGGCTGGATAAAACAGTTTGAGCACCATGAATAAATCTATGGTCATTAAAGCTGGGAGATGCATCACACTTTCTACAGAATGAGAAGGGGAAAGCACTGAGGATAGACCTTTGAGGAATCGTGATGTTTAATGGCTGAGTAGAAGACAATGAGCCTGAAAAGGCAGAGAAGGAGCATCCAGAGAGGTAGGAGGAAAACTAGGAGGATATTGTATCCAGGAAGGCATGCAGCATCTTTCTGAAAGCTAGCAATTGTCTTTGCTTTGGAGGAGTCTCACTACTGGTAAAGCACTTGTCAATTAATAATAAACTCTCATTGCATGAAGTATCCTGAAATTGTTCTTGACACTAGATAAGTAGTTCTCATGCAGAGTTATTTAGAACACTTGGTAGCATGAAGACTTTTGTGTTAATAAGACTCTGTGCTGGGTACAGTGGCTAGTGCCTGTTATTCCAGCACTTTGGGAGGCTGAGATGGGGGGATCTCTTGAGGCTAGATGTTCAAGACCATCATGGACAACATAGCTAGGCCCTGTCTCTATAAAATTAACCAGGCATGGTGGTGTCTGCTTGTAGTCCCAGCTACCTGGGAGGCTGAGGTGGGAGGGTCGCTTGAGCACAGAGTTTGAAGCTGCAGTGAGCTATGATCACACCACTGCACTTCAGCCTGGATGATGGAGCAAGACAGAAAGAAAAAAGACAGACAGAAAGACGAAAGAAAAGAAAGAAAAAGAGAAAGAAAGAAAGAGGAAGGAAGGGAGGGAGGGAGGGAAGGGGGGAGAAAGGAAGGGAGAAGGAATGAAGGAAGGGAGAAGGAATGAAGGAAAGGAGAGAAAGATGCTGTGTTTTCATCAAAATAATTTCACCCCATAGCTGGGCATGGTGACTCGCACCTATAATCCCAGCTACTCAGGAGGCTGAGGTAAGAGGATTGCTTGAGGCCACGAGTTCAAGACCAGCCTGAGCAACACAGAGAGACCTCATCTCTAAAATGTTTTTAAAAATTAACGGTACATGATGGTGCCTATCTGTAGTCCCAGCTACTGGGGAGGCTAAGGCAAGAGGATGGCTTGAACCCAAGAGTTAGAGACTACAGTGAGCTGTGATCATGCTACTGCACTCCAGCCTGGCTCCCAGACTCGCTCTCTTTAAAAAATTACTTTACCTCAATCCTTGTGCACCCTGCAAGTATAACACACTCTCTCGATGACTCTAATAACCATCTGTGACCTTTTGGCAATCTAGTTAATTTGATTAACGCCAGTGAAACATGGCAATACCATTGTACAATTAAATTGAATTTATGATTTCAGCTCTTCCATGATGAAATTATTTATTTTTGTGCTTAATTTTTTTCCTTTTAAGAGACAAGAGTCTTTTTCTGGACTGCAGTGGAATAATCCTAACTCACTGGAGCGCTCAACTCCTGGGCTCAAGTGATCCTCCCACCCCAACCTACTGAGTAGCTAGGACTACAGGTGTACATGCCTGGCTCATTTAAAAAACTATTTTTGTAGAGTTTTTGCTGCCCAGGCTGTGAACTCCTGACCTCAAGGCATCCTCTAGCATTGGCTTCCCAAAGTGCTGGGATTACAAGCATGAGCCACCATGCCCAGCCAGTCTTTAGTATTTGTGGCAGTAAATAACAAATGAATTTTTATTTTAATGCTGTAGTCTCAATAACAAATTTATTTTAAAGAGTGCTATTTTATCGAATTCATACATTCACTCATTCATCCATCAAACAAAGTACCTACTGTATGCCAGACACTGGAAATGTTAAGATGTATAAGGCATGGTTCTCAAGTTTAAGTGAGCATTGAAATCACATGGCAAACTTGTTTAAAAAACATATGACCCCATCCCACTCTGGATCAATAGATCTGGGGTGGGTTTCAGAAATCTATTTATAGCAAGCTTTCCGTGTGATTCTGAGGCACAACAATATTTTACAACTATTGGTCTACATAAAAATGTTTAGTGAAAAAATAAAATGCAGTAAAGTATAAGAGGTGTCAAAAGTACACACAGGGTAGAATATATATTAAATTTTATAGTATTTGTATCTTACTATAGTGGTAGACTATACACTCAACAATATTATTGTGATTTTTGACTGTAATAGAATATTTTGTTAGGGCTTTAAAGCCCTAGCAGTACGATTTACTTCCATTATATTGAAGACATTTTTAATGTCCCTAAAAATGATCATAAAGGTAAGAGAATGCCATAAAAATTCAAATGTTATTATATCTATGCATATAACATACTTAGATAAGAATGAGAAAAGCATCTGGTAATTCCTTCTTAAAACCCTGGGAAGCTTTACTCTGTCGTTATAGGACTAGTTCTCTTATAAATGAAAGTGTTCTTTTCTCTCTTTTTTCTTTGCCTGCTAGGCTCTTTTGCAGCCTGTTGATACAATACGTTCAAACAGCATTCGAGGAATATTCATAGAGGTTTTATACTAAGACTTCAGCAATGATGCAAATTGCAAAACTCTGAGTCTTGCATTGGCAGAAACAAGCTTTCTTTTCATTTTTAAAAAATTTTTAAAATTGTACTTTGGACTGTGGTGTACATGTGCACATCCTGCATCCATGGCATTTACAAGGAAATTTAGGCTGTGAGAAGCAGATCAACCAAGTCCCATTGTAGGGAAGCTATGATATGCTTTGATTACAAGACTTTACAGGAAGAGATGTCTATAGATAGAAGCAACTATTTAGCAAGTTCAACTCAAAGACTGAGTGAAAACAGCACAGGAAATTTGAAAAAAGTTCTGGAATTTCTTCAAAATGTCTTTTCAAAATGTCACTTACTTTTGAATTAACACTTCAAGAAGTGTGTCAAAGAGTACTAGTTTATCCAAATTCTTGTTTCTCCTCTCCTTTGCGGGCACACAGAGAAAGGATACATCCCAGCGTCCTTTGCCTCCCATATGGTCATGTGACTAAGTGCTAGCCAATGGAATGTGAGTGGAAGTGATGTCCCCACTTCTAGATTTGACCTATGAAATCTTCCCACTGTGGATCTCAATGTGCTTTTGCTTTCTCCATTTGCTACTGGATGATGACTCCCAGGCAACCCTGGAAGCCACAGGTTGAAATGGCAGGGCCTCCGTCAGCCTGGGTCTTTGCATAACTATACGGAGCAGAGACACCCCACTCCAACTCCTCCCCAACCCAGTGCCAATAGACTTTGCTTCAGAAAGAAATGACCTTTTACTCTGTTGAGCCTCTGAAATGCTGGGGTGTTTAGCAGTTAGCCTACTTTAATACAGGGTGTAAGAATTTAGGCAAATCTGTACCATGACACCATGCACTGGCTTGTCATTTATGGAGCCAGAGCCCTGAACATAGTTCTGTGAATCTCCTGCAGATGTTACCTACACCACAATCCCCTACCGAAAAATGGTCTAGAAAGGATTCCTCTGACTCCAGGAGCAGGACTCAGGCTATGAAGAGTATTCTAGTTCTCCACAAACTATTTAAAAGCCAAAGTTTGCCTGGGCGCAGTGGCTCACACCCGTAACCCCAGCACTTTGGGAGGCCAAGGTGGGCGGCATCACTTGAGGCCAGGAGTTTGAGACCAACCTGACCAACAGGTTGAAACCCCATCTCTACTAAAAATACAAAAATTAGCTGGGCGTGGCACCACTACCCATAGCCCCAGCTACTTGGGAGGCTGAGGCATGAGAATCACTTGAACCCAGGAGGTGGAGGTTGCAGTGAGCCAAGATTACACCACTCCAGCCTGGGTAACAAAGTGAGACTCTCAAAAAAAACAAAACAAAAACAAAAACAAAAAAAAACAAATAAAATAAAAGACAACATTTCTCTTAGCCTTTAGGGCATGGTCCTAGCACCACACAAAGCATAAAATAAACACTCAGGTGACAGGATGATGGATGCAGTAAACCACCACCATGGCACATGTATACCTATGTAACAAACCTGCACAATCTGCACATGCACCCCAGAACTTAAAGTATAATAAATAAATTAAAAATAAACACTCAGAAATTCTAACTCAAAACTCTGGAGAGAACAAAATTAGATAGAAGGAAACCAGAGGCATAGCTGCAAAGAAACATGACATGTAACAGAGACAAAATTCAAACACAAGGCCACCTTCTAGGTCCTGCACTGTGTACTTGCCACAGACTGGCAGACTGTCATTAAGGTTTACGAGAGAATCCTCTAGGTCTTTAAGATGTTTATCCAGCCAGGCGCGGTGGCTCAAGCCTGTAATCCCAGCACTTTGGGAGGCCGAGGCAGGTAGATCACGAGGTCAAGAGATTGAGACCATCCTGGTCAATATGGTGAAACCCTGTCTCTACTAAAAATGCAAAAATTAGCTAGGCATGGTGGTGCATGCCTGTAGTCCCAGCTACTTGGGAAGCTGAGGCAGGAGAATTGCTTGAACCCAGGAGGCGGAGGTTGCAGCGAGCCAAGACTGCGCCATTGCACTCCAGCCTGGGTAACAAGAGTGAAATTCCATCTCAAAAAAAAAAAAAAAAAAAGATGTTTATCCAAATTATTCCTCCCAGCCTTAAAATCCTTTAGTCATTTTAGATACTTTTCTCTCTCCTTTCTTTGGATACCTCTCTCTCTTTCCTTTACAGTCCATAAGTAAAATAACTCCTTACCTAAGCAATAATTATTCTGATCAGGCACTGTGCATGGCTTTACATACGTTATGTCATATAATCTTCACATTAAGTAGGTACTATTATTATCCCTATTCTTCAGATGAAAAAACTGAGGCACCAGAAAGTTAAGTAACTTGACCAAGCTCATACAGCTAGTAAGGGGAAAAAAACCAGAACTGAAATCTAAGTACTTGGACTCCCTATTGAATCATCTGCCCTTAACCATTGTACTATGCTATTTCCAGCAGCATAATTCAGCACATTTTTGCTCATGTAAGAGACCTCTCAGGAGAGGAGTTGATCCTTCAAAAGGGCCAGTAAATAGAATCCAGTTCATTAGCCCTTCATATTTGCATCCTTTCTGTGTTTCATTCTACCCCTCCTGGGATTTGGAAAGCTCTCAGCATGATGCTGGTGTTCACCCTCAGAGATACCTCACTTCTCTAAATCTTAGCGGTTCCCTGGCACGGTGAGATCCTGGGGCTGTTGCCACAATCTTCTGGAAAAGAAAAGCTCGAAGAGAAGCTTCTTGGCTCCAGCACATTCTTAATGCTGAGGAGAAGTGCTGTTCTGTGGGGCCAATCTGTCACTGCATCTATATTTAGTGCTATCTGCCAGGAATATTTCAAGCTGCCTATTTTAGTACATGCTGTTTTGTGCAAATGCAACTGCTCCCCCACTAGTTCGTGGGAAACCAAGGGCATTAAGTGGATTTTCTGTTTTTTTATGTTAAGTGTTGCGAGTTGGCCCTTCAGTCAACCTTCAAATGAGATATGGGAGAGAAGGGAGGTGGAGTTTTCCCAGGGTGTTAGTCCCAGGAGCCCACACATTCAGCTGCTCAAAAGTAACCCAAGGATGGCAGCTGTAGAGGAGGCAGAGGTGGTTCTGGGGGTTCTGGGGAAAGGACGAGGGAATATAAAAGCCCAGGGCTCCTATCCAGCAGCCCCAAGGCAGTGTGATGGTCTTATCCCCTTCAGCATTCTCCACTCTAGCTCTGAGATCATTGTCCAGAGTCCAGACTCTTGCAGCCTTAACCAACCCCCAGGAGAGCCTTCATGACCCACCTCCCAGCTACTGAGTGCAAAACAGGCTCCCATTTACTGAGGACTTTCCTTGTGCCAGTTTTCAGTGCTTGCTTTGATATGCATGTTTGTTTCTGCCATACAACATTCCCGTAGGGGAGGCTCTATTATTAGTTTTACTCACAAATAAGGCAATCAGGTGTTAGAGGGGGTCAGTGACTTGCCCAGGGCACATTGCTTATAAGTGGTGGAGTAAGAATTGAAACCCAGGTCCACCTGAGACCAGGTCTTACGATCTGAAACACTGCATAATGACCAACTCTATATATCCTCCCATCCAGTATCCCTGGTGTCTTCCCCCAGCTATAGACATTATGTTTTTGGCATATATTTTGATCTCCAACTTATTCTCCAGACTTGATGGTTAACTGCATTTGAGGAGCTCCGACCATAGGTTTGTTATCCAGCTCCCACTCTCCAATGATGCTGAGTTCCCTAAGAAGTCCTCCCAGATTGGTCCCAGCAATATCCCAGTGATGGAGTGGGGCTTCTAGGTTTGCCCCAACTCTTTATCATGCTGGGATAAAGGTTAGAAGAGATGGCCCATGTGTGCTATGGTTTGGGAGGTTTGGAACTGAATCCTTGGCCTGTCCAGGGACTTAAGAATGTGAGTGTCATAGTAGAGACTAGATGTTAGATCTCTTAATAGCCAACTCCGTAGCCCATCTTTTTCGGTCATTTATTTCTGTATAACAAGTCACAATTAAACTTAGTGGTTTAAAACAAAAGCCATCATTGTATTATCATCTCTGGAGTTGAGGGGTTGACTAGCCTCAGCTAGGTGGTTCTCACTGGAATGTCTCCTGAATTGCAGTCAGATAATGCATGGGGCTGAAGTCATCTCAAAGACCTTCTCGCATACATTAAAATAGGTGCTGGCTGTCATCTGGGACCTCAGCTTGGCTGTCTGTCAGGACACCTGCATATGGCCTCTTCACATGGCCCTGCCTTCCCTGCAGCATGGGAGCTGTGTTCCCAGAGGGAGAGACCCAAGAAAATGGGGCAAATGCTTTTGTGATCTAGCCTTAGAAGTTACATAGTGTCACAGTACAGTCCCACCATCACACACCAGCAGCACCCATGCAAGAGGGAACACCAATGTTTTTCTCAAGTGGAGAGGCGTTAACATTAATTTGTAAGAAGGTCATGTGGTATGGGATATAAGACTGTGGCGATCATCTTTGAAAAATGCAATCTGCCATACCAATTACATTGTGCCAGGGGAAGAACTTGGATTTGGTGAAGAAATTGGGGTGGTAGAGTAGCTGGTGTTTGAGTAGGAGAGGGATGGCAAAGCAGCAGAGGACCAAGATTCCATGCACTTCCTTCATATTTCAAGAATTGCTTGCTGGGTACTTAACATTTGCCAGAAATTGGGGCCGTAATAGCAGTGAGCAAGAGACAAGGTGGCTGCCTTCATGCAAGTTACAGTCTGGCAGAGAGACAGCAAGCAACCGCTCAAATAAACACAGAAGCTCCATAAAGAAATGTAACAGTTGGATAAGGGGAGTGACACTATTAGGGAGAGGGGTGTCTATTTTAGATAAAATGCTTAGGAAAGACCTCGCTGAAATGGGAACATTTGAGCAGAGACCTGAATGAGGGGAGAGAGGGAGGAAAGGAGGGAGTGAAACAAGCAGTCATCTGGACGAAGGGCATTCAGGCTGAGGGAAGAGCAGGAACGACATCTCAGCAGAGGGATAAACTTGGCATGCTGAAAAAAATGGCAAGAATCCCAGTGTGGCCAGTGAGGAAGGACTGAGTGGGAGAAGGGTAGGAAATGACGGTGAGGAGTTACCAAAAGTAGTTAATGCTTAATTGGGGGCAAAATCCATTTTTAAATATTGCTTTTGTTGATATTTGTTTTCCTCAGTCTTAGGATGGAAGAACAACTCTTCCTCTTCCAAATTTAAATGACTGTGTTTCCATTTGGGGCAGAGCTGACTGAATACAGCTTTCAGAAGGCATCTCCAACATACATGTAGAGGCATCTGGCCACCTCGGGGTACCTTCCCACCACGTACCACAGCCAATCTGGTCTTTGTCAGGGCATCTTGCTTTTTAGAGCGTAACTATGACAACGGAGTTGGATGCTGTGAGTCGGCGACAGCCTTCTATTTGCACACAACATGTGACGCTATCAGAACACAGAATTATGAATCAGTGCAACGTCAGCTTTTCTCCCTGTAGTGAACAAGTTGCTGCTCTTTGATTCAATTAATGTTTTATTATTGGTTTTGTTTTTACTATGACTCTTCCATAACAAGATGATCAATATGTTCTATGGCATCATTTCCCAGACACATTTGAGCAGAGCCCCTGTATCCGTTTTCTATTGCTGCTACAACAAATTACCACAAACATAACAGCTAAATTACACAAATTTGTCTTACAGTTCTGGACATCAGAAGTCTGTCACGGGTCTCACTAGGCTAAAACCAAGGTATTCATAAGGCTGTGTTCCTTTCTTGAGGCTCAAAGAGAAGGATCAGCTTCCTTTGTCATTCAGGTTGTTGGGAGAATTCAGTTCCTCACAGTTAGAGGACTGAGGGCTCCATTCCTTGCAGGCTGTCAGCTGAGGGCTCTCCCCATCTTCTGACGGCTGCCCACATTCCTTGGCTGATGGCCCCTTCTTCCATCAGCAAAGCTAGCAATAGCAGGTAAAATCCCCCTCACATTTTGAATCGCTCCTCCTTCTTATGTCTTATCTCCCTCTGACCACAACCAGGAAAGATTTTCAGCTTTTAAGGACTCATGTGTTCAGATTGGGCCTACCTGGATAATCCAGGATAATCTCCCCTTCTCAAGGTCCCTAACCTGAGTCACATCTGTACAGTTGCTCTTACCATATGAGTGAACATAGTCATGGGTTCCAGGGATTATACGTGGACTTTGGTGGCTGGTGAATTATTCTGTCTACAGCAACCCTCATTCCCTGACCTCATTAAACTACAGTTTACTGGAATACAGTTTGGGAAGCACTACCTAAGAGGTATGAATTCTAGACAGTTAAGAAACGAATTCTTGAAGGGTAATGACCCAAGCATGGGCAAGCACAGGGCCAGGTGGAGGATGGATTCCTCCATGTGGTTTGGGGGTAGGGTGTTGAGGGCCCTCCCCATCTTCTGAAGGCTGCTCACATTCCTTGGCTCATGGCCCCTTCCTCCATCAGTAAAGCTAGCAATAGTGGGTCAAATCCACTCATATAAGGGTCATGCTCACTTGTGAAGGCAAACCCTGCACTTGAACCTTGGTGTGGTGGGTTCATTTGGTGTCCCACTCAGATTCCCTTTGTCAAGCTGGTGTGCTCATCCTACAGGAGTGGTAAGCTGACAGCTCACGGGTTCTCCCTTCTCTAGAAATTATCCTTAAAGCTCTCAGGAGCTGCGTCAGCTAAGAAGTTATTTCTCCAGTCACCCCCTCACCTCCAATATACACACATACATACACACTCCACAGAAAGTCTGAGACATCATTTATGCTCCAGAGTCCTCTGGGGATCACATCTGGACCTTTTTTCTGAGAACACATTCTTGTTTCGCTCTTCCCCCCTTCACTTTCCTGCTTCCCTTCCTTTGTTACAAGTTTTTCTTGAATAAATCAATACATCTTGTGTCAAAACCTGCCTCAGGTTCTGCTTCCAGAGAACCAACATAAGTTGCCACAGCACCCTAATTCCAAAGACCTTGCTTTTTGTAGCTACCTAGCCTAGAATCAGACAAGCACTAAGAAAAAGCCTGGAGCAAATGTCCCTGACACACCTGGGTCACACCTGCTGTCTTCTAGGTATGTGGTTGAATAAATAAAAAGAAGTTTGTTTATTTGCAAAAGTTGGGTGGGAATTTGGTGTATGATTCTAAAGACTTGGGTTTGTGAAAAAGAACAGGGAGTGAGAGTTGAGAGTTGAAGTTTAATACGATGGTCCATCCCATTGTAAGTCCTTGGGGACGGGGACCGTGTCCATGTTTTTCTCTACTGCATCCCTGTGCTTAGTGCAATAGCTGGCACGTGGCACATCTGCAGCTTGTAGAATAAGTCAGTGAAAAAAGTAGAGAAAAGCAATCGGAGGTCAGGTTTCTGTGAGTCAGGAAGTTCATCTGGGAGAAAGCTGGGAAAACAGAAGTCTGTTCTCAATAGTACATGCTGCTTTGCACCCTTCCAAGATCTTCTGTGATAGCCTCACTTCTGGAATGTTCCCAGGAATCTGCTCATGCAGGCCCTCCTCTGGAAAATGGCAGCATTTCTAACAAGACTTTCTCCTTCTACAGAGAAGGGAGAATCCAGCAGCCTTGTCCTAAGACAAGAACACAGCCTGCCTGTTAGAGCTCTAGTGGACCCCTAGATTAGACTTACATTATTTGCATGTCTTAATATGTTATTTAAATTTGTACAATATAAAACGAGGTATTAGCTCATTTTACTTTAGTGTTTATATACAATTAACGTATTTATGTTTTAAATACCAAAAAGCCACAAAACCAGTAAAATTGTAGTTAATGACATTCATGAAAAGTGACCTAATACTGTTTTGGTAAAATGAAATCTCTGTTCACATGCAGTGACTCTCCAAGCCCATAAGCTTTTGACATCAGTCTGTCGGTTTTACTGTGTGCCTGATGTAAACATCTTCTCTGGCCTCTATTTCTCTCTATTCAAACAACTTCTAAACCTTCCTTTGTATAAAATGGACCCTGCTCTGCAAACACATTTTTGTGTTAAGTCCACCTTTCTTCATTCCTCACTAGCTTTGAAAATAAATAGTTTACTTAGCATTAATTTATCACACATGTGATACACATGTTAATATGTAGAGGCTGAAGTCATGCAGTACCTGGCTTATAAGTTGGACATTCAGATAACTTAGAATGTGTCAGCTTGTAAGTACATACATATTATATTTATATGTATGTATATACAGTTGACCCTTCAATAACTTGGGGGTTACAGACACCAACCCACATGCAGTAGAAAATCCACCTGTAACTTCTGATTCCCCCACATCTTAACTGCTAATAGCCTACTGTTGACCAAAAGCCTTACTGATAACATAAACGACTGATAAACACGTATTTTGTATGCTGTATGTATTATATATTGCATTCTTACAATAAAGTAAGCTAGATCAAAGAGGATATTTATAAGAAAATCATAAAGAGGAGAAAATGTATTTACAGGTAGTGCTCGACTTATGACCACGGTCGGGGCTGTGGAACGGTCGAACACGATTTGGTCATAAGTTGAGTAGGCTATATGTACAGTTGAAATGGTGCACGCAGAGATGGTTGTGCTGCCAGAGCTGGTCCGCACTGTCGTACACCCAGCTGGGTAACATTTGCGCTGCCAGATGCAGAGCAGTCGTGGCTAGCGATTGTGGTCGTAAAGTTGAATGGTCGTAAGTTGCACAGGTCATAAGTCGATCAATACCTGTACTATTCATTAAGTGGAAGTGGTTCAACGTAAAGGTTTTCATCCTGTCATCTTCTAATTGAGTAGGCTGAGGATGAGGAGGAAAGGAGCGTTTGGTCTTGCTGTCTCAGGGGTGGTAGATGCAGAAAGAAATAGACATCTAAATAAACCTGCATAGTTCAAATTCGTGTTGTTCAAGGGTCAACTGTATATGCATCTATGTGAATGAGATAATCATCAGAATCTAGTTTTAAAATGAAAAATTAGGAAACTCATGGACCCTTGAGGAAAACTGCTTTAGGCATACCCTGGTCTAGAATGCCACCTGTCTGTATAGTTGCCCCTCAGTATCTGAGGGAGATCAGCTCCAGGACCCCCACAGATGCCAGATTCCACAGATGCTCAAGTTCCTTATATGGTATTTGCATATAACCCACACATATCTTCCAGTATACTTCAAATAATCTCTAGATTACTTATAATCCCTGATAGAGAGTGAATGCGATGTCAGTAGTTATTATTTTGAGTTGTACTGGCTGAATCCACATGTGAAAAATCCAAGACTGGCTGAATCTACACATGTGAAAACAGCACATGTGAAGGCTGACTGTATGCAGCTTTATTTCTCCTTCTGCCATGCCCATCCATTGAATCATGTGCAGCAGAAATTAAAATTAATTCCCTTTACCTCTCCACTTGCATATTCTACCATTATACATATTTGTTTATCTACTTTAAAACAACCAGTCAGCAACATTGATTGCATGCCTATCATACCTACCTCTTGACTTCACTAGAGCTCTGCAAAATAGTGTTACTAATGTAAGTATGATTATTATGATTTCCATTTTAAAAATGAGAAATCTGGAGACTAGTGTGTTTAGGGGACTTGCACAAGAACATGCTCATGTTGAAGGCTGGGCTTGGACTCAATTCTGTCTGATCTCAGATCCCATATTTGAGCCTTTTGGTATAGCCCCAAGGTACTGAAAGGTGAATGGCAATAGTGGGTGCTCAATAAACATTTTTTAAATGAATACAAGAACAATGAACTGTTTCCATTACATCAGTCTGCCTGCACTCCCAGCCTGTTGGAACTGTTTCTAGCCATGTAAGACCGAGGGATGTAGAAACTAAGGTTTGACGCACCCTGGAATCCCACAGCGTGCCTGGCACATAGTGGGTATTCAAATGTGTGTTCATTTGGATTGGCTTGAATTCCTCCCAAGGCCCCACTTGGAAACTTGTTTGTAGGCTAATTTAGAATGAGGAAAGAGACCTTGAGGAAGAGCGTGTGCTGGTGGTGGCAGAAGCCCCCAGCTGTCCTTGGTAACTGAAATGGGAAGCACTGGCCACCTCCTCCTGAGATTGGGCTTCAAGCCTTGCTTGGTAATGCAGGCAAAAGCATGTGAGTCAGACGGCAGCAAAGCCACAGAATGGCATGCCAAGTTCAGAATCATCGAAGCAAGTGACAAAATTTAAAAGAGACCTCTTTAGAAGAAGCCAGGGTACCCAGAAGTGACAGCATGGAAAGCTGGGTTGAGGTGGAAATGACGAGTCTCTGCCCTACCCCTGGCAGGAGGTTCTCGGGGAGTAGCTTATAAAATGCCCTTTTAAGTCCCAGAAGGAGCCCTCTGCTGGATCAGCCAAGGCTGGGAATGTCCTCATGATCATGATTGAGATTCTCACAGACTTCCTGCCAAGGCTGCTCCTCAGGTCAGACAAAATGTACTGGAGGTTCTGCGGGTCATTGGTGTTTACATTTTTTTCCTTCTTTACTGCTCTTGATTTTCACTCTTCCAAAATTACCAAGCCCTTGGTCTAGCCTAGTTCGACAGAAACGTTTCTCTGCTCCCAGACTGTTTAGAGCTTCCTCTCCAGCCAGCGAAAGGCTGAGCCCATTATTGTTGCACAAAGGCACTGACCAGCCGAAGCTTGGCTTGCCCTGTGTGAAGGGACTGTGCCTCACTGCCCTTCTGAAGGAGGCCCAAATGCCCATGTCTATTCCATCCCCACATGCCAGCAAAATTGCAAGGTGTTTTCAGTGACAGGACACCTTTCAAAAGTGGGGGCGTCTTTCCATACATCACCTGTGATGGGGTCAAGGAAGAAAAGGTTCGTGTACAACCCATCAGGGACAGACACTGCTGCCCAGTGGGTATCAGCTTGTAGCAATTCCATGAGCACTTTGCAGATCAGGAAACTGAGGTTCTCCTGAGACACAGGTAGGGAGTTGAAAATCAAGAGGTCAATTCCTCAAGGTCGCAGCTTCCTCCTCCTTTTCACTCAAACACACTGCAAGGGCCTCTCTCTCCCTGACCCCAACTCTCGGAAGGGAACTTGTTCTCCCCTCAATTTTCCTCCCTCAACCACTGATTCAGGAAGAAACTAATAAACTCATTCTTCAGCTATTCTCAGATATGCTTCAGTTGAAAAAAAGTGTTCATTCATTCCAGATTTTCCAAGACACTTCCAATTTCATGCAATGTTGTAATTGTAATAAATTCATTTACTTCAATTTATAACTAAGTACAATTTCATTCTATATCATTTTAAGGTACTTCATGTACACAAATTCAGAAACTGAAAAAATATGTTTTGTTAAATGCCGTGCCCTGATTTTTGAATGGGAAAATGTGTTCCCTCTCTGCTGTGCATGCACAGAGCATAATGTGCTCACAGGAAACTCTCTTCACCTTAGGTCTTCTTTTGTCTGGCTTTTTTTTTTTTTTTTTTTTTTTTTTAGGGAAGTTCTCTGTTCCAGGCACAGGGAGAACTGTTGTATGTCCCTCATTGCAAGCACAGCCCCAGAATCTTCTAGTCCTTTCTCCAAACAGATTCTTCACCATGTGGTCTCAGTCACCCTGCTGGAAAAAGTCAAGATATATTTCTTAGTCCTGTAGCAACAGCTGCTCCCACCCCAAGGATTCCCCTCCTAAAATCCCTGAATGAAGAAAGAAGCTGATTTCTATGTTTTGGGCACCAAAAAAAAAGTCCTGCTCCTCCTCAGGGTCCCCCCACTTTGGACTGCCTCCCTCCTTTGGATAGCCCACTCTTTCCAAAGGACTGAGTCATTTCCTCTCCGGGACTTTGTCATGAAAACCTTCCTGTTTGCTTTTAGTTCTAGAGCCCCTCTCTGAGTTACCGTTTCCTTCCCCATCCCCGCTGAGCTGTAATTAATAGCCCAGCACCGCCCTGCAATATCTCCCATTACCGTGTTCCTTCCCACCCCTATGTCGGCTGGAATCTCTGCATTTCCTACACGTTTGTACAAAGGAATGAGGATACTACTCCTCTCCGGCAAGGTATTGCTCGAAAGATAAATTGGGAAGATGAGTGTATAGAAAAAGGCACCAGAGAAAAAGACCTGCCTACCAACAGCTTGTCCCAGAGCCGCTCGGCACAGCAGGTGGAGCGGTGGGGATACAGGCTCTGATTCCCTAACGAGCTCGAAGCTGCTGGACCCTGAGCCGTGCTGCTGGTCTCCCCCAAGCCCCTGGCGGTTGAGAGTGTTGTGCGCACAGCTGAGACCTGCCGACCCCGGCAACCGTTTGCAGCACCAAGGCAGGACTCCACGGGACAGAAAGCCAGAAGACACGGGAGCTCTTAGGTTCAGTGACGGGGTGAAGAGGACTGTCACAGTCCACATGGCACCTTCATTCTATTGGGCTTTTTTTTTTTTTTTTTTTTTTTTTTTTTTTTTTTTTTTTGGCGGGGACAGGGAGCAATTTCTCTGTTCCAGGCACGCTGAGAACTGTTGTATCTTTCTCACTGCAGGCACAACTCCAGAATATTCCAGCCCCTTCTCTAAATAGATTCTTGATCATTTGAAACATCCTGGACGGAACTGAGGACAGTGCCATCTTTTGCCCAGTAGGTATTTAGTAAATGTTCATGGAAGCAAGTCAAACTGAAGTTCAAAAAGTACATGATTTGCATTCGTTGAACTGCAAAAAAAGGTACATGATAATAGAGATGGACTGCTTGTCCACTGACTCAGCACCTTACGCTGTCTATTCACGTTATCCCATTGCCTGTCACTGTGAGAAGCCCCTGGGAGATATTTTGGGGGTGATGGGTCATTGGCTATCCCTTAAATCCCATCATGTTGGCAGCCCCCTTCCCCAATAACATATGAGATTCACATGATCTCAGAACTGCCAGCATGGCTCTATAGTAATCCCCAACGCAGCACACTGCCACTTGGAAAAGTTGCCTTCAAAGTCTACTTATAATTGCTAATCATCACTGTAGTCTGGCGACTTCCATGGAAGGCGTGACTGGCACGTTCTGGTGCTGGCCCCTTGCCCTCTGATTCACAGGACACCTGTCTCAGCCCTCTGCAAGCCTCATCCTGCTTCCTCTGCTCTCCGCCTCACTTCCTCCTCTGCACAAGCCTGGATCCTGTAGCATTAGTGGTCCTTCCTCCTCCTCCTAGTTCCATTCCCTGGAACTTTCTGCAAATTGCTTAACTCTTCATTTCCAAATAACTCATTCCTCCTCCTGCTTCCTAGGGTCCTCCTTTTCATTTCCCTCAGGGGGTACCACTCACAGTGTACCCTGGTAGGGATCCAGGGGTTTTCGGTCACAAAGAATACAACCTGAATGGCAATGGCTCTCTTTGTGCAAAGATGGCATCCCTGCCCCCTCCACAGCAGCCCGTGTCTCTCCTTCCCTTCATTACCAACTTATTACAAGAGCAGCCTCTAGTTCCTCACCCCTCCCTGGGCAAAAGGCTCCGTGCATTTCCCACTGTGCGGTCAGAGGCCTAGTGTTAACCCTCATCCTGCCGGCCTGTCTGCAGCCTTTGGAACCTGACCATTCCTGTTTCTGGGAGCACTCTCCTCCTCTGGCTTTCCTGCTTCTTCTGTTCCCTTCTTCCGTCTCTGACCAGCTCTCTTTCCATTCTTCTCTCTGAAATCTTGATGTTGCTAAAAGCTGTTTCGTCAACCACCTTCTTGTTTTTCACATGCTCTCCCTGGGCAATGTCGTTTACTCCCCTGGCTTTGGTTAAACTTACACACTTATACTGATAACCTTTCTCCTTACTAAATTAAAAACCTCTCTTAATTACAAAGCAGCCCATGTATAGATAAACATAAATGAGAAAATAAAAATACACTATTCCCACCATCCACAGCTTACTAGTGTTAATATCCTATCTTATATCCTTCCAAAATTTTTAGGCATACATATGTATACAGACATATCTTTTTTTACAAAATGAGAAAAATACCATTTTATGAATTGTTACATACTGTTTTTATAAAGCTTTCCATGTCAGTATATGTCACCATGTTTTACCTAATATCTAGTCTACATCTGATGATCTAAATTATCCTCAGAATGCCTTTTGTAGTTCATTCGTCCAATCAGGAACCAATTCAGGCCTACACGTTGCATAGATATTTCTTCATTTCTGAGGACTTTTCCAAGCATAAATATGACATTAGGCTTGTTAAGTGAATTTGGCTAGTTAGCCTGAGGAACAACCCATTTTCTGGATTTGACGAATTGCTTCCTTGTGGATCCCTTTAGCTTGTTTATCTGACTTTCTTATTTCTTATAAACTGAAAGTAAAATGTGGCCAGGCATGGTGGCTCATGCCTATAATCCTAGCACTTTGGGAGACTAAGGCAGGAGGATCACCTGAGCCCAGGAGATTGAGACCAGCCTGGTCAATATAGTGAGACATCATCTCTTAAACAACAAAACAAAAGAGAAAGTAAAATGCAAAAGCATGGTGGATTCAATGTAAACCTTGTTAGCCAGATTGCATCATAGGAGACATGTACTTATTGTATTTTGCCGTGATATATATGTTTTCTGGTTCGCTCACCATTAGAGATTCTAGTACTGACCAGTAATTAAGGCAAACAACAATCTTCTTCTTCTATGGGAGCATTATATTCTCCCTCTTGTGACTGTAAGGTAATCTGTGTGGTGTTTTTCGGGAAATGCACAAATGTCCAGTTCCCCCTCAGTAATATGCTAATGATTTTAACACCAGTTTAGACTTGTTGCTGAAGTCAATACTTTTATTAAGGCATTTGTAACCACTCAATGGGTTCATTTTGCTTGATAGAGCCGATTTACCAAGTCTAGGGGAATTGCAATAGAAAAAGAGGTTTAATACACTTCAGGCTCGCTAAATGGAAGACTGGAGTCTTATTATTACTCACATCAGCCCACCCAAAAATTCAGAGGCTAGAGGTTTTCAAAGATAGTTTGGTGAACAGGGGGCTAGAGAATAGGGAATGCTGGTTGGTTGGGTTGAGGATGAACTTATAGGGAGTTGAAGCTGTCTTCTTGCACTGAGTTGGTTCCTGGGTAGGAGCCACAAGACCAGATGACTCAGTTTGCCAGTCTGGGTGGTTATCAGCTTATCCATCAGAATTCAGGGTCTGAACAATATCTCAGGCAGCAATCTTAGGTTCTAAAATAGTAATGTTATATATAACATAAGAGCAACTGGGGAAGTTAGGAATCTTACGGCCTCTGGCTGCATAACTTCTAAACCATCATTTCTAATCGTGTGGCTAATTTGTTAGTCCCACAAAGGCAGTCTTGTCCCCAGGCAGAATGAGGTTTGTTTTGGGAAAGGGCTGCTGTCATCCTTGTCTTAAATGATAAACTAAATGCCTCACAAAGTTGGTTTGGCCTGTGCGCAGGAACGAACAAGGGCAGCTTGAAGGTTAAAGGCAAGATGAAGTTGGTTAGTTAGATCTCTTTCACTGCCATCATGTTCTCACTGTTAGAATTTTTCCCAGGGCAGTTTCAGTTTAGAGCAATTATCAGCCAGAGTTCCTGGTTTAAGAATATTTTTATAAAAGAGCTATTTACTCAGGTGTGAGTAGGGCAAAGGCAACCATCAAGGGATCATGAAGGTCCCAGCAGCTAGTGTCAGTGATCAGCTATCACCAGCCCTCCTCTGCGGGGGCAAGAGAAAGGAATGGTCCTCCTGCTGCCTGGGGCTAGCTACAACCCTGGGACGGGAGTTGTGGCTGTTAACAGTGGAACGCAGTTATAACCCAAACCATGGCACTTTCATGTAAAGTAAAACTTTTCTGATGACTGTTTTCTGTTTCTTGCCTGAAAAAACAATTGCAGGACAGGGGAGATTAGACATTAGGTATTGGAGATAACGGCACTATGCTCCTTTAATGTCTGTCTGTGGACCCAGTTTACTGCTTGCATTTGTAGTCTTGGGAAAGAACAGGGGGAACAAGGTGGACACCACTCTCAGGGAAAACTGGCCCCTGGTTGCCAAAGCACAGGTGGGGGTGGTGTGACGCGATGACTCTTGCAATGGATAATTTGTATTAGTTAACAGCTCTGCGTCAAAGCTGTTTTGTCTCCAAGCAAGAAGTAATGAAAAAAACAATATTTGTTCCAAGGAAACATATTCCCACCCGTGAATAATTATTTGCTTTGACTCCAGGACACCTTTCATTTAAAGGTGTAAAGCCATAGAGAGGGGGAAGTGAATAATCACTAACTAACCTTTTACCACCGCCATGGGAGAGGACCTGCTCCTGGTGCTAAGTATTATGAAACTTCAAAGGGTATGATTGTCAGATGCCCATAGTTCAGATTATTTTCCTCAGCATGGGAATAAAACACTTCTGCTTCTCACTCACTACAGGTGAAAGAAATAGACCTGATAACGTGTATCATAATTCTACTAAGCCTTGGAGCCAGAAAACACACTGGTTTCCTCTGTCTCTGGGGAAGGGTGTCTTATTACATTTTCTTCTAGTTGACAAGCAATTTGGGAGTGTCCCTCAATTACATGGGTTGCCTACAGTGTGGGACTGAGAAGAAGATTAGATTGAAGGCTGCTCTATTACTTACCAACTGGGTGGTCTTAAGTATGTTATTTAATCTTCCCAAGCCACTGTTTACATCAATAAAAGAGTGATAATCTTCATTCCCCTGGTTACAGGAGAACCAGCTTTGATGGGGCAAAATGGATAAGAATGGGTTCTGGAGTCAGAAAGAGTTCAAAGTCTAGATTATGCTTCTCACCGATTGAGTGATGTGGAGCAAAGTCATCCAGCCTCTAACTAAACCTCAGTTTCTCCGCCTGTAAAATAAAGTAATAGAAATAGAAACAAAACAGAAACACAAGATAGAAACAATGTTGCATTATTTAAAGATTACATGCTAAAAAAGCATTTAACACAGTGCTGGCAATAAATAAGCACTCAATACTTTGCTATTATTTTCGGCTGCCCTGTGGTAGACAGAATTCTAAAACAGCCCCTATATTCCCATTTGTGGTGCACATGCCCTGTATAGTTCTATTCAGTGTGAACGGAGCCTGTGAATATAATGACATACTTCTCTTGAGAGGAAAATTATCTTGGGTGAATTTGACCTTTCAGGTGAGTCTTTTAAAAGCAGAGAGCTTTCTCCACTTGGCGTAGGGGAGAGGAAGTCAGGGAGGTGCACCCCCGCTGGCCTGGAGAAAAGCGAACATCGTGCTTTGGCAGCCTCTGGGGACCACGTGGCATGGAATGTCAGTGGTCTCTGTGAGCTGAGCACAGTCCCCAGCAGGCAGCTAGCAGGCAAAGGGGAACTCGTTCCTACAAGCCCAGATAATTGCGTTTTGCCAGTAAACTGAATGAGCTTGGTAGAGGACCTCCAGTCTCAGATAAGAACTACAGCACAGCTGATGTGATTGCAGCCTTGTGAGCAGAGGAGTCAGCTAACCTGTGCTCAGACTCCTGATCCATGGAACTGGAAGGTAATAAATGTCTCGTTTTAATTCACTGTTGGTTGTAATTTGTTCGAAGCAATAGAAGACTAATACACTACCCAGAGTTAATCGACACAACTGTTTCTGTGGCTCTTGCTGTGTCCATTTCTGTTCCTAATTGCTATTGTCTGATGCAGGCATCCCCAGACTTTTTACACAGGGGGCCAGTTCACTGTCCCTCAGACCGTTGGAGGGCCGCCACATACTGTGCTCCTCTCACTGACCACCAATGAAAGAGGTGCCCCTTCCTAAAGTGCGGCTTTGGGCTGGATAAATGGCTGTAGTTTGGGGACGCCTGGTCTAATGCAATACTTGGTTGCATAAATCATGACAGTGCAAGAATGACAAGAGGTGCTATTCTCCAGCACAACCCCTTAGACTGTCAATATTCTCTCTGACTGTCTTCTCCTGCTAATGGGCTGATGATGATTATGGGGAAGGAGTGGTTTATAGACATTTGTGGCTTCAGAAAGGAATAAAAATATCATTGGAGCTGAGTCTTTCCTGGAAGATGCAACTCATTATGTGAAAACCATTTCTTCATAGTTGTTTTCTGTTTCACATTACAAATCTCTCAACTACAAAGGGCTTAGCTGAACTGGAGGCCAAACTTAGCCAAATGATCTGTTGAATAGCTTTAGGTCTTCACTGAGCTTGCAGTATAGTGGAAAAAAGAGACATCAAACAAGTAATTGCACAAACCCAAGATTATCAGCTGCATTGTGTGACTTAAACAGAAAGAAGAGGCTAACAGAGAAACCTGAGCCTGTGGATTCAGGGAAGACTTTCCCTCAGAAGCACGGAAGGATGAGTAGGAGTTGACTAGGCTGAGGGATGGACAAGAGTGCTCCTCCCAGGAAGAGGGAATGGCTCCTGAAAAGGCCCTGAGGCAGGAAGAGGCAGGAGTATTTTAGGAAACCTGAAGACTGGAGAATGAGCAAAGAGAGTGAGGGGAAGAACCTGTGGGGCCATGCTAAGGATTTTGGTCTGTCAGGTTCGCCCTTTCAAAAAATCATCCGGGTTGCAATGGAGAAAAAGAAATCGTAGGGAGCAAGGGCTGATACCGAAATACTGGTTAGGAGGTAATTCCAACCATGCAGACAGGAGCTCACAGTGGCTATGACTAGGATCATGGTAGTGGATATGGGGAAAAGTTATATAGATCAAACAGATATCATCTGTTTTATTTTTAACTTTACCAATTTTTAAAAAATATTGAAAACATTTTCTCATCACCTCTACCATTCTGTGGATAATTCGCATTCATTCACATATTTACTTAACAAATATGTGCTGTGTGTCTTTTATGTGCCAGATACCATTTTGGTCATAAGAATACAGTCTTAAATAGTCGAAATATCTCTGCAACAAACAAGGAAAGTAAAGTATGTACACATATTTTATTTTATATATATATATAGGAAGTGTTCGAAGAAGATTGCATTATATATTATGTTCCAACAAGATCTCACTAAGATGATGACATTTGAGAAAAGATTTAAAGTCAGTTAGGGATCAAGGCAAGCAGCTATTAGAGGCAGGAGGATTGAGAGGAAGTGTGCTAGTCAGAGGGAACAGCCAGTGCAAAAACTTTTAGGTGGAGAGGTGACTGGTGTATTCCAGAAGGCTGGAGAATAATGGGCAAGAGGAATGCATCAGTCATCAATTTCACAATAATACTGAGTAACAAGCAACCTCAAAACCTCAGTGGTATACTAAAATAAACATTTAGGTTTTCCCCTGAGTCTCAAAATCAGCTGGATGGTTTTGCTGATCTGAGCTTATCCTGTCAGGGCTTATTCATGCCTTCGCAGTCAGCTGCAAGACGGCACAGCTCTGCTGATCTTATCTGAGCTCTCTTACATATCTGAGACTTTTGACAAGATGACTGGGTTGATTTAGGTCTGCTTCCATGTCTCTGTTTCTCATATCCTCCAGCAGCAAAAGAGAGTCAGAGAGAGAAAAGGGGAGAGAGAGGCCAGAGAGAGAGAGGACACAGATAAGACCTCTTAAGACCTAAGTTCAGATGAAAACTGTCATTTCTGCCACATTCTATTGGCCAAAGCAATTGATAACACAAGCTTAGTTTCAAGGGATGGAGAAATAAACTCCATTTCATGGGAAGAGCTTCAGAGGTCACATTGCAAAAGGTGTGAACATAGTGAAGGGTGGAGAATTTGGACCAGATTTGCCATCAGTCTACCACGTTGAGTTAGTAGGAGACACAGTCAGAGAGATAATGGGATCTAGATAGTGTGGGGCCTTGTAGACCAGAGCAAGACCTTTGGCTTTTCCTCTAGGACAAGAAGCCACTGGAGAGTTTCCAGATGAGCAACACAATCCAACTTCTATTTTAATGAAATCACCCTGGCTGTCAGATTAACAATGGACTCAAGCGGGGCAGGAGACCAGTGAGAAAGATATTCCAGTGATCCAGGCAAGAAATAAGGGTGGGTAGGCCAGGAAAAATAGTTAATAGAAGTGCTGAGAAGTAGTCAAATTCTGGAAATATGTTGAAGGTAGAGTTGTCAGGATTTGCTTACAGTGCAAATGTGGAATATTAAAGAGGAGAAATTGATGACTTCAAAGTGTTTGGACAGAGCAACTAGAAAAGCTGTGTTGCAATGTACTGAGATGAGTAAAGCTATGGGGGGAGGAGGCTTCAGGGGGAAATATTCTTGAAAAATCCCCAACTACTTGCCAGTTTTTTAGTATCTTTGAATGTCGTCAACTTGACAGGAAGGTATGACCCAAGTCAGAGCAGCCAGGGACTCTCCCACAGTCCTTTCTACCAGCTTAGACTTGGGTTCTCACAGATCCAGAGATAACCTCCGCTGTAACATACTGCACAGCCTGCTTCATGTGTGCAGCCGGCATCCCTGTCATTAGCTGTGACGTCAGCTCCGACTGGTTGCAGTACCCACTCTTGTTTCATCATCTATTCAGATTGGTCAAAGCCTTTTTTTAATTCATTTTTAACTTAAAAAAAAATTCTTTATTATACTTTTAAGTCCTAGGGTACATGTGCAGATTGTGCAGGTTTGTTACATAGTTATAACCTTATTTAATTATTGTTCTCCGTGGCAGACCCAAGAGAAACACAATGTGAATGGAGGTACCCCTTGTCCCAAAAGGCAGTGACCATGCTTTATGCAACTTTGCACTTGTAGATGAGAGTGAATAAGTCTGCTTAGATTTTTCTCCATTCATAGCAAATCATCTCAAGTTGCATACTCTACTGAGAACTGATGTAACATTTTTGTTTTACTCTGAAGAAAAGGTGCATTGAAAGATAAAAATGATTCTAGGCATTATTATAATTCATCAAATATTCTGTGCAGACTTAAAAAGAACTCCTCTATTTGGATAGGTAAGGTTAAAGTAATTATTGAAAAGTAGGAATTATTGAAAAGGAGAAATTCTGACTCCTTAAATTCTCATCTTGGCTCATGGAGGAGGGGATTGACACCAAAATTTCAGTCCTATCTTAACATGAAAGGAAGTGCAGGGAAGGAGGCTCTGTTACAGTAGGTAGCCCGTCAGACATAAGCAGGGCAAGAGAGGGCTCCCCTTGCCCCACCAGGAATGTCAGGCGACCATCACATGATGGTCAGGTGGTTGTTACAATATTTCTCTAAGGAGAACATTAATAATTGGTTGTAGCCAGCCCAGGGAAAGGCAGTCTCCCAGTAGACAGAAAACACATGAAACTGGTGATCAGCAGCTTCCTGATAAGATCTCAAGAGTTGGACAAGTGAGTTCTAGTATGCACACTAAGGCAAAATGGTGCAGTTTAACTGGCATATGACCCTCTAAGGATATGCAGCTGGTAAGGAAAGAATGCCTCAAGTGAGCATGTGTACAACTCCAGTAAACACACCGTGCATGCTCACCTCCCACATGCTAGCAGCTATTGCACATATGGACAGCCCGCCCCAAGGGAGGAATCAGGGGAAAGGACGCAAGACCCAGGAGGCATGCCAACATATAAAACCCTAAGTCGAAAGGTCAAACTGCGCACTTGATCTCTGAAGTCACCCCCTTGGGCCTCTTCCAAGTGTACTTTACTTCCTCTTGTTCCTGCTCTAAAGCTGTTTAATAAACCTTCACTTCCGCTTTCAAACCTGCCTCAGTGTCTCCCTCTGCCTTATGCCCCTCTGTGGAATTCTTTCTTCTGGGGGAGTCAAGAGTGAGGTTGCTGCAGACCCGTATACATTTGTCTGGTCTTCCTCAGACAAAAATGGCAACTCTGGCTGGGTGCAGTGACTCATGCCCATAATCCCAGCTCTTTGAGAGGCTGAGGCAGGTGAATCACTTGAGCTCAGGAGTTTGAGACCAGCCTGGGCAACATGGTGAAACCTCTTTGTCTCTACAAAAAAAAAAAAAAATTAGCTGGACATGGTGGCACATGCCTGGAGTACTGGCTTCTAGGTGGTAGGTGAGAGGATTGCTTGAGCCCAGGTGGGCAAGGCTGCAGTGAGCTGAGATCTCACCACTGCACTCCAGCCTGGGGGACAGAGTGAGACTTTGCCTCAAAAAACAAATGTTAAGTCTCATTGGCAAATGTGTGATGCTTACGAGGACATGCTTTAATCAATGGGCAGGAATTGATGCTGCAGAGTGAAACCAGCCCAGTGCATTCCTTTCACCCGGAGCATGCTGTCAAGGTGTGGGCCTCCATTCTTTCCCATTGGGGTTCGTTTATGAAGCAGCCTTGGTTCTTGTAACTGGCTAGCGAGTGAACTTGGGTGGACTCTACATACCTAACTCTTCTCTCAGATACACGAGGTGAGCAGTTCCCAAAGTCTAGTTTTGGTGAAGAGTAGGACGCCTCATCTGACCTCAGCCATGCTCTCTTGCGTTCAGAATCACTCGGCCAGTGCCACATCTAGTTCCCATTGTGTGAGCTCCCCATCAGTCAGAGATGACAGGGATGAGTCATCTCTGAAGAACCTGAAGCCCTAACATCAGCGTCAAGCCCAACTGAGATATTTAAAGAACTAGGACTTTCTGTCATGTTAATCCTCAGCATAATCTTCCTTCTCCTCTTTTTTAAATTCTTCTAGAACAATTTTTCTTTATCCCTCTATTTCCTTTTCTGAGGCGTATTTAATAGAATGTGAAATTGCATATTTATTAATGATGGCTTTTTTGGCTTCAAGTAACAGAAACACACTTGAACTCTCCAGGACCAAAGAGATAGTATTTACTTTAAGGAAATAGGCCTGTCTCAGGACTTAAGGGTAAATAGATAGCTGAACTTAAAAATCAGAGCCTCCAGCATTGTCAGGACCCACCCTCCCATCTCTAGGGTAGGTGACCACACACTCCAGTTTGGGCAGGCCCGTCCTTGTTTACATCTGTCACCCTGCCCCTTTCACTGTTTTGTCAACCTTGGTCCATCAGGGGAAAGAAGCTACAGTGACTTAAACAGAGAAAGTTTAATATAAAATTTTTTTAATTATGAAAAAAGCAATTATAACATATAAGATAACTCTATGTGGTACCCTAAGGCTGAGTACCCAAGAGAGTACCCAAGGAGGGATGAACATAAAACAGGATAAGTCCTTCCGCAAGGCTCAGATGGCAGCCACTGGATGGCAGAAAGGTTTGCTGATTTGCACAGTCCAAAGCTGGTCTGCAGCCACTGGGCAAGCAGGAAGTAACCCTCCATGGCACAGGTGGGGCATTATGAAAACTGCAGCCAATGGCTTGGCACGTGGGCGTACAGAGGAGGTAGGGGCACTGTTGCAGACAGGAGGTCTGGAGTCTTCAGTGTCTGTGGTGAAAAGGCCATGGGAAAGTGGGCATTAGGCCAGGGCAGGGCTGCAAGGACACCAAGGAATCATGAGTTCTGGGCCTGTGGCTGGAATCAGAACACCGCTGATATTCCCACACCCACACTGCTGCCTGATGGTGCACCCACCACAAACAGCAGGCAGGCTCCTTTCTTCTGTAATGTCCTGTCAGTGCCCTCTACTGAGAAAGCTTCACATGATGCTCTCCATAAGGAAAAAACACTCCATGGAACTCCATTCATCATTGCAGAGCAGGTATTGAAGGGCGAATTTGAATCTGAAAGTCAATAAATTATTAACACAACTCTCAACAGTACCCTGGTAAGAATGATTAACTCCTAGAATAGTGAAATCCATAAGGAAAGGAAGTGGAATAATAGTTTGCCAGGGGCTGCAGAGCTGTGGGAATGGTGTTACCTGTTAATGTTTTAGTAATGGAGTTTCAGTTTGGGAAAATGAAGACATTTCGGAGATAGATTGTGGTCATGGTTGCACAAAAATGTGAACATAATGCCACTGAATTGCATGCTCAAAAAGGGTTAAATGGTAAAATTTTGTATTAGGTGTATTTTACCACAATTTTAAAAATCATGAATTCCTGGTCACCCTATTCATCTCTCATCTCTGCTCTTCTCTAAACATCTACTTTCTTCTTCATTTCCATTTCTCAGATCACACACTAAAAAATATAGCCACCAACAGCTCCTGGGGCTACTTCTCCTTTACTTAAGAAACCAGCCAGACCGAGCGCTGGACTCTCAGCATTCTCTCTTTCAAATTCTCCTGGGAGATCTGCAGCAGCATTGGTCCATGCTCACTTGGGCCATTTGGGCCAGCATCATGTGGTATAGACCCGTTTTCAGAGGAGTTTGTTTATGGAGTGGGAAGGGAACTACACTGACAAAACCAGAAGAATCTACTATTATCATTTAACAAATCCTCTACCCTCCAGTCTTCCAACTAGATAAAGAAGCCAGGCAAAAATGTATATTAAAACATTCACATTAACAGTGAAACCAATAGGAAAATGATGTCAGATCACTTCATTTTTTTTCCTCCTCTCCACCTGTGCTAGTAGTCCGAATCAGTAAGAGAGGCATATGGCAGAATAATCGGAATTATTTATCAGGCTAATTAACCATAGATTGTTCCCTGAGTAGTCACAAAATGGCAGAAATCTTTATATATGTAGTGTGACATAGTACTTGTATGAAGAGAATTAAACATTATTTGTGATTGTTACTGTGATTATCATTTATTTATCTTTGCTAGCACAACTCCTCACACTGATATATATTCCCATCAGGTGCTTCAGAAAAGCACCGGCCTTTTTCTTGACAGGCAATGTGCATTTTGGCAACAGATTACTACTGAATGGAAAAATACAAGCTTTTCCCAAGCCCTAAACACAGAATGTGCCATCTATTAGTTTGGATTTCTTCCTTAACGATCATTATACCAATATGTGGTGATTTTTCTAAGGAGAAATCGATCCAAATCTTTCTTTGGACTCAGTATCCAGGAAGCCTGAGTTTTATCACTGGCTTGGTCACAGATGCACTGAAAATGGGCAAGTTACTTCCGTCTTTGTCTGAATTTCTCCATCTGGCAAATGTAGATTCTGACACTCACCATCAGATAATGTTTGCAAAATGTTTGATGGTCCTTGCTGGTAGGCAGTATGTAATTGCAAACTGTTGGATCATTTCTTTCTGTCATAAAAATTCTTCTCTTTCTCGAGAAACTATTTTTAAATTAAAAATATCACTTTTAAAGTAGGAGCACATGGTAATAAAAATTCAGTTGGTACTGGAGAGTAATTTTTTTTTTAAAGTAAAGGTTTTTCTCTTTGGCATTCCCTACAGGCAACAGCTTAAAATTTTTCTATTTTAAATCTTTCTAAGGCCAACCTCTGCAATAATAAGGTATTATTCCTTTACTTTTTACGTGCCAACTTCAAAGTATATCTGCTGGACCCCCTTATGAAAGATGAAAGTCTTGGCTCATTTATACTTCCCCTTCAACAGCAACTTCCAGATACATTTTGTTTTTATTCTTTTAGATGCTTCTATAGCTTAATACCATACATTCATCTTTTCATTTCTTAAAAAAATTTATTTTTAATTATTATACGTACATAATAGTTGTATATATTTATCGGATACATATGATATTTTAATACAAGCATCCAAACTGTCATGATCAAATCATGGTAACTGAAGTGTCCATCACCTCAAGCCTTTATCATTTCTTTGTGTAAGGAACATTCCAATTCTACTCTTTTAGTTATTTTAAAACATACAAGCTGGGCGTGGTGGCTCAAGCCTGTAATCCCAGCACTTTGGGAGGCCGAGGCAGGTGGATCACTAGGTCGAGAGATTGAGACCATCCTGGTCAACATCATGAAACCCCGTCTCTACTAAAAATACAAAAAATTAGCTGGCCATGGTGGCTCGTGCCTGTAATCCCAGCTACTCAGGAGGCTGAGGCAGGAGAATTGCCTGAACCCAGGAGGCGGAGGCTGCGGTGAGCCGAGATCGCGCCATTGCACTCCAGCCTGGGTAACAAGAGCGAAACTCCATCTCAAAAAAAAACAAAAAAAAACAAAAAAAAAAAACCACACAATAAGTTATTGTTAACTATAGTCACCTTGTTTTGCTACCAAATACTAGATCTTATTCATTTTTACTATATTCTTGTACTCATTAACCATCCTTACTTTACCTCCCCACTCCTCTGCACTGCCTTTCCCAGCCTCTGGCAACCATCATTCCACTCTTTAGCTCCAAGAGTTAGTTAGTTAGTTAGTTAGTTAGTTAGTTAGTTAGTTAGTTTATTTATTTATTTATTTATTTATTTATTTATAGCTCCCACATGTGGATGAGAACATGCAATATTTGTCTGTCTTTGCCTGGATTGTTTTACTTAACATACTGTTCCATTCATGTTGTTGCAAATAACAGGATTTCATTCTTTTATGGCTGAATAATATTCTAGTGTCTGTATTCCCCACCTTTCCTTTATCCATTTATACATTGATGAACGCAGATTGCTTTCAAATCTTGGCTATTGCAAACAGCACTGCAATAAACATGGAAGTGTAGATATCTCTTCAATACATTAATTTCCTTTCTTTTGGATATACAGCCAGCAGTGGGATTGCTGGATTCTATGGTAGCTCTATTTTTAGTTCTTTTTGAGAAACCTCCATACTGTTCTCCATGGTAGTTATACTAATTTACATTTCCAGGCCGGACGTGGTGGCTCACGCCTGTAATCCCAGCACTTTGGGAGGCCGAGGAGGGTGGATCACGAGGTCAAGAGATCGAGACCATCTTGGCCAACATGGTGAAACCCCGTCTCTACTAAAAATACAAAAAAAATTAGCCAGAGGTGGTGGCACATGCCTGTAATCCCAGCTACTGGGGAGGCTGAGACAGGAGAATTGCTTGAACCCAGGAGGTGGAGGTTGTGGTTCCGCAATAGTGTTCAAGGGTTCTTCTTTCTCAATATCTTCACCAGCATTTGTTATTGCCTGTGTTTTGAGTAAAAGCCATCTTAACTGGAGTGAGATGATATCCCATTGTAGTTTTATTTTGCATTTCTCTGATGATTAATGATGTTGAGCATTTTTCATACTCCTATCAGCCATTTGTATGTATCCTTTTAAGAAATGTGTATTTAGATATTTTGCCCATTTTAAAATCAGATTATGTTATTTCCCTATTGTTTGAGCTTCTTATATGTTCTGGTTATATCCCTTGTCAGATGGGTAGGTTGCAAATATGTTCTCCCATTCTGTGAGTTGTCTCCTCACTTTGTTGGTTGTTTCCTTTGCTGTGCAGAAGCTTTTTGACTTTATGTGATCCTATTTGTCCATTTCTACTTTTATTGCCTGTGCTTTTGAGGTCTCACTCAAGAAATAATTGTCCAAACCAATGTTCTGGGGTGTTTCCCTAATGTTTCCCTCTATTAGTTACATAGTTTCAGGTCTTAGAATTAATTCTGTATTCCATTTTGATTTCTATTTTTGCATATGGCAAGAGATATGAGTGTAGTTTCATTCTTTTAGCGTATGGATATCTAGTTTCCAAGCACCATTTATTGAAGAGACTGTCCTTTCCCCAATATATGTTCTTAGCACCTTTATGGAGTATGAATTGACTATATACGTGTGAATTTATTTCTGGTTTTCTATTCTGTTCAATTGCTCTATATGTCTGTTTTTAGGTTAGCACCATGCTACTTAGGTTACTATAGCTCTATAGCATATTTCGAAGTCATGTAATGTGATTCCTCCAGTTTTGTTCTCTTTGCTTAGGATGGCTTTGGCTATTCTGGGTCTTTTGTGGTTCCATATAAATTTTAGAATTTTTTCTATTTCTGTGAAGAATGTCATTGGTATTTTGATAGGGATTGCATTGAATCTGTAGATTGTTTAGGGTCTTGTCGACATTTTAACAATACTGATTCTTCCTATTGTGAATGTAGAATATCTTCTTTTTAGGGTATCTTTTTCAATTTCTTTTATTAATGTTTCATAGTTTTCATAGTAGAGATTACTTCTTTGGTTAACTTTATTCTTGGTGTTTTATTTTATTCGTAGCTATTGTAAGTGAGATTCTTTCCTCGTTTCTTTCTCAGATTCTTTTCTGTAGGCACATAGAAATGCTACTGATTTTTGCATGTTGATTTTTTTATCCTGCAACTTTACTGAATTTGTTTATAACTTCAAACTGTTTTCTGGTGGAGTCTTCAGGTTTTTCTAAATATAATTCCATATCGTCTGCAAAGAAGGATAATTTGACTTCTTCCTTTCCAATTCGGAGGCCCTTTACTTCTTCCTTTTGTCTGATTGCTCCAGCTAAGACTTGCAGTACTATGTTAAATAGGAATGGATAAAGTGGGCATTCTTATCTTGTTCCAGATCTTGGATGAAAGACTTTCAGATTTTTCCATTCAAAATATTATTAGCTGTGGGTTTGTCATACATGGCTTTTATCATGTAGAGGTATATTCCTTTTATTCTCAGTTTTTTTGAGTTTTTGTCATGAAGGTTGTTGATGTTGAATCTTATCAAATGCTTTTTTGGCATCTATTGAAATGATCCTCTAATTTTTGTCTTTCATTTTGTTGATATGATTTATCACATTTATTGATTTGCATATGTTGAACTGTCTTGATTCCCTGGAATGAATCCCACTTGATCGTGATGAATGGAATTTGTTTTGTTTTGTTTTGTTTTGTTTTGAGATGGAGTCTTGCTCTGTCATCCAGGCTGGAGTGCAGTGGCTCACTGCAACCTCCGCCTCCTGGGTTCAAGCAATCCTCCTGCCTCAGCCTCCCGAGTAGTTGAGATTACAGATGCCCACGATGGGCTAATTTTTGTATTCTTAGTACAGACGAGGGTTCACCGTGTTGACCAGGCTGGTCTTGAACTCCTGACCTCATGATCTGCCTGCCTCAGCCTCCCAAAATGGTGAGATTACAGGTGTGAGCCACTGTGCCCAAACATGATGAATTATACTTTTAATTTGTTATTGAATTTGGTTTGCTAGTATTTTGTTGAAGATTTTTGCATCTGTGTTCATCAGAAATACTGGCCTGTAGTTTTAATTTTCAACTTTCCATTTCTTGATTCATTGATTTCAGCCAGTATCTCTTGACTTCCCTCTAAGACAATGAAGGATTTAACAGCCCTACTTTCCTGTCTGTCTCTCCTCCCCTCATAGCTATTCTCAATGTCACAGCTTCAGTTCATCACATAGTTAATTTTACATTACCAACATTTATAAAATTTATACATTCTTATATAATTAGACTTATTTTTCTGTTTTGACTGTTAAGTCTAAAAGTAGTCAGAATTTGTATTTTATTTAAAAGAATATTACCATTCATTGTATAATCAGTTCCATTCAATTCCAATAAAAATATTAATTGATACAACTTTGGGCCAGGCACCCTTCTAAGTGCTAAGGATACATCAATGAGTACAACAGGTGAACATCCAGCCTTTATAGACCTTATAGTTTAAGGTATGGTTAGACTCATAGAAAAAACGATACAACCCTATGTTATTTAACCTGTGCCAACAGAAAAAAAAAATAAATGAACTTACATTAGAAGGATAGAGGAAGTAGAAAAAACAGGGCAATGAATTTTTATAATGTATTATTATAATATGCCTTTTCTTTCTATGATAACTGAGAATCCTCAGCATTTTAGAAGATATGTATTTTTTTTTTCTTAAAGATGTTGTTTCCAAGGCCTCCTGATTGGCAGATCTAATTTGCTGTTTTCAGTTGCATTTTGCTGAAGCTTTCTTTGTTGAGTTTGTTGTAGGGGTTTTCTTGCTTTTGCTTTTGCTGGTTTTACTTTGTATTAAATGACTGGGGTTGGTTGCTTTTTAATTCCATGACTTTCTCTTTTATTTATACTGCTGGAATAAATTCTCAAACAATTATTTCAAGAAGTATCGTGTATTCAGATAAGGACTTTATTTTCACCATTTCATTTACCCATTTGGTTGACAGTTTTTGCTGGGAATAGAATTGTTTACTAAAAATCCATTTCCATCAGAACTCTGAAGGTATTCTTTCACACCCCGAAGAAAAGGTCAGATGCCAAACTGAGTGTTGCTCCCTTGAGGCTATCCTGCCCTCCCATCAACCCATAAGCATTACATATTCTTTCCTTTAGCCTTGGCAAAAGAAATTTTACAAAGATATATTTAAGGGTGAGTTTTTAAAATAAAATTAATTTTGCTGGGTATATTGCAGGAGCTCCCTTTCATGAGACTCTTACCTGTCTTCAGCACTGGAAAAATCCCCTTTATTCTACTTATTTATTTATTTTACTTTTACTAGTCATGTGCATTAGTGAGAAGCAGGGAAAGAGCAGAACAAGGACTTTTATCTGTAACTGACTGTGAACAATCAATTAAAATAACTTAACACCCTCAGACCACCCTTCATTCTTTGTTTCTTGGATAAATTCCTAACCATGAGCATGGAATGTTTTTCCATCTGTTTGTGTCCTCTCTTATTTCCTTGAGCAGTGATTTGTAGTTCTCCTTGAAAAGGTCCTTTACATCCTTCGTTAGTTGTATTACTAGGTATTTTAGTCTCTTTTTAGCAATTGTGAATGGCAGTTCATTCTTGATTTGGCTCTCTTTAAGTCTATTATTGGTGTATAGGAATGCTTGTGATTTCTGCACATTGATTTTGTATCCTGAGACTTTGCTGAATTTACTTATCATTTTCAGGAGATTCTGGGGTGAGATGATGGGGTCTTCTAAATATACAATCATGTAGTCTGCAAATAGAGACAATTTGACTTCCTCCTTTCCTAATTGAATACTCTTTATTTCTTTTTCTTGCCTGATTGCTCTGGCTAGAACTTCCAATACTATATTGAGTAGGAGTGGTGAGAGAGGACATCCTTGTCCAGTACCACATTTCAAAGGGAATGCTTCCAGTTTTTTGCCCATTCAGTATAATATTGGCTATGGATTTGTCATAAATAGATTTTATTATTTTGAGATACCTTCCATTGATACATGGTTTATTGAGGATTTTTAGCATAAAGGGCTGTTGAATTTTGTGGAAGGCCTTCTCTGCATCTGTTGGTTTTTGTGTTTGGTTCTGTTTATGTGGTGGATTACACTTATAGACTAGTGTATGTTGAACCAGGCTTGCATCCTCGGGATGAAGCCTACTTGATTATGATGGATAAGCTTTTTGATGTGCTGTTGCAATCAGTTTGCCAGTATTTTATTGAAGATTTTTGCACCTCTGTTCATCATGGATATTGGCCTGAAGTTTTCTTTTCTTGTTGAGTCTCTGCTGGGTTTTGGTGTCAGGAAGATGTTGGTGTCATAAAATGATTTGGGAAGGATTCCCTCTTTTTGGATTGTTTGCAATAGTTTCAGAAGGAGTGGTATCAGCTCCTCTTTGTACGTCTGGTAGAATTAGGTTGTGAACCCATCTGGACCTGGATTTTTAATGGTTGATAGCCTGTTAATTGCTGCCTGAACTTCAGCTCTTGTTATTGGTCTATTCAGGGTTTTGGCTTCTTTCTGGTTTAGGCTTGGGAGGGTGCAAGAGTCCAGGAATTTATCCATTTCTTCCAGGTTTACTGGTTTATGTGCATAGGGTTGTTTGTAGTAATCTCTGATGGTAGTTTGTATTTCTGTTGAATCGTTGGTGATATCCCCTTTATCATTTTTCATTGCATCTATTTTATTCTTTTCTCTTTTCTTTTTTATTAATCTGGCTAGTGGTCTATTTTGTTGATCTTTTGAAAAAAATCAGCTCCTGGATTTATTAATTTTTTGAAGGTTTTATTTTATATGTCTCTATGTCTTTCAGTTCTGCTCTGATCTTAGTTATTTCTTGTCTTCTGCTAGCTTTTGAGTTTTTTAATCTTGCTCCTCTAGCTCTTTCAATTTTGATGATAGGGTATAGATTTTAGATCTTTCCTTGCCTCTCATGTGGGCATGTATTGCTATAAATTTTCCTCTAGACACTGCTTTAAATGTATCCCAGAGATTCTGGTACATTGTGTCTTTGTTCTCGTTGGTTTTGAAGAACATCTTTATTTCTGCCTTTATTTCATTGTTTATTTAGTCAACATTCAAGAGCCAGTTGTTCAGTTTCCATGAAGTTGTGCAGTTCTGAGTTAGTTTCTTAATCCTGAGTTCTAATTTGATTGCACTGTGGTCTAAGAGACTGTTTGTTATGATTTCTGTTCTGCATTTGCTGAGGAGTGACTTACTTCCAATTATGCCACATTTTTCTTTATCCTACTCAGTGTTGTTGGGTTCTTAGGTTGATTTCATGTCTTTGCTATTGTGAACAACAGTGCAATGAACATTTGGGTACATATCCCTTTTTGATAGAATGAATTATTTTCCCTTGTGTATATACCATGTCAAATGGTAGTTCTGGTTTACGTTCCTTGAGAAATCTCCAAACTGCTTTCCACAGTGGACAAACCAATCTACATTCCCACCAATAGTGTGTGAGCATTCCCTTTTTTCTGCAGCATTACCAGTATCTGTTGTTTTTTTGTTTATTTGTTTGTTTGTTGTTGTTGTTGTTTGGCTTTTTAATAATCACAATTCTGAGTGGTATGAGATGGTTTCTCACTATGGTTTTGATTTGCATTTATCTGATGACTAGTGATATTCAGAATTTTTTCATATATTTGTTGGCTGCTTGCACATCTTCTTTTGGGAAGTGTCTGTTCATGTCCTTTGCCCATTTTTTCATTGAATTTCTTGGTTTTTGCTTGTTGATTTGTTTAAGTTCCTTGCAGTTTCTGGATATTAGACCTTTGTCAGCTGCATAGTTTGCAAATATTTTCTCCCATTCTGTAAGTTCTCCATTTACTAGGTTGGTAATTTCTTTTGTTGTGCAGAAGCTCTTTCATTTAATCAGGTCCAAATTGTCAATTTTTGATTTTGTTGCAATTTCTTCTGGGGACTTAGCCATATATTCTTTGCCAAAGCCTATTTTGAGAAGGGTATTACCTAGGTTTTCTTCTAGGATTTTGATAGTTTGAGGTTTTACATTTAATTCTCTTTAATCTATCTTAAGTTGATTTTTGCATATGGTGAGAGGTAAGGGTCCAGTTTCATTCTTCTGCATATGGCAGCCATTTATCCCAGCACCACTTATTGAATAGGGAGTCCTTTTTCCCTTGCTTATATTTGTGAATTTTGTCAAAGATCAGATGTAAATGTGTGGGTTTATTTCTGGGTTTTCTATTCTATTGTGCTGGTTTATATGTCTATTTTTATACCAGCACCATGCTGTTTTGATTACTGTAGGCTTATGGTATAGTTTAAAGTCAGGCAATGTGATGCCTCCAGCTTTGTTCTTTTTGCTTAGAATTGCTTTGGCTACTTGGGTTCTTGTTTGGTACCAAAAGAGTTTTAGAATAGATTTTTCTAATTCTGTGAAAAATGACATTGGTAGTTTGATACGGATAGCATTTAATCTGTAAATTGCTTTGGGCAGTATGACCATTTTAACTATATTGATTCTTCCAATCCATGAGCATGGAATATTTTTTCATTTATTTGTGTTTTCTCTGATTTTCTTCAGCAGTGTCTTTTAGTTCTCCTTGTAGAGATATCTCACTTCCTTTATTAGATGAATTTCTAAGCATTTCATTTTCTTTGTGGCTATTGGAAATGTGATTGTTATTGATTTAGTTCTCAACTAGAATGTTATTGGTGTATAAAAATGCTACTGACTTTTTACATTGATTTCGTATCCTGAAACTCTACTGAATTTTTCAGTTCCAGCATCCTTTTGATAGAGCCTTAGGGTTTTCTATGTACAGAATCACATCATCAGCAAAGAGAAATACTTTGGCTTCTTTTTTTCTTATTTGAACCCCCTTTATTTCTTTCTCTTGACTGATTGCTCTGATTGGGACTTCCAGGACTATGTTGAGTAGGAGTGGTGGGAGTGGGCATTCTTGTTGTTCTATTTCTGAAGGAAATGCTTCCAGTTTTTGCCCATTTAGTATGATGTTGGCTGTGGGTTTGTCATAATGGCTCTTATTATTCTGAGGTATGTTCCTTCAATGCCTTGTCTATTGAGGGTTTTTATTGTGAGGGGATGTTGGATTTTATTAAAGGCTTTTTCTGCATCTGTTGAGATGACCATATGGTTTTGGTTTTGGATTCTGTTATGTGGTGAATCACACTTACTGATTCACATATTTTGAACCAACCTTTGATCCCCAGAAATAAAGCCTACTTGATCATAGTGGATTATCTTTTTGATGTGCATTAGTATCATTTGACGTAATTGATATCTGTCTCCCTTCTTCTTCAGATATGCTATTTTTTCTGCCTCAGTGGCTGCTAATTCACTGTCTTTTTTATTGGTTCCTTCTCTTTTCCCTGACTCTAAAAATTGCAGTGCCCAGGGCTTAGTCATTGGACCTCTTCTATTCTATAATTATAGTCACTTTCTTGGTTATTCCTTCTAATTTCAAAGCTTTAAATATGATTTCTTAATCTGTGTTTCCAGCCAAGGCTTTGTCCCAGAACTCTAGACACATATTTAGTTGCCTACTTGACTTCCACTTGGATGTCTTTCTTAGTCCATTTGGGTTTTCTATAGCAAAATATGTCAGATTAAATAATTTATAAACCACAGAAATGCATTTGTTTCTCACAGTTTGGGAGGCTGGAAAGTCCAAGATCAAGTCACCAGCAGATTTAGTGTCTGGTGAGGGCCTATTCCTCACAGATAGCATCTTGTTCTCACGTGGCAAAAGGGGTACACAAGCTCCCTCAAGCTTCTTTTATGAAAGAGCACTAATCTCAATTCATGAGGTGGAGCTCTCATGACCTAATCACTTCCCAAAGCCCCATCTCTTAATATTGCATCGAAGATTAAGCATCACCACATGACTTTTTGGGAGATACATGAATATTCAGACCATAAGCAATGTCTGGGACATCTCAAACTTACTATGACCAAAACCAAAGTTGTAATTTCCTTTACCAAACCTGTTTCTCCCACAGTCTCCCTATATCAGTAAATGGCAACTCTGCCCTTCTAGTTGCTTAGGTGAAGAGTCTTGGAGTCATCCTTGACACCTCTCTTCAGGCCTATATTTACATAAACAAATCCTATAGCTCTACAATCAACATGGGTCCACAATTTAACATTTTCTCACCATCTCACAATTGCTGTGGTCTGGTCCAAGCCTCGACCCTCCTGCCTGGATTGTTGTAACAGCATTGAAAATATTTTATTCTTCTACCTCTGCCCTACTGCAGCATAGAAAGTCAAATTTTGAAGCCATTAGGTCAAAATCCTACAATAGCTTCATACATCAGTCAGTAACTAAATTCTTTTTTTTTTTTTTTTTTGAGACATAGTTTCCCTCTTGTTACCCAGGCTGGAGTGCAATGGCGCGATCTCGGCTCACCACAACCTCCACCTCCTGGATTCAAGCAATTCTCCTGCCTCAGCCTCCTGAGTAGCTGGGGTTACAGGCACGTGCCACCATGCCCAGCTAATTTTTTGTATTCTTAGTAGAGACAGGGTTTCACCATGTTGACCCGGATGGTCTCGATCTCTTGACCTCGTGATCCACCCGCCTCGGCCTCCCAAAGTGCTGGGATTACAGACTTGAGCCACCGCACCTGGCCTAACTAAATTCTTTTAATGGTTTGTAGGCTTTCTGTGATTTGCAGGTTTCCTAACCTCACCCAACAATCCCTCTGACCACTTTCCCATAAAATGTCTCTTAATTCACTCGCTCTTGGTCTCCTTGTTGTTTTTATGTGTATCAGTCGTGTCCCCACCTTAAGGTCTTTGCATATGCTCTCCTCAGTCCAGAACACTCTTCCCCAGATAATTGCATGTCTAGCGTCCTCTCTTATTTAGGACTGTGCTCAAAAATGCTTAGAGAAGCCACTCAAAATGGTTAGAGAAGCCACTGAATATAAATAACAAGCTATCACTTCTGCATTTCTGATCCCCTTTCTCTTGATTTCTTGTGAGCCTTAAAAATTATAACCACCTGACTATTATATGGTTAATTGTTATTGTTGATCTCTCCATATTAACTCTAACAAAGACTTTGTTTATTTTATTCACTATAATATCCCCAGCATCTCAAACAGCACCTGGCACTATTAAATACATGAATGGATAAAGTTAAATCAGACTGTTACTCATCATAAGACTACTTGTAATTAAGAATTACCTCTTATTGCAGAAATAAAAACATCTCTTCTATCATAGGACTTCAGGACCTAAGTATGGTAAGGGTGAATGTATCTATGGAATTATTCTTCATGGGGTCCCTGAGCCTACCTTCCTTCATATTGATTTATCCTGAAAACTGTTTCCTTAAAGATTCACTTATAAATTAAAATTAATTATAGAAAGATGACCATATTTCTTTGGTTTGGTCAGGGCTCTTTCAGGCAATAAAATGAGTTGATCATTGTGGCTGTGTTACTCTCTGTTGACTTGGCTAGAGTCCTCATGACATCTATATGTTTTGAGAAATCTTTTTTTTTTTTTTTTCATATTCCTTGAGGAAAAACATGAAGACCTGAGAGTACAGTGGCCACAGCTATTCTCTGGGAACCAACTTAAGGGCTGTCTTCCTTTAAAAAGCACACCACACATACCCAGTCCTATAAATGAATACAATAGCCGTGAATGTGACTGCCATGGAGACCCGGCTGCACCACAGAACTCACATCTGATGAACAGACAGTTAAATGAAGGAATTTGCTGAAGAGACTGAATGTTTGCCTTGCTTACAGACTGTTTTATTAACCTTTGCCCTTCAGCAACTGTTTATCTCTCTGCTTACCCCACAGTACAGTTGGTCCTCCACATCCATGAGTTCTGCACTGGCAGATTCAACCAACTGCAAATTGAAAATATTTGAAGAAAAAGGATGGTTGCATTTGTACTGAACATCTACAGACGTTTTATCTTGTCATGATTCCCTAAACAACACAGCGTAACAACAATTTACGTAGCATTTCCCTTGTGTTAGGTACTATAAGTAATCTAGAGATGGACCAGGAACAGTGACTTGCACATGTAATCCTAGCATTTTGGGAGGCTCAGGTAGGAGGATCACTTGAGCCCAGGAGTTCGAGACCAGCCTGAGTAACGTAGCGAGACCTTGTCTCTACAAATAATTTAAAAATCAGCTGGGTGTGGTGGCACATGCCTGTGGTCCCAGCTACTAGAGGTGCTGAAGTGGGAGGATCACTTAAGCCCCAGAGACTGGAGCTGCAATGAGCTATAATCATGTGACTGCACTGCAGCCTGGGCAACAGAACGAGTCTGTCCCAAAAAAAAAAAAAAAAAGTAATATGGAGATGATTTAAAGTATATGGGAAGATATGTACAGGTTATATGTGAATGCTCTGTCATGTTGTATAAGGGACTGGAGCATCCGTGGGTTTTGGTATTTGTGAGGGCATCCTGGAAACAATCCCCCATGGACACTGAGGGACAACTGAATTGTGCAGGTTCAAGCTTCCATTACTGAGGGCCTGACTTGTATTACCCTTCTCCTTTTTGATATTCTTGCAAGTGGGCTTGATTTGGGTAAATGGAAAGGCAAATTTTCATGATTTCCAGTTTCCAAGGAAAGGAGGACTCTGTTGACACTTCACTCTGTGACACATCCCCTCTGCTACCCCAGAAGTCACCTACCAATGGCTCCCACACACCCTGATTGGCTCCTGTGGGAGGAGCCAATCTGCCTGAGGGCACTGTCTGGCCACAGGCCTAAATTTGGCCATGCTCCCGTTTGCTCTTAGGAGTGAGGCAGGCCCAAAGTACCAGGGAGCCCATGCTGCAGGAGAGCCCTCAACCAGCAGAGACGGGAGTTGAACAAGTAATTCAGCTTTTTGTTCTCTCACAGGGACAGCCCTGGGGTGTTTTTCATCCATTTTCTTTTTTTTTTTTTTTTTTTCTTTTTTGAGATGGGGTGTCACTCTGCAGCCCAGGCTGGAGCACAATGATAAGATCTCGGCTAACTGCAACCTCCACCGAGTTTCACCATGTTGATCAGGCTGGTCTCAAACTCCTGATCTCATCATCCGCCTGCCTCAGCCTCCCAAAGTGCTGGGATTACAGGCATGAGCCACCTCACCCGGCCCATTCATTTTCTTAGAATGTACCCAGAAATATTAACCCCCTGTCACCCATGATGGTAACCCATTCATTAACTCCCAATGTATTGGCTTTACTCTCTTTCACGTCTTATTTTCCAACTCTTTCAATGTCCTTCCTGGAATTACTTCCCAAAGAAACTACTTGTACTGAAATTCTTGTCTCAGATTTTGATTATAGGAAACCCAAACTGAGGTAGGGCATGTGTTCTTACTTAGAGTGGCCTGGTCCTACAGTTGCTCTTGGGGAGGACAAGCACTTAGAGCTACAGAATATCCGAACTAGCAGCTGCTGTTGCCACCTAGAAACTGTCACTGAGCTGCATAAAGTGAAATAGTAGAACTGAGTCTGACCATGGATTTCACCACTTGGATATTAAATAAAATTACTTGTGGCTTAATAAGTACCAAAGACATGATACTCATTTCTTCACATGCTTTATTGACTTAAATAGATATGTAAGTTATCAGTGTAACAGTTATGATGCATGTTATTATTGGATGATGATAAGATTTATTGATTGTCTGTTGTATAGCACTTTGAAGAGATAATGGCCATTTCTGAATTTAATTTATGCTCAATATCATTAACCATCAGGGAAATGCAAATCCAAACCACAATAACTTGTCACTTCACATCCGCTAGAATGACTGGAATGAAAAAGGCAGACAATAACAATGTTGGTGATCATGTGGAGAAATTGGAAACTTCATTCACCACTGATAGGAATGTAAAATGGCCCAGCCTTTTTGGAAAACAGTTTGGCAGTTCCTCAAAACGTTAAACATGAAGTTAGTGTATGACCCTGAAATTCTATTCCTGGATTTACATCCAAAAGAAATGAGAACATATGTCCACATAAAAATTTCTACATGAATATTCATAACAACACTATTCATAATGAATGGCTTAAAGTAGAAACAGTCCAAATATCTATCAACCAGTGAATAGATAAATAAAATGTGGCAAACTCATATGGTGGAATACTATCTGGCAATGAAAAGAATAAAACACTGATACAGGCAATGACATTAATAAACCTTGAAAAAACCTTATTCTGAAGGATCCAGACACAAAAGTCTATATATTATTCTATTTTTATGAACTGTCCAGTATAGAAAAATCCATAGAGATGGAAAGTAGATTAGTGGCAGCCAGAGCTGTGGGTGGGGAAAATAAGGTGTGACTGCTAAAGGATATGTAGTTTATTTTCGAGATGATAAAAATGTTTTAAAATTGGTTTTGGTGATGATTGCACAACTGTGAATACATGAAAAGCCATTGAATTTACACTTTTTTTAAAAACTATACTTTAAGTTCTGGGGTACATGTGCAGAATGTGCAGGTTTTTTACATAGGTATACACATACCATGATGATTTGTATCCATCACCCTGTCATCTACATTAGGTATTGCTCCTAATGCTATCCCTCTGCTAGCTCCCAACCCCCTACTATCCCTCCTCTAGCCCCCAACCCACAACAGGCCCTGGTGTGTGATGCTCCCCTCCCTATGCCCATGTGGTTCTCATTGTTCAACACCCACTTATGAGTGAGAACATACAGTGTTGGATTTTCTGTTCTTGTGTCAGTTTGCTGAAAATGATGGTTTCCAGCTACATCCATGTCCCTGCAAAGGACATTTTCTCATTTTTTATGGCTGCATAGTATACCACAGTGTATATGTACCACATTTTCTTTATCCAGTCTGTCATTGACGAGCATTTGGGTTGGTTCCAAGTCTTTGCTATTGTGAACATTGCTGCAATAAACATAGGTGTGCATGTGTCTTTATAATAGAATGATTTATAATCCTTTGGGTATATACCCAGTAGTGGGATTGCTGGGTCAAATGGTATTTCTATTTCTAGATCCTTGAGTAATTGCCACACTGTCTTCCACAATGGTTGAACTAATTTACACTCCCACCAACAGTGTAAAAGCATTCTTATTTCTCCACATCCTCTCCAGCATCTGTTGTCTCCTGATATTTTAATGATTGCCATTCTAACTGGCATGAGATGGTATCTCTTTGTGGTTTTGATTTGCATTTCTCTAGTGACCAGTGATGATGAACTTTTTCTCATATGTTTGTTGGCTACATAAAAGTCTTGTTTTGAGAAGTTTCTATTCATATCCTTCGCCCACTTTTTGATGGGGTTGTTTGTTATTTTCTCATAAACTTGTTTAAGTTATTTGTAGATTCTGGTTATTAGCCCTTTGTCAGATGGGTAGATTGCAAAAATTTTTTCCCATTCTGTAGGTTGCTGGTTCACTGTAATGATAGTTTCTTTTGCTGTGCAGAAGCTCTTTAGTTTAGCTACATCCCATTTAATCTTTTTTGGCTTTTGTTACCATTGCTTTTGGTGTTTTAGTCAAGAAGTCCTTGCCCATGCCTATGTTTTGGTTGGTATTGTCTAAGTTTTCCTCTAGGGATTTTATGGTGTTAGGTCTTATGTTTAAATCTTCAATCCATATGGAGTTAATTTTTGTATAAGATGTAAGGAAGGGATCCAGTTTCAGCTTTCTGCATTTGGCTAGCCAGCTTTCCCAACACCATTTATCAAATAGGTAATCCTTTCCTCATTGCTTGTTTTTGTCAGACTTGTCAAATATCAGATGGTTATAGATGTGTGGCATGATTTCTGAGGCCTCTGTTCTGTTCCATTGCTCTATATCTCTGTTTTGGTTCCAGTATCTGCTGTTTTGACTACTGTAGACTTACAGTATAGTTTAAAGCCAGATAGCATGATGCCTCCAGCTTTTATTTATTTATTTATTTATTATTGCTTAGGACTGTCTTGGCTATGCGGGCTCATTTTTAGTTCTATATGAAGTTTAAGGTGTTTCTTTACAATTCTGTGAAGAAAGTTAATGGTAGCTTGATGGGGATAGCATTGAATCTATAAATTACTTTGGGCAGTATGGCCATTTTCATGATATTGATTTTTCCTAACCACAATCATGGAATGTTTTTCCATCTATTTGTGGAAAAACATTTATTGTTTCCTTGAGCAGTGGTTTGTAGTTCTCCTTGAAGAGGTCCTTCACATCCCTTGTTAGTTGTATTCCCAGGTATTTTATTCTCTTTGTAGCAATTGTGAATGCGAGTTCACTCATGATTTGGTTCTTTGTGTGTCTGTTATTGGCCTATAAGAATGCTTGTGATTTTTGCACATTGATTTTGTATCCTGAGACTTTGCTGAAGTTGCTTGTCAGCTTAAGAAGATTTTAGGCTGAGACTAATCTAATTATACAATTATAATTGTATAATTATAATTATAATTGGGTCTTCTAATTATACAATCATGTCGTCTGCGAATAGAAACAATTTGACTTTCTCTTTTCCTAACTGAATACCTTTTATTACTTTTTCTTGATGAGTTAGTTGTATAATATGTGAATTATATCTCAATAAAGCTGTTTTTTTTAAGTAGAATGATAGAAAAAGTTATACCATTAAAAAACTAATAAAAGGAAGCTAAAGTAGACTTCAGAACAAAAATATTACCAGGAATAAAGTAGGATCTTTTATTATACTAAAGGGATAACTTTGTTATGAAGATATGACAATCCTAAGTGTGTATGTACCCAAAGATAGAACTTCAAAATATATAAAGCAAAAGTTACCAAAGTGAAAAACAAATAGACAAATCCACATAAATGTAGGAGAATTTCAACATTTCTCTCTCAGCAATTGAGGGAGTAAGTACATTAAAAAAAATAACAAGGATATTAAGATCATAAGCAACTTTGTCAACCAACTTGACCTAACTGACCCTTAGTACTCCATATAACAACCAGAGAATACAAATTCTTTTTCAGTGTGCTTGGAACATTCGCTAAAATAAGTATTTCTTGGGCTATAAAACAAATCTCAATAAATTTAAAACATTGTAATACAGAGCATTAGAGAAAATCAATGAGAACAAAGCTAGTTCTCTAAAATACTCGATAAAATTAATAAACCTCTAGCTAGACTGATCAACATTTAAAAAGAGAAATTACAAATTCTCAGCATCAGTGACAAAAGAAGAGAGAGCACTACAGATTTTTCAGATGTTAAAAATTACAAAGGAAAAAATTTTTTAGAAGGAGGTATGGGGTAAATCTTCAGGGTTTTCAGAGAGTCAAAGATTTCTTACATAATTTTTTTAAAAAGCATAAACTTTAAAATAAAAAAGATAAATTAGGCTCTGCCCAAATAAAAAATTCCTGCTCTTTCAATGATATCATTAAGAAAGTGGAAAAGCAAGCCACAGACAAGAAGAAAATATTTATAATAAATGCCAAAAGACATATCCAGAATATATTTTTAAATCTCTCAATTCAATCAGTAGAGTAAAGAATAGTGTTAAAACAAGGAAATATTTGAACAGACATTTCACATACGCAGAAATGATATTAAAATGCTCTATAAGCACATGAAAAATGCTTGACCAATAATAACCAGGAGGCCGGGTGTGGTGGCTCACATCTGTAATTCCAGCACTTTGGGAGTCCAAGGCAGGCAAATCATCTGAGGTCAGGAGTTCAAGACCAGCCTAAATAACATGGTGAAACCTTGTCTCTACTAAAAATACAAAAATTAGCCAGGCATGGTGGCAGGCGCCTGTCATCTCAAGTACTAGGGAGGCTGAGACAGGAGAATTGGTGGAACCCGGGAAGCAGAGGTTGTAGTGAGCCGAGATCACACCAGTGAACTCCAGCCAGAGCAACAGAGCAAGACTCCATCTCAACAAAATAAAAAATAATAAAAATAATAACCAGGGACATTCAAATTAAAACCACAATATAATGCCACTACAAACTCATTAAAATAGCTTAAAATACTGAAAAGTGTTGCTGCAAATGTGGAGCAACTAGAATTTTTATATATTCCTGACCAGAAAATAAAATAATACAACCACTTTAGGAAAGAATTTGATAGTTCTTTGGAAAGTTAAATACACATACCACACAAACCAACAATTCTATTTACTGAAGAGAAATGAAAACATATTTTCATACGAAAATTTGTATACAAGTTTTATGGCAACTTTATTCATGATAGCCAAAATTTGTGGGAAAAATCCTGTTTCCATCAAGATTTTGTATAAACAAATTGTGATATATTGATGCAATGGAATACTACTCAGTAATAAGCAGAAATGAACTACTGATATATACAGCAGCATAGGTGCATCTCAAAAAACATTATCCTGAGTGAAAGAAGCAAGACACAAAAATGTACCTACTGCATGATTCATTTTTTAAACTTGAGATGTGCTTTGGGTCTAAATTTTGCTGATTGCCGACCCATGGTGCAGTTCAGCATGACCATATATATCTTGCAGATTGGAAGCTGGATCCAAGAGTTTGATCACACTCAAATCTGATGTCTTTGGAATCAAATATTAGCATTTTTTTTTCACCAATGGGCATGTAATGGCTAGTTATTGCTCTTGGATGATGTTAACAAAGTGATGATTTTCCAATCTGTCATTTCGTGGGCTGAAATAATTCTATCAAAAGATGCTTCTTGTCATCTACTATTTGATTTTCCAGTGGTACAGTTCTTAAAGCAATGCAAGGATAAGCATTTGATGATTCTTTCTTTTTACTTAATCTGTTTTCATAATAATGGTTTAGTTGTTTATCATACAATTAGGAGTGTTTTTTGTGTTTGCTTTTTTTTCTTTCTTTTTTTTGAAAGACAAGTTATCTGTTGCCCAGGCTGGAGTGCAGTGGCACAATTATAGGTCACTGCATCTCCAACTCCTGGGCCCAAGGGATCCTTTGGCCTCAGCCTCCCAAGGAGTGGGTACTACAGGTGCACACCACCATGCCTGGCTGACTTTTTAAAAAAAATTTGTAGAGATGGTGGGGGTGGGGAGTCTCAATTTGTTGCCCAGGCTGGTCTCAAACTCCTGGCTTCAAGTGATCCTCTGGCCTCAAATTCCCAAAGCACTGGGATTACAGGTGTGAGCCACCATACCTGGCCCCAATTAGTTTTTTTTAAATCTGTAGAAATGCATGGACTCAAAGATATTTGATGGGCTCCAATTTATTGCAATTCTTATATTTGTTGAAGCTCAAATTTTCCTATCTTTGGCAATAAGAAATGGGAATAGAATAGAATAGGTGAGCTTCATTAAGTTAGCTTCTGAGCCTTTACACAGGACTCTAATGGTCTTTAATAGTTTCCTTGATATCTGGTATGTCAAAATGTTTCAGATTCATCTTGTTCATTTCTTCAAGAAATGTTGATTTTTTTTGAATATGCAATGCCATTTCAAGATCACAATCTGAGTACGGCATGCTTAGTGCTACTGACAGAAGATATATCAAGAATATATATTTTAAAACTCTCAATTCAATCAATAGCAAAATATTTGGACAGATATTTTAATGAATAGTTCATGCCTTCTGGGCCTTTCCAGTGGATGGATGGATAGATACAGTTGGATAGAATATGATGTGAGTATATGCTACTTATTCCGGTATCTTTATTAAATTCAGAAATACCAGATTTTCATTTAACCTTTTCTATGCGACATCTCTATTTCCTTTCTTTCACACAAAGAATCCCAATTCTCAAGGATACAGGGCAAAATATAATTAGAATACTCTATAATTATTCATTTATATTCTCTCATATGACACACATAATAGAGAAAAGCAATGTTAATACAACCCCCACTAATTATAAGGACTGAAAAACAGTTTAAAACATTTTTGTATCTGTAATTCCTATTTTTTTACTTTTGTGCATATACATGTAATCGTTTCATATACAGTCAGGGCACCTATCCTGAAGCCAGTATATGGGTCTTAATATAAAAAGCACTGCTCTTCAATTTAGTTATCTTACAATCTATCCTCACCAAAACTAATATCTGGCTAGGATACACTTTCCTGGTCTAGTCCCATAAGGAAAAGCCTCTCTCATGCATCTTTTGTTAGATAGATCATCTGGGGCAAGTGTCCGCAATACTACCTTTGTCATATGTCAACTTTCCACGTATGTAAACATCTGTTTCTGAGCTCTATTTGTCTATCCCTGGGTCAACACCACATAGTTTCAATAATCATAGCTCTATAATAAGTATTATAGCTAGTAGAGCAAATGTCCCTGTCTGGTAGAAATAAACACAAATTCTTTCTGAAGGAGCAAACTTTACAACCAAGCCTCAGGGAAATCCCATAAAGTTCCGTGTTACATATACTTACTGCACACATAGGAAACACACAACCATGAATGGGATTTAGCAAAAATAGAAAACTTCAGAATCAGACCTGCAAAGACTCACATTATTCAAATTATTAGATACCAAATATAAAACATAAATATGTATAAGTTCATTAAAATAACACATATTAAATAAATTTGAAAATGAGTTCTGAAAAGAATCTCCAGAAATGAACATTATAAGTGAAAGCAGAATCTGGATGGATGGATTTAATACTATATTAAATGCAGTTAAGGCCAGGCATGGTGTCTCATGCCTGTAATCCCAGCACTTTAGGAGGCTGAGGTGGGCAGATCATCTGAGGTCAGCAGTTGAAGAAACAATTAGTGAGTTGGAAGACAAAGCTGAAGAAGTTACACATAATGTGGACAAAGACAAAGAAAAGGGACATTTGAAAAAAAAAGATTAAGAAATTTGAAAGACAGAATGAGTAGATCCAATACACATACAATCTTAGTTCCAAGAAGAAATAATAAGGATGAGGGTGATGCAATATTGAAAGACCTAATGACTGAATGTTTTCCAGAAGGGGTTAAGAACACCAAATCACAAATTAACCCTTACCCATTTGCCCCAAGAATACTTGATGGCAGCGCTTGCAGCTGTTACCCCAAGGTAACTTTGCCACAAAATATTTTGCCTTTATTATTATTATTGCCTCTTTCTATGTCAACATTGGAAACCAAAGACATTAATCCATTTATAGCATTCTGCTTTTAATCATGGTATTTCTGTTACAGTAGGTAGCTAGCCAGGCATGAGTGAGTCAGGAGAGGGCTTCCCCCACCACCACCCACCAGCAATGTCAGGTGACCGTCAAGTGGTGGTTCGGCAGTTGTCACACTGCCTCTCTAAAAATGATAATTGTCAGCCAGTGCCAGGGAGAGGCAATTTACTGATGGTCTGCAGTTGTCACACTAAAGTGATCATCAATCACAGGCATCAGGGAGAGACAATTTCTCAAACAGAAAAACACACTTGAAATTGGTAATCAGCTTCTAATAAAATCTCAGAAATTGGGCAAGTGAGTCAAGCATGCACATAAGAGATACAATGGCAAGGTATGACCTTCTGGGACCATTCCACTAGAAAAGAGAAGAAAGCCTCAGGTGGGCATGCATACAACTTCCTAAACACACTGTGCATGCCCACCTTCCAAGCATAAGGAGGGCACTGTGCATACAGGCATCTCACCCTAAGGGAAGAATCATGGGAAAGGGGCGCAAGATGCTGGAAGTGGGCCCACATATAAAGTCTCAGAGCCAAGGTTAAACGAGGCACCTGATCTTCACAGTGCCCACGGTCTCTTCCAAGTATACTTTCCTTTTTTTCCTGCTGTAAAGTTTAAAATAAACTTCCACTCCTGCATTGAAACTTGCCTCCGTATCTTTTTCTGCCTTATGCCACTTAGTCAAATTCTTTCTTCTGAGGATACAAGAATTGAGATTGCTGCCGACCAGTATGGATTCACCACTACTAACATTTCCATTTACAAAATATGGTAATTCTTGATTGCTGAAAATGTCAAATCCTAGAAAATGTAGCACTCCTATGTGTGATGTTAATGTTACTCTCCAACAGTTGTTGACAGAAGATTCATTTGATGAATCTGATTTTTCCAAAATAGACAATTCTGATGATTCAGATGATTCCGATGTTAGTTCTGTTTAGAAATAACCCCAAGAACCATTTTTGCATTTTATTTTCACATTGAAAATCAGTCAGATTTACTTCAGCCTCAAAGAGTGTGTTTATGTAAAATTAAATGAGCTCTGGCAGAGAGCTGTATTTTTTTTTTCTAAAAGGGAAAAGGTTAAAGGAAGTTTCCAAAAGTGCCAAAAAGCATAGGTGAAAAGAAACAAACAACTAAGTGCCAGATTCAGAACCATGAAAACACAGAGAAGACAATAAAAGCAGCCCAACAGAAACAAAACATAAAAGGACCCAGAAATCATCCGTACTGACAGCTGACTTTTCAGCAGCCAGAATAAAGTCAGAAGCTCAGAAAATAACCTATTCAGTACTGAAAGTAACTTTCAACCTAGAACCCTATATTCAGCAATATAATCTTTCAAAAACAAAGGCAAAATAAAGACATCTTCAGACACAAATCCAAGAGGATTTTTTTTTTTTTTTTGAGACAGAGTTTCACTCTTGTTACCCAGGCTAGAGTGCAATGGTGCGATCTCGGCTCACCATAACCTCTGCCTCCTGGGTTCAGGCAATTCTCCTGCCTCAGCCTCATGAGTAGCTGGGGTTATAGGCACGCATCACCATGCCCAGTCAATTTTTTGTATTTTTAGTAGAGACGGGGTTTCACCATGTTGACCAGGATGGTCTCGATCTCTTGACCTCGTGATCCATCCACCTTGGCCTCCCAAAGCGCTGGGATTACAGGTGTGAGCCACCATGCCCGGCCAAGATTTACTATTAGTTGTACATTCACAAAAGGAACTTCTAATGAGGGTGCTTGATGTCAGAAGGAAGGTTTGCAATACATTAAAATAGAACACATAAATGTTGACTGTTTCAATGGTAAAATTAGTACCTAATTTGTAAGGCTAAATATCAAGAGAGGATAACATATAACTTTGGGTAGGTGGTGACTGGCATTACAGCACTTTAAGATTCTTGTATGATTTAGAGGAGAGTAAAGATATTAATATTAAAATGTTAATTATGCATGTTAAAATTTCTAGGGTAATCATGAAAGGAATAGACATAGCTATAAATGTTAGTTCTTACCATTCTTACTGTTATTATGATGATTATTATTATATTCCAGGGATCTCATAGAAAGAAAGAACACACACACACAGGAAGGATTCTGTAGTCAAAACAGTTTGAATTAAACATTTCCTGCTTGATTTTTTTGCATTTTTCTCATCTAATGTGTATTATAAATCCTTAAGTGAAGACTGTAGAGGGTTTGCAGCACTTCCTATGTTTATTTGACATCAACTCCTAATCTTATGAAATATCTATTGACATCTTGAGGTACTTGAGAGTTTGGGGGACACCTTTTAAGTTGAATCTGAATTCAAGAGAGCTTGTTTGTCTGTTTAAAGGAATAATAGAATTATGTGGGCTTAAAGAGAATAATAAAATCAATCTTAGAAAGACCTCAGGTTTGGGAAAACAAGATATTAAGAAAGAGTTGAAAATACTACTAACCGATGATACCAGAAAGGGTGGGACATATTGCAATCTGTTAAATAGAAATTAAAAAGTAAAAGTACCACCTAGCAAATAGGTTGGAAAGCTTCTGCTCCCACGCTGTTGGGACATCTGGGAATACTACCAAGCAATTCTGGGGAACAGACTTGGCATTAATTGTGGCCTTGTATTTTTTATGAAAGAAAAAAGATTATTTTATAAACCATAACACTCTACCTCGATGCCAAATTGCCAGTTAAAATTCTATTTGCAAACAGGTGTAGACTTTCAATACAGCTTCACCCAACATGATAGGATGCTGCCTCTTCATAATTGAATATGATGCAAACTTTTTCAGCTCCATGTTCAGTGTTTCAAAATGTTCCCTAAATGACAGGTTCACAATATCTTTAATTATAACGAACTCCTATGCATTCACTCTAAATGTAGTGTTTTGGTTGAGTACAGAGAAAATAAATAATAATCTATAGAAAGGAGTTTTTGCTCTTATCCATCCAATTAATTATTAGATTGGTGCAAGAGTAACTGTGGTTCTTGCAATTACTTTTCATGGTAAAACCACAATTATTTTTGCACCAATGTAATATTTCGCTGCAATTTAACATTTTAAATGTGTCTAAGCAGAGAGAAGGGTAAATGGTATTTGGTAGTATTTCTAATTTTATCCTATTTATAATATAGGATTCTATCTTTTCTTTCAGTCCATATTATTTCTATTGCAATTGATGTAATTTAATCACACTGATGCTTTATGCTGTGCATATACCAGGCCTGTTTTCTCAAAGAAATCTACAGACATTAATCACAGTTTTCATGGTGGAAGACCAAAAGGGTCAGCCAGATCTAAGCTCTGGCATGAAACAATTTTGATAGGTGGAAAGAAAAGAAGCCTTTCCCCCTCTCCAATGTTACTGGAATGCCCTCGGCACAATTTTCTCTTGCTCTCCAATCCTAGTAAGTTCAAAGCCTACCTCTTTCATGAAGCTTCCCTTTATAACACTGGTCCACCTTAATCTTTTTTCCTTTTCTAAATTCCACAGCCCATATCTCTAGTTCTCAAGGTACCACTCAAATCCTAAGGCCTGGCATTGCCCCCAATTATTAGCTGGATTTTTTCCTCTGAACAATGAGGTATTGTATTTCTGATTCCTGCTTAATTCAATGATGGATTTACGGAGGGCTGTCCATGAATGCTGTTGATAAAGTGACTAGTGCAAGAATCAGAGAGTTCAATTGCTTAGGAACCAGTTATGCTGGCAGTAGGGAGGTGTGGGGTTATGGTAGGGATATGTCATCATTCTTGTCATCTATTTTCAAATACCTTAAGGAAACACACTGAGTACTCCTGAAAGCATCTAATCTCTCAGAATCCTTGTTTATTGTGCTTTTTATTGGATTAGACCAAAGGCAAAATAAGGACGTTTCCCTGGGATCTAAGGCTCTTTATGTGACAAAGAACTGCCCTGAAGGGATGGTGAGGAGAGAAAGTGGTGCTGGGGACACATCTATATTTTTTCACGTCTCCCGCCCTCCGGGACTCCCAACCACCACATTGTTGTTTGAGTGCTACATTCTTCTTTGATTTCTGCTCACTGTCCCCTAGACTTGCATCTTAAAGGACTGCTTTGAAGATAAGGATTTGGAAACGTGTGTTTAGCAACTTATAAATGCCTCCTCCAAGGTTTTTCAAAGTCGACAGGAGGCATTTTGATTATGGCTATTTGTTCTCAACACATTGCGAGATTGCAGATTAGACATCAGATCCTGCCTCTTCTTGCCAATCAGGACAAAGCCATGCAGCAAGGCTCCCCGTGGAGCGCCCGTTGGAGCTCTCCACAGAGCGGAGCGGGCCTGGCTACTAACAGCCTGAATCACGGGGAAAGGATGGGGAACACAGCCCTGAGCTCTACAGCCTCTGGAGTGAGCTGCCTCCTCTGCAGAGAACGGATGCAGCCTGGGCTGTGCGGAGGCGCCGAAGTGCAGACTCCCAGAACGCGATGCTGACTAAAGCAGAGGGCCGTTTCAGCGCGAACAGCTGGCTGATTTATTTCAGAGGCACCGTTTCCAGGGGAATGGGAAATTGTTTAGTCTGAGATCTTTGGCTGGTTTCCTTTTACATCGTTTATGTGTCTTTCAATTATTTGCACATTTGGGGAGTTCTAGGGCCCTCCTAGACCATACAGGTGTGTACTTTTAATAAAATGCAATTTATGAATATCTGCATTTACAAAGTTGGTAAGTTATGAGGATGGATTATTTTTACCACAGTAGAATTTTGGGATGAAATTTAGGATCCGTTTTATTAGTCAATTATGTTCCTGGTGTATATAGCATTGTGTTTATGGATTTCTTTTTTCTGACTTCAGAAGTAATCCCTGCTTCAAGCTGCATACACCATGGAGGTTAAAGCCACATGTGTTGACCTCAGACAAAACCTAGGTTTGAGACCAGGTTCTGCCACTTAGCTGTTAATGTGTTTGAATAGTTGCTTACCTTTTCAAAAATACAAGTTTAAATTTTTGCAAGGATTAAATAACATACCTCAGGCACTTGGCACATAGTCAAAGCTCAACTCATTAGTAACCAATTCTTATTCTTCTTGTTGTTAGAGTATTTATATGTAAAGGTCGGTTTACCCACATCTGATGTCAATGCAGCTTTCCTTGTTCGTTTGTTTACATATGAGATCTACCTTTAATGCTGTGACCTCCTCTAATCATTCTACCCCTTGTCTCTCCTGCTCATGGGTTTTGGTTCTGTGGTTCAGGGGCTGTGTCAGGGAACAAACTAAGAGTCCTTCTCTGGGCCACTCATAACAGAATGGGGTCAAAAAAGGGATATTCTGCCAGGCATGGTGGCTCCCGCCTATAATCTCAGCACGTTGGTAGGCTAAGACAGGAGGATTGCTTGGGCCTACGAGTTCAAGAGCAGCTTTCTCTGGGCCACTCATCACAGAATAGGGTAGAAAAGGGGATACTCTGCTAGGCATGGTGGCTCACACCTATAATCTCACACTTTGGGAGGCCAAGGCGGGAGGATTGCTTGAGCCTAGGAATTCGAGACCAGCCTGGGCAACATAGTGAGACTTCATCGCTACAAAAAATAAAAATATTAGCTAGGCATGTCGGCATACGTCTGTAGTTCCAGCTATTTGGGAGGCTGAGGTGGGAGGATCCCTTGAGCCAGGGAGATAGAGGCTACAATGAGCTATGATCATGCCACTGTACTCCAGCTTGGGCAACAGAGCAAGACCTTGTCTCAAAAAAGAAAAGAAAAGGAATGAAAAGAAAAAGAAAAAGGGCTACTCCCAGATCACACTGGCTCTAGGTAAAGATTCTGAAATGGAGTTTCTCTCTAAAATAGTGTTTCTCAAATTGAAGCTCATGGACCACTCTATCACTTTGTTAAAATGCAGATTCCAAGGTCCTGCCCAGGGCTTGCGAAACAGAATCTCTCTTTGGTGGGGAGATAGGAATATACATTGTACTAAGCAGCCAGTTCATTCTAATTTCCAGTGCAGTTTCCAAGCTTGCCCAACTATGGAGTGTCCTAAAGGCTGCTTTAGGACAGAAGTTCCTAGACCCACCCCAGAATATCCAGTGGTGGGGCCCGAGGATGTGTACTTGCATGCCTCTAAGAAGCAAGTCAGGGAAACGCTACTGTAGAGTGGCCGGTGATGTGCTCAGTGTTGTTGTTGGTCACAGTAACGGGGTAGGGGTAGGGGTAGGGGTTGGCGAGGAGCTTGGAGGTGACCATGATCCAGAGAGTGACCTGGGTCAAGAGTTGAGCCTCCCTTATGAGGGCTCATCTTTGGCTTTCTAATGTCTCCTTCAGGTAAGATGGTCTGTGTCTCACCATTCCCACAGCATTTGAGATAGGAATGCCAATCCGAAGAGAGGAGGCAAGCCCAAGAGTGAAGAGCGAAGCTCATGGGTAGAGACCACAATCCCGGATGAGCTGTCATGGGACCCTGGATAAATGGAAAGAATAACTGCTTATATAACAGTCAGCCCTCTGTCATATCCTGGTTGCAATTCCTGCCTATGGCTTTTTCTTAAATTGCCTCCTTTCCTTAAGGCAGTCTGGGTAGGTTTGTAACCGAAATGGCCTTATCTAAAACTATGTCCTGCCACCAGGAACTGGCCTTTGGTGACCTGTGGCTGAGCTGCACCTCACATCCTGCCCCTCTTCTGCGCCTCTGCAGCGAGGTTCCTTCTCTCAGAGCTCGTGCTGCATCCCAGCTTCTACTTAGCAGCAACTTCCAGTGATGACAAGCCATCCTGGCTTATGCCCAGGTTTTGATCTGTGGCAAGCAGAACAGTAATGCTTCAACCTCATATTTCATTGACAGACGTGGGTACCAGCTTGACAAACCTGTTTTAGAGATGCTGTCTTGGGACATTCATCCCCTTCCAGTGATGGTCTTCCTTCCAGCAAAGCTGGACAATACTCTTATGCTGCCCACCCAGAGATGGGAAAACAGCCCACAACCAGGGAGCAAAGTGTTCCTCTCTGTCTCTGCGTGGTGCCTGCCCCTGCCATTTGCCCCCAAATGCTCGTGGACCTGGCCCACCCCTCAAGACAGCACTGCTTTTTTCTTTTCTTTCTTGTAGGCATTAGCTGTGATCCCAAAGGGTGCTAGAAGAGTGTGTTTTATCACATTTCAGCCAGCAAACATTTAATGATGCCAGCCTCTTCCAGGTGAGATATTACACTAGGCTCAGAAGGGCATTCAAAGATAAATAAAATAAAGTCCAAGTAAGAAAGTAATTCAAATGAAGAGTGCTGTGGCATTCCAGTGGGTGGCATATTTAAGGACCAGCCATGCTATGAAAAATGAGTTAGGATATTAAGCAGAAAAAAATGTAGGAATTTTTGGCTGCAATATATGTGTTTCTATATTTGTATCTGCAGAATACCAAAATCTTATTAGGAAAATGCACCAATCATGTGCATTGTATCAAGTACTGTGTTGCCAGCTTACCTAAACCAACGTGGTCATTTATAGCTGTTGGTTTCTTTAAGTGAATAATGGTGATTTCTAGTGACTAAAGGAAGGGGAAGTTTTTAGGTCTCCATACTGACAAACTCACTACCACGAAGTAAACTACAAGGAACGCAAATCTCAGATTAAATCCTGCAATAAACACACACACAGGCACACATTTATCAGCACACAAACACAAAAAGAGTCATTCAGTATGCACTTATTGGCTCCCTCCCTTGGACCCTCTGCCAGATACCCTTCATACCATTTCACTTTGGCAGATATAGCATTATTCTCTAGGGAGGATCAGGTAGCCATCAGATCAGAATCAGACAATAAAACCTCTGATAAGAGATGGGACAGAGGACCAAATGGAACTTCTAGGCTAAGCTGAGTATATATGGGGAAACTCGAAAAGCTAAATTTCCTGTTTTGGAGTTTTTAAATAGGGCTCTACCCTAGAGGGTAGTGAGTGTAGATTGCCCTTCTGCCCTAAATGCAGGAAAGGACAGAGATAAAGTATTAGAAAATGCTGGAGAAAGAAGTATAGGTTTTTCTCCAGAATGGGAGAACATTTTTGCAATCTACACATCTGACAAAGGTATAATATTCAGAATCTACAAGGACCTTATACAAACTTAAGAAAAAAATCCGTCAAAAAGTTGGCAAAGGATATGAGCAGACACTTCTCAAAAGAAGACATTTATGCAGCAGCTTAACGTCACTGATCATTAGAGAAATGAAAATAAATACCACAATGAGATACTGTCTCATGCCAGTCAGAATAGTGATTATTAAAAAGTCAAAAAACAATAGATGCTGGAGAGGATGTGGAGAAATAGAAATGTTTTTACACTGTTGTGGGAATGTAAATTAGTTCAGCCATTGTGGAAGACAGTATGGCAATTCCTCACGGATCCTGAACTAGAAATACCATTTGACCCAACAATCTCATTACTGGGTATATACCCAAAGGAATATAAATCATTTTGCTATAAAGACACATGCACACATATGTTTATTGCAGCACTATTTACAATAGCAAAGTCATGGAACCAACCAAATGCCCATCAAATGATAGACTGGATAAAAAAATGTGGTACATATACATCATGGAATACTATGCAGCCATAAAAAGGAATGAGAAAATGTCCTTTGTAGGGACATGGATGAAGCCAAAAGCTACCATCCTCAGCAAACTAACACAGGAACAGAAAACCAAATACTGTATGTTCTCACTCATAAATGGGAGTTGAACAATGAGGACACATGGGCACAGGGAGAGAGAACAACACACACCAGGGCCTGTTGAGGTGTGGGGGTTGAAGTGAGGGAATTTAGAGGGTGGGCCAATAGGGCAGCAAACTACCATGAAACACGTATAGCTATGTAACACACGTTCTGCACATGTATCCCAGAACTTAAAGGAAGGGAGCTTAGTAAAATGTGAGGTTGAACTGCTAAACTGGGCTCAGATCATAAATCTTAAAGGCAGTGGAAAGTCACAGGAGGATTTTTGAGTAGGGGAATATCAGTATCAAATATTTACTGTGCAGAGGTCAATCTGCCATTGTGAGCACTAACTTAAAGGTAGTTTTATAGCAGGCAGGGAGGCCAGTTAAAATGAGCTTTCAGGAACCAAGAAAGAGCTTATAAGGCTCTGATCTGCTATAATGGCAAGTGAGGGTGAAGAGAAAGGGAAACACTGCAGACATAATTCAGAGGTTGACTTGATTTTGCAACAGATTAAATGTGGTGTGAATAGGAGTATTTGAGAATGACCCCCATGTTTTTAGTCAATGATGGCGACATTCCTCAAGACAAAGAATATATGGGAAAAAGCTGATTTTGGGTGTGAGGTGGGAGGATGAGGTAAAAATATTAATGTCTGCAAGACATCCAAATGTATGGGGGTTGGGAGCTCAGGCAAGAAACAGAGGCTGGAGATGGGGGTCGAGGTTCAGTTCTACAGAGAAGGTGGCTCATACCATGGGAGTGAATGAAGATCATAGAGAAAGTGCACAAGGAATGCAGAGAAGAGGAATAAGTCTAGGTTCCTAAAGATCATCATCATTTAACATTCAGTACCTTTTATGTATCCTTTTCTGTTTCCAAGCTGGTCTGCCTCAGAATGGTCATTCTCCGTTTCAGGATTTTAATGCCAACTGCAGAGAATTCTGTCTTTCTTTTTACAATTATTTAAAGCCCTGACTTTGAGAATAGTGTCTTCAACAATTGTGTTCAGCCACTTTGGAGATGTGGTCAGAGCATCGTGTTTCCCTTGTTAAAACACATGTCTGTGCTGTGCCTCCTGTTCACTGGCACATGGCATCTCCCTCTCTAGCCTGCCTTATGGTAGGGGAGGAGGCAGGAATGTTTTATGGCTTCCAAACCTAGAGAAGAGAACGATGTCCAAATTTTGTGCTGCCAAGATCTCCATCTCCTCAGAAGTCCTCAACTCTCGTACTTTCTGTGTTACTTAGTGGGCCATCTCCTGGGCTGCAAAAAGAATTTCTTAAAGTTTTGATGTCACAAAACATAAACTGATGCTATTTTATGCACATATATATAAAATGTTTCTCTGAAAACTATTTTGTTAGGATAACAAAAACCCCTAAAGTAATGTACGATAAAAACAAGTAAAAGTACTTGATCTTGAAAGGAAAGGAAACAAAATTACTTCGGCATTTTTCACGATTATGATGAAATGATTGTTTATTGTAGGACTTGAAAGTATTTTTCCATTTACTCACAGCACACCTGCAGCTTATTCAATGGAACACTGATGTTCTATGGCACACAATATGAGAAACACCATCGTGGGGATTTTATTGTGATGGCCCACAGTTCCGTGCTCACCATGTGGGGTGCCGTTATTTTGAAATCTGAAAGGCAATTAGAGAAAAGAAGAGGGTTAGCGCCAGAAAGCTGGTTAGTTGTGTCCTTTAGTCTCTGCTATCCTTGCTGTTAGTGATGCTGGAGAGAGCAGTGCCCCAGGAGGCCATGGAAAGGCTCTGTAGAGTAGAAGGCTGCTTGATGCTGGGGAGCAGGTGCAGCACTGAGGGGCGTAGGAAGTCATTAGACAAAAGGCCGCCCAAAGAGCAGAGCGCCCAAACCGCTGATGGCAAATGACTTGGTTAACAACAAGCCAGCCCCACCACATCACAGGAGAGGGCTGGAAAAGGCTGGCAAGGATATCCCGGCCTTACCTTACTTCCGGTGTTGCGTTTCTCTCTCTCTCTTCGAATATGTATGCATAATAGATTGTTAGAGGATTTTTTTTTCTAAAAAAAAAAAAAGGTAAAATCAGACTGTCATACAAATAGAAAATGAACCTCTGTCAAATATTGTGTTTCCTTCATTAATAAATTAGCAAACAAGTAAGATGTTACAAGCAGTTTGAAGAGCCTATAGCTCAGGCTGGAGTGCAGTAGCACAATCACAGATTACTGCAGCCTTGAACTCCTGGGCTCAAACAATTCTCTCACCTCCTGAGTGGCTAGGACTATAGGTACATGCCACCACTCTCAGCTAACCTAAAACAATTTTTTTAGAGACAGGGTCTTGCTATGTTGCCTAGGATGGTCTGGAACTGCTGGCCTCAAGTGATCCTCCTGCCTGGGCTTCCCAAAGCACTGGGATTATAGGCATAAGCCACTGAACTCAGCCCTAATTTTTTAATCAGTGTGTATTATACCAATTTTGTAAATAATGAGGAATAGAATAACATTTATAAAATAGTATAGTGCGTAGCACAGAGCAAGCAGTCAATAGTGATAGTATCTTTTTACTATTAAAATTGATCACTTTGATAATGCCGAAACTTCTGTTTATGTAACCGACTGTTGCCATTTTCATTACAAGTATAATCAGCTAAAATTACTCTTGGATATAAAGTTTTAAATTATGAATAGATAAATAAGTGGATGCCAAATATTTAGTCTGGCAAAATGGTGCTGGCTATGTCTATGCTTGTTCCAAAACTAATTATTGAGTAGGTCTATGTTTTCTTTGCTTTTTTCTTTTCTAAATATTAGACATAAGTGCATCCTTGTACCTAGACATGGAAAAGGGTTGTCAGTGCTCCCTAGGAATAAAACATACAACACAGAAACTTTTATCAATAACTACTTATGAAACAGATCACTCAACATCATAAGTCATTGACTGTCCTTTCTATGAATCCACTGATTCACAGATAGGACACTTCAGGAAAACAAATCCACTCATTCCTTTACTTTAGAGATAAGAAACTGTTATTCAGAGAAGTTAAGTACATTGTCCAATGCCACACAGCTATCAGCAGAGCTGGAGCCAGAAGCCAAATCTACTGATTCCTAAGTTAGTTTTCTCTGAATTTCCCTATATCATCTCCTCATCTAGTTGCCCATAGCTGAAAAATAAAAGAGTCGCCTTCTTCTGCACATACTGAATTGAGAAATCAAGCCCCATGGAAATGGCATGCAAGCTTCCTTGCAGTACTCAGGACACACTTGACAGGCCAGGAAAGGAGGTTCCACTTGAGCAGAGCTGAGCAACCACTGTCTAGGGTGGCATCAACGGCCTCCTCGTCTGCTGCAACTCGTGATTTATTAACTGCTACTGCTGCCCATGAAATATTCATCCACTCTTTTCTAGAGTTACTGCTTCACTGCATCAACAAACCATTGCTTTTCCATCTGTTTAGGTGTGCAGCTTGGAGAAGAAAAGCTTCACGCAAAGTGGAAAAGAGGCTTCTTTTCATGTTTAGCCCAGACACAGAACGCCAGTTCACTTCTTGGTTCACTGCCCTTTTCCCAGAGGTAGTCAGGGCTGACGGCCTAGGCTCCCAGACACAGAGAAGCCCTGTCACTCATGTAAGCAAAGGTGAAATAGCTAGAGAGAAGAGCGAAAGACTTCATGTGGTTGGCCAGCTGGTTATAACACTTCCAGCTCTAGCCTGAGCTTATTTTGCTCCGTAAGCAGTAAAGCGGGGCACAAAGAGCCAGGGCCTGCCTGACATGGAGGCTCCTTGTTGCCAAGGCCTAGTGTCAAGCACTGAACTTGAGTTGCTCCAAGCAGCCTCTCCCTGTGGTTAGAAGCACTGCTTATAGAAGCAGAAGGAGTTAACTCTGCCCCAGCTTCCTACTCCCTCTTCTTTTTAGGCTTCATCATAGACTTTTTTTCTGTATACTCCTTCGGCCCTCTTCTCTCTCACTCTATATATTTCCCATAGATGTTCATATCCATAATCATGCTTTCTCCCTCCATCAGTAACCATTTGTAAATCTCTCTCTCTCCAGCTTCAGATCTATCGGTCCAACTATACCATCTGTCTATACCAGGAGAGCCAATTGCCCTTCGACCTCCCTAGCTCCCAAATTGAATTTATGATTACTGCTCTATGAGCCCTTCCCTTCCTCCATTCACATCTATAAATCTTTCAGAAAAGATTTAAGAAAGGAACCTTTCTTATTTTAAATTTGTACGTTGACATTGCAGCTTTGAAACCAGTTTCCTTTAAATGTAGCTAATTAGAAACATATATAAATATTTCAGAAAAGAGGTTCCATCATATTATTGAAACTGGAGATTTAGAAGTCATCCATGATTCTCTCCTCTTTCTATTCATTTATTTATTATTTTTTATTTAGAGACAGGGTCTCACTCTGTCGCCCAGGCTGGAGTGCAGTGGTGCAATCATAGCTCGCTGGAGCTTGAAACTCCTGGGCTCAAGCCAACCTCCCTCCCCAGCTTCCCAAAGTTCTGGGATTCCAGGCATGAGCACTGCTTCCAGCCACTCTCTTCTTTCTTACCTCAGCGTTTCAATTATCCATTTACTAGTTATTATTGAGGAAAACTTAGTGACTAAAAACAACCACCACCATTTATTTTGTTTATGAATGTGTCATTTGGACAACCCTCATTTTTACTCCACATGATGCAGCTGGGATGTCTGGACCAAGGACCCATTTTCAAGACAGCTCACTCACATAGCTGGCGAGATGGTGCTTGTTGTCAGTAGGGATTTCACCCAGTACACTTGGTCAGGGGAATCTCAGCTCCTCTCCACTGGGGCCTTTTCGTGGGGCTCTTTGGGCTTCCTCACAGCATGGTGGCTGGTTTCCAAGAATAAGTGTTTCAAGAGACAGGAAGTAGAATATATATGTCTCTTAAGGCCTGGGTCTGAAAACTGGCACATCATTACTTCGGCTGTATTCTATTGGCCAAGTAGTCACAGAGCCCATCCAGATTCAAAGAGAAATAAAACAAACCCCTGCTCTTGAGGAGAAGTGTCAAAGAATTTAAGGCTATCTTTAATCTTCCACATTCTACATCCAATTAAACTCTTGCAGTCCTCTCTCTGTATCCGTGACTTTTCACGTGCTGTTCCTTTGGTCTAGAATGCCTTTCCCCACCTTGTCTTCTTCTCTGCTCTTTCTCCAAGATTCTGCTTAAGAGTTGATTCACCAAACCTTTCTCAATCATTCCTCCAGAGTCTTAACACTGTATGTTAGCATTTATTATTTTGTGTTGTAATGATTTGTATGCCTTCCCTGTAAGACTGTGAGATAGTCATGGAAGACTATGTCTTACTCATTTTTGTATCCCCAGAACCATGGAGCCGGGCAGAGTAAAGGACCTCAGCAAACATTTACTGAAAGGATAAATGTTTCCTTGTTTCAGTCTCTCAATAGTCCTGTGAGGTGGCAGATACTGAGTGTTATTTCTGTTTTGCTGCACTGACCTCCTTACTGTAGATAAAAAGAAACAGACAGAGCAAAAAGTAATTGTATTACCCAAAGTCACTCAGCCAGCAAGATAATTCAGTATAGTCAATAGGAGTTCAGTTCCCCAAAGTAAGTTGAACATCGTAGATTTAAGGACAAGGTTAGGAAGGCCTAAGAAAGAGCCCAACTATGAATGGACTTAGTTGTTTGGCAGAAAATTCCTTTGAGATTACCCCTCTAGTCTATGTTTACTGGTGTTTAGTGGGGGAGTGCAATTGATATTCTATACACTGCTAGGAAACTAAAAACATCAGAAGAAATCGAAGATAGTCTGATAGAATCTGTTTAAAAAAGAGAGAGAGAGTGGGCATGGTACAGTGCTTTGTGTAAATAGGAAAGGTAGATTTAATGTAGAGTCACAAAATGACAGTGGGAGAGTGAGAGTTCACAGTGATCCTCAAGTGACTCTTCAGGGCAAAGAGAGGCAGCTATTATCAGAATGAGAGGCTGTTTGTAGGGGCCCAAGTGTCTGGGTCAACTGGATAATTCATTGAAGTTAAAACCTTAGCTACAATAAAATATCCCTCAAGGACAGCTGACATCCTATGCTCTGATTTCATGCTTAAGCCCCTCTGTTCACTAATTTGGTTTCTTGAATATTTTTACTACAAAAATATAATAGTGGAAATGGGTATTCCAGTCATTAGAAAGAAACCTTTCATATTGTAAATTCATATATTGACATGCTTTGAATGTTTATTTAGAAAATTAACTAAATTTAAAACAAGATTCTTTTAAATTTAGTTAATTGGAAAAATCCCACATACACAGATGAATAATTTTTTATCTTAGTTTTGATTACTTTAGTTTTTTACAAATTATACCAATAATTCATATTGTGTTAGTTCATTCTCACACTGCCATAAAGAAATACCTAATATTGGGTAATTTATAAAGAAAGGAAGTTTAATTGGCTCATGTTTCTGTAGGCTGTACAGGAAGCATGATTCTGACATCTGCTCAGCTTCTGGGGAGGCCCCAGGAAACTTACAATCATGGCAGAAGGTGAAGGGGGAGCAGGTAATGTCTTACATGGCAGGAGCAGGAGCAGGAGGGAGAGGGAGGTGCTACAGACTTTCAAACAACCAGATCTCATGAGCACTCACTATTGCAAGAACAGCACCAAGGGGATGGTGCTAAATTATTTAAAAAGGATCCACCCCCATGATTCAGTCACCTCCCACCAGGCCCCACCTCCAACATTGGGGATTACAATTTGACAGGAGACTTGAGTGGGGACACAGATCCAAACTATATCACCTATATACTTTCTCACTGTAAGAGTTCCAAACAATTAAAGTATACCTGAAAAGCTCTTTCAACATCAAGCCCCATCCTCTCAGCCTCTGAGATAATCAGTTATCAGCAGCCTTCAGTCCCTTTTCTACATGTTTATTTATAAAGATGTATGTTCATTCATAAATGTCCCTTTTAATTTTATACAAAATCGATCATACTACACATTTTCCCTTTTTATATAACTCTATCCCATGAAGGTCCTTCTACATTAATTTTTCTACATTCTGCATGAAACAAGAAAGCTCTGCCTTCTTGTTTCTTATGGCTGCATCTTTTAAAAAATAGGATGTATTATTCATGATTATTCAGAGACACAGAACCAATAGATTATATATAAAGAGATTTACTATGAGGAAGTGACTTATGCAGTTATGGAGATTGGCAAGTCCCAAGAGCTGCAGAGTGAGTTGAAAGCTAGAAATCCAGTGGTAGGAGAGCCAATGGTGTAGTTCCAGTGTGAAGGCCAACAGGATTGAGACCAGGAACAGCCAATGTTTCCATTTGATTTCGAAGGCAGGAAGAAAGCTTATGTCCCTATATGAAGGCCATCGTGCAGGAAAAATTATCTCTTACTCAGGAGAGGATCACACGTTTTGCTCTATTCAGACCTTCAACTAATTGAATGAGGCCCACTAACATGGAGAATAATTGGTTTTACTCATTCTATCAATGTAAATTTTAATCTCATCCAGTAATAGCCTCACAGAAACGCTCAGAATAATGTTTGACCAAATATCTGGACACCCTTTGACCTATTCATGTTGATACATGAAATGAACCCTCACACAGGGTTATGTAATTATTCTACTTTTAATGAAGTTGTTTCTTTCTATTTTTAGGAACACTACTGCAATAAAAAATATTTTACCATACATGTTTGGGTATGTGTGTATATTTCTGTGGAATATATTCCTACAGCTGGAACTGCTGGGTGTGATAGGTAGAGTAATGCTTCTCTCCCAGAATGTTTACATCCTAAAAGTAAACCTAAAAGGACGTGTGAGTATGGTAGGTTGCATGGCAAAGGGAAATTAACATTGCAGATGGAATGGTGTTTCCTATCAGCTGACCCTATAATAGGAAAACTATCCTGGATTGTCCAAGTGGGCCCAATGTGATCATAGAGATCCTTAAAAGTAGAAAAGGGAATGAAAGACAGAACCAGAAAGATGGAAGAGTGAGAAGGACTAGGCCTGATGTTGCTGGCTTTGAGATGGAAGAAGGGTCCATGAGCCAAAAAAATGTGTGCAGCCTGTAGATGCTGAAAGGACAAGGAAACGGGTTCTCCCCTAGATACTCCAGAAAGGAACGTAGTCCTGCCAACACCTTGACTTTAGCTCAAGGAGACTCATTTCATTCTTCTCAACGACAGAACTATAAGACAATATATTTGTATTGTTTTAAGCCACTAAATCGGTAATCACTTATTATAGCAGTCACAGAAACTAACATAGTAGGGATTGGAAAATGTGTATTTTAAAAATGTGATGAGTAATGAAAATGGCTATGGCTTTCACACACATGAGAAGCTTTTTCAGTTTACAATTCTATCACCAGTACCAAAAAGAAAAAGAAAAAGAAAAAAAAAAGGCCATTTTTCCCTTATCTTCACTAGCTCTGGATTTTATCAATCTTTCTAATTTTTAGTAAGTTAATGGGTGAAAAATCATTATTACATTGTTGCTGAAATCATTATGACTTTGTTGCTTTAGTGTTTCCTTCCCTATTTACAAATTGGGTGTTTACCTTTCCTTATTTTTATGCAAGGTTGGTGGTCTTTGTTGTTGACTTACAGGTGCTCTTCAGATAGTATGGCTCTTAGTCCTTAGCCTGATATATATGTTGCAAATACTTTCTTTCAACCCATCACATCTCTGTGAACTCCAATTATGGATCTTTTGTCATATAGACAAACGTTTCCTTTGTAACTAGGGTTTTGTGTCTTAGGAGGAGAAAGCTAATGTCTTCACTAGAAATGCTGCAGATGCCAGCCTGAGCTGAATAATAAACAGCTTTAGTGTCCTTGGGTAAGCCCAACACTCCTTTGCTCATTAGTTTCCTTAACAAAGTGATTAGTTTCCTTATCAAATTTATTCCTGCAAAAGTTATTTACTTTGAACCCACTTTATGTCATGTCTAGATGTTGTAGAGACAAGTGAACACAATATTCAAGGAATATACAGTCTGGTGGGAGATACGGACAATAAAACAACCATAACGATAACCAAACAGAATGGAATATGCTGTGATGGAGGTTTGTGCAGAATCCCATGAAACCCCATGGAACCCCACATTCACACCATGAGGTTTTATAGGAGCTGTCCAGGTGAGACAGGGGAATGGGAAGGGCCCATTGGTCAGAGGGAGCTGCCGGAGTAGAGGATTGGGGGCAGGAGAGAGGAACTGCAACCAGTTCATCGCAAGGGGTGATGAAGGTGGTGTGTTATGAGTCTGGAGAGGGAGGTGGAGACTATTGCAGTGCCCTTCATTCTGTTCGGCCTTTTTCCCGAGGACACTAGGAAGCCTTTGAAGTTTGAAGCATGAGAGTGAGATGCGGACTAGCCTGTAGTAAAGATCACTTTGGGACTTCTGTGAAGAGGATAAAAGAGGTCACAGTCAGAGGCAGGGAGTCCAGCGAGGAGGCTGTTGTACTGGCTGGGAAGGAGAAGGCCAGCACAAACGAAGCAGTGGGAGGAGACGGACACGCTGGACAGCTTTGGGAGATTTGTGCCTGCCTTTCCCATCACTCATATTTGTTGTGAATCAAAAACAGCATGTAGCATTTTTCCATGTGGAAAAATTTCTTTGTAACCTAAAAAAATCCCACTTCTTAGTGGAATTGTAAGCACTGTGACAGGTGAATGGAGATAGTTCTGAATAGCGAAGACTTTCCAGGGAGAAGAATCGGTCACTATATTTAAAGTAGAAAAATCATTGTGTATTCAAATTGTACTTATTTTGTCTTTCATATTTTGGTTTTCCTTATGTGGCTATGAATGTATAAGTCAAGCATCAGCCTGTCTGCTCCCACCACCCCCTACCCCAACCTCTTACTCCTTTTGTTGATTACATTCCCACGATATAGGTTAGCAAAAAATCAGGGCTTATTTTAGTCTTTCCTGAGAGTTCTAACAGCCAGTCTGCAATTGGTCACCAGCTATCTCCCAGCCACTCACTACCCGCCAATCCTACACTTGAGGACAAGTGTCTGCTTCCTCAGCCAAGGAGCCCGTGAAGCTGTGACTGGGGGAAAAGAAAACTCTCCAATATTTCTCCATCCCTTTATTCTTCATAATACCACTAATCAAGCCGATAGTGCTTCATATTTTACTAAAGCACTAAATTTCACAAAGGAAATTACAATATAGAAGAGAAAAATCTTCAAGCAATAGACCTACTATAACTTTTACCTTGCTCTAAGGGACAAGTGCTTCTGCCCCCAACTCCACCCTCATCCCCAGCTCTGCTTCTATTTGCTGTTCCCAAGCGAGTGGCCGAACGACACTGAAGAAAAAACATGCCGTTTGTTAGGCACAAACCTTTTCTCGTCACAGTACTGTTTTCTCAACTCTCTCTTTCACTCAGAAATGGAAAAAATATTGAACAGTGTTTCCCAGACCCACCGCTGGCTAATAGCATCAGCTGCTAATGTTTTATGAAATCTGTCTCAGTCGATGCGGTGCATTAAGCAGAACCCACTGCGTTAACTTTGCTCCTCTCCGGCTCTCTCCCTGTTATTTGGCCTGTGCTGCTATGTGAAGAAGCTCTGCAGGTCCAAAGCTCTGCTTGTGCCACTCACGGCAATGGGAAATCACTGCCATCTCCATGCTGCCGTTTTCCTTTTGGTGCTGACGTGGATTCTTTGGCAGATCTTCCAAAGAAAGGTGAGTGTGTCGACGCTGTGAGTTTGGCTCTCACCCGCTCTCCTAGAACAAAGTGTTTAAGGCAGCCTCTAGTACCATTTGGTTAATATTGATTTCATGTGTTTCTATTCCTCATGGTTAAAGACAGCAGCAGAGCCACTGGTGCTGTGGCATCAAGAAGCGCAGTCCTGCGAATGGGGCATCTGGCCTGAAATGGCAACAGGTAGGTGGAGAGGATAGAACTAGAAATCAACTCAGAAAGCTTTAATAATCGTCATCATGATACATTTACACGTGCTGTCTTATTTGATCCTTAAATGAGGTAGGTATTATTTATCCCATTTTAAAGATAAGAACACTGAGGTTCAATGACTAGAAACTTGCCCAAGGTCATAAACTGGAGGGAGGAGGTGTGAATTTATGTGATTCAGGGCCTAAGAGTTCCAATATCTTATCTGGATCCTGTTATTAAAGGAAAAATTATTCATGACACCCGTTTAAGAGAGTAAGGCAGATTTTCCTCAAGACAAACATGACAAGTGTAGGGACTACAGCAGTAGGGGAGACAGTAGGGTTTCAACTCTGAACATAAGAAAGTATGTCCAGTAGGGGAGACAGACTGGGTTCAACTCTGAATATAAGAAAAGCGGGCAATTTAGAGCCAAGGCAGGTAGAGGCTGTCAGCGGCTGGAGAACTACTAAGGGTAGGGTGATATTTAGCTAAACTGATCTAACAGGATTCTTGTTGAGGGCAGGCAGGCCATGGTAATCAGATATAACCTGGGGATAATGGGGGTGGTGAAGAATTTGGTCAGATATGGAGGATGATCAGATAGTGAGGGTGAGAGACTCTGGCCAAACCAACTTGACAGAATTCTTGCTGAAATTGGATGAGGCAAGGATGGACAGTGAAGTCCAAAAGTCCAAGCCTTGCTTGGAAGAAGATAGTGGTGACAGAGTCTCTCCTGGACCAAATTTTAGTCAGGCTCTACCACTGTGCCCCTCTGTCCACAGCTGAGGGCAGTATCAGCCAGGAAAGTAAGTAAACAGGTTCAGGTGAGTTTTGAGTTTGGTTGAAGAACAGAAAGAAGATCTGACAAACAGGAAGAAGTAACATTTGTTTGGGGTTGGTGGTGGAATGGGAATAATCCTTTATTAAATCCTGGGCATCAGGTGCATCAATAGGTAGGAAGCACTAACACTCAAGATCCTACCCGGGCAGCAGCTCCTCAGTCCATTGTTTTCCTCCGGGAGCTTTGGTGTTTAACCTATAATCAGCTGAGCATTGTGGACTGCTAGCCTCTGCGATCCCTACATGGTTTCCAGTTCTGTTATTAATCGGGAGCAGAGAAAGGACGGGTCTGAAACAGGCTGGGTGGTGGAAACCTGACTCTTTCTCTTAGAGCTCGAAAGGGTAGCCCATGTCACAACCAGGAGCCTCAGCTGGGCACCATGGGGCTATTTGCAGCCCGACAGCCTCTGCTGAATTATTGATGCCCCTCAGTACCTCGGGACCTCCTCCATGTTAACAAATCACACTGCATATTAAAATTTAAAGAGGCAAATGAGGGCAATCTCTTTCCCTATTAGTCCCCTCTTCTTTTGCCATCTGAGCTCTAATTTTTAAGTCAATCAGCCTGAAAGGTTTCTCTTGGGAGATGGCACAGCTCAGAGAGCCAAGCCCAGAAGAGGAGAACTAGAGGCCGTGAGTGAGCCCAGGACTGAGTCCTGAGTCAATTAGTGAAGTCTGGTGTCTCTGAGCCTGGTGAGCACTGACTCTCAGAGTGATGAAAGCACATAAGAAAAAAATCCGTTCATTCCCTCCTTACCAGGCCAGCTATGCCACTGCCCAGTGTGCCGTATCTCAAGTGTTTCCCTAAAGCAGAGGATAAAAACGTTTAAGCTGTGGTCCAGATTTGGATGTTAGATGTTTTGTTTGACCTGAGGAGTAGTGTTTTTTTCTTTATTATTTGATGTGCTATTTTGTATGCAAAGATTTGAAACTGTTATACTACCTAGATTAATTATTCCTTTTATTAGCATAAATGATCCTTTTTTTGTTTTCATGCGTTTCTCCTCAAGTTCTACTTTTACTGAATGTCATTTCTTCTTTTTTGCTTATTATTATTATTGAGACAGAGTTTCACTCTGTTGCCCAGGCTGGAGTGCAGTAGTGCGATATCAGCTCAGCAACCTCTGCCTCCCAGGTTCAAGTGATTCTTATGCCTCAGCCTTCTGAGTAGCTGGGATTACAGGAACACACAACCAGGCCCAGCTAATTTTTGTATTTTTAATAGAGATGGGGTTTCACCATGTTGGCCAGGCTGGTCTCAAACTCCTGACCTCAAGCCTCAGCCTCCCAAAGTGCTGGGATGACAGGTGTGACCCACTGCACGCAGCCTCATTTCTTCTTTAAAACATGTGATTTTCTGACTTCTCTTGAGAGATCTGAAGACTTGGGCTTTCATCTGCATATCGTAACCCTTTCTGGGGATTACAGCACCTATTCCTTGAAATGAAGTAGGGCCTCTAAATCATGGTTCTTGCCGTTTTCCATTAGTGGTTGAATTTGCAACCCCTGATCTCAAGAAATATGGCAAACAAGTTTTTCTATGTGCCAACTCAGGTCTATTAGCAGGACTGCCTGTAGCACCACAATGAATCTGAGGTCAGCTGTGGTAGACTGCTGTGTGCTTTACAGTTGTGCACCTCCCCTTCCCGCTGAGAGGACTGCATGTCTCTGACCTTTGCCACGTGACCATGTGCAGATCATTCAAGCAGAAGTTTTAAGAGGCAGCCTAAGTTGTCACCACCTCTCTGGCGCTTTCACATTCTGCTGTGGGAAGAGCACACACTGTGATCCTTCAGCCTGGATCCCCGAAGGAAAAGGACACATGGAGCTAGCAGCTGATTTACAGCTTGGAGCTGAGCCCCAATCTGGAGCAGCACTTCAGCCAACCCACAGCTTTCAGTAACATGAGTGAACAGCAAATGTTCCTGTAAGCCATAGAGAATCAGAGGTTATTCATCACCACAGTAGAGCTAACCAATACAGCAAGACTAGTCTTGATAGAAAAGAATACTGCGGGTTTTCTTTTAAGCAGCATTTTTCTATATTCTCAGAAGAAAAAATATGGTAGCATTAGGAAATTCCTAAATATTAATTTTAATTTCCTTCCATTTAAAAATAACTTCAAGGATTCTGAAAAAAAATCATGGCATTGGCAGTAAAATTACTGAGTTAGATTCCTGAATCCACACTTACAGCCATGTTATAAAATATTGAATAATGTTCCTTTTATTAAAGATAATTATCTTTTTTTTAAAAAAACTAATTGTGTGTATTGAAGTTGTAGTATCTGTCAATTTCATTTCTAATAGTAAGCAGGGAATAAAGATATTGTTATACAAAGGAAGTCTGGTATCTGATAGGGTTTTACCCACTACTTCATTGTGAGACCAAATGACCTTGATTGAAAATGCTCTGTCAGCTTTACGTGATTACTAGTGATTTCCTGTTTTTGCTGGTTTTGTAAAAACATGGCACCTCTTTCTCACTTTCTCTGTTAGGAGGCAGGTTAGGCATGATGATCACCGTTTGATAGGCAGATTATGTGGCAAATGGGCGAGGTTGGGGGGATGGGGGGGATTTGCCAGCTAGTTAAGGGCAGAACTGAGAGGCAGTCGGTTTATCACGGTGTCCCTGATCACCAGTAATCTGTCCACTGCCTTACTCAAAAGGGGATCAAACCAGGACTTTTGAACAATTTTGCTAATACACAGATTTCCAGTCTAATGCTGTCAGTTATCATGAGAGATGGGCTAGTTTCTTGGGAACAGTATGGGGGTGGGAGTGGAAGAAGGAGTTTTCATACAGGGAAGGTCAAGGGGTGTAAGTTCTATTCTGCAATGAACATTGTATAGGGTATCAGACAAAGCATGTACCTTGTTTGTGCTTTATTTTCTTCTCTGATATAGTGAAGAGAATAATGACTTTAAATTGCTTGCCTTGTCAGTAAGTACAAAATATGTTTTTAAGGTTTTGGATGTCCAGGTAAGCCCTGGCATATGATTACAATGGATTTAAGCCTTTATGCTCTGGCTATACCTCTTAATTACTCTGGGATCTTGACCAAATTATCGGAGTCCCTCGATTCCCATTTCCTTCAACCAGAACAAGGGGAATAAAAACGAGCACCTACCTCATAGCCTTGTTGTGAGGTTTAAATGAGTCGCTGTTTATAAAGCATTTAGTGTTTAACTGCATTTCTCTAGTGCCTCAGTACAGACCTCACAGTCAGAGCACATATGAGCCAGCTTAAATGTCTAGTGTTTGGGGACTAGTCTATTGATTTTCTCACTGCGTTGGATAAGCTGATCTAAAATTTTATATGGAAGAGGAATGGACAAAAGGCAGTTTTAGAAAAGAACAAAGTGGAGACTTATCTCACCAGAAATCAAGACTTTTTATGGTGTTTGTATTAGGGTTCTCCAGAGAAACAGAAACAATAGGATATATCAAGATATATGGAAAGGGATTTATTATGAGGAATTGTCTTATGGAGTTATGAAGGCTAAGAAGTCCCATAATCTAGGGAAATCTGGTGCTGTAGTTCCAGTCCAAACCTGAAGGCCTAAGACCCGAGAGTGCAGATGTTCAAGGGCAGGAGAAGATGGAGGTGCCAGCTCAGAGGAGCAAATTTGTCCTTCCTCAATTTTTTTGTTCTATTTGGGCCCTCAACAGATTGGATGAAGCCCCTTGACATTGGTGAGGGCAATCTTGTTTACTTGGCTTACTGATTCACATGTTAATCTCTTCAGGAAACCTTCACAGACACGCTCAGAAATGTTTTACTACCTATCTGGCCATTCCTTAGCCCAGTCAAGATGATTCATAAAGTTAAGCATCACATAGTTTCAGCAATCATGGTGAATGGTACCAGTGTAGGAATAGAAAAATAGACAAATAGACTTGGTTATCCATGTGGAGAAGAATTGAAACACATCACACACACAAAATCAAGTCCAGGTGCATTAAAATTAATACATTATGTGAAAAGCAAAAATATACTTTAGAAAAAAATATAGGAAAGCATATAGTACTTAAGGGCTAGGAAAATATTCCTTAGAAAACATGCATTTAAAAAACCCATAAAGGAAAATTGTGACAAATCTGATTGCATGAAAGTTAGGTTTAAAATTTCTTTTTAATGAAAGATACCATAAGCGAAGATTAAAGTTGAGCCCAAGACTAGGAGAAAGTATAGGAAGTACAAATACTTGATAAAGCCCTAGAGTCTGGATTTTAAAAAGAACAACTCAATAATGAAAAAAAAGATAAATATGCGAAACATAGGTTAATATTTAATAGTTGTTAATTGTCAATAAATATATGAAAAGATGCTCAAGGTCCCCAGTAACTAATAAACTACAATTACAACCACAATAAGATGCTATTACTCACTTAACAAGTTAACTGAGAATTGAAAAGTATAAGCAAGAATATAGATAGGTGGGAATTCTTCCACATTACTTTGAACCTAATTATAATCACTTTGAGCCAGAGATTCAACTTCTAGGCATACAATCTCATGAAACTCTGTCACATCTGCAGAGAGGTGTATAGAAGAATGTTGACTACAACATTATTAATAATAGAACAAAATAAAAAGAAGATACTATCTAACTGACCATCAAGAGTAGATAAGTAAGGTGTGCTATAGTCATATAATGAAATCTTGTGTAAGAACTGAAATGAATGAACTAGAATTACATATATCATTAACATGGGTAAATCTCAAAAACAAATTTTTTAAAAAAAGCAAATTATAGAAAAATAGGTATAATAGGATATCTTTGTATAAAGTTTAAGAGCATATAAAACAGTCTATTTGTTATTTTTTAATTCACACATAAGATACTTATGTGATGAGTGGTATTCAGCATAAATAGGAATGGTAAACATGAAATTTAGCATGATGGTCACCTGTAGGGTGGCTTGGAGGACTAGCATATAGGAGGCTTCAATTATGTTGTAATGTTTTATTATTTCACAAAATCTAAAACAAATACGTTGAAATGTTAAGATTCAATAAAGTTAAATGGTAGGCAGAGTAGTGTTTGATTATGTTATTTTCTCTCATGTTGTATGTATTTACAGAACTTTGTAATCCATCTTAAAAGATTCTAAATTGGCCAGGTGTGGTGGGTCATGTCTGTAATCCCAGCACTTTGGGAGACCAAGGTGAGCGGATTATGAGATCGGGAGTTTGAGACCAGCCTGGCCAACATAGTGAAACCCCATCTCTACTAAAAATACAAAAAATTAGCTGGGTGTAGTGGCAGGTGCCTGTAGTCCCAGCTACTTGGGAGGCTGAGGCAGGAGAATCACTTGAATCCAGGAGGCAGAGTTTGCAGTGAGCAGAGATTGTGCCACTGCACTCCAGCCCAGGCAACAGTGTCAGACTCATTTCAAAAAAAAAAAAAAAAGATTCTAAATTCTCCTTTACTTCCAACACAAAGAAAGACGAAAGTATAACTACATGCTGTTGAAGTGCTGATGTATGGCCCGCCATTCCCTTCTAACAGCCCAGGACAACTATCCCTAGTACTTAGCCCAGTGCCTGGCCCCAGAAGAATAGACGGAAAGCATGAAAGAATGAATGGACCTGTCCTTGGAAACAGAGGTGCAGCCACATGTACACTGTGCTCTTTCTGTCATCTAATCACACTTTAGGAGTCATTTCCTTCCCATCCATCTCACTCAGCCTGAGTTGCCATCTAGTGTAATAATTCAGGGTAATTGTGCTTAGGGACATTTGCTTGTGGGGCAACAAAGAGTTGCAATTCAGCCCTGGCTGTACTCTGAATTCATTAGTTTCTTTCCGGCTTCATGACCTGCTCAGAAGAATGATCCTCTCTCCAAGCAGGGCATTGCTGTCTTTCTGAGATTATAGTAATAACAACCAAAAACAAACCCAAGGAAATAAAATCACCAGGGAGGCTTTCCTCTTTAATTAAGGAGTTCTAATGAGTCACAGTCTCACTGTGCATGGGACTCAATTCTCCTTTATAAATAGGGGATTGTGAATGTGAGGTGTGTTTTCTTTTGCAACCCTGCTGCTATTTCGCCTTTGTTTCATTCTCCTGGTGCTGCTGCTTCTCTCGGTACATGTGTGTGCACATATGTGAAATTGATGACATAAAGAGGATCCAAATCTCTTCACCTCATCAACTTGAAGTTGTAAGATTCCTGGTGTGTCATTGAGACTTGTAATAGGGACTAGGTGGCTTGGCTGGTAGCTTAAATGTTGCTCATGATGGTAAAACCTTAGGTACCATCCCACAAAAGCCATGATGATTTCCTCTGTTCTGCACACACAGAGAGCATCACAGATCTTGGCAAATGTATCATTGGTTACATGGTTGATCAGACAAAGCAGGGAGGCATGAATTGTGTCAAATGCATCACCAACTCTTAAACTCAAAAGTGACCCCACCCTGGTGATTTTGTGGATTCCTTTAAGAGGAATGGTGAGTGTCTTCTAAGAGTAAGAAGCTCACCTACAAAATGTGAAACTGAGAAAGCCCATTGGGCCGACTTCCATCTTCATTGCTGAAGAGTAGGAAATAGAGACTTGGTCATTCTCACTGTCATTTTTGTGATTTTTCTGAACCTCAAGGTATATAATGAGGAAAAATGAGACAAACTCAAGCAAAGAGAAATTTGGGTGGAATCTCTGGAGGGAAAAATAATCACGGTGAAATCCATTAGGCTATGTAATAGTCATCCCCAAGGGGGATGACATAAACCTCATAGTTGCAGTCATTTAAATTTAGACTGAACCATGCATTTGTGAGCAGACCCCAGGGAACAATCCTGCATTGAACAGGGTGTGGGGAAGGCGATAGGCCAGATGACCTAATAGATCTTCTCTAAATTTCCAGGATTGCAGGATCCTAATTAAAATGAACTATATTGCCTGTTACGAACCCTCCATGTTAATATTCTGTAAGGTCTCCAGGCAAGTCAAAGGGGTTTTGGCTTTTTCTTATTGCTTTAGAGCTGGAGCCCACAAGCTGCCTTAAACGCCTAGCTGCTGCCTGTGCACTTCTTATACCTGACAAAGCTTGACTTTAAAAAAAAAAAAAGGTTTTTAAAGAAAATTACAGCACATATTATGAACTAGCATTTTATACAAAGTAATTCAGTGAAATGAGAGAAGTAGGCTTTGATATTCTTTGAGCTGTGAAGTGACAATAAATTTTCTTCTGGTTAATAACATGATGGTGAGCCAGCCCTGTGGTGGCAGCAGTTGTCACCATATAACACACAGGACTCAAATCTCCTTCTTCACATCCAGCCCTGACTTTTCCTTTTAGCTTCAATGATGTTTGAAAGGGAATATGAATACCAGAAGAATCTTAGAGAGGGTCTACCAATCACAGACCATCACAATTCTCCACTACTATGGGCCTCTTTTTCTTGACTCCTCTAGACATGGGACTCCACTGGGAAGCTGGCCAGAGGTGCTTTGAGAACCACCGGTGAAAAGCAGAGGACACTTTAGCCCCCAAAGTAGCAGCAGTTGAGGGCAGGCAGAAGAGACAGGTGGCTCAATTTCCCCATGTGGTGTTTCAAGTGGGCCAGATGGGGCAATTGAGCCACTTGTGTCTTATCTAGCAATCGAATGCCATTGCCAGATGAGAGAAGAATTGTGTCCTCCAGCTGGTGAGTTACTTTATCAGCCTTGTCCCAGCCCGAGGGTCCCCAAAGTGTTCTTGACAGGCCATAGAACTGTGCCAGTAGGAAGTAGACATAGGCATGCATCAGAGAATATCAAGCTCTACCTATTTTAAGTTTATAAGCTGGATTCTAATTAGCCTGTGGGGAGTTTCCATGAAAATTGGAGACAACACTTTGCAACAGTAAAAGATCACAGCATCAAGTAGACAGGAAAACTGGAAGATCTCTATTCTTTTAGGAATCAGCTGGAGTCACCTCACTATGAAATTGTGCCTGACTCAGGCAGATCCCAGGTGTTCCCCTTTCCATTATAGAATTTAGTATGTAATTGTCAGTGTACATATCTACATCCTACAGACAGGGAGACATTGTCATTGTATCTGTTTTCCTCTCGAATATAACTCAGTTTCTGATACAGAAGGCACTTAATTAAAAACAAACAAATAATATTACAGTGATGTATTAGAACACTGGTTTCTCCAGCTATAAAATGGCATAATAATACTAACTCAGTTGGCTGTTCTGGGGATTAAATGGCAGAACAAACAAGTACTTACGACAGTGCCCAGCTCCTAAATGATGTTTGGTTCCTATTCCTGCTTGTTTGGTTTCAGAGGATTATTTCTGGTTTTGATAAGTATTAGGCAAAAAGGGTTTTTTAAAACAGCAAATAAATCAGAATGTTCCACACTTGTGGTCTGAATTTTGTGTTGCAGTTTTATTGGGTTTCTAGACTAGGCCAGCATTTTATATTCTATAAGCATGGTAGAGGTTTTATCATCTCCAGCCCAAAATCTTGGACATTAAACCTTTTCCTCTTTGCTCACTTGGTTAGATATACACTATTAATAAGTGAGATTTCTGAGAGGTTTAGACTTGATTCTATTACAGATATTCATGAAATAAACTGGAAGAATGAGTAACTATTATCAGTGATGATAAAAAAATAAACATGGGAAGATGGCCCTGTGTGTTGATTTTGATGAGAATTTTACCTTTACTGGACACCAGAATATTTCCAGGTCTTCCCTGAAAACTCCCCTAGAGATGTCTTAACTGTTCTTTGATGGTTAATATTGTCAACTTGATTGGACTGAAGGATGCAAAATATTGTTCCTAGGTGTGTCTGTGAGCATGTGCCAAGGGAGATTAATGTTTGAATCAGTGGACTAGGAGAGACACCCCACCCTCAGTGTGGGTGGGCTCCATCTAATCAGCTGCCAGCATGGCTAGAATAAAGCAGGCTTGCTGAGTCTTCTGGCCATCATCTTTCTCTCATGCTGGAAGCTTCCTGTCCTGGAACATCAAACTCCAAGTTCCGCTTTTGGACTCTTGGACTGACACCAGTGGTTTGCCAGGGGCTCTCAGGTCTTTGGCCACAGACTGAAGACTGCACTGTCTGCTTCCCTGCTTTTGAGGTTTTGGGACTTGGACTGATTTTCTTGCTCCTCAGCTTGCAGATGGCCTATTGTGAGACTTCACCTTGTGATTGTGTGAGTTAATACTCCATAATAAACTCCCCTTCATATATACATCTATTATATTAGTTCTGTCCCTCTAGAGAACCCTAATACACTTTATTTTTACAAAACAAGAAGTGCCTATAGAATGACTTTTCAAGGAGATTTATGCAATCAAAACACACAGGAGTGTGATGCTGGGTTTGCAGGGCCCCCATAGAACTAGTTGGCAGAAACTCACATATAGGATAGCCTGCTACCCACCAAGGCAGGTTTCATCTTTTCCCACCAGCAGGATCTACCTCTTCCAAATGCACCCACATCACTGCATGCCCTGCAGGGAGGCTATTCAGCTTTCTCTGATTGTCACACCAGGCACTGGGCCTATGAGCAGCAAAGTGGAGGCTGAGAGGAGGAGGAGGCAAACACTGAAGGTGTTTCAGAGGCCTATTCCCTCCGTGCATGGTGAGCACAGGACCTGGCAATGGATCAGGCTCTCCAGCCCAAGCCCCACGCCCCACTCTGGCCTCGCACCCCTCAGCCTTGGTGCCCTGGGTTCCCCAGTTCTTCTGTGGCCTTGACTCCCAACTGTGTGAAACCTGCATTGTCTTGGAATCAGTGAGCTACTGCCTTCAAGATTCCATGCTTTTAATTCCAGTTGACTCCTGACTTCTGATCATGTATTCTTATTGGAATTGCCACCATGGAGGGTGGAAATTCCCCTTCTCCTGCTCATTTGCCCCATCTGCCCTCTGTTGGCCATCCATAGGTATTGCAGTCAACCCCAAACGGCGATTTCCCCTCCGGTAGCATGCAGTGAAGCTTTCTTTTCTCTTTCCTAATTCACTTGCTTTTTCTTCTTCTTTTTAAAATTTTGGTTGCATTGCCTCAAAGTTTTTCAAAGCAACATGGAAACACCCTTTCTCTCTCCATGTCCCCAGTGACCATGTCATGGATCTGCCCTAAAGTATCTCTTACAGTGGCGTTCCCCAACCTTTTTGGCACCAGAGACCAGTTTCATGGAAAACAGTTTTTCTGTGGACCAGCCGGGTGTGGGGATGGTTTCTGGATGATTCAAGTGCCCTACATTTATTGTGCATTTTATTTCTATTGTTATTACATTGTACTATATAATGAAATAATTATACAACTCACTGTAATGTAGAATCAGTGGGAGCCCCCAGCTTGTTTTCCTGCAACTAGAAGGTCCCATCTGGGGGTGGTAGGAGACGGTGACAGATCGTCAGGCATTAGATTCTCATAAGGAGCATGAACCGAGATCCCTGGCAGGCACAGTTCACAGTAGGGTTCCCGCTCCTGTGAGAATCTAATGCTGCACTGATCTGAGAGGGGGCGGAGCTCAGGCGGTTACACTGTCTGGCCCACACTCACCTCCTGCTGTGCAGCCCGGTTCCTAACAGATACCAGTCCATGGCCTTGGGGGTTGGAGATCCAGCGGGGCCAGGCACTTGGTTAAGTAGATCCTTGATGACTGAAACGTGACATTGCTGGAATGGTTGTGGAGTACTGTTTGGAGTGGTGGGAGTGGAGTTTGTAAACTGGAGGACTTTATGTTAGAGCTTCTCAACCTTGGCATGATTGACTCCTGGGGCTAAGTAACTGTTGACCGAGTCTCTCCCCGACGGTGTAGGATGTCTAGCAGCACCTCTGGTCTCTGTGCTCCACACGCCAGCAGCACCTTCCCCAGGTTTGTTGGCCTCTCAATCAAAAATGTCTTCTCTACTCACTCCCAAATGTCCTGGAGGGCAAAATCACTCACTGTGGAAACCATGGCATTAGGGTGCTGGAGTAGAAAGCGTGCTCTACTCATAAGGACTTCCATGAGCCAGAGGTGCAGGTCTGCTCTCTGGGGCCACTTAGTGCTTTGAAGGAAACCCTGACTTATTTTGGACATGGACACTTAGGTGTTGAATACACTGGCGTGGGTGGGTGGTTCCATCAAGAGTTTTTCTCAACGGCTTTCAATGACTCCTCCTGTGTTCTCCGGCCTGTCCTACTCCAGCTCTCAATTCTGCCAGACTTCAGTTCCAGCGTCAGAGCCTTTCTGAGCCTCACTTCTCAGTCTTAGCCTCCCTCCTTCCTTCTCTGTCCACCCACTTTCTGGCCATCTGGGCAGCTTCAGCTCATCCTGCTTCTCCAATGCCGCTTCATCCACTTTTTTTCTTCCATAGATTTATTAAAAGTGTCTTGTCGGAAGACAGTTCTCCCCTTTCTACACCATCATGGGTTTATATGCAGAATTTTCTTCCATTACCATCACTGACTGTAATCAATTCTGTTTCCCTCAACTCTCTGTCTCCTCTCGCTCAGCAAAGAGAGGGAGAGATTCACCACATGGAGCTGATCAACCTCTTTCCCCAGAAGGAGCTGATGAGCCATCTTTAGGCAGAATGCCTCCTCCAGCCACACCCAGGTGCCCCCTGTGTCTCCCGCAGCACCCTGGGCTTGCTTCTCCAGACCATGTGACACCCTGTGCTAAGATCGTTTATCTCTTGTCTGGCTTCTTGAGTGCACCATAGCTCATTGAATGCAGGCATCATGTCTTCTTGCCTGCAATGTCTCCAGTGTTGAGGTCAGAGTGCCCACAGTGCATAGCTAGTACTCAAGGATTGTTGAACGCTGTGGAAATAAGGCATTTAAATAGCCCTTAATTTCAATTCAGTGGGAAGAGATTTTCTTGAACTTTAAGAAGACTTGGGGTCAAAAGAGTTTTGAACCTCTTCTATGTATTTCTCCTCAAAGAGCGTAGTTCTGCCTTAATTCATCTGAATCTGACATTGAGCCTCTGGAGTTTACGAGACTCTTGAGGTGGGAAGCTCTTGGTCCACTTTTTTTTTTTTTTTTGAGACAGAGTTTCACTCTTGTTACCCAGGCTGGAGTGCAATGGCGCGATCTCGGCTCACCGCAACCTCTGCCTCCCGGGTTCAGGCAATTCTCCTGCCTCAGCCTCCTGAGTAGCTGGGATTATAGGCATGCACCACCATGCCCAGTTAATTTTTTGTATTTTTAGTAGAGATGGGGTTTCACTATGTTGACCAGGTTGGTCTCGATCTCTCGACCTTGTGATCCACCCCCCTTGGCCTCCCAAAGTGCTAGGATTACAGGCTTGAGCCACCGCGCCCGGCCCTTGGTCCACTTTTGATGCACTGCATTCCACAGTGGGATGAAGCCCATTCCTCTGACATCCTACTGGGTGTGCCATGCTGATAAGCCCACAACACTGATCCTGTAGATTAGTGGCATGCCCTCACTTAAAAACACCTTTGCCCCCATGGTGGCTAATGGCATTTTGATGGTGTGCCCTTAGACAGCTGCCTAAATATAAAGCAGTGTGAGCCAGAAGAATACATTGAAAATGACAATCTTTTTGTGGAATCATTCCATAATGTTATCTGGGAGCCCAGCCTAGCTTTATGGAAATTATTCAGAAGAGTCAGACAAGATTTCTCCTACAGCACTTTTATATTTTTAAAACCACCATCATGGTCAGCTTCAATTAATATTTATTTCTGTGCATCACACCTCATTTTATTAACTCTTCTCCAGGACTATTAACAAACTTCAGAATTGTTATTTTATCCTGGAGGAGGCAGAGGTACAGAGAGAGGTTTGACAGCTTGCTCAAGGCTACATAAATTCAGAGTCAAGCTGAGACCAGGAGGCAGAGATCTTTAGTAACCAGTTGTCTGCCTGAGAAGGGGCTGCTCTAGGGTCAGCTTTGGGACATATGCCTCACCTTTGTACACCCGTCAGACAAAGTGAGCCACCTGGTAGCTAGGCCTGGACACTCAGCAAGAAGCAGCCTTTTGAAATGAAAAGGGAGCCATCTCATTTTCCTGGCATATGCCACATCTCTTACTGAAGGGAGAGACCCATGGCTGCCTGGATTGTCCTCTGGGGCATGTCGCAGTCTAGAGACATATGAAAGACAAAAAGGCTCACTTGTCATCTGCCTTTTAGTGTAGGACAGACAGCCTGAGACTGCTGCCGCGGTGGCTGTGAGACATCGTGTCACATATTAATTAGGAGGAGCATATGTAGCATTTTTAAGCCAGGGGCCATTTGCGACGGCAGCAGCCACGCAGGAGGCAGGGATGCAGCTAGTAGCTAAACGGAGGGCTTAGGAGGCAGGTTCTCGGCTCAGACACCAGAATGAAGCCGCAGGAGAATGCTGCCCGCTGGGTTGCGGCCCTCTGGCCCAGCTCCTCCCGCCCCGCAGGTGCGGTCACTTGCAGCCTTGGGTTCCTGCCCAACCAGAAGCTTCCTGGGCCCAGCAAAAGTTCTCATCCCCTGCTTTGTAGCCCTTGAGACGTGCCGGATGGTTGGAAAAGCTGAGCCAGCGGCGGGTGGGCAGGGATCGATTTGAAGGCAGGAGCTGAACTCATCATACCTCTTTAGGGAAGAAGCCGTAGCCTGGGCCAGGCCCAGGGAGACGACAGCCTGCCGCATGCAGAGAGCAAGGGCGGGTGTGCAGAGTAGCCCGGCCCAACACTCATCTGGAAATGCAGCTGGACCAGGGGACAGACCACAGCCTCTCTCCCATCCCTGCTCTGCTGTCCCTTTCGCTTTCTGTGAGTGTTCATGGGGAGAGACTTACCTGAAGTGAGAGACCCCGATGGTTGCCAGCCCCTTTCTAACTGTGTGGCCTTAGGTAAGTCCCTTAATCATTCTGAACCTCTGAGTTATTGTTAAATGAGAATGAGAATACACATCTTACCTATGAGGCATGGTCCAGTGAGCTATGAGTAATGTATATAAAAGCATGCTCCACAAATATGAATGGCGATGATTTTCATATTCAACTTTGTCAGGTACACCCTTAAAGTCACACACTAAAGTTAGATACAAAACAAAGCCAGGCATGGTGGCTCATGCCTGTAATCCCAGCACTTTGGGAGGCCAAGGTGGGAGGATCATTTGAGGCCAGGAGTTCGAGACAAGCCTGGGCAACATTGTGAGACCCCATCTAGACACACACACACACAAACACACACACACACACACACACAAACACACACACACACACACACACACACACAAAGCAAAAATCAGCCAGACATGGTAGCATACGCCTGTAGTCCCAGCTTACTTGGAAGGCTAAGGTAGGAGGATCACTTGAGCCCAGAGGTCAAGAGACTTCAGTGAGCCATGAGTGCACTACTGCACACCAGCCTGAGTGACAGAGAGAGACTCTGTGGTAAAAAACAAAACAAAAAGCAGAACCCATTAGGGACCAAGGCACATGATGATCCATCACTCTAATAACTCTGAGAATGTGCTGCCCTTCTTGTGTTACTGTGCCCGGTCAGGTGAAGGACTGGGATGAGCAGGTCATCACCTCTACAGACCTTTTTTTTTTTTTTTTTTTTTTTTTGAGATGGAGTCTCACTTGTTGCCCAGGCTGGAGTGCTGTGGTGCAATCTCGGCTCATTGCAACCTCTGCCTCCCAAGTTCAAGCAATTCTCCTGCCTCAGCTTCTTGAGAAACTGGGAATACAGGAATGTGCCACCATGCCCGGCTAATCTTTTGTATTTTTAATAGAGACAGGGTTTCACCATGTGGGTCAGGCTGGTCTCGAACCTCTGACTTCAAATGATCTGCCCACCTCAGCTTCTCAAAGGGCTGGGATTACAGGCGTGAGACACCGCACCCGGCCAGACCCATCTTACGTAACTGTAGTGATTTTACCACTGGGCTAGACCTTGCAGAGGATACACAAACACACTGAATACAAGCTCTGCCCCTAGAAATCAACCATCTAGAAACAAACAACAAAAGAAAGAAGATAAGGGAAGGAAGTAGAGCATTCTCCAGTCCAGTTGTTTTCAACCTTTTGGAAACGCCCTGTCTTCTTGGGCAGCTCACTGTCTAGAAAGCGCAGTTTACACCCATCTGCAGTTTGCTTCTCGAACACTGCTCTGTTTTCTTCTCAGTGGAGATAAGGCACAGCCACATGCTTCAGATTTCTTGTTAGATCACGGGATCTCCCACCCTCTTGTTCAAAATTCTCTCTGCGGGTGCTGTTTCTTTCCATCTTGAAGCTGAATAGAACAAGTCCTTTTCTTCCTCGGGCCCACCATCTGCTGGTGACAGCCCATTGCTGTTGACTTTCCTCACCAGGCCTCTTAGGTCAGTGTCCGGCAGCATGTCATGGGTACTTACTCCATTCTCCCTCGAAGGTGGCCTGGTAGTTCTATCCCTATTAAAAACTTTTGGTCTACAAAATTGCAAAAACCAATTCAAGATTTACCTAACAGTTCAAGGCAACAGAATATTTGTCACGAGGCAGTACGTGATGAATTGCCAAATGAGCTGCGTAGCTCTGTTGCTGCAGGAGTGAAGCCTCTCAGGTCCTTTTTGGAAGTAAGCAGATCATGCACCGTGAGCCAGGTGGAATGAACAGGCTGGCTGAGGGGAAGGGGATCCGAGCAGACAGAGGACATCTAAGGAATTTGTCTCTGAATGTCTGTGACCAGCTGAAATACTGGGCCATCAAAGATGTTATCACTTTAATAAGTCAGAAATAGTAAGATACTGATCATTTCAACTTAAATAGTTGAGAATTTGGTAAATATTTTTTATATTTACTTGAACAGTTAATTTGGCTTTTTATTTTGATTTGAAGATAAATTTAGAGCATAGTTTTGATATCTTATTTGACCATTAGGACTGATAGGGTCATTCCTATGTACTTTGTACCTATGTACTCTAGAGCAGGCGTCCCCAGACTTTTTACACAGGGGGCCAGTTCACTGTCCCTCAGACCGTTGGAGGGCCGCCACATACTGTGCTCCTCTCACTGACCACCAATGAAAGAGGTGCCCCTTCCTGAAGTGTGGCGGGGGGCCGGATAAATGGCCTCAGGGGGCCATATGCGGCCCTTGGGGCCGTAGTTTGGGGACACCTGCTCTAGAGGAAGGAAGTGTCATATTTCAAACTCATAAACACTTGTGAATTGGGTGTTTTTAAATTTTCATTCAGAAAATGGAGGCTCAAGAAGTTGAATTTGTACAAAGTTATGCAGCTAGTAACAGCATAACTCAAACCTCAGCACCTAGGTCAGATTCCCTGTTTATAGTTGATATTCAGGAAATATTTATTGAATCAACCTAAGTACACACATTCAAAGATTCAGTCACTACATCTTCATCCAAACCACGTGTGATTCTTGCCCATGTGTACCTATCACTCATGCCTCTCAACCACCACTTTAGCCTTTTCTTGACCCAGTTACTGGATATTTCTGAACCTCATTTTCTCTTCCATTAAACAAATATTTAGTTAGCATGTACTATGACTCCTTTTTGGTAACTCTTCTGCTTATCGTGTCTTTATTCAATTTTTAAGAGTATGTATATATACATATCACACACACATATCTCAACTGCACGCTGAAGAGATGAATGAGTGATGTCTCCTGCTTTTTATGAGCTCAGCACTAAGCAGAGGAAATAAACTGTAAACCAAAGCAAGACCCTGCCCAATGTTGTAGACTGAAGCAAAATAATAGAGAAATATATGGGGTATGTAAAGTAAGATATAGGGAGAAAGTATTCAATTAAGAGACGCTCACAGAGAGCTAAACTGGGCAGCCGTATAACCCCAGGACGCAATGACAGGCATGTAGTAGGCATTCAATACCTTTTTATAAACAGAATCATATTGATTAAACTGAAAATATCAGAAGGATAAAGAGGAGTTTTCAAGATAGATAAGAATTAGGAAAACCTTCCAAGCCAACAAAATTGAAAAATCACAGAAGTATAAAACCATATGGTAGGCTGAGGACCTCAGGAAGCTTAGTACAATGATGGCATAAATTTGGAGAGGGACATGACGTGAGACGTGACTGGAGAATTTATCTATCTCAATGGATTTCTTTTTCTCTGCTGGGCGGTGGGGAGGCCTGAAGGAGACTAAATAGCAGAGCATAGGATCAGATTGGTAGGATGTGTGGTTGGCACATAAGACCGCAAAAGAGGTGGAAGGAGACGAATGTGCTGAATGAGACCACTCCCTGTCAGTCCAGGGCAAGAAACAGGATCAGAGTAGGGTTGCAAGGGGCAGGCATGCAAGCCATGCAGCGGACTAGGAAGGGGACACTTCCTTTCAGGGCCACCAGCCTGACCTGCTGCACCTGGGGACTGTTCTTTATTTCTTTAAGACTGCTCTTTATTTCTTTTTTTCAGTTATTTAAATTTATATCCCACTTTCTAAATTTGAGATTATTTTCAATAGAAGAAATATGTATAATGAATTTATTAAAATAGAAATAGATTTTTTCAAAGAGAGAAAGAAATCAATATTCTAAAACTATATGCTAGGCCAGTATTACTACTGTTAAAGAGCATTAAGTTTGTTTCTAAGCTTTCAAGCTGCCAAAAAAAAAAAGTATAACACAGAGTTATTTAGTTATTATTATTTTTTGAGAGAGACAACTTTTTTCCTGGTACTAAATTCTGAAAGGAATTTCCAAAGTTGGGCCCCATTGGAGGTGGTAACATCAATACTCTTACCCCCATCTTTTCATTCCGATCTGTCCTCAAATGTCTCCTCTGAGAGTTCTTGCCTGGCTGCCATTTCTACAACAGCACTCATTCTCAAGAGCTCAAGGAAATGAGAGCCCTGATTCCACACTTCCCTGGACCCGCTTTCTCTGCATTACAGTTTAAGATGACATGCTCAGTTCTAGTCAGAAATAGGTATGAGCAATAGCACATGGAGAATCTTTCCAAATTTTCTGAAAAACTGATGTTGAAGACATTGTCCGTTGTTTAGCAAATACTGAAGACTCACTCTGAGCAGAATACAGTTTCAGGAAAAGATCATACAGTAGGGAACCAAATAGATGAAGTTCAGGCCCTTGTAAGCCTATATTTTTGTGGGAGAACAGGCAATATGTAAATAAATATATGAGGTAGTGATAGGTACTAGGAAGAAAAATAAAGCAGAGTAAATGGTCCTCTTTTAGGTGGTGTGCTGAGGACGCCTCCTTTCCATAGCTCCACTTTCGTCTCACACCTTTTTATCTGGCTACATCACCTTTTCCTTAGCAACAGAACAAATACTACAGAACCAAATACCTTTCACCAAGTTGACCACTAAGGATGGCAGGAAAATGTTCTGCTACTATTTGAGGCCAGAGGCTAATGCCAAATTGTTCAGCACAAAAATAACAGTCTGCTCAGCCAGGTCATTTCAATGGTAAATCGGATTCAAACCTAAGCTACTGAATTCAAGGTCTTTCTGAATTCCTTTGTAGGGTTCTAGAATAGCTACCATTTTTGTAGGGTGTGTGTGTGTGTGTATATATGTGTGTGTGTATGTGTGTGTGTGTGTGTGTGTGTGTGTGTGTGTGTGTGTGTGTGTGTATTTGATTGTTTGAGGCAGGGTCTCACTCTGTTGCCCAGGAGTGCAGTGGAATGATCTCAGCTCACTGCAACCTCTGCCTTCTAGGTTCAAGTGATTCTCCTGCCTCAGCCTCTGAGTAGTTTCTGTAGTAGTAGCCCAGCTATATATATATTTGGTATTACATTTTTAGTAGAGATGAGGTTTCACCATATTGACCAAGCTGGTCTCAAACTCCTGACCTCAAGTGGTCCATGCGCCTTGGCCTCCCAAAGTGTGGGGATTACAGGAATGAGCCACCATGCCAGCCTTCTGCAGCTTTTATACAGACCATGCCCTCAGCATTTATTTGCTCACTAAATGAGATTCCTAGTAGCCACATGCCATAGACTGAATTGTGTCCCTCCCAAATTCATATGTTCAAACCCTAACCCTCATTGTGATGGTATTTGGAAATGGGGCCTTTAGCCAGCAATTAGGTTTAGATGAACTCATGATGGGGTTGAGGGGTGTTCCACATGATGAGAATAGTGTCCTTACAAGAAGAGATACCAGAGAGCTTGTGCACCTGCTCGCCCTCTCTTTCCACCATGTGAGAACACAGCAAGAAGGCAGCAATCTGCAAGCCAGGAAGAGGGCCCTCACTAAAACCCAATGATGCTGGCAGCTTGATTTTGGATGTCTGGCCTCCAGAACTGTAAGAAACTTCTGTTGTTTAAGCCACACAGTCTATGGTATTTTGTTGTGGCAGCCCAAACAGACTTGTTATGGACACCACACAAGAAAAGAGGCAGTAGAGCATATGGTTACAAAGCTGGGCTCTGGAGCCTGACTGCCTGGCTCTATATCCTGACCCTAAGTATTCCTTTCTGGGTGATCTTGGACAAGTTGTTTAATCTCTCTGAGAGTGATCTCTTTACCTGCAAACTGAGAATAATAGTAGTAAATTTCTTGTGGTGTTTTTGTGAGGATTAAACTAGTGAGCACATGCACAACAATTAGAACATGTCCGACACATAATGCTCAGTCACGTTTATTAGTATAACTCCAATTTACAAATAAGGATCCTGAGGCTCTGAGAGGCTAATTTGACCAAGGATATTCAGGCAGTGGGTGGCAGACTCAGAATTTAAACCCAGGTGCTCCTGACCCTATACTTGTGTTCCTTCTGCTACGACTGTCTCTGTCACCATGAATACAAGTTAAAATGATGTGACTTAGAAGAGATCTAGATCCAAATAACCATAGAAAAAACAGGAGTCCTCATGAGAAACTGGGATCATACATTACACTGGTGAGTTGCTCAATCAGCTGTATTATATTTATCAAGTGCTACTGTGTCCAAGGTCTTCCACAGAATAAGCAGTGGTGACTCAAAGCAAATGGGGTTTCTCCTTGTCTATTTTTTCACTTCACTCCTTCATTGTTTATTTGTATAATATTTACTGAACTTTGGGGGATTCACAGAAACAGTGGAAATGCTGCTGCTCTTAGTCTCAGGGAGGAAAGGGCAGATCTGTGGAGAATATAATCTGATGCTCAGGACAGTGGACCCAGTCACAACAGGACTGGAATGAGATGTAAGATGTGGTTGGTCCAGGGTGGGACTAGTCACACAGAGCTAGCCTCGGCCCTGCAGAAAGTGACTGACATAAATTAGCCAGGGGTTCTCTAAAGCAAAGATTTCATATTTTAGAACTAGAGGATAAAGTTGTTCTGAATAACATTAGCTGCCAAGACGTTACAAATTCAGTGAATATTTTGGAGGTAAGTTTTTATGTGATGGCTCTGTGTCTGCTGGATTTTTGAAAATCCATTTGTGTTTTCATAGAAATCGGAATTTGACATCCCCATGCTAAGGAATTTCCCTTTTGGTTCAACAAATATCTCAGAGTTCAGTCTAAAGATGGAAACCACAAAAATATTATTTTAACAGAATAAATGTAATATAAAGAATAGTTAGCTAGATATAGTTAACTCAGTAACTAAAAATGTAATAAGAAAACTCTGCCATTTCATGGAGGTAACACCGACGGGAAGCAGCTCTGAGGAGAGGGTGCTGGCCCATGCTGGTGTCTGTCTCGGGGTGGGGGGTGCATTACGATGCTGGTTCTGTAAGAAGTGGAGAAATTGCAGATCTGTTTCAGCTTCTGATGCAGGAAGGCAAAGAAGCATTGCTAAAGTGATGCTCTGGGAACAGAAGGTAGACAGAAGCCAAAAAGAAGCATGTCTCTTCTTTCTCCTCCAGTCTTGCAGCCTCATTCTAGCACTTACTTTGGCAGAGCCTAACATGGAACCAATTGGCAATACAAATATAAATACAACACAGGGTGAATGTGGCATCTTCTCTCATCTTCAGCATGGAAGGAATGATAGACTAAACCCAAAAGCACAACAGGTATATGCCATAGCAGAAGACTGTACAGATGTGGGGGGAGTGATAAATGAGATGATTCTTCTGGTTGGGTACAGTGGCTCACACCCATAATCCCAGCACATTGGGAGGCCAGAGTGGGAGAATCATTTGAAGCCAGGAGTTTGAGACCAACCTGGGCAACAAAGTGAGACCCTGTATCTACAAAAAAAAAAAAAATTAAAATTAGCTGGGCCCGGTGGCACATGCCTGTAGTCCTAGCTACTTAGGTGGCTGAGGTGGGAAGATCAGTTGAGCCCAAAAGTTTGAGGCTGCAATGGCCTATGCTCATGCCACTGCATTCCAGCCTGGGCCACAAAATGAGATGCCATCTCTTACAAAAAATAAAAGATTCTTCTTACTTACAGTAGCAGCCAGGAAAAACTTCAAAGAAAACTCTTGAGCTGAGTCTTCAAAGACAAGCATTGTTGGCCAGGTAGACACAGTCACCAAGGAGAACATTCCAGACAGGAAGGGCAGCCTCAACAAAGATATAGAAGGAAGAAGTGGAGTATGTCCAGAGATTATGAAAAAAAAAAAAATACATACACACACACACACACACACACACACACACACACACACACACACAAACTAGACAGTCTTACTCTGTTGCCCAGTCTGGAGTACAGTGATGCAATCTCAGCTCACTGCAACCTCTGCCTCCTGGGTTCAAGCAATTCTCCTGCCTCAGCCTCCTGAGTAGCAGGGATTACAGGTGCCTGCCACTGCAGCCAGCTAATTTTTGTAGCTTTTAGTAGAGTAGAGATGGGGTTTCACCATCTTGGCCAGGCTGGTCTTGAACTCCTGACCTTATGCTCTATGATCTACCCACCTCAGCTTCCCAAAGTGCTGGGATTAAAGGCGTGAGCCACCGTGCCCAGCCCATTTTAATTGAGCATTTCCTATGTGCCGAATAATACAGTTGGAGATTATTTTCTAATATGGGAGTAAAATTTGCACTGTTTGTGTGTGTGTGTGTGTGTGTGTGTGTGTGTGTATGTGTGTTTTGGGTTTTTTTTTTCTTTTTTTTTTTGTCATTGTTGCTTTTGAGACAGTCTCACTCTGTCACCAGGCGCCAGGCTGGAGTGCAGTGGTGGGACCTGGGCTCACTGCAACCTCTGCCTCCTGGGTTCAAGCAATTCTCCTGCCTCAGCCTCCCAAGTAACTGGGACCACAGGCATGCACCACCAACACCCAGCTAATTTTTTTTTTTTTTTTTTTTGTATTTTTAGTAAAGATGGAGTTTCACCATGTTGGCCAGGATGGTCTCGATCTTTTGACCTCGTGATCTGCCCGCCTCAGCCTCCCAAAGTGCTGAGATTACAGGCCTGAGCCACCATGCCCAGCCCATTTTAATTGAGCATTTCCTATGTGCCGAATAATACGGTTGGAGATTATTTTCTAATATGGGAGTAAAATTTGCACTGTTAACCATGCTAGTAATACCTTCTGGGCTACAACAACATTGTGATCAGTTTCTAGCTACTTAATGATGAGGTCAGATTTGATAAGTTCTGGAGTTTTTTGAACTTCAGAAAAGGTTATCTAGTGGCTCAATATTGTCCTCAATGAGCGGATTTTTCTGCCTTTCATCCTAAGGCTGTCTTCCCGCATCATGTCAATGTGGCTCAGCAGTTTCAGGCTTTACATCCACAAAGAAACCATCCAGGAGAGAGACTTTTCTTGTCAATCATTTCAGTAAAGGTCACATTGCCATCTCTAAATCAATGACCATGGCTAGGCACTGGGTGTGTTGATCAGCTGAAGCAAATGAGAACCCATCTATAGAGCTTTGGGTGAGAACAGCTTCTTCCCAGATATATAACATGAGGCATGAGGGCAAAGTGAACACTTGAACAATAATGTGGGGCATTACTTGGAAGAGCTGAGGAGAAGGGTTAAAAACGTGTAGGTAGGTAACCAACAGACCAAACATCTCTAGTACCCATCGCTATTTCATCATATCGCAGACCCTGGGGCAGGCCTTATCACATTATACCTGGGTTACTTGAGGGTTTTCCAGCTGAATTCACAAATATCTCTTCTCCATTTGATCTGTATTCATTTATTTAGGAATTTCCATGATTCTCTCCGATACTGTTACCTACTTTTCATCTTTACTTCCTGTATTAGTTGTTCTCATGCTGCTAAAAAAGACATACCCAAGACTGGGTAATTTATAAAGGAAAGAGGTTTAATGGACTCACAGTTCCACATGACTGGGGAGGCCTCACAATCATGGCAGAAGGCAAAAGAAAAGTGAAGGCATGTCTTACATGGCGACAGGCAAGAGAGCGTGTGCAGGGGAACTCTCCTTTATAAAATTATCAGATTTTGTGAGACTTATTCACTATCATGAGATCAGCATGAAAAAGACCTGCCTCCATGGTGCAACTACCTTCCACCAGGTCCCTCCCATGACGTGAGGGAATTGTGGGAGCTACAGTTAAAGATGAGATTTGGGTGGGGACACAGCCAAATCATATCACTTCCTTTTCTTTGACACGTCCTGGGATTATGTTTGTATTCCAGTCCTCTGCAATACAGATCAGACCTTCTCTCCCCTACTAGTAGGATATTCCTCAATCGCCTTTTTCTGTTTTTTGGGGGGTTTTTTTGCAAGCTTCCCCAGCCACCTGTTAATTCCACCTTCCCTATGATACTCTCCAAACACACTCTTCCATTCCTACTCATCCATCAAGATAAAATGCATGCAATTAAGTCCCATGTTCAAATCCCACAACATAAACAGATGGCATCAACAATAGATGCTCCATATTTTAGAGGTGAATGTAAACTGACTTGTGTTGATGTTTCTAAAATGGATGTGGTGTGTTTCTTTCACTTTATCCCCTTTGCACTTACTCAAAACTTTCAAAAGTAAGCAAATCAACAAGAACTCCAATGCTTAAATCTTGAATTTAGGTGCTCAAACAAGAAACACAAATCTCATAGTAAAACCTGGTTCCATGAGAATCTAATGCAACTTGGAGTGTGAACATTATCTTAGTATTTAAATCACCCCCAGGAGTTGAGATGCTTATCTGATTCTCAAGATTAGAAGTTTCCCATGCTAGGATCCCAGACTCCTTTAGGATTTGATGATGAGATGTAAAAACCTCTGGTGATTTTGGAACATATTTGGGGCATTTTTTTCAAAACCCATTATTATTATTATCTAGACATCCTCCATCCAGATACTCCTCTGGTTTTGGGTCACTTCAGCAAGTGAATTTTTCCTAAGAACTCTTCTCTATCATTCCAAAGCAGCCCTCAGAAAAATATCTTTTAAAAAAAATAGTTAGAAATGATAGGAGCCATCATAAAGAACAGATGGTTACTTTTTGTGATAAATGCTTTAAAGACTTCTATTCACAGCATTAACTAAGGAAACTTGTCCATCCCCTAAGAGTCGCTGACTCCTTTCAGTTGGTTCTTTGCTAACATTGATAGAAGAGATTTGAGTTCTTTCTAAAAAAAATCTTTGTAAACTCATTAAAACAATGTTGTCAAACAGGAGCTTAAATGCTTACATAGCTGGCTAGATGGACAGATAGAAATGCAAAAAAGCAAATAAACTAAAATATTAATAGTAAAATCTAGATGGTATGCTTATGGGTGTTCACTGTCTAACTCTTAAAATTTTCCTGTTTGAAAATTTTTTCAAATAAAATATTGAGGAGGAAAAGAATCTTAAAGAAAAAAGAAATGACCAGATGAGGGAGAGGCAGTACACTGACATGCCTTGGAAGAAGCCTACGGACAGTAGGGAGAAGTCCATATAAGCACGGCATTACGGGGTAAAGACTGGAGGCTCTAACTGGGTATAACAGGAAAATAGACATCTAATAGTTCCTGTGAGAAACTATCAGCAGTTCAGCCAGTGGGGCATACATGCTTTCTATCACTGTTCCTCCCGTTACAACCAAAATCTTATTCTCTTAACAGTCTGGCAGGAAGGAAGAGAAAATCTGAACCCTGTGCCAAGCACTTTGCCTGGATTATCTTTTTGCAGGAAGCGTGAAAGTAAGTTTTACACTGTGCATTTATTTACTTGTTGCATTCACAGCATTGCTTACCTCTTTTCCACCTAGAATAACACTAGTTTTCTGAGGGAGACTCACCCACCATACTGAATGCAGACTTGATGCCCTATCCTATCTGATAATATGTGTGGACAAATAACCCGAGTGACCAAGGTCAATTAGGCACTCCAGGAAATTCTAATCGCGAATTAGAATTTCTAATGAATGGAAATGAATGGAAAATTGTGAATTTGACAACATAGAGAGCTCAGAGAATGTTTTCATTAGTGCCTGCTACCTGGATCCTTTAGAACTCTCTGGATTCCTGTAATTTTTATTGGACAGTATTGCCTCTGTTACAAAGAACTTTTAACTGACAGAGGGAATGTAGCTCCCATCTTAGAAATCAAGAAACCTAAGCTCAGAGGAATTAAGTGTCTTGGCTCATGTCAACATCTGATATTTGTACCTGTGTCTCTCCAGACTTCAAAACCTATCTACGATCCTGATGCTACTATGCTTCCTCTAACTCTACAGACTGGGTTCAATTCGGCACTAACTGGCTGGATGAGTTTGGGTAAGCTGCGAGCCAATTTTAATTTTTTGATCTGTAAAATGGAGTAAAAATAGTCATCTATCTCACAGAGTTATGGTGAGGATAAAATAAGCTAATTTATGGATGGTGTTTGGGCATGTGTCTGGCACATAAGTGCTCAATAAATGTCTGCTGTAATGATGGTGATGATGATATCAGTCAGGGTTCTGGCAAAAAAAAAAAAACAAAAAAAAAAACAAAAAAAAAAACCAGAGGTGTTTGAGGAGAGTTTAATGCAAGGCTCATTAGAAAAGCGAGGGCAGGGTGAGGGAGATGAACAAGGGATGGGTGAAGGACCCCAGGGCTACAAAGAGCAGCAAGCTGTGGATAGGGCTGCCCAGCAAGGCTGGCGTCTGTGGCTGTGTTTCTAAGTGAGTGGCTGTGGCAGACACCGTCAACAGTCATTCAGCAAGGTGGGAGCCAGGCGGATAAATACCCTGTTTGTGCCCTCTCAGTTCACCCTCTATTTTCCTGCCAGTGCCTTGAATTGGTCAAACCTAACCATAAGCTAAAGACGAAGAAGTCTGGCTGATGCAGTCCATACAGGTCAATGTCTAAGGACAAAAGCAGGCTGCAGAAAGGTAGATAGTCAACCTGGAGACACACTTCCCCACAGCATCCTCTTGTCTGAGTGAAAAATGTGTTCCCCCAACACAGGTCATCTCTAGGCCTCCAGCCCCTCTGCTGGATGGATTTCTTTATTTGCAGGAAAGTTTTGAGACAATTTGGGAGTTCTAAATTCTTAGTCTTGCCTGTGTTCCCCTAAATGTTCCCATCCTATGTCTCAAGTTTCTACTCTTTGCTCCATAACAAAACAGACATTGATGCAGTTCTCAGATGCTGGACTGGTCCTCACTTAGATTTGTTTCAAGATTGTTGGTAAGCAGCTCTTTTAAAGATGCCATTAAGGTTTTCTTTCTTTTTATTTTTTGAGACAGAGTCTCACTCTGTCACCCAAGCTGGACTGCAATGGCGCGATCTCAGCTCACTGCAACCTCCATCTCCTTGTTCAAGCAATTCCCCTGCCTCAGCCTCCCAAGTAACTGGGATTACAGGCGCACACTACCAGGCCCAGCTAATTTTTTTGTATTTTAGTAGAGACAGAGTTTTCTCATGTTGGCTAGACTGGTCTCCAACTCCTGACTTCAGGCAATCCGCTCACCTTGGCCTCCCAAAGTGCTGGCATTACAGGTGAAAACCACTGCACCTGGCCAGTTTTCTAATATTATTCTTGTGCCCTGAATGGACCTACAAAGCTGTTAAGAGTTTCCTTTCATCTGTGTACATTATCTAGGACTCACAGAAACACCACAATCTTGGTAATTACCATTGTCACCGTAGAAACTAAGGACCCTCGCTAATTGATCTTTCCACAACCTGCCCTCTTCTTGCATTGTATCCTAATCTCTGTTACTAGGAATGTTTGAATAACATACCATGGATTATCCATATCCCATTTTCTTATGTCAAGAAGTCCCCGTGTTCTCATCAAATATGTTAGCAACTTGTATCAGTTTTCTATTGTTGCTATAACAAATTAGTGCAAATTTATTGGATTAAAACAACTCACATTTATTTTCCTTCAGCTGTGCAGGTCAAAAGTCTGGATACAGTTCCCCCTGTGCTAAAATCAAGGTGTCAAAAAGACTGCATTCTTTCTTGAGACCATAGGGGATAATGTGCTTTGTTGACTCTCCCATCTTTAGAAGCTCCTGCATTCTGTAGTTCATGGTCTTCCATCTTCAAAGCCACTAATGGCCGTTCAGTCTTTCCTACATCACGTCACTCTGGCACCGACTCTCCTGCCTCCCTCTTCCACTTTTAAGGACTCTTTTGATTGCATTGGGTAATCCAAACCTGGTTAACCAAGATAATCTCTATCTTTAGGTCAGCTGATTAGAAACCTTAATGCTATCTGCAAACTTTATTCCCCTTTGCCATGTGACATAATCTATTCACAGGCTCCAGGGATTAGGACACAGGCAGCTTCGGAAGGCCATTATTCTGCCTACCACATAATATGATCCCAATACCATTTTATGGTTCTGTTTCCTGAGGCCATTTGTAAAGGTATTATTCTATTAGTCTGGGTTCTATCAGGAAACAAATGACACACTCAAAAGGGATGATTGGAGAACATCTGGCGAAGAGACAATTGCAAAGACGTGGGCAGGGGAAAGGAAATCAACAAGGGATAATAAAGCAACTGAAGGACCTGGGCAGCAGGAAGGATCAGGGATTGGGGGAAGCAGTTAGCAGGGCCAGGTGATGGTTGTGGCCTTAGGTAGAGGGACACAGCCAGTGCCAAGCCATAGCCCAGCAGGGATGTGACCAAGGGAATAGATACCCGAATCTCTCTCCTCCTACCCTTGAACCTCCTTCCAGTGCTGCCAATTGGCCAAACCTGTACAAGGCAGAAGGCAAAGGAGCAGAGCTGATGTAGCCAAAGAAAGTCAGCATCCTAGGGCACGAAGCAGGGAGAGAAGGGTGAAAAACAGATCTATGGAGCCGATGGACTATAACCTGCATATAATTTAACTAAATAATTTCTACTAAAAGGTAAATGGGGCCTACCACCCAGCATGGCATTTGTATTTTAAAATAGCCATCCTAACTCAAATTAATCTATAAGTAGAAGTTATGGGGAGGTATTTTTGAGTTGCAAAGCCTAAAGCAAGTCCTATCTATTAAAAGATACACTATAGAATGTGTATACCAACAACTAATAAAATCAAAGAGGTACCATATGTACATGGAAATACAGGATGTAAGTTATCCTTTTAACAAGGGAGGAATCACATGGATTTATTCCTTCACTACCATGAACTAAAAGTAATTTTATTCCATCACAGTGGCGATAGCACTGACTCAAAGGGTGTAGCCATGAAGAAACCATCATTTTTCCATTATTTGGCCAGGACTTTATAAATAAACATAGTGGTCATCATCACATTTAGGATAAATGCTAGTCTGGCAGTGCATGTAGGTTATATGAACACTTCTTCATCTTGCCAATACCGTTGCTCAGATATATCATACCGTATTTTCCAATAACTACAGTGCAGGCATAGGTCCAAAAGCAAGGGAGCTGATATGCATGTTTCTGTCACTCATGTTCTATGGTGCATAACAAAAGTAATAACAAACCAACCAAACAAAACCCACCAGCTTGGCCAAGTACGCACTCAGGGAAAGGAGTTTCCTTCCCAGTGAATTTTCCAGGGAGAGACAGACACAGCTGTAGAGGAAAGAGCATTTCAGTAAACAAGAGAGTCTTCCAGGGAAAATTCTGTGCGAAAGAAATTCTTTTTCCTTCCTTAAACCACAGTGGTCTATAAATTCCTACCTCCAAAGTGTCGGGAAGGGTAGGATGTTACAGAGAGCAGTTGCTCTCTGAGTCCAGGTGAAGTTCAGGGAAGAATTACCCTTCCCAAGACTTCCACATGGCATATACATTGGGAACAATTTCAATGGGAAAGAAATAGTGTATTTAGACATGCAGTGCCTGAGGTCAAACTAAACTCCTGCATCGCATTTTTTTTAAATGTTAAGAGTAATACATGTTTATTATTCTAAAACATCTAAGCAGTACAGAACCATATAAAGTGAAAACCAAAGGTTTTCTCCTTCTCCTCTTTCCCTACTCCTTCTCTTCCTCCCGCTGCCTTTCCTCTCTCTGGCTCTCTCTCTCTCTCTTTTATTCTCTCTCTTTATATCTGTCTCCAGCTACTTACAGACACAGGAATATGGTTATAGATACTCCTCTAAAACTCATCTGCTTTTAAGACATGCTCATCAAAGTGGAAGGGAATACCAGATTTACCATGGCATGGGATACAATATGAGAATTTCTATATATTTTAACTAATCCTATTTAATAGGTACTTGGGAGTATGTTATGTGAATTAGACAGTACTATACCATATGCATAAAAATTACATATGTAAAAATATTCACATATTGAAAGTGCATGGATGAAACCTTTTTCTGACCAAAGTGCATGATTTAAAAATTTGGAGACCATTGCTGTAAGAGACTGAAATGCAAACATTTCAAAGCACATTAAGAGTATCCATCAGCTAATGTGTCAGTTAATAAAAGGAATATTTATAAGGTGCTTGCAGTGTTCCAGCTGTTCTTGCATTATGTCTTATTTACTATGCACAACGGCCGTATCAGGAAGGTACTATTATTTCCCCAACTTCTCAAAGAGAGAAACTGAAGCTCAGGAGTTTAGTAGATTGCCCAAAGCCACAGAGCTGGAAAATGGTCCTCCCAGGAAACAAACCCAGGTCTTTCTATCTAAAAATACAGTGCTCCTCAAACTACTCCGTATTACCTCTTATCAGTCTGGTTTCCACAAGTGACTCTACCATAGACTAAGGTAGAATTGAAAAGCAGCAACAGGAAGATAGCAGATGGAAAGCCCCTGGTTGACAAAAGAAGAGGGTCAGAGTCTTTAAAAATATATATATATATACTATCCCAGGCACACCTGCCCTACCGACGGGCAGGTAGCAGTTAATATCATGGTTGGTGCTGCAATTCTGCTGCAATTTGTAATGTAATTTCCATCCAAATATAATCCCTCTGTGTGGCAGATTATATTTTCCAAAGACATTGGCACAATACATACCATCCTGCATGCACTTCCTACAAGATATTGAAATTGCTTCCGTAAAAATGTATAGTCCATCTTCTTCTCCCATTATAAAAAAACTATACAGCTATAAAAAAGAATGAGTTCATGTCCTTTGCAGTGACATGGATGAAGCTGGAAACCGTCATTCTCAGCAAACTAACACAGGAACAGAAAACCAAACACTGCATGTTCTCACTCATAAGTGGGAGTTGAACAATAAGAACATATATACACAGGGAAGGGAACATCGCATACCAGGCCCTTGTCAGGGGGCATGGGGCAAAGAGAGGGAGAACATTAGGACAAACACCTAATGCATACAGGGCTTTAAACCTAGATGATGGGTTGACAGGTGCAGCAAGACACCATGGCACATGTATACCTATGTAACAAACCTGCATGTTCTGCACATGTATCCCAAAACTTAAAGTAAAAAAAGAAAAAAGAAAAAAAAAAAAAGAAAAAAAAAAAACCTTTTAAAATTAATCAATGAGTCCAGTCAAGTTGCAGGATACAAAATCAACATACAAAAATCAGTTTCATTTCTTTACACTAATAACGACCTATCTGAAAAAGTGATCAAGGAGACAATCTCACAGTAAAGTCAAAAAGAATAAAATGCTTACGAATAAATTTAACCAAAGAAGTGAAAGATCTGTACACTGAAAACTATAAAACGTTGATAAAAGAATTGAAGATGACAAATAAATGGGAAAATCTGTGTTCATGGATTGGAAGAATTAATACTGTTAAAATGTGCATTCTACCCAAAGCAGTATACAGATTCAGAGTGACTACGAGAGATAATGGATATGCTACCTTGCTGGCTGCAGTAATCATTTCACTATAGACATGCGTATAAAGCATCATGTTGTACAACTTAAGTATACACAAGTAAATACACACACACAGGTGTTCATTTTCTCACCCCTCTTGAATCTGGAGGGCCTGTGACTATGGTGAAAGTGATGCTAACTGCCAAAGTAGATCATAAAAAGTGATACACTTTCCACCTGGACCTCAAAAAGTTCATTTCTGTTATGCAGGCGCCATGCTGTGAGGAAACCCAGATCACATTAAGAGACCACAAGTAAGTGTTCCAACCGACAGACCGTGCTAAGGTCTCAGCTGACAGCCAGCCTCAACTGCCAAACAAGACGACTCTCACCCAGCCATCGTCTGACAGCAGCCATGTAAGAGACTTTGGGCAAGAGCTGCCTGGCTGAGCACCGTCCATCCCCAACACATGAGAGACCTTAACGGTAATTGTCCTGAGCCACTAGGTCTTGGGGTGATTGATGGCAGAGCAATAGATAAGGAGAACACTGTTGTGCCCGCTGTGGCCATGTAAGGACAATACATCACCAGAAATAAAAAAGCCCTCCTAATGGCTGGTCCTGAATACACCCACACTTTTCCTTCAGGTTTTCCCCTTTGGGTTGCTATTTGGTCCTGTGGATTCAGCTTCTGCTGAAGCCTGGGAGACCCGTTCTCCTGTAGCTTCCTTCTCTCTCTCTCTCTCTTTCTTTTCTATCCTCTGTCCTCCCTACTCAGTGGAATATGTTCCTTGCTACATCTGGGAAGGTCCCGGTAGATCCACACACGTGGAGGTTCTACCTGTAAGATGTGGTGGAGTTAAGCTGAGACCTTTGGCATTTTTCAAGTAGTCTCTAAAAGACAAACGTCTCTTATTTAACATAAATTGCCTCTCATCCCTTAATATAGAAGATCTCTCTTCCTTTCCACCAGACATGAGGAAAAAACCCTTCTGGTCACAAATATAGTAACTGTTAGTAAACATGTATAACCTGTCTCTTGTTTAGGGTATATTCTTTTCCCCAGAATAACTCCTCCAGCTAGTCTCTCAGGTTGATCTTAGACATTGCCTCCTAAAGAAAAGTTTTCCTGACTCACTCCCCGACCACTGAGTCTGTGGCTGTGCCTGCAGCTGTGGTAGGTTTCCAGCCTAGGTTCCACCAACATCCTAAAAACCCTCTACTTGAATTATATTGCAGTTGCCTATTGCTGTCTCTGTCCCTCATTGGACTGTAAGCCCTTTGAGGGCAGGGATGTGTTTCAGTTATTCATTATTGTATCATCTAGTACCAGTCAATCCTTGACACTAAGACTTTTTCAATAAAAGAAGAAATTTTAGAAATCTCCATGTCATTTCCTCTTCTTCAGATCAAGCGAATACCTGTACCATTTTTAAGGACCTCTGAAAGGCATCCTAGTAGTTTGCTTGGCATGTGCTTCTGACACTGTGAATCACAACTGTAGAATTCAACCAGTCGAAAGTTCACCAAAACAAAAATACCCACGGTAGAGTGATGTGCGTCTTATCACTTTTCAAAGCACTGCTTCCCATTTTTTGAACATCTCAGATTCCTAGAAAGGCCTTTCACATATTCAGAATTGGTCTATCTTCTTGCCATTTCCCTGTTGGCCCCAATACTATTGGTATTTGGAACAACCTAGACTTAATCTTAGTCTTTTTATTCTAATCTGTAAAACATTCCCTTCATTAAAATGAAAATTCTCTGACAAAAGGATAATGCATTAAGTTGGTCAATATTTGGCTCAAAATTGCTGATCAAGGCAGGCATGTTTTAAGGAGAAATTAGTGTGGTGTGCGGAAGAAGGGTTAATTTGGAGTATAGGGTGGATGGAGAGGGAGCCTCAATGGTCAGAAAAGCAGGTGCCTCTGAACATCTGGGATTCTTTGATGAGATAAGGAGTCCCAGGAGAAGAATATGGTTGAACACCAAACCCCGGCTTTCTCTATTTAACCACTCTGCTAATGGACTGCGCAGGCTGTGGGAGGTTGACCAGCAGCCCCACCTGTTTTGAGAAGCCTATCATTCAGGCTCTGTGACTGAGCCTGGAGCACACATAGAAGGGTCTGTGAAATAAAGCTCCCGGCACGGCCAGCCTCCTGGTGTTCTGGAGAATTCCAACCATTTTGGAGCAGGGGCTGTAAGTATTGTGTTATCTGGAGGTATTTCAGATAAATATCCAAGATTAGTGTCTGTTCAGGAGCAGGTAGAAACAGGGAGTAGTCCTAGTTGTCTTGCTCACCCTAGTTGTCTTGCCCAACCCTAGCTCAACATTTAGAAAGAAACCCAGTTCCTGGCATCCTGAGCATCGAATGTGCTCTAGGGAGTCAATCCAATCCTGAGTGCAGGAAAATCTTACCCAGGACAATTTCAAAAGTTTATAATTGATATCACTTGGGTGGTTTTGAGAAACAACAGTTTGGTAAGAGATAAAGTCTTTTTTGGAATACATTATTCAAAAGCGAAAGCCACACATTTCAGTGGTTTGTGTATTTGGTTTTGTGGAGGTCTTTCTCCTCCCTCAGGCCATGTGAAGACTTGAAAAGAGGAGAAAATATGTAGAATAAGAATCGATTCCAAACTACTCATTGATTTGCTAAGGAGAAATGTGAGTGATTTAAGTCCCTGGGGTTGGAAGGTTCTCCATCCTCCACCTCCCATCGGTGCTGGTAAATTTCCCAGAGAATGAGGAACAGCTGCTTCCCAAGTCAGGGTCCTCTGGCAACTGCCCTTGAAACGGGCTCAGTCATCAGCTGTGGAATCAGCTGTTCGTTTCCTTCCCCCAGCACAGGAAGACACTCGAAAATAGAGAAATTGAAATATCCTTTGTCTAAGGACAAGAGTAGGAAAATAAATGTGAATCTTTCTTTGTTTTTAAGTCCTTTTTTTTTGGAGATAGAGTTTCACTCTTGTTAGCCAGGCTGGCACTTCACTGGAATTTTCTCCTTACCTTGCTGTCTTCTCTTTTGCTTATATATTTCTCACCACATTTTTCTTAAAAGTAGTGTTTGCCTGGCATCTAAATTTGGCTTCTTTACATTGGAAAACCTCACCTTAAGTGTCTGGTCCATTCCTGTAGCTTCAGTTACCAAATGTATGCCTATCACTCCCAACTCTTTATTCTGTCCCTGATGGTGTCTCTCCAGCTCAAGACCTAGTGACCTCCTGGCATTTTCATGTGAATGGTAGAGATTCCTCTAATTTATATCTCATACTGAGCTCTGCACTTTCTTATTTCTTTTCTCAACCAGCTCTGTCTCCTACTTCCCACCACCGTGCAAGTATTTGCCCAAAACAGAAACATGGACCTCTCCCCCATCGTCCATGTCAAGTTGTAATCAATTTTTGTCAGTTGTTCCTACTTAATCCTCTCACTTTTTCCTATCTGCTCTGTCACTTCCTTAGTTCAAGCCACTGTCATCTCCCATCTGCTGATGGATTGCTCTGCCCTCTGTTTAACCTCCACCAGTTCATGCATTATCCACGGTGCAAGCTACATGACCTTTCTTCAGGTAAAACTTGGCTGTGTTACTCCCAAGCCTTCAAAGTCCATTGAGGGTAAAATCCATAATCCTTGGAATGGCCTGCAAGGCCCTCAAGATCTAAGGGTTCTGCCAGTTTCTCCTGCCCCATCCTTCCCCATTCCTCTCTCATGCCCCAGTCATGTTGAACTGCCTTCCACGGGGCCACAGCTCTCTCTAGCCTCTGGACCTTTGTAAATGCTCTTTTTAAAATGCAGACTACTTTTCTACACCATTAACTTGCCTGTTCTTCAAGGCTTGTAACAGAGCACACCTTCTTCAAGTTAGATTCTTGTAGGTATTGAAATCTGGGCTAAGACATATTGTGTGCTTTACTGAATCTCCCATAACACTCTTTTCTTCTTTTTTTGAGGTGGAGTCTGACTCTGTCACTCAGGCTGGAGTTCAGTAGCATGGTCTCAGCTCACTGCAACCTCTGCCTTCCAGGTTCGAGCGATTCTCCTGCCTCAGCCTTCCAACTAGCTGGGATTACAGGCACCTGCCACCAGGCCCTGCTAATTTCTGTATTTTTAGTAGAAACAGGGTTTCACCATGTTGGTTAGGCTGGTCATGAATTCTTGACCTCAGATGATCCACGTGCCTTGGTCTCCCAAAGTGCTGGGATTACAGGCATGAGCCACCATGCCGGGCCTGTTTCTTTTTAAGTATTGCTTTCTCCTCCAGTGCTGGACATTGAATAGGCACCCCACATTTCATAAAATCTTGATGCTAGTTTAACAGACTATTGTAATGAAAAAAGAAAAATCCGTAGACTACTTCTGGGCAACACAGATTCTGGTTATCCTTATGTAATGGAATCAGCTCTAAGGCAGTGTTAACTTGACTAGAATTTCAGAAGTGGGTTATCATTCCATGAAGGTGACACACACACACATGCACGCATACATACACACCACATCACACACACATGCATGCATACATACACACTACATCATACACATGCACACATACATACACACCACATCACACACACATGCATGCATACATACACACCACATCATACATGCACATGTACATACCACATCACACACACATGCATACATACACACCACATCACACATGCATGCATGCATACATACCACATCACACACACACATGCACACATACATACACCACATCACACACACGCACACATACATACACACCACATATCACACACACACACACACACACACACACACACACACACACACTTACCAGTACAGATGCACCCCTTCATTTCCTCTAGTATTTCTAGATATTTAATGCCGTTCAGTCTAGCATTAAAGCTCTTTAGTGCTGTTGAGAATCAATTCCTGACAGAGAAAGGTCAATTTCCTGAATGAGAAAAGAAAGGGCCATATCAGGCTGAGAGTAGAAAAGAACATCTTCCCATGAGCCTATTCCTAAGAATAGGGTAAGGCTACACTTCAGTGCTTAATCAAAGAGCAGTGAATGCCAGATAAAGGGAGAATATCTGTTCAAGAAAAGCCAAGATGTTGTAGAGCATACAAAAGAGTGGCACATCACTGAACAGTTCACACATGGGTCCATCATCTGGGAATATTAGAGAAATGAAAAGTGGAGCATCTCCAGTGGCGTGGGGTGGGGGGCGGGGAGGAGAATGTGGTATGTGTTTATGTGTGTATGCCTACACCTGTGTGTAGAGCTTTCAGGGTGGCATATTTTCTCTTCTCTTTGCTGATCTTTTTTCTTCTTTCTCAGAATTCTTGGGAATATATATAATACAGGGGCAAGCTCTTTAATACTTTTGCCACAGAGACAATAAATCCTGCCTGACTCCAAAGGAAGGATGGGTGTTGCCTTCTTTCTTTCCTCTCTCTTATGTTTTTCTTTTGTGACCATAGAGTAATGTCTTGTTTGTTCTGAGTTTTATTTTCTCCAGTCAGATTGTCAAAAACATTCAGGTTCACTGAGTCTTTTAGCTCCACCCATTTTTACTGATATATCTCTGACCCACACTCTTATTAGAGGAATTAGGCTAGCCATTAATAATTCCTCGTCTGCTATTTCTTTAAAGAAACTAGAAAGAGGAGGATGTGTAATTCATATTTATTTCTGTATCATATGAAAGAATCCTAATTCTGGATACGTCAAGTATTTAAGTAGTACCTATTGACTTATTAACAGGAATGCTTTGGGTAAAACATGAACCGAGAGATAAAAACATGTCATCAGAAACTTCTCTTTCCACTTCTTAATTTCTCTTATATCCACTTTATTTTTCATGCAGTCTGTACTAATCAGGGTTTGTGGTTGCAAAACTCAGAAGCTAAATCTGGCTGAGCAAAGCAGAAAGGGTTTTGATGAGAAGAATCCTGAGTAGTATACAGAATAGAAGGGAAAGGCAGAGAGGCAGTCTTGGAAAGAAAGCAGCAAGCAAAGGAGACTGAGAAGCAGGGCACACTGGCCAGAACAGCTGCAAGAAGAGACTCCATCACCGTGAGATCCACGCCTGCCAGGCGTTTGGCGCACAGCCGCTGGACTCAACTCTGCTCTTGCCAGAGTTTCTCACAATCCCTGAACTTTTGCATCGCTCTCTCCAGATCCATGTCATAAAATATATTCTAACTTTACACTCAGGAACTAGGTAAACAACCATAATGAGTGTCTGCAGTTACTGCTGAGATGCATCTGTCTGAGGCTCACTTTTTACTTTATCCGCCATGAGCCTCACTCTGACCAGTGGATGGCAGAGGCATTCTGGGTCCTCAGGAGTAAATGTTCAGAGCCAGGTTCCAAAAATCCCTCCTCCCCAAGAGGTATTGTTTGGTTGCCCTGGTATACATTCATGAATGTCTTTGGGGACTGCTTGGAGAGAGTCACAGAGGCACTTCCATAAAGGTTTCTGGATTGCCTGTCATTCAGAGTGCTCTGGGATTTGTGGATTGATTCATATCTGGAAAATGGGAGAGTCATCTTTGTTCAAGTAAGGGCTTTTTTCAATAGAACTGGAAGGTTTTAGTCAAACAGATCAAACTGAGATTTAGTTGCTGTCCATGAATTTCAGTTTAGGGACCCTATGATCAATTAACCACTATGGTTCAAAATCTTCAATTATTCCCCCAGACCTGCTTGCCTATTATGGTAGCCACATTTACTTTGTCTCTGCTGGTTAAATGCTGTTATTTGATTTTATGCTATCCCAGGATCCTGATATTATGGAACCCAAGACAATTTTGGCATTCCTCAGCCCACCACTTGCTACCCCCAGGTTGCAGAGTGTAGCCACTAGAGTGCTGTTCAAAGATGTCAGCAGTGCAACCCTCACCAACATATTGGGTGAGTTTGGTGACATCTGGACCCTCTTGGGGAATATCACTAAAGAGTAGGTGTATAGGTTCCCAGTCTAAATCCGCTCCAGCATTCCCAGTCCCTTAAATCTTTGTGTTTTGTCCTATGCATGATTCAGAGGAAGCTTTGGCATGTACATTTTGTTTTGTTTATGCTGTCATCTCCTAAGGCAATAACCTTGCCTGTGTAGTGGAGGCCATATGGGCATTTCAAACTTTAGTAAAGACAGAAATGCCAAAATCTACCTTTTTTTTTTTTTTTTTTTTTTTTTTTTTGGAGATAGGGTCTGGCTCTGTTACCCAGGCTGGAGTACAGTGGTGGGATTATAACTCACTGCTTCCTCAACTTCCTGGGTACAAGTGATCCTCCCACCTCAGCTTCCCACGTAGCTGGAACTACAGGCATGAGCCATCATGCCTGGCTGATTTTTGTATTTTTTGTAGAGATAGTGCTTCATCATTCTGCCCAGTCTGGTCTCCACCTCCTAGGTTCAAACAATCTGCCCACCTAGGCCTCCCAAAGTGTTGGGATTACAGGTGTGAGCCGCTACGCCCAGTCCCACAACTTCTAAGTTAAAATTAAATGAGGAGTTGCACGTCTTACTTTTGCTCATATCTTAAACTTTTTCGCATAGTTATTCATATATAGCTGCAAAGAGACCAGGAAATGTGGTTCGTATCTGTGTGGCCACATATTCGGGAAGAAGGAACAAAAAGATTTTGAATAACAACTACCGGTCTGCCAAACAAACTTAACCAAGAAGGAATTTATAGAAGGACATAGAGTAGTTTACAGGATTATTAGAAAGCTTCAGAGGTAGGAATATAAAACAGGCAATACCTAAAGGTTTTTATGTAGCTGGGAATACAGCCAAGTTCATGCCCCAGAAATGGTCTAGTTAAGATGCTACTGCAGATGGATACTTGTTTCAAATATGTCTGGAAGTACCATAACTGAACATTTCCTGCTGTCATTGGATTTTTCACTCCAGCATTGTTGTGTTTAATCACTACTTTTGCAGTTTTACATCACAACCTTAATATCTGAAATAGTGGGTAGCAGAGTCACATTGATGAGACTCAGTCTGATTGACTGAATCACAGCTTTCAGAGGTAGGGAAAAGAATGTTTGATCTCTTTATCAGTAGAGTGAGTGTCCGGATCCTGCCTCTTGCTGAGGGATACACAATAGAGATCTCAAATTGGAAGAGGGTTTGGATGTTGAGTAGCCTAAGAAAGACAAGCCCCTACTTTATAGACTCTTGTCTTTTTAGTGAAGGCTATAGTCCAGTATAAACATAGCTTTTTTTTTTTTTTCCTAAGATGGAATCTTGTTCTGTCACTCAGGCTGGAGTGCAGTGGCACCATCTCAGCTCACTGCAACCTCCGCCTTCTGGGTTCAAGTGATTCTACTGCCTCAGCCTCCCAAGTAGCTGGTATTACAGGCATGTGCCACCAGACGCAGTGAATTTTTGTATTTTTAGTAGAGATAGGGTTTCACCATGTTGGTCAAGCTGGTGTCGAACTCAAGAACTCAGGTGATCCACCCACCTCGGCCTCCCAAAGTGCTGCGCTACCATGCCCGGCCAAACTTTTATATGCACTGGGAAACAAAACAAAACAAAACAACAACAAAAAAAGTGTGGCTTGCAATATTCACTTTATTGTGATGATCTGGAACCAAAACTGCAGTATCTACAAGGTATGCCTACAACATATGTTGCTTGCTATTTTCTCCTTATTAAATAGCAGACTTCAGCCTAGTCATATTCACTCACATGAAATCCACCCAACTACACATTTTCTGCTGCCACTGAATCTTTAATCCCTTAATAGAATGCCTCAGTTACTGCATCTATTCACTGGACGTTATATATTACTGTTACTACACTATATGTTGGAATGTATATTACTTAAAATTGCAAATAAGATTCTACCCTTAAAATATTCATCTATTATAAGTGAGTATGAAAGTACTATAAAAACAACATGTTGTGTTTATAATTTGCCATTTTGTTTCTTGCCTAATTATTTAAAAAATTAAAACTTTGATATTTTGGATGTGATGTAAAATTTCATCTTATTTATAAAAAGTGTGCTGAGAATTTTATCCAATATAGACAAATTTAAGATAATCCATGTGGCATCAAAATAGCTTTAAATTACTTAGCAGCTATGATTGTTTGGAATTAGTTCTTCCCTTCCCAAGAATTGCATTCCCTGTGGGTGAAAGCAGACTCTGGCTAAGGTTTGGTAATGCTATAATGATAGGAAAATGCTAGAAAAAGACAGAGGAGATTAGTGCCAGTGTGCAAACAGTAGAGACGCTAAACCTGTGAGGTTAATTTTAGTCAGTTCTACTAAAAAGAAAAAAATTTAAAGTATGAGCCTATAGGGATAAAACAAGATGATATAAGCAGAGCAGAATAGTACATTTGATAAAGTGTATGCCGAGGTAAAGATCTTTTATGCTGAGTAATACAGAGCAGAAGAATGGTGATTAAACCCAGACCATAAGACTTAAGCATAGACTGGAGGGCCTTTCTCAGGACAGGATTTTTGTAACCAGCAGACAGGCTTTACATCCTAGTTTCATTGCTTACTACCTATATGAATTCTATAAATCTTAGTTTTCATGCATGAAAAATGGCTGTAGTAGTCCTTGCCTCTTAGGATTCTTGTAGAAATAAGATGCAAATTGCCTAATATGGTTCATGGCACATGGACACCCAGTAAACATTTACCGATCCCTTGACAGCAGAATAAAAGAAAAGGATCATTACCCTAATCTTGGTACAGGGTGTGGCAAAGGATTTTTGTTCTGGCTTCTGAAAACTCATCTAAGTCAAGGCTTACAGAAAGGATGTCTGGCATTGGGTTAGTTATTGCTTCGAGTGACATGAATGCCCCAAAGGGAAGCTTACCAATTTTCTCATCTATTCTGGCATATGGCATAGTGTGCGTGTGTGTGTGTGTGTGTGTGTGTGTGAGAGAGAGAGAGAGAGAGAGAAAGAGAGAGAGAGAGAGAGAGAGAGAGAGAGAGAGAGAAAGAAAGGAGAGGTACAACAAGAGAATAATCAAACAGATGATTCACATGACGTTCTGACCTCACTAAAGGGACGGAGAATCTAAAAGTTTAAAATTAACTTCTCTAGGATACAGTATAAAATAGTCTGATATCAAGGAATAGGCAAATGTTTATTGACAGTCTATGTGCCATGCACCGTCTTAGGCAGTTGACATGGTACAAAATTGTTATGGCAACCACTATTGCCTTAAGCAACGTAAGATTAAAAGGGTTTCTGTTGTTTTTAACTTTAATGTTTATCAAAACAATACTCATACTTGGTGAAAATAAAATAATGTAGAACTCAGGAAGACTGATATTTTCCCATTCAGTCCTTGACATATGGTCGTTTCTTCTGATTGTTTCCATATTTAATTTTTTGGCTTGTTATTTTCATAAACATAGTTAATATAATTATAACTCTGTATCCTGATTTTTCATTTATATTCATTATCAATTAACTCATGAGAAATGAAAATTTATTTCACAATAATCTCTTCCTTCTCATCCTCTTCCCAATATTTCATATTATTTTTAACTTTTCTATTAGTTAGTTTCATAACGTTAAACAATATGATTACAATTATTTGTTTCCATCAACTTTCTCTGTATCTTTCCAAGTTGGAAAGTGGCTTCATTCATCCTCCACATTTCTCTCCTCGCTCATGTTTCATCTTCTGTCAGCTCTACATTATTTTACATTGTCAGATGCTTATTAACAATTAGATTATGTCTGAAATTTTCACTAAAATTCCTGCTTTACCCATGGATTGACTCTAAATCTGAACATGAATAATCCTCACATTAGTATCACGATTGAAATGTAGTTTACTGCTTGGCCAAGCATTGTATAAGGATTACTTTTGATTTTCTATTGTTGCAAGGTCAAGATTCTTGAGTTACTTTAAAAAAAAAAAAGATTTCTAGCATTAAAACCAAATAGATTTTCCTTTTCCCCACTATTTCACCTGCCTAAGTAGATATAACATTTTTCTTTGCTTGTCATTGTGCCATACTTTTATGAGAGGGTTTTTATTTTTTCTGACGTCCTTTTTGCCCCTCTCTTATTTGAGAGAAGAGGGTCATCTCAGACCTTTTTGGTATTTTCTTGAGGTGCGGTCTTCCTGTGTTGCCCAGGCTGAGCTCAAACTCCTGGCCTCGAGCAATCCTTCTGCCTCTGCCTTCCAATATGTTGGGATTACAGGCGCGAGCCACTGTACCCAGCCCAGGTTTTTGTTATCTCCTCAATGATGACCAGTTTTGATCATACATTTTACTCCATTCAGACTTCCTTGCTGGTCCCCTCTGCTTCTGGCTTTAGTCTAAACTGAAGTTCTCTAGATCTGGTGCAGATGTCATCCTGAAGATTCTCATCATTGTGTAACCAGTTTGAATTCATGGATTCTTGAATTTCAGGTCTTCCTTTTCCTTGTTTTTTTTTTTTTTTCAATGACACTGGAGATTATTCTAGTGCCTAAGACAAGTTGCTTGCAACACATTTTCTGAGTGCTTGTATGCTTTAATCTTACATTATTGGCCAGATAGAATTTTCAGTATGAAAATAATTTTCTCTGGGGATCCTAAAGCACTCCATTTTTTGTCTTGTTTTGTTTTGTTTTAATAGATGGGGTCTCACCCTGCTGATGAAACTCAGTGCAGTGGCATGATCATGGTTCACTGCAGCCTCAACCTCTCGGGTTTGAGGGGTCCCCCCAACTCAGCCTCCCCAGTAGCTGCCACTATAGGCATGCATCACCATGCCCAACTAACATATTTTTATTTTTAGTAGAGACATCTTTTGTTTACTGGCATCCACTGTTACTCTCAGAAGTCTGATGACAGTCTGATTCTTATTCAAGTGAACCCTTACCTCTCTGAAAGTTCCTTTTTAGTGTTTCATAATTTTATGAGGATGTATCTAAGTGTAGGCCCTTTTTTATACATTGCACTAAACACTCCACCTGGTTTTCAGTTCTAGAAATTTTTCTTGTGTCTTTTTTTTTTTTGAAAATTTTATTAATAGGATACTGACTTTCATGAATTACTCCTGTCTTTTTTATTTTGTATATTTCATATTTCTATCTCTTTGATTTATTATCCTGTATTCTGAGAGACTTCTCCACTTTAATTTTCAATCCTTCCATTGAATGTGTAATTTTAGTAATCACTCTTCTAATTTCTAAGAGCTTTTTCTTATCTTTTGTCCAATTTTGTAGAACATCTGTGGCAACTATGGAGGAGCACCCTCAGATCTCCCTTCAAGCAGAATCTGCTGGAAAGGATTCAGTTAACTGACAGCGTCCAGATGTGGTAAGTTTGGAATCCCTGCTGCATTGAATCCATGCCCTCGCTCCCTGGGAAGCCCCAGCCAATGACTGAGCATGGTGGAGACTCCAGAGCCTGGTGGTTTCTGTCAATTGAGATACCCCAAAGTGCTGGCTGAGATTTTCTTAGAGCTATACTACAGCCTGAAGCTCTTGCTTTCCAGTCTTCTTTCCTTCCCCTCTCCTTTCATAGCCTATTAGACCTGCATCACAGTCTGAAAGCACATTTCTCTGCCCACTCCTGCTGCCTCTCGCCTTTATCTTCCCAAGTCACTGCGCCCAGTACGTCTCTTGCACTTCTTGTCTTGGCTTTTGCTTTCTAGATGACTAGAATTGGCAGACCATCCTATCTTGGTTTATGAACATACTGGCTTCCTACATCTCTCTATTTTACTTATTTTTATAACACCCAGTACATCCAACAGGGGACATTTCACCTGTTGTAGTGACCTAGTGGGCTCAAATTGCATGGTAGGAAGCTGGACTTAACTAGACAAAAAGGTGTCCTCTGCTCATTGCAGAGGTAAGGGAGGAGGTTAGGTGCACCTTTCCCCCAATCCAGAGATAATCAAAGTGTTTGATTTTTCTCGGACATGGCTTAATACAAGCAAGACTTAAAAAGTTTAAAACATATTTCTGAAAGGTGGAATTGATCTGCAGGAGGCAGAGGAGGCCACATTTGTAGTGATTCTAAAAGATGAAAAAAGCAGTTTTACAGGAAAGTATGATTTTCTTCCATCTGCTTCTGTATACAAAAATTTTAAGATTTTGTGGCAAGATATGCCACTGCCTCATTCAAATCATCTGCACCAAGAATCATGCAATGCCTTGCACTTTTAATTATCCCAGAACTTGCCCAAGTCTTGGTTTTGCCATTGGGTTTTAGGAATTTTGAGGACAGGGACTGTGACTTCTCTCCGGTGCCTCATAATAATAACAATAATAAGAGTTGAGCCGTTGTTTATAATTAGCCATGTACTAATTATATGACTAGCCAGGTAAGGTGGTAAACACTTTATACCTCTTGTTTCATGTGAAAACACAAAATCTCTGAGAGGTTGCGTAAACGGCCCAAGACCCCACAGTTAGGATGAGGCACACATCTGTGTCATTAGCAAATGCACATTCAAACAACAATGAGATACCACTGCACACCTATGAGAATGGTCAAAGCCAAAACACTAGTGAAACTAAATGTTGCCAAGAATGTAGAGCAACAGGAACTCTCAAATCTTCATTTCTGGTGGGAATATAAATTGACACAACACTTTAGAAGACAGGTTGGCAGGTTTTTTTGTTTTTGTTTTTATTTTTTTTCTTGAGACAGAGTCTCCCTCCGTCACCATGAGCCAAATAAACCTCTTTTCTTTATAAATAATGCAGCCTCAGGCATTCATTTATAGCAACACAAATGGACTTAAGACACCATGTAAGACATGGAGGAAACTAAAGTGCAAATTACTAAGTGAAAGAAGCCAATCTGAAATGGCTACACACTGTATAATAACAGCTCTACAATACTCTGGAAAAGGCAAAACTATAGAGACAGTAACTAAAATCAGTGGTTTCCAAGAGTTAGGGAGTGGAGGGATGAACAGACAGAACACAGAGATATTTTAGGGCAGGGAAACTGTTCAATATGATACTGTAATGATGGATACATGTCATTATACATTTGTCAAAACCCACAGAATATTCAACACTGAGAGTAAACTCTAGTATCACCTATGGACTCTGGGAGATAATGATGTGTCAAAGGTAACATGTGTGTTTCATTCTGGCAGGGATGCTGATAGTCAGGGAGGCTCTATGTGTGGAGGGGGACAGGAGATACATAGGAGTCCCTCTTTATTTTCCACTCAGTTTTCCTGTGAACCCAAAACTGCTCCTAAAAAAAATGAAGTTGATTGTTTAAAACAAAACAAAGTAGAGGATATTTTTGCATTTGGTTGCATTTATGTAGGAAACCCTTGAAGTTTACTCAGAAAACTAATAGAAGTGGTTACCTATAACATTGGAGGTATGGGGCAGATGGAGATGGAGGTAGGAGGCCACCCTTTTATTTTGTACCTTTCTAAATAGTCTTTTGGCTTATGAGAGATATGAATGTGTCATCTATTCTAAAATTAAATTATATGAAGTGGGCACACTAGAGTTAAACACATCATCTTAATTCCTGACTCTGTCATTTATTAGCTATGCAACATTGTAACATTACCTAACGCTTCAGTGCCTGAATTTTCTCATGAGCAAAATAGGGCTGACAATAGTTTCTACCTCAAAGGAGTGTTTTGAGGATTAAATAAGCTAATTACATTTAAAGCCACTAAATCAGTGTTCATCATTTAATAACTTCGTAATAAATCATGAGGTTTATCATGCTTCTGCTGCTCTCTAAAGGCATGTAGTGCTTCTAATGACAACTGTGGCTTTCTCTGATCATTGAAATTCTTGGTAAATTATAAGTAATTTTTATTTTCTTTGTTATGCTTAAAGTATTTTCTAAATATTTATAAAGATCATGCACGTGCGATGAGAAAAATCTTTTTTTTTTCCATTGTGGTAAGAACATTTAACACAAGATCTACCCTCTTAACAAAATTTTAAGTGAAAAATACAGTATTGTTAACCAGAGTCACAATGTTGTATAGTTGATCTCTAGAACTTAATCATCTTGCACAACTGAAATTTTATATTTGATAAATAGCAATTCCCCTTTTCTGTCTCCCCCCAAGCCCCTGAAAACCACCATTTTACTCTCTGTTTGTATGCATTTGACTAGAGACCTCATATAGGTGGAATCATGACGTATTTTTCTTTCTATGCCTGCCTTGTTTCACTTAGCATAATGTCCTCCAGGTTCATCCGTGTTGTCTTGTATGGCAATATTTTCTTCTTTTGTAAAGCTGAATAATATCTCATTTTGTGTACAAACTACGTTGTCCTTATCCATTCATTCACTGACTGCTGTTTAGGTTGCTTCCATATCTTTGCTATTGTGAATAATGCTGCAATGAACATAGAAGTGCAAATGCTTCTTAAAAATCCTGAATTTAATTATTGTAGATGTATACCCAGAAGTGGGATTGCTGGCTCATATGGTGGTTCTATCTTTATTTTTGTAAGGTACTTCCACACTGTTTTTAGTAATGATGCCTCTAAGAAATCGTTGCTCAGACCAGTGCCATGAAACTTATCCCCAATGTTTTCTTCTAGGAGTTTTTTTTTTTTGTTTTTTTTTTTTTGAGACGGAGTTTCGCTCTTGTTACCCAGGCTGGAGTGCAATGGCGCGATCTCGGCTCACCGCAACCTCCGCCTCCTGGGTTCAGGCAATTCTCCTGCCTCAGCCTCCTGAGTAGCTGGGATTACAGGCACGCGCCACCATGCCCAGCTAATTTTTTGTATTTTTAGTAGAGACGGGGTTTCACCATGTTGACCAGGATGGTCTCGATCTCTCGACCTCGTGATCCACCCGCCTCGGCCTCCCAAAGTGCTGGGATTACAGGCTTGAGCCACCGCGCCTGGCCTCTTCTAGGAGTTTTATAGTTTCAGGGCTTAAGTTTAAATCCCTAATCCATTTTGAGTTGATTTTTGTGTATGGCATTCAATACGTTTATTTTTTTTATTTATTTATTTTTTATTTTTTGTTTTTTATTTTTTTTTTGAGACAGAGTTTCGCTCTTGTTACCCAGACTGGAGTGCAATGGCGCGATCTTGGCTCACCGCAACCTCCGCCTCCTGGGCTCAGGCAATTCTCCTGCCTCAGCCTCCTGAGTAGCTGGGATTACAGGCACGCGCCACCATGCCCAACTAATTGTTTGTATTTTTAGTAAAGACGGGATTTCACCCTGTTGACCAGGATGGTCTTGATCTCTTGACCTCGTGATCCACCCGCCTCGGCCTCCCAAAGTGCTGGGATTACAGGCTTGAGCCACCGCACCCGGCCAATACGTTTATTTAAAAAAAAAAAAAAAAAAAAAAAAAAAAAAAAAAAACTAACTAAAAATTGTCAATTTTTAGCCTTAAACACTGCCCACCGGCTCTTGCCTTTATCTGTGCCCTGCCTCCTGCCCATTGGGACAGCCTGATGCACTCACCCATGTGCACTCTCCAGCTTTTCTGAAAATTGCCCTCTGGCCACACTCTTTTTCCTTGGTACACTATTGCTCCACATAAGTCTTATGCCTGGCTTTCGAATCCTAACTTCAACCTTACTCTTTGTGACTAATGTTTATATTTGTTTACCACTTGAGCCTTGATTATACTTAAACATAGGTGTGAATTCCATCTAGTGTTGTCACCAGGAAACCACCCCTGACAGCAAGCTCTTGGCTGTCACCACGGCTATGCCAATGCTGGCTATCCCCTAAGTTTGGAAATGGGTGATGTATAAGAAGTTAAGATAATTTATATTTTATGCAGAATATATAATTTTTGGCGTGCTAAAAGAGTTGGCATCTGGGCATGAGTTCCAACCAAAGAAGTATAAAATTTATAGGAGAGTCTGTTGCCGGGCGCGGTGGCTCAAGCCTGTAATCCCAGCACTTTGGGAGGCCGAGGCGGGTGGATCACGAGGTCGAGAGATCAAGACCATCCTGGTCAACATGGTGAAACCCCGTCTCTACTAAAAATACAAAACATTAGCTGGGCATGGTGGCGCTTGCCTGTAATCCCAGCTACTCAGGAGGCTGAGGCAGGAGAATTGCTTGAACCCAGGAGGCGGAGGTTGCGGTGAGCCGAGATCGCGCCATTGCACTCCAGCCTGGGTAACAAGAGCGAAACTCCGTCTCAAAAAAAAAAAAAAAAAAAATTTATAGGAGAGTCATTTGACTTTCTAATGTGACGTGATAAGCATGGCTTCTTGTAAAAAACATTTTACAGAGAAATAGAACAGCCTGACTGGCTGGCGGTAGAGACAATTCTGTGAACAACTGCTGGAGCTAGTCCATAGAGCATTCAAGAATTGCTTGATTTGGAAAAAAGCAAATAAGAAACAAGCTATATGGAAGTGTAAGGACAACACAGTCATATGCTGATTGCTTGGGGTTTTAAGGAAAGAAGGGCAGTAGGGTGCATTTCCAGCCTAAGGTGAACATTGGATTTGACAACCAGAGAGAACTAATCTTGATGATTGTTCTACCCAAGATCTCAGCCACATTCTCTGCATTTCCAAGAGGCAAAGAAAATGAGCTGTCACTAATGTGTTTTATGTTAACTATCAATAGGCGGAATTTGTGGACCATTGCATGCTTAGCATCCAAAATAATTCCCTTTAGGCTGACATAGGATAGAGAGAAGAAAAGATAAAACAGAAAGTGAATATTTTTGCTGGTTTGAAACATTTATAGCCTGATTTTCTACCCATCAGCATAGAAATATTTACTGATTCCTCAGTATCATTTTTATGCTTATAGTATTTTCCAAATTTTCCAAGCTTTCTCTAGAAAGCTTAACTTTAAACTGGGAATGGGGCTGAGCACGGTGACTCACACCTGTAAACCCAGCACTTTGAGAGGCCAAGATGGAAGGGATTGCTTGAGTCCAGGAGTTGGAGACAAGCCTGGGCAACATGACAAAACCCTGTCTCTACAAAAAATACAAAAAATTAGCCAAGCATGATGGTGCCCACCTGTAGTCCCAGCTATTTGGGAGGTTGAGGTGGGAGGATCACCTAGCCCAGGAGAGCAAGGCTGCAGTGACCTGTGATTGCACCACTGCACTTCAGTCTGAACAACAGAGAGAGACCCTGTCTCAAAATAAATACATGTATACATAAATACATAAATAAATTGGGAATGGAATTTTCTTTTTCTATGTATTTTCCGCTAGTATAAATGAAAATCCAAACATTATAAAAGCAAATATGTATCATTTATTTGTGTTTTCTCTTCCTCCTCTTTCTGCTCCCCGTCCTTCTTCTTCTTTTTTTTTTTTTAGTGAGTTGTAGTAAAAGTAGCAGAAAGTGTGTTTAAATAGAGAATCATCTGTAGAATGCAAAGTCACAAAAATCCTATGTTGATGCTTGGCTAATAATAGTAGCAATAATAATAAATCAACAGCTTTAAAGTTCTCTGTAAATGTCCCTACATGACACTTACATGTGGACTGAGCAATTGGTTTTGCTTTATAGCTGTGTCCTGAGGGGCCTCCATAAAAAAGAAGCAACAAAGAAAGAAACAAAAGAGAAGAGGAACAGAAATATCATTTACCAAGTACTTAATGCACACAAGCCCTGTGCCAGATGTGTTATATACCCGAATTCCTCTATCTTCCTTAAGGCCCTGTGAATGGGTGCCAATGTCCCAGTGATCGTGAAGAAAGAGATAGTGGTGGTGGTGGTGGTGGTAATGATTGCCATTTTTGAGGCTCTAATTTCTAGGCACTATACTATCTTCATTCAACCTATATTATTTCAACAAATGTTTATTGAGTGCCCATACTGTGTGCCAGGCACTATTCTATGTACGTTGAGATACATCAATGTACAAAACACACCAAAATCCTTGTCCCTATGAAGCTACATCTGAGGGTGAAGGTGACACTAGAGACTCCCAGATAATACACATATAAATAGGGAACAGAGAGAATACATTAGAAAGGGATATGTCTTATGGAAAAATAGTAGGTCGGACCATAGCAGGTCAGGATTGTGGCATGGGGCTCAGGATGCATTATTTAATCAAGTGGTGGTAGTAGCCCTGACTGAGAAGGTGATACCTGAAGCAGCCAAAGAGTTTGGCCACATGAGTGTCTTGAAGGAAAGGCCTCCAGGCAATGGGAGCAGGCAGCACAAAGGTCCTACAGCAGGAAGCTGGGTGGAGTTCATTGAACAGCAAGAAGGCCGGCATGGTTGGACAAGGGAGAGAGGTAACTGGGGCCAGATCGTATAGGGCCTTTCAGGACAATGCAAGGAGTCTGTCTTTTATTCTGAGTGAAATGTTAAGGCATCAGAGAAATGCAGGCAGGCAAGTGACATGGTCTGATACACATTTTTTAAAGATTACTATATGGTACGTCTATACCATAGAATAATATGCCACCATAAAAAGAATGAATTCATATCGTTTGCAGCAACATGGGTGCATCTGGAGGCCATCAACCTAAACTGTGGGAGTTAATGTGGGAACAGAAAACCAAATACCACGTTTTCACTTTTATGTGGGGGCCAAGCATTGCATAGACGTAGACATAAAAATGGGGCCAGTAGATACTGAGTACTACTGGAGGGGGTATGGGCTAAAAAACCACCCATTTGGTACCCTGCCCACTGCCTGGGTAATGGAATTATCCAGCCCCCAAGCCTCAATCACACAATGTGCCCAATGTAACAAACCTACACGTGTACCTCCTCAATCTAAAATAAACGTTGAAATTATTTTAAAAAAAATATATAAAAATATCACTATGGCTGCTGTGTTGAAATAATATTCTACCTTATATGTATCATTTAGTGTAATCATTTTCTGAAATTCCTATAATTCTCATTTTACAAACAAGCAGCTGAGGTATAGAAAGATCAAGTAATCTTTGAGCGAGGGGTAGAGCCAGGAATCAAACCCAAGCCAAGCATTGTCTGAATTCCAAGCCTGGGCTCATTTTATGACTGCTGTGAAAGAACAGCTTCTAGGTTCCCATTAGTTCATGACAACTAAAATACAGGTTTCAGACATAGGAAGAAGCCACATGTTCTATCTGGTTTAACAGATGGAGGGCAACAAAAATAATAATGAACTAACATAGCAAATGAGTCATGAGGTCCTCTTGTGTTTGTAGACATGGTGTTAAGTATTGGAGGTGCAAACTTACCCCTTAGATAGCTTATAGTTTAAAAGGTGAAAGATTGATACTAACAAATATGTATGATACAGTATTATTGGAGCAATTTTGAAAGAATCTATAAGCTGCAGTGGGGGGCCAAGATGAAAGTGATCAGTTCCAAGGTGGAGGGGAGGGACTGTGGTATGTGACTCTGCAGTCGGCGAAACTTTTTCTCACACCTGAGGTCTTGTATTGCCTAGTTCACAGTCCGAGTTTAGTTTGAGTGGCTTAAGAAGATTTTATATTTCTCTTGAGGTGCTTTCCAGGAAAAAATGTAAGACTTTCTCGTTTGAAGCATCTTCTCTGGGTCTTACCACAAACTTCAGTTTTGCAATTTATGTCTGTTGAATTCTTCTGGCTGGGACACATTGCAGACTGTTGGCAATCCAGAGAACGAAAGGAAACAGAAAGCTCTCTGTGCCTTTGATGTCAGTGAACTCTCTGTCTTAGGCTGCGTGTGTGTGTGTCTCAGATTCCTGGGGGGGCCTGCCAGGGCCGTGCACCCCATCCATGGGCCTCCCTAAGGAAATTTTTTTGCTTAAGAAGCTTTATCAGTATGGTGTCATTGTGTTGGAGCTGGCACCTCTACTGGACAGAGATTCATTTTACCTTTGAATTTTTTCCCCATGCGAATGTTAGACTCTTGACTACTTTGTCATCTTCCTGCCTTGGTGAGTCCTCTGGTGCAATCCTTCCAAAAGTCCCCTACCAATCATCAGGGAAGGAGTGTTATGAAATGAAAACATGATGGTCTCTGGGCACCAAGCCTATCCTGGGTCAGAATTCCTGATTCTACATTTACTAAACTGTGTAACACTTGGAAATCCTTGTACCCTCCTCATCTGTAACTCAGGCATGAAAATACCTACTTCATGGCATTGTATTAAATAAAACAGTCAAGGCAAGATAAGCCTGACTCATAACAATTGCCTGATGAGTGTGAGCTCTTTGTAGGATTATTTTAGCGACATTATCTTCCCACATCAGAATTTGTGGCAGTGCTGAGCTGGTCAATATTTATAGCTATTCCTCCCTTGGAGGAGGAACTCAAGAGGACTGGCTACTGGCTTTATTTATTATTCCTGCTGGAAGGGACAAGGACAGAAGGCTGGGGAATCACAAGCCTCTTGCTGAGATTTCACCTCAGCTGGTTCCATCAGTAGCCTCACCCCAGGGATCACATAAATATTTTGTGTTCCCAGAACCTCGCTCTGGGCACTGTCCCAAGAGAGCTCGGTGTTTAGAATGCTGTGTCCTCAGCAGTCTGGCTTTAGACTTTGTGAGTCTAGAGAAACTGCAGCAGACAGGAGCCCTCTTTTGAGTATTTCTAGGGAGATAATGAGGCCATCGCCATCACAATTATCAATAAGCAATGGCTGAACATGTCTTATCTCCAGGACAGTTTGCTAGGTGCCAAAATGATTCCATCCTTGGGATCAGCCTAGTGTCTCTTACCCCCGCTCCACTCTGGTCACACTGCTTAATATCCCATTTCATGACCCTTTGACATGAGACAGTGAGGACAGCCATCAGCCTGCAATGTTGGAGTTGACTACTCCCTGACAGAGTCAGCCACCAAATTCATGGCCTTGAGGATAAAGCAGAACCCTGACTGCTCAGGAGAACCCACAAGCTCCCCTACAAAGAGTGTTTTTGTGATTTCCTGGGACACATGGAAAAGCAGGGTCATAGCCCACACAGGTTGGGGGACGGACCTGCAGAGGGGGTCTTCCGTGTACATAAACATGCATAGACTATCTCCATGGGGCCTGGAGATCCTGGTCTAGAGTCTGGAGTAGGGAAAAGGAGAGCAAGAGAGACAGGTGAGTAAGTACAAGAAAATGGGATATGTACAGTAAGAAAATAATATGCAAGATACTCAGCATAGGTGGCAGTTTATCCTGATCCCAAAGGGACCCAAAATTCCTATTTATAGGAATGTAGCTTGGTGGGACCTAGAAAATAAGTAGACCTCTGATGCTTTAAAAATTGCTGAATTGCAAAATTCTGCAAGGGCAATGATTAAGCCTCTTTGACTTGTTTTATGTCATATATATCATGGAGTTGAAAGCATGTGAACCTTGAATGTGGTAAAACTCCTACAGTCCTAAAGAAAGGGGCATTTGCAGGCAGTTTTGTGCTGACTAAGATAGAGTCATCTCTCCATTCTCCAGAATAATGTTCACCCGTCTTGATAGGTGATTCAGACTAAATCAGTTAAACGTTGGACTTCAGCCTGTCTACAAAGTTGGAATTTGGCAGCCTATCCTCCCTTACAGAAGCATCAAGGAGCTGATAGTCTTGGAAACGTGCTTTGTGTTTCCAGAAAGAAAGTTGTTTGAACATCTGAGGTCTTATCATTTGCATGGTGTGACTCAATAAAGGCATCATTATACTTGGGGAAGAAAGCCAGAATTGAGACATGTGAGATGGGAGAATGTGTTCAAGCATGTCAGAAATAGACTACAGGGTCATTATCACCCTGGAGCAAGCGTGGTATTGGAATGCATACCTAGAATGGAGGAATACTAAGGCAATCTTCTCTTTAGACCCTTCTGGGTTCATGTGTCTAATTCCAGGAGCTACAATTGAGAGGGGCAGTCGAATTTGGACAGGCCTCAGAGGAAAGTTGTCCAGTTGATTGAACAGCTAGAAAATCATACCTATGAGAGAAGATTAAAGGAGCTGGGTCTAGCACCAATGAACAGTGTGACTTTAGACAAGTCACTTAGGCTTTGAGGAGCTCTGTCCACTCATCTGTAAAATGAGGACAGCGGCCTGGAGAAGCACGCGGGTCCTCCCAGGTCTCACGGTTTTTTTCCAGTCCAGGAAGAGAGGAGGCCAGGCAGTTATTTGTTATTCATTTCAATTATATGCCTGTTACAAACCTCTGTCTTCCTTACCAGAGATAAGAGTAAAAAGGCTGGAACTGTAGATACAGCCCCTTTGCTGAAGACAAAGCAATGCTATAGAAGGCTTTCCCCAATCAGAGCAGAATTCAGAAAAGTAAATGTAGCTAACCTTTAAATTTTTTGTTAAAATTATATTTTGGTCTCATGTCTTCAGAAATTAGAAGCCAACCCTCCCACCTGGAGCCCCTTCCCCTTGTCCCATTCATGCTGGCATAAGACCTTCCTGTTTCCTCCTCTTGAGTCAGGTGGGATGGGAATGATAATTTATCTGCTCTCAAAAGAGATGCCAGTAATGTGTATGTGCGCGGGTTGCAAGTCATCCCAGGACACTAAATCCATTTAAAAGCAGAAGAGAAACACCTATAGAAAAGCCCCACCCTTTCAATCCTGTTGGGCCACTCAGCAGAGGCTGCCTGCCAGCTGCGGATGGCTTGTCTCCAGGAAGCCCAATAAGGTAACCTGCTTCTCCTAGTCCTTGCCTTAATCCCTCCATGCTCCGTTCCTATTTGGAGGAGCCAAAGATTGGCAGCAAGAATAGATGAAAATCAGAACAATCTGAGGCAATAATTGGAAAACCGAACCTAGGGCCTGTAAGTTAATACTTAATTAAGTATCTTTATATATATAATGTATGATATATATACACATACATATGTATTATATTATGTGTGTGTGTCTGTGTGTGTGTGTGCATAATTCTGTCCCTCTAGAAAATCCTGAGTAATATAGTAGTGAAATAGAAACCCAGCTTAGCATATAAAGCGACATTAGGGTGACGTCACTATGAGGTGGTTGCCCACCATAACATGGAGTCGTTGCTCCCTGTGTTATTGCTGTGGCCTCTGGTGAAAGGGTTCCACCCTGTGGGTGCATCACCCCACTAGAAAACTCCCTCAGCCTAAGGGGCGGAATGTAAGGCCTATGTGTTGAACCTGTGTGTCCAGGGCCTGTGTGCCCAGAGCCTTGGAATAGGGCCTGTGTGTCAGAGCTGTGTGCCCAGGGCCTGTGTGCCCAGAGCCTAGGAATAAGGCCTGTGTGCCAGAGCTGTGTGTCCAGGGCCTGTGTGCTCAGAGACTATGATTAAGGCCTGTGTGTCAGAGCTGTGTGTCCAGGGCCTGTGTGCCCAGAGCCTAGGAATAAGGCCTGTGTGCCAGAGCTGTGTGTCCAGGGCCTGTATGCCCAGAGCCTAGGAATAAGGCCTATGTGCCAGAGCTGTGTGTCCAGGGCCTGTGTGCTCAGAGCCTATGATTAAGGCCTGTTTGTCAGAGCTGTGTGTCCAGGGCCTGTGTGCCCAGAGCCTAGGAATAAGACCTGTGTGTCAGAGCTGTGTGTCCAGGGCCTGTGTGCCCAGAGCCTAGGAATAAGGCCTGTGTGCCCAGAGCCTATGTATAAGGCCTATGTGTCAGAGCTGTGTGTCCAGGGCCTATGTACCCAGAGCCTATGAATAAGGCCTATGTGTCAGGCCTGTGTGTCCAAGGCCTGCATTTTCCTCACTTAGAGGGTGGTGTGTAAGGGAAATGGATGTTTTACAGTCAAGAATAGGCCGAGGCAGACATCCAGTCCGGCATGACTCAGGGAGTTTGGAGCACAGGCACACAACTCCACATGTTATGTAACCATGCCACGTAGGGCTCATTATGTAACCATGTGACTTGAGGTGCATTAGGTGATCCTGATGACCCACATGAGCCTGTGCTTGACTCAGAGCCACTATTGTCTGTAAAATGTGTAACTACCCTGCTGGTGCTGTACATACAGCTTGCACCCATGGCTTGTTTGCACCCATGGCTCACTTGCACCTGAAGAGAGAGTAAAAGGCATGTTGAAACTGTATACGATTCCTGCAGTGTTCTTCCAGCTACCCGCCACTCGTCCACCAATTCCCGACGAACCTCAGTTAGAACCTAACAACTCCTTAAGAAATTCTCTTCTTGTGGAGATGCTGTTTCTTCACTCCTATGTTAAGCGTGCTTTTGTGCAGTATCCTTTGATTACCTGATCTATCTGAAGAATATCTACCCTCAGTGAGTTGTCCATAAAAAAATCAGTGGCAGATTAATGTTGATACCTACTTCTTGTTGCTGTTTCTCCCAACCATTGTGATTCTGTCATAGTGCTTAGCACTTAGTAGAAGCTCAGGATGTTTTTGATAACTGATGGACAATCTTTGATCTTGCCCCTGAAAATTTCAGCCCACAGATGCTTAGATGGTATTAATGAAATTTATTCAGAATTTAGAATGATGGTAACAGTAAATCAATGTTTCACATAGGGGTTACTGGTGGTAGCATGGGTTTACAAAATTTCATTTCCATCTACAGTTTTCCTTTCCTATCTCATCTGTCAGATGAAGAGCTCACATTTGTATTCTCTCTGCAGGATGTTTGCACTTTGTCTGCATATGCATCATTAAATAGTTCAAGATTAATTAGAGAATAGATGAATAGTAAAACAGGGAAAATCTCTTTCAGAGTTTATGGCAAATTTCAGAGCCGGGTTTTTGATTCCAGTTGTACCTGGGTTATAGTTGCTGTTCAGTATTCCCTTGCAGTTCCCCTGTAGGTGCTGGGTGATGGATGGGGCAGAAGTGCAATTTATCAGTGCACTGTGCTGGCAAACAGATTGCAAGACACACAATGCCAATCATCAGTACCCACTTATAACCCTGTTTCTCACTCCTATTCATCTTTGTTCAAGCTTCTGCCTCTACCTGAAAGGCTTCACTCACAACCACCCTCTTCATGTACTTCTGGCCATTTTAAGTTACCTCTTTCAGAAAGTCTTCCTTGGGACCTTGGAGTCCTGAGGATATCTATTTCTCCCTATGACCACACCTGTTTCTCACTATAACCACTGAATTTGAACTTATTGAGGACAAGAGATTCACTATAGGGAGACTGGGGAGCCAAAGAAAGACCCAGCGTTCCAGCTTGGCGACTTCTATAGCAAGGAAGACAGATATTTCTGTTCATTAAGGGAGAGGAAGAAAATGTTTTTTCTCAGAACATGTTTGGATGATGGCTAGACAATTATATATTGAGTTTATATATTCATCAAAAATCTATCAAATGTCTATAAACTGCTAAGTATTATAAATTCAGAAGTGAGTAAGCTTATAACGAGTCCTTCTTTCTTTGGAATGCCTTGTGGTCATCCTTAACCCTCCAGGCCTTCCCTGACATCCTGGGGCTTCACCTTCTCATCTTCCCCTTGCAACACAGTGCTGGCCCCTCACTCCCCTCTCCTGTTTTTAGTCTCTTTCCTCCCACCAATTTTGCAATCAGTGTTCATGCTAATCTTCATAAAGGGAAAGGCTTGCTCTTGCCTTGTACATGCTCAAGAATCTGTAATGGTTCCCTGCTAATGTTTGTTTTTTTTTTCCTAAAATGCCATTTTTATTTTGTTTTGTGTTCTGTGTTTGTTTTTCTTAAAATGCCTTTCCTAAAATGCTCCATTGGCTGACTTCATCCAAACTATTTAACTAAATCTACCTACTACTCTCCTCACCGCATCTACCCAACACAGATTGTTCACTCCTGTTTAACTGGCTGTTTCCCTTCCTGTCCACCAGCCTGCCCACACCCCTCCCACTTTCCTGACTGCGCATGCCAGCATGTGGCTTTGTTCAGCTTCTCACTCAGCAGACAGTGCCCTCCTCTCTATGCCATGCCAGACTTTCTGCCTATCCTCAAGGCTTATCCTAACTCCATCTCTTCCAGGACCTCTACCCCACCACTCCAACCCACACTTGTCTCTTCTTTCCCTGGTTTTCTTCTGCACTATAAAATGGTACCATAACTACTTATGGTTCCCTAAATATTGCATATGTTTTAATATCTTTTGTGTGACTTCATTGTAAACTCCTGAGACAATATGTGCTATTTCTTTTGTATTCTTCACTTTGCCTATCACATTGTATTCAGCAAACGTGCTAATGCACATCATCTGTTAAGAAAGAAAACATACCTCATTCACTGTAATAGATACGGTTGTTATAAAAGGCCAGTTTGAAAGGGTATAAAACACCAAGAAACAAGCTCTGAATTCATGTAGGGACAATAAAATTAGGCCATGTAAAGGAAGAATCATGTATATGATAACTTTGATATAATTAAGATACTTGTTAGATCAATTATTTTGATAATGCTATACATAATAAGAACAGTAAGCTATAACCATTATTTCAGTGTAATTCAACACATATGAGAGCATTTAATGAGAATGTACCATGTGGCAGCCTTGGGATAAACCATCAGCAGAAAATAACTATATCAGGTAGACTATGGGTAATATTACAATTGTGGTAGCATTTTTAAAAATTTACTTTGGTTTATGGTTTATGGAAGGACTTATGGAATCTGGACCTTGACAGAGGATGTAGGATTTTTGAAAGGGAGAGGTAGGACCTTGTAGGGTACTGGAGGATGAGAGGAAGGATAGAATAGAGTGATAGTACTCAGTGGAGCAAATTGTATAGAATTTGAAAGTACGAGATTATTTCAGACAATAGTTAGATGCTATTTAGTTGGAACATAAGGTATTGGGAAAAGGGAAAAAGTAGCAGAAAATATGGAGGGTTAGAAAGGTTCATTGATGCCAGATTGTGTAGGCCTGAGGGTTTGAACATTTTACATAAGAAAAAAAGAAACTATTGAAAGTTCTTGAGAAAGTCTTGATTGCAAATTCTTACAAAACTTTGCAGCATAATTCTCTTTAGGAAGTTGGGGAAGTAAAAACTTGGCCTCAGGCAATGAATTTCCTTTTTGTTTGAAATGCTGGACTTGAAAGAAATACAGCAAATAAAACTGAATACCATTGAACATCTCGGACACCTAGGAGCTTGTTCTCTAACGTGTGGAACTTTGTTAACATGTAAAATATTTGCATGTTCTCAGAGTTGTCATACAAGCAAATGGCATGCTTTTCAGAATGCAGATCTCCTCAATGTTTCCTGGATAGTACAAGACGTACTTTGATTTGGGAGGCTGGATATCTGGAAAGGTAACTTGGGTGCACTTGCACTTTGTAGGGTTGGAATGATTTTAGGTGAAAGGTGGCCGCCATCTCTAACGGTGCTTTCCACTTGTAGTAAGAGTGCCCACTAATGAAAAAGTAACTCAGGGAGGCCAGAATCAAAAGGAATTCATTGTCACCAACAATTCCATCTGCATTTATTTATTCACAATTAATATTTACTGGAAACGCAGTTTCATTTTCTCTGAATCATTAAAATGTGCTCATCTGAGCTGTAAACAAAGCCAGCAACGCCCGGGAATCAACTGGAACAATTCAGTTAGTGATAATTGCATTAAGCTCCCTTGTAGCATCTCACAGAGGCTCATTTGATTACAGTTACTAATGGCAATCCTGGCAAGTGGAGGGTATTTATTAGACAAGTGATTCTTGGGCTTCTACCCTTAGACAGATTTGAGGGAGAAAGGATACTCCCTGCAACTGCACTCCCTCAAAAGCATTTCAACACCTTGCCTAAGCTGATGAGAATGGAGTAATATAATAGCGGTAAAATGGTTAGAAACTGATTATGCCTTATGGTTCATGGAATTGACTCATGGAATCAGGGCCTCAATAGAAGATGCAGGATTTTGACAGGGAGAGAAAGCACATGGCAGGGTGTTGAGAAATGAGGAAAAAGGTAGGGTAATAATGGGAAGAGAAGCAAATTGCCTGGGATTTGAAAGCATGGGATAAAATAAGCAATTATTTAATACGTTGAGAAAATGTATTATTACCGTCCAATTTTAAGCATGAATGCTTTAAAGTTTAAGGAACTTTACGGAAATGTAATTTAAGAAGTCCCGTAAATTATATTTTGAGAGCCATTTCTCAGGTAACGGATAAATGAAAACAAAATCAAATGACTCAAATGAGGCAAGAGAGAAGTGAAGCAATAGGTAAGAGACAATCAAGAGCATGTTTTGGAGAGTGCTAGCCCAAAAAGGCTGCGCTTGTGGTGCTTCTTAGAGATGAACAATCTTGAATCTTCAGTTTCAGATTCTTGGCTGGAAACACCTTATCTTAGAGTTCCTCAAGTTCAGACCTGACCCAAGATACATGTTATTTCTCTATAACCACTGAGTTTGTCCTGGATAAACCATGGACAAACCATGCTCAATGGTTTGCTGAACAAATCCTCATCGATACTTCAACTCACTTATTTAAATAAAGCTGAACCTGAATGAAGAGCTCTCCATATCTGGGTAAGGCCCATGCTCTGTCTCCAAAAGGGACAAAAAAGCTGGATGTAGCCAGAGATTCTTTGTTGATTTGTTCATAGTTATCTATTTTTTGAAGGTTGATTTGTTTTACTAAGTTTTTGATAAAGCTGAATTGATTGCAATGGTAAAATAAGAATTTTCTTTCCCAGGGCTATATTCATTCTTCCCAACTGAGGTGGAAAATACCATTATTGGTTTTAGCAGTGCTTGAACCATCTTCTCCCTAATATATTGCTTCTAGGGAACATGGGGAAATTCTTAAACCTGGGTAGCTAATATGAAAGATCCAGAAATAATCAAGTATGATGAGAATGTCTGAAAGAATTTGTTCTCTCCAGCAAACCGCTCTATCAGAAGGACTAATAGCTTAGGCCTATTTGCTCACCATTTTAGAAGGGCTACTTAATCACCTAGTGCCTGCGTTTCCTTGTCTGTAAAATAGTAATAATAGGCCAGATGTGGTGGCTCATGCCTGTATTCCCAGCACATTGAGAGGCCAAGGGAGCAGATCACTTTAGGACAGGAATTCGAGACCAGACTGGACAACATGGTGAAACTCTACTAAAAATACAAAAATTAGCCAGGCAGGGTAGCAGGTGCCTGAAATCCCAGCTACTCAGGAGGGAGGCTGAGGCAGAATAGCTTGAACCTGGCAGGTGGAGGATGCAGTGAGCAGAGATAATAACACTGCACTCTAGCCTGGGTGACAGAGAAAGACAGAAAAAAAAAAAGGAATAATGAAGAGTGTTGTGAGGATACAATGAGTTACACATGTAAATGTTTGAAAGAGATCCTGGAACATAGTAAATTTTTTATTAATGCTAGTTTTCATTCTTTTTCTTTTTTTTTAATTTTATGTTAGGTTCTGGTGTACATGTGCAGATCATGCAGGACTGTTGCATAGGTACACACGTGGCAATGTGGTTTGCTGCCTCCATCCCCCTGTCATCTACATCTGGCATTTCTCCCCATGTTATCCCTTCCTGATCTCCCCATCCCCCCGCACTGTCCCTCCCTTAGCACCCCCCAACAGACCCCACTGTGTGATGTTCCCCTCCCTGTGTGCATGTGTTCTCATTGTTCAACACCCGCCTATGAGTGAGAACATGTGGTGTTTGATTTTCTGTTCTTGTGTCAGTTTGCTGAGAATGATGGTTTCCAAATTCATCCATGTCCCTACAAAGGACACAAACTCATCGTTTTTTATGGCTGCATAGTATTACATGGTGTACATGTGCCACATTTTCCTTATCCAGTCTTTCATCGACAGGCATTTGGGTTGATTCCAGGTCTTTGCTATTGTAAACAGTGCCGCTATGAACATATGTGTGCATGTGTCTTTATAGTAGAATGATTTATAATCCTTTGGATATATACCCAGTAATGGGATTGCTGGGTCAAATGGAATTTCTATTTCTAGGTCCTTGAGGAAATGCCACACTGTCTTCCACAAGGTTGAACTAGTTTACACTCCCACCAACAGTGTAAAAGTGTTCCTAATTCTCCACATCCTCTCCAGCATCTGTTGTCTCCAGATTTTTTAATGATCACCATTTTAACTGATGTGAGGTGGTATCTCAATGTGGTTTTCATTTTCATTTCTCTAATGACCAGTGATGATAAGCATTTTTTCATATGTTTGTTGGCCTCATATAGGTCTTCTTTTGAAAAGTGTCTGTTCATTTCCTTCACCCACTTTTGGATGGGTTTGTTTGTTTGTTTGTTTTTCTTGTAAATCTGTTTTAGTTCTTTATAGATTCTGGATATTAGCTTTTTGACAGATGGGTAGGTTGCAAAAATTTTTCCCATTCTGTTGGTTGCCTGTTCACTCTAACAATTGTTTCTTTGGCTGTACAGAAGCTCTGGAGTTTAATTAGGTCCTATTTGTCTATATTGGCTTTTGTTGCCAATGCTTTTGGTGTTTTAGTCATGAAGTCCTTACAGTCTCTCAGACCACAGGGCAATCAAATTAGAACTCAGAATTAAGAAACTAACTCAGAACCGCAAAACTTCATAGAAACTGAACAACCTGCTCTTGAATGTCAGCTGGATAAACAATGAAATGAAGACAGAAATAAAGATGTTCTTTGAAACCGATGAGAATGAAGGCACAACATACCAGAATATCTGGGACACATTTAAAGCAGTATCTAGAGGAAAATTTATAGCAATAAATGCCCACCAGAGAAGCAATGAAAGATCTAAAATCAATACCCTATCATCAAAATTGAAAGAGCTAGAGGAACAAGATAAAAAAAAACTCAAAAGCTAGCAGAGGACAAGAAATAACTAAGATCAGAGCAGAACTGAAGGAGATAGAGACACAAAAAAAACCTTCAAAAAATCAATAAATCTAGGAGCTGGTTTTTTTTTTTTTTTTTTTTTTTGAAAAGATCAACAAAGGTCGGGCGCGGTGGCTCAAGCCTGTAATCCCAGCACTTTGGGAGGCCGAGGCGGGTGGATCACGAGGTCGAGAGATCAAGACCATCCCGGTCAACATGGTGAAACCCCGTCTCTACTAAAAATACAAAAAATTAGCTGGGCGTGGTGGCGCGTGCCTGTAATCCCAGCTACTCAGGAGGCTGAGGCAGGAGAATTGCCTGAACCCAGGAGGCGGAGGTTGCGGTGAGCCGAGATGGCGCCATTGCACTCCAGCCTGGGTAACAAGAGCGAAACTCTGTCTCAAAAATAAATAAATAAATAAATAAATAAAATAAAAAAATGAAAAGATCAACAAAATAGACAGACCACTAGCCAGATTAATAAAAAAGAAAAGGGAGGAGAATCAAATAGATGCAATAGAAAACAATAAATGGGATATCATCACCAATTCCACAGAAATACAAACTACCATCAGAGATTACTACAAACAACTCTATGCACATAAACCAGTAAACCTGGAAGAAATGGATAAATTCCTGGACACTTGCACCCCCCCAAGCATAAACTAGGAAGAAGTTGAAACCTTGAACAGACCAATAACAAAGGCTGAAGTTGAGGCAGCAATTAACAGCCTACCAACCAAAAAAAAAAAAAAAGCCCAGGTCCAGATGGGTTCACAGCCAAATTCTACCCGATGTGCAAAGAGGAGCTGGTACCATTCCTTCTGAAACTATTCCAAACAATCCAAAAAGAGGGAATCCTTCTCAAATCATTTTATGAGACCAACATCATCCCAATACCAAACAAAACCTAGCAGAGACTCAACAAAAAAAGAAAACTTTAGGCCAATATCTATGATGAACATTGATGCAAAAGTCTTCAATGAAATACTGGCAAACTGATTACAACAGCACATCAAAAAGCTTATCCATCACGATCAAGTAGGCTTCATCCAGGGGGTGCAAGGCTAGTTCAACATATGCAGGTCTAAAAACGTAATCTACCACATAAACAGACCCAAAGACAAAAACCACATGATTATCTCAATGGATGCAGAGAACGCCTTTGACAAAATTCAACAGTGCTTTATGCTAAAAACTCTCAATAAACTAGGTATGAAAGGAACATATCTCGGCCGGGCGTGGTGGCTCAAGCCTGTAATCCCAGCACTTTGGGAGGCCGAGGCGGGTGGATCACGAGGTCGAGAGATCGAGATCATCCTGGTCAACATGGTGAAACCCCGTCTCTACTAAAAATACAAAAAAAAAATTAGCTGGGCATGGTGGCGCGTGCCTGTAATCCCAGCTACTCAGGAGGCTGAGGCAGGAGAATTGCCTGAACCCAGGAGGCAGAGGTTGCGGTGAGCCGAGATCGCGCCATTGCACTCCAGCCTGGGTAACAAGAGCGAAACTCCGTCTCAAAAAAAAAAAAAAAAAAAAAAAAAGAAAGAAAGAAAGGAACATATCTCAAAATAATAAAAGCTCTTTATGACAAACCTACAGCCAGTATCATACTGAATGGGCAAAAACTGGAAGCATTCCCTTTGAAATCATTGTTTTTCTTAATGTCATTTTTTCTGAACTTGTAAAATATGTTTACACAATAGCAGTCACCTCTCCTTGGGGATTTAGAAATAGTACCCACTATTTATTTAGTATTTATTGTGTTCTAATCCTCTGGCGCATGTCTAATTTGATCCTCACACTAATCCTTTGAGAAAGGTATTATTATCATCAGTTTCAGTCAAGAAATTGAGGATCAGAGAAATAACTTGGCCACACCTAATAAAGCAATGGAGCAGGGATTTGAAGTCCCACCCTACTGGGCTACTTCTCTAAGATCCTAAAGAAACTGCTTTGTATCCCAATATAAAACTGAACTCAGTTAAAAATAAGCACATAGACTAAAGACCTCTTTTCCTTGACTTATTTCTCATGGTGTAGATTGCTTGGTGCCTTTCAGAGAATTTCCTCTCAACACCCTGAGATTAGTTGGCCTTGTGGCTCTGATCAGTGGAGTTCTGTTTAATTCAAGTCACATGTGGGTATTTTCACTCCAATCATAATGTCAGTTCTAAATCTGTTAGTATGTCACAAAGGCACAAGTTAAAACCCAGGAAAGAACTTGAGCTGTTAGTGTTCCCAAGTAGAAACATCCTTAGCAGCTTATCTGAACAGAAGGCCAATCTAAAACCTTGGAGGTTTGCCCAGCCCGGTTTCCTGTCTAACCGAAAGCAGAGGGCCCAGACACGGAGCCAAGAAGTTCACGCTTGTGGGATCAGCAACCTAAATTTGAGAATTTGGATCAGTAAGACCAACTGCAGCCTGCAGCCAGAGCCATGCTGGAGTCATGGACCCGATGGTCCTAAGAGTGCAAGGAAAAACTTATGAGTAGACTAAGGTAATTGTTAGGAATGAAATAAAAATATACCTAAGCAAACCAACCTCCCAACTGGCAGAGAAGGAGAGAGAACTCTCTCTGGGATTATTTTTATAGATTATTCTGCTATCCTTGGCTTCCAGAAATGGTTTTTTTGCTGTGTGTGATAATACTGACGTGTACTGAGCACTTACCACATTTGTGGTACTGTGCTAAGCACTTTACACACTTCAATCATGGTATAACTCAGGTATACGGATGTGATTCAAAAGACTGATACACAGCTTCAGGGTTTCCACAGAGGGTGTCATTGTAGCAGAATCTTTACTAAAATGAGCCACCCCTGTCCTTACAGCGATATCACCTTACCTGCCTACCCTGTTTTCTATGCCCTAGCACAAGGTCACCTTGAGTCAAGATGCTCAATTTAGTTGTCACTGTGCCATGGCCATGACTGTGGGAATAACCTCATCTGCTTACCTTGGGAGGTGGAAACTTGACATACCCAAAGTCCTTCCCCAGATATTTCCAGCTACTTCCCAGTTATGCTTCCTGCTGTGTTTACGCTAAACCTGCAATCAAACTATGTCTCTCCCCTGCTGAAAACCTCCCTTACTTGGAGTAAACAGGATAACTGTCTTCCCACATCTGTGGGAAGAAAGGGAACTATCTCTTCACATGTTGTTTTCTTAGCAGGGGAAGCTTTCCTGGATACCGCACAAGAGATTTCATGTCTCATTGGCCAGTGTTTGGTCATGTACTCTAAATCCATCAATCCCAGGAATGTGACTGCCATGCTTATCTTGGATTAATTGAGATCTGCTAGTCAATTAATTGGCAACCAATTAATTGGCAGATCCCAATTAGCCAGGGATAGGGTATAAAATCAGGGATGGAGGATAGGGTCGACTTCCCCAGAATCAAGTAAGTTAGAGGTAGATCCCAGAATAAATCAAAGTTAAGAAGGAAGAGCTGGTGAGACTAGATAATGTATGGCAGCCTTCAGTGTCTTATGCAAGCCTCCATATTTCACAGATGCAGTTTCCCTCCTTCCCACCTCATGCCCCAGATAGTCTTATTTTCCCTTAAGTATTGCCGCTCTAGGGCTGTGCCTTGGTGTTCCCCCAAAAGAAACATCCCTCTTTGTATTCCCGATGACTTTTGTAGCTACCTTTATTACAACATTTACATATTTTTCACACGTATCTTCTTTTACACATATCCCTTCTAGTTAGACTATGAGTTCTCTGATCACAGAGACCATATGTTATTCATTTTTAAAATTTCTAGTACCTAGTATAATTCCTGGGATCAAATAGGTGCCCAATAAATGTTGGATTGATATATGATTTGTGAATTTATTTTATGAAGGTCTATTCAGCATTACTTACAATTGGATAGAGCAAGTTTGGTTTTAAAAGTGAGAGAAAAAGGAGGATGATAATGTTGTTTCATAATCAATTTTTAACCTGCCTAATTTAAAAAAAAAAAAAGCATGTAAGTGAGCAGGAATGCTGTGTGTAATGTGCTGTGCTTAATGTTGCTTTTCTTGTATTTCCCACAGCACACAGGACACGGTGGGGATGCAGCGTCTTGGACCTCATCCACCTGTGCTCTAATTCAAAGACAAATATGTTTCCCAACTCGCCCAAGGCTCTGGCAGGCAGAACTCAGATCCCCAAACTCAGGTCATTCTAGTGCAGCAGTAACCAGCTGGGTTTTCAGCAACTTGGATGGAACCATCTGTTTTCCCAGTTCACATAAAAATATGCACAAGAAGGGTGCAAATCAGCAAATCCACAGCTCCCAGAGGCCCCAGCTGGGATGCGCCCTCCCTTTGGGGGCTAATGAAAGGTAAATCCAGTGTCAAAAGACAGAGGGCCAGCAGCAAGACCAAGGAGCTGAGTGAGTCCAGACTCTGGTCCCTTTTCTGCCTTTGCCTGGAATAGAGCCCCTCTGGCTCCCTGGCCTCTGTGCCTGTGTGAAGGGCACTGCAGTGCATGCTGAGTGCCCGGAAAATTACCAGAGGTCTCCCGCCTCTCTCTCTGGGGGCACCAGGAACTGGCCACATAGGAACTCTCTTCTCTGATGCTCTGCGTTCCTCTGACTGCCTGGTCAACCCTTGCGCTTTCACATAATGAGCCTGGTGAGCCCAGGTGGTCAGGAATAGAGGGCCTTTTTGTGTCTTGGTGTTAGAGAAGGGAGCCCCTCAGATTTTCTCACATAGTCCCCCTTCCTTTCCTACCACTCCACATCACAGAAGGGAATTTAGAGTCGTCCTGGCTCTTCAGCTAAGACAAAGGACAGTCGATTCCACATGAAAAGCCAAATAAAATGGGGGTGCTGTTACCCAGCCACCCAGGTGCAGATGGCGTTTGGCAGCCCAGTACTGGGCAGTGATTGAGAAGAGTCTGTCTCAAAGTCATTACAGTTAATTGTCACAGAGTTACAGACTCATCTGCAGGAAAACAGCCAGCTCAAAATCCCCAGGGAATTTTCAGATGGATTAATAAACAAAATGGCATATGTGTAAAGCAGCTGATTCCCTACAAAGAAATGATACTATTTTACAGTCCTGGGTCTAGGAATGAGGAATAAAGAAATAATACTATCATTCTCTTTCACATCTTGGAAGGCATTTGTCCAATAGGGCTCTGAGTCAGGGGAAAGTATTTTCTTCCTCGTCTTTACCTAGTAACACAAACACTTTCACCACAGAACTAGTGCATTTTTCATGGTTCCTGGTTCATCTCAGAAAAACCACACTTCAACCTGGTCATCTTGTTGACTCAGTGGCATTCACTAAGCCAATATTCCACATAGAAACCCTGATGCAGTCTTAACAATGGTAGAGTAAATGGCATCACCACCTGTCTACATACAGAAAACAGGTGCACAGTTGGGAGCTAGAGCCATAGCCTCACTGACATCATAAACAAAAACAGGATCAGTTCGTTAGCACTGGTGTTAAGGAGAAAAGCAGCACAGTACTGGACCTTTCACATCACTTTCTTTTCCAGTTTCTTCTTTGATTTTTCTGCTAAGGTTTATGTGATTACTCCTGAGAAACAGGAATTGCCTCAGAAAGTTATCCTGCTCTTTGGCATAACCTCCCTGCTGGTTCACACTGCCCCACAAGCGCTGGTATCCCAGTGCAGAGAAAGAGGCTGAGCATCTGCTAAAATCCCTCCATCCCCAGTGATCTGTGTCTGAATTTGTCTTTCCTTGCTGCTTGTGAATTTCATTTCCTCTAAACCTTCTCTATATTACCTAGCCCAGAGAAATACTGGTTAATGAAAAATAAAAAGCTTGACTTTACAAATGATGAAGAGGAAAATGCACTCTTTAAAGAAAAAAAAAAAAGTTGAGGCTAAGTGAACTAATATGTGTGCAAGAAAAGTAAAATTTTTCTGAGCTGTTTAAGAGTAATAATTACGTTACTGTGTTACAGTCTGAAGATATTGATATTTTGCTATATATTTTTTTTCCAGACAAAGTATTGCTCAGTTGCCCAGGCTGGAGCACAGTGGTGCAATCTCAGCTCACTGAAACCTCTACCTCCCAGGCTCAAGTGTTTCTCCTGCTTCAGCCTCCTGAGTAGTTGGGATTTCAGGCATGTACCACCATGCCCAGCTAATTTTTGTATTTTTAGTAGAAACAGGGTTTCACCTGGTTGGCCCAGCTAGTCTTGAACTCCTCAGGTAATCTGCCTGTCTTGCCTCCCAGAGTGTTGGGATTACAGGCGTGAGCCACTGCACCCAGACATATTTTGCTTTTTAGTACTATTTCCTGTTTAAATTTCTCAGTATAACTCAGGAGTCTATCATACTGAGTTCATGCTTCCAGTATTTAAAACTGTATGAAAATAATGCAGAAAATAATTTACTAACCTTACTTGCTCCCAGAACTTAAACTGATCAAGCAGGACCTCTGAGAAATAATACTCTATAGCAGGAGTTGGCAAACTTTTTCTGTAAAAGGCCGGAGTGTAAATATTGTAGATTTTGTGAGCCATATGGCCTCTTTTGCCAATATTCAATTACGTCCTTCTAACACAAAAAGCAGTCATAGACAATACATAAAGAAACAGTGTGTCTGTGTTCCAGCAAAACTTTATAAAAACAAGTTGCAGATTAGATTTGACTCACAGTTTGTTGGTCTCTGCTTTGTAGCAAAGGCCTAATAAGTTTTCTTCTTGGGCGAAGTAGTGAGTGAGAGCTTACAACATCAGAGTCATTTTGGGGAGATGACACATCCCCACGTGAGAGCCAGCATGGAATAACTGGGTTTATTTCTTCTAGTTTTTAACAATAAATGACAATTTTGCCGTGATTTTAGCTTACAAGGAACATATTAACCACTTGAACATCTAATTTTCATGATATAATATCAGTAAATACAGATATTTCTTACACTAGACTTCTAGTTTCTGAGAATAGCAGGTACGTTATCCTGCTGAAATGCTGAATATAATTAAAAAAGCATCTACCTTCAAGCATCTAGGCACTAACAAAATAGAAAGGAATTACCTCACCTAAATGGGGGGAAAATATTAAGCAATCACAAAAACAAATTTTGCCCTGATGTATTTGTCGATCCTGCAAAACTGAACTTCCCTTTGATGACTTCATGGGATGATCAGTACTCAAAGTCAAGGGCTACATAAGTCAGAAAGTCTACTAAGAAATTGTCCATACAATAAACTTGAACCTCAAAGGACCAACCCTGGAATGAAAGAGAATTAGACGTGGCACAGCCTTCCTGCAAATAAGCAGGTGGCTTTTACATTCTCTGGCGGGTCAAGGACTCTCAAGTCTTGAATTTGGTTTAAGTGGTAGTTCCTCAAGACACATTTCAGAACCAAATATAAATTCTTTCTGGAGGAAGGCACCTTCTGGGATATTGGCTCCTCACATCCTGGATGTCCTGGCTGCTCTTTACTGCCATATAAAACATACATATTTTATATTTTATATGGATTTTCCAGGTGTTTTCAGTAGCAGACTTGTTCTGCTATGAGATACTCTATCATGACCAAATTAGAATGTTTCCTGTGATCAAAATATATAATTTTTCTGTTTCTGCTTCCATCTTTCCAAAATTGGCTTTTGGTCCTTTCTCAGATACATGATAATTATCTTCCAATACTACTTAAATGTTTAATGACTTTGACACTTTAGGGCTGAGCCTCCGTAATTCATACTTCTGATTATATCCAGAGTTTCAAGTAAGAAAATGTGGCTGTCACGTATTTCCTGAGTTATGAACTTCTAGTATAATATCTGGGAAGACATATTTCCTTAATTCGGGTTTTCAAGCTTCATGTTAACCTCTGCTAACTTCCAAGTTTTGTAGAATTAGTAAGATTCTTCCTGTTGTTCTGCAGTTGAGTTTCCTTATTTATTCTGCAAACATTTATTTGACCCCAATAATTTCTTGGTTATTTCCTTTTGGAGTCTACATGTTTGTTACAAAATTCTTCAAAATGAGGAAAATATGAGTCCATTCTATGTAAATCTGTTCACATACAATTGCTATTTTCCCTTTTTTTGTGTGTGATTCCTTTAAAAAGTATCTTTTAACTCTATTTGGAATTCATCCAATGATGCCCACTTATTACAACCACATTAGGCATTATTAAGTCAATTAAAATATATAATTCAGTAGGCAGTGCATTGAGCCTAATTTAAAATGCATATGTTGGAGGCAAATGGATTGCTATGTTGTCAGATATGGCAGTTCTTCATCTGTTGCTGATAAAGATGAAACTCTCTTTTGAAAAGTAAAAGACATCTACAGCTGCTTTGAAAGTCAACTGACATTTTGTTAATTAGCATTTGTTTATAGTAGTTGAATAACAATATCAAACTATAATAAGAAATGAGCAGTTAACATTAAAAAGATGCTGGTGACATTAAGTTTCATCATTTGACATCTAGTTAAAACCACAAATTATTTCAGGGTTGTTAGAGAGAAATCATCGAAGTGTGTTTAAATCTAAAATAAACTGGAGAAGGAAGTGAGACATGCCAGAGAGAGCTTAAGGTGTGGCTCTGGGTCTTAGAATGGAACAGATGTGCAGAATGTTAACTGAGTGTCCAGTTAGGCAAGAAGGAAGGATAAGAAAAAATAGAAGAACTTTTTTCCTTATTATTGGCTTTTTAAACACATACCAAATTATCACTGGAATTTTGTCAGTCAGCAGATTCCAGATGACTAAGACGATCAAATTAAGATGTCATGTTCAGCTTGGGTCCTGCCCTGTTTCACCATCAGCCTCTGGGTTTGAAGTAGGCAGGGAGTGAGGGAAAGAGAGGAGGCTAAACTTTTCAGGAATGTTTTGGTCTCTAAAAATTAGTATCAGGCTTGTCCAAGGGTAGGGGGTTTTCTCAGTTGATTGTTCACAGTCAGTTAAAGATAAAACTCCTTGTTCTACTCTTTCTCCTTTCCCACTACTGCACTTGACTAGTCTTTTAAAAAAAGAGAGAGATGGGGAAAATGCCCACAGTTTCAATTTTTTGCTTATTTTTTCCCTCCCTATGACTCCTAGAAATTGTAAATGTCAAAACTAAAAGTGAGTAAGATATTGTTATTGAAAATAACCAGTGATGGCTAGGCGCAGTGGCTCATACTTGTAATCCCAGCACTTTGGGAGGCTAAGGCGGGCGGATCAAGAGGTCAGGAGTTGGCCAACACAGTGAAACCCCGTCTCTACTAAAGATACAAAAATTAGGCCGGGCGCGGTGGCTCAAGCCTGTAATCCCAGCACTTTGGGAGGCCGAGGTGGGTGGATCACGAGGTCGAGAGATCGAGACCATCCTGGTCAACATGGTGAAACCCCATCTCTACTAAAAATACAAAACATGAGCTGGGCATGGTGGCGCGTTCCTATAATCCCAGCTACTCAGGAGGCTGAGGCAGGAGAATTGCTTGAACCCAGGAGGCGGAGGTTGCGGTGAGCCGAGATCGTGCCATTGCACTCCAGCCTGGGTAACAAGAGCGAAACTCTGTCTCAAAAAAAAAAAAAAAAAGATACAAAAATTAGCTGGGTGTGGTGGCAGGCGCCTATAATCCCAGCTACCTGGGAGGCTGAGGCAGGACAATCTCTTGAACCCGGAAAGTGGAGGTTGCAGTGAGCCAAGATCACGCCACTGCACTCTAGCCTGGGTGACAGAGCCAGACTCTGTCTCAAAAAAAAAAAAACCAAAAACAAACAAACAAAAAAACAGTAGTATGTTACCAAATTTCCAGTCGATCATAAATGCTGTTATTAATAAGTATATAGTTTTACCATAATTCATAGAGAAGTTCATTTGTCACCCCAGTCTTCATCCCCTGTAATTGGAATGCTAAACATTTGTTAACAAAAGAGAAAAAGTTAAATTATTTCACCATTTTGCCTTTTAGGAAGGTTACTGCCCATTCTAACCTAGAGGTCCAGTGTGTTTAAACTTTTATATTGACAAGAAAGGTCCCACACTGCTTCCTCTCTGTTGAAACTACCAGCAAGCTGGCTCAGCCTCACACTGTACTTTCTAGCATTATTGTTTTCATTTAGGTGGGCAAAAGACAAAATATATAGCCAGGAAACAGCCAATGATTTCCATGACTGTAAGCATGCCAACACCTTTGCATTTTGGAACGAGATGTCTGTTTCTCTACAGGTTTGGTATGATTTTTCCTACCCAGCTCTGATTTTCACTCCATGGAGGAGAATGGGTAGTTTAGTAATAGACTAGAGTGCCTATGTCAAAGCTCATGTGGAAATTAGGGATACAGATAAACAACATTTTCACAAGAAGAAAAAAAGAAGCATCCACTTTTCCATTCCCCAGCTTACCCTCACCAGATGTAATACTGACTGACAGTTCTGAGCAGGAATTCAAAACTAGTTTTTAAGCCATCCTATTTGCTGAAAAGAAAATTTGATGGGCAACTGTAAAGGCAAGTTCCAGCTCCACTGAAGCTAATAACCATAGCTTTAAAGAAGTGGTGGCTTTATATTTTAATTGTTAATCTCACTTTTTTTTTTTTTTTTTTTTTTTTTTCTTTTTTTTGAGACGGAGTTTCGCTCTTGTTACCCAGGCTGGAGTTCTGAATCTGCCCAGCTACTTGTTGGTTCAAGTCAAGTGAACTATCTGCCTTGCTATGCATGCAGGATGCTAGGAAATAGGATATTTGTGTTGTCAAGCATTTTTAAATAAATATGATTGGCAAATACTCACAAATTTTTCTAAAAATTTTAGATAAAGAGATTTATAAAATAATTGGCCTAAAGTGTGAGGCAATGATAGGGTATCGTCTTATGTTATTCATTAGGTCTCCAATTGGTGTTAATATGCTTCCAGTTACCCTTTTGCTTCAAAGCATCCAAAGGTTTAATTCTTTATAAAACGTGATCCTTCCTTACCATCAACTTTATCTGAGATCTATAACAGATAGGCCTGAACTTGCCCACCCTTGTTCTGACACACAGAAGAGCAATTACTTGAAAAATAAATTGGTTTTTCACACAGATTTATCACTTCATTTTAAATTAAAATGTGCCAAGTACTTTTACATATACTGTCTTATTAAATGTAATACAATCCTTCAACGATCTTATAAATTGGAGATTATTATTCCCATTTCATGTATTAGGAAACTGAGATTCATAGAGGCTAAGAGGGCAGGTCAAAGAGACACAATGAGAAAGCAGGTAATGGCAGATCAGACCTCATTCTTAGGACCCCAGAGCCAACGCTCTTTCTATCACAAAACAATTGACTCATTCCATTTAGACAATCAGAAGATAGTTGATATTATTAAGGTAAAGGAGAAGGTAAAGCCCTTATCACTGCATTGTAAATTCAGTTCGGAGCTATGCTGTCTTTTATTAAAATGAATGCTAAATCCCTTTATTATCATCAGAACATCTAGAAAAGGCTGGCTTGGGCCTCATTTCTTCTTCTGCCAGCTTTGGAAGTATGGGAATAAAGTAAGCATATCACATGCTATTGAGTTTTCAAATTCTGAAGTCAACATGGGGAAAAAAAGATCTTCAGGAATTAAGTGGAACTGTCTTATTTCACTCACCTTATTGGGAATCTCCTTCACCTTATTGGGAATCATTTCTTCATGCTTTCTCTTCCCGCAACTGAATAATGTTTGTATTTCCTCAAATATTCCTACATATGGAACTATGATCATTAGTATTTCAAACTAAGTAAACACTAGCCCTTAAAGGAAGTGCAGTGGAAGAGAGTATGGGCTTTGACACGGACTTGGCATCAAATAATTCCTTCTGTGACCTGAAATCCCCGCCCCACTGCCCCCCTCATTGAAAGACTAGGCAAGCTATCGTCTGATTGTCTAAATGAAATGAGTCAATTGTTCTGTGATAGAAAGAGCATTGTCTCTGGGATCATAAAAATGAGGTTTTATCTGTCCTTAGTTGCTTTTTTTTTTTTTTTTTTTTTTTTTTTTTTTTTTTTTGAGACGGAGTTTCGCTCTTGTTACCCAGGCTGGAGTGCAATGGCGCGATCTGGGCTCACCGAAACCTCCGCCTCCTGGGTTCAGGCAATTCTCCTGCCTCAGCCTCCTGAGTAGCTGGGATTACAGGCACGTGCCACCAGCCCAGCTAATTTTTTTGCACTTTTAGTAGAGACGGGGTTTCACCATGTTGACCAGGATGGTCTCGATCTCTCGACCTTGTGATCCACCCGCCTCGGCCTCCCAAAGTGCTGGGATTACAGGCTTGAGCCACCGCGCCCGGCGCCATCTTAACCATTTTTAAGTGTCCAGTTCAGTGTCATTAAGTAAATTCTCATTGTTGTGCCGCCATCGCCACTATCTATTCACAGACCTCCATACTTATTAAACACGAATTCCTACTCCCTTCCCCTCACCTCTACTTCTGGAAACCACCATCCTACTTTCTGACTCCAGGAATTTGACTACTCTAGGTGCCTCATAGAATCATACAGTATTTATTCTTTTATGATTGCCTTATTTCACTCGGCATCAAGTCTGAATAATATTCCATTATATGTATAAACCCCATTTTGTTTATCCATTTATCTGGACAGGCCATTTTGAGTTTATGAATGTCTGGGCAAAAACATGACTAGGATCATCTTCCTTCAGAAAGGTCTTTGGGGACCAGACGTGTAATCCCAGCTCGTGCCTGTCATCCCAGCACTGTGGGAGGCCAAGGTGGGTGGGTCACAAGGTCAAGAGACCAAGACCATCCTGGCCAACATGGTGACACCCTGTCTCTACTAAAAATACAAAAATTAGCTGGGCATGGTGGTGTGCGCCTGTAATACCAGCTACTCGGGAGGCTGAGGCAACAGAATCACTTGAACCCAGGAAGCAGAGGTTGCAGTGAGCCGAGATCGGGCCACTGCCCTCCAGCCTGGCAGCAGAGCCAGACTCTGTCTTTTAAAGAAAAAAAAAAAGGCCAGGCGCGGTGGCTCAAGCCTGTAATCCCAGCACTTTGGGAGGCTGAGGCGGGTGGATCACGAGGTCGAGAGATCGAGACCATCCTGGTCAACATGGTGAAACCCCGTCTCTACTAAAAATACAAAAAACTAGCTGGGCGTGGTGGCGCGTGCCTGGAATCCCAGCTACTCAGGAGGCTGAGGCAGGAGAATTGCCTGAGCCCAGGAGGCGGAGGTTGCAGTGAGCCGAGATCGCGCCATTGCACTCCAGCCTGGGTAACAAGAGCGAAACTCCGTCTCAAAAACAAAAAAAAAAAAAGACTTTGGTAGCTCATGTTAGGAGCTGGGGAGGTAGGGAGCAGAAAAACCTCCCAGGACAATTTAGCACTTGGTGGATAAAGCCTTCTCAGTCATTTCCCCTTGGTGATCCAGCACTTTTTGCATATTGCTTTTTCTTTGTACTGGGTATATAATATTAATAGCAATGCCCTAACCCCCACCCCAACCCTAAGTTTTCATTCTGACAGCTCAGTGTGATGAGAAGGTAAATAATATCTACTGTACCCTAAGCAAAACTTAGATTTTGATGGTTCAGGATTTTTACACCCATAACATCAGAAAAGCATCCACTTGTATTTATCTGTTTCCTTTCTCTCTTTTCTGCTCCTTCTGTCCCTCTTTCTTCCCTCTTTCATTTCCCATATTCATACTTATTTTACTGTGATATATGTGAGTCTGTGTTCTTTCCATGAAATCAGTGGCTAATGCAAAGAAACATACCATTCACCTAAATGATTTTTCTACTGTAAAAATATTTCTGAGAAATTCTTTTTTTTTTCTCCTTCATTTGGCTTTGTACTTCAGGTCTCCAGATCCTAGGGGGAAAAAAATAGTGAAACACTAAATTCTATAGCACAATATTGTATAGTTCAATAGGAATTTGAAATAATAATAACTCTGGAGACAGATACAACCACTTACATTAAACTTTCTGGTAGGTTCTCAGGCATATATCTTTTTGAAGAATTGTTTCAACCCAAAATTTGCTGTAGGTAAAAAGAGCACATGATGTGTCCATCCTTCTCTTTAGAAAATGAAGAAACATAAATCAACTTGAGTTTCTTGCCGTTAGAACAATGTGAAAGATTACACTGGAAATGTATGTTTTCCCCAACCTAGGCAGCTTTCTAATTCTCTCTTAAGAAAAAGAAATTAGTGATTTTGATGAGAAGCAATCTCAAGCCCACATCACAAAGCAAATTTTTTTTTAACCAAACTGTCCCTAGAAATACATCTACCATGAACTAGATAGTCTGGTTCCATAAAAATTATAAAATTTTAGAGATGGAAGGATCTTGGTCCAAGCCTGTCACTGGATACTTCTCCTTTAGTTAACAAAATAGAAGTTATATCACAAAAAGAGTAGGGACCGTGTCTTGCATGACACATGATCACTATAGGATACTAGGAGTAGTGTCACCATATTTGGGTGAATTAGAATAAAGACTGAGAGACAAAGAGAGAAAGGAGAGGGGAAAGGTGAAAGGGATAAAGGAATGAGGAAGGAAGTAGGGAAGAAAGAACAAGACAACAGGTATTGGTATTATTTAATATATACATATATGTATGTATATGTATATATATATATATATATATAGCCAATAGTGTTCACTATTTATAGTAGCTAATTATCTCAGCCAACCACTCATAAAGATACTAATATTTCATACTTAGAGTTGAGGAGATTGAAGTTCAAAGAATATAAACTTATATATTTCTTAGCACACGGGAGGAAAGAGGCATCGATAGGGGAGATAACATTTGTTTTTAACAGGACATGGGACAAGAGAAAGCCTGTGAGTGACAGATGCACATTTAGTAAATGCTTCCTACCTTTGACTATAGGACTGTAATGAGGAGATCATAGTTAGGCCAGTGAGTTACATATGGCTCTGGGTTAGTGTTGACCGAAGTTAATTGCTTTCCTATCTGTCAGAAGTGGCGAAGGAAAAAGTGATAACAGGAAATGAGTGTTTTCCCTCTGTAAGTTCTCATTATTACGCTAATATCTCCTTGAATCTTCTTACCAATTGTGGGATGTAGCAGATTATAGAATTGCAATAGGAAATGGCCTAATGTTGTTAATGCTGAAAAGCAGGAAAACATCACCTTGATTCGGGCAATGTCATACCCCAAGATGTAAGTTTTTATTATTCTGATTTTAGCTTCTAGAACAATCGGTGCTATGACTGATTGGGCTAATAACTGATTTTAGGAGAAGACAAAATCTCCTAAGTGTATTGTGTCAGTTCGTAAGCAGGACTTTGCTGACACATTCTTTAAATAATTTAGAAAAAGTGAAAGGCTCTCAAATTCACCAGCATCTCTTGCCTCAAGACACACAATTCTTCTTCTCAGCGTCTCTAAAGTAATGTTCTGAGGCTTCTTGCAGACTTTTCTAAAGAATGTTAGATAAATCATTTAACTTCTTTGTGCCTCAGTTTTGTTCCATTATAAAATGAGAAGCTGGACTGGTCTCTAAGGCATGTGGCAGCTTCAGCCCTTTGTGCTTCACTGAAATGTCAGTGTATGGAGTGCTGGATTTGTTCTTGATTCTTCTGCACCAATGCAAAGAATGACATGTAAATTTTCATCATCATGATCATGATCATCATCGTCATCCCAGCAACCACATCTGTTACATGCCAAGAACTGTATGTATATTATTTCTCATTCTCACTGTAATCCTGAAAGTAAGCGTTATTTTCTCCAGCCGACCGATGAAGAAATTGCACTCGTTTGAGAGTCATTTAATATTGAAGATTAATTTGAAAATGAGGTCTATAGGACATTTTCAAAGCTGATTCACCAAAACAGTTTTTAGTACATATCTATATGTATTTGCTTAATTCTTTTTCTTTATTGAGGGAAACTTCCTGAAGCTAAATTCACTAGAGAATAATTGTACTTTCAAAGATACGAGGATGAAGTCTTTTCCAAAGCAGCACAAGTCTCACTCCATCTATCATGCCATTCCCGGACGTCTCTTCCCACAAACAGAATGAACCACTCCTTGCTAGTGGCTTTTGTGGATCCTGCCTATATTTCTGGCACAACACCTGTTACACTTTATGGAATGTAATCATTATCTGCCTGTCCCCCCTTATTGGATTCTATCTATGAAACCCTAAGAAGATTACTGTTTTCTATACCAGGGGAGTTTTTTTGTTTTTTGTTTTTTGTTTTTGAGACGGAGTATTGCTCTTGTTACCCAGGCTGAAGTGCAGTGGCGCGATCTCGGCTCACCGCAACCTCTGCCTCCTGGGTTCAGGCAATTTTCCTGCCTCAGCCTCCTGAGTAGCTGGGATTACAGGCACATGCCACCATGCCCAGCTAATTTTTTTATTTTTAGTAGAGACGGGGTTTCACCATGTTGACCAGGATGGTCTCGATCTCTCGACCTCGTGATCCACCCGCCTCGGCCTCCCAAAGTGCTGGGATTACAGGCTTGAGCCACTGCGCCCGGCCTTTGAGATTTTTTTTTTTTTAATCTTTATAGTTCCATTAGTTCAATAGTACCTGATATATAGTAGGCATGTAAAGAAAATCAACCTTAAATGAATGAATGAAATGTTGATCAATTTACTTTCATAATATTGTATAAATTTAAACTACAAGCAAACAAAAAAAAAGTGTGTTTTATATTTTCTACATTCACATCAGCATGGTGGACTGCCAGGGAAAATGCCCATGAGAATTCTTTCCCTTCCTAGGGCCCACACTCTGTAAGAGATATTTGCAAGCATTGTCCCTTTTAGTTTGGGAAATCCTCTGAGTTCTATTGAACTCCAAACCATCTAGCCCAGATACGGTTTCTGGCATTTCTGCTTCATCTGCGTTCTGTGTTCTCCTTCTTTCCTTATTCCTTTACTATTGACGGCCCGTTGGATGGTGAAACATTGCTCTCTAGTTTCCATTGACAAGACCATAAACACTGGGGATGGGAATGGTTACCGTCATCTCTCAGGTTATGCCATTATTTCTTGATTGATCTGCATTAGACATTAGTTATTGGATCTCTGCTCAAGTTGGTCTCTGATTCATCTCTTGTCCCTCCTCTTCCCTACACACTTATTATTTATATTTTCTCTACTGGATCCACCTAACTTATTTTCCCATCAGTATACTTTCTTAATTTATACCCTCAATTTTTTGAGGAGCACATCCTCAAGTAACTTCCTATGAAGGGTGCATGAAAGATAGATTTTTAACGTACTAGTATATCTGAATTTATTTTATCATTGTCCTCATCACTTGGCTGAGCATTATATTTTAGACTGAAGGAATTTTCACTCTCATAATTTAAAGACATTGATCCGTTTTCTTTTAGCATTCACTGTTACTGTTGAAAAATTTGCTGCTAATCTGGTTCTCATCTATTTGTATGTGACCTTTCCCCCACCCCTCCAGTCCTGTTCCCACTACTGCACACTATGATCTCACACCCCATACTTCACAAAGGTGTGCTTAGACGTGCATAACTCTTCACTAACTCTGGTGCCCAGTCAGCTCTTTAGTAGGAATTTTGTGACTGTCTAGTGTCTTTGCACAGGTGTCGCCATCCGAGTGAGGCCTTTCCTGACCGCCCTGCTAAATTTGCACGCCTGCCCCGGCACTCAATGTCTTTTCCCTCCCTGCCTCATATTGGTCCATAGCACATATCAATCTCCTACTTTCTGAAAAATTTACTCACTTTTTTCCCGCTTCCTTCACTACAGCAGGGATTTTCATTTATTTTGTTCACTGTTGAATACCAAGAACTCTGACCAGCACTTCATAGGTATTTAATAAATATTTGTTTAAAAATGTTTTTGCAGGAGGGAACTTAGAGGGAAGGTCAGCAGGTGCAGCAAGCCACCATGGCACATGTGCACCTGTGTAACAAACCTGCACATTCTGCACATGTATCTCCCCACCTCTATTTAGAAGAAATTTTAAAAAATGAATGCTAAGAGAAACACTGAGATAATACTCTGATTTTTGAAATAAAATCAAATTATGTAGTAACACAAAAAAGTTTTTGCTTTGTATTTAAGAAAGATACAGTAAAAGTTTTACCTGCATGTGTAAGGCTCATCAGCTCTCAGGCTGAGTGCACAGGCAGCTGTCCATGAGGAGAGCTGGCCCTTGTACCAGGGAACCCCCAAATGAGAGATTGGAGAGTAATTTACACTAGGGTGCAAACATCCAAGTTCCCTCATGCTCAGAGATAATTCATTCTGAAAAGCAATTAAGATACAAAATTTTATTTATGGTTATAAGTAAATATCTTTAAAAATAATATAAGTGTATAGTGGGGGTGTGTGGAGAGAGAGATGGAGGATCAAGGGTAGAGAATGAGAGAAAGAACAGAAATCAGAAGTGACTCCACTGACACAGATGGTAGTATTATTGGTGATTATTTTTAATCTCCTGATTTTCCTGTATATTTAAAATGTTTATCTTTATTGTAGACATTTATAAAAATGTGAAAATTAACAAAATACTTTTTCAAGCTACTGCAGTGAGGATTGTGTATGTGTGCTGGGTAATGTGAGCTGCTCGTGTGAATATCTATTCAGCACTTCCTCTTCATTCCAAGTTCCTGATTCTCCTCATCAGCTTTCTACATGGTTTTTTGGTTTTTTTTGTTTGTTTGTTTTTTTACTTTTTAACCATTTGGAAATGCCACTTTAATTTAGACCTGGGTTTATTTAGAAATCTTATATTTGATAGAGTTGTTAGCATTTCTGCTACCTAGGCAACAAAATATGGGTCTGTTACTAACATCTTTTCATTTTTAGCGAAGTGAAACCTTAAAAATCTTTTAATAAACTTGTAAAAATAAAAGCCAGACTTAAATATACTCCTTGTCTAAAAAAGAAACCTGGGGTAATAAGTACAATGGCAGCATATATGACCAGGTTTGTTGGAGAATGTAGAACAAGTTTGGAGGGAGAAAAAAGGGGTGCACATTTCAAAATAAAACCAAAACAATCCTGAAATACCAATTAAATCCACTTCTAATTTTCAAAGTTTGACTGACTACTTGCAAAGTTTGACTGATTACTTGAAGAGCACACTGATCGACTACAAATATTGTATCTTAAAAATATATAGACTCACACATACTATTTTTTAGATTATGGAAATAGTGTATCTTATTATAGAAAACATGAAAGTATTGAAAATGCATATAAAGACTCCAGCTAAAATACTCTATCCTAAGTATCAGAGATAATCTCTCTAGGATGCAGTTTTAAATTCTATACTTCTACTTAAAAATTGTAGTGTAAACATTTATCCTACAATTATTAAAGTTTGTCAAAATCAGAATTCTTCAACACTACCAACGTACTATGGTTTGACGGCTCCGATACAATGTCATTACATTTCTTTCTAGTTTTTGATATAATAAAATGTAAAGAACGTTCTTGTGCAGAGAGGGTTGTCTGTATCTCTTTTCCCTTCCTAATGACAGAATTCTAGAAGAGACTCCTGCAGCCTGCTGCCAAACACTCCCCAGCAAGACAGCAGCACTGCGAGCCCTGCCCACCGCCTCTCCCCACCCCCGGTTTACATGGCAGCGTCCCCCTTACCCTCTCTAGCCCTGAGGTGACAGTTAAATAGGTCAGATGTGATATTTAGACTTGTGAGATGTGGGAGGCAATTGCACTTTTCTCCATCTTTATTGACCATCTGTAATTCCTCTATAAATCGCCCATGCCTTTTAACACCCCCTTTGTTTTAATGGGAGTATTAGTATTTTTCTTACAGGTTTATAAAAACAAAACAAAACTCTGAAAACAAATGCTATTAACTCCTTGCCTATAATCAGTGGGAAACAGTTTTTCAAGCTTGTCATTTTATGTTTTAGTGATACTTTCTTTTTAGTTTAAAAATTGATAGTGTTGATACACAGACTTTGAAACTTCACTCATCAAATCTATTGATCTTTTCCTTGCCCAAAGAATTGTTCTTCTAAGAGTCACCCTTATTTTTTCTGTATATTTGTGTTGCTTCATTTGCTACATATGTTGTGTTATTTAGACATCCTAGAATTAATGATTGTGTGTGACCTATGGGATAAGATAAGGATCTAGCTTGATATTTTCCATATTCCATTTATTGAGTGTTCTGTCTCTTCCTTTGTTTTGTGATGTGGCCTTTATATATAATAGAGTATTTCCTTATTTCAGGTTATTCTCTTTTACCCATCCATACAATGCCAATGCTACTCTTTACTGTAGTTTTGCAATATGTCTTCTGTATGACGGATCAAGGTCACCCGTCTCATTAGCTTGCACTTCCAAATTTTCTTTTGCTGTTCTAATATCTTCATTCTTCCAGCAAAACAGCCAAAAAAAAAAAAAAAAACTCATTGGGATTTTTCCAGGTTGCATTAAACTTAAAAATTAATGCGAGTACAATTGAAATCTTTATAATAGTCTACACAGACACATTGAATGTCTTTTTTCAGCCTTATTTTATGTTCCTTGATATAGTCTGGTAGTATTTTTCACAAGGTCTGACTCATTTCTTATTAAGCTTGTATTTCAAGGTGCTTTATATTTCTGTTTCTATTATGAAAGAGATTTTCCTCATTAGATTTTCGATCATTGCTAGTATGTTTGAAGCCCATTTGTACTTGGATTCTTTCATCTTGCTGAATTCTATTTTAATTGTTTTCTAGCTGATTGTCTAGAGTTTTTCTAGGTGTATATATTATCATGTTGTCTGTGAATAATAACTTTGTTCCAGTAGTCACCCATTCTATTTCTATTTTCTTCTGTGATCAAAACTTATAAAAATAATATTAAACAATAGGAAGGATAGCAGAAATCCTGTTTTACTCCTAATATTAATAGAAATGTCTCTGGTGGCATTTTCCCAATAAATAATAGTGTAGGCAATCAGTGTAAGATATTCTTTAATGTGTTAAGGAAGTATTCTTCTATTTATGTGTGGTAAAAAGACTTTTCTAGTTAGAAATGATTATAATACTTTTATCAATGCCTTTCAAAATTTAATGATCACATGGCTTTTCTCATTTGATCTACTGATATGATATAATCAAAGTGATATTTTCTTGTTGTTTTTTTTTTTTTTTTTTTTTTTTTTGAGACAGAGTTTCGCTCTTGTTACCCAGGCTGGAGTGCAATGGCGCGATCTCGGCTCACCGCAACCTCCGCCTCCTGGGTTCAAGCAATTCTCCTGCCTCAGCCTCCTGAGTAGCTGGGATTACAGGCACGCACCACCATGCCCAGCTAATTTTTTGTATTTTTAGTAGAGACGGGGTTTCACCATGTTGACCGGGATGGTCTCGATCTCTCGACCTCGTGATCCACCCGCCTCGGCCTCCCAAAGTGCTGGGATTACAGGCTTGAGCCACCGCGCCCGGCCTCAAAGTGATATTTTCTACTTGGTTGTAGTAGATTATGTGTTTCAAATATTTTTAGTTCAATTGTCTGATAAATTATTTAGAATTTTTAAATATATATTTTTTTCTTTTTATTCTACCTTTATTAAGTTTTAATAATAATAATAATAATGGCAGTTGGGATAATTTCACAATCTTATACCATGTTCTGCTGTCCTTAAATTCTTACATGAATTTTCTCATGTAATTCTTATAATAATTTTACTACATGTAGCATTATCTACATTTTGCAAATAAGGAATCAAGGTTCAGAGGGATTCTTAACTCCAGTAAGATCATACAGCTTGAAAGGGGAGCCTGTCTCTACATCCTGCCTGTGCCACATAGTATTGGGGAATTAAAAATGAGCAGGTAGCTTTCTTGCTCTGGAATGCATAGTACATAGAAGAGGAAAAATATGCTCTTGAAGGTGTGAAAGGACTGATCCATACATGCACAGGGGGCAAAACAATGCTGTGAAAGAACATTGGCACTGAAACCAGACAAACGCTGGTTTGAAATCTAGCTCTGTCTATTACTTAGTAGCATTCAATAAACAGAAACTAATCATTATAAAAACATCTTATCCAAGCGCCATCTTTCACAACATTTTCCATTTGTGCCTGAGTCTTTTTCTAATTTTTTTCCCATATCCTGTTGCCCCGGGGCATAATGTATTTCATCTAGATAATGAAAAGAATTACTTCCTATTCATATGTGGCATTCTCTGGTAGTGTTAAAATCTCTGTGGCTGCTGTTCGTTCCCCTGGGTCTTTGGTATTCAATTGCGTGTTCTCTTTCTGTCCTAACTAGATTTTCTAAAGATTTTTCTGTTTTTCTTAAACCGTTTTTTTTTTTAATTTTCATTTTTTAAATGTAGTTGGCTGAATAATGGCTCTCCAAAAATATCCATGTCTTAATTTCCAGAACCTGTGAATGTTGGCTTATAAGGCAAAGATACTTTGCAGATGTAATTAGATTAAGAATCATGTGATCAGAAGATTATCCAGATTATCCAAATGGGCCCTGTGTAATTTCAGGACCCTTATACAACGAACACAGGAAGTTCAGACAGAGGAGAAAGCAGTATGACAATAGAGGGAAAATTGGAGTGACGCAGACACAGTCAAGGAATGCTGTCACCCTCCAGAGCTGGGAAGGGCAAGGAATGGAATCTCCCTGGAGCCTCCAGAAGGAACCAGGCCTGCCATCACCTTCATTTTCGTCCCCAAGACTCATTTCGGACTTCTGACCTTTAGAACTGTAGGGAAATAAATTTGTGTTTTAAGCCGCTAAATGTCGGGTAACTTGTTACCACCATAACATGAAACTAAAACCAATAGTTTTAGATTAACAGAAAAATTACAAAGATGGTACGGAGTTTCCATTTCTCCCATACCCAGTTTCCCCTAGTATCAACATTTTCCATTAAAATAGTGCATTTGTCACAAGGCATGAAACAACATTGATCCAGTATCACTAACTAGTATCATACTTTTTTAGATTTCTTTAGTTTTTACCTGATGTCCTTTTCTGTTCCAGGAGCGCACCTCGGAAACTACCTGTGTTTAGTTTTCATGTGTCCTTGAGTTCTTTTTAGCTATGACGCTTTCTCAGACTTTCCTTATCATGACCTTGATAGTTTGAAGAAAATTGGTCACGCATTATTTAAAATGTCCCTCCACTGGGTTTGTCTGATGTTTTTCTCATGATTAGGCTGAGGTATGGATTTGGGGAAATGATGGTCACAGAGATCAAGTGTGTTGTCATCACATGGTGTCAAGGGTACATACTGTCCACGTGGCCTGTTGTTCATGTTGACCTTGATCACCTGACTCAGGTAGTATTTGTCAGCTTCTCCACTGTAAAGTTACTCTTTTCCCTTCCTTTATCTATTGTTTTACTAAGAAAAAGGAGCTTTTAAAAACTTCTCAGTTCCACTCTTTTTCTGCTGTATGATTAATTTCTAACTTTACGTTGATTAAGTCCTTCTGTCATGCTTGTAGCTCCTTTTCTGTTCCTTTTCTAACTTCCTGAGTTAAATCCTAGGTTTACTTCTTGTTACGTTTTATTTATTTATTTATTTTTTTGAGACGGAGTTTCGCTCTTGTTACCCAGGCTGGAGTGCAATGGCGCGATCTCGGCTCACCGCAACCTCCGCCTCCTGGGCTCAGGCAATTCTCCTGCCTCAGCCTCCGGAGTAGCTGGGATTACAGGCACGCACCACCATGCCCAGCTAATTTTTTTTGTATTTTTAGTAGAGACGGGGTTTCACCATGTTGACCAGGATGGTCTCGATCTCTTGACCTCATGATCCACCCGCCTCGGCCTCCCAAAGTGCTAGGATTACAGGCTTGAGCCACCGCACCCACTTGTTATGTTTTAATACATAAAGGCTTTAAGGACATGTGATGTCCAGTTAGCAAGGAATTATTAGTTTGTTTATTTGTTTGTTTTGTTTTTTGTTTGTAGAGATAAGGCCTCACTATATTGCCCAGGCTGGAGTGCAATAGCACAATCTTGGCTCACTACAATCTCCTCCATCTCCTGGGGTTATAGCCATCCTCCCATCTCAGCCTCCTGAGTAGCTGGGACTATAGGTGTACACCATCACATTTGGCTAATTTTTTTGTATGTTTAACAGAGGCGGGGTTTTCCCGTATTGCCCAAGCGGGTCTCAAACTCCTGGGCTCAAGTGATCTGCCTGCCTCGGCCTCCCAAAGTGCTGGGATTACAGGCGTGAGTCAGCCTGCCTGGCCTAGTTTGTTTAAATACTTGTTATTAGCTTCCATGATGGTGATACACTAGTCAAAGTGTGTACCTTTTATAACTTCTGATGTTTGGAACTTTGTCAGGATTTTTCTTGACTTATTATACGATTGCTTTTTGTAAATATCCCATGAGTACTTTGAAAGAAGTTATGTCTTCTGTTTGTAGGGTATAAGCTAGACACTAAGTTTTGCAGTAGATAAGAATGTATCTGTTTGAGTTACCATCAAATATCTAAGCCCTAGCACAAGGCCTGCTACACAGTAGGATTGCACTAAATAACTATTGAGTAAATGACTGCAAAATTTCAAGAATCCCAGTTATGAGAACCAAAAATGTCTCTAGACATGGCCAACTGTCCCCTTGCAGACACAGTAATTCTTGATTGTGAACCACTACTCTAAAATGATGTCATTATTCACAGAAAATCCGAAAGAATCTCCCCAAAAAGTATTAGAATATTTGAATTCAGCAAAGTTAGTTGACAGGTATAAAATTAATATACAAAGATGATATTCATATATAGCAGTAATAAACATTTAGAAAATATAGTTTTAAAATATCAACAATAGCAATAAAAATTATAAAGAATAAATCTAATAAAGTATGGGCAAAACTTATGAAGAATTTTATTAATGAGAAACATTAAAGAAGACCTAAGAACAGAGGAATTTACCATAATTATCTATGAAAAGACTCATTATCATTGAAGTGCTGTTTCTCCCCAAATTGGCCTATAATTGCAATTCAATGCCAATAAACACCTAACAGAGTTTTTGTTGGACTTAACAAATTGATTGTAAAACTTATATTGAGAATACAGAATAAAGATAGTTAAGCCACTTTTGTAGAAGAATAATTTGGAAGCCTTGCTGTATCAGATAATAAATTTTATTCTAAAGCCATAGTAATCAAGAATGTAGACAGAGACAAGTAGAATCGGGAAATAGAATAAATATTTAATATATAGTTCTACACATATATGAAAACTTGATATAGGTCAGAGGAGGCTTTTAAAACAGTAGGCAAATGATATAACATCCTGAGATAAGTGACTTTATGTTTGGATCATTCTTTGTATTTACTATCTTTGTCCCACTGGAAGGTAAGCTCCATGAGGGCAGAGATTGGATATGTTTTCTTTACAGCTGTATCTCCAATGTCTAGAAAAACTCAGGTATACAATAGCTATTCAGTATATATTTTTGAACTAAATGAAAAATCCATTTTATTAGTTTTCATTGCTTTTCCTATTATTATATAACAAAATATTTACAGTTTCTATGAAGTTTTGGGAAAAAAGTGTCTCTCACTCTCTCTCTCTCTCTCTGTGTGTGTGTGTGTGTGTGTGTGTGTGTGTATTTCTTTTCCAAGAGCCTAAGGAAGTCACTGAAAGCTAGATAAGGCAAAATGGTAGCTGAAAACCAGATGCAATTATTTAATAATAAACTCTAAATTTGTTTGCACCTTTAATAAAACTCTATATTCCAATATTCAAAATTACAAAACAAAGTGAAGAGATTGTTACTTGGTTCAAAGATTTTTTATGCTGCGGATATCACAGGTTCCCTTTAAATACTTATATTAAATTATGGTTCAACCCATAAAGCCATAGGAGTAGGTCTGTTTTGCCAAGTAAGGTAGCTTACTTGTATCTCTTATCAGAATTCGAATAAAACAAGTATCAAATCGTCTTTTAGACAGTTCTAACAACATGATTCTGATTTTTGGTTTCCTTTAAACCATCAAATTACTCCTGGCTATGCTTCCTTACTGACCATCAAAAGAGAATAGCACTTAGTCAGCTAACAAGTATATTTATAGTCACACATAGCACCCTCCAACAGTCCCCTCTCTCACACATATTGGTCAAAGAGAGTTTGTCTAAGAGAACTAGGTAACATTGGGTAGTTCAGGGCAAATCCACGAACCCACCTGGAAAACTGAGCCAATCCACGCGTCTCTCAAAAAGCATTCATTTCTCCTTTGTTAAGCATTCATTTTGACCAAGAATTTGTGGGTTTCTATCACTTGCCTGGCACTACCACATCACTAATGCTGCAGAATACAAGAGTTATATCTGCTATTATAATGTAACATCTGAGCGTCTTAACCAGCTAATGTATCAAGTTCAAAATCCAAAGCAGTAAATGGTGGCACAGTGATTTGACAAAAGTCTTAAAATGGCTCTCTGGACCTTTCAGCTGAGTGCAGATACCTGGTGTTCAAGGTTCTCCTTCACCTTGAGACCCAACAACCCTCTTCCCCATGTTACACACCAGGCCCCTTTCACTCCACCACTACAAACTCTCACTCTCTGGCAAACAGTCCAGCCTCACTCCCACCTCTGGCTGTCTGCTTTTGTTCTGGCTTCTCGCTCAATCTAGAAGACCCTTCACTTCCTCCATGTCCATCCAAATCCTACTTTTGTTCAATGCTCAGCCACTCTGAACACTGAGCGTGCCCACAATCAAATGTAGGGCTGTCCAGCAGCCCTGGTCCCAAGTGTGGAGCTGTGTGACCCCAGGTAGACATCCTGTCTGGTCTTGGTCTCTCCATGCTTCATGGATTAGCCAGAAGACAACAGAATAAATGTCCACTCCAGGTAAAAACAAACAAACAAACAAAACAAAACAAAACAAAAAATCCTCTTCATTTTATAGACCAAGAAACTTAGATACAGAATGATTAAGTGATTCGTTCTAAGAAACAACGTGGTTAGTGTGCTAGAAATAGGAAGTTGGTGGGCACAGTGGAAAACATTTAGTTCTCTAAAGTGGGAAACATCTGAATGTGGATCCTGCTTTGACAACTTACTAGCCAAGTAAATTCAGGCAAGTTACACAACTTCCTCAGTCACTGTTCCCATTACTGTAAATTAACAAGGATAATATCACCTTTGCAATATTGTTGTGAAGATAAGAGGTAAGGAGATAAAATGTCTGACTCATACTAAATGTAACTATAGAATCCCACTTCTTTCTTAATGTTATAACTCTGCCTCTCCACAAGACTGTAACAGGATCTGTGTTGATCCTATATTCTATAGTCCCCTGCATCCTCTGTAACAGCCAACACAGAGAACAACATAAAGTGGGAGCTTTGGAAATACTGTTTTTCTCCCTTTTCTTTTTCTTTTTTTGAGACAGGATCTTGCTGTGTTGCCCAGGCTGGAGTGCAGTGGCATAATCACAGTTCACAGTAGCCTCACCCTCCAGGGCTAAAGCAATTCTCCCACTTTCCCCTCCTGAGTAGCTGGGACTACAGGCACATGCTACTACACCTAGCTAATTTTTGTATTTTTTGTAGAGGTGGTATTTTGCCATGTTGCCCAGGCTGGTCTCAAACTCCTAGGCTCAAGCAATCCTCCTTCCTCAGCCTCTCAAAGTGCTCTGATTACAGGCATGAGCTACCATGCCCAGCCCAAAAACACTTTTTTAAATGAAAAAGCTTGTTTTCTGGAAGGACATTTACTTAAGTGAATATTCTCTCAAAGAACAACTTTGACTTAAATGAACAATGAGTTTAAGTCTATTATCTTGTTTTTTTTTCCATTTTTATTGCTCTATCATACACTTATCTTTTATATACATTCCCATATGTGACAAAATATTATGTAAACAAATAAAATGTTAGTAATGAATGAGACTTCTACCTTATAAGATAGGAGTATTCTTGGATAAAATGTAGGACCTTATATAGTTTTAATCCATGAAAAATAATTAAGTGCTTCCCAATGCTAATTTTTATTTTAACACTAAGACTCCAAATATCAGAGCCAAAAAGATTTCCAGAATCATGCCAGAGGGTAGCTCCTAAGTTTACTCTGGCACAATGCCACTTACAGGGTGAGAAAAAGTTCATGATTTCCTATTGTGTGAATCACATGTGCAAAGTCCTTTTGTCCAAGTGGCCTCGTCATGTGAGAATGCTAAATATCTTCCACTTGGCCTTCCAATCACGTCCTAAGTGTCATACCCCTAGAAGCAATTTGATGTATGAATAATGGAAGCGCGAACTGAAGCTCAACAGTTTGTAAGAATTGTACTGTGCCTAGTGAACCAAATGCAGACCTCTCCAAAGCTCGCTCAGAACATTTTACAAGATGAGGAAAATTCAGATTAAGAGTCAAAGTCATTTCAGGGCTGGGAGGTAAAAATAGAATACTGGTCAGGTTACTGGAGGACAAAGAATGAAAAGTTTATTTTGTTTGAGAACAGACTTTGAATTAGAATGGAGTTCATCTATTTTAGGACTTGTTCATTTTACTGAAAAGAAAGAAAAGCAAACAAAAATTTATTAGAGAGCAGGAGGTAAAAGAATTGGGATTTGATTCCTCACGTGGCATGGGTATAAAAATGTGCAAGATTTTTCCTGTTTTGAAAAATAATCCAAGGGTTATTTACAGGAATCTATGCTTTAAGCTGCCTCATTTTAACCTTCTGAAGCCTACCCGATTCTCCGATAGCTATGGAATCACAGGAGCCCAGAAAGGCCTGTGTCCACCTGTTTTGCTCTGCAGATTCTCAGTCAGCCTTCATGAATGCTTGTTTTGACACTTGCCCTTTAGCAACTCCGTGTGCACCGCCCTAGCTCCTTTCGCCCACTAGCAAATCTTCATTAGACTTCAGCTTTTCAGACACTTAAACCCTGAAAACTACACATTTTAAAGTATTATCTAGGTCATCTCTCTGCCAGAATTCTGTGGTAAATTTCTCAATAGAAGATACAATTTGACATGTCTCCAGCACGTATATGTGTTAAAGCAATATTCTTCTAAGGAAAATATTAGCAGGCATCTATACAGGGGTTGGGGGAGGGAAGGAATGCTATTTTTCTTTAAGAATTTCTTGAGAAGGAGCCATATTCCAAGTCCTTATTACACTCTCCAACAGAAATAGGTGAGATAAAAAGAAATTGTGAGCAGATGAGATATTCCTCTGGTGATGTTAATTATGGAAGTTATTTCTGGGGCCTCTTATGAAATCTTTTCACTTGCTTTCCTGGCTAACAGGGTGACTAGATCTAAGGCTACTTTATGAGCTAAGTGAAAGAAACACAGCACAGGTCTTCCCGAAATCTCTAGAAGGGCCCCAAACATTCCTAATCATGTAGTCCTGTCCCGTTACCCAGGAGATTTCAGGGAACCCAGATCCTCTTTAGAGGTACCCTTGGGAATATCGGTGTTACTGATTTAAAAATGATGGCACTGTGGCTGGGCACAGTGGCTCACACCTGTAATCCCAGAGGTGGGCAGATCACCTGAGGTCAGGAGTTCGAGACTAACTTGGCCAACACGATGAAACCCTGTCTCTACATCTTTACCGAAAAATAGAAAAATTAGCCAGGTATGGTGACACAATCATACCTGGTTGTGCAATCCCAGCTACTCGAGAGGCTGAAGCAGGAGACTTGCCTTAATCTTGAAGGCAGAGGCTAGAGTGAGCTGAGATCAGGCCACTGCCCTCCAGTCTGGGTGACAGAGTGAGACTCCATCTCAAAAAAAAAAAGAAAAGGAAAAAAAAAAAAAAGAGAGAGCAGTGATGTGAACGGAGAAAGCGATGCTTTTTGAGGCTACATACACTGTCAAAGATTGAGGAATTATCAGTGGGCCACCTCAAAGAATGATGTTTATGATGAGAAGCTTATGGATATTATGGGGAGGGGACACAGAGACCCTGGTATCTCCCGTGCTCTCATACACTGGCTTTATTCTTCTTTACCTATTTCTTCTTGGTAATAAACTTCCCACCTCTCTGACAGTCGGTCAGACTGAAAAACCTACTTGACCACAGTTTGTAGAACAGCTCATACTGTATTATTAGAAGGTAAATTCCAGGAATCATATGTGTTTTCAGAGTTCTGTTTTGCTGTACTTCTTAGAAAATGCCTTTTTTTCTTTTTTGGTTCACCACATGGAACTAAGACCAATGCTCTACTTTTAATATTTGATATTTGAATCTAATGATGCAAGTTTTCATTCCTCATTATAGTTTGCAATGTGCTTTCTTTTATTTAACAAAATTTCTCAAATAGAGACAATCAGAGATGTCCTGGGGGTATGCAACATGAAAGAATAAAGAGCATCAATGTATTGTTTCTGCTGGCGAGACACTTAAAATGTTATTTGTATATTAAAACAAATACACACCTATTATTAACTACAATATATAGTTCACATGAGTTTCTCAGCTTAAACATAAGACTTCAAAGAAAGTCATGCCTGAAATTTGCAGCTACTCGCTTTACCTACAGTCTTCTAAGAGCAATAAAGGTGCTTTGTAGAAATTTGAGTTAGCATAGGTAAACATTTTTTTCTTACTTTACTTCCCAAAAAATCCATAATAGATAACATGTTTATTATTATCTCCCCTTTATGGAACAGAAACTAAGGCTTAGAGGAATTGGCTTCACTAGGTAACTTTGCCACTTACAATTGTCAGAGCCCTTTCTGACCACTTCTCCATGAGTGAGTTCTCCATGAGTAAGGATTCCCTAGTGTGGTAGGTTGAATTAATAGCCTTCCAAAGACATCCGTATCTGAATCCCAGAACACACAAATATGTTATTTTACATGGCAAAAGAGACTTTGCCTATGTGATGAAGAAAAGGATTTTGAGATGGGGAGATTATTCTGAATAATCTAGGTAAGCCCATGTAACTACTAGGTCATTGTAAGAGGGAAGATCAGAGTCAAAGAGAGAGTTCTTATACCTGAGGATAGAAACAGCAGTCAGAGAGAGGAAAGAAAAGATGCTATGCTGTTGGCTTTGAATATGAAGGAAGAGGCCACAAGCCAAGAAAAGTTGGCAACCTCTAGAAACCAAAAAAGACAAATAAATGGATTCTCCTTAGAGCCTCTAGAAAGATATACAGCCTTGGTTTTAGCCCATGTGACCCCCTTTTGGATGTTTAACATCTGGAACTATAAAAGAATAAATTTCTGTGGGTTTAAGCCACTAAATTTGTGGTAATTTGTTACAGCAGCAATAGGAAATATTATCCTGGTGAGGCTATGCCAGTCCCTGCATTCTGTTTTCTTTAATCCTTATGCCTATTATTAATATCACCTTATGATTTTATTTTAGTGATGTTAATTTATCACAGTACTATCTACAGAGTTTTTAGTTCCATTAAAAGTTCCATATTTTTAATTTCATTAAAAGACAAACGGACAAGTGCCTGAGAATGTGGAGAAATTGGAACCCTTGTCCATTGCTGGTGGGAAGGTAAAATGACGTAGCTGCTATGGAAGAGTTTGGTGTGTCCACATTAATTCAATATAGAATTACTTTGTGATCCAGGAATTCCACTCCTGGTTATTTACCCAAAAAAAGTAAAGCAGATGTTCAGATAACAACTTGTGTACAAGTATTCACAGCAGCACTACACGCGATAGCCAAAAAGTGGAAACAACCCAAATGTCCGTATATCAACTGATAAATGAATAAACAGAATGTGGTATATCCATACAATGGAATATTACTCAGCTTTAAAGAGGAATGAAGTACTGATACATTCTACAGGGTAGATAAACTTTGAAAATATTATAAGTGAAAGAACCCAGTTACAAAAGGCCACATACTATATGATTTTATTTATAGGAAACATCCAGAGTCAGAAAATCCTTAGGCAGAAAGCAGATTAGTGATTGCCAGTGGCCAGGAGGAGTGAGGAATGGCAAGTGACTGCTTAATGGTGCAAGATTTCCTTGGGGGTTAATGAAAATGTTCTAGAACAAGATAGTAATAATGTTTACACAAGATTGTGAATGTCACTAATAATACATTTTATATTATGTATATTTTACCACAATAAAAAAAAGTAAGACAAATAGAGCTAAACATTTATAAAGTCAAAACGTAATAAAGTATCATACCCTGCCCCTCTATGTCCCACTCTCCCACCACCAATTTCTAACTAACTCCCGGTTCTACAGTCCAAGGACGTCCATTTAAAATTTATTATTTTTTTTATAACTAATGATTTAGCTATTTGCTGCATATTTCCAGATAACATACAAATTGCATGTCTCAAAGACGCCAATTAACTTTCCCAAGACCACACAGCTAGTAAGTTTCAAAGCCACAATTTGAATGCAAGTCCTTAACTCTAAATCAAAGGACCTTTAATAATAATAATAATAATGCCAAGAAAACTACCCTACCATAGCAGTTAATATATGTGGTAGGTGAATAGTTGCTTTCAGAGATATCCATGTCCTAGTCCCTAAAATCAGTGAATATATTAGATTGCATGGCTGAGAAGAATTAAGGCTGCAGATGGAATTAAGTTTGCTAATCAACTGACCTTAAAACAGAGAGGTCATCATGGATTTTCTGGGTGGCCCAATACAGTCACCCAGTGAGAAAGAGGGGAAAAGTGGAAGAGGGAAGGAGAAGTAAGAAGAGAGTCAGAGGGAGACGTGGCAACAGAAAAAAGGCACAGAGAGATACAGTGTTGTTGGCTTGGAAGATGGAGGAAGGGGGCCATGAGCCAAGAATATGAGTACCCTCCAGGAGCTGAGAAAAAAGGAAATGGATTCCTCCCTGGAACCTCCAGAAAGGAGCAGCCCTGCCCACTGTTCAGTTTTAACCCAGTGAGACCTGTGAGGAACATCTGCCCTATGGAATTATAAAATAGTAAATGTATGTTGTTTATGCCTCTAAATTTAAACTAATATTCTGTGTGTCAGGAATTGTTCTAAGTGCTTATATATATTAACTTATTTGATCCTTATAAAAAAATCTATGAGGTATGTATGTTATTATCCCATTTTTCTGATGAGGAAACTGAGGCACAGAAAATATTTGAAAAGACACTTTACAGAAGATAGTGTCAATAGGCATATGAAAAGATGCTCAATATTAATGGTTACCAGGGAAATGCTACTTAAAATAATGAGATACTCTACATATGCATTAGAGATTTTGAAACTGAAAAGACAATATCAAGTATTGACAAGGGCATTGAAGAAATGGTATACTCACATATTATTGGTGTGGGAGTAATATAAAAATCACTGTGAAAATACTTTCACAATTTCTTTAAAAAGTAAACATATACTCATTTAACACTCAGCATGCACCTGTAGTCCCAGTTACTAAGGAGGTCAAGGCAAGGAGGATCACTTGAGCCCAGAAGTTCTGGGCCGTAGTGTGCTATGCCGATTGAGTGTCCATACTAAGTTCAGCATTAATATGGTGACCTCCTGGGAGTGGGTGGACCACTGGGTTGCCTAAGGAGGAGTGAACCCGCCCAGGTTAGAATTGGAGCAGGTCAAAAGCCTCGTGCTGATCAGTAGCGGGATTGCACCTATGAATAGCCAAGGCACTCCAGCCTGGGTAGCATAGAGAGACTTCGTCTTTAAAAAAAGAAAAATATCCAGCATTCTTACTCCTAGGTATTTTCCAAAAAGAAATAAAAACATTTGTTTACTCAAAGAACTGTACACAAAAGTTCCTAGAAGCTTTATTTATAATAGTCCAAACTGGAAATAACCTAAAAGTCCATCAACATGTGAGCAAACAAACAAATTTTGGTATATCCGTTAAATTAAATGCTTCTTAACAATGAAAAAAGAATACTGAAATAGAAAAGAAAACTGGATGTATCTCAGAATCATGGGTTAAGTGAGGCTTGGCATGGTGGCTCACACCTGTAATCCCAGCACTTTGGGAGGCCAAGGTAGGAGAATCATTTGAGCCCAGGAGTTCAAGACCAGCCTGGGCAACATAGAGAGACACTGTCTCTACAAAAAATAGAAAAATTAGCCAGGCGTGGTAGCATGTATCTGTCATCCCAGTTACTACAGAGGCTGAGGCTGAGGATTGTTTGAGCCCAGGAGATAGAGGCTGCAATGAGCCGAGATTGTGCCACTGCATTCCAGCCTAGGTGACAGAGGAAGACCCTGTCTCAAAATTAAAAAAAAAAAAATAAGCTAAGTGAAAGAAGTTGGCCCCAAAGAGTATTATATTCTGTTTAATTCTATTTATATAAAACTCTAGAAGAGACGAATCTAATCAATAGCAATAGAAGATGTTTACCTGGTTTGAGGGAAGTTAACAGGAAAGGGGCACAAAGAAACATTTAGTGTGGTAGAAATGTTACACAGGTATATAAATGTGTCAAAAGTCACAGAAATCAACTCTAAAAATGAGTACTTTTTGCTACACGTAAATTCTCTCTCAATAAAATTTATTTTCAAAAAATTTGCCAAGTCACACAGCTAAAGTTATAAGGCTGAGATTTGAAACCTGCAGTCCAGCTCTAGTGTCGGTGCTGTCACCAGCACATAGCTAGCTATCCGTGCTATTGGGGCACTGTGACAACCCAAATAATTGTCCCTAATTGTAAGGGTTACAATTCTTTGGCACTCCTCCCATCAGGAGGTTCAGGTCTAGCTCTCCTTCCTGTGAATCTTGCTGGCCTATGACCACTTTGACCGCTAGAGTGAAGTGGAGATGGAACTACTCCATTTCTAGGCCTCGCCGTTAAGAGACTAGCAGCTTGCCAATGGTCTCTCCAAGCCCTGCGATGTCTTATAAGAATGGCAACGACCTTGCTTGAGAGCCCACATGGAGAGGCTCTGAAACTTCACAGGGTAGGAGACGGGCCACCTGAGCTCGGCTTCCTGATACCTTCCAAAAGACAAGAGGTATGTGAGTGGAAATGCCTTGGACCCTTGAGGCCAGGCCACCAACTGAATGAGTACTACTGAATCACCCCAGACGGCGGGCAGGAGAATTAGCCAGCTGAGCCCTGACTCAAATCCTGACCCACAAAATCATTAGACATAATAAGAAAGTAGTTATTTTAAAACATTTCATTCTCAGGATATGTCATTAGGCAGCAATAGTTAACCAGAAAACTGATCAAAGGGCATTCCCATTTCTGTTGCCACTGAGATATTTCAATGCTTCACGGTAAACTCTAGTATTCCAGATGTGATAACGTAATTGTCCCACTTAGGGGCTTAATGAAAGATGAACAGTCGCATTATGGAGACCCGTTCTCACTAGTTACATCAAGTCTGTAGCCAAACAGAAATGTCAATTCAGAACCACCAGCATCCTGTGCTCAGGCTGCTGAATCTGGGCTACTGATACTTATTCACATTTAAGGTAAGGCATAGGCAATTCTCAGCACACCTAGTGTAAAAGGTAAACAACCTCGAGTTTTTGTGTAGCAGCCAGGTATTTATATAATATGAAGGACAACCTTTTCTGATATAGCAAATCAGCTACTGGATACAGGTAAGAAATTGGATGCATCAGAAAGAAGCTATTTTCCAAAATGTTGGGCAATGTCTGACTTTAGCATCTGTGAGAATACACTTAGGTAAATATAAAGTATTGATGCTCCACTTTGTAGGGCTGGAACTCTGCTTAGCTACAAAATGCCAGCTGTCCCTGAGGCTTCAATTGTTTACTACTGGAGAATGGAATCAATGTACAAAATAGAGCTATGCACAAGCTGGCAGAGAAGCCCTTGATAGTACTATAGATTCAGGAATTGTTGAGAGTATCCTAATGCCTTTTAGATAAAAATGCTTCCATGTGTTATGATTTACAAAGTGTATTCACTGTAAAATCTAAGTTTTAAAAAATGTTTCTTTATTTATTGGTTGTTTATGACCACCTGCTTATTTATAGTCTGATAAAATAGTGTCAAATGCTAATACTTAAATGATCCACTAATACTATTAGTAATGCCAGATTATGTCACTTCCTGCATAAAACCCGATAATGGCCACTTATTGCAAGCTATTTACCATGGCCTAAAAATTCTAGCATAATCTCCTGACCGTCAATCTCTTTCATCTGATATTGTCTTCCCTTTCACTATTCTTCAGCCACAGAAACCTTTATTACGCACTTATTACGTGCCAGGCTCTGTGCCAAGTTCTTTAGATGCATTATGTGATTTAATATTCATAACAGCCCTGGGAAAGAAATAACATTATTGCCATTTTGTAGATAAATAAAGACCCAGAAATCATGTAACTTGGCCAAGGTGACATAAATACTGAGTATTGGAGCCAGTTATTTAACCTCTGTATACTGATTCAACTTCCAATGTGTATCTTCCCTGAATTCAGACCATACATCCAACTGTCCTACTGATATCTCCACTTGAATGTCTAACAGATATATCAAACGTAACCCGCTACGTAAATCCAAATTAGAAGTTTTGGTTTCCCCTGTCATCCTCATCTTTCCAGTCTCAGTCAATGGCACCACCCACTTGCCAAAGACGAAAGCTTTGGTATCATCTTTCTTTGCTCTCCTACCCACATTTAATTTCTCAGCAGCTCTTGTCATGTTTCTCTCCAAAATCTAACCAGTATCTGCCCACTGTTCTCCTTCTCTGCTGTTGCTACCCTAATCTAGGCCATCTTCGTCTCCCACAGGAGCTTCTGCAAGTCTCCTAATCGGCCTCCCTACTTCTTCTCCCACCTCATCACATGTGGCCTGGTGGCCTTTGGAAAGAGTTGTCACTCACTCCTTAAAACCTTCCAGTGAATTCTTCTTCTTTGGAAGAAAACAGCCAAACTGCTGACCACAGCCTTCATAATCATACTTGATCTGGCACCCCTGCCAGTCTTCAGCCTCTCATGGTTTGTTATAATTGCTGCTGTTGTATGGGAAGGGGAACCCAAAAGCAGAGTCAGTCACATTCCTTAGTTCATGGAGCATTGGCATCTTTGATCCACATAAGATCCCTCTCTTGTTTGTTGGTTGGTTACCTTGTTTATTTCCTGTTACCCAAATTCCCCACCTGCATGTCCTCACCCTACTGTAAGCAGCCTACCATTTTGTTTATAGCTGTTATTATAAATTGCATATTGATGTTTCCTATAGTTTTAATTTATATAAATGATATTGCATAATAAATCACATTTTGCCTTTTACGCTTTTCACATGGTGTCACGAAGATCCATCTATGAAGCATTTTTCATCTAGTTCATACCTTCTCACTGTCGTATAGTACTCTCTGGTGCATCCACTGCCTTTTGACAATTCATCCCCTGGGATGGACACCAGGTTAGATTGGCTCCCACTCACGAAAGTAAACATCCCATTATTGTAGACTTGTGTGAGAATTATTTTGCAACATGTATCAGTGGAATAGCTTGGTAATCTTGTGTATTTAATAAAAAATGTACTGCCAAAGGGCTCTCCAAAAGGCCTACAGCCTATGTTCTTACCAGTAATGCATAAGGGAGCCAATATCCACACCCCTCAATAAAAATATCCCTGCAAACATTAGGCATTTTCCAACTGTCTGAGTTTTATCACTTAAATAGGTGGGATGTTTATGATAGCTAATGAATTTGAGCATCTTTTATGTGCCATAACTTAGGTTTCCTCTTCTGTAAACTGCCTGTTCATGGCCTTTGCCTATTTTTTCAACTAGAATTACTTTTTCTTGCTGATTTTGCAAGAACTTCTTGTAAATGCTAGGTATAGGTCTCTTATTGATGTTAGACCATGAAAATATTTTCTGCCAAACTGTCATCTGTCTGTTAACTTTTTCCATGCTATTCCTTTGATAAAATTGGATTCGCCAGTTTATTTTTATTTTATTTTTTCTTATGGTTGTGCTCCTGAATTTTTTAAGGAAATCCTTTCTCACTACCAAGATGGAAATAATGAGGGTTTTGTATTTTTCCCTTTCTATAGTTGACTTCTTTTTTACCCTTTTTCGTATTGCTTGGAAAACTGCCAACATTATTTTAAACAGTAGCAGTGATAATATATTTTTTTATTCCCTATCTTAAAGGGACTGCACAATGAGTTATTCCATAAGTATAGTTTTTCATAAGTACCGTTTTTCTTGTGGGTTTCCAGTATAACACTCTACTATATTAAAGAGTCCCTTGTATATTGATAGGCTTATCATAAGTAGATATTGACTTATTTATGTTTTATCAAATGCTTTTTCCACATCAACTGAGATTATTTATTTTTACATTAAACTACAGATGTGGTAAATTATGTGATTAGATTTTTTTTATGTTAAATCATCCCTCCATTCCAGGGATAAACATGATAACTAATCTTTTATTTAGGATTTTTTCTCTATAATCATAAATAAAATATACCTAACATTTTGTTTTGTATATGTTTTTTGTGTTCTTTTTGTCTACTTATAGGTCAAAATTACACTTGCTTCACAGAATGATCTGGGCAATTCATTTCCTGTGTTCTGTAAGTACTTGTATAAGATAGAAATTGATTGTTCCTTGAAATATTGGTAACACTAATGTGTAAAACCATCTGTGCCTGGGATTTGAGGTGATGGTTTGTCTTTCAGATAACATTTCAATTGCTAATTATTGGTGTTTCCTGGTCTATTTAAATTCTCCATTTCTTCTTATGCCAATTTTGACACCTTACATTTTCTAGGCATTTGTCTATCACATATAAGTTTTCAAACATTATAATTCTCTTTTATTATTTTTAAAAATCTTTGTTGAGGCTAATGTTATTTCTGCTTTTTAATTTTGTTTGATTTTCATGATCTTTTCTTGTATCTTATAAAATATTTTATTGAAGTATAATATACATACAGAAAAATATATATAATAGGTGTAGAGCTCTATGAACTTTTATGTATCTCTGTGACATACGTATCTACAAATAAAAATTGTGGATCAAGCCTACATGTATGCACAAAAATGCATGTATAAAAATTATCACAGCAACATAACTTACAATTGACAAAAGTGAAGATAATCTCAACATTTATCCACAATCAGTAGCAGGATAAATAAATTTTAGCATATTTATATGTAGAATATTATAAAGCAATAAAAAATAATAAATTGCTACCACATACAAATATATGGATAAAACACACAAACATAATGTTAAGCCAAAGAAACTAAACTCAGAGGAGAACATACTACATAATTTCATTCATATAACATTCGGCAGAGGCAGAGGCAAAACTAACTTGTGGTTATAGAAGTTAGAGTAATGATTAACTTGTGAGGAGGAGCACAGGGGCTGGGAAGGGTGTGAGGAAGGGTTCTGCAGTACTGGTAATGTTCTATTGTTTGATCTGGGCAGTGGTTACAAAGATGTGTCTACTTCGTAAAAATTCATTGAACCATGTGTACACTTATGATTTGTGCCCTTTTCTATGTGTATAATATGCTGCAATAAAACGTTTATAAAAGAGACAGTGACTGTCACAATAAAATAACTAAAAGCCCTAGGAGTATCCTACACCTGGTAAGAACATTTCAAACGAAGTGATTTCAAGAGTTTAAAAATAAAAGCATTAGCAAAGAGTTACAGGACAAATACTAAACAACAAACAAAAAAAAGAATGGTCATATTAAAAGTAGGCAAGGTGGAAAGTAAGGTTAAAAGTACTCAAATTGGCCGGGTGCGGTGGCTCAAGCCTGTAATCCCAGCACTATGGGAGGCCGAGGCGGGTGGATCACGAGGTCAAGAGATGGAGACCATCCTGGTCAACATGGTGAAACCCCGTCTCTACTAAAAATACAAAAAATTAGCTGGGCATGGTGGTGCGTGCCTGTAATCCCAGCTACTCAGGAGGCTGAGGCAAGAGAATTGCCTGAACCCGGGAGGTGGAGGTTGCGGTGAGCCGAGATCGCGCCATTGCACTCCAGCCTGGGCAACAAGAGCAAAACTCCGTCTCAAAAAAAAAAAAAAAAAAAAAAAAGTACTCAAATGACACAAGTGAGCATAATATGATGATAAAAAGGCACAACATTGTAAAGAAGCTTTAACAGTCATAAACTTGCTTAAACCAAACACCATAAAAGCTAAATATACGCAAAGCAAACCTATTAGGGAGCTATTTTAAATGCAACTAAAGTATGAGATGTTTGTATATTTCTTTCAGAATCAAAGAATATGGTACTCAAATAAAAATAAGAAGAAAAAGATTAAATAGTATATCAAAAAATAAAAAAATATATTTAGAATAACTAGTACGTTTAGTACTTTCCAATTTTGCCTAAATTTAATATTGCCACTCCCTTTTCCCTTTTTGTATGTTTGGTATTTGCCTTGCGTAAAATATACAATTTTCATATGACCATAAAATATTTATCAAAATCTGTCAAATGTACACACACATACACACACACACACACATAAATGTATGTACGTATGTGTGTGTGTATATATGTATAGTAGACTTTATAAACTGAGCCCATAAAATAACCCAATAGTATTAAGAATAAGTAATAAAATGTTGACCAAAAATAATAAGCATTACCTATTTAGAAATTAAGACATTTCCAAATAGCTATTTGATCAAGAAAATTTCAAAGCTAAAATTATAAAGACTATAGAAGCAAATAAAAGGAACACTTTATGCTTGAACTTATGAGAGACAGCCAAAGATGTACTCAGAGATCTGAAAAAATAGTCATAATGCAATTAGTATTTTAAAACTGTCTCCATAAAAAATATAAAAATTAGCCAAGCATGGCAGCCTATGCCTGTAATCCCAGCTACTCTGGAGGCTGAGGTGAGAGGATCACTTGAGCCCAGGAGGTTGTGGCTGCAGTGAGCTGTGATTGCACCACTGCACTCCAGACAGGGAAACAGAAGGAGACCCTGTCTCAAAAAAAAAAAAAAAAAAAAATCAAACAACAGCAACAAAAAGCTAATTAATTAATTAATTTAATTAATATAAGTGAAGAAACTTGTTACCTATCCAGTAAACTAATGAAAAAATGGGAAGCTCCTTAAAGAAGAGATACTTTATAGAAATAAAATTTGAACTCAACCAAATGAGCAACAAAAATCAGTAGAATGATAAATTAATCCAAATGCTGGTATTTCAAAGGATCCAATAAAATACATAACATATTATGAACTTAATTAAGGAGATAAAAGAAAAAGTAAAAATGTAGAGTGAGAAAAGAGACAAGCTATAATACAGGAGAATTTTTTAAAATTACAAGACAAAATTATATGCAACTCCATGGCAACAAATTTGCAAATCTAGAAGAAATGAATAATTTATTAGCAAAATGTAAATAACCAAAATTAAACCAAGAAGAAAACATGAAAAACTTTGAATAGGCCAATTACCATGGAAGACGCTAGGAAGGTTAAAAGGACCTTTCACTGAAAATGTTTCCTACTGGTTTTACAGGTGAAATCTATCTAACCTTTAAAGGACAGCTAGTTCTTACGTTATTTAAATGATTCTAAGCCATAGAGAAAAGTACAAAAGCTCTTGATTCATTTTATAAAACCTGTACAACTTTAATACAAAAGCTGTTATATTAAACTTTTTAAGGAAAGTACAGAAACAGATAACTGTAATTTCTTTATATGGATGGATGCAACAATTGTCTTTAAAAATTAGCAAATAGAACCTGGCATGGTAACAAAAGAAATTAATTAATTAATTAATTTTTAGCAGCCACTCAAATATTTATTGAATGAATCAATGAAGAAATGCGATTGTCTTTAAAAACAGCATGAATAATTAGGATTTATTCAAAGAATACAGAGGTAATTGTACATTAGGAAGTCTATTCAGGTGATTCATTAAGGCAACAAAAGAAAAATATGTGATATCTCAAAAGTACTGAAAAGTTATTTTAAAAACTCAATAATCATTCTTATGACACTCCAAGTAGGGGGTGAAACTTCCAGAAGAACTGTGTGAGAAGCTCAGCAAATATTCTCCCCAAAAAGCAGTGATAAAACTAGGGAAAATTGTCCAACAACCATTTCAAACTCTAAAAATTAAGCAAAGCATACAACAAATTAAAAGGTATTATTCACGCCTGGTTATATCTCTTGCTGTGAAATCCTTTTTGTCTGATATTAACATAGCCACTTCAGCATCCTTTAGATTAGTATTTTTATCTTTTTACTTTTAACCTATTCATGTCTTCATACATAAGGTAGGTTTGTTATATAAACATTTTCTGGCATTTACATGTATTGCAATTAAAAATACGGTTAGGTTTAAATATATCTTTTTGCTATTTGTTTTCTATTTCATCCCATCTCTCCTTTGTTCTTTTTTCTTCTTGCTCTTCTTAAAATAATTTTATAATTTCATTTTATTCCCTATTGTCTTATTAAATATTTCTCTTTTTCTTTTGTAGTTATTGTCTGTAATTTATAACATACAATTGAATTGTCCCTTGGTCTCTACGGGAGATTGCCCTCCCATCCTTTGTGCTATTGCTATCACCTGTTTTAGTTCTACATGTTATAAACCTAACAATGCATGCTTATTATACTTTTCTTTAAACAGTTATCTTTTAAAGAGACTTTAAAAGTGAGGAAACTGTATCTGCCTACCTACATATTTACTATTTTCAGCAATCTCTATTCTTTTGTGTAGATCCAAATTTCTTTTAGTATGACATTCCTTCTGCCTGAGAAACTTTTTTTAACATTTTTTTTGTAGCATAGGTCTGCTGGCAATAAATTCTCTCAGTTTTGTTTCCCGTTTTAAAAAGTCTCTCTTTAGCCTACATTTTGAAAGATACTTTTGTAGGTTGTAGATTTCCAGGTTGATGCTTTTTTCTTTCACTATTTTAAAGACATCACTTCATTACCTGCTGGCTCTGACAGGTCTGCGGCCTGCCTTGTTTGCTGTTGTCTGTGTGTTGTGGCCCCATACTCTGTACTTGCTTTTAAGATTTTCTGCTTATCACTGGTTTCCAGCAATTTGATTATGATGTGCCTTGGTGTGGTAGTCTTTACTTCTTTTGTTTGTGGTTCGTTAAGCTTGTTGTATTGCAAGTTTGCAGTATTCATCATTTAGATATTTTCCAGCCATTATTTCTTGAATTTTTTTCTCTCTCCTTCCACCTCCCATGACTCACATTACACATATGTTAGACTTCTTGATATCATCTCACAACACTGATACCCTGTTCCTTATTTCCCTGGGTTTCCCCCCTTTTGCGTTTTCTTTTACTTAGTTTCTAATGTTATGTCTTTGGAGATCACTGATATTTTTTCTGTGATGTCTAAGCTGCCATTCATACCAGTCAGTATAACTTTCTTTCAGATATTATATTGAGAAAAATAAAATTGGAAAGGGAAATAGAACCCAGGTGAGCGGGACGGATATTTTAAAGTGGGGAATTAAGGAAAGAGTTCCTGATAGATAAAACTTGAGCAAAAACTGAAGAAGGTGAAGTGAAGAGATTCAGGTTTTCATCATTCTCCAGAGCTGTTTCTGTGACACCTTTAGCACATTTCTCTTTTCTATTCAGTCTCGTCTTTCCTTCTAGCGTAGCAAGGATAGTACTCCATTGTCTTCTGTAGCTTCCTTTTTGTCTCAAATCTTCCTTAATTGTATTCCTTTATATTTTTTTTTTTTCTATTTTTCTATATCCTGTCCTCCTTTCCCTTATTGTGGATTCCTTTGCTGCTTCTCTTGTGGCTTCTGTATCTATGATGGTTTCATTTTTCTCGCCCATTCTTTCCAAAGCTATTCCTGCTCACCGTCATCTCCTTTAATAGTTTTTCACCTTATATTTGACTACTGTTATTTCCTCTTTTTTTTTTTTTTTTTTTTGAGACGGAGTTTCGCTCTTGTTGCCCAGGCTGGAGTGCAATGGCGCGATCTCGGCTCACCGCAACCTCCGCCTCCTGGGTTCAGGCAATTCTCCTGCCTCAGCCTCCTGAGTAGCTGGGATTACAGGCACACGCCACCATGCCCAGCTAATTTTTTTTTAGTATTTTTAGTAGAGACGGGGTTTCACCATGTTGACCAGGATGGTCTCGATCTCTTGACCTTGTGATCCACCCGCCTCGGCCTCCCAAAGTGCTGGGATTACAGGCTTGAGCCACCGCGCCCGGCTATTTCCTCTTTAATTTCTTATTTCTAGTGACCGTGTTCTCTCCAACTAATTGATATCAGAGGGGAAACACATCAACTGTAGCATGTTCTTGCTTTGTGAATATTTTTTGTCTGATTTTTGCTCATCATCTACCTTTTTCTTTATGTCTGCTCTTGATTACTGCTCAACTCTGAATGAGGCCAGTGCTTTTCTGCAGCAGTTATTTATAAAAGGTTGTGTAGGAAGGGTCCATGAAGTGAGTAGAGACAGAAAGTAGCCTGGGTTTAGGATTTTCTCAACTTTTCTTACCAAATGCATGTCTCAAATTTTATGTTCTGGAGCCCCTTTTGGGATAAGCAAAAAGTCCACTTGTCTCCTGTGTGTCATGGTTTTCTTTAATGGTGATTTAATGATGACTATTACAGATTATTTTTCTTTATCAGTTATCATCAGCACCAAGCTAATTGTCACTTGCCTTCTCTTATCTACACCGACAAACCGACAACACCCCCTTGTTATAGAAATGGCAGGCCTAATCAGATGATTCTCCAGCCCCTCCTCTCCTGCTGCTCTAGGGTGTTAAACCAGGCTTGGGTTACTCCCACACCAATCTTCACCACCCCGCCCAGACCTACCGACACAAGTCAGCATATACTGTTTGGCCCTCAGTATAGGCAACCATTCTAAGAAAATCTGTGTGCTCCCCCAGAACTGTTAAGGTATATGTTAAAGTATGTGTCAATTCTTGATGTGCTCCCCATGTTTGGTCCACATATTACTCTATGTGATAACATTATTCATAGACTATTATTCCCTGGCTTGGCTCCTTCCTTATTTCATTTACTTATCTTCGGTTTGTTATTGTTTTATTATTATTGGTTTGACAGAGAAGAGTGGAAGAAAAAAATCCACTTTTCCAATCTTTAATTAGAAGCCTCTGTTTTAATTTAATTCAACTCAAAAAATATGTATTGAGTGCCCATGAAAAATAAGTGCTGTGATTAGTGCTGAAGAGAGGGGAGAGATGAGAGTGAAAAACTTATGGCAAATATTTAAAGAACACAAGAAATCCCATTGTACTGGAACACCAACAGAAGGAAAGAAATCTTCACCTCTCTGTATAGTGGCAATAGGAGTGTTCTGTTGTTTCTGCAGAAAAGTCTTTGCAACTTTGCCTTAAGTGAAATAGTCTCATTTATGTGCTGAGAACCCCTCAGGACCATCCTAATAATAGCAATGCTTGGAAGTAGTAGTAAATGATGCTGAACTATCCAAATAATTATGATAACTAATATTCAGCATGTTCTTTGGTAGGTGGTTTCATGCAGAGCCATGTGGGCCACTTAGCAAGATAGAATTTCATTTTTTCAAAAAAGGCAAAATATAGAATAAGCAGTTTCCTGGAGTGGCTCCTTGCCTAGCTAAGAGGGTAGCTGTGCCCTGCAGACTTAAAGTAATTGTACTGTGGCAACGAAGCACAAGAGAAGGAAGGAAGGAGGGAGGGAGGGAGGGAGGGAAGAAGGAAGGAAGGAAGGAAGGAAGGAAGGAAGGAAGGAAGGAAGGAAGGGGGAGAGGGAGGGGGGAGGGAGGGAAGAAGGAAGGAAGAAAGAGACATTGTATCTCTTCAAGAGGCCAAGCAGAGAACAAAAACTAAATAAAAACAAGGGCTTTGGGCCCCTGATGATCCTATATTCAAGGAATAAATTTAAATACAACTAAGCAGAAAGGAGAATTAATGGCCACTTTTTATTCTCCTTAAATCTAGGGATATTGGTACCAAAAATTAAACTTTAATAATTTATGGGGTTAAAGTACTTTGCCTTTTGCCTCAAACGATGACAAAAAGTTTTCACCTGAAGGAAGCAGTGTTTGACTCTCAAAACATGTGTTCATTTTCATTTGCTGCTGACCTCCCTGCCCATCCCCTTTCCCCTGTCTCCTCTGTGTGCCCACAAGGACCAGATTTTGCTCAGTGTCTTCTCCCCTCTGGGTTCTAGGTAGAGGCCAATGGGTCTCTGACCTGCTACTTATAAAACTGAGCTTGTGGGCTGGGTGTGGTGGCTCACGCCTGTAATCCCAGCACTTTGAGAGGCCAAGGCAATGGATCATTAGGTCAGGAGTTCGAGACCAGCCTGACTAACATGGTGAAACCCCACCTTTATTAAAAATGCAAAAATTAGCCAGGCATGGTGGCACATGCCTATAATCCCAGCTACTCAGGAGGCTGAAGTGGGAGAATCACTTGAACCCAGGAGGCAGAGGTTGCAGTAAGCTGAGATGGTGCCACTGCACCCCAGCCTGGGCAACAGAGTAAGACTCTGTCTAAAAAACAAACTGAGCTTGCAAAGTAAACAGTGGTCTCTTCTCTTACTGGATCTTCTGGGATGTCCCACAGATGCACTAGCTATGGAGCCCTTTAATTGGGGGAGGGACCTGGGATGGAAAAGCTTAAGAACTGTTGGCCCAACATCAGAGTTTGGCTTTCAGAAATATTAGTATATGCCTAAGTCAAATTGGTGATGGATAGCTCTGGATTGAAAGTAACTATATATAAACATATTTCTAGAAAATATATTTTCTTGATTTAGCAATAATAATCAGATAGATCCTAATAGGAGACATAGAAGGAAGAAAATTGACAGTTACAGAGCTGAGACCTCTGGAGAAATGGTTTTCTAAAATATAGTCATCACTGGGGGACTTGTTAGAATTACAAATTCTCGGGCCTCACCTTAGACCTACTGGATCAAACATTTTGAGGGTGGAGGCCCAACACTGTGTTTAACAAACCCTGCCAATGATTCTGATATATGTTAAAGTTTAAGAAATAGTGTACGAGGGGAAGAAAGTAACTCAAGGCATCGTTCAGTGGGTCTCAAGTTTTGTGTTGCCTCAGAATACCCTGGAGAGCTTTTTGAAACAAAGATGACTAGATCCCACTCTGTAAATGTCTGATTCAGTAGGGCTGGGGTTGGGAGAATTTGCATTTTTAACAAGTTCCTAGATGGTGCTGATCCTGCTGGCCTGGGAACCACACTTTGAGAACCACCAGTCTACATAAAAGATGGAGGCGGGGCCAGGCACGGTGGCTCAAGCCTGTAATCCCAGCACTTTGGGAGGCCAAGGCAGGTGGATCACGAGGTCAAGAGAACGAGACCATCCTGGTCAACAAGGTGAAACCTCGTCTCTACTAAAAATACAAAAATTAGCTGGGCATGGTGATGCATGCCTGTAGTCCCAGCTACTCGGGAGGCTGAGGCAGGAGAATTGCTTGAACCCAGGAGGCGGAGGTTGCAGTGAGCTGAGATCGTGCCATTGCACTCCTGCCTGGGTAACAAGAGCGAAACTCCGTCTCAAAAAAAAAAAAAAAAAAAAAAAAAAAAAAAAAAAAGATGGAGGCAAGTAGAAAACGTCCTTGGCTCCAGACTAGAAAAGGATTTTCTGGGCTAAGGCATAGGAAGGCAAGGGAGGAGGAAAAGTAGTAATTACGTGGACATCTTAGTAATTTATATTGAAAAATGCTCTGCTTCCTTTGGTCTCTAGGGAGACAGCAAAGCAGTAATATTACTGCTTTAGGCAGTCAGGGTTTTAGATTCGCTCATTGACTTTTCTACTCTTCAAGTGTGGGAATGGAAGGAAAGTAAGAGAGTCAGATGTCCAGAATAGGCCAGGTGGACAGTCGTCAAAGTGGCCTGCATGCACCAATGCCCCATCATGATGATGACATGTCAGGTGATATCTGAATGAAGAAATAAATTCATAGAGAGATTCTCCTCCTCACACCAAACTCCCTGACAATGAAGCACCCAGGAAGCCTCCAGAACCCAACCATGAACTGAGGGAAAGTGGAGAAACCAAGATAGTGCATTTGAAAGGAAGCTTTGTGAGTAGCACCATTCATAGGCTCTTTGGAATAATGTGAAAAACAAAAGTTTTGAAATTTTAGTTCAGTAATCCTTAGGATATACAAGTGAAGTACAGTGCCTCATGATAGGGTTATCCTACAAGTGTGGCACTGAAATGGTCACCTTAGGTGGCCCTACCAAAGAAATTGCTCTGATGGAGGCATCTAATAGAAACTGAGTCATAGTCAGGCATGGTGGTGAGTACCTGCAGTCCCAGCTCCTTGGGAGGCGGAGGCAGGAGGATCGCCTGAATGCAGAAGTTCTGGGCTGCAGTGTACTATGCTGACTGAGTGCCTGCAAAGTTCAGAATCAATATGGTGACCTCCAGGAGAAGAGGACCACTAGGTTACTTAAGGATGAGTGAACTGGACCAGGTCAGAAATGGAGCGGGTCATGGCAACATAGCAAGACCTTGTCTCTAAAATAAATAAATAAATAGAAATTGAGTCATAATACATAAAATGACTAATTTTGGGAGACAATCCAAGAATGGCTGAATAGGAACAGCTCTGGAGTGCGGTTCCCAGCGAGAATGCAGAGGGTGAGTGATCACCACATTGCATTTCCAAACAAATTTTTACTGCCCACAGACCAGGAGATTCCCAGGCAGAAAAGCACTGTGAGTCTCCAGCACAGCTGTTTCAGCTGGTGCAGTGGGTCTCCACACAAAAACACAAATCAGGGCACTGTTTCAACGGTGCCTGGAACACCTGGGAGATAGAGTTACCCATTCAACTGAAAAAAAGGGGGCTGAAAGAGGGAGCCAGGTGATCTAGCTCAGCGGATCCCACCCCAACAAAGACCAGCAATCTCAAACGCTCTAGATAGAGAGTCTCACAGCAAGCACAGCTGGACCCGGGACGGTTCAGCTCTGTGCGGGGAAGGGTGTCCACCATTACCAAGGCAGTCCACCACTACTGAGGCAGTCTGCCATTACCGAGGCAGTCCACCATTACTGAGGCAATCCACAATTCCCGAGGCAGTCTGCTGTTATAGAGACAGTTCGCTATCACAGAGGCAGACCACCATTACCGAGGCAGTTCTAACTATACCTCTATAAACAAAACTGCAAGAAAGTTCACACAGTAGCTGGGCAGAGCCCATGGCAGCTCAGCAACTCCTCTGCTGGCAGACTGTAATTAGGCTACCTCCTCACTGGGCAGAGAATCTCTGAAAAAAGGCAGCAGCATGTCAGGAACTTATAAATAAAGCTCCACCTTCCCAGGACAGAGCACCTGGGGAAAAAAAGGCAGTTATGAGTTCCACTGCAGCAGACTTAAATGTACCTGCCCAGCAGCTCTGAATGGAACAATGGAGCTCACAGCTCAGCACTTGAGCTACTATAAGGGACAGACTGTCTCCTCAAGCAGTTCCCTGACCCCTGTATATCCAAAGAGACACCTTATAAAGGAGAGCTCAAGCTGACATCTAGTGGGTGTCCTTCTAGGATGAAGATAACAGAAGAAGAAACTGGCAGCAACCCTTACTGTTCTGCAGCCACTGGAGGTGATCCCCAGGCAAGCAAGGTCTGGAGTGGATCTCCAGCAGTCCTACAGCAGAGGGGCCTGACTGTTAGAAGGAAAACTCAATAACAGAAAGAAATAACTTCATCATTAACAAAAAGGATGTCCACTCAGAGACCCCATCTGAAAGTTCCCAACTACAAAGACCACAGATAGATAAATCCACAAAGATGGGAAGAAACCAGTGCAAAAAGGATGAAAACACCCAAAACCAGAACACCTCTCCTCCTCCAAGGGATCACAACTCCTCACCAGCAAGGCAACAAGGCTGGATGGAGAATAAGTCTGATGAATTGACAGAAACAGGCTCCAGAAGGTGGTTAATAAGAAACTTCTCTGAACTAAAAGAACATGTTCTAACCTGATGCAAAGAAACTAAGAACCTCATAAAAAGGTTTGATGAGGGGGCAGGTGCGGTGGCTCACACCTGTAATCCTAGCACTTTGGGAGGCCAAGGCGGGTGGATCACGAGGTCAAGAGACCAAGACCATCCTGGTCAACATGGTGAAACCCCATCTCGACTAAAAATACAAAAAATTAGCTGGGCATGGTGGCACATGCCTGTAATCCCAACTACTCAGGAGGCTGAGGCAGAAGAATTGCCTGAACCCAGGAAGCAGAGGTTGTGGTGAGCCGAGATCACGCCATTGCACTCCAGCCTGGGTAACAAGAGCGAAACTCTGTCTCAACGAAAAAAAAAAAAAAAAGATTTGATGAAATGCTAACTGGAATAAACAGCTTAGAGAGGAATGTAAATGAATTGATGGAGATTAAAAACATGAGAACTTCATGAAGCATACACAAGTTTCAACAGCTAAATATATCAAGTAAAAGAAAGGATATCAGCGATTGAAGATCAACTCAATGAAATAAAATGAGAAGGCAAAATTCGAGAAAAAAGAGTAAAAAGAAATGAACAAAGCTCCAAGAAATACGGGATTATGTGAAAAGACCTAATCGCCGGGCGCGGTGGCTCAAGCCTGTAATCCCAGCACTTTGGGAGGCCGAGGCGGGTGGATCACAAGGTCGAGAGATCGAGACCATCCTGGTCAACATGGTGAAACCCCGTCTCTACTAAAAATACAAAAAATTAGCTGGGCATGGTGGCGCGTGCCTGTAATCCCAGCTACTCAGGAGGCTGAGGCAGGAGAATTGCCTGAACCCAGGAGGCGGAGGTTGCGGTGAGCCGAGATCGCGCCATTGCACTCCAGCCTGGGTAACAAGAGCAAAACTCCGTCTCAAAAAAAAAAAAAAAAAAAAAAAAAGACCTAATCTACATTTGATAGGTATACCTGAATGTGACAGAGAGAATGTATCCAAGCTGGAAAACACTCTTCAGGATATTATCCAGGAGAACTTCCCCAACCTAGCAAGGCAGGCCAATATTCAAGTCCACGAAATACAGAGAACACCACAAAGATATTCCTCAAGAAGAGCAACCCCAAGGCACGTAATTGTCAGATTCACCAGGTTGAAATGAAGGAAAAAATATTAAGGGCAGCCAGAGAGAAAGGTTGGGATACCCACAAAGGGAAGCCCATCAGATTCACAGTGGATCTCTCAGCAGAAACCCTACAAGCCGGAAGAGAGTGGGGACCAATATTCAGCATCCTTAAAGTAAAGAACTTTCAACCTAGAATTTAATATCCAGCCAAACTAAGCTTCATAAGCAAAAGAGAGATAAAATCCTATATGAACAAGCAATTGCTCAGAGATTCCATCACCACCAGGCCTGCCTTAGAAGAGATCCTGAAAGAAGCACTAAACATAGAAAGGAACAACCAGTACCAAGCACTCCAAAAATGTACAAATGGTAAACAGCATCAACACGATGAAGAAACTGCATCAACTAATTGGCAAAACAACCAGCTAACATCAAAATGGTAGGATCAAATCCACACATAAGAATATTAACCTTAAATGTAAATGGGCTAAATGCTCCAATCAAAAGACACAGACTGGCAAATTGGATTAAAAGTCAAAACCCATCAGTGTGCTGTATCCAGGAAACCCATCTCACATGCAAGGATACACATAGGCTCAAAATAAAGGGATGGAGGAAGATTTACCAAGCAAATAGAGAGCAAAAAAAAGTAGGAGTTCCAATCCTAGTCTCTGATAAAATAGACTTTAAACCAACAAAGATCAAAAGAGACAAAGAAGGGCATTACAAAATGGTAACAGGATCAATGCAACAAGAAGAGCTATTGATCCTAAATATATATGCACCCAATACAGGAGCACCCAGATACATAAAGCAAGTTCTTAACCACCTACAAAGAGACTTAGACTCCCACACAATAATAGTGGAAGACTTTAATACTCTACTGTCAATAATAGACAGGTCAACAAGACAGAAAATCAACAAGGATATCCAGGACTTGAACTCAGACCTGGACCAAGAAAACCTAATAGACATTCACAGAACTGTCCACCCCAAGTCCACAGAATATGCATTCTTCTCAGCACCACATCACACCTACTCTAAAATTGACCACATAATTGGAAGTAAATCACTCCTCAGCAAATGCAAAAGAATGGAAATCATAACAAACTGTCTCTCAGACCACAGTGCAGTCAAGTTAGAACTCAGAATTCAGAAACTAACTCAGAACTGCACAGCTTCATGGAAACTGAACAACTGGCTCCTGAATGTTGACTGGATAAACAATGAAATGAAGGCAGAAATAAATTTGTTCTTTGAAACCAATGAGAATGAAGACACAACATACCAGAATCTCTGGGACACATTTAAAGCAGTGTCTAGAGGAAAATATATAGCAATAAATGCCCACATGATAAGCAAGGAAAGATCTAAAATTGACACCCTATTGTCAAAATTGAAAGAGCTAGAGGAGCAAGATTTAAAAAAAAAAACTCAAAAGCTAGCAGAAGACAAGAAATAACTAAGATCAGAGCAAAACTGAAGGAGACAGAGACACAAAAACCCTTCACAAATTAATAAATCCAGGAGTTGATTTTTTGAAAAGATCAACAAAATAGACCACTAGCCAGATCAATAAAAAATAAAAAAGAGAATAATCAAATAGATGCAATAAAAAGCAATAAAGGGGATATCACCACTGATTCCACAGAAATACAAACTACCATCAGATATTACTATGTATTACTCTATGCACATAAACCAGTAAACCTGGAAGAAATGGATAAATTCCTGGACTCTTGCATCCTCCCAAGCCTTAACCAGGAAGAAGTTGAAACCCTGAATAGACCAGTAACAAGGGCTGAAGTTGAGGCAGCAACTAATAGCCTACCAACCAAAAAAAAACCCAGGTCCAGATGGGTTTACAGCTAAATTCTACCAGATATACAAAGAAGAGCTGATACCACTCCTTCTGAAACAATTCCAAACAATCCAGAAAGAGTGAATCCTTCCCAAATCATTTTGTGAGACCAACATCATCCTGATACCGAAACCTGGCAGAGACTCAACAAGAAAAGAAAACTTCAGGCCGGTATCCATGATGAACACAGATGCAAAAATCTTCAATAAAATGGGAAACTGATTGAAAAAGCACATTAAAAAGCTTATCCATCACGATCCAGTAGGCTTCATCCTGAGGATGCAAGGCTGGTTCAACATACGCAAGTCTATAAATGTAATTCACCACATAAAGAGAACCAAAGACAAAAACCACGATTATCTCAATAGACGCAGAGAAGGCCTTCAACAAAATTCAACAGCCCTTTATGCTAAAAACTCTCAATAAACTAGTTATGGATGGAACATATCTCAAAAAATAAAGCTATTTATGACAAACCCACAGCCAATATCATACTGAATGAGGAAAAACTGGAAGAATTCCCTTTGAAATCTGGCACTAGACAAGATGCCCTCTCTCACCACTCCTATTCAATATAGTATTGGAAGTTCTAGCCAGAGCAATCAGGCAAGAAATAAAAATAAAGGTATTCAATTAGGAAAGGAGGAAGTCAAATTGTCTCTATTTGCAGACAACATGATTGTATATTTAGAAGACCCCGTCGTCTCAGCCCAAAATCTCCTGAAACTGATAAACAACTTCTCAAATCTCAGAATACAAAATCAAGGTGCAGAAATCACAAGCATTCCTATACACCAATAACAGACTTAAAGAGAGCGAAATCAAGAATGAACTGCCATTCACAATTGCTACAAATAGAATAAAATACCTAGTAATACAACTAACAAAGGATGTAAAGGACCTCTTCAAGGAGAACTACAAATCACTGCTTAAGGAAATAAGAGAGGACACAAACAGATGGAGAAACATTCCATGCTCATGGTTAGGAAGAATCAATATTCTGAAAATGGCCATACTGCCCAAAGTAATTTATAGATTCAATGCTATCCCCATCAAGTTACCTGTGACCCTATTCACAGAACTGGAAAAAAACACCTTAAACTTCATATGGAACCAAAAGAGAGCCTGCATAGCCAAGTCAATTCTAAGCATAAAGAACAAAGCTGGAGGCATCACGCTACCTGATTTCAAATTATACTACAAGGCTACAGTAATCAAAACAGCATGGTACTGGCACCAAAACACAGATATAGACTAAAGGAAGACAACAGAGGCCTTGGAGGCAATGCCACACATCTACAACCATCTAATCTTTGACAAACCTGACAAAAACAAGCAATGGGGAAAGGATTCCCTGTTTAATAAATGGTGTTGGGAAAACTGGCTAGCAATGTGCAGAAAGCACAAACTGGACGCCTTCCTGACATCTTACACTAAAATTAACTCCAGATGGAGTAAAGACTTAAACATAACACCTAACACCATAAAAACCCTAGAAGAAAACCTAGGCAAAACCATTCAGGACATAGGTGTAGGCAAGGACTTTATGACTAAAACACTAAAAGCATTGGCAACAAAAGCCAAAATAGACAAATGGGATCTAATTAAACTTCAGAGCTTCTGCACAGCAAAAGAAACAATCATTGGAGTGAACCAGCAAACAAGAGAGTGGGAAAAAATTTTTGCAATCTACCCATCTGACAAAGGGCTAATATCCAGAATCTACAAAGAACTAAAATAGATTTACAAGAAAAAAACAAACCCATCCAAAAGTGGGCAAAGGATATGAACAGACACATTTCAAAAGAAGACATATATGAGGCCAACAAACATATGAAAAAAAATGTTCATCATCACTGGTCATTAGAGAAATGCAAATCAAAACCACATCGAGATACCATTTCACACCAGTTAGAATGGCGATCATTAAAAATCTGGAGACAACAGATGCTGGAGAGGATGTGGAGAAATAGGAACACTTTTACACTGCTGGTGGGAGTGTAAATTAGTTCAACCATCGTGGAAGACAGTGTGACAATTCCTCAATGACCTAGAAATAGAAATTCCATTTGACCCAGCAATCTCATTACTGGGTATATATCCAAAGGATTATAAATTGTTCTGTTATCAGGACACACTTACGTTCATTGCAGCACTGTTTACAATAGCAAAGACCTGGAACCAACCCAAATACCCATCGATGATAGACTGGACAGGGAAAATGTGACACATATACACCACTGAATACTATGTAGCCATAAGAAACAATGAGTTCCTGTCCTTTGTGGGGACATGGATGAATCTGGAAACCATCATTCTCAGCAAACTGACACAAGAACAGAAAATTAAACACCACATGTTCTCATTCATAGGCAGGTATTGAACAATGAGAGCATGTGGACACAACAAGGGGAGCATCACACACTGGGGTCTGTTGGGGGGAACTAGGGGAGGGACAAAGGGAGGTAGGGAGTTGGGAGGGATAGCATGGGGAGAAATGCCAGATATAGGTGATGGGGATGGAGGCAGCAAGCCACATTGCCATTTATGTACCTATGCAACAATCCTGCATGTTCTTTACATGTCCCCCAGAACCTAAAATGCAATAAAATATATATATATTTTTTTTAATGGCTAATTTTGAAGAAACAACTGCTAAAACTCAAATGGAGGAACATTCTTTCAAACAACTGGCCTATACATTCAAATATATGTATATATATTTGGTAAACAAATACATATGGTAAACAAATTATTTACAAAAAAAGTAAGAATTCTCCACCTGCATGTCATGCGGTGTTTTATTTGTATCTTTAATGGTTGCCTGCATATTAGACTATGGCATTGTATCAGTAGTTTTCTAAATTTGGACAAAAATGAACATGGCTTTATGAATTACACCTGTACCTGCTTTGCCCATAACTCAGATCCTTATGCCTAACATTTTTTCAAAATAGTGAAGGTCGCAGTTCAGCACCTTAGAGAATTTATACACCAAGACTAGGAATTGTTTACTTTTTCAACTGTGAGTGGTCTAAAATAAGTTTTAAGAGGCCATGGTTGATTTCCTTTTCTAAGTCGTTAATAGGATGTTCTTGGAGTGGAACGCTGTCCAGGGCAGGTGTGGAATATCACACAGTCTTGATTTCAGGGATTTCCCAGGGTGATAACAGCCACGGTTTACCACAGACACCTGAGACAGGAAAAGTGGCTTCTTGCAATCCCTTTCAAAGTGACTGTTCCTTGACTTCTCTTCTTGTATGCTCTTTCTCGTCTCTGAATTCAATAGTGTTTTCAGTCTGAACCAAATACCTTCATGCTTGATTTTATCCAGGCTGTTATTATTCACCTGTTGTTTCAAGTACATATCACTCATCTCCCAGCCCAGATACAACCTCCACAGAGGCAGGAACTTTGTCTTCCATTACTTTTGCCTCCTAGGTAGCATTGTACCGTGCTAGACCCCTGTTAGCACAGAAGAGGCATTTATTTATTCACAGAATGCAATGAATGAGCGAATGAAGGGGGAGTACCTTTTTTCCTAATCTGCCCATTGAAAACATAAGCTCCTCTCAGAAACATGTCTATTGGATTTGAGAGGAGTTGAATAACAAATCATTTACTAAAAAGTTAAGAATTCCCCATTTGCATATGATGAGGTGTTTTATTTGTGTCATTAATGGTTGCCTGCATGTTCCTTTCGACACTTTGTTAGAGAACTGCTGCATGCCTTATTATTTATGGCCAACAGTGATGCATTTATAAGTTTACCCATTGCTTAAAGTCCAGACACGATTGTGAAATAAGCAAAATCTAGCTCTGCCATCCCTCTTTAGGACTGTTCATATCCTCATTCTATTCCCCATCTCTACTCTCCCATCTTCTTTTTAACTAATAGTCAACCAATTAACTAGCCAGTAAGAGCTAAATTATTACCCCTCTGGGACTGTTTCTTTTAGTAAAGGATTCATGAAGAGCTAGCTTTTAAAATCTAAAGAAAAGGATCTCTAATTGCAAACTTTCCTGTCTTCAATAGATAGTGGGAAATCTGGCAATCAGGCTCCTTAAGTCTCCCCTTCTAGGGTCTACTTTACCTACTCCTGAGGCTGGGGCTAGTAAGATTTAAGAAAAAGACCTCATTTTGATGTGAGGTGTAAAAACTCAAGTTTTTCATTTCACGTAGGTATATCCATGCTTTGGGGAATGGATGTGGGTGAATGAAACTCACAAGTCACTGGTATAGAAGTCAGAAAGTAATTTAATTTGTTTATGCTTTTCTTGTTCTTAGAATATGTATGCATTCTATTTAAGAAATAGGTGTCAAATATCCAGCAGAAGTGCCAGTAATTTCTTCTACCGTACTCAGGGCAGAAATTGCTAGTTAAGCATAGCATTCCTTTCCTTGTTAACGCAATGATTCAGACATCCATTGCCATTGATCTGTGCTGGCATGAAAGATGAAACATTTTCTGCTACTGCTGTTCTTCCTGATATCAAGATACCTAGGAAGTAATAATTTATTAGAATATTGTTTGGCAAAAATGGAATCAAAGCAAATGACCAATTATAAAAAAATAAAATTAGGAAATAAAACAACACAAGTGAAAATAAATTAGAACTAAGGAATGATAAAAGAAATTAGGACATCAAGATGGAGGAAGGAGCATGGTTCTATATAGTTAATGTCATTAAAATTTAATATACATTTACTGGTGGTGGGGCATGGTGGCTCATGCCTGTTATCCCAGTACTTTGAGAGGATGAGGTGGGCCGATCACAAGGTCAGGAGATCGAGACCAACCTGGCCAACATGGTGAAACTCCGTCTCTACTAAAAATACAAAAGTTAGCTGGGTGTGGTGACACACGCCTGTAGTCCCAGCTAAGCAAGAGGCTGATGGAGGAGAATTGCTTGAACCCAGGAGGTGGAGATTGCAGTGAGCTGAGATCGTGCCACTGCACTCCAGCCTGGCTACAGAGTGAGATTTTGTCTAAAAAAAAAATACATATGTGTGTGTGTGTGTGTCTGTGTGTCTGTGTGTGTGTGTGTGTGTGTGTGTGTGTGTGTGGGTATATATATATATATATATATATATATATATATATATATATACACACACACATATATATGTATATACATATATATACATACATATATGGCATCAGAAGTTTAAAACAAGAAGAAGAAAAAGAATAAAGACGGGAAGGAAAAAAGCAAGGAAGAAAGTGAAGAAGGAAGGAAAAGAAGAAAAGGAGGGAGAAAGGATGGAAGGGAGGCAGGACGGAACAAAGACAGAAGGAAAACGTTTTTTGAGAGACTGTCACAGGAGGGACAGCAAGTGCTATGTTAGACAATGTACTTATTTCTACGACAAATGAAGCAATGAACTTCATCATTCATAAGGCTATGTAATATCCCTTAGTAAATGCCAAGGGCATAAACCTCAGGCATAATTCAATAAAGACAGTTACAGTGGGTCAAGATAACGTGTTCTAATTTAGTCTCAGAAAAAGAACCGAGGCTGCCGAGAAGCATAGGTGCGTAATACCAAAGAGAATGTGATCGTTTTGTGAAATTTTTGAAGCTTGGAATATTACTGCCAACGCACTATATAGTATAACTTTCTAATGACTGTAATACCAAAAACTCGTGTCATTCTTGGATAAGGCACGACAAAACCTCATTCTTCTTCTCTCCCTTTCAAGTAGTCCTGAGAATTTGCCAGAAACTTGTGTCATTGTATTCCCTCATAACATTGCTATGTCCCATATTAAGGCATTTTTGAATCAGCTATCTTTTAAAAGAATTGCTTCTTGCAAACATATGAAACATATTAAATTGACACTATTTCTCTATTTCACATTGTAAGACATGGTGGTGCTGTGTTCTCAAATGCAGAGATTGTGATTCCAGTAATTTCACAATCTAGAACGGTTCCTTGTAGACATAGGTGCTCAATAAATATTTATCAGGCTGGGCACTGTGGCTCATACCTGTGATCCCAGCACTTTGAGAGGCCAAGGTGGGCAGATCACCTGAGGTCAGGAGTTTGAGACCAGCCTGACCAACATGGAGAAACCCTGTCTCTACTAAAAATACAAAAATTAGCCAGGTGTGGTGATACATGCCTGTAATCCCAGCTACTCAGGAGGCTCAGGCAGGAGGATTACTTGAACCCAGGAGGCAGAGGTTGCAGTGAGCTGAGATTGCGCCATTGCACTCCAGCCTGGGCGACAAGAGCAAAACTCTTTCTCAGAAAATTAAAATTAAAATTAAAAAATGCATCATATGAATGAGTATCAAGGACACTTGTATTATTTTCTCCTGTGTGTTTCTGATTTTGAAAGTTTACCTAGTAGACAATTTAAATTTGAATAATACTGGATTTGCTTTTATAGATCAGTACAACTAGTTTTATTTCCTGGTCTCAATATAATTATAGTACAATGCAAAGGAACATGACATTTTAGCCTGAACTGAGTCATCTCAAGTAAATGAAAAGCTTCTTGAGATTATGCTTGGCCCTGCTAATCCTTATGGAGAATGAAACACACTTTTTTTTTTTTTTTTTTTTTTTTTTTTTTTTTTTTTGAGACGGAGTTTCGCTCTTGTTACCCAGGCTGGAGTGCAATGGCACGATCTCGGCTCACCGCAACCTCCGCCTCCTGGGTTCAGGCAATTCTCCTGCGTCAGCCTCCTGAGTAGCTGGGATTATAGGCACGCGCCACCATGCCCAGCTAATTTTTTGTATTTTTAGTAGAGACGGGGTTTCACCATGTTGACCAGGTTGGTCTCGATCTCTCGACCTTGTGATCCACCCGCCTCGGCCTCCCAAAGTGCTGGGATTACAGGCTTGAGCCACCGCGCCCGGCCGAAACACACTTTCTAGCAGTGAGATGTTGCCTTACTTTGGGAGCTTCTCTCAATGATATGTGTATGATTCTACTTCACACCATAAACCAAAATAAATTCCAGAGGGATTTAAGAAGTAATCATAGAAAATACAACAATAATTTTTAAAACTAAAATAAAACTTAGATGAATATTTACCTTTCTCACATTTAAGAAAGAAATAGAACCATTAAAATGTTAAGAAAAAAATATTTTAGCACGTAAAAGTTAAATTCCTCGTCATGTAAAAAAACCAAAGGCAAACAAAAAGTAAGAATATATTCTTACTAATAGCCTTCATTTATAAACCACTCATATAATCAAAAAGAGAATTATTCGGCCGGGCGCGGTGGCTCAAGCCTGTAATCCCAGCACTCTGGGAGGCCGAGGCGGGTGGATCACGAGGTCGAGTAATCGAGACCATCCTGGTCAACATGGTGAAACCCCGTCTCTACTAAAAATACAAAAAATTAGCTGGGCATGGTGGCGCGTGCCTGTAATCCCAGCTACTCAGGAGGCTGAGGCAGGAGAATTGCCTGAACCCAGGAGGCGGAGGTTGCGGTGAGCCGAGATCGCGCCATTGCACTCCAGCCTGGGCAACAAGAGTGAAACTCCGTCTCAAAAAAAAAAAAAAAAAAAAAAAAAAAAAAAGAGAATTATTTCCTCAATAGAAAGATTGGCAAAGGGCACTGACACTTTTAGGAGGAAAAAAATAACAATAGCCATTTAAAACCTGTTTGAGTAGTCAGTATTAATAGCAATGCAGAAACGGAAATTACAGTAAGATACTCAATTGAATCTATCACTTTACTACATATTTCAAAAATAATAATACTTAACACTGGCAGGGAACAGATTTTCTGGAAAGCATTTTGGCAATACATGCCAAAAATCTTTAAAGTTCCCAGTCAAACAGGGAAAGATTGTATTTATATTATTGTTTACAATGGTGAAAAACTGGGGAGAAAAATAGATCTATTATTTACCATGGCCAAAAACTGGGAAGAAAAATAGATCTCTAAAGAGAAAGTGAAAGGTTCAAATAATTAAAATGTGTAGTGGAAGAAAGTTTTTATTTTTCTGCGACAAGGTCAGGCTTTATCCCTAGGATGGAGTGTAGAGGTGCGATCTGTGCTCACTGCAACCTCTGCCTCTTGGGCTCAAGCGATCCTCTCACCTCAGCCTCCAGTATAGCTGGGATTACAGGCATGCACCACCTTGGCTGGCTAATTTTTTTTTATTTTTGAGAGATGGAGTTTTGCCATGTTGCCCAGGCTGGTCATGAACTCCTGGCCTCAAATGATCCTCCCACCTCAGCCTTCCAAAGTGCTGGGATTACAGGCGTGAGCCACTGCCCTGACCTCAGTGGAAGAGATGTTGATGGAATTGTGAAATCATGAAAAAATTTTTATAAAATGATGCTAAATAAAAAACTATACAAAGCTTTATATGCAGTACAACTTCAGTTACTTAAAAACCTATGTATCATCAGACACAGTGGCTCATCCCCGTAATCCTAGCACTTTGGGAGGCTGAGGCAGGAGGATTGCTTGAGCCAGGAGTTCAAGACCAGCCTAGGGAACATAGTGAAACTCTAGTCTCTGTTAAAAATTTTTAAGTTAAAAAAAAATAAGACCTATATGTATCTAGATAGACATAGAAAAAATTTAGAAGGAAATATGCCAAAATAATAAAATATTAACTTTAGGTTGTACTACTATAAATATTTTTTTCTTTTTTGTACTTTTTAATTATTTTCCAAGTCTTCTACAATTATCACATATTATTCTCCCATGTTTTAAAGACATATGAAATTTTAAAATGCAATGCCTAAACTTAATGGCAGATTCTAGAATGTTTCCATGTAAACACTTAGCTTTTTCTAGTTGCGTTGTCTCCCAGAACATCCTCTGGATTCTGTGGTCTGGTGTTATAGTGTACCCTTCAGCTGCTCTCATCTTCCTCCCCCCAGGAGCTGGTGTACTTCAGTGACAGATGATACAATTCCTTAGGACTATACCTAAATTATTAAAAGTCAGGCTAAACCTGATGGATTCGATGTGTGGTTTATAGTAGAAAAAAAAAAAATAGCCTGTCACAAAGAAACAGCTAAAGGTGTCACCATCAGACTTCAGAAGCAAATTTTCTCCTCTGCAGTCTCCCCAGGAAGCCTTCTTTAAGTCCCTTGGAGGTTCTCCTGCTGTCCTGACTTGACCTCAGCATTTTCTACATTGTAATGAATTAATCTGTTCACCCGCCTCCCGCTCCTCCTTCCCCTACCCCCAGGCCCCAACAGAGCTGTGAATTCCTTACACACAAGCCTCTGTTTTACTCACCTCTGTAGCCTCAGCACATAGCCCTGGGCAATCTGAATGATATTTCTTGTGTAATAATTTTATCTGAAACCTGACTCTTAAAAATGAATTCAAATGAGAAGTGAAAATATTAGTCTCTTGAACTAACATCAGTGAATGATGCAGAATCTTGCCTGCTTCCTCAATGTGGCGTGGCGAATCACACATCTATAAAATTGGTGGTTGCAGATTGTTCTGCCCAAAAGTGGCAGTGTGAGACCCAACCCTTGCATCATTATCACATGCTCTCTTACAACTCTCCCTGTCCATCAGCAGACTAAGCATTAACTTAAATAAAGCTTTCTTTTAATAACTTTGCTTGGAAATGATCATGTAAAACCATAAACTCAAATGGAAAGTTTCTTGTTTCACTGAAATTGGTCCAACATCGACTTCACACACTAAGCGCTGGTCGGGTGGGGGCCTCTTCTCTGCTATCTCTGTCTCTTATTTGTTCAGCCAGAGGCCAAGGTGAGGTTGAACTCTACTTCCTATGGGAATCCTGAGAGACTCTTTGAGCTGGTACATCCTTCCATCTGGGACTTGCCTCTGTTGGAGCATCAGTGTTGTTTGCTCTACAGGACCAAGCCTTGTCCAACTACAGAATCAGCATCCAACGAGGGCCCTCTGCTCTGTGAAGCCTTGCCCACCTTGATGCCCTCCTCTGAGCCCCACCTGACTCTGATGAGCATCTTCCCATGTCTGTTTCTCTCACTATCCTATAAGTTCCTTGAAGGTCAGAACAATATTTCACATATTTCTGTGGCACGAGTGCCTAGCACAGTGCCTGAAATACAGTCAATAATAAATCGAATTGAACCACTGGGGAAAATGTTTTTAGATGCTTATTGTATTTGTAGACTCACTCTGGGAGTTACAACCACTTCTGTACAGAAATCTAAGCTTTCTCTAGGACATAGTGAGGTAGGTAGAAAGTTGTGTTGTAGTAACATAGGGCAGGTGAGCCCCAAATTGGAGCTTAGCCCTAAAGGGTTCTTGGCCTTGCTCAGGAAAGAATTGTTTTCTAACTTTTATTTTGAGTTCAGGGGTACAAATGCAGGTTTGCTACATAGATAAACTTGTATAATGGGGGTTTGTTATGCAGATTATTTTATCACTCAGGTATTAAGCCTAGTACCCATTCGTTATTTTTCTGATCCTCTCCCTCCTCCCACTCTCCACTGTCAGAAAGGCCTCAATGGTGTTGCTCCCCTCTTTTAAGAGTGAGCCATAGCTGGGCATGGTGGCACGTGCCTGTAGTCCCAGCTACTCAGGAGGCTGAGGCAGGAGAACCGCCTGAACCCAGGAGGCGGAGGTTGCAGTGAGCCGAGATCGCGCCATTGCAGTCCAGCCTGGGTAACAAGAGCGAAACCCCGTCTCAAAAAAAAAAAAAAAAAAGAGGGAACCAGTGGTAGAACCAAACGGCTTTATGGAGGTGACAGTATTACAGCTCCTGCAGAACCGGCTATCCCGTAGACAGTGTGGTGAGGAACAGCTCGGAGGCCGTTCTGTAGCTATATTTTTACCCACTTTTAATTACATGCCAATTAAGGGGTGGATTATGCAGAAACCGTTAGGAAAAGCATGGTAACTTTTAGGAAAGGGTAGTAACTTTGAGGTGGCGAGGTTGTTGCCGTGGAAAGAGGAGGTAACTTCGGGGTGTTGCCTGGCAGTGATAAACTGACATGGCACACTGGCAGGCAGGTCCTATGGACAGCTCTACCCTTTCCCTGAGCTAGTCCTCAGTTTGGTCAGGTGTCTGAGCCCTACCTCCAGAATCATGTCCCATCTCCGACCTCAGCAGTTTTGTGACTTTAGTAACTGGGTATACTAGCAAGTTAATACCGCTTGAGCCTCCACTTTCTGATCTATAGAAGAGGGAGCGATACTAACTGTATCGTCCTCACCATTAAATGACATGACGCGGCTGCCTTGCCACATCGTAGGGCATTAAAAAGCTCTCGGCTGGGTTTAGAGTTTCCCCCATGCCTACCAAAATAAACTTTCCCACCAAAGCTTTTCGCTTCTCCTTAGGAATCTCACTTTTTTCCCATCAGAACCCATGATCCTTCAGAGCAGGGCTCCCAGACATTTTTTGTAAAAGCCCAGGTAGTAGATATTTTAGGTTTTGCGGGCTGCAGGGAATCTGTTGCACATTCTTCCTTGTTTTTGCTATTGTTGTTGTCTTGGTTTTGTTTCTTTACACCTTTACCTTGTTTACCCTCTTTTAAACGCAAACCACTCTGAGCTCATGGACTATACAAAAACAAGCCTCTAGAAAGATTGGACCAGCAACCTATAGTTTGCTGAACCCCACTGTAGAGCAGTGGTTCTCAAAGTGTAGTTCCCTAACCAGCAGCATCAACATCTTTTGGGAATTTGTTAAAAGATGCAAATTCTCAGACCCCATCCCAAACCTATTACCTCTTAGGCCCAGCAATCTGTATAGTAATAAGCCCTCCAGGTGATTCTGATGCAGGCATTTAACCATGGTTGAATCACCCTTAAAACATTTCAATACCTAGGTTTCGCCCGATACCAAATCAGAAACTCGGGGAGCAGGAGGAAGCATTTGTTTTTTAAAGCCCTGCAGGTGATTCAATGTGCAGCCACAGCTGAAAACCACTGGCATAAATCTGACAGATAGCTTTTGGATCTGCAGAGAAAGATTTAGTGCTGATAATATTGCCAAGTATGCAATACTTGAGAATCTTCTTGTTCTGATAATTTCTTGAAGGAATCTCACTACAATGAATTAATCAAAAGAGGGCTATCCAGTACTACATATAAAGCACCACATTAGGTATCCTGGAAATATTTTCTTAAAGCATATTTATATGATTCCATCAACTTCTGAGTAGTTTGCATATGGGAAAGCAAATTTCTCCATGTCAAAGAAGCTCATAATTTTCTTTTAACAAGGAAGGACCAACTTAAGAAGTACCACCCGAATTTTCTTGTTCACTGAGGTTAAACCTGAAAGACATCTTCACTGGTGATCATTTCCTTACTCCCTTCACCATTACCCAACAGGTTGGGTTCCTTATTTCCTTATTCCAAATGAAGTAAGTTGTAGGGTGATTCATTCTTGTTGCAAAAGCACATTTTTCCTATAAATATTCTGTGGTAAAGCCTTTGTATGGTTTTACACTGGTAAAATAATTCTAGAGTGCCACATTTGACAAATGACATCAGCTTGCCTGCGTAGCCATAAACCATTTTAGAACTCTTATGCATAATTTGGCTTTGGGTCAAGGTGGTGTAATATGAACCAGCAGAATATACAGCACAGGGTGTCCTCAGCAGCTATCCTAAAAATCAGCAAAACTCATTCCTGTAAGAGTAGCTCATCTGTGAAGCAAGGTCAAGCCCAGTGGTCATCAGAGAAGGATCCCATAGCTGGAGTTGTTCTTTGCATGGAAGTGCTTCTGCCTTGTACCTCTGCTGTGGCAGACCCTCTGGTTGCCCATCTTACACCCATTCCCTCTACCACCAACTACTGCCCCATCTTCTTGTTATAGGTATTCCCATTTGTTCGGGAATCAGATGGCCATATTCTTCAAAAGAGGCTGGCCTCCTCCCCGGCCACAGGGGTTGAATCTCAGTGGTTGGACAAATCATGGTAATTCCATTTCCTTTCCAGTCATTGGTTTAGTAATAAGCACGTGACCCACAATTCTGGCCAATCATACTTCTTGTTTTGACAGGAAGTGGGCCGGGGGACTTCTGCAAAGGGAAGTCTGCACGCCTCAAAGGTGGGCAGCAGTTGGGGCAGCTCTCACAGGAAGGTCTTCAGGATCACAGCAGGGACATGTATGTCCCACAGCTGTCAAAGTTCACAGGCTTCCCTGCACACAGAACACGGTACAGCTGAGGTCAGGGCTCTGGCCTGGGGCTTGCTACAGCAAAGTGAGCTCTGAGGCAAAGTGGCTTGAACACTTCTGGTGGAAAGAGCCTTATTCTGGAGTGACATGTCCTAGGATGACTTTGTCCCCACCTGGAAATGGGGGTGCTCTGGCCTCACCAGCCCCCATGGCTGCACGCCTCACCCTTACTGCTTCCTGATGGGCCCCCAGTGGAGGCTGGGGTGGGCTGTTTAGCTTCTCTGCAGTGTTGCTCCCGGCTAGGATGTAAGGTCTCTGAGCCCAGGGCTTAGCTCAGGTGACACTACAACCCACAGGCCTGGGGCAGGTAGGCAAGTGAGTGCCCAGACGTGGCACCATGCAGCCCTGAGGCTCCATGAGTAAGGCGTGATAGACGGCGTAAGCAAGCGGATGCAGAGCAAGTCTTCTCAGCAAGATTGTGGCTTCGTTAGTGTTTGCATAGAGGACTCCACAGGCGGAGCTTCTGGAAAGTTCTCTTTGCTGTTCAAAAGGAATATAAAGAAAGATGTTTCGTCTTAGGCCATTGGGTAGTTTTGTGTGGATATGATGTGTAGGGCTGCTGTGGCCACCTTGAAACCTGGAGGGAATATGCCTGGAGCCAAAAGCCAACATAATGAGGATGGTGTGAAAGAAATATGGTTTATTAGGTTATCCAGAGAAACAGAAGCAGCAGCATATAGAGATAAATGTAAGAGGAGACTTATTATGAAACTTGGCTCACACAGTTATGGAGGCCTGGAAGTTTCAAGATCTGCCAACAGCAAGCTGGAGAGCCAGGGAAGTGACTCCTGGTGATGTAACTCCCACTCCAAGGCCAAAAGCCTGAGAACTGGGAGTTGGGCTGGGGGAGAGACCATGGGAGTTCGAGCTAGTGTATGTCCCAGAGTCAGAAGGCCCCAGAACTAAGAGCTCTAAAGTCCAAGGGTAGGAGACAGTGGATGTCTCAGATCAAGAAGACAGGGAGAGGCCAGGCACAATAGTTCACACTTGTAATCCCAGCACTTTGGGAGGCCAAGGTGGGCAGATCACTTGAGGTCAGGAGTTCAAGATCATCCTGGCCAACATGGTAAATCATCATTGCTACCAATAAAAATACCAACATATAAAAATAAGGCAGGGGCGCTGGTGTACGCCTGTAATCCCAGCTACTTGGGAGGCTGAGGCAGGAGAATTGCTTGAACCCGGGCGGTGGAGGCTGCAGTGAGCCAAGATTGTACCATTGCACTCCAGCCTGGGTGACACAGTGAGACTCCGTCTCAAAAAGAAACAGACAGGCAGAGAATTCACTCTTTTCTACTCAGCAGGTACTCAGTGGATTGGATGATATCTGCCCACATTGGTGAAGGGAAATCTTTACTTTGTGCACTGATTCAAATGCTAATCTCTTCCAGAAACACCGTCAAAAATACACCCAAATATAAAGTTTAATCACCTACCTAGGTATCCCTTACCCAGTCAAGTTGACACAAAAAATTAACCATCACAGATGGAAAGAATCTGGATCCCCAGTGAACTCTGAGCTGAATTTAAAACCCAAAATCACCTGACTTCAAGACTTTATCGTTACGTGAGATAATAAATGCCCTTATTATCTAAGCCACTTCTGGTGCATTTTCTGTTCTTACGGTCAAAAGCATCCTAACTAGCCGGCAAGGTGGCTCACACCTGTAGTTCCAGCATTTGGGGAGGCTGAGGTGGGTGGATCACTTGAGCTCAGGAGTTCAAGACCAGCCTGGGCAACATGGTGAAACCCTGTCTCTTCAAAAAATATAAAAATTAGCCGGGCATGGTGGTATGCGCCGGTAGTCCCAGCCACTTGGGAGGTTGAGGTGGGAGGATTAGTTGAGTCTGGGAGGTCAAGGCTGCAGTGAGCTGTGTTTGTGCCACTGCACTCCAGCCTGGGCTACATAGTGAAAGACAACAACACAAGCATCTTAACTAATACATCTGTTAGCCACACAACCAAATCTAGAAGAACCTTCTATCTCACATTACCATAAGTGTCAGATTACTCCAAGAACATGAGTATTAGTATTGGGATTTTTCTGTTGGGAGAAAGATTTCTTTTTTTCCTCATTCCTTTCCTAGTTTTCTCCCATACTGACACAGCAGCTTGTCTCCACCACGAGGCTTAGTCTCACTGAGTACTTTATAGCTACCACTCATTCATAAAGACCTGACTGAGCCTTTATTTCTGATATTATTGCATCAACCTAACACAGAATGGTAGTCCTAACCACATCAGACACCTAAAGAATAAAGGACAGGCTTTGTCATGCAGGTGCTGGCATTTTAATTATCTGTTTGCTGTTGTTGACACTGACATTGTCATCTCTATCGCCAGCAGTCTGAGCTCCCCAAAAGCTTCTCTATCTGCCTCGTGCTTCACATATAATGGGCATTTAACAAATGTTTGTTGTATGAATGCATGAGTGAACTCGAGTTGCAAATAGAATTGTCAAGGAGGATTTAGAGAACTTGAAGATACTTTTGCTTCTATTTTTGAGATAGAAACTGAAATACTAACTAGCCTTTTTCTGCCACATTTAGTTAAAACCAGAGGGAAAAGTATCATAGCCCCTTTTTAAGAATGAAGTGCACTCTCTTCTTTGCTCTTCCTCTGATTGTCATGCTTGCTCTCTCTGGAAGTTTTGGAATCTAAGTGATCTGATCCTGTATTTTGTTTGTTTGTTTGTTTTTGAGATGGGGTCTTGCTCTGTTGCCCAGGCTGGAGTGCAGTGGTGCAATCTTGGCTCGCTGCAACCTCTGCCTCCCTGGTTGAAGTGATTCTCCTGCCTCAGCCTTCCAAGTAGCTGGGATTACAGGCACCTGCCACCATGCCTGCCTAATTTTTTGTATTTTTAGTAGAGATGGGGTTTCACTGTGTTAGCCAGGATGTTCTCAATCTCCTGACCTCAAGTGATTCACCGGCCCCGGCCTCCCAAGGTGCTGGGATTACAGACGTGAACCACTGCACCCGGTCTGATCCTGTGAATATTTTTTAAAGAGATAAGTTCATGTGTCCAAGATTTTTCTTTGAAGCCCCCAAGGAATTCTGTCACTGTTGGTTACAAGTCTCTGGTGCATTGGTGTGTGCATTTTGAGAGGGTCATGTAATTATGTCAGTTCTATAGTAGCTAGTTTATTGGAAAACTTCAAAGGCGTGAGATTGTATATAGCATTGCTTTGAAGAAGTACTGTCTTTGGAAATATTTTATTCAGCAGACTGACTTTGGTAGCTGGGGTAGAGAAAAGAATTGGCTTTGTTTGCCTTCCTGTGTGCCTTTCCCCCACCACCTCCCTATCCAGAGAAGGGCAGATTTGTGACAGTCAGGGTGAGCGTGGCCACAGAAGGAAATGTCCTCCTGCTTTCTTGTGGAAACTTCATCATCTGTCTCAGAGAAGGGAGACTGATTCACGCTAAGATTAAATGTTGCAAGAACCAGATCCTACTTATTGCGAGAGATTGAATGACCTCAAAGGAGAAAAAGAAGCATCATGCTGAGACCAGGCTTCTCTGAAGCTAATTCTGCTTCGGAAATTAATTCTCAGTGGACAGCACTTCTGCGATCGTCCCATGAGGGAGGAGAGCGTGTGACAGCAAGGGAAACGTGTATTTAATGTGCTCCCTGCAGTCCCTGGTCATCCATGTGAGAATATAAAAATTATTGGCTGAATCCCAATGATTTGCATTAATCCCTCCACAGCAGAGTGGCTTGAATCTCTACCTAACACTTACTTCATGTTTCCTTATGAAACAGTGACTTGCTTATGTATCTGTCTCTTCTATTAAATTTTAAGTACCTTGAAGCCTGGTCCATGTTTCAAGTCATCTTTGAACCCCAGTGCCTGAAATACTTACAGTAGCAGACACTCAGTAAATATTTTGAAACGGAACTAAATCATCCTGTAACAGTGAAAGGACCCAGAATCTCTCTGTTGACAGATATTTACTAAGCCTAGAAGATATAAGACAGAGACTATAAATAAAGGTGTTCTGCTCATGTAATGAGAAGAGTCTGGGATTTGGAATCAGATAGACCATGCTTTGAATTCCAGCTTTGTCACTCACTGATTGTTCTAGTTTGAGTTAATTACTTAGCCTCACTGAGCCTCAATTTCGCCCTTTGTGAAATGGGGATAACAACTGATTTCTCAATGGATTGTTGGAAAAGGGAAATGAGGGCCGGGCACGGTGTCTCACGCCTATAATCCCAGGACTTTAAGAGGCCGAAGTGGGTGGATCACAAGGTCAAGAGTTTGAAACCAGCCTAGCCAACATAGTGAAACCCCCTCTCTACTAAAAATACAAAATCAATTAGCCGGGTGTAGCGTCATGTGCCTATAATCCCGGCTACTCGTGAGGCTGAGACAGGAGAATCGCTTAACTCGGGAGGTGCAGGTTGCAGTGAGCTGAGATTGGCGCCATTGCCCTCCAGCCTGGGTGACAGAGTGAGACGCGGTCTCACAAAAAAGAAAAGAAATAAACTAAAAGTGAAATGAGGTAGTGATACAGGTGGAATAGTGGAATCGTGGCCCCTGAAAAATTCATATGTTGGACTCCTAACGCCCAGTACCTCAAGATGTGACCTTTTTTGGATATATGGCCTTTGCAAATGTAGCTCATTAAGATAAGGCCAAACTGGAAAAGCATGTCCACCCTACTCTGGTACAACTGGTGACCTTGTAAAGAGGGAAAATTTGGAGTCAGAGAAGCATGTAGGGAGAACACCATGTGAAGATTAAGGCAAAGGCCAGAGTGATATTTCTACAAGCCAAGGAACACCAGCGATGATCCACCAACCACCAGAAGCGAGTGGGGAGGCAAGGTACACATTCTTCTTTCCAGTCCTTGGAAAGACCCATACCAACCAGGCCAACAACCTGATCTTGGCCTTCTAGCTTCCAGAACTTTAAGATAGTAAGTGTCTGTAGTTTAAGCCACTGTGTTCCTGGTGCTTTGTTAGAGCCATCCTAGCAAACGAACGCAGCTGGCATAAGTAGCACACTGACAGCAGAGCCTGGAATAACAAGGAGTCAAAATTTATACTTAATATTCCCACCTTCTGTGTTATCCTTTCCTGGATAAGTTTGTATTTAAGAATGACCTTGGAGGCCGGGCGCGGTGGCTCAAGCCTGTAATCCCAGCACTTTGGGAGGCCGAGGCGGGTGGATCACGAGGTCGAGAGATCGAGACCATTCTGGTCAACATGGTGAAACCCCGTCTCTACTAAAAATACAAAAAATTAGCTGGGCATGGTGGCACGTGCCTGTAATCCCAGCTCCTCAGGAGGCTGAGGCAGGAGAATTGCCTGAACCCAGGAGGCGCAGGTTGCGGTGAGCCAAGATCGCGCCATTGCACTCCAGCCTGGGTAACAAGTGCGAAACTCCGTCTCAAAAAAAAAAAAAAAAAAAAAAAAAAGAATGACCTTGGGCCGGGTGCGGTGGCTCAACCCTGTAATCCCAGCACTTTGGGAGGCCGAGGTGGGTGGGTCACAAGGTCAAGAGATCGAGACCAACTTTGGTCAACAAGGTGAAACCCCGTCTCTACTAAAAATACAAAAAAATTAGCTGGGCATGGTGGTGCGTGCCTGTAATCCCAGCTACTCAGGAGGCTGAGGCAGGAGAATTGCCTGAACCCAGGAGGCGGAGGTTGCAGTGAGCCGAGATCGCGCCATTGCACTCCAGCCTGGGCAACAAGAGCGAAACTCCGTCTCAAAAAAAAAAAAAAAAAAAAAAAAAGAATGACCTTGGCTGAAGGTAAACATTTGATGATGGTAAGAACAACTGAAAACAGGAGTGAGTGATGATACAAGGATTTATGTGAGAAGGTAGAGGTTGGGTAATACAAGGCAATAAAAATGTGAGGAAAAAGCATTAGATATGGGTATGTGCCATAGTTTAAGTGAAATATTTCTGTCTAAAAACATATGTTTTTCAGGAATTTATTAAGTATATTTCTCTCTAAAAACATACATTTTCAGAAAGTGTATTTCTCTGTTTTTTCTAGTATTTTTCTTCTGAAAGCTATTAATAGAAGTAATAACAACTGATTATGGTGCTCATGGTATATCCTGAAAGCTAAAAGATAATCAGCCAACAAAAATGAAACCAAAATATGGATGTCCTCAAGAGTTTTACTTTTTTTTTAAGAGACGTGGTCTCTTAAAGGTCTCTTTGTCCAGCCCAAGCTGGAGTACAGTGGCACAATCATAGCTCACTGCAGTCTTGAATTCCTGAGTTCAAGAGATTCTCCTGCCTTGGCCTCCCAAAACACTGGGACTACAGGTATGCACCACTACACCCAACCATGACTTTACTTTCTTATAGGTTGGAAATAAGATCTCTGTGGCTCTGGTAAGAAAAGTATAGTGATTCTTCCTCTGTTTCTCTAGAGAATGAAGGCCTCTTCTTCCCATCTCCAAATTTAAAAGCAGTAGACCATTCATAGTTATTCATTCATCCAGCAAGGTATTGAGTGGGCCTCTTAACTCCATTATACTGCTGCATGCAGAGGTGCTGTGATCTCCCTTGAGAAACTCTGCAGCTAATGAGAGACAGAGTGAAGTAACAACTGCCACACAAAGGGAAAAGACCATTGAGAGATCCAGGACTGTGAGGCTGGGAGAAGCAACCCTGCCTGAGCAAACAAAGGAGGGCTTCACAGGGGCAAGGCACTACAACAAAATGCCATCTTCAGGAATGAGTAGGAGTTAGTCTAAGTAATATGGAAAGCACGGATGCAATGTGCTGAGTTTAGCATAAGGAGTCAAGCTGGGTGTCTTCCTGGAGGAGGAAGTCCAAACTGAGATTTGAAGGAAGGATGAGATATGGAACCCCATGGTGAAAGGAAAATAGTTCAAAAGCCTTATCATAGCTGGCCCGTAAAGGGCCAGGCAGAGAAACACAGGAGATGAAGCTAGAGGTATTGGCCTCTAAAGGCGAGATCATGAAAGGCCTTTTTGGCCAATCTAAGCAGCCTGGATTTTATCCTGCTAACAGTCAATATGTGGTAAAATATACACAACACATAATGTACCATTTTAACTATTTTTCAGTATGCAGTTCATTGGCATTAAGTACACTCACAATGTCATACAGCCATCACCATTATCCATTTCTGTAACTTTTTCATCATCCCAAACAGGAGCTCATTATTAAACATCACATCCCCACTCTTCTCTCTCCTTAGCTTCTGGGAACCACTAATTTATTTTCTGTCTCTATAAATTTGCCTACTCTTCTTTTTTTTCTTTTTGAGTTTTGCTCTTGTTGCCCAGGCTAGAGTATAATGGTATGATCTCAGCTCACCACAACGTCTACCTCCCAAGTTCAAGTGATTCTCCTGCCTCAGCCTCTGGAGTAGCTGGGATTACAGGCACGCACCACCAGACCAGGCTAATTTTGTATTTTTAGTAGAGACAGGGTTTCACCATGTTGGCCAGGCTGGTCTTGAACTCCTGACCTCAGGTGATCGCTTCATCTTGGCCCCCCAAAGTGCTGAGATTACAGGCATGAGCCACCGTGCCTGACCTACTCTAGAAACTTCTCACTGGAATCATACATTTGTTCTTTGGTGTCTGGCTTAATTCACTTATTGAATGTTTTTGAGGTTCGTTCGTTTCTAGCATGTGTCACAATTTAATTCTTTTTAAAGCCAAATAATATTCCATTATATATGCACTACATTTTGTTAATGCATTAATCTGTTGGTATATATTTGGATTGCTTCCACTCTTTGCTAATGTAAGTAGTGCTGTTATGAACATTGGTGTATAAGTATCTCTTTGAGTCTCTGCTTTCAAGTTTTTGTGGTATATACCCAGAAATAGATTGATAGATCATATGGTAATTCTAATTTAACTGTTTGAGGAATAGTCAATCTGTTCTAGACAGCAGCTGTGCCATTTTACATTCCTGCAAGCTTTGCACAAGAATTCCAATGTCTCCATATCTTTTCCAACACTTGTTATTTTCTGGGGTTAATAGTAGGCATCCTGAGCTGGGCACGGTGGCTCACGCCTATAATCCCAGCACTTTGGGAGGCTGAGGCTAGTGGATCACCTGAGGTCAGAAGTTCGAGACCAGCTTAGTGAATATGGTGAAACCCCATCTCTACTAAAAATACAAAAATGAGCCAGGCATGGTGGCATGTGCCTGTTATCCCAGCTACTCGGGAGGCTGAGACAGGAGAATTGCTTGAACCCGGGAGGGAGAAGTTGCAGTGAGCCAAGATTGTGCCACTGCACTCCAGCCTGGGCAACAGAGGGAGAGAGCGTCTCAAAAAAAAAAAAAAAAAAAAAAAAAAAAAAAAAAAAAAGTAGCCATCCTAATAGGTGTGCAGTGGTGTCTAGTGAGTAGTTGACATTGAGCATTTTTTTCCTGTGTTTATTGGGCATTTGTTTATCTTCTTCAAAGAAATGTCTATTTAAGTCCTTTGTCCATTTTAAAATTGGATTGCTTGCCCTTGCCCATCACGCAATGCATGTTCGTGGGGAACCTGGCACTAAACCATTTGTAGACAACCTGCCTCTGGGTCGGAGTTTCATATGTAGCAGAGCAGCTCCCTCGCTGCAAGCTATTGAAAGTAAGCCCTCGACACAAGGGTTTGTAAAAGAACAAGAAAAAAAGAAAAGACATAAAATCGGGTTGTTTGCTTTTTTGTTTTTAAGTCTTAGGACCTCCTTATATGTTCTGGATCTTAATTGCTTATAAGATGCATGAATTGCAACTATTTTCTTCCATTTTGTGGCTTGCATTTTCATGTTGTTGACAGTGCGTTTATTGTAGAAAAGGCCAGTAAGTAACTTAAGCCAAGAATTGATGTTTTCATTTGGTGCATGGAGGTTGGGTTTGAGCGGACCAAGGCCAGGAGGTAGAGAGACAGGTTAGATCACCAGCCTAGAAGGGATAGGATTCAAGCTGAAACAGAGAAGGAATGGAAAGGCAGACTACTTAGGAGGTCAAAAGCAACAAGATTCTGGTGACAGTGTAGAGGAAAAAGGAACAGAGGGAGGCCGGGCGCGGTGGCTCAAGCCTGTAATCCCAGCACTTTGGGAGGCCGAGGCGGGTGGATCACGAGGTCAAGAGATCGAGACCATCCTGGTCAACATAGTGAAACCCCGTCTCTACTAAAAATACAAAAAAATTAGCTGGGCATGGTGGCACGTGCCTGTAATCCCAGCTACTCAGGAGGCTGAGGCAGGAGAATTGCCTGAACCCAGGAGGCGGAGGTTGCGGTGAGCCAAGATCGTGCCATTGCACTCCAGCCTGGGTAACAAGAGCGAAACTCCGTCTCAAAAAAAAAAAAAAAAAAAAAAAAAGGAACAGAGGGAGGACGTGTTTGGAAACTACTGAGATACTCAGAAAGAGATGATGTGGACCTGAACTGTGATAGCAGTGATAGCAGCAGAGAAGAGCGCCAAATCTGAGGAGTGTAAGTTCTAACTGATCGGACAAGTGGGAATGGGAGGAGTAGTTGGTGATTCCAAGCTTGGGCAGGCAAGGAAAATATTACCTTAATTTACAGTTAATAACCTAAATAACAGTATTCATTGGCATAGACCTGTCTAGAAGTATAGATTCCTACAGTAAAAGAATTCACTTGAGCCTGTCCTGAATCCTCCCTCCCCACCTCACTTTCCATAAGAATCAGTTCTTATGAAAGTGACTTCTAGGATGCATCACTGCTGACAATGCTAGCCTCCAATCCTTTTAGGAAGTGAATGGGATAATAAATAAATGTAAAAAAAAAAAAATCCCAGGTTCAAATCTAAATGCTATTTACTAGCTTTGGTAGGACTTTGAATAAGTGACCTAAACTCTATGACCTTGCAAATCTTCATCTGTTAATTGGGTATAATAGCACCTTCCTCATGGAGATGCTTCAGGGATCAAATGGAAATGGTGCAAGTAAAACAGAACTGTGCCTGGCATGCACATAGCCTCAGGTCATAGATGCTGTTGTAGGAGTTGCTATTTTGCCTCCATATCCAATGGCTGTGAGGAGACGGAGGGGCTCAGCACCAAAGGTGCTATGTGCAGGTCAGCACCCTCTTCCTAGAGAACATGATGAAAGAATTATGGCCCCGGAATCAGAAAATCCTGGGTTTTTTTTTTTTTTTTGAGACGGAGTTCTGCTCTTGTTACCCAGGCTGGAGTGCAATGGCGCGATCTCGGCTCACCGCAACCTCCGACTCCTGGGTTCAAGCAATTCTCCTGCCTCAGCCTCCTGAGTAGCTGGGATTACAGGCACGCACCACCATGCCCAGCTAATTTTTTGTATTTTTAGTAAAGACGGGGTTTCACCATGTTGACCAGGATGATCTCGATATCTTGACCTCGTGATCCACCCACCTCAGCCTCCCAAAGTGCTGGGATTACAAGCATGAGCCACTGTGCCTGGCCAAATCCTGGGTTTTAAGACCTGGGAGGAAGTGAGAGCAAGCCAGGCTCCGCGGTGAAGGAAACGTTTGCCACTGTAGCAGTTTTGATTATAACTGTCTTCAGAGCTGTTACAGCCAGTGGAAGTGGCACCTCCACTCACTTTGAGCCCAGATCTACAGAATCAGCTTTGAATCCACACCCACAGCAATGTGGTATCAGGGTGGAGGATGCTCAGGATAGCATCTAGAATGTTCACGGTGCCGAGTAAGAGCCTCTTGGCCACTCTGAACCTCAGGCAAACCCAGGAGAGCGTGGGTTACAGCTGTCCGGCCACGACACTGCTTCACAAGGTGACTTCCTAAGTCTCTCTCTGCCAACAAGAGGTCACAGCTCTTTTGTAACTGAGAATGGAAAGGACTTTGTCATTGTCGTATTTAAATACAGTAAGCATTTTCTGCCCCATGGGTTGTTAGCAATGGTGATGCCAAGCATTTAAAGCTGTTGTGCCTCATCTAGCTAGATGTCTCTAGGGAAACATAAAAGAAAGGTCTAGCTAAATGTATATACAGAGAAAGACAGAGAGAGAGAGAGAGAGAGAGAGAGGTTAAGAAGCCACATATTTATATTTCTGAAATAGGTTAACTCAAGCTTTCAAGAATATATTGAAACTGCCCCCTTCCCCACAAAAAGGCAATACGGCAGTTTTGTGATTTTGTTTGTTTGTTTGTTTGTTTGTTTACTTCTCTTACTAAAACAAATTAGCTTGTCACTGTATTTGGTCTGTCCTCAAAGGAGTTACATACAGTGGACAGTACTAGTCACAAGTATGTGCTCCACAAGCTAGAACTGACTTTTTAAATTTGAATTGCTGATATTAAAAATTCAAAAGTTGGCCGGGCGCGGTGGCTCAAGCCTGTCATCCCAGCACTTTGGGAGGCCGAGGCGGGTGGATCACGAGGTCGAGAGATCGAGACCATCCTGGTCAACATGGTGAAACCCCGTCTCTACTAAAAATACAAAAAACTAGCTGGGCGTGGTGGCGCATGCCTGTAATCCCAGCTACTCAGGAGGCTGAGGCAGGAGAATTGCCTGAGCCCAGGAGGCGGAGGTTGCAGTGAGCCGAGATCGCGCCATTGCACTCCAGCCTGGGTAACAAGAACGAAACTCCATCTCAAAAAAAAAAAAAAAAAAAAAATTCAAAAGTTACATTTAAGACTCTATTTCTGGCTTCCGTTGTTAAAGCATATGAGATTCATCCCAACAGATGTCAGTGACCGCCTGGAACTGAGAGGTGGCTACCCCTGCAGATGGTGGAATGTGGGATGCCCTGATGCACTCCAGTCCCTACAGCCTCCCCTATCGCTCTAGTTACTTCTGAGCCTTTAGAGGCACGTGAGTAAGGGACATTTATCCACATTGTGCGCCATGTCATGTACAAATAATCAGCTAACAAGTAATTACAAAGCACCTACTAAGTGTCCATTATAGTCCTTGGGTGCTCTCTGAATAGGAAAATTTCAAGAAATTGGGGAAATTCAAAAATTAGAAGAGAACTCACTCCTATGCTCAAGGCAGTTACAGCCTAGTTCTGTGCCACCCAGTACAATGTTCCCTAGCCATGTGGGGCTTCTGAGCACTGGACCTGTGGTTAGTCTGAACCAAGCTGTGCTGTATATGTAAAATACACACTGGATTTTAATGACACTGGATTTTAAAGATATTTTAAAGTGATAATATTTTTGATATATTGGGTTAAATGCAGTCTGTTATTAAATACATATATATATATATATATATATATATATATATATATAGTTTCCAATGTAGATACTAGAAAATTCAAAATTACATGTATGGTTTGCATAATGTTTCTACTGCATAGCATTGGTCTCATTGGCGAATGTATATTCAGCAAAAATTTACTCAAACTCCTAGTAGTTGGAGTGATATATGCAGCCTAATGGAATTGGAATATTAAAATAGGTGAATGTGACTAGATCTGTGTCTAGTACTGCATAGAACCTGGAACTGCAACAGGATGTTTGTCCTTTAATCTGATTCTGACCTTTTTCTTGTGCATTAACTCCCTAGTGAAGGCGACGACGGTGAGATGGAGAGAGGGGAGGAGGAGGCAGCAAGGTTTAGGATTTCAAGACTGCTGGGAAGTTGTGTTTGTCCTCCAAGAAGCAAATGCCAAGTTGGGCTTAAATGCACAAGGATTTTATTAGGGGAAATGCTTGTGGGAGAGAAAATGGGGAGGGACCCAGAGAAGGCAGGCAGAGTAAGTCTAAGCCTCCAGAAGGAGACAGGGAGAGAAAGTTGAGTGGAAGCATCCCAGGCTGCTAGGCAGCCTAAGGCAGGTTCAGCAAAGCATGAGAAAGAGGGGGGTGGAGGTGGGGGCAAAGTCGGAGGAATGCTGTCTCTCCCAAGAACGGGGTCCTTAGTATCCCTGCCACACTCTCACACAGTCATGGGCTGGGAGTAGCCTATGGGAAGTACGGCCTCTCCACAGGCACCGCAATAGGTTTCAGAGTGCAATAGCCTGGGCCCTGGGTCCTGCGTATCCTCCCTAGTTGGAGGTCAGTGAGTACACTCTCAAAGCAGCTGCAGAAGCCATCTGATATCTAATGGTCAATCTCAAAAATGCATGAGAATATTCCCTGCAAGAGAGCAAAGTCTGAAAGTAACCACTACTTTCTCTCATCCTTAAAATAACAGTATCTTGACCTGCCCACCTAGGTCTTACGTACCTGAAGAAAAAATAGCAACCCCAAAATATATTAATTATAGTATAAGTTGAAGTGCTAAATGAATTGATAGTGAGCAGAATAGGGGTTTGAACCAAAAATCTTAAAGGTCACTTCCAATTCCAATAGCCACACTTCTTTAACTATTTTCAAGGAAAGACTCTTTTTTTTTTTTTGGGTGTGGGGGGATGGTGTCTCGCTCTGTTGCCAGGCTGGAGTGCAGTGGCACAATCTGAGCTCACTGCAACCTCTGACTCCCTGGTTCAAGCCCCCTCAGTAGCTGGGATTACAGGCATGCGCCACCATGCCCAGCTAATTTTTGGTATTTTTAGTAGAGGCAAGGTTTCACCATGTTAGCCAGCACGGTCTCCATCTCCTGACCTCGTGATCCTCCCGCCTCGGCCTCCCAAAGTGCTGGGATTACAAGTGTGAGCCACCGCGCCCAGCCAAGGAAAGGGTCTTAAAGGCATCAACGCCTTTTTCTATAACTGTTTTTAATTCTGTCTATAATAAAGTAAAATATACTCTTTATAGGAACTTTGAAAAATAGATAAAATAAATTTCAAAAAGCAGTCACCCTAAATCCTACCATATAAAACTTAGCATTAACATTTTATTTTTCTGAAGCACACTGTATCTATTTTAATTCAATCATAATATACATACAATTTTACATGTTATTTTATAGTATAGGGCAGGCATCCCCAAACTTTTTACACAGGGGGCCAGTTCCCTGTCCCTCAGACCACTGGAGGGCCGCCACATACTGTGCTCCTCTCACTGACCACCAATGAAATAGGTGTGTGGCGGGGGCTGGATAAATGGCCTCAGGGGGCCACATGTGGCCCGTGGGCCGTAGTCTGGGGACGCCTGGTATAGGGTATCATAAACATTTCCTCATAAAAAATTCCTTAACAGGCTAGGCACAGTGGCTCATGCCTGTAATTCCAGCACTTGGGAGGCCACAGCAGGCAGATTTCTTGAGACCAGGAGTTTGAGACCAGCCTGAGCAACATAGCAAGACCTCATCTCAACTAAAATTACAAAAATTAGCTGGGCATAGTGGCACACACCTATAAGTCTCAGCCACTCAAAAGCTGAGGCAGGCCAGGCGCAGTGGCTCACACCTGTAATCCCAGCATTTTGGGAGGCTAAGGCATGCGGATCACCTGAGGTCAGGAGTTCAAGACACAGCCTGGCCAACAGGGTGAAACCCCATCTCTACTAAAAATACAAAAATTTGCTGGGCATGGTGCAGGCGCCTGTAATCTCAGCTACTCAGGAGTCTAAGGTGGGAGAATCGCTTAAACCCAGGAGGTGAAGGTTGCAGTGAGCCAAGATTGTACCATTGCACTCCAGCCTGGTTGACAAAAGGGAAACTCCATCTCAAAAAAAAAAAAAAAAAAAAAAAAAAAGAAAAGAAAAGAAAAAAAGGAAAAAGGAAGCTGAGACAGGAGAGTCTCTTGAGTTCTGGGCTGCAGTGAGCTGTCATTGCACCACTGTACTCTAGCCTGGACAACAGAGCAAGACCCTGTCTCAAAAAAAGTCTTAACATATATTATTATACATCTCTGATTATTTTCTCAAGGGTAATTCTTAGAAGGCTAATAACTGCCAGGACAAAGGCTATAAAACTTCTAATTTCGAGCATAGTGATGAATTACTTTATCAGTGGAGTAAGTGTGCCTCTTTTTGGAAACCTTTCTCAGCTCCAGAGAGCTACCTTAAAAATCTTTGTCAATTGAATAGATAGAAAGTGGCATCATATTTTTGATGTATTTCCTTTTATTACTAGTAACATTGAATCTTTTCATTAATTTTATTAATAATTTATATTTCTTCTTTTGTGAATTATTTCTTCACACCCTTGACCAGTTTTCTACTGATTTGTTGTTTTTCTCTGGATTTATAGCACTCTTTTTTTTCTTTTGTTTTGAGACAGAGTCTTGCTCTGTCACCCAGGCTGGAGTGCAGTGGCGTGATCTTGGCTCACTGCACCCTCTGTCTCTCGGGCCCAAGTGATTCTCATGCCTCAGCCATCCAAGTAGCTGGGACTACAGGTGTGTGCCACCATGCCCAGATAATTTTTTCATTTTTTTTTTTTTTTTTTTTTTGAGACGGAGTTTCGCTCTTGTTACCCAGGCTGGAGTGCAATGGCGTGATCTCAGCTCACCGCAACCTCCGCCTCCTGGGTTCAGGCAATTCTCCTGCCTCAGCCTCCTGAGTAGCTGGGATTACAGGCACGTGCCACCATGCCCAGCTAATTTTTTTGTATTTTTAGTAGAGACGGGGTTTCACCATGTTGACCAGGATGGTCTCGATCTCTTGACCTCGTGATCCACCCGCCTCGGCCTCCCAAAGTGCTGGGATTACAGGCTTGAGCCACCACGCCCGGCCTAATTTTTTCATTTTTATTAGAGACAGGGTTTCACCGCATTGCCTAGGCTGGTCTCGAACTCCTGACCTCAAGATGTCCTCCCACCTCAGCCTCCCAAAGTGCTGAGATTACAGGCATGAACCACTATGCCTGACCTAGGACTCATTACATATTAAGTGAACTAATCATTTATCTACCAAATATATTACAAATGTCAGCCCAGTGTGCCATTTATTTTTCATTTTTGTTTATGATGTTTTTCTGACATATAATTGTTTCATGAATGCAAAACTAGCAATCTTTTTACTTATGGTTTCTGCTTAGGTAAGCCTTACTTATTTCAAGATTATATACAAATTTCCCTATGTTTTTTCTTCTACTTAAAGGAAAACAAAAGTGGATTTACTTTTCATATTCAAATAGGTCATCCATCTGGAATTTATTTTCATATATTAATAAAGGTAGGAAGCTAATTTGTCTTATTTTACAAATTATTGCTAGTTGTTCCCAACACTATGGCATAATCTATCCTTAATTTTCATCTTACACAAGAATGATGTTTTAAAAATTGCCGTGGGTTTTAAAAATCCTTTTGTTACTTATTTCCAGTTTTATTGCATTGTCATCAGAGAACGTGGCCTAGATAGACATCGACTTTGGGAAATACATGAACATTGCTCTTTTGCCAAGTATAGCGGGTCTCAGTCACTGTGAACTGTGATGTGGTGTGTTGCAAAGCAAAGTTTTACTATTACTGAAACATTTAAACTTGTGAATGGTGGACATGTTTAGAAATTAGCGGTTTTGTTTTGTTTTTTGAGACGGAGTTTCACGCTTGTTACCCAGGCTGGAGTGCAATGGCACGATTAAGGCTTACTCAACTTACGCCTCCAGAGTTCAAGCGATTCTCCTGCCTCAGCCTCCCAAGTAACTGGGATTACAGGCATGCACCACGACACCTGGCTAATTTTTGTATTTTTTTTTTTTTTTTTTTTTTTTTGAGACGGAGTTTCACTCTTGTTACCCAGGCTGGAGTGCAATGGCGCGATCTCGGCTCACCGCAACCTCCGCCTCCTGGGTTCAGGCAATTCTCCTGCCTCAGCCTCCTGAGTAGCTGGGATTACAGGCACACACCACCATGCCCAGCTAATTTTTTGTATTTTTAGTAGAGACGGGGTTTCACCATGTTGACCAGGATGGTCTCGATCTCTTGACCTCGTGATCTACCCGCCTCGGCCTCCCAAAGTGCTGGGATTACAGGCTTGAGCCACCGCGCCCGGCCCTAATTTTTGTATTTTTAGTAGAGACGGGATTTCACCGTGTTGGTCAGGCTGGTCTCAAACTCCTGACCTCAGGTGATCCGCCCTCCTCAACCTCCCAAAGTGCTGGGATTACAGGCATGAGCCTTCACACCCAGCCAAATTAGGGTATTTTTGATGTCTCACGAATGATAATATAATATTTGTTCACCATTACAGTTCTTTCCAGTGGGACAGACTGGTGAGCGCTGTGTGGAATCACAGCGTGGCGTCATAGCAGTGCTGGGTGGCGGCTGCCGAGATTCCTGTGCCTTGGTGTCCACGAGGCCTGGCCATTGCAGTTTCTCTTCTAGAATTTCCAGAAGGACTCTGCTTCTCATGATCCTGCAGAGAGTAATTACAGTAATTCTTTCTGGTCCCTCTGACTCAAGCCTGTATGATTAAGCCTCTATTTCTTACAATTAGAAAAGAAAAGAAGCCGGGCGCGGTGGCTCAAGCCTGTAATCCCAGCACTTTGGGAGGCCGAGGCGGGTGGATCACGAGGTCAAGAGATCGAGACCATCCTGGTCAACATGCTGAAACCCCGTCTTTACTAAAAATACAAAAAATTAGCTGGGCATGGTGGTGTGTGCCTGTAATCCCAGCTACTCAGGAGGCTGAGGCAGGAGAATTGCCTGAGCCTAGGAGGCGGAGGTTGCCGTGAGCCGAGATCGCGCCATTGCACTCCAGCCTGGGTAAGGAGAGTGAATCTCTGTCTCAAAAAAAAAAAAAAAAAAAAAAAAAAAGAGTGAATTTCGAAGGAACATAGAGGAGTTAAGCCTTTGGGCTCCAATTACCATCATGAGTTGAAATTACTTTTCCCGGTTTAATTCCTTTTTTCTCATTTTAAACTAAAAAGTTTTCATTTCAAAATAATACCTCTTTATTGAATCTGCCCAAGTAATTAAGGGAAGAAAAGTACAATGAACAGGCACCAGTTGGTAGAAATACTAGTACATTTTTAATAGCTGAAATGAAACAAATTAAATATAATTAGAGCCCGAGCAACATAACAAGACCTCCATCTCTACAAAAATATTTTTTAAAAACGTAGTTGGCTGTGGTGGCATGCGCTTATAGTTCTAGCTACTCAGGAGGCTGAAGCAGAAGGATTGCTTAAGCCCCGGAGTTTGAGGCTGCAGTGAGCCACGACTGCACCATTGCAACAGCCTGGGCAACAGAGTGAGACCCGATTCAAAAAAACGCCAACCAAAGAAACCAACAATAAAAACATATAATGAATAATTTCAGAATGGTATGCAACATATTCTTTGATTTTTCCTCTGTTCCTTCTTTATTCTCTCTCTTCTCCCTCATAGTCACTTCATATAAGGATACCTAATGGACAATATCAGGAGTAAATAACTCATTCAATAAACACATTTCGAGTCCCCCAATTTGTAAAGCTTTTATCAAAGAATTGTAGGATATGCAAAGGGTAACTCAGTACTGGCTACAGCAACTGCCGCCCTAAAACTATAAGCAAACGTCCACAGGACAACACATGAAAAAAATGCTTAACATGATGAGTCATTAGGGAAACGCATTTGAAAACTGTAATGAGCTACCATTTCATAACCACTTGGATACCTAGAATTAAAAAGTCAGGCAGGGCACGGAGGCTCAAGCCTGTAATCCCAGCACTTTGGGAGGCCAAGGTGGGTGGATCACTTGAGGTCAGTGGTTTGGGACCAGCCTGGCCAACATGGTGAAACCCCATCTCTACTAAAAATGCAAAAATTAGCTGGGCATGGTGGCAGGCGCCTATAGTCTTAGCTATTCGGGAGGCTGAGAATTGCTTGAACCTGGGAGGTAGAGGTTGTAGTGAGTCAAGATCATGTCACTGTACTCCAGCCTGTGTGATGGAGCGAGTCTCCATTAAAAAAAAAAAAAAAGAAAGAAAGAAAGAAAGAAAGAAAAAAGTCAGGCAGTAAAACTGTCTGTGAGGATGTGGAGAAGTGGGAGCTCTTTAGTTCTTTGGAGTGATAAAAATGTTCCAAAATTAGATGATGGTAATGGTTGCACAGTCATGTGAATATATTAAACATCACTGAATTGTGTAATTTACAAAATACATATCTGCCATGTATTAGTCAGAATTGGTTAACTACTATAATGAATAAACCAAATTTCTGAGGTTTTCAAAAAAACCTCAGAACTTCAGTAGGAGATGAAGGGGGGAAGAGCTCCATTCTGACAAGGGACATTTTGGAAAGCATCTCAGAACAAATAGCATTTAAGCCAGACCACAAGAAACAGGGGTTAACATGATAGTCATTTACAAAGCGCCTGTATCTGCTCTGTAAATGTGCAGAGTACCATGTCTTTATTTCTTTTCTTTTTTTCTTTTTTTTCTGAGATGGAGTCTTGTTCTGTCACCAGGCTGGAGTGCAGTGGCTCCATCTCAGCTCACTGCAACTTCTGTCCCCTGGGTTCAAGCGATTCTCCTGCCTCAGCCTCCCGAGTAGCTGGGACTACAGGTCTGCAACACCATGCCCAGCTAATTTTTGCATTTTTAAAAGAGACGGTGTTTCACCATGTTGGCCCGAATGGTCTCGATCTCTTGACCTCATAATCCACCCACCTCGGCCTCCCAAAGTGGTGAGATTATAGGCGTGAGCCACCACTCCCGGCCTGAATTTTTAATTCTAGCTATGTCTTTATTTTTAATTCTCCATCTACATAATATGGTCTCTTTGTTGCAGATGAAGACCATCAGAGGGGTCACGATGGCCTGCCCATGGCCGCAGAGCTAATGAGTGTCAGCGAAACCAATTGTTGAAATGTGTAGGGGTTTGAGTAGTCTATGCAGTGGGAAGGATAGATGCAAAGGTGAAGGGTAGAAAACAGCAGACTATGGATGGGAACCAGCAAGGCAGCCAGGTGATTGGACTATTTGTCAAGTTAGGGTTTGGAACCAGGGATCTGTCTGAAAACGTGGGCAAAAGCCAATTTATGGAAGGTTTTGCACACATGATGGAAAAGTTTAGGCTTCATTCTGAACTCTTTCAAGAGCTGGACCTTTTTGGTTGAAACAGATCTGTGCTTTAGACAGAGGGCTTTAGCAGCAGTGATGATGCACCACCTCAGAGCCTGACGTCAAGACGACTGGTTAAGAATCCAGGATGGGGCCGGGCGCAGTGGCTCAAGCCTGTAATCCCAGCATTTTGGGAGGCCAAGGCGGGTGGATCACGAGGTCAAGAAATCGAGACCATCCTGGTCAACATGGTGAAACCCCGTCTCTACTAAAAATACAAAAAGTTACCTGGGCATGGTGGCACGTGCCTGTAAACCCAGCTACTCAGGAGGCTGAGGCAGGAGAATTGCCTGAACCCAGGAGGCGGAGGTTGCGGTGAGCCGAGATCGCGCCATTGCACTCCAGCCTGGGTAACAAGAGCGAAACTCCGCCTGAAAAAAAAAAAAAAAAAAAAAGAATCCAGGATGGAGCGACTGAGGTCTGGGCTAGTGTTGCAGAACTAAACAAGGAGAAAAGGAGGAAGCTGATAAAACCATCGTTTCAAATTGGTGGAAGCATTTTAAGTGTTTACATTCCTTTCCATTAACTTTTGGCATTTTGAATATGGTGAAATGATGTTCTTCATCAACAGCATTCTTCTGGACCAAGGACTGAATTTAATTAAACTGAGTGCTGATGCATGGAAATGCTATCTTGTCCCAAACCTTCTAGCCCTCTTTGCTCTGTCATCTCCTACCTCATGAGGTTAATAGTCTCCTAGCTAGAAGAATAAGGGGAAGCTTCTGTTAGCCAGTAGGTGGCATGGTCTGAGAGTGTTAATCCCCTTTTCCTCGTCCTGGCCCCTCACGAGTCATAAAGACTGCACATACGCAGGAGAAAGTGGAAAGTATACTGCAGATATCTATCATTCAGCAGATTCCAGGGATACAATTGTTCATTTCTATGCCCAGAGTCACAAAGGTTTAGAGACCACAATCAGTTTGGGGTAGTGGTTTAGTACCAGGTTCAAGAGCAAATCCCAGTGCTGCCACTTATAGCTGGGCACCCTTGGCTTTCCTCTATACTTAACTTTGCTGTTCCTTGGATTTCACATTTAGAACATAGAGGTAATAATAATACCATCTTCATAGCATTGTTGGGAAGCTTAAATCAGTTAAAACAGGCAGGTGCCGGGCGCGGTGGCTCAAGCCTGTAATCCCAGCACTTTGGGAGGCCGAGGTGAGTGGATCACAAGGTCAAGAGATCGAGACCATCCTGGTCAACATGGTGAAACCCCGTCTCTACTAAAAATACAAAGCATTAGCTGGGCGTGGTGGCGTGTGCCTGTAATCCCAGCTACTCAGGAGGCTGAGGCAGGAGAATTGCCTGAACCCAGGAGGTAGAGGTTGTGGTGAGCCGAGATTGTGCCATTACACTCCAGCCTGGGTAACAAGAGTGGAAAAAAAAAAAAAAAAAAAAAAAAAAAAAAAAAAAAAGGCAGGAAAGTTTAGAAAACTGCCTGATACACACTCATACCCAAAAACGATTTGAAATTCTTGTTTTGGAGTTTTCCAGTGCCTTCCTTTCTCCTTTTTATAATATAATTTTGAATAATAGTTTGCTTCTTTCTCTGTTGTAGTGATATTTTCATTCACTCTTAAGATAACTTAATTCTCAACAATTACATCTGAAGTCAGGCCATAGTATCAGAAGCAGTATAGACTCTGAAAACTGTAGTATAATCCATGCTAAAGACTTAATAGCTGTTTTAAGGTTTCTTGCTTCATTATGATGAAAAAAAACTGCAACTTTACTCCCTGTGTCTGTCTGTCTATCTATCTTTCTATCTATCTGTTGAGGTGGGGTCTCATTCTGTTGCCCGTGCTCAAATGCAGTGGCTTGAACATGACTCACTGTAGCCTTGACTGAGGCTCAAGTGTTCCTCCCACCTCAGCCTCCCAAGTAGCTAGGACTACCGGCAGGTGCACGCCACCACACCTGGCTAATTTTTAAATTTTTTGTAGGGATGAAGTTGCCTTATGCTGCTCAGGCTGATCTTAAACTCCTGAGCTCAAGCAATCCGTCTACCTGAGTCTCCCAAAGTGCTGGGATTACAGGCATGAGCCACCACACCCAGCCTGTGTTTATCTTTTCAATACTGTTTCACTTTCTGAAACAGTATTGAAGGAGAGGACATTTTCAAAGAGCAAAAGCTGAGACAGACATAAAAAATCATGCGGTTTTGTTTTTCTGTTTTTTCTCACTCTCTGTTTCCTTTTAGCCACATCCTTCTGCTGCGTCACAGTTGCTAACATTTCTGGATGTCAATTTTGCTTTCCAACTCCACTAAGAGGAACACACAAAATAACTTAATTGACTCATCAACCCCTAAAGGTATATTGAGCCTAAGCCCTGTAGGAACAGCAAGGGCTCCTGTTTTCATAGAGCTTATAGATGATTGGAGAGACAGGGCCAGTGTGTGAAATAATGATACTATTAGCATGTGTAAGCTGGCAGCAGAACAGTACTCTAAGCAGGTAGCAGTCAGAACCTGATGACTTGAGCGTCTGGGGATTCATCAGTGGTACCCACAGTGGCGAGGCTGTCAAGTGACCTGGGAGAAAAGAGCTCTACACTAGAATGCTAATGTCAATATCTGGGGGAAGCAAAGGCCAGCAAACAAAAAGGGGAGGAAGCTTTGAGAGGCTTTGGAGGGAGCCTTGAGAGGCTCTGCTGACTCCTTAATAGTATTTGGATTTACCTTTCCTCTGCTTCATTTTGAGTCTCACTCTGGTGATGGGCTCTTATTACTCCTTCCTTCAATGGACAATGTTCCATGTTCTCATCTTCTATCTACTCAACTCTTGAAAATGACATAAAAGAAAATACCTACAGAAAGTAGATATACGTTAGAGCTACCTAAGGTCTAGAAAAGCTGGTTACTCGGAATAATTCACATATTATTGAAAGATCAATTGGAACCATTAGCAAGTTGTTAGCACTGACTTTTGTTTGTTTGTTTGTTTGTTTTTGTTTTTGTTTTTGTTTTTTGAGACGGAGTTTCACTCTTGTTACCCAGGCTGGAGTGCAATGGCGCGATCTCGGCTCACCGCAACCTCCGCCTCCTGGGTTCAGGCAATTCTCCTGCCTCAGCCTCCTGAGTAGCTGGGATTACAGGCATGCGCCACCATGCCCAGCTAATTTTTGTATTTTTAGTAGCGACGGGGTTTCACCATGTTGACCAGGATGGTCTCGATCTCTTGACCTCGTGATCCACCCGCCTCGGCCTCCCAAAATGCTGGGATTACAGGCATGAGCCACTGCGCCCGGCAGCACTGACTTTAAACTCTCTGCTGATTTCACCTGGAACCATTCAGAAGGAGCTGCGTATCACCATAAGTGGCACCATTATAAAATCAAAATGCATAAACGACCCTAATTGGATCCTTTAATTGTGTGTGCACTGTGGTATCCCCAAAGAAGAGTTTAAACACACACGCGCTTGCTCTCTCTCGCGCGCGCTCTCTCTCTCTCTCTTTCTCTCTCTTTCTCTCTCTCTTAAGCCTGGTGGAGCTAATGTAAAAGATGTGGAAGGTCCCCAACAGCATAAGACTGGAAGATCCTGGAAACTTCAAAAGTTCAGAAACTCAGAGGCTGAGATCACTCACTGAGGAGTTAGGATTTGAGCCTGGCCTTGAAAAATGAGTAAAACTGAGGCAGAAAAACAGGAGATTGAAACAAAAACATATTTCTTAACAGTTAAAAGCATGGGCTCTAGCATCTGACTAATGAGAATCAATCACTTGGCCTTGCACTCATGACTCCACCCCTCTGTGCCTCTGTTTCCACATCTGCATGGGAATGATGATAATATTAGTATCTACGAGTGTGTTGGGAAGATGAAGTGAGTTGGTTTGTATTATGAATTACCTAATGCCATGCTTGACATACAGCAGACAATCCGTGTTAGCTGCGGTTGCATGGAGCAAATGCAAAGAAAGCACATTTCAGAGTAGTCTTCATCTCGGGGTCATTTATTTTTGAATGAGTCTGCCAAAGCTACTTTTTAACTTGATTATTCAGACAAATTAACTTTATTAGAAAACCTTTAAAAATAAATCACATAGGGCCAGGTGTAGTAGCTCATGCCTGTAATCCCAGCACTTTGGGAGGCCGAGGTGGGCAGATCATGAGGTCAGGAGTTCAAGACCAGCCTGACCCAACATAGTGAAATCCCGTCTCCACTAAAAATACAAAAATTAGCCAGGCGTGGTGGCATATGCCTATAGTCCCACCTACTTGGGAGGCTGAGGCAGGAGAATCACTTGAACCTGGGAGGCGGAGGTTGTGGTGAGCCAAGATCGTGCCCCTGCAGTCCAGCCTGGGCAACAGAGCAAGACTCTGTCTCAAAATAAGTAAGTAAATAAATAAATTGCATAAAATGAATTCATTTAGATTTATATGAGAAATCATAGGAGGGTGGTATGCTGGTTTTACTATCTTTTTTTTTTTTTTTTTTTTTTGACTATCAATGGTAAAGGGAACCTATTATCTTGGTCAGCACAGGCCGCCATAACAAAATACTATAGACTGCATGGTTCAAACAAAATAAATTCATTTCTCACAGGTCTGGAGGCTTAAAGTCCAGGATCGTGATGCCAGCCTGCTTAGGTTTTTAGTAGAAACCCTCTTCCTGGCTTAGATGGCTGCCTTCCTGCTGTGTTCTCATATGCAGATGGGCGGGAACAAGCTCTCTGGCTCTTCTTAACAATGCACTAAACCTATCATGAGGACTCCACTCTCCAATCATCAAAATCCAATTGCCTCCTAAAGGCCCCACATTCTTTTTTTTTTTTTTTTTTTTTTGAGACGGAGTTTCGCTCTTGTTACCCAGGCTGGAGTACAATGGCACGATCTCGGCTCACCGCAACCTCCGCCTCCTGGTCTCAGACAATTCTCCTGCCTCAGCCTCCTAAGTAGCTGGGATTACAGGCACACGCCACCATGCCCAGCTAGTTTTATTGTATTTTTAGTAGATGGGGTTTCACCATGTTGACCAGGATGGTCTCGATCTTTCGACCTCGTGATCCACCCGCCTCGGCCTCCCAAAGTGCTGGGATTACAGGCTTGAGCCACCGTGCCCGGCCATAAGGCCCCACATTCTAATACCATCACATTAAGGGTTAGGGCTTCAATATATACATTTGAACACACACATTCAGTCCATATTATATTTAAAAGAAAAAGAAGAAACAAAAAATTCAAACTGATATGTTATGTACAGCCCTATGGATGCAAGTGTTTATAAGCTAGAGCTTTAGGACTAAGAGAAAATTGATAATAATAGTGGTGACCTTGAAGATTAAAATGTAACTTTTCTGGGCAAAAAGATTATTAGATCTTTGGAAAATCGTATTTAGAGTGTTGGAAGATATGGAATCCAGAGATTCTAGTGGTGTGGAAGGGTGATGAGACCAGGGGAAAAAAATCATTGTTCTTCATTCTTTTTATGTAAATATGCTTATAGTCATCTTAATAATTATGAATAACTAGAGAGATTATTCCGTGATAAAATGTCTCCTAGATTTAGCTTGTGCATGCCAAAAAGATTTGTGAATTGTGGCGACTCCTGTTGCGCAGTTAGTGGGTTGGTGTGCCAACCAGTGCCTAAAGTGTCTCTCTAGCACCTTGGTGGCCAACCTGTTTGTCCCCTCCCCTCCCATTTTGCTCTTCTCTCCCTCTTTTCCTTCTGCAACCCCAGCGGAGATCCCCAGTCCCACTGCCCCTGCTGTGGCCAGGTGCCCGGAAGTGTGCGTCTGTAGTGCTGGGTGTCTCCCTCTCAAATCTTCCAAATTTGTCGGGGAGGGGAGAAGAGGTGTCCCGGGGATCCCAGGTAAAATGGAGTACATTTCACGTTGAAGCAATAAACATTGCAAAGCAGTTAATTTCTATAGAAATTCCAGCACCAGAGAGAGTAGGTTTACTCAAAAGCAAATGGGACTTAGACCTTCATTTACATGAGCTCAACATTTTGTACTTTTGTATTTCTTACTTTGAAGGTAGCTCCCCAAATTGTTTCATGACCTTCCTTTATATTAGTCTCTCCTAAGGGGTTTTAGTATTTTAGTACGTGTGTGTGTGTGTGTGTGTGTGTGTGTTTTGAGAGAGTTTCACTTGTTACCCAGGCTGGAGTGCAATGGCATGATCTTGGCTCACTGCAACCTCCGCCTCCTGGGTTCAAGCGATTCTCTTGCCTCAGACTTCCAAGTAGCTGAGTCAACAGGCACATACCACCATGCCTAGCTAATTTTTGTATTTTTAGTGGAAACAGGGTTTCACCACGTTGACTAGGATGGTCTCGATCTCTTGACCTCGTGATCCACCTGCTTCAGCCTCCCAAAGTCCTGGGATTACAGGTGTGAGCCACTGCGCCCGGCCACTTTTGTGTTTTTTAATCTTGAAGGTGGCTCCCCAAATGTTAAGTACTTCAAACCCTGCAAAATCTGGATTGTCTCTGGTCAGCATGGTCATTTAATTGTCGGATTTCTTCCATGGGCTTCTGTAGGCTAACCTGAGAACCTTACTAACTATATAAAATGTTGCTTCTAGCCAGGCACGGTGGCTCAAGCCTGTAATCCCAGCACTTTGGGAGGCCAAGGCGCGTGGATCACAAGGTCAAGAAATCGAGACCATCCTGGTCAACATGGTGAAACCCCGTCTCTACTAAAAATACAAAACATTAGCTGGGCATGGTGGCACGTGCCTGTAATCCCAGCTACTCAGGAGGCTGAGGCAGGAGAATTGCCTGAACCCAGGAGGCGGAGGTTGCGGTGAGCTGAGATTGTGCCATTGCACTCCAGCCTGGGTAACAAGAGCAAAACTCCGTCTCAAAAAAAAAAAAAAAAAAAAAAAAAATGTTGCTTCTACGGAATAGTTTCTGTGAGAAACAAACAATACAACACATATATAATCTTTACTTGTATGAATGGATTGTCTGATCTCTAGGTACTTAATAAGTGTTTATTGATTGATGATGAAATAAATGAAGGGAAAATAGATAAACTTGAAGCACTTATTGCGCGCTTCTCTCTGGATGGTGGAATTATGATTTTCATTTTCTTTGTACTTAGTTTTTTTCAAATGTTGAAAATTTTCACAATGAACCTGTATTATCTTGAGTAATCTAAACCCGGCTTTAAAAGTTTGTAGTATAGCTGTTCTTTCATCTACACATGTAGTGCTTCTTCTGTGGCCTTCTGTTAGTTCTGAGGATAAGTCAAACAAACCCAATAGTCTTGCCCTCAAGAAATCTACAGTACCAACCACTGTCTGAGCCCTGAAGGGGTACATGGGACAGCCTTACAGAGGTCTGTCTATTCAGGGTGGTCTGTGTAGATGAGGGAAGGAAAAAGGAGGAAAGAAGAAAGCTTATTGTCCTCAAAGATCCTTTTATATAGGTGTATACACACACACACACACACACACCCCTCAGTTATGTATTTATTTCATTTTACAGCAGGCCAAAGTTTCAGGCATGGCATAAAATCCCAAGGGAAGAGTGGACTACATTTGAATAAAATCCAGCAGCTGGGTCCATTCTCCTCCCTAACTTTTCAGAAGGAATGGAAAGAGAATAAAATTCTACCAAATTTGAGTTTAAAAGAATCAAGTTTGAAACAATAGCTTCTATTTATTGAGTTCTCATGTGTCAGGCACTATGCAAAGTGTTCTTCATGTATTGCCACCTCATTTTATTTTATTTTTTTCTTTTTTGTTTTTTTGAGACGGAGTTTCGCTCTTGTTGCCCAGGCTGGAGTGCAATGGCGCGATCTCGGCTCACCGCAACCTCCGCCTCCTGGGTTCAGGCAATTCTCCTGCCTCAGCCTCCTGAGTAGCTGGGATTACAGGCACGTGCCACCATGCCCAGCTAATTTTTAGTATTTTTAGTAGAGACGGGGTTTCACCATGTTGACCAGGATGCTCTCGATCTCTTGACCTTGTGATCCACCCGCCTCGGCCTCCCAAAGTGCTGGGATTACAGGCTTGAGCCACCGCGCCCGGCCTTTTATTTTCTTTTTAACTTCACAACAAACTTATGAGATAGGAACGATCATTATCAGTCCCTTTTACAGATGAGGAAAGAAAGAAGAAATGAAACAAGTCACCTATGGTGAAGGGAATGGGGCTGGCTGCCCCTGATTGAAATCCCAATTTGTCTACTCTCCCTTCTTAATTGCTCCTTTCCAAGAGGCTAGACTACAAAGAATTTGGGCTCCAAGAAGAATGAACCAGCATATGGATATTTTGTCAAAATGGAATGTAAGTTCAGGTTCCTGAACAGTGGGATGTTAGGCAGGGTGCGGTGGCATTGGCCTGTAGTCCCAGCTACTGGGGAGGCTGAGATGGAGAAGATCCCTTCAGGAGGATCTCTTGGGCCCAGGAGTTCAAGTCCAGCCTTGGCAGGAGACCCCATCCCTGAAAACAATAAAAATTAAAACAACAATGGGAAACTAGCCTTTTAATTAAAAAAAAAAAAAAAAAAAAAAAAAAAAGGTGGGAAAAGGGAAAACCAGTTTTCAAAAAAGGCCAATTTCCTAGACATTAGTGATTACTAACACATTTCATTACACTAAATTATAAATTTGCTTTTCTTGTCAGTGTCACCGCTTTGATGTGTCCTTTTCCGTTTTCCAATTTCATCCTGGCCGAATGTGGGAAATGATCTGGTTTGTGGATAATCCGCAAAGCCCAGGGAGGATCTTTTGCCCCTATTGTTTTCTTGGGTGTTCTCACTCTGGGGGCCTGACATTCCTTGAGTGTCTAAGGCAATGAGAGAGCAGTGAAGCGTGGGTGGGGGTTGGGGGGAAGCGGCACAAAAAAACATCCAAAGGCTATCAATGGAAAAAGATCAACTAGGTGCACACACGAAGCACCCAATATGCCCGGCAAGAGGAGAAAAATACCCTTTTCCAGAGGGTGGGAAATTGATTGAGCTGCTGTGAGGGTCCACAAAGAACCGGACGGATGCAGTGGTGGATGGCGATCTCTCTGGACCACTCCGGACGCGCCCAGCAGACGCAGCCTACGCCTTTAGGTCCTAGGAGGCTGCGGAGGGTGGGGAGCGGGGTGCAGCACGATCCTGTCTTTCCTCCGGGCGCCGCCTCTGCCGAGTCGCGGATGCTTCGTTCATCCTGCAGGCGCCGCAGCTCGGGTCAGCGTGGGGGCGGATCGCGGCGGGGCCCGGGCCGGTGGGCAGTCCCGCCGTGCAGCCCGGCGTGGGAGAGGAGCGGCTGCGCGGTGCGCCGAGGACGCCCGGCCTTCCCTCCGTCCGCTTCCAGCAGGCACGGCCGCGAGGCTGAGCCCGGGGACTGGCCCGAATCTCCCCCAGAGCTGGGCCCACCCGGCTGCCCGTCGCCGCTCCCACGCCACCGCCCGAGTGACAGGCCCGGGAAGACCGGACTGGACGCGTTCTTCCCGCCGGGGTCTTCCTCCTGCAGGGCGCGCGCGCGCACACGTACGCACCACACACAACCGCACACCCCCGCCCGCTTCCCGCCCCGCAGCCGGACCAGCCCCCAGCCAGCTCCCCTGCGCGCCGCGCCCCGGCGGCCTCCGCAGGCCCCGCCCGGGGGAGGAGAGCGCGGCGCGCGCGGGAGCCGGGCGCGGGGAGGGGCCGGCGGTGGGGGAGTGTCCGCGGCCCCCGCCCCTCGAGCGAGTGACTGGGCGAGCGGCTCCCCTCCCTCGCACGCTCCACGCCAGCTCCGGCTCGCTCCCTGCCCACTCCCGGGGGGACGCTCCGTGCCGCGGCCGCCGGGGCCGCCGCTTCTTTCACACTTTAGTTGGGAGCTGCGCGCCGCGCTCAGTTACTGGAGAGCTGGCCGCGCGCCGCCGCCGCCTCCCGCACGCTCGCACGCGGGTCCGGCTTCGGGCTTTTGGGTTCCTACTCCAAGCGGCGGGGAGGAGGGGGAGCCCCGGACGCACCGTGGGGACAAGGAGGAAGAGGAGGAGGAGGGAGGAAGAAAAACGGCGAGGAGGACAGGGGCGGGGGGCGGGAGGCTAGCCACCTTCAGCCCCCCCCGCGAGCGCCCAAGGTAAGCGGGAGTCGTCGCCTGCCCTGGGGCGGGGGGAGCTGGCGGTGCAGCCCTCCCCGGTTCGGCTCCGCGGGCATCCCCGGGTGGGCAGGGAGGGAGGCCTGCGGGGTGTCTGCCGCGCGGAAGGGATGGGAGCCGCGGTCGTGGCGCTGCCGGCGCGGGGCCCGGGCCGGGCTGCTGCTGCCGCGGGGCTGGCGGGGCTGCTGCCGGGGACGGAGGCTGGGGTGGGGTAGCCGCGAGGGGCGTCTGCCGGCCGGGGCGGAGGGGCTGGGATGCGGTCGCGGCTGCTAACGACTTTCGTCACACCGAGGCCTGGGTGGCTGGTGTGAGACACCCCTCCTTCCCGCCCGCACCCCGCCGCCCTCAGCCTTCCTGCTCTCCTCTAGCTTTGCTTGTAGCCGCGGTACTTTGCGAGCCAGAGCATGAAAGAAAAAAACACCATTTGGGATCCTCTGCTAAGTGCCGAAGTCTCTTCTCCCGCTCCGACTGACTGATGTGTTTGGGTGGGTGGTGCGACCCCCGGGGTTTCTGAAGTTTTGACCTTTTTGGGGTGGCTCGTTTCGGTGCATCTGCTTGCCCACCTCGGTGTATTTATTATTCTTGCCCATGCGAGGCAGCCAGAGGGTGCTTGGTTATTGTACACGAAACAGATTTCACTCCCCTCTGCAGGCAGTTCGCGAAGTGCCGCCGCAGCTGCCTTTGGTCTGCTCGTTACCGTTCTTCCCGATCATCCACCCTGCCCCCTCCCTCCAAGGAGGGTTGGTTTTTTGTTTTTGTTTTTCTTTTTTCCTTTCCCACTTACTGTTTATAACAGAGAAGTTCTGGCTTAAGGGCTCTCATCACGCATTCATTTCTCTTCTAAAGGTCTGAATGGCTCAGTGGTGTCGGTGAAATTTGGGGTGGCCCTCTCTGCCCCAAGAGTTGCATGGCCAAAGACAAAAATTCGCCCTCATAAACACGCATTAATTCTGAGAGATGGAGAGCACAGTTGGAGAGAGAAATAATTTGTTTCCAGTAGGAAGTCGGTGACCTGTGGGATCTATTCCATTGCCTGTGGGTTAGGAAAATTGTTTTAAAATAGATAGTGCTTGTGTTGTCCGTGGCTGGAAGACAGCCATAGTTCAGTTACTGAAGCAGCTCTGAAAGTGATACACCCTGGGCACCCAGAACCTCAGTAGAGACACACGTAGTGTGACTCAGATATTGGGAGGGGTGGCTGACACGCCACAGATTCCATGGAGTACTTTTTTCTTTTTTCTTTCTTTTTTTTTTTTTTAGGAGACTGTCGAGCCCGTTTAGGGAAATGGCACGTTCATTACACAGGCCGATGTAATGATTACCTCCTTATTCAAGGGGATGGGCTCAGCTTCTGCCTAATGAGAATAACCTTTTCATTTGATAGCATTGGGATGTACCAGGGTAGAAACAAACACAGGTGGAGTGGGCCTGCCCTACTTCAGCACTGTTGTGGAGAGAAGGTGATGTTTCTCAAGGGTCTTTTAAGTTCAAGATGTTGAGTTTGGGGTTTTTCTCCCCTTTTTCATATGTCTAGAGCCAGATTGTAGGATCGATTGAACATGTTCCGTGTTGGCTGTTTGGAAATGCAATTGTCAGATAGGAAAATTAATTTGGATTGGATCACCTATTTTTATTTTGCTACTTGCAAAGTAGGGAGTACCAGTGATAGGACAACTGAGTGTATTTATAGGCGTTAAACCAATGCTGGGGCTGGCACGTCACAGATCACAAATGCATCATTGAAATAGAATGTCACTTAATGTTTACTGCTGTGCAAGCCTGCTTCAGAGAACAGTCCTGGAGGCTTCTAAAAAGGGCAGCAAAGACCAGTGGGCTCAACTCTGGTCTTTGTTGGTGGGTGGGTGCCTGAGGAGGGGCGGTGTGTTTCTGTTGTCTAGCTTTATCACAATTGGGGCATGTTTCCAAAGAAAAATGGCTTTGGGTGGTAGAGAGGTCTCACATACTTCAGTATTCAGAGTTCTTCCTAGAACCTTAAAGTTCCAGCTTCCCTCTTCAGGGTTGAATTAATTTAACTGTGAGTTTAGAAAACTGATAATTTTGTTTTCTTGGCTAGAAATGTATCCCTCCTCCCAACTCACTGTCAATCCACATGGGTTTCTGGGAATTAATAGGCCACTGTCTGAAGGGGGTTTGAGCTTCTTGAAGAATCACAGGGCATAGTTCAGGATCTCTGGTACTATTTGCTCCGACTGATTCAAAAACCCTGCTGAGGAGGAAGATGGTTTGCACCATGATGGGTACAATTTCCGAGTGGATCATATCTCAGCACTGTGTTGCATTTGTGAACAGGCAAGCTTTGAGTTTTATATTCTGAGTGGCTTGCTCCAGGCTCTAAGCAGCCCTCTTCCATGAGGTGTTTTTTTGTTTGGTTGGTTGGTTTTGTTTTGTGTCTGAAGGAGGAGATACCAAAGGCTGGGAGAGAGAATGTCATGTCACCTTCCAGTAGGGCAGGAGAACGAAGGTGACATATTTACAGAAGAGTCCTAAGGTGATACGTATGATAAGTATGACTGTCTTTATTTGAATTTATCAATACAACTTACAGCCATATAATGAGGCGTCATGTGTAGCTCACAGGTTTAAGTACAGAGGTCTTGGAGCTCCATATCCTTTGAAGTTTCCTTCCAGCTCTACTTTGAGGGTGGCCCTAACTAAGGGGTAACAGCACAGTAATTCTGGAGGGACATTGTAGAAGGAGAATGCCAGTTAACAGAGAAATTGGTCAAACCTCACTGTCTTATGATACTTTGTTTTACTCCAGCTTCTTAAAACCAAATAAAAGGGAGGAGTGAACATTGCTTTGTGTGTATTTTTCTCTCCTGGTGTTTAGCTGATATCTCAGGTGTGGTCACTGCTTATTTTAGGTGATTTTAAACTGTTTCGTTCTGGGCCTCATCATCCAAACTCATCAGAGAGTTGTTAAGAACTGGTCTGTATCCATGGATAGGCTGCAGACTCCAGGAAGCGCTCTGAGCAGCACAGTGCTGATTATCAGAAGCGAGGGTATGGCAGGTCTGATCTTACAATGCAAGTTTACATGAAAATGATCTGTATGTAAAAGTTGATTTGCCTCCATTTTTTCAGGAACATATTGACTACGTAAATCAACTTACGCATCTAGTCAATAGGAATTCACTCAGAGATATTGGGCTAATCAGTCTTCATGAAAAGATACATCTCCTAAAAATATTATTTTGGAAATGAATATAGTGAAGCCTCCCTCCCAGGGTGAGGGAAGGGTTACATGATATATAACACGGGTGGGAGGACCCTACACAAAGTACATGGTGGGTTTTCAGATGTTTCACTCACCATTTTTACTGTGTAAAGATACTTTTATTAGTAGATTTTTAGCAAACAAATACATCTTTGGCAAGTCTTTGGACCTTGGTTTTAAAAGTCCCATAGCGTGGAGTAAAGAAAAATCATGCTTAATTGGATTCTCCGTAAAACACAAAAAGCGGATTGCAATAGACCAGTATAAAGTACTGCTTAGAAAACTGCAAAAGCAGGGGTAGGGCTTGCGTACAAGAAGAATTGCGACAGTGAAACTATATTTTAAAAAGTGGTGACAGTTCTGACTTCCAGAGATCATAATTCAAGAGTTTACTGAACTGGCATGTAAATTATATACATACATATTTTTTAAAGTAGGCAATTATTTAGCTTGACTATCTCAGTTCTGAAGTCTGATTTTACAAGTTATAGTTGCAACAAGAAACAACATGACATGCTGTGGTTATGCAATTATGACAAGAGTGATTGGACGTAAACTGGGCTAGGATAAGCATAGAAATGAACACAAAACAGTGTCTGCAGTCACCAGGTATTACGAAGTTTCTTTGCTTTTTTATTAACTACATCGCTAGAAAATATATTTCCCAAGTTGTAGGTTAATAACCTAAAATAAAGATTGCTTTCTCTTACATTTGTGAAAGGAGAGATCAGGCTTCCTTGATCTGAAATGGAAACTGAGAAGATTAATTGGCCAAGCTACTGGAAGGCTGGGCCCTTTCGCTCATCTCAGCAACCCCCATAGCAGCTAGCACACTACCTTGCACTTGGAAGTCACTCAGTGAGCGATTGAATGGAATGGAATTTACCTAATTAGTTAAGATCTGCAATGTGTCAAAACTTCCTTGGAGAAATACATTAGATGAGGACTTAAGTTTTAATAAATGTGTATAGTAGTTTATTAAGAGCCCCATATTATGCCTCAGGTAGGATTTTTAAATGTTGAGACATATTTGACAGGAAACATACCAAGCATCATGTCCTCTGAAATTTCTGGAATTTCTTTTTGGTTTTTTGTTTTGTTTTGTTTTGTTTTGAGATGGAGTCTCGCTCTGTGACCCACGCTAGAGTGCAGTGGCACAATCTCACTGCAGTCTCCACCTCCTAGTTCCAAACAATTCTCGTGCCTCAGCCTCCTGAGTAGCTGGGTTTACAGGCATGCGCCACCATGACCAGCTAATTTTTGTATTTTTAGTAGAGACGGAATTTCGCCATGTTGGCCAGGCTAGTCTCGAACTCCTGACCTCAAGTGATCTGCCTGTCTTGGCCTCCCAAAGTGCTGGGATTACAGGCAAGAGCCACTGTGCCTGGCCCTCAAATTACTAGAATTTCTAGTTAGGGGTATCTTGATTTGGAATAGATACAATTTCTGTATTTGACAGCTGTTCCCTTATGATTGTAGCTGTGGTCTTCATCTTATTTGCCTGAGGGATTCAGTGAATAACAGTGCCCAATATTTATAGCCTGCCTTACGGTTTTCAGAGTCCTTTTGTGTACCCTGTCTCATTCAACATTTGGCTGCAGCCGTAGCAATCAGGGCTTTCCATGCTGGGATCTTTCCAAAATGTGCGTAGATCAGGGAGTGGTGGAGAGGTCAGGGGAAAGCTCAGGAAGCCCCCTACTTCTTAATTTATTAGATTCACTATTGCTTTCTCTAAGATAACTTGAATAAAGTGGAACTAAACAGTGTGTACACATGGACATTTAGAATGGCATAATAGACATTGGAGACTCCAAAAGGTGGGAGGAAGGGAGGGCGGCGAGGGATGAGAAATTACCTGTTGGGCACAATGTACACGATTCAGGTCATAGGTACGCTAAAAGCCCAGACTTCACAGCTACACAGTATACCCATGTAACAGAACTGCACTTTCATCATCGAAATCTAAAATTAAAAAAAAAAAATCATAACTGAAGTAAAGGCAAGTAGAGACCTGTCAGTGCAGTGAGCCCACTCAGGCTCCCCGTACCCAGTGGCTCTCCCTACACCTGGTCTGCCTCTTGGGCCGGCCTTGACCTCCTAGTCCATCTTTGCCAAGTATCCCTTTTATCTTCCTATCCTTTCCTTTCTGAAGTTTCTTCATGTTTTTCTGTCCCACAGATGCTCCTGCTCCCTTTTTTTTTTTTTCCCCTTGAGACAGGGTTTCATTCTGTCACCCAGGCTGGAGAGCAGTGGCACAATCTTGGCTCACTGCAACCTCTGCCTCCCTGGCTCAAGGTGTCCTCCAGTCTCAGCCTCTTGAATAGCTGGAATCACGGATGCACCCCACACAGCTGAGTAGTTTTTGTGTGTTTTGTAGAGATGAGGTCTTGCCATGTCACCCAGGCTGGTCTGGAACTCCTGAGCTCAAGTGATCCCCCCAACCTCGGCCTCCCCAATACCACAACGGCATCAGCCACTGTGTCAGGCTCCCTTCTGCTTCCTATCCTATGCCACACATTACTTTTGCCTGCAAGACTTTGGTGTCTGAATGTGTCTGAATGAGCTTTTCCAGTACAGTGTTTTAACCATATCTCCAGATTCACTTTCTGTCTGGCTCCTCCCACCTATCTGCCTGGCAGTAGACTTCTTGCTTCCAGCCCAGTGACTCCCTTCTGCCCTGAGGGCCCCTGTCCTACTTTGCCCTGCACCCGCCTCCCTTCTTCCTCCCACCCACTTCTCTCCATCAAGCCTTTAGATCTTCCAGCACATACCTGCCTCTGCCTGTTTCTCAGGCTCCTGCCATCTCAACACATGTGTTTATCGTATTCATGAGTTGACATCCACATAGTTTATACCTTGTAGAAAAGTGGAATTAGAACACCCCCAAGTTGAGGGTTCTTTCTTTTTTTTCATTTTTGATTTTACTGTGCTATATTGTTGACTTTGTAAGGCTCTTAAGCCATTTAATAATAGCTGAATACTTTGTTCACTTCACTTAGCTATTACGTTCTCTATCGGATAGTAGATGAAGGAACTATCTTGATGATTATTGTTATTTAAAAAGATTTGGACAACAAATCTGGAAAAGCATTCCACAGATTTTCATAATAGCACCATAGAAAGGCTTTATTACACACCAAATTTGACTTCTTCATCACAAAAGTAGCATGGTTTATTTAATTTTATCTTCATTATCTTTTTTTCCCCTCCTTTGGTTAAATAAATGTTGATTAAATAAGTATTCCTGCAACTTGAGCCAAAATTTTTTTTCCTCACTTGTTGTAATTTTACTGCTTTCCATGAAAATGTTATAAATTCACGGGACACATTTATGCCAAGCATAATACCTAACGTTGGTTTAGCTAATACCTAACGTTGGTTTCCCCTATAAGTGTGTGGCCTATGTCAGCCCTATCAGTAGGGTCAGTGGGAAAAAAGGTAGTAAACCGAGCATTACTACTGGAAAAATATATCCCATTTGACACACTACACGTGAATTTAGATTGATCTTTTTAGAGAACGACTTCAAAAGTAGATCCAACATTAGTTATGCAATATCCTGAGTGCTTCAGGGCTTTTGGAAAAAGGTACTTTAAAGCAGAGTAGGAGCTGATAGTTTTTAAGTAATAATTCCTTTTCTTTTTTTTTTTTTTTTTTTTTTTTTTTTTTGAGACGGAGTTTCGCTCTTGTTACCCAGGCTGGAGTGCAATGGCGCGATCTCGGCTCACCGCAACCTCCGCCTCCTGGGTTCAGGCAATTCTCCTGCCTCAGCCTCCTGAGTAGCTGGGATTACAGGCACGTGCCACCATGCCCAGCTAATTTTTTGTATTTTTAGTAGAGACGGGGTTTCACCATGTTGACCAGGATGGTCTCGATCTCTCGACCTCGTGATCCACCCGCCTCGGCCTCCCAAAGTGCTGGGATTACAGGCTGAGCCACCGCGCCCGGCCTAATAATTCCTTTTCTTGGATGGATCTGTATTTTATTTGAGTGTCATGGATACTGCAGCAGTTTCAGTTCATTGTTAAGCCACATGTTAGAATATATTTTACTTTGCCTGGTGACTTATACGGTTTTACCCACCTGAACTGGTTAGGAAGGGGAATAAGAACTTGAACATTTTCACTAACGTGTGGGAACATTTTTCATACCCATCATCATGGATGTACATGGTAAGGGAGGTACTCTGAACAAGCCGTGACATGCGCGTGTATCAGAGCCACTCCAAGACTTCTTCCTGAACGCCACGGTTGACAGGGTTATCTAGGAGAGCCCCTATGTTAGCACTATGTTTTTTCACATGAGACAGTTGAAAGGCCAGGTGTAAAGTCAGGAGGTGCTGCAGGCTGCCAGGTTTTGATTTGCAGGGAAATTCTCAAAGACACAGATAGGCGGGATGACTTCAGCTGTTGCATCTGAAAGTTCTGCCCAAAGCAGTTTTGCTAACATAATTTTGTTAACCATTCTTACAATTAATAGGTTATAAGTCTCATTATATGTTTCAGGTGGATAACATTTCAATGAAGGAAGTGAGAATCCAGGAACATCTCTTGAGTTGCTTAGTAATTGTTGAAAATTCAGATATTCTGATTTGCGCCAGGAATCCATGACAGTCTAGATACAGCTCCCAAAACAAATCTTATTCCTCCCTTCCATGGCCTCCCCAGCAGCCACCCCTGCCTCACCCTGGGATATCCTTCTTCCCTTCTACTGTGTCTCTTGAGATCCAAAATGTTTCTTAGATCTCAGTTCAGATGCCACATCTTCCAATAAGCCGTTTTTCTGTTATAAGAATGGTTTCTCACTTAACCTTCCATGAATCCCTGTAATACTTATTTTAGACTTGGTATAGTTCATTATTAATTTTGATTTTTATTATATATATTTTTGTCCCCAGCCAAATGTAAACTCTTCTATCATGCCCACTGGGCCTTACGAGTAAATAAGTAGTTATTGATTGATTGACAGCTCGTCATTGATCCTGAGGCTTACAGTTTCTCTCTATGAAGACCTTGCTCCCATTTAAAACCTTCTTTAATATAATGAGGAAGTCTAGTCTGGGATGAGAAAAGATAATATAAATTTTTAAATTCTTTTTTTTTGAGACGGAGTTTCGCTCTTGTTACCCAGGCTGGAGTGCAATGGCGCGATCTCGGCTCACCGCAACCTCCGCCTCCTGGGTTCAGGCAATTCTCCTGCCTCAGCCTCCTGAGTAGCTGGGATTACAGACACGCGCCACCATGCCCAGCTAATTTTTTGCACTTTTAGTAGAGACGGGGTTTCACCATGTTGACCAGGATGGTCTCGATCTCTTGACCTCGTGATCCACCCGCCTCGGCCTCCCAAAGTGCTGGGATTACAGGCTTGAGCCACCGCGCCCAGCCTGCATTTTGGTATCCAAACAATTTCCTCACATGAGAGATGTATTTGTCTCATTTACAGCCTTCCTTTCGCTACTGTTCTCTCTTTTCCTTCCCTGGAAGTTTATTTGTTGAGGAAACAGGGATTTGCCTGTAGGATTCCCTGTATTCTGACTGCATGTTCTTTGTTGCTGTTTATATTTTTCTGTTTTCTATAAACTAGTAGTTTGAGCTAGACTGGAGACTTATCAAAAATTTTCAGCAAGAGCGCATCATAGGAAGAAGTGTTCTGTAATTCCTTTTTTTTTTTCTTAATGAGACAAGGTCTGGCTCTATCGGCCAGGCTGGAGTGCAATGGCGTGATCTCGGCTCACTGCACACTCTGCCTCCTGGGTTCAAGCTGTCCTCCCACCTCAGCCTCCCGAGTAGCTGGGACTATAGGTGTGTGCCACCACACCCAGCTAATTTTTTGTATTTTTTTGTAGTTAGGGTTTTGCCATGTTGCTCACGCTGGTCTTGAACTCCTGAGCTCAAGCAGTCCATCCACGTTTGCCTCCCAAAGTGCTAGGATTACAGGTGTGAACCACCACACCTGGCCGTGTTAGGTACTTCCCATTACATCACATCAGGAGGCACACATGACTTACTTTCTTCTTTCTTGAAGTTAAGACTGTCAGTGGACTTAGGTGTTGTTAGTCTGATCGCAGGCCCTTTAAAAAACATTGATGCTATTGTGATGATTATTTAAGTAAGGGTTATAAAATGGTGATATTTGTCATCCCTTCTGCATTTCCTAGGTGGAATTTTTCTCTCAAGAAACCTTAACGGCATCAACTATCTGTTACTCTGAGATAGAGTTTATGTAGGAAAATTGATGCTTGATTTTCTTTTTTCTATATAAACCAATATCAGAATAATGAGCTGATTTTCTAGAAGCCTCCAGAGGAAACCAACAAGACTTTTTTTTTTCGCCGGGCGCGGTGGCTCAAGCCTGTAATCCCAGCACTTTGGGAGGCCGAGGCGGGTGGATCACGAGGTCGAGAGATCGAGACCATCCTGGTCAACATGGTGAAACCCCGTCTCTACTAAAAATACAAAAAATTAGCTGGGCGTGGTGGCTCGTGCCTGTAATCCCAGCTACTCAAGAGGCTGAGGCAGGAGAATTGCCTGAACCCAGGAGGCGGAGGTTGCGGTGAGCCGAGATCGCGCCATTGCACTCCAGCCTGGGTAACAAGAGTGAAACTCCGTCTCAAAAAAAAAAAAAAAAAAAGACTTTTTTTTTCGTGTATCATTATGAACTTGTGGATTTTAACACAATTTATGTTTTAATCCCTTGCAGTTTGTTATTTTGAAGCCCAAATTATTTTTGTGTTCAATGTGAGACTCTAAATTGGCTTCCGAATCTTTTTGATGAGACTACAGTAGTTTTTGATAACATTTTTCCTTTCTGGTTTAACAAGATATTTCAGATTTATTTTGTACTTTTTTCTTTCCCAGATCTTTTTTAGTAGTAAACAGTATTTAGAGAACAGTTCAGTTGTTAGGGATTCTCATAGCCTTTGAGCTGGTCATTGTATTTAGGCCTTTTCAGTGGAGAGAGTTAAGAAAAATATGTATTTGCACATATGTGTCTACTCAGATATATATATGTGTGTGTGTGTATGTATGTATGTGTATGTATGATATGTGTGTATATATATATGTGTGTGTATTTACATATTGTTTCCTTATTTTTTCCCTCTTAGCAAAAAGGTTGCATACTGTAATTCTGCACCTTGCATTTTGTACTTAACACTATATTTCAGAGATCACTCTGGCCCCTGGATAGAAATTTCTCATTGCATTTTAACTGCAGAAATTCTACTGTGTAAATATACCACGATTATTCATTTGAATATGTGGTTGTTTCTAATCTTTTGCTCTTACATTTTAGTGGGGAATGGTTTTGTTGTTGTCGTCGATGGGTGTTTATTTGTGAGTCAAACAAAGCGAGAAGGGAAACTTCATTCCAGTAACCAGATGGACAGTGGAATGAGCAGTGATGCAGTGAACAGCTTTGTGAATATCTGTGTTTGTATTCTTGCTGGTTTTAGAAGTGGGATCACTGGGTCAAAGGATAAATACAGTTGCAGTTTTGCTAGTCATTACCAAATTCCCTTCTGTGGGTGCTATGTGCTACATTATTTTGCATTCCCACTAACATTTTGGCCAGGCTGGTCTCGAACTCCTGACCTTGTGATCCACCTGCCTCAGCCTCCCAGAGTGCTGGGATTACAGGTGTGAGCCACCGCGTCCGGCCCAAAAAAATTTTTAAAAACTTAGTGGGCATGGTGATTCATGCCTGAAGTCCCAGCTACTGGGGAGGCTGAGGTGGGAGGATGGCTTGAACCCAGGAATTCAAGGTTACAGTGAGCTATGATTGTGCCACTGCACTCTAGCCTGGTTGACAGAACAAGACCCTGTCCCCCCCCAAAAAAGTCTATCTTTTTCTCACTGCTTTGAGATGTGCTGCTCCTATATAATTCATTTCTATATGTAATTGGCTTTATTTCTGCATTTTCTGTTTTCCTTTATTGGTCTGTCCCTTCTTGTTCCAGTACCCTATTGTTTTAATCACAGAGGCTATAAATATGTCTTAATATTAAAGCCATGGCAAGATACCATTTCACATCTCTGAGACTGGCAAGTACCTGTCAATAGTAAGTGTTCTGAAAAGGCATAGAGCAAAGGAAAGAAACATGCATACCATGCTGGTGAGAGTATAAGTTGTTAGAATAATTTTGAACAGACAATACCTTGTAAAGTGTTCCCCTGCTTCCCTTACCTTTCAGGGTAGCAGAATAAGGAAGTGGGGCAGGTAGCAAGGCTAGAGTGGGTGTTGTCTAATAATTTAATTAATTAATTAAATGAACACTTGAGAAAAACTTGTTTCTCAAGTGGAACACTTTTTTATTTTTTATTTAGTGGCAATTTATTTTTTATTGGTTGCGTGAAAGATGGCAGGTAGAAATTTCCTTTTAGTGTCTGGGTTAAGCAGTAATAAATATGTTATGTATTATATACACATGAATGACAATTACATCTCCAGGTAGCAATTAAAGGTACAGTCATCGGTACTTTAACATTAAGCAGTTTTTTGATACCATTTATGCAAAATATCATCATATCCAACTTTAAGCTTTATTTAGCAGGAGAAGATTTTTGAAGGAACATCATAAATAGGAAATGTTTATTAAGGATATGTTATATGCCAGATACAGCACCTACATTAACTCATTTAATCTGGATAATAGCTCTATGAAGAATTAGATATGACCTTCATATTACAGATGAAAAAACTGATAGAGAGGTTAAGTAGTTTGTCCAAAGCCACACAGGAAGTACATGATGGGATTTTAATGCAGGGTCATCTGTCCCCAAAGCCTGTGTTTTCAGCTTCTGTTCCTCGGAGTATCTCGTTAAGAACTTCAGGTGCTAATCTCTTCCTTTGCTCAGTGGAGGCCTTAGTCCATTTTGTGCTGCTGTAACAGAACAACTGAGACTGGGTGATTTATGAAGAAAAAAATTTGTTTCTCAAGGTTCTGAGGGCTGGGAACTTCAAGGTCAAGGTGCTGGCAGGCATGGTGTCTAGTGAGGGCCAGGTCTTGGCTTCCAAGATGGCTCCTTGAATGCTGCATCCTCCTGAGGGGAGGAACAGGAAAGCAGAAGAGCCAAGGGAATGTGAGAAAGAGAGCTGGACTTGCCCTTCTTTTCTGGCACCAATTCCACCCACAAGAATGGAGCCTGGGTGGTGTAATCACTTCTTGAAACTCTTACCTCTTAATGCTATTGCAATAGCAGTTCAATTTTTTTCTTTCTTTTCTTTTTCTTTCTTTCTTTTCTTTCTTGGAGATGGAGTCTCACTGTGTCACCCAGGCTGGAGTGCAGTGACTCAATCTCAGCTCACTGCAACCTCTGCCTCCCAGGTTCAAGCGATTCTTCTGCCTCAGCCTCCTAAGTAGTTGGGACTACAGATGCGCGCCACCATGCCCTGCTAATTTTTGTATTTTTAATAGAGACAGAGTTTCACCATGTTGGCCAGACTGGTCTTGATCTCCTGACCTCGTGATCTGCCCACCTCGGCCTCCCAAATTGCTGGGATTACAGGTGTGAGACACTGCACCCAGCTGCAATTCAATTACAACATAAGTTTTGGAAGGGACAGACATTCAAACCATAGCAAGGGCCATTCCAGAAAGTTAGTATTTCTACTCTTAAAATCCAGAGAAGTGGGTCGGGTGCAGTGGCTCACGCCTGAATCGCAGCACTTTGGGAGGCCGAGGCGGGTGAATCATGAGGTCAAGAGATTGAGACCATCCTGGCCAATATGGTGAAACCCCATTTCTACTAAAAAAAATATGAAAATTAGCTGGGCTTGGCAGCATGTGCCTATAGTCCCAGCTACTCGGGGGGCTGAGGCAGGAGAATAGAAGAATCTCTTGAACCCAGGAGGTGGAGGCTGCTGTGAGCCAAGATCGTACCACTGCACTCCCTGGTGACACAGTGAGACTTTGTCTCAAAATAAATAAATAAATAAATAAAATAAAAATTTAAAAATCCAGAGAAGGAAATCCTTGAATAGATTGTGGCAGTTCTTCACAATAGCTAAGTAAATTAGATTTTAACATCAATTTTAAGCTGGCTTTTCTTTAGTGACATTAAACAGTCACTCTCTAGTCTTCTGTGGTGTGTCCTTTCATAGATATGCTGGCCCTAAAGAATTTGATTGACTGGGCAGAGGGAGACCTGCTTGGATTTCTGTTTGTTTTCTGTTATGAAGCCTTCCACAGTTTTCCAACCTCAGGATTACCCTGGACATTAAAACCTTTCTTGGCTAGTCCTGAAACCCTTGCAGCCCACTTCTCCTTCTTGCATTAAGATTATATGTGTCTTATTTCTCCAGCCTGTTAAAATTTTAAAACCTTTTTTTTTTTTTTCTTAATTCTCCAGAGATTACCTTATGTATTTGAAATTGTGTTATCACAAATGAAATGTTCCCTGGTCTTTTATCTGAATCATTGTTAGACCCAACCCTAATAATTCTTTTTTTTTTTTTTTTTTTTCTTTTCGTGACAGGGTCTTACTCTGTTGTCCATGCTGGAGTGCAGTGGCAAAATCACAGCTCACTGGAGCCTCAATCTTTCTGGCTCATTCGATCCTCCCACCTCAGCCGACTGAGTAGCTGGGACTACAGGCGCGTGCCACCATGTCTGGCAAATTTTTGTGTGTGTTTTTTTTTGAGAAACAGGGTTTTACTATGTTGCCCAGGCTGGTCTTGAACTCCTGGTCTCAAGCCATTTACCTGCCTTGGCCTCCAAAGTGCTGTGGTTACAGGTGTGAGCCACCACACCTGGCCCTAATAATTTCCATTATGCTTTAAAGTTACATCATGTTTATCTTCACAGTTTCCCCATTATTGCTACCCCTTCTTTCCACCAGTGTTTTTGCAGAGAATGCAGCTGATGAAGGGGACAGGGTGGGAGGGAGCATTCAAATAAGCATTTGGTTGCTAGGGAACCTGGTTTACTGAGTAATTGTGACTTCTCAAAGTTATCTAGAAATTACAGCAGAGCTGCTTGGAATCTCTGTCTATTCCTCTTTAGATTGATGCACCTCCAGCTTTTGAGCTGACTGAAGCTCCTAAAGTTACTCAGTCTCTTTCCCTTGGGGCTGCTAGACTTGCTGTTTCCAGGGACTGAAATGACAAAAAATTTATTCTAATCAAAATGAGAAGGTCAATGTAAGAGTGAAGTTGGTGAATTCCTATCTTATCTTCTGATCTGTAGGGATACCGGTGCCTCTCCAAGCCCCAGCAGGAGAGTTTTTATAACGATACTAAAACCCTCTTTTTATATCTTCCTTCTATTTTCATTGTGCTTGAGTGTCTTCCAAGTTTCCTTTTGGTTGAAATGTCAAGAAAAATACTTTCTCTTAGTATAATCTCAAATGAGAATTTTATGATCTTTATGTGAAAATCTCTTACATGTGTTTTGATTTTTCACTTTTTGGGGGATAATTACATCTCAAATTAACCAAGTTAAAAATGATCTCAGTAGAATCAAACTCCTGTGATGAGCAAGGAAGTAAAATGAGTATATCTAGAAATGAGATGCACATGAGATTCATCTTGGTTTTCTACTACTTGGTTAAATTATCTAACAACGATGCTGGAGACTGTTTGGATCTTTTTTTTTTTTTTTTTTTTTGGAGACGGAGTTTCGCTCTTGTTACCCAGGCTGGAGTGCAATGGCGCGGCTCACCGCAACCTGCGCCTCCTGGGCTCAGGCAATTCTCCTGCCTCAGCCTCCTGAGTAGCTGGGATTACAGGCATGCGCCAGCACGCCCAGCTAGTTTTTTTGTATTTGTAGTAGAGACGGGGTTTCACCATGTTGACCAGGATGGTCTCGATCTTTTGACCTCGTGATCCACCCCACCTCGGCCTCCCAAAGTGCTGGGATTACAGGCTTGAGCCACCGCACCCGGCGACTGTTTGGATCTTAAATGTTGTCAATCGCCGGGTGCGGTGGCTCAAGCCTGTAATCCCAGCACTTTGGGAGGCTGAGGCGGGTGGATCATGAGGTCAAGAGATCGAGACCATCCTGGTCAACATGTTGAAACCCCGTCTCTATTAAAAATACAAAAAATTAGCTGGGCATGGTGGTGCGTGCCTGTAATCCCAACTACTCAGGAGGCTGAGGCAGGAGAATTGCCTGAACCCAGAAGGCGGAGGTTTTGGTGAGCCGAGATCGCGCCATTGCACTCCAGCCTGGGTAACAAGAGCGAAACTCTGACTCAAAAAAAAAAAAAAAGTTGTCAATCACAAAGGTGGGGTTAGACTGAGGGTGAGGGAGTAATACCCTTTTAAGAGAAGGAAAAAAAAACACTGATATTAATAATCAAGTGTTCTTTGGAAAGTAATATTTGTATTAGAGTTTGTGGTAGGCTATTTATTAAGTAGCATAGAAGATCAGAACTGGGAGGGGAAGGAATTAAGCAGGGTTAACACTGCTGGTCTTCTCTATGCAGCCTGAAGACAACCTTGTAATTTACAGAGGTGCATTCAGAAGGTCTTTTCCTGACTGCTCCTTTAAAGGGCTATTCAGGAAGGCTGGAGCCTTACTGTGTCTGTTACATTGTGTTTTAATGGCCCAGCTGCATGTGTATCTTAAGAGTAAGGGAAATTTATGGAGGCCATGGTCTAAATTTGGATGGGTTTGTCAGAGTAAGTTTGTTTTTTTCCTACTTTCCACACTGCCTCCTACTCTGGCTTTTCTTTTTATTTTTTGAAACAGGGTCTTGCCCTGTCACCCAAGCTACAGTATAGTGGCATGATCACGGCTCACGGCAGCCTCGACTTCTGGGCTCAAGTGATTCTCTTGCCACGGCCTCCCAAAATGATGGGATTACAGGTGTGAGCCATCATGCTAGGCCCTTAGTTTTTCTCTTTCTTTTTCTAGAGTCCGAGTCTTACTCTGTCGCCCAAACTAGAATACAGTGGCTCCATCACAGTAGCTTACTACAGCCTCAGACTCCTGGACTAAAATGATTCTTCCCCCACCTTGCTTTAGCCTGTCCAGTAGCTGGAATAGTGGGTGTACATCAACAGGCTTGGCTAATTAAAAAAAAAAAATTTAGAAACAGGGTCTCACTATGTTGCCCAAGCTGGTCTTGAACTCCTGGCCTCAAGCGATCTTCCCACTTTAGCATTCCAAGTTGCTGGGACTATAGGCGTGAGCCACTGAGCTCCATACCTCCCCCAACCCCAGTTTTTCTGTGGAATTGAGTCTTTAATGTGGAACTAACTGTGACTATAACATTTTACATGTCTAAAATGGGAAAAAATTAAATGGCTACCTAAATGGTAGTTACCATAATTGAATGAATATACAGCTGCATTTGTCTGGTAACATGTAATGTGAAAAACTCAGAAAATCTCTCAGGTAAGATTTTCTTTCTAAGCTAAATGAAACGTTCCCCACGGGTCACATCCTGAGTTCCACCGCATCCACTTAGTGCCGCGTGTACATCTGTTAAACAAATGAGTGCTCCTGAGTCCAGAAATCCACAAACACCATTGCCCCCCAAAGCAAAGAAAACACATCATCTTGGATTATTTTGGTAGCTGTAATATGTCTCTTACCTGCTTGCCTTTGAAGCATCATGACTTTTGTGGGGCAGTGGTGAGGGAAGAGGGGACAGGAACATTTGAGGAAAGGTACTAGGTTTCTAGCAAATTAGTCATGGCTGTTTGGATGCCAGATGAACAATGTATCTGAATACTGTTGATCCTTTTAAAAAATGAAGTGCAAAGAACTCTAAAATAAAAAGTTATATGTCTTGGTTGAGCTGATAAGCAGGAACCAGTTTGAAAAAGTCCCATGGTCTGGTTTCTGCACAGCATGGCCATATAAACTTCATTGCAGTCGGGCTAATGGCTGTCAGGTGAGGAAAGAAACCCTAACCTTCCCTATCAGGGTTTTAGAAACCATCAGGTGGGCCATAGACAGTCTTTCTCATTTTCACTTTTCATTAACCTGGCCTCTATTTTTGTTACCTGAGATGATCGACATAAGACAGAGCAGTTTGAGAATTAATAACTCAATAATACTGCGATTAGGCAGCTAAGAATGAGAAAAGCATCCTAAATAGAAATTGCAGCAATTCAGTATTTTCTTGCTGAGTAGGTAGATGACTCAATACACTTGGTAAAACATTAAAATTGCTCTATTAAAACTGGAATGTGTGTGTTCATATTGTTACATCACAGTGGGGAATGGTTTATTTTTGTTGAGGGTGGTTTATTTGCAAATCAAACATAAACCCTGAATGGAAACATTACTTTTCATTAAGTAGACGGCCAGCTGAATGAACAGTGAAGGTGAATGAATTTATTCTGCTGCTGCAGCCCAGGGCTTGGAGGGTTTGTGCTTGTAGGAAAATTCTACCCCCAAAGAGACCTTCCTATCCTATCCCATCAGTTAGAAATCACTGCTCTACTGGGCTTTTCATTGCCTTGATTTTTTGTTTCCAATTACTTTGAATTCAGATCAAGAAAGGTTATTATTTGGGTCATTTGTTAGGGCCTGGAGCTTTGTTTGCTAAATTGAGCTATAAGTTAAAATGTTTACCATCAAGGAGGGATTTTTATCTGTGTTGAGTCTTTGTGAGGAGTGAGGGATCTGATAAGCTGCTAACGAGATAGAAAGTGAAGGCAAGTCCCCTGAAGGCTTTATCACCCCTTGGGGATAGTCTGACCTTTGAAGAGGCAGTTGTGAGGTGGGTCAGGTTTCACCACCTTTTCTACAGCATCCCAGTCTGATGAAGTCTCATGCATAACAAAAACAGCACATTAGGGTCCTTTTATTTAATTCTCACAATGCTTCCTGCCCCCCCTCCCCTCCCAGGTAGCAACATTTTAGAACAAAGTCTGTGCTTTAATCACTTGGCCATTCTCACAGTGACCTAATGGGTTTGGATGTCAGCATTCCTTCTATTTAAAAAAAAAAAAAAAAAAAAAAAACCACTGAGTTGTTTCAGCTGAGAAGGTGAAATATGGGTAGTTTCCAACACTTCCATATCCTGTTCAGCACTTTTTTGTTCATCCTTTCTCAATTTTCAAAGAAAGCTTCCTTTGGTGTGTTTTCTAGTGCTGGGGCGACCTGGGCCAGCAGTTGCCAGGCGTAGGTGGGATTTTACTGTAATTTCTTCTTGGTGTAGATAAGTCACAGCTGAGAGGCCCAGGAAATCTGCTGTTTGTGTTTTTCGTTGAGCAGGTCCTTCTTATGTTGTCATTGACTTTAATAGCTACTTTTTGTAGAAAGCAATCACCTTATAATTTGAGGAGGAAGTAAGTGAAATGAGGTACCAATGGAGTGTTTGTGGGGTGAGGAATGTGGGCTGCAGGTAGGGGGATGGGAAGATTGCAGAAAATAGGTGGATTTTCAGTACAGGCCCTTTTTCTGATCCTACTGGAATGAAGGGATTCATAATGGATCTTGGAAAATTGGAACAGAATAAGAAGAAAACGTGATCTTGACTAAAATAATATAACCGTGTTAGTGCTGGTTATGACTGGTAGCTCCTTAGAGAACTCCAGTGAACTTACAGAGAGTGAGGTCTTTGGTCTACGTGTCCTGCTCCGCCTTTGTACCTCATCTGCTACCCAGCACACCACCTGATTCAGCGTGGGCCCGGACACATACACACCCAATAGAATTAAATGTTACGGTGACTCCAGGGGCTCCAGGCATTCACTGTTTAATTTCCCTTGTCTGCGAATTACTGAGTAGTATTTCACTGTTGTAGGCTCTGCCTTTAGTTGGCTTTGCTCTCGTTTATGCCCTTCTCTAGCAGCACTGCAGAGTAGCTCCCAACAGGAGAGAATAAAAACATTTATATAAATTTGTATAATGGCAGGCAAAGACATACAGCAGAATAGGGATTCACGTATGAAAAACTGGGAAACTTATGAGAAATAAAAGTGATATATTAGACATGCTCTGTGGAGAAGCAAGTCCAGGGACAGTAGGAAATGTATTTTTTCAATATGAATTGAAAGAAAGTGTCTGATCTTAAATTTAAAAATATAGCTAATAAATATACTGCAAAGTTGTTCTTATTTAAGAACTTATTGTTCTGGTTAAAGAGGGAAAAACTGTGTTACATAAAAGATCTGTGACTAGCTTGTGCATCTAGGAATTACAGCTTTGGAAGCAATGTCCTGATAATTACATATGTGTCTGGATAGGTGAAGATGTTTCAAGAAGTTTGAATTTATCTTGACAGAGCCATGCTGAGATAAAGGATGATTTTGCAGATGGATGTCTTGGATTTTATAATTCTGTCCTAACTTTTGAAGACGTTGAATGACTTTGACCAAATTTGCAATAGCACAATTTAGATTCAGTCTCGATTTGGTGTGCAAAACGAGGGCCAGTTTATTTCCAGGTGGACATATTTCTGTAAGTTGAAATAAATTACAATGAATTTTTATGTGGATGAAGCTTGCTAGTGGCATATGATAGTATTAAATAAGAGATTATAGTCAACTTTCAGATTTTCTTCTAATACATATATTCTTTGGATTAATTTTATTCGATGTAGTGAAAGATTAATTTGCCAAATATGTGTGTGTGTGTGTGTGTGTGTGTAGATATATATATATATATATATATATATATTTTTTTTTTTTTTTTTTTTTTTTTTTTGAGACAGAGTTTCGCTCCTGTCTCCCAGGCTGGAGTGCAATGGCCTGATCTTGGCTCACTGCAACCTCTGCCTCCCAGATTTAAGTTATTCTCCTGCCTCAGCCTCCCAAGAAGCTGAAATTACAAGCACCTGCCACCACACTGGGCTAATTTTTTTGTATTTTTAGTAGAGTTGGGGTTTTGCCATGTTGGACAGGCTGGTCTCGAACTCCTGATGTCGGGTGATATGCCCGCCTTGGCCTCCCAAAGTGCTGAGATTGCAGGTGTGAGCCACTGTGCCTAGCCTCAAAAACATTTTTTCCTCCAAATTTCTGCATCATCTAGAGTTGCTTCTCTCAGACAATTCTGAAATCCTGCAGAGATAATATAAATGAAATAGTTCCAATTTGGAGAAAATGCCCTACTGATTCTCTGCATTTTGCTGCTGTTTTTTGTTTAAACATGAATATATGTGGTTTGTGAGACAGGGTGTGACCAAACACAAGAGTCTGTGAGGTCCCATCTAGTTTTCAGGGTTTGACTTTTCAGCAGGCTTGAAAAGCCTACTGGCTTCTCTAGGTTCTAGAGGGCTCTTCTGCAAGTCCATTGGGGGACATTATTCCCTTATTAATGATTGCAAAATAATTCAGAATATTTGTTCTTTGTATGTTTGTAGTAGAATGTAGCTTGCTGGGCAACTTTTCGTAATGTTATCTTTTTCTTAAGCCAACATAATGAAAAATTATTAGTTACGGTCATTTCTTTTTTCTTTTCTTTTTTATTTTTATTTTTTGGTAGAGACAGAGTCTCCTCTGTTGCCCGGGCTGGAGTACAATGACACGATCTCAGCTCACTGCAACCTCTGCCTCCCGGGTTCAAGCAATTCTCCTGCCTCAGCCTCCCAAGTAGCTGGACTACAGGCACATGCCACCATGCCCGGCTAATTTATTTTACATTTTAGTAGAGACGGAGTTTCACCATGTTTCCCAGGATGATCTTGAACTCCTGAGCTCTGGCAATCTGCCTGCCTTGGCCTCCCAAAGTGTTAGGATTATAGGTGGTTATGGGTATTTCTTAAGAGGTCATGTATAAGAGCTTCTGTATGTTCTGTCGTAAGCTTGAATTTGTCTTCAGTCCATCAAGTTTGTCTCAGAGGGATTTGGACATGGATGTGAGATACAAAATTTATTTGATGCTCTCCTGGTGCTAGTATGGTTGGGCTACCTAAAATTATGCAGAGATGAATGTATATTTAGACATTATTTGATAATGGCTGTTTATTGTCTAATAAAATCTTGAAGAGAAACTGGGATGAAAGGCTTTACAATCTACCTCTGTCTCCCTTTATTGCACAAATCCAGACGGCTTAGATTCCGTGGCAAGGATTACATCGTTGGGGGGAAGTTATAGTTCTGTAATTTTAGATTAGTTATTTTAGTTCCCTAACCCCCATTTAAAAATATTCCTGTCAGATAAAACAAGGATTTTCTTAGGAAATGATGAAGCCAGGTTTAATTTCTACTTAGTAAGAAGACTGCATTACCACCCCACTGTTAAGGTGCAGGTATTGTTAGTAGGACAAGGATGGGTTTTCTAGTGTAAGGAATGTGTTGGAAGGTATAGATTACAGACTCAGGGTCATGTGAATCTGTTTCTATGCTTTGGAGTGTCCTCCCAGGTGGTGGACATCCCTTGGAGGAAGCCTTAGGTAGGATAAGCAATGCCTGAGTACTTATTTTCTTGTTTCTTAAAGAAACACAATAATAAAGACAAAAATGGTATATGAATCAAACAGATGAAACCAGAAGAGTGATAATATGCAGAAATATATTCTCTAAGGTTCTGCCTAGTTACATTAAAAGTAGCTTGCAAATCTGGCCCTGAGTTTTCCTGTAGCCATATGAAAGGAAGAAACACTGTGAGTTACAAGATTCTGTTATAGGGCCGGGCGCGGTGGCTCAAGCCTGTAATCCCAGCACTTTGGGAGGCCGAGGCGGGTGGATCACGAGGTCAAGAGATCGAGACCATCCTGGTCAACATGGTGAAACCCCGTCTCTACTAAAAATACAAAACATTAGCTGGGCATGGTGGTGCGTGCCTGTAATCCCAGCTACTCAGGAGGCGGAGGCAGGAGAATTGCCTGAACCCAGGAGGCGGAGGTTGCGGTGAGCCGAGATCGCGCCATTGCACTCCAGCCTGGGTAGGGTAACAAGAGCGAAACTCTGTCTCAAAAAAAAAAAAAAAAAAAAAAAAAAAAAAAAAAAAAAGATTCTGTTATAGCCTGGGCAACAGAGGGAGACCCTATCTCTACAAAAAAGAAAAAAATAGTTGGGCGTGGTGGCACACACCTGTCATCCTAGCTACTGGGGAGACAAAGGCCAGAAGTTTGCTTGAGCCTAGGAGTTCAAGGTTTCAGTGAACTTGACTGTGCCACCACACTCCAGCCTGGGCCAGAGAGCAGGACCCTGCCTCACAAACAAAAACAAAAACAATCAGCTATAAGAAAAGAAAAATATGTATCATTGCTTTGGACAAGTGCAGCTGTTCCTACAACTCAGAGAGAGATTTCTCCTTGTGAAGGGACATTGGGAGTTGACAGTTTAACTTTGCTTGGGAAAACTGAGATGTCTTCCTTAGCCTTTCTAGAAATAATTCTATTGATGACAGCAGGCACGAAGCAATGCAAGACACCATGTTTTGCACATATGGAGTTAACTCTCGGGATATACTTATCCCAGGATTCCTAAGAGCAAGTGAAAGAAACCTAATCTCTGCTTTTCTTCCTGATATCTCTTTGGTGAACACCTGTTGCTGGGGTAATCTTGCAGTATCTACCATGAAGTTTCTTAATTTTTTCAAGGGAAGGAGTGACTGGGACTTCATGCATGCTGAGATGTTGCATGTATATACATGTATGACAAAATATATGTGGGAGAAATTCTTAAAATGCCAATATTTGTCATCAAATCTAGAGGTGAAGCTCATCCTCACATCCCCATAAAAATTATTTGGAGTGTTTGTTCTAAACTTTATTTGAACAAAATCTCATAGTATTAAGGATGACCAAACTAAGGGAGTGAACCGCAGATGTCCTGTATTAACATATTGATGCTCGAGTTGATTTTAAGGTTCATTAACATATTTAAAATCTGTAAAATATTTCTTTCTCGTTTTGACCAGCAATAGAGGTTGGCAGTAAGTCTCGGAAGTAGTTCTGGTGAGACGTGACTTGACTAGAAAAGTATGTCATTGAAAAACACCCGGGAACCTGAGGCATTGAGTCCGTGGACGTGTTGGCTGGCTGTCTCACTGTGGGGACTCCTGGAGCGGGATATAAGAAATGAAATGACAGGTCGTGTCACCTTTGCCCTTACTTCTAGAGGCTTGTGAAGAAATGTCTCTACCATCAAATATGGTCCATTCGTGTGTGGTGGGGTCATCTTCAGCCTTCTTTCCCATTTATGCTTTGCTGGGAAGTCAAAAGGAAAAGGAGGGACGAGATTCTCAAAGTCAGAGAGGAGGAGCAAGGAAAGATCACTCTGCCTTAAATTTGCCAATTTTCCTGAAAATAATTTTTCTTGTATACATATTGCAGCTGCTTCCTCCTTCATCGCAGGTAAACCTGTTGTAAACCATTGTGCACCTTCTTGCGTGGTTTAAGATAATGTATTTATGTGTACACAGAGAGCTTTTCCAATAGAAGGTGGGGCTTGAGGACTGCAGTGTCTCTTCTCTGATCCTAACACTGGACCAGACGTAATAGTTGCTCAGTAAGTACACATTGAATTCATTTAATTTTTTTTCTTTTAGAGAGGATCTCTGTTGCTCAGACTGGAGTGTGGGGGTGCATCCGTGGCTCCGACTCCCAGACTCAAGCGATCCTCCCACTTCAGCCTCCCAAGTAGCTGGGACTACAGGCATGCCACCATGCCTGGCTGACTTTTTAATTTTTGGTTGAGACAAGGTCTTGCTATGTTGCCCAGGCTGGTCTCAAACTCCTGGGCTCAAGCGTTTCTCCTGCCTCATCATTTGAAAGTGCTGAGATGATAGGTGTGAGCCTCTACACTACGCTTGGCCCGAATTTGATTTTAGACCCTTGGGGAACCCATCTTTGGGCTGTTTCTCCAAGAGAGGGCAGACATTATTCAGCAGAATACTCATTGAGCATCGGTCTTATTGTGAGAATTACTATGTCTGTGTACACCAAAGCTTGACTATGTCAACCTGAACTAAGTGTCAGAGCCCTTCTGTTAGAAAGAAGGACACTGTGTTAGAAAGACAAAATCAGACAGCCTAACCAAACTGTGGATTGGTCAATGTTCACATTCCATGGTCTATTTTTATTTTCTTACACATAGTTTTATTTAGCATCCTAGATTGACTTATTTTTTTGTTGATACTATTCCTTTGTTAAAATCTTAGAAAACCATTCATTGCGCCGGGCGCGGTGGCTCAAGCCTGTAATCCCAGCACTTTGGGAGGCCGAGGCGGGTGGATCACGAGGTCGAGAGATCGAGACCATCCTGGTCAACATGGTGAAACCCCGTCTCTACTAAAAGTGCAAAAAATTAGCTGGGCATGGTGGCACGTGCCTGTAATCCCAGCTACTCAGGAGGCTGAGGCAGGAGAATTGCCTGAGCCCAGGAGGCGGAGGTTGCGGTGAGCCGAGATCGCGCCATTGCACTCCAGCCTGGGTAACAAGGGCGAAACTCCGTCTCAAAAAAAAAAAAAAAAAAAAAAGAAAACCATTCATTAAGTTTTATGAATTAGGAGCTAAAACTGATGGGTCTCATGACTGGTTTATTGGTGCTTTTGGTCACCTTTAGGTTCATTTATGTCATGTTTTCTTCTTATTTGTGTGGAGGAAAAGCAAGCTGCCTTTGCTTTCATGATTTTGTTTTTCAACCTTAGAGATAATTTGTTAGGTCAGAGGTACGTGTGGTGAAGGTCAATACTTAATAAACAATATAAAATGCTGGTTGTTGGATTGGCCACATTTGTGGTTTTGGGCTGCTATCTTCTTGGAACTTTCATTTTAAAAATGGCGAGACATATCTTCCTTTGGTTCTTCCTGACCCTCACTCAGACACGGCATTCTTCCAGGCACTGGAGCGTGGCCATTGAGTAAAGTTGTGAGTTGTTGCACTGGAGATAGACATGGGTAGCGCAAGTTTATGTGTTTAAAGAACACTAACCAGGAAGCCAGGAGACAGGGATCTCTCCTATTGGCTTTGGTACTAATTAGGAATGTGATGTTAAAAAGTCACTTAACCTCTTTGGACCTCTCATTCTTTTGACTCATTATTAGGTAAGGGTCTAGATTAGTTTTCAAACTTTAGTGCACATCAGAATCACCTAGGAAGGTTATTGAAACAGCACTTCCAGTGCTTTACTGACAGGTAATCTGTTCAGTAGGTCTGGGATGGAGCCCTGAAATTTGCTTTTTTTTTTTTTTTTTTTTTTTTTTTGAGACGGAGTTTCGCTCTTGTTACCCAGGCTGGAGTGCAATGGCGCGATCTCGGCTCACCGCAACCTCCGCCTCCTGGGCTCAGGCAATTCTCCTGCCTCCGCCTCCTGAGTAGCTGGGATTACAGGCACGCACCACCATGCCCAGCTAATTTTTTGTATTTTTAGTAGAGATGGGGTTTCACCATGTTGACCAGGATGGTCTTGATCTCTCGACCTTGTGATCCACCCACCTCGGCCTCCCAAAGTGCTGGGATTACAGGCTTGAGCCACCGTGCCCGGCAAAATTTGCTTATTTTGTACATTCTGTTCTGATTGCGGTGGTCTGTGAGCCACATTGTCAAAAACACAAGGTGTGGGTCAGTGCTTTCCTAACTGTGGGAGGTGACCCATTAACGAGTCATGAAATCAATTTAGTAGATGTGGAGAAGCCTCAAAAAAACAAAACAGAAGAGAAGGAAAATTATCAGGAAGTGTCATGGAATGAAGCTCAATAAAGTTAGAAAGCCATCTCCTATATTTTTAGGTATTCGTTACAACACCTTATTTCCAAGTATGTATCTTCAAAAGTCTTTTAGGCCTACTTATGGCAAATTGACCTGAATGTGCAAATCGAAGATTTTGAATTCATCTTTCTCCTGGAGTGGGTTTTAATATTGACAACGTCCCCGAACTGCCACAGGATAGAATGTCGATCCCATCATTGCAAAATAATCTTTTTCTGAGGATCACAACATAGAGTAGGAAGATCCTTTCTACATCTTCTCCTCAGGAGTATAATCAGGAGCCTTGCTCCTTCCACTTAGTGAAAACACTTTGGATAACATGTAAGTAACAGTCCTAGGCAAAAAAGATTGCCAGAGATCAACCAGTCCACATCTTCATAGGAACAAAACCATCTTCCTAAAGAGATGATTTATCGAAAGGTGATCTGGATGGGCACCCCTTGCAACCTGTCTCTTTCTTTGCTAGTATTTGCTTCATAAATTTTTTTTGGATGAATGCTCTCTAAGGCTATTTTACTGTAAGATTCTAAATAAGACTTTTACTCCCTCAGTCATTTGTTCCTTGAAGGAATCATGTATTTTAATATTTTGTGTCCATTGTTGCAGTGGATTATTTTAACCTAAGAGAATGACAATGGGAAAATAATGACGTTTTATGAAAATTGATCAAAATTTAGATTAGAAGGCAGTTGGCAGAAATCATTCATTTAATTATTATATATGTACCTATGTGTGTCTAAGTGAAAAATGCTGTCTTCCAATAGCTTTGGTGATTTTTGTACTAATTCCAAATATTTTGCCATTGGTTAAAAAAAGAAATGCAACCAGATGCTGTGGCTCATGCCTATAATCCCAGCACTTTGGGAGGCCGAGGTGGGCGGATCACGAGGTCTGGAGTTCGAGACCAGCCTGGCCAAAATGGTGAAACCCTGTTTCTACTAAAAATACAAATAATTAGCCAGGTGTGGTGGCATAGGCCTGTAATCTCAGCTACTCAGGAGGCTGAGGCAGGAGAATTGCTTGAACCCAGTAGGCAGAGGTTGCAGTGAGCAGAGATTGCCATTTCCCTCCAGCCTAGGTGACAGGGAAGACTGTAAAAAAAAATAATAATAATAAAAAATAAAAAAAACAAATCAAAAAACAAGAGTATTCAGCACTTTTGAATACAAATTACCTTTGGAACTCTTGAATTTCCCTTCAAAGTCGGGTGATGATCCTCATGAGAAAACTGGTTTCATTGCTTAAGGGCTACACCTCATTTTTATGAAAAGCAGTATTACTCAGCATGATCACCTACCTTATTTGGCGGGTTTGTCTTTGAATCCCTGTTGTTGCTTCCCAGAATGAAATATATCTTCAAAGAATGATGATCGTCCCTGACCCATTGGAATGGGACACAGACTCCGAAGGAAGCTCAGAAGGAAGTGTTTCAAACAGTCATTGAGCAATGTTTTCATCATGTTACTGGAAGAAGGGCTAGTTCCTAAAGCTGACCACTCTTAGACATAAGATTCCTGGCACATTTGTTTTAAAACAATAATTGGTCACACTTGACGATTTTGTTGGAAAAGTTGCCAATGAAGGGTCTGAGAAACGGAAGATTGGAATTAGGCCAGTTTAGTGACAAGGACCTGAATGGGTGTTGTCTATGATTCCTCTGAGGAGGGAATGATTGAACAAGTGAAAATCTGTTGGGGTGTGTGTGTGTGTGTGTGTGTGTGTGAATTCCAGGTGATTTATAGTCTCCTGTTTTCAGCTCAGTCAAAAGAGTAGTGCTTGACACGAAGAGGGAACAGTGGCTGTAGGCAAGGCAGGACGTGTGGCAGACTCGGAGGAGGATTACTGTCAGAGCCCTTTTCAGTGAGAAGAAAAGCTGCATAGAAAGAAAATGGCCTTTACTAGCATAAGGAAAAACGGTCAAAATTTAGAGCTGCTTCCATAGCGACAATGCTATTTTTTAAGTAGTTAGATCCAAAGTACACCCCTCCCCCAAAGACATCCATGTGTCTCAGAGTGGTTACAGAATGCTTGTGAAGGCTTTTCATCTTTTTTTCTGAGGCTAGCTTGTTTATTTTACACTACAATGAAGTAAAAATATCTGCAAATTGTAGACTTCAATAATTTAGACTTTAGGGTTGGTATCTTGTTGAACACAGTTTAAGCAGGGATTTCAAATTCGAGGTTTTTAACACTTAGCACAGGAATTCTTGGTGTTTATGTGTAATCTAACTTTGCGTCTTTAAATTCAAAATAGAGAACTAACGAGCAAAAGAAAAACTTCGGTTATCCACGTGATACCTTGAAGTGTCAGATATTTCATCTGAATCAGGCAGTTTCAAACATCAAAATGCCAGATTATTCTTCTCCCTCTGTCTCTAGTCACTGAGCTCGCCGCCTCCTGTCTTGGAAGGGTGAAAACAAATGTTTTCTTACGCGGTATCTGGTGGAGAAACCACCAGGGGGGTTTGCAGGAGAAGACGTGTGTTGGGGTTTGCAGGAGAAGACATGTACCTGGCCTGACAGGATGGAGTATCCCTGCACGAATGTGTCGGGGTGGCAGAGCGCTTTGCTGACTTCCCTCTCCTCTCAGTGTCTTTGGTTCAGGAGTTGGTTAAGATGGTGGTGGTGGCCTCTCAGTGGGCATTCCCAGCCTTCCCCAACCACCCAGACCCTATTCTTAGCCAAATAAGTGAGTGACTGGTTTGGAGTATTTCCCTTTCCTAAAGAGAAGCTGGCCTTCTGGAAACTTTTGCTCATAGATCCTGTCGCCTTTGTGGCCTGTTGTCAGTGAAACAGGCCACACTTCTGTTTCATGACAGTGGTCCACCACTGTCATGAATCAGAGGAAAGAGCCTCCAGTAGAGTTTTCATAACCTGTCTTGTCTTTGTTTTTTTTTTTGTTTTTTTTTTTGTTTTGTTTTTTTTTTGAGACAGGGTCTCACTGTGTCTCCCAGGGCTGGAGTGCAGGGCTGCCATCATGGCTCACTGCAGCCTTGGCCTCCTGGGCTCAGGTGATCCCCTCACCTCAGCCTCCCAAGTAGCTGAGACTATAGGCATATGCCACCATGCCTGGCTAATTTTTTTGTGTGTTTCTTGTAAAGACAGGCTTTCACCATGTTGCTCAGTCTGGTCTCAAACTCCTGGGCTAAGGCAGTCTGCCTGCCTGGCCTCTCAAAGTGCTGTGATTACAGATGTGAGCCACTGTGCCCAGCCAAGTTATAACTTCCCTTCTGCTCTCTGGAACTGCTGGAATTAGCTGTCCAAGTTGACTTAGGTTTTGCTCAGTTGGGCTTGTGAAATGGCCCCCACACGACTCTTCAGAATTTGTTTGTGACCAAGAAATAATGGGATTTACAGAATGCCTTTCTTTTGTGGATGCCTTAATTTTGACACAGATTTTTCTCATTTAATGCCAAGTTCCTCAGGCACTACAGAAGGCTTGGTGGCAACACCAGTTTCCTGAGGCTCAGTGAGGAGGTCTGAGGCTCTCCTGGTCACGCAGCAGGTCTGCGGGGAGACTGATGTTGACTTAGTAGCTCATGCCATTTCCTTTTTCACATTCTATTACTGTTGGTTTGGCTATTACTGTTGGTTTGGCTGTCACAATGTCAGAATGATTTTATAAGAATGACCATATGTTTTGTTATAAATTGCAGCTTCTTTTAACAAACCTGAATTGTGTGTATATGTGTCTGTTGTTAGGCCATGTTTTCTTTACATGGGTAACTGGACCCTAGAGGCTTTCCATAATACATCCAAGGGGTCTTTCTGTTGTTTGCTGCTGTTAAAAAGGTGAATTAGTTTTATAATGAAGGAGGCTGAATGGGATGTCAGACAGCCCTGGACCGGCAGAAAGCCCGGCACACGCATTCATGGTGGTGTGATTTTGGCGTATGTATTTCCTCTTTCCGAGCCTCTATTTCCTCCTCTGTAACATTTGGATAATGATGTCTTGCTCGCTGGCTTTTGGTGAAGATAAAATGAGAAGACATGTGAAACGATAATCCTGTGCCTAGTACATTTTCACTAAATGGTGGCAGTCAAAAGTTTTCACGCCATATTAACTTAGTTTCTTGGGTTGGTTTTTGTGGGGAAGATAACCCATTACCCGTTTACCATCCAGGGAGTATTGAATTCCTTCTGGAGTCCTAAGAAGTTAGCACCATAAAAGGTCTTATTCATTCGCTCTACAAATAACTTAACTGAACACCTGCTGCATACCAGGCACTTGAGGTTTCACTGAATGAGTAACACAAATCTCAGCCCTCGAGAAGCATATACTCTAGAGCTGGGGGAAGCAGATGATAAGCAACATACATAATCATGTCAGTTACGCTGTTTGTTTGAAAGTGTTAAGCAGGCGGATCACCTGAGGTCGGGAGTTCAAGACCAGCCTGACCAACGTGGTGAAACCCCGTCTTTATAATAAAAAATAAATAAAAATTAAAAAAAAGAAAGTGTTAAGTACTAGGGGAAAAACAAACAAGAAAACCAGCTTCATGGACCTACAATTTTAAATGAATCTAATTGCGAGGGTAACATTTATTCAAAGCTTTGAAGGTGCTGGAGTTACCCATGCAGTTGTTTGAGGGAAGAACCTTCCAGGCCAGGGAACAGCCAGTGCAGAAAGTGGCAGTGCGCATCGAGGCCAGTGTGGCTGGAGGGATGAGCAAAGGGGAGAAGAACAGGAGGCAAGGGCACAGGGCCAGACTGTGAGAGGCCCTGGAGGCCATCGAGGGCTTTGGTTTTTACTCAGAGGGAAGGTGAAGGGTTTCTAGCAGAGAAATGACATGATCTGCCTTAGTTTTTATAGGATCACTGGCTGTGACTCGGAGTAAGCAGATGGGGGGCATAGATGGCAGAGGACACCATTAATTCCTTCATGAGTTGGGATGGAATCTGGACCCAGAGTTCGAATCCTGGGTTTGCTGCTGTATCACCATGAGTGTCAGATGTCCAGAATGGAAGGAAGTTTTCAGGGAAATCTTGAAATACCTGATTACTCTCTGAGAGGCAGAATTTAGGTTCTGTGAGAAGAAAAAAAATGCTTTTTTTTTTTTTTTTTTGTTTTGTTTTTTTTGAGACGGAGTTTCGCTCTTGTTACCCAGGCTGGAGTGCAATGGCGCGATCTCGGCTCACCGCAACCTCCGTCTCCTGGGTTCAAGCAATTCTCCTGCCTCAGCCTCCCGAGTAGCTGGGACTACAGGCGTCTGCCACCATGCCCAGCTAATTTTTGTATTTTTTTTTTAGTAGAGACGGGGTTTCACCATATTGACCAGGATGGTCTCGATCTCTTGACCTCGTGATCCACCCGTCTCGGCCTCCCAAAGTGCTGGGATTATAGGCGTGAGCCACCGCGCCCGGCTGGTTTTGTTTTTTAACTAACAATGTATCTTTGGAGTATGAAAGCTGAGGCATTTTTGTAGCCTAAAATTATTTGGGGGGGGTGTGTTTAGAGATAGATACTTCATGTAAGAGATGGGATTTCATTAAGTTGGCTGTGACATTTTATTAGACTTAAATTCTGTAGGTCTGGTTAGCTATAAAGTTCACTGTCAAGAAGTTATGGGACCAAAATACAAAATACTTAAGTGGTGGTAAAAGTTAGGCCTGTGGTAATAAATCATTTTTACCCAAAGAAAGACATCATTGCTAAGGTATCTAATTTTAGACTATTAGGAGGAAAAAAATAGCATAGTTTGGTAGGCTTGCCTTATTAAGAGGCCTTTTCATTTTTAACTCCCAGTCTTTCTACTTTACCTCTGTTATGGAGAAATCCAAAAAATGTTTTATTTGGCCTCAAAGGGTACTTTTATCTTCCCTTTTGCTTAACCTGTAGTTATTAAAAAATAAGTTGTTGGTGTTGAAAATAATCCCCCCGCAACGTTAACCCGCCTTCAGTTGTAATTTTTTTTTTTAAATAAAAAGCCTGTAATACATAACGATTAATCAGTACTCAGATGCCAAGTTAATTATTTGAGGGAGGGATGATCGTCTCACTTTTGGATCATCTTGGTCCTCTTGCTTGCTTTCTGTTACTTTGCTACCTGCTTCCTTTCTGTGCTACTGGGCTCAAAGAGGGGAAAGAGAGGGATTCATATTTGTCTGTTTTTATCCATTAACTTCACAGTTTCACCATTGTTTTGGTGCATTCTTCTCTTCATTTCTCCTCTGACCCAAGATTACACTTCTGCTCTAATACATTCTTTTGTTCTGTTTTAGAGACAGGGTCTTACTCCGTCACCCAGGCTAGAGTGTACTGGTGCTATCATAGCTCACTGTAACCGCCAGCTCCTGAGCTCAAGGGCTTGCCTCAGCCTCTCAAGGCATGCCACCACCATGCCCAGCTAATTTGTAAATGTTTTGTAGAGATGGGGTCTCACTATGTTGCCCAGCCTGGTCATGGAACTCTTGGTGTCAATCAGTCCTTTTACCTTAGCTTTCCAAAGTGCTGGGCATGAGCCATTATCCTCAGCTTTGAATGTCTTCTTGAGGTGTTTGATCAAACTGAAAGTTGGCAATGAGAAACAAAATTCCTTTAGGATTTAAAACAAAACAACAATATTTGACATATGCCAGCATTAGGAGATTTTTATTATGTTTCTGATAATTTTTTTTTTTTTAACTTCCCAACTCGGCCTCCGAAAGTGCTGGGATTGCAGGTGTGAGCCACCACACCTGGCCTCTGATAATTTTTAATGTCAAATTTCTTGCCACGTTTTTCCACGTAAACTTCACAAGGAAACCAAGAAAGTAAATGTGACAGTTTCTGATAAATATGTACTTGGAGAGGTTTGAGGTTTCTGTCTGAATGTCTCCTTTTCTGTTTTTCTTTTTGAACTACTCAGATGGCGTTACAGTCTTAAAAAATAAATCAGAGTTTACCTCCTCCATGGGTGAGAAATTGAAGATGATGAGTGAGGATGAGTGGGAAATATTATTTACAGTGGAGCTGTCTGTAGTTTGGGAATGGTTTCTAATTTCAGCGTTGAAGCAGTAATTAGTATAACAATATCTCTGAACTTGAGCTGACGACCATTGTCTGTGGTGCTTTATAAGGCCCGCTTCCCCATGAGTGCAGGGTCCTCTGGAAGCCCTGTGGACATGTGTTCATATGTAGGCATGTGCGTGCATACTTGCATGGATGAATGCATGTAAATGCCAACTGTGTATACAAGGCTAACCTTGATGAGAGGTATCAACTGAGTATGTGCGGAGCATTCTTGGAAGAAGTCCAATGGGATGGCTTTGGCTGATGAATAGGATTTCAGTGGGTCAAGATGGCTAGAGAAGGACTATCAGGCAGAAGAAAGAATAAGCAGTAGTACAGCAGTAGGGCCGTGTGAGTGTTCCCGGTGCCAGTCCTATCCTCCCCTGCTCATTTCCCTTTTGAAATTCAGCTCCAATATCACCTTGTCCTGGGTGTGTTCCTGAGGAAGGCTTTGTTTGAAATGCATGCAGATATTGGAATCAAACACTTGCCTTCCTCTTGGGCAAGTGGGTTAATAATAAGTGAAATATGTATAACACTATAAGCCAGGCAGCATTCTTAGTACCTTGCATAGGTCTAGTCATTTAATCATAACAACATCCCTAACAAAGTAGGAGCTATTATTACTCTCATTTTACAGGTGAGAGAAATAAGGTATAGAAAGGGTAGGTAACTTGCTTCAGGGAACAAAGCTAGAAAGTAGGAGTGCAAAGATAGAACACTGGCTCTTTGACTCCAGAAACTATGCTCTTAACCACTACACTAGAAGCTTGATAGGTGCAGGTTATTTGTGAAGCCTCGTGATAAAATTCTCAGCACACTATTCAGCATGACATAGATAATTGGAAGTCTTTGCTCTTGTTAACATTTCCTGTCTCCTAGGTTTGATTGACAGAGCATTGTTGCACTTTGTCATAACTGTTGAATTGTCTGTTTGACTTAATTAGACTCGAAGCTTCTTGAGGTCTGGAACTCTGTATACAGAACTTGTCGCCTAATGGCTCGGTAAATGTTGAATGAGTGAATGGATAAAATGTTTTGTCTGGTGCAGATTGACTTGCTACAGGGAAAGCAGTCCTGTGGAATGGTTCATATGCAGGACGTTAAGGCGTGTACTACTAGGTTTGAATCCAGCCCCTACCATCCACTGGCTTTCTGTCTTGTGAAAACTATTATCTTCCCTTAAGTCTCCGCTTCCTTGTTTATTTAATGGGGACAATGAGTTGTTATAAAGGGCTGAGGAGACAATGTATATCAGGGATTTAACAGAATGCCTGGTTTCTGATAAGTACTAAACAATTTTATTATTGCTGAATAACTGCTGAAAGTCAGGTACTCTGCTACTTGTTAGAGGTACAGAGATAAAGATTCCTCCCTCATTCAGGGACTTCACCAGTCTCATAGAAGAGAAGAATGATTGCCAAGTAAATTATAATCCTGTATAATAATGTACAAAACAGATAACTGTGTGAGGAAAAAAGTAAAGTCTTCATGATGGAGGATATATCCAAGATGGGTTTCGAAAAATGAATAAGTGTCGTTAGGGCAGAGCAGGAATGAAGCCTTCAAATACTGTGATTGTAGACTTAACTGAATAGGCAATGGGGAGCCATTGAAATCTTTTGAGTAGGAGGGTGACATCAACAGAATTGTCCTTTAGGAAGATTAATCTGACAAAAATATGTAGGATGAGTTAGTGGAGAGAGAAATGAGGAAATAAATATCACATAGACCTTTAGTGAAACCTCCTACATGGGATAGAAATCCATTCTGCAGCACCCCTTACAGATGGTTATTCAGCTGATGCCTGAACACATCCAGGAAGGGGAAGTTCACTTCCTCTTTAGGCAGTTCATTCTTTCCTTTCTTCCTTTCTCCCTATTTCAGTTTTTCCCTCTTCTTCAGCCAACCATCCATTCATTCCTCCTGCATCTCTTCTTCTATCCATCCATCTACCCATCCATCCACCCACCCATCTGCCCATCCATCCTTCCATCCATCCATCCATCCATCCATCCATTCATCCATCCTTTATTTAAGAGTTTCCTTAATGCCCGTTACTAGGGTAGGTGTTGGCAGTATAAAGTTGAATACAATAGTCCTGCCTTTGAGGATCTCACAGCCTAGTGCTCATACTTGGTGTCCATTTTTGAATAATTGTTATTGTTAGAAAGTTTTTTTTCCTTGGATTGAGTGAAGTCTCCTTTCTTTTTTTTTATTATTATTATTATTGTTTTTTTGAGACAGAGTTTCACTCTTGTTACCCAGGCTGGAGTGCAATGGCGCAATCTCGGCTCACCGCAACCTCCGCCTCCTGGGTTCAGGCAATTCTCCTGCCTCCGCCTCCTGAGTAGCTGGGATTACAGGCACGTGCCACCATGCCCAGCTAATTTTTTGCACTTTTAGTAGAGACGGGGTTTCACCATGTTGACCAGGATGGTCTCGATCTCTCGACCTTGTGATCACCCGCCTCGGCCTCCCAAAGTGCTGGGATTACAGGCTTGAGCCACCGCGCCTGGCCTTAAGTCTCCTTTCTTTTAAGCCTCTCTCCTATGGGTCCTACTTTTCTAATTTTCTCTTGTAAAACACACTAAACATTCTCTTTTTTTGTGATTGCCTTTATCATTTTTACAAACCATATCATGGAGGTACCTCGTCTTGTCTGTGGAAAATCTAGTTCCCTGGAAAGGGTCTTCTAAGGCGGAATTCATAAAATTTAAGGACTTTTGGAGCTGGATGAGACTTTAGAAGTCATTTACAATTCATATCTCAGCCCTCATCACTTTACAGATAGGAGCTGAGTCAGAAATAAGTTGTGACTTGCCTGAGATCACAGAGCTAGTTAATGGCAAAACGAGGACCAGAATTCAGGCTTCCCATTGTCCAGACTTGGAAAACTAGTGCTTTTTCAAACTGTCTATCCTGATAACCCTTCCCAAACATTCTGTAAACTTTCAGCATCTCTCAAAAATGTGCAAGTAGAAATGATGTATGGTGTCTCAGATATGTTCTAACCTTGGTAGAGAGCTGTGATGAGAGTTAATAAAGGCCAACACTAATATAATGTGCCATTCTTATGGATAAGCCTCATTACCTGCATTTTCTCATTCAGCTTCCCAACATCCCTCACTGGGTGGGTTTAGTAGGCTAATACCAAGATAGGGAAACTGAGCCTCAGAGGAGTGAAGTAATTTCCAGTTCACTGACACAGAGCCAGTAAGTGGAAGTGCAGGAAAGCAAACTCAGGGCTGTCAACTTCAAAATCACTGCACTTATTTCCTCGCACAGAAGGACCGTTATTTACAATACTCTTAACTATATTGAAGTGAAGATACGTTAGCAGAAGCATAGTATTTGTGAGCATGTGTTGAGTTTCTGGTTATCAGAACACCTAGCCCTTTATTCCTTGAACGGCGCAGAGTCAGATGTTCTCCATCCTGCATTTGTGAACATCTTAAAAAACCTTAAGGTCTTTAATTTAATTTCTGTTAAATGTCACACCATTGGCTTTGCCCCATCTGATTAAGAGTGGAATAAAGCTCATGAGTGGGGCCTGAATGTTTGCGTGTGACTTCTGGCTCTATCCCATGTGATTAGGTGATACAGTGTTCTTAGATGTCAATCAAGATCAGCCATGCTGACCTCGGTGTGGATATGAGATTAACTGAGATGGTGTATGTAGGAATTTGCAAACCAGCAAATTGATGATAATCCTGATGTCTTTTTTTTTTTTTTTTTTTCTTGAGACAAGGTCTCGTTCTGTCACCCAGGATGGAGTGCAGTGGTGTGATCTTGGCCCTGCAGCCTCCACCTCCTGGGCTCAAGCAATCCTCCTGCCTTAGCCTCCAGAGTAGCCTGACTAATTTTTAATTTTTTTGTAGAGATAAGTTCTCCCTGTGTTACCCAGGTTGATTCCAAACTCCTGAGCTCAAACAGTTTTCCCATCTTGGCCTCCCAAAGTGATGGGATTACAGGCATGAGCCACCACGCCTGGCCCTGATCCTGATGTCTTAAAATGTGGAGTGTAGCCTGCTTTTCTCATGGTCTCCTATTGTTACCTTATTTAGGTTTTTCCTGCAGCTAGGAATGCTCCCCTTTACCCCTCTCGGTCACCCCTCAAAATGTTACTTAGCCTGAAAGGGCAAGGTCAGAGGCCAATTTTGAAACACCTTCCCTTACTTGCCAGCCAGAATTATTTTTTCTTGCCAGTACCCATTCATACGGCTTTGCTTACAGCACCGTATAGCCCTTATCTCAGTCCACCTTGAATTAATATTTGTTATGTCCACACTTCCCCCACTAGCAAGTGAGTTACTTGAGAACGGAGACCATATAGTTTTTGTCTTTATGTATCTTTCTCTTCAGGGAGGCTATAAAGAGAGTCAAGTAGTGGTTCAACTGGGTCTTCCATATTGACCATCCCACCTAGATTTATGCACTCAGCAGCTCTGCCGGTTTCCCTTCTGGCATCATCCCCATCAAGATATTGGAAAGGGCAGGGCCAAGGGTGGAGCCACGGAGAAATGTGGCCCTGTGTTATGAAGCTCTTCTTCCAAATTATTGCCCAATCATGAATTGTCTCTGGCATTGTTGTTACGTAACAGTGAGTCCTGAGAACAGTGTATGATCAGTTCGTCTGTCCATTCCATACCTGCCAGGATTCCTGGAGAGGCTCCTAACTGCTGGTCTACTTTCTCCCTCCAATTCATTCTGCACTCATTGTCAGAGTGATCTTTTTTTTTGAGAATGAGTTTCGCTCTTGTTACCCAGGCTGGAGTGCAATGGTGCGATCTCGTCTCACCGCAACCTCTGTCTCCTGGGTTCAAGCAATCCTCCTGCCTCAGCCTCCTGAGTAGCTGGGATTACAGGCACACGCCACCGTGCCCAGCTAATTTTTTGTATTTTTTTTTTTTAGTAGAGACGGGGGTTTCACCATGTTGACCAGAATGGTCTCAATCTCTTGACCTCGTGATCCACCCGCCTCGGCCTCCCAAAGTGCTGGGATTACAGGCTTGAGCCACCGCGCCCGGCCCAGAGGGATCTTTTAAAAAGCCTGCCTGATTACATCATTCCCTTGCTTCAAGCCCTTCAGTAACACACCCCAGTGCTGTCAGAGCTGGAACCCGCAGCGGGACCCACCCACCTCTCTCTGGGGTGTACTCCACCCTGTTTAAGCCCCACAGGTTGTCTTTCAGTTCTCTGAATGCCTGCATCTTCCTGCCTGTAAGATTTCACTTAGGCTCTTTCTTCTTGAAATGGTCTTCTTCCTATCTTTTAATTTGCTAACTCCTGTCTTGATTCTTGGCTTAAATGTAATTTCCTCCTCAGAGAAATCTTCCCTAGTGTCCCTCTCTTGGCGTCAGGTACTTTCCCTCTGAACACTGGTAATTATTTGCATAATTATTCCTAATGCCTGTCCCTCCCAGTAGATTCCAAGTTCCCTGAGTACAGGCAGGGACCTTGTCTGTCTAATCAAGGCATACTGGGTGCTTATAGCAGAAAGCCTGACACAGTGTAGATGCTCATCTGATGATGGCTGAATAAACATAAAGTCTGAATTCATTTCTTCAACCTACATTTATTGAGACCCTCCTATGTGCAGGGGCTGGTTACTTAGGAGATTCATACAGGTAAAGGAACCACAGGAAGATGTCTCCTTTGCTAGCACAGCCAATGGAGAGGATCAAGTTTCTAGCTCTGCTCGGGGCTGGTGAAGGTAAGAATGTAATATTTGAGCTGAATCCAGGTCTTATTTTACCGTTTTATTCACCAGTTATCAGACCAGCACAAATGCTGCCAAAATCTTGACACCCTAACTGGACCAGACTTCCTGCTCACCAAGAACTCTGTCAAAACCAGGATATAAAAGTTAACTTGGCGTGATATTCTTAGTGAATGTTTGTTAGTGCCCAGTGCTTACAAAAATCTGCTAAAGCTACTTTTTAGCTTTGACAGAAATCTGTCTACTGGTTTAGTTTCCTGGATCTACTCCCATGTTAAAAAGAAAAATCTTGACATATCTTGGTTTGTTTGTATGAGCTTCCCTTTCTGTGTGAAGCCATAAAGATTTCTCAGAGAGGCTTGAAGGTCAGGATCTGTCCTGGATTGCTCCCCCCACCCCGCCACCCTGCCAATGATTTTGCCCTTCACTTCTCACTGGCAGGCCCAGTAAGGCAGTTAGGGGTAGGAAACAAGTGAGCACTAGAGTGGATTCTGGGTCCCTGGAATTCTCTTCAGTTGGATGATCTTGGACAGGTTATTGAACCTTTCTTGGCTTTGATCACTCATCTGTCAAATGATGCTGTTGAAATGAATGAAATTGATGTCTCCCTTCAGCTCTGGGCAATAGGAAGCTCCACTTCCTGATCTAGTGACCCTCCAGCTCCAGAATATAGGTTGAAGTAGCTCTGCCTTCAATTTCAGGCATTTACATATTAACTTTCCATCTTTGCCATTGGCCTTGCTTGGACAAATCTGTTTGATGATCTTTCTTCTCCTCCTACCTTCCACCCACTTTCCTGCAGTCGTAGCTCATTTTGGGCATGGCCATCCTGATATTCTTACAGGTTTGAACCACTCTTAGGCAACAGCATTACGTCCACTGGACTCCAGGGCTGCAGCACTCAATGCCTTAGCTAAGATAAGATCAGTTTGCTCAATTTTAAATACTAGTTCAGCTGTAGGACCTTGGGCAAAATACTTAAGCCCTCTGAGTCTTGCTTTCCTTGTCTATAAAATGAGGATGATAATAGACCCCACTTCAGTTGGTGTTGTGAGGTATCAGTACCTTCCTGAACATAGTAATATATGTATGGTGCATAGTCTTTGAAAGTTAGCCATTTTAAATATTTGTGCCTTTTCCCATTCTTCAACTATTGGAACATTTCCCAGAAGAGCCATACTGAAGTCTTAAGCTATCCCACGTGGTATATTGCTATGTAGGGGACAGTATGAAACTTTGCAGGTAAACAAATGTGCTGTGTGAAAAAAATATTTAAAATCGGGGCATTACTGCAATGAACAGCTAAGAAGAGGAACAGGGTAGGAGGCGGGGTGGGGGGGACCAGAAGAAATAATACTTTTTCTAAATGTTGCAAGAAGTGGTCTACCAGGTAATTTACATTGCGATTAGAGCAGCTTCAGATGGGAGAGAGAAAGAACATGACGAGGGCTGGTCACACTTCATGTTGTATCAACATTAGCAAAATATACCTATATCCTCCATTAAATATGACTTGTCCTTAATGATATGAACATCAAGTTGCACTTGATTATTGACTTGAAGTAAGAGTTTGTAGACATTTAAGCAATCATTTGTGAATTTTCATAGTTTTGATTTACTTTTGTATCTTTCAGCTGATTATGTTTTTTTGGGGGGGTCTAGTTTGTTTCCATAGGTCTGTGAAAAGCCTGTGGCACATTGGCCTGTGTTTGTGCCCCTGGTGGATAAAATGGGCCCAGACAGGGAAAGAAGCTGGGTCTGAGCTGAAACTGGACTGAGATCTTACGGCTTTTCTGAGGATCCAAATGCAGGGGGGTGATGACATCTCTGCATTGTTATTAAGCATGTGGCAAACAAAAGTTATTTTGTCAGGAAAATGGACTCAGGGCATGGGCTGTGATCACCCTGCCCTCCTGCTTACCTTTCTTGTACAGTTTTCCCCATCTGAACCGACCCCGGGCCCCACCCCCCCTTACCCTCATTCCAACACACTTTTTGTCTCTGACTCTAAAAAGAGTCTCTCATTCATTCACCAAGCATCCACTAAGTGCATATTGAGTGCTAAACACTTCGATTACTCAGATGAATTCAACAGTGGTTTTGTCCTGGAGGAGGGCATAGTCCATTTCTTTTCTATTTATAGCACCACTTGTAAAGATGGCCCTCAGCAGGTTGCTAGCATTGGAAGAATAAATAGATTCTGGGGCCAGAGAGACCCTGGCATCTTCTTGGGTACCTTACTATTCAGCATGGAGTTTATAATACCTTCCTTACCCCCACATGGGTAACTGGTTGTAGGAAAGCTCTTTGCGTCATTTATAAATTATGTCATTTGCAAATGACGTAATTTTTTTCTTAAAAAAAAAAAAAGAATCTATGCAAGTCTCCAATTCTAAAATTCTGTGATTGTATGATTCTAAATTAATTTAGGAAAGCAGACAGACAGTTTTTGAATGTGTTTCCATGGACACTATGGATGTTGTGTTGAGGTGTCTGCTTAGTCACATTTGGCACCATCTGGCATAAAAGAATTACTGGATTTTGGCTTGAGGGCGACTCAAGGTACTTAGAGAGATCTGTTGTTCTAATATTCACTTGAAATGTTTCAACAGCTTAGTAGCATAACCACAAGATAGCATTTGGTTTGCCAGATAATATATAATATAGTAAAAATACAAACTTCTTTTACTTATAATATATTTTACAAATAATTTTTAGGATAAGTATATTCCATGTGATATACTTTGGGATGTACATATACTAAAAAAAAAAAAAAAAAAAAAAAAAAATCCATTGTTTATCTGAAATTCACATTTAACTGGGGACCCTTTCTTTTTTTAAGCTAAACCTGGCAACTCTAGGCAACCTCTGTCTATGATTTGCGATCTTGAGAATGTATCGGTAGGGATAATAATACTGCTCAACAGTTTCTGTCGGATGGTCAGAAACTTTTCAGCCAATTAACTGTTTGATCTGCCAGTAACTGTCCTCCACTCAGAGCCCCTTCTCAGATAGGAGGATTGTGATTTCAGGTAGCACAGTTTATGACTCATAAGACTTGATTAATGTTTATTTTTTCTGCCAAGTATTAATAAAATAACAAGCATTCTATTAAAATCCTTAAAGCGTCTCTACATATAATTTCTTCATTAGTAGTCAGCTACTTACATTTTGAAAAACAGACTTTTAAAATATAATTGGTGAAATCTGAGTTGGTAGTAATTCATGAGTGCTTTTTTGGGCTTAGTTTTTCTTATTTGATAAGATAGCTCTGTAATTTATATGAGGTTGGGACCTGTTAACTCAAGCACACACCGGCATCTGGCCGCTAGATACCAGATTCTTCTACAGATTTTTCGTCTTTGGTTCTCGTTAGCTTTGGAATATTTATAACTATACCAATTAATCATTCCTTCTTTTAAGATCTGGTGCCTTTGGTTCCATATGAAATCTAAAGTAGTTTTTTCTAATTCTCTGAAAAAAGTCAGCCGTAGCTTGATGGGGATAGCACTGAATCTATAAATTACTTGGGGCAGTATGGCCAATTTCACAGTACTGATTCTTCCTAACCATGAACATGGAATGTTTTTACAGTTGTTATTTCCTTGAGCAGTGGTTTGTAGTTCTCCTTGAAGAGTTCCTTCATGTCCCTTGTAAGTTGTATTTCCAGTCATTTTATTCTCTTTGCAGTAATTGTGAATGGGAGTTCACTCATGATTTGGCTCTCTGTTTGCCTATTGTTGGTGTATAGGAATGCTTGTGATTTTTGTACACTGATTTCATATGGAACCAAAAAAGAGCCCATATAGCCAAGACAATCCTAAGCAAAAAGAACAAAGCTTGAGGTGTCATGCCACCTGACTTCAAACTATACTACAAAGCTATAGTAACCAAAACAGCATGGTACTGGCACCAAAACAGATATATAGACCAATGGAACAGAACAGAGAAATAATGCCACACATCTGTAATCATCTGATCTTTGACAAACCTGACAAAAACAAGTAATGGGGAAATGATTTTCTATTTAATAAATGGTTATGGGAAAATTGGCTAACCATATGCAGAAAACTGAAACTGGACCCTTTCCTTACGCCTATACAAAAATTAACTCAGGTTGGATGAAAGATTTACATGTAAGGCCTAAAACCATAAAAACCCTAGAAGAAAACTTAGGCAGTACCATTTAGAAGATAGACATAGGCAAAGACTTCAAGACTAAAACACCAAAAGCAGTGGCAACCAAAGCCAGAATTGACAAATGGGATCTACTTAAACTAAAGCGCTTCTGCACAGCAAAATAAACTATCATCAGTGTGAACAGACAACCTGTAGAGTGGGAGAAAATTTTTGCAATCTGTCCATCTGACAAAAGGCTAATATCCAGCACCTACATGAAACTTAAATTTGCAAGGAAAAAACAACCCCATTAAAAAGTGGGCAAAGGATATGAACAGACACTTCACAAAAGATGGCGTTTGTACAGCCAAGAAACATATGAAAAAAAGTCCATCATCACTGGTCATTAGAGAAATGCAAATCAAAACTATAATGAGATACCATCTCATGCCCGTTAGAATGGCAATCATTAAAAAGTCAGGAAATAACAGATGCTGGAGAGGATGTGGAGAAATAGGAATGCAGGACTTAAAACCTAGATGATGGCTTGCTGGGTGCAGCAAGACACCATGGCACATGTATATGTAACAAACTTGCGTGTTCTGTACATGTATCCCAGAACTTAAAGTATATGTATACATATATATAAAAGAATCTGTGAGCAAGAGGGGAAAATAAAGCCCTGTGTCCTTGCAAACTTTATAGTATTTTTGTGATTTTAGATTTTTTCTGAAGTCCTAAATGGAGAATGTGAGAGGCTTGCAAAATCCTTAAGATTCTGCGGGGTCAGAATGGTGAAGGTAGTGAGGACAGCAGCATGTGGAGACCAAAGCCCAATAAGAGCGTGAGGAGAAGAGAATGGGACGTGAAGGAGAAAATGATCCAATAGAAAGGGAGATGCTGGTGGTGGATGCAAGAGAAGGGGAAATGCAGAAGAGAAGTCTTTGGCAGATGAGAAGGAGTGGGGAGGTTGGCCTTTGCAGAAGGAAAGTTTGTGTTACAACTGGTTGGAAGAAGGTGGGGTATATGGGATGGATGCATGACAGTATTATTGGGAGGATGGAGTAGTTCTCATTTTAGGGCCTCTGTTTTCTTTGTGAAGTGCATTGCAGTACCAGTCAAGAGGAACAGGGGAAGTGTTTTAGATTTGGAGATTTGGCAGTGGGTGGCATGGAGAGTGGACAGGGCACCTGCAGAGGGTGTGTAGAAGGGTGTGGTGCAAAGTCGGCAGCCCGCAAGACACATTTAGCATAAAGCAAAGTCACCACTTCTCTAGTTGTGAGGCGGAGTGTCTGCCCAGCCCCCAGGAGCCCTTGACATAGCAACATGCTTCCCTAGAGGAAAAAAAAATGTGACCTGTACTATGCCACTTCTTGCTCACTGAACTGACTGAGGAGTTGTTGGAACACATAAAGGTAAGAGCCTTTCACTTCCCTTTCCCCTTCCTAGGACTCCCCCATTCTCTTGTCCCTTCAGCTTTCCGTTTTTCCATAAACATCTGTTGAACACCTACCAGTGGGAGGTATTGGGCTGTGTGCTGGGAATACGGCTGTGGACAAGGCAGGAGGTCCCTGGCCGCTTGGCACATCTGTTCTAAGAGAGGTGACAGCCATAATGAGGGAAGGAAACGGTGGCACATGATCATTTCAGACACTGATAAGCGTATCGGTAAAGTCAATACATGGGCAGTGAGATTGAGCAGCGACTTGGGGGTTCTTTTGAAGGTCTCTCTGAGAGTCTGACCTTTTTGCTGAGCCCTGAAGGGCAGGAAAAAACAAATTGTTGACAACCCAGGGCCTTTTCTGTTCATGGTAGAGAAGAGGAGATGAAAGAGAGCCTGTGGAGTGAGGTAGTGTGAGGAAATTCTTTTGACTTTTTTTTGTTCAGAAGGTTAAGATGTTTGAATTTCACCACGGATGGATTCTCAGTATCTAGCTCCCTCTCTCTGTCTCCCCCTTGCATCCCCCTACATTTCAACAACTGTTCATTTCTGGAAACAAAATCATCCTGCAAGCATAAAAAAAGGTTGGCATTCAGATCAGGCTTACTCCAAAATGAACTCAGAAAATTGACCTTAAACACGAAATCAAGGCTCTTGTTTCAGCAAAGCAAACAGCCATCAATCAGGAAATCCTTCTCGTATAAGAAGTTCCACCCAGACCTTTCCTTGGCACTCCGTGTTTCCTCCCACCTTGCTCTCTCTGTTTGGTTCCTGTCCTATCTGAGAACCTGTTTTCTTTGCCTGGCGTCACGCCCTGAGTGCAAAGGTTGTACGCAGCAGTGAGGTCAAGGTGGCAGGAGGCGTGGAGGTGTCGGGTTGTTTGTGTGCTTGCTGGATGGGGTCCAGAAGGAATTTATGTGCAATCTCCAGCTGTAACACTATTGAATGCAGCGGTCCCCAACCTTTTTGGCACCAGGGGCCAGTTTCATGGAAGACAATTTTTCCATGGATGGGGTCTTGGGATAAATCAGATGTATTACATTTATTGTGCACTTTATTTCTATTATTATTACATCATAATATATAATGAAATAATTATATAACTCACCATAATGTAGAATAGGTGGAAGCCCTGAGCTTATTTTTCTGCAACTAGTCGGTGCCAGCTGAGGGTGATGAGAGATAGTGACAGGTCAGGTATGAGATTTTCATAAGGAGCGCACAACCTAGATTCCTCTAATGTGCAGTTCACAATAGGGTCTGCACGCCTTTGAGAATCTAAGTCATCACTGATCTGACAGGAGGCGGCACTCAGGCAGGAGTGTGAACGATGGGGAGCCACTGGAAATACAAATGAAGCTTTGCTCGCTCACCTGCCACTCATCTGCTGTGTGGCTTGGTTCCTAACAATCCATGGACCGATACCGGGGTCCTCTGATTTAATGGACTTTTCCTAGTGAAAAAAAAAAAAAAAAAAAGGAGGCTGAAGACTTCACATTCTTAGGAACTCTCAAAAACAGACTCTTGTCATTCCTGATGAAGATAATAGAGAATTTAGCCCAACTCCAAACTCTCTGTTGCCCTGAAAGTCCTGACAGGTGCTATTTTTAGAAAAAAAGTTGCGTTCTCCAGTTGTATTTTCCTTCAGGAATTCGAGAGTTGGAGGGGATCTTGCAGCTTGTCTTTATCACCCGGGAAGTCCCTTGGTGTGTTCTTCTTTGGCAGTGCTTTGGTACCGGAAGGGCAGACTTGGTACTGGAAGAATGACTTGGTACCAGAAGGGCAGACTGGTTCCCTTCACTGTGCAGCCCCCTCAAGTTCCATAGTGCAATGCTTCCAGACTCTCTTCACTTCACTCTCCATGCAGAAAATGATCATCCTGGCAAGGCACATTGGAGTAAATAGGCAAGGTTGCTCAAGGTCAGACACGGACTGAGGTTTGGGGTTGGGCTAATGTATTGTTACAGGTCAGAGGGGATAATATGTTGGCACACTGCAAACCCATTGGTGGGTATCTCTGCTGACAGATCACCTTGCTCGCTAGGTTGCATGCCCCTTGATGGTATAAGCTGTGTTTTGGTCATTCTTAAATACCTCAGGCCCTTGAAGAGCTCTACAGCTGGTAGAGAGCCCATGAAAATATGGTTGCCTTAAATGCAACAAAGATCTATTCAGTGGAAGGTGACCACAGAGATTACTTTCTTAAGCTTCATTGATAACCAAAGACATGTTGCTGGGTTGCATTAAAGATGTGTCATTAAAAACTGTTCTTACTGGGCGCAGTGGCTCAAGCCTGTAATCCCAGCACTTTGGGAGGCCGAGGCGGGTGAATCACGAGGTCAAGAGATCGAGACCATCCTGGTCAACATGGTGAAATCCCATCTCTACTAAAAATACAAAACATTACCTGGGTGTGGTGGCGTGTGCCTGTAATCCCAGCTACTCAGGAGGCTGAGGCAGGAGAGTTGCCTGAACCCAGGAGGCGGAGGTTGAGATCGCGCCATTGCACTCCAGCCTGGGTAACTAGAGCAAAACTCCATCTCAAAAAAAAAAACCAAAAAACCAAAAAAACAAACAAACAAAAACCTGTTCTTGGCTGGGCACAGTGGCTCATGCCCCTAATCCTAGAACTTTGGGAGGCCAAGGCAGGTGAATCACTTGAGGTCAGGAATTTGAGACCAGCCCACCCAACATGGTGAAAACCTGTCGCTACTATGTATACAAAAACTGGCCTGGCGTGGTAGTGCATGCCTGTAATCGCAGCTACGTGGGAGGCTGAGGCGGGATAACTTCTGGAACCTGAGCCTACATCACACCGCTGCACCGCAGCTGGGCGACAGAGCAAGGCTCTGTCTCAAAAAAACACAACTCTTCTCTTTCTGTCCCTATCTTCGTGTGTTCACTCTGGCTCTGGAGTCACACTGCTCAGGTTCAGGTCTTGGCTCTGCCGCTCGTTGTCTGTTTCACCTTGAACAGGTTGCTTCCTCTCTCAAGAACCTGGTTTCCTCATTTGTTCAGTGAGGAATAATAAAATCATCTAGTCTGTGATACTACCCCAAAAGCTATCTGTCTCCAAGGCCCTTGCTCCACATGACTCCATCAAACTCCCTCTGTAGAAGCGTTTTTAAATCTACAGAGCCACACATACAAGTCAGAGAGAACATTTTTTGAGAGACTTTGCAATGTAGTTAAAATAAATACTGGCTAGCAATGCCTAGATTTATAAAATATTGGGGATCAATCCAACAATTTGTAAGTTCTTGAGATCAATCACTGTACATTATGGCTGGGTACAGTGGCTCACGCCTGGAATCCCAGCAATTTGAGAGGCTGAGGCAGGAGGATTGCTTGAGTCTAGGAGTTCAAGACCACTCTGGGCAACACAGGGAAACCCTATCTATTAAAAACACACAACAAAACTGAAAACCATTATGGGCTATTATGTTTTGGAGTTACAAAGATGATCAAAAGAAAGATGGTATGAAAAGTAGCATAAAAATGGAAACTAATCCTTCATTTAGTTTTTGTGGTTGTTAATTTGGAAAAAATTAAAATGAAGTAAGAATTCAGCTTGGTAGTCAGTAAATTTTTCCAAAGACACTGAACCCTGAGAAATAGTATTAGACATGTTTCTATTTCCTGAGTTCTGATTAGGGTGTTGTCCTTTGAAAGTGAGGAGCCAGAATGTTATCAAAGATGTTCCAAACATTTTTTAGAAAAGGAAATAAATATATTTTCTGATGCTGTTCATCTTAAAGCAAGTCTCAATCATGCTAATTTGTACCAAAGCAATCAATATCTACTGTAGAGAAATCAGAAATCACTTCCAACCACCCACTCGCAACAATCATTTAAAAATGTATGTGATGAACAGCATCAGAAAATGTTGATTTTCTTTTTTTTCTTTAATATTAGAGGAAGCTACCTAAATATTTGCCTTGATGAAATCCAATGATTCTAAAAGCTTCTTTGAAAGAAATTTACCAAGAAGTTGAACTAAAATATTCTAATAAGTAAGATAGTAAGTTTGGAACATCTTCAATAGTTATAGGAGAGAGGAGAGAGAGGGAAGGGTTTGTAAAGTTGGTGACGTGTATGTCACTTAAAAATATGTGTTAAGTTATGCATTCAGCATTTATGTTAAAAAATGATTAGGAGACCTGGCTTACCTTTTCCAATTAAAGGGACCTGGCTGAGAGTCTGGCAAGATTCTACATTTTCCAAGGCAATCAACTCCTAGGAAGGTTGCATTTTCTTTTGAATGTTGACCCCAAAGATAGCTTACAGATAGAGAAGTTCTCCTTATTCGGTATTTTGAGCTGAAGGATCCTATTTGATGTATTTTGTTTGAACTAATGTACTCTAAGTAAACTGAAATTCTACCTACTCCTTTTGGAGAGGCATCAGGGGAGAAGTACACTCTTAAAAATTCTAACTCTTCTGATAGCAGAAAATATCCAATTTTGATTAGTGGAAATTTCCATTCCCAGCATACACAGGCATCTTTACCTCCATACAGCTTCCTCTTGTATTTTTGTGATTGAGTTACTTTTAGCAAGTTACCTTGTTTCTCCCGTTTCTGATTTAACTATGCTCTTTTACTTCTCTTTCTCCATTAACTAATTTCCACAGCCCTTTTCTTTAACTTTTTCTGCACCGAGAGATACTTTAAATATTTTGATGTTCCTGTTTACATAAAGGGGTGGCAGCTTAAGACCTGGTTTGTCTAGAAATCAGGTATCAGATCTGCCCCCAAATCTTGATCCAGTCACAACACAATTCAAATTCATTCACTAGTTTTTTTAGTCCTTGTATTCTTACTCAAGCTAAAGAAACATTTTTGCTTTTAAACCCAATTCCAAAATAGGAGAGCAGTAGCAATGTTGAGTGATTATTATAATGTATGATTATTGTGTGCAGCTAAGCCCATACATGACCTCATTTAAGTCTCATACCACAGTCCCATGAGATAAGTTGTATCATCTCCATTTTATAGATGAGTAGGCAGAACTAGTAATCCCAACCACTGTGTTTACACTGCCAGCTAATACTGTATAGTAAATTTACAGTTCTAAGTTGGTTGAAAATTTATGCATGAATTTAAATCTGCTATAAACCTAAGATAATATTAATTTAAAAAAAAAATCTGGTTTAGAAGGATGTCAGATAATTTGACAATGATGAAAGAAATGTATAGGCCCATTCTGCAAGTGTTTTCTTTTCAGCAAGTATTGCTGTTTCTAGGGCTTGATAGTCACCGGTAAAATTATGGGTGGTATTAGTGAACATCACAGCAAACTCTTGGATTCCATTTAATTATGGTGTATAGTCAGTAAATGGAACAGCCTGGTAATAAAGTGTATCATGGGCCGGGCACGGTGGCTCAAGCCTGTAATCCCAGCACTTTGGGAGGCCGAGGCAGGTGGATCATGAGGTCAAGAGATTGAGACCATCCTGGTCAACATGGTGAAACCCCGTCTCTACTAAAAATACAAAAAATTAGCTGGGCATGGTGGTGCAAGCCTGTAATTCCAGCTACTCAGGAGGCTGAGGCAGGAGAATTGCCTGAACTCAGGAGGCGGAGGTTGCAGTGAGCCGGGTACCATTGCACTCCGGCCTGGGTAACCAGAGTGAAACTCCGTCTCAAAAAAAAAAAAAAGGTGTATCATGGAGTTTCAAGTCAAAAGAAACTTGATTCAAATCCTTACTGTTCCTCTGTGCTTGGATGACCTTGCAGGCTACTCATCCCTTCTACTCTCAGTATATTCATCTGTCAAATGGAAATCACACTTTATATGGCAGTGGCTAAATTAAATGGGAAAATGTATGTCAATTGCTTAGACCTTGCACATAATATAACTGTCCAATAAAACTGTAGTTGTTTGTAACAGTTGTCATCTTCATAGAATCTGAGTTGGGAAGGATCAGACAGACTTAGTGCAAGTTCTCATTCTACTGGTAACGTAGCCTTTGTTAAGTCACTTTGCCCCTCTGAGTTTGTATCTCCTTATCTGCACAACGAGATAATATTTAACACAGGATTATAATAAAGGTTACGTGAAAAGTGACGTCTGTAAAGTGTCTAGCTCTACTTGACTTTTACAAATGATGATGAATCCCTCCCTTTTGTTGGCCTGTTGGCTGTAAAATAGGCAGATATAGGGCCTAGAATTACTTAGAATAGGCAGATATAGGGCCTAGAATTATGAGAAAGCTTTATTTAATATTGAACATTAGTTTTCCCATGGCAGGTATCAGTTTGGCTCTAATCTTATGATCTGAGTGATTGAGAAAGTTATTTTTGCTCTGTGGGTCATGATTTTGATTAGATCTAGAAATACTCTTGAGGATCCCAACTCACTTACTTGATTGTTAAGATTAAAGTTCTTATTCTTCTATAATCTTTATCTCCATTTTCTTGGATATATTCTGTGCTGAATAAAACTATTTACATATACAAAAAAATTCTAAATCAAAGGAATATGACAGGCAATGATTAATACACATTAATGTGTGAATTGGATGGTTCAGTGTTCTTTGTGATTGTTGCCATTGATTCAGAATTCGATACTGAGATCATCAGCATTTAAAATAATTGAACATTGTACAACAATTTATTTGATCTCTGCTGCATTCTTTTTTCCTGTCCAGCTTCATATGCAGCATTATAGTTGTGAAGTCAGTAATAACAATAGTAATGTGCTGAGTTTTGAACGTGAAGAAAAGGTGACCAAAGCAGCTAAATAAAGAATTGTACTGTGCAGTTTCCTGAAGGGAGTTCCTCTGCTTGCAGGCTCTTCCCCGCGGTTTAGGTGCAAAATTCCTTAATCATATTCTTAGCATTTCTACTCCTTGAGTGCAAATTTATTTTATTTCTGTGGACTGTTTCTCTGTGCCTTGCATAAAGAGCTCCGGGTGAGATGATTATGTGTAATGTAAGATCTCACCCAACCTGCTTTCACTGTTTGGAACTGGGTGTACAATCGCTATTCTGAGGTGGATAGTTATCTGGTTTCAAATCCAAGTTTTGTTCTCTAGTAGATGCCAGATTTTATATTCCACTGGCTAACAAGTCTATAAATAACATGTTAACTTTCCTTCCTTCTCTCTCAGAAGGAGACTTCATCTCCTCTAGCATTCATCAAGAACATATGCCCTGTTGTGGACTCCTGGAACCCTCTAATGAAAATGCCTTTTAAACATAATACCTGTAAAAGATTTAATAGGTTTGTTTACTTGGTGTTATTTAAGGGGTACTGGGAAAGTTCTTCATTCCAGGTTAGTTCCTCCAATCATTGCACTGTTCATGATTTATTTCTCCAGGATTCACGTCCATCCTCAAGCCTGCAGGGACTGTAGTGAACTTCCCCTTAACCAGAGGGAAGGGAAGGACAGAGCTGCAGAAATGATAGCAAGGCAAGATCCCATTGGTGTGGAGTCCCTGAAATGGGGGCATCAGGCACTGGAGACCAAGCAAATTCTGAAGTGTGCACCGGATTGCATTTTTTAGGAGCCTCCTGTTTCTGCTGGTCACTTATACAGCATTTTCCGTAGTGACCAAAAGCAAATTACAGCCTTTGAGAAAGAGCTGGTCCTTGAAAATTCTTTCAATTAAAAGATTCTTGCCTTAGGGGGACTACAGCCTCCTAAAATGCCTTTCATTTCAATCTGTGTAACCTGTATCTCCATGGGAGATTCTGCCTCCCAGTGAAGACAGCCTGGAAAGAGTTCCCAGGGCCTAAGAGTCTCTGCAAAGGAAGATTTTAAATCTTTTCTTCCTTCGCCTCTTATCCCCAGCTTTATACAGTGACTACCTTGGTTCATTGATCTTCTCATCCATTGATTGTCAAAATGAGCTGGTGATACAGTTTGGCTATGTCCCCACCCCAAATCTCATGTTGAATTGTTCTCCTGTAATTCCCACATGTTGCGAAAGGGTAGGAGATAATTTGAATGATGGGGGAGGTTTCTTCCATACTGTTTGCATGGTCGTGACTAAGTCTCACGAGTTCCGGTGGTTTTATCAGGGGTTTCCACTTTTCCGTCTTCTTCATTTTCTCTTCCCACCGCCATGTAAGAAGTGCCTTTCACCTCCCACCATGATTCCGAGGCCTCCCCAGCGGTGTGGAACTGTAAGTCCAATTAAACCTCTTTTTCTTCCCAGTCTCGAGTGTCTTTATCAGCAGCATTAAAAACAGACTAACGCAAATGGGTTTCAGGGTGCCTACTGACTACCTGTAAGCAATGTTAGGTTAATTTGGACCTACTTCCTTTATGTAAAAATGAATATATAATATATATCCTTCTGTCCATCTCACAAGGGGTTGTTGTGAGTAAAATGAAAAAAGTGCTATTTTCAAGCACTCAGTGAACCCATAATAAGCACCAACTAGGCGTGTGCATTAAGTACAGAGGTACTTAAGTACTTAGGAGGTACTAAGTACAGAGGTACATGGTCCTCTATCTAGAGAGATCAAAAGAGGACTCTTCCAGGCAAAGATTACTTCCTTTCCTGTTGTATGCTCAGTGTATTAACACCTGGGACGAATATAATACTTGATCGGTGGTCATGTGCAGCGTGCCTTGTGCTGTAGTATTATACACGATGCTATATGGGAAAATAGCAAGATGGTGGATTAGTACTACTTTCACGGAGTGTAGAAAGACCTCTCAATAGAAACAACGTTTGAGTTGGGCCTTGGTGGATGAGTAAAGCTTCGTGAAACACTTAATATGTCACCCTTATCTTTTACACTTCACAGAAGACTGTCGTGAGTCTCCATGCTGGCATGTGGGAAGCTGTCACTGACTTCTGACTTGTCCATTCATTCTAATAAAGTCACCTCATAGATGTGTTTATAAATGCATTAAAATCAGGCATGTTTTCAGAGGGAAGTTTTTAGAATAGAAAATATTATCATGAAAAACCATGCCCTTTTTTCAGGAGTCTCTCTCTCTCAAGGAGCTGACCCCCTCTCCTTTCTTCTGTTAAACCTTCCACAGCTTAACCCCCAAGTCCCCCTCAAAAGGAAAAACCTATTAATTTTTCTGGACCTTTTTTAATACCTGATTCAACTGCACTTTAAAGTAAAATGTACTTTGTTATTAGAGCTGGAGTTTGTTCCTGATGAAAGGGTAATTATAGTTCACAGGAACACTCAATGCCTTGGAACATACTTGGTGTAGATATTGAAATAAAATTTGTTCTTTGGAGGCAGGAACAGGAGAATAGCCAAAGACAGTGAGACAGGTTTTCTGGAGAGGGCTGATTCATGAAATGCATGTGGCCCTTAGGAGGGCATTTTGTAAAATGAAAGTTTTAGTCTCTATGAAAACAATGTTACATAGGAATAATAGTAAAGATTAATTAAAGGGGCATAATCATAACCTTGGATCACTCTATTTATTACCATTTTACCATAACAATTACATTAATATAGTAGTATTGGCTAATATTTCCCTTGCCAAGTGGAAGGATGTGATTACATGAACACTGTGTTTCAAAGACAAAATATAGTTATCCCTATGGGTGATATGGTAAAGACTCCTGTGAATTCTCTTGAGAGATTAACTCTTTAAACACAGAAAATTTTAATTTTGACAATTTTAATGACAGATTTCAGAATTCAGGAAATGCTTCACCCTTTGGATCAAAGTAAATACAAAGCAATTTAGTCTTTTCTTCTTTATGCCTTTAGGAGTCTTGTGATAGATGTCAGTTATTATCTCAAATGCTGTCGAGAGATGCTCAGGGCTGCCTCAGTGGTTCCAGCGCTCGGTGCTTCAGAGTGGAGAGTACAGTCACTTTTTATATTTTTCTCTCTCTCTCCTCACTGTCCACTATATTTTATTTCTATTCCTTTTCCTATTCTTCAACCTCACTTTTTTTCATTGGCTTTTCCTCCCGAAGCAGGAAGTATGGTTTGTCAGCTCTGTCTTCTAAGAAATCGTACTTTTGTGACTTCTGATTGAACTCAATACTTCCTATAAATTATTCTTGCTAAAATATTGAACCTGAATTTGATCAAATCACTGTTTCCAAGTGGCAATCTGCAGGATATAGGAGAATTAAATGAATATGTCAAATGATACTTCAATGATACATCCAGCAAAGTTCCAAAACAAACAACTTTACAGGACAAATGACCAAGGGAAAAAGAAAGACAGACAGACATGTAGTGGATGCCTATAGATTAGAAGAGACCAAAGACATGTTCACGTTCAGCCAGTCCAATGTATGTATCCTGAGTGGAAAAAACAAAACAATATGAAAAAATATGAGACCATTGGGGGAAGTTGAACACTGACTGAATATTTGATGATTTTTAAGGACTTAATTTTTTAACGTGTGAAAGCAGGGGTATGGTTATGATTTTTTAGTGGTTTTTTTTTTTTTGGGAGATAGATACTGATATTTAGGGATGAAATGATGAGTTGATAATTGTTGAAGTTTCTTCATGGGTATGAGACTACATTATTGCTCTCACTTTGAAGATGGTGAAATTTTCCATAAGAAAATATTAAAGAGCAACAAGAACAAATTAATTCTCTGCTTTGATACTCAGTCTTGTCTATCTGTATTGCCCATTACTTCACAAACGTTTCTGGATAGAGTGGCCTCTAATCACTGTAGAGGCTCTAATTTTTCTGGGCTGTTATTACAGTTTCTTCTTCTTTGTGCCCTGTTTCTTAACCGTCTCCTTCCTCAGCCCTCTTCTATTCTTGCCCTAGACCAGGCATTCTTAGCCTGTGGGTTCAGAGATGACCTTCAAAAGGTCTGTCATTCCCCTGAAATATAGTGCTTTGTCTGCATATGCAAATGTGCGTTTTTTAGTTGTCAGGTTAATGACTTTTCTCAGCCTTCCAAGTGTCCCTGATTCAAGAATTGTTACGGACAGCCTCTCTGCACACTGTCCTGAATAATCACATTTCATGGCTTTTCCTTCTGTCTGCATGTTTGCTGTGACATCTCTGGTCCGCAACTCCATCCCGTGCGTAAGCCCTGTTCATTCGCCTGCTCTTTCTCCACCCAACACCTCAAAGATAACATGTTTGGATGTCCATTTTACTATTTACCTAATTGCTCCTGTCAGATTATCTCTGAATTAGTCTAGATTTCACTTTCTTCCTTACCTAAACACCTGCATTCAAATACTCATCAAACTCTTGGAATTTTACCTCTTAAATGATACCTTTTCTGTCTCTTCTTATGTGTTATAACATCTCAGTTTAGACCCTCAACATCTCTCCCCTGGTCACTGGACTCCCACTGTAAAGCTTCTTAGGGATTTCCTTGCCTCTATCCCCATCTCTTCTGTTTGAATGAATGATGTCACTAACAAGAAAATCTGGTCATTTCACATTTCTGCTGATATCAGATCTTAGTACAGCCCTTCATTATCCAACCTTGGTCTCTTTTCCTGACCTCCGTCCTCAGACCTGTTTACAGAATGACATATTTGTCAAATCTCCTAGACTTTGCTTATTATATATTCATTCTACCTAGAGCTGACCACCCGTTACCACTACCCATGTTTTCTGTCTTGACAACATGGGAAATGTCACTTTATCTTTCAAGTGTTTTCTGTTTTGTATTTTTTTTGGAATCAGAGTCTCCCTCTGTCACCCAGGCTAGAGTGCAGTGGCAGGATGTTGGCTCACTGCAGCCTCCACCTCCAGGGTACAAACAATTCTCCTGCCTCAGCCTCCCAAGTAGCTGGGATAACAGGCACACATCACCATGCCCTGCTAATTATTTGTATTTTTACTAGAGACAGGGTTTTGCCGTGTTGGCCAGGCTGGTCTCCAACTCATGACCTTAAGTAATCCTCACACCTCGGCCTCCCAAAGTGCTGGGATTACAAGTGTGGGCCACCACACCCAATGTATCTTTCAAGTCTTAAGGATGACCCTTCTCTCCCGGGCTTGCTGGATGATTTGCTGGACTCCTTGGGTGCTATATTTGCGAGCACTGACATTCCAGATTGTTGTTGTTCTTAGTTGCCCTGTAATTGTTTGCAGGGCTGTGAACTAACCAGTTAGAACCATCAGAGCATCTTTGCGAATATCTAGCTGTTGCCTAGTACTGCAGGCATGAGCTTTTACTGTGTGGTAGTGGACTGCATGCTGACCTGGGCCTCCAGAGACACTTTGCCTTCTCCAGGTGTAGCTACTACCTCAAGCTCTTTCAAAGAAGTAGTAGTAGGGAGACCACTACGGGACTTCTGCTTCTCTTGGATCTCATTTTCTGAAGAGGGGAAGGGTGTGAAGAGAGTGTTTGCAGGCAGGGGTGGTGAGAGGGAGTTTTCAAGCCGAAGTTCTTCGTTGGTAACTTATTAAGTCCCTCACTTTGTAAGTTTCTCCACTCCCTCCCATTTCTTAGTGGCCACTTCAAAGTATGTGAGGTAAAAGATTGGAAATAATACTACTTTCTTCCAAATCTTCCTGCCTAAATATATGTATTTTTAAATGAATTAAAGTGATTAAACTTAATTTTTAATTTATTTTTTAGTACTTTACCAACAAAAATCAAACTTTTAGATTTCTTAATACCCAGGAACCACTAAACAAAATTATTGATAGTGGACCCATTTTCCCAGAAACGTAATTTAAGTCTTCGAAGAACAGTTTCAGTTGGAAAAGTCTTTGTCTGTGATGTCAACGTTACACATACAGTACCAGTCAAAATTAAGATCACTGTATGTAATATATTTGTAAGCTTATGGATTAGCAACTGTGAGTTTGTGTCCAATTGTGTGATCATGCATTTCCATATTGCTTTCCTTCAGTGTTTGATAACACTCACCATGCCAGGTGCAGGGAGAAGGCAGGAGGCACTTGCTTTATTAGTTCTGAAAGTAGGAAAGGAAAGGCTGTCACTGGACGTTGGAAATCACGGAAAAATCTCCTCGCTGACGTGCACGTTATGGGTAACAGACAGAACACAAGACGGAGGGAGGTATTTTTATGGTAAGATTGTGGTGTGTGGTGTCTTAAATTCTAGGCGTTATGAGTTAGTGGCTTAGAAGGCAGGACAGTGAGGTTGTAGGTGGATGCCTGATACAGTCATGGAGGGAAGGTGTGGGGGTCACTTACATGAAGGGTTCGTTACTCAAGCTTCAATGAGAGAAGCACCTTTTATGGGATTCTTCTGTCAAGGAGTGGAGAGCATGCTACCTACCACATTGACTGCAGGCTTCTCAGGAGCTCTGCAAACCTGGTGCCCTCTAGACGGTGCTCCACTAACTGTCCTTTTCTGGACTTCCCGTGCCCCAGTCAGAGGCACCCTTGATGGGTGCCTGACCAGCTATAGCACTAAATCAGGAAGTGCTGCTCATGATAGAGTAAGCTATCTACTCAGTGCTGTATGCATTTTGATGAATATCAACATACTTTACTAGGAAAATGAGAAATCCGTGAGCTTTATGTTGACAGCTAGAAGAGGTGATACTCCTAGTGAGATACTGACTTTGTAGGTTGTAGCATTTGCAAAAGTGTACACAACCCACACACAGACGCACATATACACACACACACAGCCAGATAGTTTATCAGAATAAACACTTGGCCCAATTCCCTCTTTCGCTTTAACTTTCCTGTCCTCTGCCATGTCCATATCAATATTATGCTTAATTAAATTTATGTGGCTGAAAGGCTTCATAAAAGACAAGAGAGAACCTAACCCATTTGTTGTTGTTGTTACTGAGTTATTTTATTCTTTAAAATCAGAAATGAAGATAGAGAAAAAAGTTTCATGTGACCTCTGAATTCACCACCAGTATAAAAATTGTGTTTTGTTTGTTTTCCCAATAGAGTCCTGTTCTATCACCCAAGCTGGAGTCTGGCGGGGCAATCTCCGCTCACTGCAACCTCCACCTCCCAGGTTCAAGTGATTCTCCCGATTTAGCCTCCTGAGTAGCTGGGATTACAGGCACATGCCACCATGCCCAGCTAATTTTTGTATTTTTTAATAGAGATGGGGTTTCACCATGATGGCCAGGCTGGTCTTGAACTCCTGATCTCAGGTCATCCATCCACCTCATCCTTCCAAAGCATTGGGGTTACAGGCATAAGCCACTGTGTCTGGCCTAAAAATTGCTTTTTAAAGCTGTGATGTTTTTAAAATGAACCATATAAAAATAATTACCATGTCTGTTCTTTTAATCATCTTGTATGTTTACCAAACTTTGGAACTTTTTTTTTGTTTTTGTTTTCTTTTTTAGAGACAGAGTCTCACCTTGTCTTTTAGGCTGGAGTGCAGTGGCACAATCAGAGCTCACTGAAGCCTTGAGCTGCTGGCCTCGAATAAGCGTCCCACCTCAGGCTCTCACGTAGCTGGAACTACAAGCATATACCATCATGTCTGGCTAATTAAAAAAAAAATTTTGTTGGTAGAGACAGGGTCTCACTATGTTGCCCAGGTTTGTCTTGAACACCTGGCCTCAAGTGATCCTCCCACCTCAACTTCCCAGAATGCTGGAATTACAAGCATGAACTACCGGGCCCAACCTGGAACATTTGTTTTAATCTCAGTCTGTTCATCAAATTGTAATATTGTGTTTTGTAGTCCCAAAGAATTCTACACACACAGACACATTTCTCTAAAAAGACTTAGGCATAGTTGTCCGGCATGTTCAAAAACAAATGAGTTAAAAGCCAACCGCAGAATTCTTTCCCAGATGAGCATATTACACATTGTAGGCCTATTCTGCTCCAAGTTCACAAAAAGGGCATTAGCAAATTACAAGCATCTGAAAGCTCAAGTTTTTCGTGTTTATAAACTTAATGAGCAAATGCTCCATTGAGAGATTATATTCTTTATAAATAATTTTGTTTTTTGAGATAAATATTAGTGTTAGTTTGTTACTGGAGATGAATAAAAGCACTCCTCAGTCTCCAAGTAATCCTTTGCTTTCCCTGGAAGATGAAAAGTTTGGTGACATTGAAATCACAAGTCTAAGCCAAAGCCGCCTCCCTAAATGAAATTTCCTTCTTGGTAGTGTAGAATGCTTCCTAAACTCCTAGACATGTTCATGTGCAATGCAGAAGTGTTCCTAAGTGAGAATGTCACAAGAAGCTTTTAGTGGGGAGCTTACTTATTGTTTGTAAGATAGAAGGTTTGATTGGCAGGAGAGCCATGAAAGATGATGGTATCGATACCACGTCTCCAATGAAGGGTGAATTTCTTTTATAAAGATTTTGGTTTCTGGCCGGGCGCGGTGGCTCAAGCCTGTAATCCCAGCACTTTGGGAGGCCGAGGTGGGTGGATCACAAGGTCGAGAGATCGAGACCAACCTGGTCAACATGGTGAAACCCCGTCTCTACTAAAAATACAAAAAATTAGCTGGGCATGGTGGCATGTGCCTGTAATCCCAGCTACTCAGGAGGCTGAGGCAGGAGAATTGCCTGAACCCAGGAGGCAGAGGTTGCGGTGAGCCAAGATCACGCCATTGCACTCCAGCCTGGGTAACAAGAGCGAAACTCCGTCTCAAAAAAAAAAAAAAAAAAAAATTTGGTTTCTAAAGTCCCCACAGGCTGGATGCAAAGCACAGTTTCCCTTCATTGCAAGTGTGAGTGTGAGAATAATTCTTTGTCAGTCCAAAGGAAGAATTCGCTTCATATCTTGTAGGTGGGGGGTCACAATTGGTGGTAGATAATTGGATGCTGTTGTATTTGTTAGAAACAGCAGAATTGATGCTTGTACTAGAAGTGAGCTCTTTGTTTTTCTCCTTATGAAATAAGATCATATTTTCCCCATGTAATATGGGACAGATATGAGAGCCATTGTGGCCAAGTGGCAAGAAGATTGTTTGTATGTAGGAGGGCCACGATTTGTACTCGTTTATAGTACATCTGTGTGGCCAGTGGCTCAGAACAAACTTTGAGTGATCTTTTTATAGATAAATAATACAAAGAAGTTCCACGCGTCTCTTTATATTCGTGGTATTATACAGAATTGATGCAGTTGTTCAGGTTATGCAGGGTAGGAGCAAAATCAGTATCTTCCTTGTTAATTTGCTGTGCCTGTCCCATCTTGAGCTCTTTCTTTCTTGTTTTATTACAACCTGTTTTATTTAATGAGAGATTTTTAAGGTTTTTAAAAATGTTAGTAGCTTTGTTTCATCTCTGTTGTTTGTACCTTAAAAGTCCCTGGAGGCTGGGCGTGGTGGCTCAAGCCTGTAATCCCAGCACTTTGGGAGGCCGAGGCGGGTGGATCACGAGGTCAAGAGATCGAGACCATCCTGGTCAACATGGTGAAACCCCGTCTCTACTAAAAATACTAAAAATTAGCTGGGCATGGTGGCGTGTGCCTGTAATCCCAGCTACTCCGGAGGCTGAGGCAGGAGAATTGCCTGAACCCAGGAGGCGGAGGTTGCGGTGAGCTGAGATTGCGCCATTGCACTCCAGCCTGGGCAACAAGGGCAAAACTCTGTCTCAAAAAAAAAAAAAAAAAAGTTGTCCCTGGTGTCTTAAGTAGAAAACTTTGAGTCAGAAGCATAAAGCCTTTCGTTGAAAGGATCGATGTGTTCCAGAGGCAATTGGTCTGAATTCACCTAGGGACATTTCCTTCCTAAACAGTAAACTGACTGACCAGATCTTTCTAGAAAGACCTTCTAGCCGGGAAGCACACCATGAAATGTCTCTAAGTGATGGAGACTACAGCCCACATCACTTTGGGGAGAAGAAGGCAGAATTGTATTATAGGCAAGTTTATTTGAAAGAACTGAACCCTATTTCCCTCTACAGAGATTCTCTGAGCAGAAGGGAGAATGCAGAGCTAACTGGCTGACTTTGCCTTCAGACATTTGCATCCGTGCAGTCCAGGGAAATGCAGCATTGCCCCAGGTGCAGGTTGGACAGAAAGCAGTGCTTCTGACAGTTCTGCTTTTGCTTTGCAATTCTTTCTGTGCTTTTCATAAAATTTTAGTTTGAAGTATTGACGAATATACAATTTAGTGACACATTTTTACTAGCGCTGCCTTTCTGAGGAAGCGAGTGTTTCGTTTTTCTAAAGGAAGCTACTCAATGTAAACATTGTTCTGTGTTTTAATGTTTTGTCTTTTTATTAGTTTGCTGAATATACTGATGTTAATTTCCTCTCTTCTGTTCCGAAGCCTTGACTTTGCTTCGGAAAGTACTGCCACCTATTTTAGTTTGCAATCTCTGAAGATATCTCTACCACAACTGTTTTTCTTTTTTTATTAGTTTATTTGTTTATAGCTGCTGTGTTTGACTTGTTTGTTAGGAAATAGCTGTTCGTTTTTATGTGTGAAACCCCAGAGGTGAAGGGACAGTGAATGCCATATATTTCACAGCTTTTGTCTACTTGAGTTAGCATGTAGGATTGAATAAAGCTACTGTCCCTGCTTTGCCAAGAATGTGCTTTTGAATTGTAGTGAACTCTGAAAGAGAAGAGACATTATATTTACTTTTTCTTTCCAGCTATTGGAGAGATTGGTTGAAATTTATTTCTAAAATTGAAAGCAAGAAACAAAGCGTTGTATAGACAGAATGTTAACAGGGATTGTGCAGGGACCCTGAGTGCTTTGTGTTGAAGATAATCATTGGCATCGAATCCATGAGGAATACACTTACAAATACCTAGTCAGTGGATTTCTCTTGATTGTTTACTTTTGGAGATGTAATTTTGTATGTTTATAACTTAATCCTTATTCAGTTAGTGAAACTGAGAATCAAAAGAAAGGATGGCAATATTTCAAGTTTTGATATATTTTATATTTTTTAAGTATGATATGGTTGAGATTAGGAACTTGTTACTTTGTATGGATAATCTCTTATCAAGGTATATGCAAATAGAATCAGTAATTATAGTTAAAGATACTGTAAAGCTAAAGAAAATGACTGAGATGAGTCTCAGTGAATTTAGAGTTTGTTTTGCCAAGGTTGAGGACATGCCTGGGCTAAAGAGACATAAGCCACAGTAGGTCCTATGGCCCATGCTTTCTTCAAAGAGGATTTTGAGGTCTTTAATATTGATACGGTTTGGCTCTGTGTCCCCACCAAATAATCATGTCAAAGTGTGGTCCCCAATGTTGGAGGTGGGGCCTGGTAGGAGGCGATTGGATCGTGGGGGGTGGATTTCTCATGAATGACTTAGCACCATCCCCTGGGGCTGTTCCTTTGTGCTAGAGCTCTCACAAGATCTGGTTGTTTTAAAGTAAGTGACACCTTCCCCACTCTCTCTTGCTCCTGTTCCTGCCTTCTAGGACATGCTGGCTCCCTCTTTGCCATCCACCATAGTTGGAAGTTTCCTGAGGCCTCCCTAGAAGGTGGGCATATGCTAGCATCATGCTTCCTATGCAGCCTGTGGACTGTGAGCCAATTCAACCTCTTTTCTTTGTAAATTACCGAGTCTCAGTTCTTTTCTCTTGCAATGTGAGAATGGATTAATACAAGTATTTCAAGGAGGAAAAGCCGGCAGGAAGAGAAAAAGAGAAGGAAAGAGAGCAAGGTCACATTCTTGGGAGGCTTTGATCAGAGCTCTTTGAATCCACACGTTGCATGTGAAAAGAGGTAGGGAGGGGAGACAATCAATTATGTATTTGTCTCAGACTCAGTGAATCTGCATTTTTATGATAAAGTCAATATAGAAGATGACTTCTAGTCTTGTTCTTGTCTCATACTTCTGAATGTAAGCTGTTAATTTACATTGTCAGGATGAAATTCAACAGAACTCTGTTTGAGGGTAAAGATCTTGGGACCCACAAGGAATTTTCTTGTAAGCGGGTCTTTTGAGCGAATTGTGAGAGAGGCCCTTTGTGAGGGTATATTGCTCTGTGTCTTTGTAGCTATCTACTCAGGAGTGAAAAGAAAGGCAGTTTTTTCCATGATTCAGCTTCCAAGCTTAACTTTTCCCATTGGCATAGTGAGTTTGGAGTCCCGAGATTTTATTTTCCTTTCACAGTACTTAGCAGTAAATATAATGGTAGGTCCAACAGCAGTGGGCAATGTAACCACTAGTCAGTAGCATATGGAAGAGATGGGGTCCTTCAAAAGACATCCAGTATTGCAATGTGGTTTTTCTAAATTACTTACAAATTATAAGTGACTGATTCCAAGCAAGTGCAAACTGCTGTCAGACACAGCACTCTTTGGAGGGATTCGGGAACAGTAAACATACTTCTTTTATGTAGGCCAGTTTTCAAATTAGTTAGATACACCCTTTTTTCAAAACAATCTTGATTTGGAAAGGAGAAATTAGAGTATAATGATGTGTGTTGTGTCATGTCTGTCTGTCTAATAATACAACTATTCTGTTACCTGAATTCTGAATTTCTCAAAGTTCTACCATTAAAAGTACCAATGTTATTTGTAGATTTGCCTTTAACCTTATGATCTAACATTTTTTTTTTAAGGGCAAATGGGCTCTCTCCAGACTTTCAACACCATTGTCATAGTACTGGGCAAGGTGGAACTTGGAGCTGATCCTGGGTGGTTTTTCAGGTTCCTTTACATTATTTCTTTTATGTAGAAACTGGCTTTTTCTGTAGATTTCCTTAAGTAAAGAGGATCAGTTCTGTCCAAAGTGAATAAACACTTTGGGCCATTGAGAAATGGCATAAGCATACTCAGGTCCATGTGTGGACTCACTATGCAGTGCTGCTTTGCTGTGTCAACTCACAAGTTCTCAAAGCCTGAGTCTCTTAAAAGTTGGAAGGAGCCTTACAGGTCTGATTTTGCCACAAATGTAAGGTGACCTGTGTTTAAACTTATAAATAAAACCTATTAGAGCAGTGTTTCTGAAACTTCATAAATCACTAGGGATCACTTGGGATCTTGTTAGAATTGTAGATTCTGCAGTCTAGGGTAGGGCTGAGATTCTGTAGTCCTAAAAAGATCCCAGGTATATCCCAGTCCTGTTGGTCCTCAGGTTACACTTTGAGAAACAAAGCCTTAGAAAGTAGCAGAGAAACATCCAACCTCCTCCCATCCTTAAATCAGGAACTCTCCTTTTCTCCCTTACAGGTGTTTTTCCCTTTGGGGATAGCATGAAGATACTACCATCAATGATTACCTTTCTGGGATTGCTAATATTAAAATATTTCAAATAACCACTGAAAACTTCCTTCCTTGTTCCCATCATAGCTCCACCATCTAGAATGACTACTGGCACAATCTTGGCCTGAATAAATGTCTGTTGAATGAGATCATGAGTGGGTGAATATGTAACATTCGGACTTTGGGACATTATGAGTAATATTCATGTTTGGTTTTCACTGTCAGATTTTTAATTGTAGCCCCTGGAAACACATCAAGAAGCTGTATAATTCTCTGTGTATAGGTGTAGAGTGTTAAATTAAATAATTAAAACTTAAAGTCTTTGGAACTTTAAATCATTCTGAGTCTTGAGAGGAATGTGGCTATGTGGCTTGAGTCATGCTCATGTAGTTGCAACTTCGGTTTTTCCTGTAAATGAGTAGGAATCAGTTCTGTCCAAAGTGAATAAACACTTTGGGCCATTCAGAAATGGCATAAGCAAACTCAGGTGTGCCGAGTGGCACCAGAGGTAAGACCCTCTCAGAACATTACTCCTCCTCACAGAATGTTAAAGCAGCCTTCCTTGTAATGTAGCAAGCTGTACTAATCAAATCACTGTAATGTATATATTGGCTTTGTAGGGGAAATGTTGCAATCCTGCCAAAACTGTTTCTGCATATGTAAGTAAAACCTTAGCTTCTCTATTTTGAACCACTGACCCCATCCCTTTGGAGTCTGTGTTTTCTGTGTGCCCGCCCTCAAGCTTTGTACTTGAATCAACTCTGTGCTTAGTTATATTTTCTGAATCTCATTTTAAAGTTGACAAGAGTATATATACTGAAACCCGATTTTTCTTTGCTGTGTGTTGTCAGGTTGACATTTGATCTCTTTTCAGTGCTTCCTCCTTAAATTTAACTTCCTCTTTAGTTAACCAAGTTAAGTAATTTCACTATCATAGCTAACAGCAAAAAGGCGATATGAATACTTCTGAAATGGAAACTCCATGATCTTCAGAAAGGTTATGATATGTTTATATTCTTTTACGGTAAAGACAGTTCTACTCTTCTTTAGGAACAGTTATGATAGCATACGTGCCAGATTTGATATTATGCATGTGAAATTTCTCCAAGTCTCAACCCAAATCCTTTATCCTGCACAATCTTTCTTGACTCCATCTAGCCACACTTTGCAACTTTATCTCCTATGCTTGGCTTTATGCTAGTTATATCGATTACCTATTGTATTACAGTTTCTTACTTGCTCATATTTTACTCTCTGACAATCACTTCATTGAAGGCAGACCTTTCATATATATTTTCTTATATGTCCAGGGGTGCTCAGTATAGTGCTGGACCCACAGCAGCAGTATGTGTTGACCAAAAAAATGAATAAATGGTTTGAGCATTTAGGGAGTTATAAAACCGAACCAGGCAGAAGAATATATCTGGGGCAGCTTTCTGGAGAAGGTGATGGTGATCACTTGGTTTGACATTATCTCTTGCCCTATAATTATGATAATAGTGCCCCCCAGTATTTTAAAGTTATAAATAAATGCTTCATGAATGCTGTTGTCACGTAAGCAATAAACCATGAAGGTACTTACAGAATATTCTAACTTAATTCTTAAAGGAAGGAACTTGTTGTCGACATAGAAGTGACTAGAATTGCACCTGTTGTCTTGAAAAGTAAATTGGTATATTCAACAAATACTTATGGAGCAAAGATGAGTAAAACTGGTTACGTGCTTTCAAGGGGTTTGTGTTCTCCTGATGCGTAGACTAACGTCAAACAGACTGTGCTTAGCTCGGTCGTGGAGAAGCAAGCAAAATGCTGTGAGAACCTAAAGGAAAGAGACATGGATTCCAGCTGGAGGGAGTCCAGGCTAACTAGTTGGATAGAATTATTATTTTCTTTAAACATAGATTCTATTTCTCTCACCTTCTTAAGCAGAATCAAGCTACCGCAGACAATCTGACCTCTTTGTGATCATTCATATGAACACTGGTTTTTGGGCTCAGGCATTGAAAGCTGCTGTCTCTGTACTGCGTTTTCCAGACTATTCTGGGCTTTTGCATCTGCTCCTGGCTCTTTGGTGCCTCTTCGATGGGTATCTTGCCAGCCATCCGTGTGCTTGCTTCTCTGTTCTCTTTCCTCAGTCTGGTTTGCTATGGGCTGTAACATAAATAAAGAGAAAGTGAGATTGCATCAGCTTTGAGTATCCTGAAGCATTTTTATGGGAGTGACAGCTCAGTATAAAGAGCATTTAGGAAATAATAGCCGTTTTAGCATTTAAAGGCATGTGCACTTCCTGATACATATTCACTTACTTATAAGGATAGATATCTTCAATTAAGCTCCTACTGTGTGCTTGGCATCATAGCAGTTGCTTTGTAGATACTGTTTCAAATCCTCAGAACGATCCTGTAAGGTAGATAGTGTTATACCCATTTTATAAAAGAGGAAACTGAGGTTTAGAGTAATTAACTTTCCGTGGGTCTCATAGCTGGTAAATAGCAGAGCCTGATTCTACCCCAATCCGACTCCAAAGCCTGGGTTCCTTCACCTGACCCGTTCTGCCTCTGTAGGTAATGTTAAGCATGGGGGACACATGGCCGAGGGGACCCCCTTCCCGCCCCTTAGAGAACTTCTGACCAGGTATTTAAGGGGCTGGGTAACTGATCCGGTAGGGGAAGTTCTTGCTATTTTATTGTGTAAGATAAGGATAGTTCCAATGGTGTTTGTCCTTTTGTGTATCTTCTGCAGTATTTGCTTCTCTTGAGTCCAACCAAAAGATACTAGGTAGGGGTGGAAAGTTTATCACAGTCTCGTAGTTATTCTTTAATCTGTGCTGGGTCCCTTTGGGGAATTAGATAAAAGGAATTTTCTCTAAAAGAATTAACGTCTATAGCTCTAGATCTAGACTATTTGAAGCCATAAGAACTATATATTATACCTGGCACATGTGTACTGAATAGTAAATGAATATGGTTTCAACTCTGCTATAATTCGAAACAACTCCGAAAGTATTTCAACTTCATGTTCTTCATTGACTTACACCAACTCTAGCTTTTACAGTAATCTGGTTTGTTGCCACTTATCATTAAAGATTTGAGGATTTTCACATAGCAAAGTTAATTTTAATTCATCCCTAAATATGTGCCATCAGAAGCTTTAAAAAAATTAAACTTAGACTAATTCCAGGTTAATGGGCATTAGAGTTTGTGTTCAGTAACAAAATGGTGTTAGAATGGTAAAACTCTAAAAAGAGTGATAAATTAACTCTTGCATAAATGATTCTGTGGCACATTTAAATGACTAGAAATTAGGGTAGCATTTATACCTTTATTATTAAATTTCTGTGTTGTAGAAGTAATTCTCTCAAATGCTTTCCACTCTTTGAGTAAAGTTGTGCGCGTCTTTTCATAAAGTAGTATCTCAATAGTAATCATATCTACTTAAACATCATTTAACTGCCTTCTATGCAGATTGGCCTGATGCTGTTTGTTATGAAGTACTTTTGTTCCCCCATATCTTGATCCCTTTCTGGGGAACATTGACGTTATAGGGACTTTTCCACGGTTCCAAACTTTTCATGTCAGCTTCTACTATCTTTACCAGAAGAGTAAAAGGAAAGTGATCTCTAGAGTAATTTATTTAGTAAGTAGCCTGGTAGTCAAAGGAATTCATCACTCAGACGTAATAAGCTATGTTTTCCAGTGTATAAGTTGTTCCTGGAGAGGGTATAGGGTAAGTCAGACTCTTTAAAGATTTGCCTTAACACTTTTAGAATAAAGAGTACAAGGTGTTACATTTGTACCCATGAGGAATTGATGCCAGTTATAAAAGTGCCCAGTGTGGCCTTGCGGAATATTGAGACAAACTACATGCAGCTCTCAATCTTTATTTCCCATGGACTGAATGACTTAGGAAAGAAATGTATTACTGTTTGTTGTGCTGTAATATGAATTTATGATCCCAAAGCTGGCTGAGAATTGTCATGGCCGGTATCTGTTTGTGACCATCTTTTACAGTTTTATGATTCATCTGTTCTTTGGCAAACATGCATTGAACACCTTCTGTGCTAGAAGTTGGGGGTAGATTATTTAAAAAGCGAATAAGAGAGAGTCCCTGCTTGTGTCACTCATGGTCTAGCTGGAAAGAAGACACAGAAAAGGACAGTAAGGATGAGATGTGAGAAGTGCAGGAAAGAGCTGCGAGCCCTGGGAGGGACATGGCCTACAGAGGCTTCCTAGAAGCCAGGTGCTTTGAGCTGAGTCTAGAGGTTGAGCTGACCTAGCAGGGAGGGCACCCCAAAAAGCTTTTGCATCTGTCCATGCACTTTGCTCCTGGTTTTATTTCTCTTTTCCTCTGGCCACTTCCAGTTTCCTCAGCCTCCCACAGCTGCTTAGCCCACTGTTTCCCTTCACTACATTTCTCTCCAGCTCCTCTTGTTCTTCAGGGCCTTCCCCACAGGGACTCCACACACGGGCTCCTTCCGCGCCAAGGATAGGAGAGCCAGCAGGCACCCTGGGAGAAACACACACTCCCTTGGTGGTGGATTGGAAGTCATCACTGCTTTTCTGTAGACATTTCGCTACAGATTTGATTCAAAATCCTGTTAGTAGGTGGTGACTGAAATAGTTTGTGCACGGCGGCAGTGGTGGGGGGTGGGCAGGGAATAGCAAGAGGTAGGAGGAAAGTCATTCAGTAAATCCCCCAAATCCCGGTGTTTGCCCTGCTCATTTGAGCAATACTCCCATTGTCAGGAGAAGGTCATTCCTATATGAATGTTTACATCACAAATAAAATGCAGCTTCCATAGAGATTGAATAGAAGCTGAATTGTGGATGTACTAACAAGAAGTACTAAGGCTGGAGATGTTATAAATAGGATTGAACATACTTCAACACTCATAGATTTTTCTGTTTACTAAAATGTTGCTACTCTTAGGCAGAGGGACTAAAACTGGGGTGACTACCTCTCTTTCTAAGGTAGTGCTTTTCGTTCTTCACCTCGCTAGGGGGGTGGTACATCAGGATTGATTTGATTGGCATCTGGAGTTGGGCTGTTACTGTCATCGTCATCTTCTTCTTCCTTCTTTATTCTTCTTTCTTTTTATCTATTCTTTTTTTTTTTTTTTTTTTTTAAGAAATGGGCTCTCAGTATGTTGCCCAGGCTGATCTCAAACTCCTGGGGTCAGTCAGTCCTCCTGCCTTGGCCTCCCTAGTATCTTCTGAGTAACCTAGATAAGACAGAGACAATGTGTGAAAGGCAAATGGTAAAGTGACATGTAAACATCAGTTATTTTTGTACCTGTGGTACAGCAGATGTTCTGAAGTCTGTAGCTTTCCATCACTGTTTGACATTCCTTGCCTCTAGCTATAGAGAAAATGTGGCTTGTATACCTGCCATCATCTTAAACTCTGAGCACCACTGCTAGAGTCATTATTGTTAATATCAGCACCTTACCTCACTCCTGGGACCCAGGAACACCCCCTGAGTCTTGGCTTAGAACCTCAGAGCCTCAGCCAACCAGGCTTTGAACTGGCCTGTTCCTTCTGTGCAGTCTGTTGGCCTAGTCCCTTGAATGGACTGTCTTGTGCTAGTTGGCCGGGGCTCCCCGATGCCTCCATACGCTCTGTCTTTGGTCTTCTTGACAGAATATTGTTGGTGTCCAGCTTCTAATAATGGGTGGTTGAGTTGGAGGGGGAAGTACCATGAAAGTCAACGAGTCCAAGATACTTGGATTTAAGCATACCAAATAGGCAGCCACCTGATGCTGAGAGTCTTGGCAGGTTAGGGATCTCCATGTCCTAGGACACTGCAGCTGATCAATCTGCTCCTGATGATTGCTGCCTCCCAAAGATGTGTCTTATCAGTGAGCCCGTTTCTTGCACTACAGAACCAGAGCCACTGGCCAGGAGTCAGCTCATGTTTAGAAAGCATCCAAATCTGGCTGCTGCATTTCCTGTCTTGTAGATTGATGACCTTTAGCTGTTTTGCTGATGTCATTGTATATCTGGTTTTTTGGGATGAGTATAGCCAGGAAGGAAAATGGTTAATCTGGCAAGAACTCATTACACCGTGAATGATGGAGGGTTGGCTCCTGTTTTATTCCTATTTGATTTGTTTGCTTCATTGGGGAAAACAAAGGATCATGTCACCCTATAGAGAATTTCACATTCTCTTTGACGTACAAATAAATAGCCTCCCACGTTTCATTTATTTTTGCGGCTGCTGGAATGGTTGATTAAAAAAAAAAAAAAAATACACACATTGTTATGCTGCTTTCCTATATGATGACCTTCATATTGGGTAGAGAAAGAAAACCAGTAAAATATCTATATATTTTTTTAAAAAAATGAGGGACCCTTAACGACAATTGCCCATTAGAAACCAGAGTCCTTTAAAGTGAGATGGATGAGCTGATAAACCAAACCAAATTAAACAGTAGGGAGGAGGGCAAGGGTCTTTTATTTCTTATGTCTTAGAGATGAGGATTCACCTTTTGTTAATTTGTTAAAACACTAAAGTGTCACCTTCTTTCTTCCTGTCTTCTTCATTTGATGGAACATACCTGGTAAGGAATACATTTGTTCGTTTCATTAAAAATGTGTATTCAGCCTAGGGCATACAAAACATATGTTCGGTATTAATTGTTAGAGGGTTAAAGATGCTGGCTAATTTGGGTTTTCCCAAGACAAAAGCCTAATTGGCAACTTCGTGGACTCTGGATTCAAGTACGCTTCCTATTTCTATCCCTTGACACTCAGGTTCTTGGAACCTGGCAAAAGGCTCCAGCGTTTTGTGATTCTGTTGTTGTTGTTGTTGTTGGCCAGTATTGATTTCTAATGAGCCAAACCTGACTTGAGCAGATCATCAGGCCCATATCTTGGAGATATGTAGGTATTTGGCTGTTGAGGGCACAGATTAGGAGGTCTCTTGACGTTCTGTTGCTAGGTTACTGAACCCTGAATTACTGAACCTTGAACATAGTATCTGTGTTCTCAAATTGTTATTTATGGTCGATTTTTGGGGAGAGATATGAAATAAATAAAACTAAATAGTTAGACACAGTGTGTCAAAAAGTAATTGTAAGAAAATGTTTATTACAAACCAGGTAAAAGAGATTGATTCCCCCATTCTCCCTATGCAACATAGGAAGAATTACAATGTTTGGCCAGGCGCAGTGGCTCATGCTTATAATCCTAGCACTTTGGGAGGCCCAGGTGGGTGGATCACCTTAGGTCAGGAGTCCAAAACCAGTCTGGCTAACATGATGAAGCCCCATCTCTACTAAAAATACAAAAATTAGCTGGGTGTTGTGGCAGGCACCTGTAATCCCAGCTACTTGGGAGACTGAGGCAGGAGAATCGCTTGAACTCGAGAGGTGGAGGTTGTAGTGAGTCAAGATTGTGCCATTGCACTCCAGCCTGGTCACCAAGCGTAAGACTTAGTCTCCAAAAAAAAAAAAAAAAAAAAAAAGAATGATTGTGTTCATGCATAGGCAGTTGTAAGCCTTTGTGGAGCCGTGGTGTTAGCTCAGCCAGGCCCTAGACTTGTAATAAAAGTCAACTGAAGCCGTTGTGGATGCTGTGGGACAGTCCTGGTGATCTCGGCGTAGGGCTTGCGATATCAGTCTAAGGTTTATCTTTTTCTTTCTTTGCCTTTTTGATCCTTTTCTACTAAAATTTCTCTTCTATTCATATTTTTTTATCATATGGACAAAAGTTTCTATTTAAAAGACCCTTTCTATTTAAAAAGAACCTTTATTCAGGGAATACTCTCTGAAATAACCTTTATTCAGAGAATAATTACTACTTTGTATAATTATACTATCAACATTTGACCTTTTTATACAGCCTCTAATAATCAGAAATTTTCAGCTGCACTTTCGTTAAAAGTTTTTATTTTTTACTGGTTTCCATAGGTCTCTCATCTTAACCATTTTTGTTGTCTAACCAACATGTGAGGTGAGAAATGTTTATTAATCTCCTGCTTTGTGCAAAAAATTGCATAGAATCAAAGACATCAAAACCATGACTTGCCTTAAAAAGTTTATAAATGATTTAGGACACTAAGACAATGCATACAAATTAACTATATAGAACCACAGTGCAGATGTCCCAAGGCTCGGTATATAATTATTTCCTAAATTAGAGGTAAACACTAACTTCAGAGGGAAGAGGACTCCTTGTGGGCTGGGTTGGACTGAGATGGAAAAATAACTGCAGACAATTGCAGACATGTGGCAACATGGATAGGTGAGGCATGGCCCACATAGACACACAGATGACAGTAGAGAAGGGGAGGATCTGAGTGCCTGGAGCAGGGTTTCTTAGCGGTGATAAGACTTGTTCTGGACTCTGAAGGTTGGGTAGAATTTGAATAGCAGACAGAGATTAATGGGGAGGGCTTTCTATTTAAGGGGAAGACTGAGCAGAGGCAGCTAGGGTTAGAATAGGAAAGTACATAGCAGGGTTTGTAGCTAGAGACTAGACTGGCAGCAGCAAGATGCCTATAGAAAGCTAGATGGTGTCAGAAATAGGGATGGAAAGCCATGACTTCCATGAGAAGGAGGTAAAACTTTCTGTTGCAGGCATTCGTTTATTTTTTATTTATTGAGCACATGTTCTGAGCTAAGCCCTGTTAGTAGCTGGTGATATACCACAGGGGACAAGAAACGTGTCTGTGCCTCTCAAGGAGTTTGCATTCCTTACTTATGTACCTAGTAGACAGGTAATTAGGAAGTAAGAATATCATGCAGTATGATGAGGGCTGTGAAGGGGTAATTATGGGGCACACTGGGGCTTTTGGGGAAGAACAGCTTACCTAGACCTTAAGTTATCAAGGCAAAGGTGAAGAAGGAGAGCCTTCTAGGCAGGGTGGTGGCACATGCCACCTGCAGGTGGCAGGTGCAGAAGACAAAGACAGCCCCTGCTCATGATTTTCAAGAGGATTTGTTGAGTCTGCCTGACAGGGCACCTGGCATAGCAAGTGGGACACATAAATGAGACGGTTTTTGCCCTCAAAGCACTTCATATCTATTTAGAGAGAGATGTTTAAGAAATATGAAATAACCGGGCGCGGTGGCTCAAGCCTGTAGTCCCAGCACTTTGGGAGGCCGGGGCGGGTGGATAACGAGGTCAAGAGATCGAGAACATCCTGGTCAACATGGTGAAACACCGTCTCTACTAAAAATACAAAAAATGAGCTGGGCATGGTGGCGCGTGCCTGTAATCCCAGCTACTCAGGAGGCTGAGGCAGGAGAATTGCCTGAACCCAGGAGGCGGAGGTTGCGGTGAGCCGAGATCGTGCCATTGCGCTCCAGCCTGGGTAATAAGAGCGAAACTCCGTCTCAAAAAAAAAAAAATGCTAATTTGTCTTTCTCTTAGAAAATGAATGTGATAATTTATGAGAAGTAAAATTTTTTACTGAGATTTTTAATCATATTCTGATGCATACAAAACTGCCAGTAAGTTCATCCTGATATCCATTGGACATGACTATGTGAGCTTTTTTCTCTCTCAAAAAAGCCAAAGCAAAAATCTAGGCATAGAAAAAGCTGATTAATAATAAGTGAGAGGTTTTGGGGCTTGGTCCAGAAAATGATCTACAAATTTAGATTTTAATTTAGATTCTAAAAATTCTTTTAAATTTTCAGAGAGATCTTGGAATTAGAAAATGCATGTCTTTTATTTTTATAGCCTGTGTCTGGGTTGGTAATGGCAGTGATGTCACAGAGGTGATGGGATATCATCCCAGATCCGGAAAAAATACGCAGCTTGCCAGCTGTACCTTTGTCATAGGCGGGAATGTAACCACCACAGCTGGGCCACCCACTGCAGGGCTCACAGAGACAGACAGCTGGGTCAAGCGCCTCCTTAGAACAGGGTGTGATCAGATCCTCGATTTATCCTATTGCTGCTATATTTTTTTCTGATGAAAGAGTGTTTCATCAAGTCACACCTTTAGTGCTCTATTCAGATAAAAGCTTCAGATTTTCATGTCTCAGACTAGAAGCAGACGCGAAGTGCTGGAGACTGTTAACACCGAGAGGCATTGGCTGATACATGTTGATGCGGCACTGCCGTCTCCTGGTGGTCGGCCTCAGGCATGTTCTTCCTGCCCGTCTTGGCCACTTCGACTGAGCTTTTGTCACTGTGGTCTCTTCCTTAAGTACATTTTGCTGAACAGGTCGGAAAGAACACCATGTTCACTAATGATGCTACTTCAAATGGAGAACATCAGCTGATTTAAAGTAATTGTTTTAGAATAGGCTGCAATTTTTGGTAAAGGTCATTCGTGAGGTCATAATAGCTCTTAACCTGTAACCCTATGTGTTCTTTAATAGCTTTTCAGTGGCTGAAGAAGGGCATCAAGGTGAAGGAGGAGCCGCTTGCCCTCACTTTTATGTTTTGTTATGTCCAACCCCATTTAACATCCCGGAAATGATTGTAGGTACAGTCGAAAGACTCTTCAGTCCAGAGTCACGAGCAAGCTTGTCAAGGGCAGTAGAATGCTGGTACGTGAGAAGGGAGAGGCCGTCACTGAGCTGCCTTTGCTTTCCCCTCCTGGGTTTCTTCTCTCAGTTGCCTGCTTTTTGTTTTCTTTTAGTGGATGATGGCACAGAATGTGTTTTTGGCCAAGTGTTACAAAATCGATGAAGTTCCCAGAAGTCTCATGCATTTCTTGAGAGCAATATGAGAACTGAGATGCCTTTTTCTTAAATGTGGTAGGTTAAAGGAGCATCGATTTGTGCTACCTGAAAACAATATTTATAATTTCAATTTGTTTGAACCTCTAAGGACATCACCCTTAACTAGTTCTTTGTTATGGCAAACTAATCAAAGATTTAAGTTTAAGCAAAAACATACATACAAACAAAACCTTGATTTATTTTCAAATGGGCAAAATTAGAAGTACTGCTAAGTATTTCTAGATTCTATTTGAAAGTGAGGAAACAGACATTAGAGTCTAGCTGTCTTACCCATTTTGGAATCTCTGGCCCCTAGTGGAATGTTGAGCACTAAGCATGGTCCCCAAAAATGATTGTTGAAATAAATAAATAGCACAATTTTCTAGGGCAGATTAGGGCCAATCATACAGGTGCTAACAACTTTCAAAATTCTATTATACTGATATGGTGTTACATATTACTCCTTTTCTGTCTTTTTAGGGAGTATATACTAAACATAATTTAAAATTCTCTGTGATGGCCCAGATGAACATTTTTAAATTTAGTTATTGGTGATGAACTAAAGAAGTCATTGTCTATGCAGGTGACCCAGGACATGGGGCTGAGGAGGTACTCCCTCCCTTAAAAGCCGCCGGATCTCTTTGTGAAAAGGAGTTTCTAAGATCATTCATTCATTCAAGATTCATTGCAGACCTGCTATGAGCCTGACATTGTGCCGGAGGGAATACAAAAAAGAACGATGAGGAGATTGGTCACGGCCTTGGAAACCCGCCTGGTGAAGGAGACAGACACATAAAAGTGTAATAGTTGGAAGATGTGAGCTACATGCTCATTGAGGCTGTGATGAAGCATGAGAGAGCTCCCTGACCTTGGCTTGTCTGTATCTAGCCTTTGCCTTTAGAGCCCTGGGATGTGGCACACAGAGGCTGACCTCCCTACCCCAGCACAGCAGAGACTCCTGGCCTTTCTCAGGGCTGTCTCTGCAGGTGCTACCCAGGGAGCGCGTACTTCTCCCGCTGCAGAACTACCCTCTCCTGCCTTCTGTCTGCGTCCAGTCTGCCTGTTTATGTTTGGTACAATTCCTAAAAACCACCAAGCTGCCAAAAAATTAACCTCTCATCGTTCTTTCCCATCTCTTCTTTCTGGTTTCTTTTGCCCCTGCCTCTCATCTTAGAGTTCATCACCATCCCATTACATAATAATGATGACAGTGATGGTAATGACAATAGCTATCGGATTGATTGCTTACTCTGTGCCAGGTGCAGTTTTTCAATTTGTAGGATTCACATCTTTTCAAAGTATTATACTACATTACTTTATTAAAATGATTGACAATTCCAAAAATATTAAATATATTTGTACTCAAATATCTATAATAAATAAAGTACTCAGAATATGGATAGGCTTTTTTGTTTTTAAAAAACCACAATTCTTGGCCGGCATGGTGGCTCATGCCTATAATCCCAGCACTTTGGGAGCCTGAGACAGGCAGATCACCTGAGGTCAGGAGTTTGAGACCGGCCTGGCCAACATGGTGAAACCTCATTTCCACTAAAAATACAAAAATTAGCCAGGTGTGGTGGCTCACACCTGTCATCCCAGCTACTCAGGAGGCTGAGGCAGGAGAATCGCTTGAACTCAGGAGGCAGAGATACAGTGAGCCGAGATCGCGCCACCACACTCAAGCCTGGGCAACACAGCAAGATGCTATCTTAAAAAAAAAAAAAAAAAAAAAAAAAAAAAAAAAAAAAAAAAAGCTATTCTCAAATTTTTCTCTAATGATTAGCCTAGAAAATTCATGATCTTTCCTGTGTTTGTCATGTTTCTTTTCATCTACCTCAGTAACAAGCTTAGTGCTGAGATACAAGTCTTGCTAACAGTAAACTCAGGGATTGAACTGGATTGAAAATGTGGAATACGCTGGATTTGTGTAGAAGTTGAGGCTTTGCAATTCAATGAAGAAAACACATGTGCCTTTCAGATGTGTGCTTTTTAGATGTGTGCATGGGCCAAGAGATCAGTGGCATTAACTCTTTCTTGACATCTGGCACCATGAAAGTAAACTGCAAGTTTCTGAGAGATTAATCCAGCTACAGTTCTCTGTTGTAGTTCATGGTGCCAGGGAGGATCAGCAGCTCAGACTGATAGGACATCTGTTTCACTCCCCATCAGCAAATGCTTACGGAGGGTCTGCTAAGAGTAGCACATTTTGCTGTATGATCCTACATGCTTTGGTACATGAAATAAAGCTGAGGCAAGCACTAATTTAATTAGCTTGAAATATCTTCTGACTCTCACGAGCGTCTCTGATTCTTTGTTTCCTTGCAATGTCCATAAGGCATTGGGATTCTATTGTACTTTATTACGTTGATGATCAGTTAGCCCTGGCTGGATACTGGTCCTCCAAGGGCAGGAATCCTATCTGTTTCTTACAATATGTTTCAACAATATGTTTCAATGCCTAGGATGTTCTTCTGTGGTCATTCCGGGAGGATCAGACTTAATGCTCTTTGATCAAAATCAAATTGTGCTTTTTAGTAATTCATACTTATTCTACATTCACTTTTGTGTCTTTTTAAAAATCTCTCCTTTCCAAATCTGTTTTCTCTCATTTTCATTCACTTTGTGTTTTTTTAAAAATCTCTCCTTTGCATCTGTTTTCTCTCATTTTCTCTGTCCATTTCTGGTTGTCGGTAGCCCAAGTGTGCTTGGGTTAGGTCAGCCAAGTTGCCTGCCATAGGGGCCCTCTGGGCAAGCTGATTTTACTCGGTGCTCATGCAAAGCCCCACATCTGGCTGGAAGTGTCCTCCACCTGGCATGACAGAGGGCACACAGAATATTACCTTGTACATATAAGTGCTCTTTCAAAGCATTTTCTTATCTACTTAGATTTGAAAAACAGTTCAAAAAAAGAGGGAAAGCAGGTGCTATTAATTTTAAGATACTAACAAGGAAATCACACGGGTTTGTCCTAAGTGACATGGGGAACCAGCAGCACAGCTGTCAAGAAGTTCTAGTCGGGCCGGGCGCGGTGGCTCAAGCCTGTAATCCCAGCACTTTGGGAGGCCGAGGCGGGTGGATCACGAGGTCGAGAGATCGAGACCGTCCTGGTCAACATGGTGAAACCCCGTCTCTACTAAAAATACAAAACATTAGCTGGGCGTGGTGGTGCGTGCCTGTAATCCCAGGTACTCAGGAGGCTGAGGCAGGAGAATTGCCTGAACCTAGGAGGCGGAGGTTGCAGTGAGCCGAGATCGTGCCATTGCACTCCAGCCTGGGTAACAAGAGCGAAACTCCATCTCAAAAAAAAAAGAAAAAAGAAAAAAAGAAATTCTAGTCACAGGTGTCTTTCTGTAAAAGCAGTGGTGCAGAGGTCCCTGTGACACAGGCTAAAGACCTCTGTCAATACCTGTGGTATTCTGGGTCTTAGAAGTGGAAGAAAATGGCTGGGCGTGGTGGCTCATGCCTGAAATCCCAGCACTCTGGGAAGCTGAGATGGGAAGTTCACTTGGGGTTAGGAGTGTTGAGAATCAGACTGGCCAACATGGTGAAATCACATCTCTACTAAAAGTACAAAAATTAGCCAGGCATCGTGACATGCATGTGTAATCCCAGCTACTAGGGAGGCTGAGGCAGGAGAATCACTTGAGTCCTGGAGGCGGAGGTTGCAGTGAACCGAGATCACACCACTGCACTCCAGCCTGGGCAACAGAGCAAGACTCTTTCTCAAAAAAAAAAAAAAAAAAAAAAAAAAAAAAGTGGGGGTGGGGTGGGGGAACAAGAAAGAAAACTCAGTGTCCAGGAATATCTGCCATTGCCCTTGATGACTGAGGAGCAAATCTAGAAGCAGCATAGGTCTTCTGCATGGGTCCACACAGCTGTGGATGTGTGACTTTAACCAGGAGCTGGCATTTTCCTCTCTTGCCTTCTCAGAAGTTGTGTCAACCATGTGTGAACTTATATGAACATACATAAGTAACACAGAGGAGTCTTCTAGCGCAGGAGAAAGGTGTAACACTCTTAAATCCTTAGCTGAAGAACAATTATTGCACTAACTTTTTCTAACCAGCTCCTTAAGAAACACTGTTAAAATTAATTTCATTCATTAAAGGCAAGATAGAGAAGAAGAAAGAGGGGAGCTAAACTTTAATTTCCAGCATATACAGAATTGAAATCAACGTTATTAGACCAAAATATCATTGCTAATCATCTGAAGACCTTCTGGGGCTTCCTGAAAATGTTGAGGTTTCAGACTTGCAAGTATATTTGAGTCAGTACCTAAAACAAAGAGTGTAAATAAATGGAATGTAGGTAAGACATGGCATTTTTGTAAGTGGTCATTTCATCCTTCATGTCACTACTTGGACATATGTTGAGGTAGGTCATAGAGTCTGAGAAAGAGGCTGAGAGACGTGAATCCCAGTTGTGGTCCTGAGGCAGGTGTGTGGCAGCTGGGACCAGAGCTCGGCCTTCCACGGTTTCTCTACTTGTCACCTTTCTCCTTGTCTCCCCACCTTACGGCCTGAATCTAGCAGAAATGTGTCCTGTTGCATAAGGATTTATTGTGGTTGTGTTTCTGAGAAACAACTCTGTAGAATGACTATATGTGGACGTAAGAGTTAACTCTTTGGAGTTAATCACATATTGTCCATTGTCGTGCCATCAGATGAGCGTGAGGCGAGGAATGAATATGTTCTGTGATGCCAGCGTTTGCTGCCTAACAGAAGGTTTGACTTTCCTAGATTATTCTCATGTCAAATGTGACATCTCTTTATGTATTATTTTTAACTTCACAATGAAAAGTGAAGTGTTAACAGTAGCCCAAGGATGCCAAAGCTTCAAGATTAGAAATCACTTTTAAGTTGCCTTTCTTCTTCCCCCCTCGGTGGGCTGCTGTATTAACACTTATTACAGTGAAGCCGAGCAGATGGGCAAACAGACTGATTAGTTATTTATAGATAGATAGATAGATAGATAAGAGATATAGATACGGATTTTTCCTTTATGGAGCTTAGACGTTAGCTTTTTCTTCAATAAAAGAAAGGAGTTTTTAGATGTTGCCTTGTCTCGATTTGCCTTTTTTTTTTTTTTTTTTTTTTGAGATGGAGTTTCGCCCTTGTTACCCAGGCTGGAGTGCAATGGCGCGATCTCGGCTCACCGCAACCTCCGCCTCCTGGGCTCAGGGAATTCTCCTGCCTCAGCCTCCTGAGTAGCTGGGATTACAGGCACGTGCCACCATGCCCAGCTAATTTTTTGCACTTTTAGTAGAGACGGGGTTTCACCATGTTGACCAGGATGGTCTCGATCTCTCGACCTCGTGATCCACCCGCCTCGGCCTCCCAAAGTGCTGGGATTACAGGCTTGAGCCACCGCGCCCGGCGCTCGATTTGCCTTTTTAATCAGAAGAAGAAAGGGGGCACTTTGCTCCTGATCTATTAATAATGTGGCTGTATCCTTTACTTAACTGCTGACTTGATAGCTCTGTGTGCCTGTTGCAGTCACAATTTGGTTTCCCTCCAGTCCTCCAAGCCTCATGTTCTTTTTGGCTTGGAATTTCTTTATGGAATGTATCACTTTTAATTCATATTTTCGAAGTGCCTTTCTTGACAAGGAATTTTTCTAGAATATTTTTGCCTTTTGTATCCAAAATGAAAAAGTGCATGACTAATTAGTTGAAAGTGAAATTACACATGATGTTGTATAAATAGAAATATTTTCCTGTAGCCTTTTTTTAAGGAAAAGATCAAATACCTCTGATTTTTCTCAAAAGCAGATTTTGCTTAAATTCCTTCTCAATTATTTAAAAGTAGTTTTTTTATGAAACCATGATTCTAGTTAAAAAAAAAAATAAGATAATGAAAAGAACCATCATAATCTTTCCTTGTAAAAGGTCAAAGGTATTGCATGTGTGTAATATGTGATATATATTTATACAAAAGTAATGGATCTACTTATGTGGCGAGAGGAACGTCCTCGTGTCGTAACGTGAAGCGTTCTGTAACGGTAATTTCCCTTCTGATCTCTGAAGTGCCTTGAGGTATGGTCTAAGGAGAGGAAGGATAGACATGCATGGTTACACATTTTTACATTTTTTAAAAATTTCAATTGGGTTTACAAATTCATTGATCATTTTATCAAAAGCAGGAAACATGTCCCATAAAGATGGCATTAAATTAGGCTAGCTCATGTTATCATGGATTGCACTTCTCATTATATAAGGCAGGATAATGTAGACATAAAACCATTTGGGAAGGGGTTTATATAAAACCATGGGGCAGTTAATTGGACCTTGTGTTTTTAGAGGTGCCTGATGATCCTATGACATAGATCATTTGAAGAAAAATCATCCTCAGTGGGACTCAGTTTTAGAAGAGTCCATCAAACATCAAAGGGATGCTTCAATTTAATTCTCACACTGTGATCTGTGACTTCAGAAATAACATGCTGGTAATGACAATATGTGACAACCAGAGTCCCAGAGCTGCTACTGGTTGTGGTCTCTGCATGCTTGTTTGCACCATCAGACTTACCTCTAAAGTGCTGTGGTTTCAGAAGGGTAAATGATAGAGCGTGTGGGGTTAGGAGAGAAAAGCTAATCAAAGCTAATGAAAAAATGGAAGCTTAAAAGACTACTGGAGTTAATGTGAAGGATAGTGTAAACCGAAGGGAACCTCTTTTGAGCAGATGATTCTAGCAGTCTTTAAGGATAGGTTTTTGAAGAGGTCTGCTGTGTGTGAGGTCTCAGTTGGATTGAGATTAAGTGAAAGAATTTTCAGCAGAAGCGAAACTTGACATTACATATAAAAGAGACGCGGATCGGGGGTATTTTAATCCTGTTTCTTTAGCTACGGTCAGGTCTCTAACCTGACGTTTCTTGACACTCCATTCCAAAGCTGGGTCAAATGCCTGTGAGCTGAACTCTATTGTCATCCTACATTTAAGCTGCAATAGCTGTACATCATTGCTGCAAAACTGGTCTTCTTAATTATCTCTTTTTCTGATCATTCTTATTCTATAGGGATAGAGAATGAGACCATATCTTGCCTTGTTTGCCACTATTTGCCCAATACCTGCCAAACACATATCTGTCACTTAATATTTTAAAATCAGAATCTGTTGATTAAATGAATGAATAATTGGAGAAGTGTTTATGCGCAGAATCCAAGTGACATAGTAAAAAACTTTGTTCAGTGATCTGTGATTATCTTTATGAATTAGAGATCTTTTGCCCCGCAAATGACTTTATAATTAACACCTTCAAGTGGGTAAATTGCTAAAATATATTCCTGATGAGGTTCTGAAACTTGGTAACATCACTCTTATATTTGAATTACTGCTGTAAAATATATAGCATGTATGTTTCAGAAACAAAATTTACATTTATTTATAATTTGTTAAGAACTCATGTTGAGCTATAGTGCTTTAAAATATGTGTAGCTAAATGGCAACTTCTTGAGTCATCATTTGAATTGAGTGTAAATCATGTCTAATCTGCTTGTTAACCTACCCCCCTCACCCCAATGCTTGAATAACAGAGATGTTCTTTAAAAAAAAAAGAGTCATTCTTCTGTGTTTTATTTTTGTTAGCCTTCTGCAGTGTATTTGATTTCAAATAATATCCACCTTTAAAATTCAAATAAATTTTTCTGATGCAAACACATCTTTTAAAACATGGAAGAAACACCACTACATGCTTTTCCAGAGTAGCAAAGGATAAGTCATGTCTTCGAGTCTTCCCTTTACTTCTTGGATAGCATAAGGGGCTGTCGACAAGAAATTGGAAAAGCAAGAAGACTCTCAAAATGGATGGTTCTTAAGTGGTCTCTTAATTTTCAGTGTACTCTGATTTTGTTAGGATCGCCCCCTCTGTCCTGTTTGTACTTAGTTTATTCTGAAGAGGTGGCAGGGAGGCTTTCTAGGTTCCCCTTCTCACTTCGATCTTTCCCATGTATGTGTAAGTGTGAAGTCCTTTTCCCACACTCCCTTTTTGAACAGTAAGGAATCGTGTCTGGGAGCCCCGCACCTGTGACCTTACATGATGATACTGGGGTTGAGGAAGCAAGGGGGGGATGCTGCCCCTGAGAAGGTGCTGGCTAGGAATCCAAAACAGCAGTCCCAGCAGCAGCAGTAACAACAGCAGCAAGAGCAGAAGCAGCAACAGCATCGGCCACAGCAACAAAAGCAGCAACTCTAGCAGCCTCCGGGTTCGAGAGAGGATTCTTCTCTTCTCCCACCTTTGCAGCTGAAACCCTTGTCCTCTCCCTCTTGTCTGACATTTCAGTGATGTTTCTTCAAAAACTGTGATGGGTTGACAGAATGGACCTCTACAAAACTAATTTAGTATTTTCTCACAGTGTGCACTGACTTGGATCAGAAAGACTACCTATGGTCTACCACATCCTATAGTTTATCTTTATTCAGTTGAATTAAGGTAGCAAGGCCTTCTGCAGGCCTTTCACAAAGCATTAGCAGTCTAGTCCTCTCCCCTACCCCCACCTGACCCCTCTGAAATGAGCACACACAAATAGGCCATGCTCTTCCACATTCCAATGTCTTAGCTCAGGCTGTTCCTTGCAGCTGAATAATGCTACCATCCTTTCAGCCTGGTAAATTTCTACCAAACCTTTGACACCCTACAAAAAATAACTACTTCCCACCTCTGCACAGTCATAATGTAGTCTGCTTTTTTGAATTCTGCATTACCATAGATTCATGTGAAACTTCGGTCAGAGCTCGTATTACACTGCATTGCCTGCAATTTTTTAAATGTCAGCATCTCGTCTCCATAAGGGTCCTGTACTCGATACACCAGTATGAATAGGCCATCCAATAGAAATACTGCGGCTTTAAAGACATTACTGCTAAATAATGGAAGTTTGTGTCTGTGTGTGTGTCTCTGTGTGTGCGTGTGTGTGTGTGTGTGTGTGTGTGTCTCTGTGTGTCTCTATGTGTGTATGTGTCTGTGTGTGTCTGTGTGTCTGTGTGTGTGTGTGTCTGTGTGTGTGTGTGTGTGTGTCTCTGTGTGTCTCTATGTGTGTATGTGTCTGTGTGTGTGTGTGTCTGTGTGTGTGAGTGTGTGCCTCCATCCACAGGCCTGGATTTCATATAGTTTTGAGATGAAGACCTGTTAACATGAAGTTACGTAAAGTATTGGGAGGATATAAGCATTAGCCATCTAGGAGAAAACCTTCCTGGTTTGTAGAACTTTACCAACCAGCTCTGCCACTCCCTGTTAATAATTTAACATAACCAGTGATAGAGAATAGTTTGGAGAATTATATGAGACATGACTAATGTCACAGTCGTCAATATTTTGTATTTGCTTGGCCTAATTCAAGATCATTGCCTTTATATCTATGTTCATTTATTAGATTGATTATGATAATTTGAAAAATTCTCCTTGCTGACATTTTATAGTTTAAATTATTAAATTTCTATATCCAGAGATGTCCTTAGTGCTTTAGCAAGAAGGGCTTAGGAGCTCTAGTCTTCTTGGTAGAGAAAGCTTATAGTTACTGTGCAGTAGCACTATGAGACTTGAGAAACTTCCACTGTTCATGGACGGGGGGCAGTGGGATATGGGCGCTGATGAACATTAAAAGAGGCCTGATGCTTTCTTTGTTCTGCCAGGACTGTAAGGGCCGTATTAAAGTGGGAGGGATGGAAGCAAAGAAATGTGTAGGAGAGATGTTTCAAAGGAAACATTTACAAGGCTGGAATAAGTCATCTGTAGGCCTGGAGTGGATGGGTTAGGATGATAAAAGAATAAAACAAAAATGAGCAAGTTGAGCATAGCAAACATTCAGAATTTGAGCAGTCACCTTGAGTGCGGCAGGGAAAGGTAAAGTCACTTAAATCAACTTGAAGATGATGTCCTTTGCGGTGTACCTGTAAATACTCTTTAAGCCTTTCTGAGAGATCAGTAGAGGCACAAAGTTTACGCTGGAAACTTGACAACTGTGTCATGGCTTTTCTTCATATTTCGACATCTTCTGCCAAATCCTTTAAATGTTCGGCTAACTAAGCAGAAACTGGACAAAAGTAAGCCTAAGACCTTGCCACATCTCCTTCCTTTGTCTGCAAAGCAGTGTCATCTCAGGTAAAATAAAATACTGAATTATTTACAGCCTTAAGCAGGAATGTATAAAGTAGCCTGCGTTTCAGTCTGAGGAGGATGGCTACCTTCTCCTGGCAAAATCTGAGGAGCGGGAAGGACTGGGCTAAAGGGTAGGATGAGGAAGATGAAGAGCTTTTCTTAGCCTCCTGAACTAGGTGGGTCTCGAGAGTGTGCCTTCCTTCCTCGAAGGTGTTTGAGATTTCAGAACATTAGTAAACCTGCAAGTACTTTAAGAGTGTGTGTGGCAAGCAGAAGTGCTCAAGTATGTATTTGAATAAATGTGTATTTTTGGTATCTCCCCAAAAAGTTCACTCCTCGGCCACGTGTTGTATAGGGATGTGCCTTCCCATCTTGCTTTCTGAGTGGGAAATCAGGTGAGAACGGGCCGCGCTGCATGTGGTTCTTCCGTGCCCACCACAGCGCCAGTGCGATGGGTGGGTCTGTGCAGGACTTCTGTACTGCAGGGCACAGCACAGCAAGATCCTGAGGCTTGCGTCCCGCTGCTGTCACTGCCCGTTCTAACCCAGCTTTCTTTTCTTGCAGGTGCACCTATCTTGACCAACTCAGCAGCAAGGTGGATTTTCTTCGTGTTTAAAGAAAAGAACAATGTCCCCGTGTCTGTAGAGATGATTTGCAGTTCAGCCCAGCTGAAGCTGACCGAATGAGACTATGGGCTGTGCCTCCGCGAAGCATGTTGCCACTGTTCAAAACGAAGAGGAGGCCCAGAAAGGGAAAAACTACCAGAATGGAGATGTGTTTGGCGGTGAGTCCCACCAAACTTGACTTCTGACCCACTGTTTCTAGGCCTCTCACTCTTTTATTGACACATATTTGTACATATTTACGGGGCACTTGTGATGTTTTGTTCCATGCCTAGAATGTGTTGTGATCAAGTCAGAGTATTTACAGTATCTATCATCTGGAGCATTTATCGTCTCTACGTGTTGAGAACATTTCAAAACCTTTCTGAGATATTTGGAAATATACAGTACATTATTGTTAACTGTAGTCACCCTAGTCTGTTATGGAACATTAGATCTTATTCTTTCTAAGCCTTTCACTTTTGTGGCAGTGAATAATTACAGCGATTATTGGGTTATACAGTCTGAGGTGAAGGGGTGATGAGACCCAGTGGAAATCAATGTGGATCTTTATTGGATCATCTTCATCATAGTTTATACAAAGTGGTCTTTGAGGAGGAACATGGAGTTTTTTTTTGTTTTGTTTTTTTTTTTTTTTTTTGCAGGAGCTAGCATTTCAGTCAAGCTTTAAAGAACCAGCAGGATTTAAATTGGTAGGTGGGACAGTGGCCATGGGGTGTGCTGGTAGAGGAGAACTCTAGGACTAAAAACAGAAGTCCAAAAGTACAGTGAGTAAGGATTTATAAACGAGGGAGTGAGTTGTTTTTTAAAAGTGTAATAGAGAATGAATTATACATTTTCAGATTTAAAATAAAACACAATGAATCTAATGATGATCTTTTAACCTCTCTGTTGAATCAAAATGATGTTAGGATATCTAGTGCAAAGGCCACAAATTGACAATCCATGGCTACATCTGGTCTGCAAATACATTTTTTGCAACACCTCCCTCACCAAATAATTTTAAAATAAAAAGCAAGGCAGCCTTTAAAAATCAGGATATTTTACATAAAACCCCAAATTTCTTCAAAAGAGCTGGCAACAGCAGGTCTTCAGCCCTCGAGGCAACACTTAGGGGTGGGGCAGCCATTGCCTCTGTGGCCAGGCCGCATCCTCCAGTGAACTGCTGACGCTTCCCCACTGCATGCACACCAAGTTCAGTTCACTCATGGACATTACCTGGCCATTTACAGGCTTTCATGCTTACCTGATCTTCAGATTGGCCCTTAGATGATTATCGTGAAGCATGGATATGTCAACAAAATTTCAATTAGTACAAGCAGATGAAGCAGTTTTTGCAGAATTACTTCAACAATAATACCTACTAATTGACTTTTGCATGATGCTTTTATTTTAAAAACGCCTCTTCGGCTGGGTGCGATGGCTCAGGCCCATAATCCCAGCACTTTGGGAGGCTGAGGCGGGTGGATCACCTGAGGCTGAGAGTTCAAGACCAGCCTAACCAACATGGAGAAACCCCATCTCTACTAAAAATACAAAATTAGCCAGGCATGGTGGTGAATACCTGTAATCCCAGCTATTCAGGAGGCTGAGGCAGGAGAAAAGGAGAATTGCGTGAACCCTGGAGGTGGAGGTTGCGGTGAGCCAATACCGTGCCACTGCACTCCAGCCTGGGTGACAAGAGCGAGACAAGTCCGTCTCAAACAAACAAACAAATAAATAACACCTCTTCCACTCTTACTCAGTAAGAGACATCATTGAGATATATTGTAGCACTTCATGGAGATAAGGTTTACATGTAAGTAACTATAGCTGCATCATTCTGTCACTGTCACATAATTGTATCACTTTTAGAATCTTTAGTTTTTGGTCCATTGTAATGATTGTTTTAGTCTCCTGGTGAAGAACTGGGAATGCTACAAAGAGCTAATGCTCTGTTAAAAGCGGTCTGCCTCATGTGTTTTGGAAGGAAGATTTTGTTTTATTTTGTTTCAGGGAGATATATTTGTTGCCTGGAACAAATTTGCTTCTACTGGTAACTACCTATAGCATTGAGAACTGTGGAGAAGAGTAACATATATGAACGTCTTAATAAAACTACAGTCCAGATCATTGAAACCATAGTTTTTAGGGAAAGATTTGATTGGAACTAGAGTCATTACTATCACTTTCAAACGCTTAACTTTTAAGAGAAAATAATCTAACATCAGGGATTTGTTTAACTTTTACCTGATCTGTGTCATTATAATTTTTATAATAGAGCTACCATTTATGGAGCCGCCAACATATGTCAAACATTGTAATATTCATTTTTATGAATATATATAATATTCATTTTTATGTTAAATTTTTGCAGCACTCTTTTGAAATACGTGCAGATTTTATATCCTTGGAAGCTGAAACACAGAGAGACTGACTTTTCCAAGGTTGCCCAGCTTCTAAGTGCTAGAATCCAGATCACTAAGACTCCAAAGTCCACCTTTCTTTCTGCATGTTGTTTCCTGATGCCCTGCAGCCTCCCATTGGTCTGTCTGTCTGTCTGCTTTTCTTTTCTTTTCTTTTCTTTTTTGAGACAGTCTGGCTCTGTGGCCCAGGCTGGTGTGCAGTGGTACGATCAGGGTTCACTGCAGCCTTGACCTCCTGGGCTCAAGTGATCCTCTCGCCTCAGCTCCCTGTGTAGCTTTGGGACTACAGACATGTACCCTCACACCTGGCTAATTGTTTATATTTTTAGTAGAGATGGGGTTTTGCCATGTTGCCCAGGCTGGTCTAAAACTCCTGGACTCAAGCAGTCTGCCCACCGTGGCCTCCCAAATGGCGGAGATTATAGGCGTGAATCACTGCACCCAGCCCTGATTCTTTAATGCAAAAAAATATATTGATTGGTCTGTATTCTATGTGTAAGGCCTTTTCCTAAATGCCAGTGAGATTACAGAGGTAAATAATCCATAAACCTTGCCGTCTAAGACTTTGTAAGAAGATAAGGAAGTGTTACAAGGCAGAATAAGTCAAATATCTTAAGAGGAAAAGACATACCTCGTGATAGCAGGGGATAGACGCTCTGCCTTAAGCGGCAGGATCAGAGCAGATTTCTTACGCAGATGATATCTAAACCTGGCCTTAAAGGACTGAAAGAAACAAAACCTGTCTCCATCTAAACTGGATAAGTAACAGCTAGGTACTGTAAGACTTATTCAAGAATAATAAATATCTCATTTGAATGGAACATAAACTATAAATGGGACAGAATTGGCTAGGAAACGAAGTTAGGGTTAAATTATGGAGAACGTTGAATACCAAATGACAATCTTTAAAGATAGCCCTAGATTTTAAGAGCAAGACTTCGTGCTATTCAACTGTGCTTACATTCTGCTTGGCAATGAGACCACTTAATCATCCCTTCACAACTTGTATAGCCAGACTCTATTGTTCTAAAGCACCATTGGTATTTTGCCAACGTTAGCATCTGATAAAGGAGCTTTGTGTTAGTCAAATATTGCTGTGTAGACTAACTGAAACTTAGGTTCAGTCACTCGCCACTTGCAGAGTCTAATTCACAAGAGCAAGATCTGGCATAAAGAAAGTGACTTTATGCCAAGACTTAGCTTGGGAGAAGACTTCGTACAGGCTCCTGCATTTAAGATGCCACTTTGCTTTTGAGGCAGAAAGCATGGACTCTTAAAGGGGGACTTGGTGTGAACGGCATACTGGAGAGAGAGTGAGCAGGGGTCTGTGCGACTCGCTTTGGTGCCTAATCTACTGGTGGTCGGTGGTCAAGCTAGGTTGCATAGTGGCCTTTGTCTCAAGACACCCTCCTGGTGGGAGAGCATTCCATCAGGGACATACTTGAGGTTGTAAATTGACTGTTGTCTCTTGAGACAATCTCCTTGTGGGAGAGAGTTTCTGCTCTGGAGCTTCAAAGTAAGCACGTAGTTAGATAAGCCTGCAGCGTAGGGAGTGTCTGGTGAAGGGAAGGTAAAGGCTGTGATTGCATTTCTGAAGAGCTTCCTAGGAAATGGGAACAGATGAAAAGAAGGAAAGAGAAAAGAAGAAATAATTTAAAAAATAACTCTCTCTCTCAGAAAAAGGGGGGTACTTGGTTATAAGACAACCTGATGGTCTCAGTCGCATTCCACAGTGACTATTTCTTTCTTGATTATGAATTGGTGGGTCAGCTGTGGTAGCACTTCTTTATGTATCTCTTATCTTTCTCTGGGGACCCGCAAACTGGTAGGGGCATGCTCTCCTTTCACAGAAGGGCAAGTGTGCAAGCCATACATATGGTGTGTCTTGAGCTTGGACTTAGAGCTGACACACTCTCTCTCATCCCCACATGTCATTAGCCAAAGCAGGTCACATGAGTGAGCCCCAAGTTAGGCAAAAAAGTACACTCTGACCACAGTGCATTTACAGCAAGGGTATAGGTGTGAAGGGACGGTCAAGAATTGGGGCTAAAAATCAGTTTACCCCAAGCCCGCCTGGTCATGGCTGTCTCTGTGCGTCTATGTAGTTCATGCCATAAAGTGTCAGTTAAGGCCTCTGCTGAATTTGCTTCATCCTCCCAACACTCATATTGAAATTTTATTTACTCCAGCATTCTATCATCTTGTTAATCTCTCTAATATAAATATTAGCAAGTTTCTGGGATTATGTTAAATAAAGCAGGGGTGCAGTGGGGAGAGAGCTTCACCGATCAAGGGAGATACTTTTGCTAGCTCTGTAGGGCTCTGGGGGAAGAATTACCAGAATCCAAAGTCAAGACAGTCCCAGTACCCTAGATATTATAAATACTACATTTTAAATGTGATGAGATAAGATCTTGTCTGTGTTTCTTCACTTAAATTAATTCTCAAGGAGAAGTTGTTTTCAAAATCCCACGATGATCACAGATGGCAGCAGATGAGTGATAAGCCTGGTCCAGTTTTTAACCATTTGTCACCCATTGTTTCTGTGGTCTCTTATTGTATAAGAAATGCCCCAAACATAGTACCTTGAAACATAACCAGCTTATTATTTCTCACGATTCTGTGGAGTGGCTGGGGTTTTATCTGCTGTTCTTGCCTGGGCTGTCATGCAGCTGCATACAGCTGGGATCTCAGCTGAACTCAGCTATCCCAGATGGATTCGGGCTTCTGTCCACAAGGCCACTCTTTCCAGCTGGGTAGCCAAACGTGGCAGGCCAGCTTCCAAGAGAGGAAGTGGAAGCTGCCAGGCCTCTTAGGACCTGAGCTTGAAAGTTCAAGAATGCCACTTTTGTGGTCTTCTGTTGATCAAAGCAAGTCATAAGACCAGCCGAGAGTTGAGGGAGTAGAGTCACTCCACCTCTCGAGTATGTCCCCATAGAAAGGGGAGGAATTGTTGGAAGCCGTCTTTGGAGACAGATGCCCATTGTGAGAGGCAATTATAACTCCAGGACTGGGATATAGTTCAACCTGGACAATTATATTCTGCTGTCTAAATCACCCCTCTGTGTTTCACTGAATAAAGTGGCCTTATTTATGCTTTAAAAGCTAAACATTTAAAAATGTTTTTAAAATGTTATTACTAAATGTTGTTGAAGAGTTGACAAAGTCTCTGAAGGGTGGCGTACTTGGGGATGGCTGTGAAGTGTGTGTCTCTGAGTGTGTGTACACACACATTTGATCTTTTTCCTAAAGGTGTTAATTTCAAAGCTCCTGAAGACCTGCTCAGGGGCTTTGCTACCTAAGATGTTTATACAAGTGGTAATTTCCATTTTTTTGGAAGCAATTTGGGCTCCATGATGTCTTGGTTATTTAGGAGTTCCACCAGTCCAAATTTGTGTGACAGAATTTCTGTAGAATGTTCCACCATGCAGAATTAAATGCTAAATGGGAATCTTGACTCCTAGATTTCAGCAAACTTAAAAGACTATTGATAAGAAACTTCATCAGTGATATTTACTTACATATTTTCTTTCACTTTAAGTGTTGAAGCATAAAAAGTTTCAGATCTAAAGTTCTTCCTGACACACTGTGGCCCTTTCAGAAGTCAAGTCCACTTCAGAAGGTTCCATCTTCAGACTGGGATTTTCCTTCCCTCAGTTGTCAGGGCAGATGTGAATAGTGGTCAGCAGATCTACTGAGGTCTTTCAGAGGACAGCTGAGCAGATTACCAGGCGCAGCTTGCAAAAAGTAAGTGACCAACAGGTTCAAGTTATCATGAACTAGTTAAACAAGTTCTAGAAAGCCAAGTGCTTACTGGATTTCTTTCAGCAGTCATTCTTTTAGACTACTAAAGTGGGTATGTAGAACACATTCCGGCCTTATTAGGGAAATTAATATGTCAGACTTGAGATCGTGATCTCTCCTGCAGCCTTCCCCCAAGCAGGGAGAAACTTTTACGATTATATTGACTTCCTTTCTTGCACTTTTTCTGTTTCCATTGTTTCAATAATGTAGGCTTTAAATTTGAGTCACCTTTGGCTTTTGCAGTCAGTTTCTACATCCTGTGAATCTCACCCTCTCCTAGCCTGTGACAACGTGTCACCCCAAGAACTTCAGTGTTCTCAAGAGGAATCTCCTGTTAACCCCCTTTATTATTTGTTTGTTCCTTTGCTTGCTTTTGGTCTGTTTTTACTTCTCCACTTTTTGGCACCACTGTCAGATTGGCTTTTTAAAGTACTCTTCTGTTGATATTAAATCTTCTTTAGAACTTTCTATCTGTGCCTAGTTCTTAGCCAATAAATCCCAAATCCTTAGTTAACATCCAAGACACCTGAAGATGGCTCATACCCACCTTTGCAGCCGTGTGTGTGAGTGTGTGTGTGCGCGTGCACGCGCGCGTGCACTGTGAGACTTATTTCACAAGGGTATGGTGAAAATTAAATGAGAAAACGCATCAGATTTATTCAGAAATTAAAAGCACTTGGAGGCAGTTGTAATTCACTGTTTATGTCTCATAATTTTTGATTGCATACAGTGAAGACAGATTAAAGATACCTGTGTTTGTGAGATAGTAACAGAGAGAATAGTGTTTTTCAGTGCAGTCCAGCATGGTATTAAATGAAGATTTAATATGAAAAAAGAATATAAAATAGCTTATTAATAGTTTTATTATCGATTATGTGTTAAATGATATATTTATATCAGGTTGAATAAAATATATGAAGATGAATTTCACCTGCTTCTTCTTTTTTTTTTTTTTTTTTTTTTTTTTTGTGAGACAGAGTTTCGCTCCTGTTTCCCAGGCTGGAGTGCAATGGCGCGATCTCGGCTCACCGCAACCTCCGCCTCCTGGGTTCAGGCAATTCTCTTGCCTCAGCCTCCTGTCACCTGCTTCTTTTTATCTGCTATGGCTACTAGCAGATTAAAAGTACACACATAACTCACGTATTCCTATTGCACAGTATTGGTTTATGTGACTGGGAGGTATGAGTGGTAGTGTGAGAATTTCCTTCTCTTTCAAGTTTTAGTTTTTATTGGATCTAAGAGAAAAGGAGTTTGATGGAGGCAGTGACCCTCATTTTCTGCTTGGAATCTCCATAGGTGGGATGTGCGTTAAGTGAGCACTAGGTGTATATACTCAGCCTTTTGTGTGTCGGGGGGTGATTTGGGGAAAGAGGGGTACGTGGGGGACCACCAGAGAGGCAGAATTGGGAGGCAGCTTGGCTAGTGAACAGGAATGACGCCACCTTGCTCCTCTCTGTGCTGCTTAGTGGTAGACTTTAGCTGCCTCTACTGTAACTTTTTTGCTGCCGTAAGGAGCTTCTGTTCGCTCCTGAAGCTGTTATTTCCTAAAGGTGAGAGAGAAAATTCTTTTTACCGTTTTTCTGTTTTTAGTGAATCATGGGAGACAGTAAAGAGCCCCAAGGGCAGGAGAAGTGTTTGATGGATTTGTGATAGGCTAGATTATAGTCATAAAAGCTGAGACACTTAAGTCAAGATAAGTGAGGAACATAGTCTTGGGTTTAGGCTTTGAAGACTCCCTGCTGTCTTGAGCTGATCCTCAGAAAGGTCTTAATGGCTCGAAGCGCACATGGGGCTCATGGAATCACAGAAGTCAGTCGACCTTGTCTAAGAGCTTTAACTGCATTCTTCTGAAGTGAAAGTTCTCAGTGTCCGACTCACAGAAGGTGCTCAAAATCTATTGCTTTTCTTTCTTTTACATTGTTCCTGGGCCATTCTGATAGGTGCTCACTTCAATAGGAAAAATGAAACATGTATGTATGTGAGCATGGAACGGAGTGGTTGTGAATTCTGTCTTACCAGCTGGGGTTTGATCCCAGTGTCAGCATTGCTGATGCTGTCTTGGACAGACAACTCGGCTGTATTTGTTTCCACATCTATAATATGGAGGTAATGATGGTATCCACCACTTGGAGCTGTGAGGAGGAACACGAGTTGATAAGGAGAGCATCCTGAACGATGCCAGTGCACAAGGAGCAAGAAAGCATTTGCTGTGAATAGTAGATGGGCCTGAGTAGACCGGCCCTACCTCTTTACCCTGTTCCCTTGGCCAGCACAAACTAGATACCATGCTAGGTACCGCCTTGATGCCAAGTTTGGTCTAGCCCAAGTAAAGCCAGCAAAAATTTCTACTTGGAAATGTATTCTATAACAGAAAGTTAAGAAATGCTCTATACTTTCTGTATTAAAAAAAAAAAAAAAAAATCCAAGTGCTACTTTTCCTTCCCATGCCATCTGGTATCATGAGCCTGTTCTTTTAAAGTTAGAGAGATAAGTGGAAAGTGAGATTGTTTGTCACTCCCTGCTGCCAGGCAGCCGGATTGCAAGACGAGGGAGCACCTGACAGAGACCACTGGCAGGGACATCCCTTTGGTTTTCCTCAGTTACTCCCTTGCCCCTTTAAGTGCTTGCATTGCCTGCAGCAGTGGAGACCTGCTTCCTGGGGTGCTTCCTGGCGCTTGGCACCATTAAGTGAAAGGTAAGAGGACTGCAGCCGTAGGCAAGGCCTGCTTGGGGATGGGGGAAGTTCTCAAACGTGACTCAGTGACAAGAGAGGAAGTAGAAAGTTTCTTTATGCATTGCTCTTTCCCTTGGAGTTATTTTCTCCTGAGTGACACCACAGAATTCAGAGATTCAAAACAATGGCTTCTTCCTGGACTCCTGGCTGGTGTGACTGAAGGGACCTGCCTTGCTAGGAGCACCTCTCCAGGCAGCCCCTACCTGCCCCATGGGCCTCATTAGGCCCTGGCTTTTCTCCGTAGAGACCGTCACAGCTCCTGCCTTCTGCACCTGCAACTTGACGTTTTGGTTAAAGTTATTTTGCCCCTGAACCTGTTACAACTCGGATTCGTGCTTTACAGTGTGTAAGGGTTTTTCAAATGTAATTATTGATTATCTCTTCTTAACAGAAGGGGAAATCAAAGCTAAGAACTACCCTAGTTCACTTAAGAAGTAGGACAGAATCGCAGATGCTGACTCAGGGAGATTCCTCCTCGGGAATAAGATGTCGACATCAAGTCCAAACCAACCCTTGCTCAGAAATCTTTAAGAAGTCATTGTTAACTGACCACTCGAGGTCAGACTCAGCTCAGACTCAGCTCTTAAATGAGGATGTCTGGAGACTCTAATATGGTCATTAGGGCTATTTCCCGTGGATCTGAAATACAATTTCACTCTAAGCACAGAGACTGAAAATCTGGCAGGTTGGTTTCAGATCCTGGCTCAGCTACTCACTAACATGTAGTCTTGGCAAATTGCTGAGGCTCTTTCTGCCTGGCTTTTCCCATCTGTAGTGTGGGGAATAAAACTAGTCCTTGCCTGCCTTCACAGGGTAGTTGTGAGACTTAAATCTATTAATATTTGTAAATCTTAGGATAGTATTTGGCACGTGATAAGCACTGAGTTAGTGCGATGATCATCGTATCAGCAGCCTGAAGTTGCGCAGACCTCTGACCTATGCAGTTTGCATTTCTGAAAATGGTTGCTCGGTTTCCGCTGATTATGCTGGAGGAGAATGAGTCATCAGTTTATTTGTAGATGTGTAATTCTCTAAACTTAAAAGGTGAACAATTCATGTAATGCTTACCTCTTTCTTTTAGACTGCAAGGTATTTGTGGTCCTGTGGTTTATTCTTTCTCTGTTTTGACCTAATCCAGTTTCTGTACTGTGTAAGATGTATACGTGATTTTGTGTCTTTTACATCAAAAGGCCAAAGGGCATGAATGATTCAGGAATGATGAATATAATATTATGCCTCATTTCTTTCAAAGTGTGGTTTAAAATAAATCCCACCATAGAGGTTAAGAAATACATTTTTTACTTATCAACCATAAATCTATACATGAGTGTGTGTGTGTGTGTGTGTGTGTGTATATGTGGTCTGTGTGTGTGTGTGTATGTGTGTGTTTTGTTTATCATGCAGAGCAAGATGTTGGTGGAAGTAAGGAGTAAAGCACCATGGAGAGAACCAGAGGCAGCAGACACAGATGATGCCCCAGTGATTGTAATGGGATAAACTCATCCATAAGCAACTGAAATAAAAAGATGTACCAATTAATTGGGTATCATTTCAATTCACATTTTATTCTTTGAAGATATTCTGTTACTTGTGGTTATATTAAAAATGGAATCCCCCGATTTATCCCTTCATATTACAATTTTTCAGAAGAATTTAAAAGTGAAACTGTAAAATAAGATACTGTGAAAGTACTACAAAAATACAAGTATTTTTATAATTTAGGTTGCAAAATGTCTTTCTCATAATGCTACAAAATCCAGTACCATAAGCAAAAGTTTGTGATAAACTGTAATTATATAAAATATAAAATTTTGCATGGCAATAAACCACCTTAAACTAAGTCAAAAGACAAATGTCAAACTGAAAATAATATTTCCAATACAAATAAGGTTAATATGACTAATATAAAAAGACCCTTCAAAAATCTATGAGGAAAGAACTAACATACCAATTGAAAAATGGACAACGTTCATGGCCAGGCAATTCAAAAGAGAAAAGATGTAAAAGGACAAGAAAACATACAGAAAGATATTCTACTTTTCAGTAATAAAATAAACCACAAAAACAAATCAGCAAAAAACTCGAAGCAAAACAAAACATTTTCACCCTTCAGTTGGGCAGGAACAGGTGGCATCTGTCTCATGCTATAAATGTTCTGCTAAAGCAGAACAATTTTTCTGGGGCATAAAATAGTAACATATCAAAAATGTAAATGAGCATGCCCTTTGCCCCAGCAGACCCACTGCTAGAAAGTTATCTTAGGATAATTGGACAAATGTGCAAACCTGTACGTTCAAGGGTCTTTCTCACTGATGAAATATGCGTGGAATAGAGCCATTAGAGATCAAGGTGTTCTGTATTTATTGATATGGCAAGAGGTTTGTGACAGATTATTAAGTGAAAGGAGTAAAGGGATTTTACACGGCATATCTTTTTTGTAAGTTTTACTTGTTTCAAATATATCTAAAATTCTGTGTGAGTACCTGCAAGAAGTACTTGAAAGGCCATTCACCAGAAACGTTTATGAAGGCAGTCTCTCTCTTGTGAAGTTTCAGGTGATTCTTAATTTCTTCTTTTTATTTTTCTGGGTCTTGAATCTTTTACGATTAACATTTATCATTACTGTAACTATTTATTTTGATAAATATAATTCAAATGTTTCCATCTCTGGAAGGCTTTAATTGTGTTTTCAGAGCAATAGTGAAATCTATCCCAGAGGAGAAAGTGCTGTCTGTCACCGGAAATAGCCCCAGGGCAACAGGGATCTGACTGACAGAAATGTTAGCCCAGGCGGACAGATGGAGTCTGATGACTGGCACTTGTTGGTTTTGTTTAAAACCTAGCATTTTCCTTCAGCCTAAGAAGCACCTGTTGACTACCTTGCATGACTTAGGCACTGTGCTAGACACTGAGGCTGTAAAGATGGGTTAAACCAGGTCCCTGCGTTTAAGGAACTGGTAAAGGTGCAATAGATGGGCATCTCAACAGCAAATGTCAGTGTCGTAAGGTGATAAGGTCTCTTTTTTCTCGGGAGTAGGGGAAGACTTGTAAAGAGAGTGGTTAAAGCCTCAGTTGAATGTTAAAATGTGAGTATCAGCCAAAGGAACTGAGTGAGATGGGGCAGGATGGTTAGGCTGAGAGTCAGTGAGAACAAAGGTTTAGAGGTACACTGCACGTACAGTATAGCAGGGGAGCCTGGGAAGCTTTAACCAACTGGTGGAGACGTCACTTCAGAAAATCTCACATTAAGGGTAGGAGTCTTAAATATTTAAAAATTTTACTCTGTAACTTTTTTCAAGACACTTAAAAGCTCACATAGACAATATAAGAATCATATTTGGGATCTGGAAGTTAGCTGAAGATTTAGAAAACAGACGATTTCATGCTAATTCCTTAAGTTGTCTAAGTGGTCAGCCTCACTTCAGGTTAGGTTATTTTGAACCCTGAGTAATAATACCAGAACACAACCTTGCATAGATGAGACCATTTACCAGGAAAGGTTAGTAACGATTATCTCTGTGTGGTGCTGATTTCTAGCTAGTTTTTGTACTTCTTTTATATTTTCCAAGTTTTCTACATCCTTTTTTCTAAACAAGTTTTGTAAAACAGGTATTTTATAACTCTGTAGCTGGTGATATTGAGAAAGAATTGGTGAAGCAAGATATAGTGGCTAATTTGGGAACCAAACTGATAGGTTCCTCATTTGTAAAATTGGAAAAACCAAACTGATAGGTTCCTCATTTGTAAAATTGGAACCTATCTCATAAGATGCTATGAGGATTAAATGAATTAATGAGTAATAAAACACTTAAAATAGTGCCTGGCTCACAAAAAGTGCTATATAAATAATCAGTGAACTTCATTTAGAAAGTTCTCTGGATTACTGTCTTAAAAACAGGACATTCTCATCTTTACAAGAGTAAAGTTTAGCATAGCTTTTTTTTTTTTTTTTTTATAAGAACAAAAACTTCATTTAGGAAAAGAAAAGCTTTTTCCTTAAAGTTCATTTATCTGCAGATATCATTAGTGTGTGGAGTACTTTCCTTCTTTTTTTATTTTTATTTTTGTTTTGAGACAGGGTCTCTCTCACTCTAGTTGCCCAGGCTGGAGTACAATGGCACGATCTCAGCTGATTGTCACCTCAACCTCCCAAACTCAGGTGATTCTCCCACCTCAGCGTCCTGAATAGCTGGGACTACAGGTGCATGCCACCATGCCCAGCTAATTTTTTGTATTTTTAGTAGAAACAGATTTTCCCTATGTTGTCCAGGCTGATCTTGAATTCCTAAGCTCAAGCAGTTTGCCTGCCTCAGCCTCCCAAAGTGCTGGGATTACAGGCATGAGCCACCATGCCCGGCCCTTTCTCTTTGTTTTTGGCAGTAACCGTTGTGGTTACCTATAGCAAAGTTCTTCTGGGCCACAGGCTTCATTGTGCCAGCTTCATAGCTATGAATCATCAATGACAGTGACCTTCAGGGCTTTGCTAACTCACATTACACCAGTTAAGTGGTTTGGTTTCACTTCGCCTGTTTTCATCCCTGCACCCAAGACGTTGCTTAAGCCATGAGAATAAACGTAAAGACAGGAAATAATAGTGATATTATCCCATACCTCAAGTTTATTTTTAGCTCACGGGCTTTGTCTTGCTCATCATTTCGAGGTGTAAATTCCCTTGGGAAGAGAAATCGGAAGCATGATGTGGAGCTTGACAAATGACTAATTTGAAATGGAGCCATCTTCATTCTTTGTAACTTGAATCTCAATTTCTCAGTTTTTCTCAAATGTTCTACTGTAAGCAAACCTTCACAGAAATAACTCCTCTTAGAGACCACAGTGAGCTGTGTACTGTGTAGGGCTTTATTAGAACAAGCACACAAACAAAAACAGGTGGCTGTCAAGCCTAGTGATCCCAGTTTATAAAGAAGCCGTTGACTTGTCTGCAGAACCGAGTCGCATTTGGATTCTGCCACAGAGTAACCATGCTAAGGGTGACCTCTGTAGCTGTGGTTTCTGCATCTTGGGAGAGAGTGGATGGAACCGTGTGATTGCTATGGGAGTGTTGAGTGCTAACGTTCAAAGGTTCTGTTTACCTGCTCCCCACACTATGGAAATTCACTGAGCTGTGTGGTGTCAGGTTCTTACATTCAGTGGAGCCACTGGCAAGATTATATATGATTATTGCTTTGTTGATTGTTCTCAGAAAAAAATGGTGGTGGTGGTAGTGTTCAGCTATTAAAAGCTTTATGGTCCAGAGTTGACCAAGGTGTTGATTGCATTGTGATTTTTTTTTGGGGGGGGGGTTTATTTGTTTATTTGTTTTTTTTTTATTGCATTTTAGGTTTTGGGGTACATGTGATGAACATGCAAGATTGTTGCATAGGTACACACATGGCAGTGTGCTTTGCTGCCTTCCGTCCCCTCACCTGTATCTGTCATTTCTCCCCATGCTATCTCTTCCCACCTTCCCACCCCCCGATTTTTTTTTAATGAAAAAATTAAAAGTATCACCAGTATATTCTGTAGCTTCAAAACATTACCATGAGCCTGAAGGTGAGAAAGCATGAAGTGTGTGGAGTTGTATCTCTGCTTCCATCTTGTCCGGCTGGTCTGTAAATTTATCTTTCATTCAGTGCTTGAATTGGTGGTGTTGCGGCTGCTGCTAGTCAGTGAAGGATTAGAATTGTTGGCTTTCTGTTTTAAGGTCCGTGATAGAAGTCGTGGTAGGGCAGACTGGTCCTGTAATTCAAAAGGAATAATGAAATGTCTAATAGAAGACAATTATAAACAAAATCTAGACCAAGAGGAGAATGTTTAATTTCCCAGGTTGCTGACTTTCTCAAGACCTACTGTGCTGTGATCTGATCACTCTGAGAGTGTGATTTTGTTTATTAACCTATGTAGCTGTACTCTGTTGGCCAGACTATGTAGACAGACTATAATAAGGCAAGAAGAAGTAAAAATGTATAGAAAGTCAAATTCTAAATGATAATAAAACAGTAATATTTCTGTGGCCATAATGGTAAGTATATATAGTATTCTCTAAACCATAACTCACAACACATGTTTAAACCATGAGTAAAAACGGCCTTTGACAGTTTTTTAAAGATTGCATAATTAAAGTTTCTTAGCTGGAAGGGCCATAGCTGGGGAAGACTCTTGATGGAGAGGACACAGGCCATGAGGAATGCAATGTTTATAGTCAACTTTCTTCGTAGTAATAGTCCATGCTGTAAGCTATAATATAAATGGACATTTAAATTTGATCTAAAAATAATTTTAAAAGTTTATGTGCATGGCTGTAAGCATCGAAGGTAAAAGAGTAAGGGTGAAGTGAAAAAACATGATGTTAAAATAGCGCTTCTTTGGAGCTAATTAATTCCTTCAAGTTGCAAAGCAGTCACACAAGTACAAATCTCTATTTAGACTATGTTTGATTTTCATTTTGAAAACCACATTCAAGACAAGCTGAATTACATTTAAATTCCCTTCCAGCTATAGATATGTGTGCCTCACTCTATAAATGTCACTGTCGATTTTGATGTATAACCACAGAAGATATTGTCGAGTTATATATGCAATAGGATTTTATTTTTAATGTTGCACCAGGTATTTTTGCATTTGTGGTGTCAGCAGTTTAACACAGTATTTTTTTCATTAATATTTTAGTCCTCGTTGCCTTCTGTCACTCAAGAAATGTCTTTTTATTCGAAAGTGTTTATAAGATCTTCAGTTTCGAGTGTGGCTTTCCTCTGTTTCCTGCCTTGTTTCTCATGATGCAGCTGTTAAACAGCCAGTGTGTTAAAATGCAAGGCAGTGTGCTTTTAGCTCTGATGGAACTCTGAACATTAAAGTTACTCATTCAAGAACTATTTGTTGAGCAAATACTATAAACTGGGTTTTAATAAGGGATATAACATGTAATACGATAAGGACTGCCCTCATTTGGCTCACATTCTAGCAGGTAATAAAGGCAATCCAAAGAGAGGCAAACATATACTGTCAGGTAGGGAAAAGCGCCTCGAGAATACAAAAGGGGATGGAGAGCTGACAGGATAGCTGTTCCGGAGTCATCTGTCAGAGAAGGTCTGTCTGAGGAGCTGACCTTTGCGCAAACCCTGAGAATACCTGGGAACAGAATGTTTCAGGCAGAGGAACAACAGAGCTAAATTTCTGAGAGGGAGCTGGCTAGTGGGTTCCAGGAAGAAGCCTGAGGCCCTGTGCCAGCAGGGTGGTGAGTGATAAATTCACATAGGCAGCCCAGGGCTGGACTGTACGGATGTGTATACCGGCTTCTATTCTAAAGGTAATAGAAGCCAGGAGAGTGTTTTTGAGTGCAGGGGAGTAATGAGGTCTGACTTTGATTTTTTAATTTCAAGGATTATTTTAACTGCTATATAGGCAGTAGATTCCAGGAAGTGAGAGTGAACCAGGTGACCCATTAGAGACTTGCTCAGTAGTCCCAGCAAGAGATGGTGGTGGTCTGGATTAGGGAGGTATGAATGGAGATAATGAGATACGGGTGGGTTTGGGATATTGGGGAATGATTAAATATGAGCTTTATTAGAGCACATCGTATTCTCTCTTAAGGGTGGCAGCAGGAGGCGGAATTTAGTACCAGTACAAGCTCCTCTTTAGTGGTGGTTTCCAGGTGGCAGGGTTTTTATGTTTTAGAGCAGTGACCGTGGTCTGAGGCTTAGCAGCATAAAATGAAAAATGACATTTGAAAATTGTGGAAGCAAAGATTTTCAAGGTAGGGCTGTAAGGATTAATAGGGTCAAAATTCTACATTGATGTTTTTTGCTTTTTTTTTTTTTTTTTTTTTTTAACCTTCTTGAGGCAAATTTGTTTGATGCTAGCTGGGATAGAAAGAGCAGCATGAACAGGTACGTTCCTGCTTCAGTTTCCAGGGCTCGGCTGCACCCAGGCGCAGGACATGGCCCAGGTGAGGAGAAGCGCTCTCTGGAGCCCCCTGAGACTGCTGCACACCTGCTGAGCCTGTCATCATAACACAGTGACGTGACGCTTCGTTTCATTCAACCTGAGTGTGAAGGGGTTTCAGACATGCATGGCTTGCTTGTTCGTTTTTAGCAAGTTTCTTTCTTTCTTTTTTTTTTTTTTTTTCCCTCCCTCAGGTTTATTTGTACAAATAGCACAGGAGGACCCCAGCCCCATGCAGATGGCAGCCCCGGGTGGGGGGGTGTCGCACCAGTCCTTCTGTCCTCACGTTGGCAGAGATATCTACTCTGAAGCCTTTGTAGGGGCCTGGGCACCTTTGGGAGACTGAGCTGGAACTGAAGCTGGAGTTGCAGCCTGGGCCTTGTTTTGATCTTTGGCCTTGGCCTTGGCCTTTGGCCAGCAGAGCCTGAGCCCCTTGGCCATGTGTGCACAAGCACGCTTCCCAGGCTTGGGGTGGGCAGTGTAGGCAAGTCGATCGAGCTTTTGGCTGACACCCCCCTTTGGGATCTTGGACTTAACCTCCTCGGGCTTTACGAGGGCCGTGATGGCCTCGGCACGTGCACTCATGGGTTTGGCATTGCTGGCCTGCAACTTCTTTAGGCCCTTCTTGGCAAAGCGCGTGTTCCTCAGGAACTTGGGGTCCACCCCCTTAAGAGATTCGTATCTTTGCGATCGGGGTTTCTTGATACCATTTCTGTGCCATTTTCGGGACTGGTTGTGTGTGGTGTGGTTCTTGGACTTGGCCATGTCTGCACCTAAGCTGCCCGTTTTTAGCAAATTTGTTAAGGGCCAGGGTGCCCGAAGAGGCATGTTTCTGCTCTCACCTCCCTTCCTGTAACAGCCACCCCTGCTTTCACCTGGCTCTTCCCCACCCCGACCCCACCTTAACACAGACTCACTCCTACATGCTTTCGTTCCTCATGGATCTCTGAGCGCATTTCTCATCTCCATGAGCTGCTCTGCGCTTTGATCCCTGTTCCATCCTCTTCATTTGTACCCACCATCCCAATTCAGTTTATCTTTCTTTTTACTTCTCCCCAGAATAGGAGCAGTGCTCTGAGCTGAGGGAATGAATACACAAAGTAAGCGTAGATTGCTATAGAGGTCAAACCAGATAATTTCCCACTGTGAATCTCCTTTCCACTTTGCATTGTTACCTTTTAAAGAAAAAATGAATGTCAATACACTTACTCATCTCCCCACCCCACCCCCCCACCAGCATCGAATAGCATCAGTCTTCTTTACAAAAGACACTGTTTTGTGCCCAGTAGAATCTTGCGGAAGAAAAAAACTTGTTGATTACAAGATACGGTGACTGTGTAAGCTTTCTGTTAGGTACACTCACTTTTTTGTAGAAAGTTCGCTTTTGGAGGGTTTATGTGCCTCTGCAGAAGAGAAGTTGACAGAAGATGGATCCTCGAAGATGACAGTTAAAGGAGTGGCCCACTGGAAGGGGTGGGAAAGGGAGCAGGTAACGGGTTATTTGCATTGTGTTTGGTAAGTCAAGACCAGGTCTACCTATAGAGCATCCTGAAGGAGACACAAACAAATAATTTCTGGGCTCTCCCCAGCTAAAAGGAGACTGAAGTCTTAGTGCAGGAAGGAGTTCAAGGCCTAAAACCCAGACCTTAGAGTGGGTAACGTGATTTGCTCTGTAGGGAACAGTCGCCTCAAGTCAGCAGTTTCTGGAAACTGACGTAGTCAGGGTGAAAAAGACAGTAACCCTGCAATCCTTTCCTTTCTGCTCTGGCAAATAGTTCACTGTTTCTGTGCTGCCAAGACCCCGAGATTTCAGGCACACCTCCGTCAGATCCAGTGGGAATGGTGGAGAGTCCCACTGACCCACTGGCTTGCTCAGGCGAAAGGTCTCTTTGCACCTAGTATGTGCTGCTTCAGTTGCAAACCAAATAAGAGAAACACTGGACCATGTCCAGGTCATGCACTGTACTTGAAAATTATTGAATTCTGGAATTTTACCTAACTCAGGCCTTCAGACACAAGCAGCATCTCAGAAGGGCAGCTCTCTGCTTGAAAGAAGACCGTGGAAGAAGATGCGCTGAGGTTCTGTGGCCGTTGTGCACCCTGTATGAGCTATCCTCCCCAGTTTACCTTTGGCTTGTTTATACAGAATTATGTAGGCCTTTCATACTTCGCTATAGGTTAAAAATGCCTGATTTAAATCATTAAAAGTTCTAGAAATTGCTGCAGTTCTTTTTTGAGGAAGCAGAATATAACATTACCTTTAAGGATATTCAAGGTGTCTTAGTCTACGTTTAAATAGGTTACAAATAGATGGAGGGTGAGGGTCCACGAGGACCACCTCTGCATCAGCTCTGTGTCCTCAGACTCTCCGTACAGAGCCTACCTTGCTTTGGTTGATTTTAATTTACTTGAACTGGTTGATTTAATTTAATTTGCTCTGAAACCTTCATGAATGAATCCTCATACCCTCTCCTCAAAGTAAATATTCAGAACAGCTACCATCTTTTACAAACAAATTGAGCAGAATGTGTTGCTAAAATAGGTTTGTTTAAGCTTCCCAGGTTGTGGAAGTTAGTGTGTTCATATTTACTGTGCTGCCCACCATTAAGCTATCACGGAGCACGCGTTTTCCCCCACTCACCCAGACAGTATTCCTCAAGAGCTATTTTTTGTTGCCATCAGAGCACACTTTAGTCTCTGGGGGGAAAATAAGTTGACGATTCATATCAAACAGAAATGATCTTTTGTTGTATGTGACTGAAGCTCTTGTGAGAAAAGGTACAGACAGTCAGAAGGAAAGACGGAGAGGGATTGCCTGCAGCCTCCCTGCGTGCATGTGTGTGAGTGGGTGCTCCCACCAGCATTCTGGGGGCTTTGTTCACAAATATGAGCACTGATTTCAGGAGATCTGCAGCGGAACGTCAAGTCATTAATATTTTTTATAAGGAGAGAAATGATATAATTTTATCACAGATGATTTTTCAGATGTGCTTTTCCATTTTAAAAATTCATTGGCAGTGCTCGTACAAGAGAATTACTTGAGCTGAAAATGACTCTGTCCAGTTTCTTCCTATTTTGTTAATGATATTGCAGCCACTGAATTCTTTGTAAAAGTTTCTGTATAACCCAGATAAAGTCAGACCTCCTGGAAGCCAGCTTCAGCCCAGAGACATATGAAGAGAAGCACCTAATATCACTGAAAAGCAATTTAAATTTATACTGAATAATCTCATTCATAAACCACAGCACAACATTCTGAAGTCTACTCCTCCAAGAATCCATAGCTCTCTGCCACTCTGTTGACTTTTTGTCTCACTCTTCCTTTAACTACCTCAGAAATCTCTCATCTCTCATCTCTCATCTTCTGTAAGACTTTCCCTCCTGCCCAGCCTACTCAGGGCTCTCTGCTCCTCGCTGTCTGTTATCTGCCTCTCATTAGCTTTGCTCTTTCCGGTGTCAATCCAGGCTGCCACCATTCTCCCACTAACCTCCTCACCCCTCACCCCTTCCCCAGTCTGCATCACAAAAGCGCAGTAGCCCATCTGGCCAGACACAGCTCCTCCTCTGCCAGGTGGCTTGGGGGTGGGGGTCCTGGGATGCTCAAAGGCTAATGCTTCTCTCTGTGATGGTTATTATCTGAGAAGTTTTCATGCACCGAAATTCACTTAAGACAATCCAATTAAAGGAATTAAGTCAGATGTACATAAAGATCAATAAGATATACCTCTTCTTTAAGACATGCATCAATGCATGTAGGTCTGTGCATTCTCTCTCTCGCTCTGTTTCTCCCTCCCTCTCTCACCTTTGGCCAAATTGTTAAGTGTTTGGACAGCAACCACACAAATAAGAAGGAGTTTTTGGAATGATCATAAAATTTCCTAATCCTAACAGCCATCCTGCAAATCCATGACCATCAGTCTCCATATGGCAGTGAAGAAGTAACTACAGATGAGTCAGCAGAAATTTATTGCCAGTCCCTGGGAAAACAACTCGTGTTTTAGGCCCTCCTGATGATGGTTGGAGTTTCATTGATTTCATGTACAAAGGAGGGCGTGTAAGATACTATCTTTTCATATTTGCTGTTATTGCAATATAGTTTGCCCTGGAAAAGAACATCACTGTTTGTGGAAATGATACATTTTGTGAAGTGCTGGAGTCCTGTAGGATTTGTAATGGATGTCAGTATACAAAGAGAATTTTCCATTTTATCATAAATATACTTCACTCCCCATTTGTGGGAAACACTAATAAGAGCATGGGCTCTGAATCAGACCACTGGGTTCAAGGCCTGGCCCAGTTTCACCGCTCTGTAGATGTACAGCTAGATAACTGTGCCTCAGTTTCCGTTTCTTTGTGATGGAGACATTAATGGTTCTACTTCATAAAGCCGTTGTCAGCGTTAAATGGGTTGTATTTGAAGCTTTCAGAACTAGATCCAGAGCCTTGAAAGGGCTCTGTAAATGACAGCTCTCATTTCTCCTCTTCTCCTCTTCCTCCTTCTCTTCTTTCTCCTCTTCTTCCTCCTCCTCCTCTTCCTCCTTCTCTTTCTCCTCTTCCTCTCCTTCCTGCTCCTGTTCACTTTAGTGAAGGAAGAGATCTTTGATTTTATTGCCTGGCCTTAAGGTTAAGAATATATAGCAAAGTTCTAGTAGCATATCAGCAGGCCTTAAAATGAAGTTACTTTTAAGATAAGTTGTAAAGACATTGCATGAATTACCATATATTGGAGAAGAACTTGAGTTTTCTCCTTTTAGATAGAGTAGTGGTCAAATCATTGTAACGCCAGGTTTCACAGCATTGACTTTGGATGTCACATGAATTCCTAACTTAAGGAGCACAGGGCTGGTATTCTTCCACTGATAAAGGCCCCACAGACCTGACAAGAGAGGATATGGTAGTTTTTCTGGTGTTATCCACAAAGGCTAGATGTACTTCTAACTTTTACTCGTCTCTCTGTGATTTACAGAGGACTGTGATTTGGAAAGGCGTCCACATTCTTTCTGAATCCATTGATACTTTTTTCCTACATCATCTCCTGAAAAAATCATTTTCTGTGCTTTGTGGTTAAAAAAAGAATAAAAAACCTGACTTGGTAGTTAAGGGCCTGTCTCTAGTCTCAGACCAACCTGGATTTGAGCCCAGCACTGCCCTGTGACTAACCAACTAGGGACAAATCTCTCTGCAACTGTAAAAGAGAGTCGTGATACTGGCCTTGTAGGGTAGACGGGAGGATTAAGTCAAAGCAGGGGAGAGGGTAGCTGACTACGACAGCCTTTTATCCTGAGTGGTTATCAAGGAAAACAGGAATCCTGCTAGGAACAGCTGAGAGGATTTCGTTGACCTGAGACTTCCAGAGTCCCAGCGTGGGTGGAAAATGAGCACCTCTAGGAGAGTCTGGGAAGGGCCCTTGAGAAATTAGATGAATGTCTCTCAGAGCAACCATGCGTGTCTGTCCTTTCTGGCAGCGGCTCCGAATCCTTGGCCACTCATTCCGTCCCTTCATTGGGAATGATGATTGCACAGTGCAGGTATCAAGCTCCCTCCTCCCGTGGAGAGCCTTGGTTTGCAGTGCACTTTCCCCGAGGAGGCCAGGCTGGATTTGGATATGGTTGTATGTCTTCTGTCGGAGCTTGTCAGAAGATGAATGTTCCAGGGCCCTTAATGACTGGATAATAGTCCCTTGGTCACTGAATAATGAACCCCAGACGCATGAAGGAAATGTATTTTCTGGCCTCAGGAATGATTAAGTGATTCAGGAATGGGGCCTGCAGGTCCTGGACCTCTTAATTTTTAAAGGTGCTGTCGTGACAGAAGCTTTATCATTTTGATCCTTCTTATGGAACCTCTGAACCCTATGGTCACCCTTTTCTCTTTGCAGCTAAGGGCACCTATCATCTTGTCCTCTCAAAAACATGGACAAGACCCTAAGAATGCTAAGAGGCTATGTCATGCTGTGCGTACACATCTCAACTCATTCCACTCACCCAGAGGTCTGTACCTCCACCGCACACAGTTGGGAAGTCACAAAGCCAGGTGCAGAAGAGAAAGGCCTTCTGAAGCCAGTGTGCTGTTCATTGTAATTCGCTGGTGTGCCGTTTCGGTGCCACTTGAGGGAGAAGGAACTGGGATCATGATTCAGCGCCATTCTCTTTTTTCCCTAGGATAAGTCACTACTGATCCTCGTTCTGAGTCCAGTGGTGCCTCCCCATCTCCAGGCGAAGGCAGGAAACCAGGTCCTGGGGTATGTTGCATCTTAAGCCTCATACCCCCAGCTCATACTCAAGGATAAGGATTCCCTTACCCTCTTGAGACTCACTGTGGTTTCTCTGGCTCCTTCCTAGTGTTCCCCATGTGTTCTTCCTCACCTGCCTCAACAGACTGGTCCATCTCAGGATGTATTAATAAATTCCACCTTTGCCTTTTTTCAGAGAGAGGCAGAAAGCTCTGGATTCAGCTGGTTAGGATCTCTACAGAGGAGATGCTTGAGGACAGGCCAAAGGAAAGAGGCTTAGCCCGTAACGGCAGCTTCAGTGCCTGGACACTGACCGGGGAGGCCGTATCACCTTCAGAATGGAGGCTGACTCCTTCGTACTGAGATCTGTCACATCCTCCAAGACGCTGCATAGCCTTGGTCAGGGGTCTCTCCTTTCTTTTCTTATAACCACTACCCCCCACATTTGCTTTTCATGCCCATAAAAACTGTACACACTACTCTTATTCTCTTACACCCTCTCCTATGGGTCATTAACTCTTCTACAAAAAGGACTGACTGCTTCCTTTCTTAGAGGTAACTCCAGGGCTGAGCGTTGTCTTTGGCATACAGTAGGTGCTTTATACGTGTGGTTGAAGTAAAGAAGAAACACAGAAAGGTTAGCAAGGCTTAGCGCCCAGCCCTTGACTCAAGGACAGAAAGCAGATAGTTTCTTCCATCTTTACGTCTGGACTAAAATCAAGAGGTATTTTTGCTCAGACCTTTTTGGACCGGAAGTGTGCCCATAAAATGGTGTGATTTATGAGAGTTCATAGCAGTCAATAAGAAAAATGCCACGCCTCTAATAAGAAAAAAAGGGCAAAGGATATGAAGAGACACTTCACAAATAAAGAAATACAAATAAATGATCAGTGCATGGGAAAAGTATCCAGTGTCACCAGTAAATTTTAAAACATTAAACAAAAATAAAAATTAGATACCATTTTCCTCTTCCAATTTATTACATATTTTACAAAATGATAATACCCTCTATTAGGAGGCTGCACTGAGATGAGTCTTATACTACTGTATTAGTCCATTTGTGCGGCTATGACAAAATACCACAGAAGGGATAATTTGCAAACAATGGAAAATCATTTTTCGTAGTTCTAGAGGCTGGGATGCCCAAGACCAAGGTGCAGTGTTTTATATCTGATGAGAGCCCACCTGTGCCTTCATATGGCAGGAGGCAGAAGGCAAGCAGGCTAAATGCACTTCTGCAAGGCCTTTTACAAGGGGCTCCAAGCCCATTCATGATGGGGGAGCCCTCATGACTTAATCACCTGCCAGAGGTGGTTAATCACCCCACCTCTCAGTACCACCGTCATGGGAATTAAATTCAACGTGAATTTTGGAGGGAACATCAACATTCAAACCATAGCAACCATCAAGGCAATGATAAGCACCACTACAAGGCCTTTTGTCTCTGGTTTTCTGTTTCCCTCTGGTCTAAATGTAAATAAGCATTAGATTTCACTAGTGAATAAGATAGAAAAGGCATATGAGAATTGCTGTCTTAGTAACATTAACATTTTTGGATTATGAGGTATCATCAGGGATAGGTACAGATACGTGCAGTGTTTATACTTCCCCTAGTAGAGATGCAGTGGTCAGACCCCCCTCATGTTTCGTCTTTACAAACTTAAAGTTTAATGACATACTTTTCCTGCTTGTTACTTTCAACAACTCATATTTTTAGATTATTAGACATTAACATGGCCAGGCATGATGGCTTACACCTGTAATTCCAGCACTTTGGGAGGCTGAGGTGGGAGGATTGCTCGAGTCCAGCAGTCTGAGACCAGCCTGGCCAACATGTCGAAACCCTGCATCTACAAAATACAAAAATTAGGCAGGCATGATGGTACACACCTGTGGTTCCAGCTACTCAGGATGCTGAGGTGGGAGGATCACTTGAGCCCGGGAGATGGAAGTTGCAGTGAGCCATGATCATAGCACTGCACTCCAGCCTGGGTAACAGGGTAAGACACTATCTCAGGGGGAAAAAAAAAAAAAAGAGATGTATCACACAATCTTATTTTGAAATGTTTGCCTTTATTAGGTTAATTTGAAGCAAACTCTGGAAGGAACTGAGAATATTTTATACTAAGTGTACCAAAACTTCTTGTTAGGGAATTTATAACTACCCTGAAAGTTGCTTAATAATGACTGTTACACTGGAACTGACTAAATCACTTTCTACTAGTGAGGACAGTAGTTACCGTTAAGGGACTGCCTGACTCAGGGAATTGATAGTGGTATATGAGGTCCTTCAGCTGAGTCACTGTGTTTAAGTTTACCAAATTTAGAGTCAGTCAGATTATCTGTGGTCAGTCAAGTAGAAGATGGATTCTCAGAGCATTAGTCTTCCCCTTAAGACAGCTGGTTTTCCTTGGGCCCTCCCTGCTGTCCGCCATCCCCTCTCCTCCACATCCCCGCATTGCTTACGACAGAGCCCAGCACCTAGGTACTCAGACTGTACTGAGTATACCCCTTCCAGACGAGGACACTGTAGAAGTAAACCGTAGTTAGCCATGCTGAAGTGATTGACGTCTTCACTCTTCTCTGCTCTTTTAATTCCTGTTTGCAGCAAACCTGTGTTCAACCCAACAAAGATGTATTCGGTTCTGACCTATTGCTAGCTACGCAATTAAGAAACACAAAACTGTATTTTGGAAATTAGTTTGATAGGCGAGATGAGACAGTTTTAAAAGCATAGCACAATGGCATAGTAGTTAATGTGGACTTCCAGAGTCACATCGCCTGGGTTCTCAACCTGGCACCACCGTTTACCATCTGTGTGAAGGGAAGGAGGGAGGAGAAATAATAGCTTTAAAAAATTTGCAAATTTGGTTAAAGGTGGCAATCCACGGATCCCAAAAGCTCAGCAAACCCCAAAAAGAATAATGGCTGGGTAAGGCTGGCTTGCCCAATGGTGACTTTCCTGCCTTAAGAAGTAACTGTGGACCCCGCACCCCACTCCCATTCCGCAGTCCGCACCTGTGCAGCCTCAGTTGTTCCCCTTTGTATTCCGTCTCTTAGAATTACACCAATCAGAGATTTCTGATTTAATAAGAATCATCTTTTGGTTGGCATGAAAGAAAGTCTGAGACGATACAAGTTTGAAAAATGGCCTCTGGACATGTCTTAGTGGAAGGTTACAAAAGAGGTCGGGGAAGGGACTGAGGAAGGGTCAGGAAAGCCGCAGAAGGCCTTGGAGGCTTATTGGGCTTTCCAGGGAGATTTAAGATGGGTTTAGAAGATGAGATTATTTGACATCAAAGTTCACACTTTGCCTGATTGAAATACTGGCACAGTTCAAGCCTTACATCCAAGAAAAAAGAAAGAAATGTTTCCTTTCTCCTTCTCTGCCTGCCTGGATGGATCACATAATTTCCTTCTCTCAGGACCTAGTACCAAGGTGTTGGTACTCTTAAAGACACGGCTTGGCTGCATTAAATTACATGGATTTCATAGAATATCCTGGAAATAAAAACATCTTTTCTTTTACATGCTCTATGCAGAAAGGCACTTTGAAGTGCAAACCATTCAAATACTGGGAGCCTTTTTGTTTTTTGTTTGACTTTCAAGTACATTTACTGTCGGAAAATGCCTTAACTTAACTTCCAAGCAGATCTTTGGCTTTTCTAGATACACAGTTCCAAATGATTGAGGATCACTCGTGGGACATGAAGGCCTTGGCCCTCTGTGCTATCCAAGCATTTTGTTATCAGTAGAGATAACCCTCCTAGAACTCATGGGCCAGACCTCATTCCTCCCAAGCTTTGCAGATAGAAGGTCTGCTACAAGGTTACCTTTATAATGAATAAAACTGACTTTTAAGGGAAACTAGATAAATGGTTGCTGGAGTGAGTTTGGCATATCTGGATTATTAAAAAGTTAAAAATGTTCATAGATGTACGTATTCAAGGGAGAAGCAGGAGAAGAGGCAGAAGCAGCCTGTACCCACTACTGTTTGAGGTCAGAAAGGATCTTAGGTTTTCTTTTTCTGTTCTGTTCTTTATTTATTTATTTTTTTTAAGGCAGGGTTTCACCATGTTGGTCAGGCTGGTCTTGAACTCCCGACCTCAGGTGATCTGCCCGCCTTGGCCTCCAAATGCTTGGATTACAGGTGTGAGCCACCACGCCCGGCCCAGGATCTTAGGTTTTCTAAAACGATGAAAATTTGAATCTACTCTGACACCTTCTCCCCTAGTCTTCTTTTGATCAATGTCACCAAACAGTCCCAGCCCTCTTGGATGTAGTCTGAGGAATAAAACGCTAAAAATATCACCCAGGCATTGCTTTTACCCCAGATCTATTTTGACTAGCACAGCCCGCAACTGTTTACATGCAGGGAACAGGGAGTCAGCCTACTGTTCCCGACGTGCATTTTAATAAGCCACCTGACGAGATCAACAGGAAGGAAAGAAAAATTGTGAACAGGTGCAAGGGAGCTGGGGGGAGCTGGAGGAAGATGGGCCCTGCTTCTCCCTGCTCTTCATCCAGTCGGCCCGTTGTTCTGCTGCCAGGGCCCTCTGGCTGGAACAGTGGCCGTCCCCAGTTCCCTCCAGTATGGGCTCTGATAAAGGAAGCCTAAAGTCTCAAGTTAATCCTCCATGCCTTCAACAAAAGGAAAACTGGATTTCGTAGTGATTGTTTTACTGTCGTAATGCAAAACACTTCATTCACTCAGAGGCCGGTTGGTGAGGTAGGGCGTTCCTGATGGCTTCCTTGCCTTGGGAATGTGTGGTGCATTTGCTGATGGGATGTCTGTTTCCAGATGGGCATCTTTATTCCCGGCACCAGCCTTTGAGAATGTCACAGACCATTTTTAAGGGTTTGCTTTGTACAAATTGTGGCCTATTGAAGGGTCTTGCCGGCTTTTCTTGTTTTATACCATGAGAGATTTTGTGCGGTATGTTGTGTAAGTAATAATGATAGGTCTGGCTTTGTAGTCATGGCTGTTTGTTTTCTCTTCTTTTGTATCCAGTCCTAATGTGTTCCTCTTAACACCACGTTGGCAAGCCAGCCAGGGTGGTTAATGACATGTTAAAGCCTATCTTCTGTCTAAATTAGTGGGGATTCTGTCTTGATTTTTTTTAAAATGCCTATGTTTAGAATAATGCTGCTTCGAAAGTCATGTAGCCAGTAGCTTTTCCATTTCATTGGAGAAACATATTGAAAAATAGTGATAGTTTGTCCACTACCTTCAATTCAGTTGTGTTCCCTGGAGGGGTAAGAAAATGAAGACTGAACGTCACCAGGCTGCTCGGAATACATCTGCTCTAGTCTGTGGCTTGGCAGATGGGAGATGACAATGGGCAAGGCCAGGGCATCTCCTCCCTAGGAGAAACCTTCACCATGCAGTGGGCAAAGGGCCATCTGGGTCTTTCAGAAGGTTCTGCTTAGGTCTGAAAATGTTACCCTCTTCCGCATCCTATGGAAAAAAAAAATCACAGAATTCACTTATGATACGTTAAGAAATATATATATGAGTATCTATCAATACCTATCAGTATTATGTGTAGTTAAATAATAAGAAATTCACAAATAGCAACTAAGTTCACAATTTAGTTCAGTTAAAGGTTATTAATAGTAGGCTGGGCAGGTGGCTTATGCTTGTAATCCCAACACTTTGGGAGGCTGAGACGGGTGGATCACCTGAGGTCAGGAGTTCAAGACCAGCCTGCCAATGTGGTGAAACCTTGTCTCTACTACAAATACAAAAAATTAGCGAGGTTTTGTGGTGGGCACCTGTAATCCTAGCTACTTGGGAAGCTGAGGCAGGAGAATCGCTTGAACCCGGGAAGCAGATGTTGCAGTGAGCCAAGATGATGCTGTTGTACTCCAACCTCCAGCCTGGGTGACAGAGTGAGATTCTGTCTAAAAAAAAAAAAAAAAAGAAAAAAAAAGAAAAGGTATTAATAGTAATTATCTCAGTCCACCAGGATTTATAAATACTAATGTCCCAAACTGAAGTTAGGGAGGCCCATTTTTACCTTTTTTTTTTTTTAACTTTTAGTCTTATCTCTGTGTAATTGTACTGGGGGCAAATTTGTCAGTGTCTTCTGTTTTTTAATTAACAATTGTTTTCCCAACTTCTCAGTAAATAATCCTTCATCCAATTTGTCAGTGTTAGTGTCTCTTCTAAATTCCAAGTTGGAATGTAAAATTCTTTTGTGTTGTAATTGTGGATCAGAATCTATTAATTAACTTGTTAATGCATTTAGGACCTGGTATTCCCAAAGGGCTCATTACTGAACCTCACACTAGTCTTTCTAATGTCTTTACAAAAAGATAGAATCAATAATGACTGAATTGTCAGGTGGAAAAAACAGTTGGCTTAGCAGTGAACATGAAGTCTTTATTCAGATACATGCAAATGTATTACATTCATAAGAATGATAATTTTGAGAAACATTTGAACAGCATAATTACTTGCAGAAATGTTACTATATTTTATATACTATGCTGTATAATGTCCTGAATATCTTTGGGAGTTGTGCGTTAAGGGGTAATGAGGAAACCTGAACCTATATTAGAAAGTGTTGTTATAGATACTAAGGAAAGAAATTATATAATCGTCTTTGTAGCCATTTAATCATAGTTAATAAGAAAATATATTGCAACTTCCTGAACTGAAATATAAACTCTCTTAGTGGTAGCTGTCTTTCAGGTGGTCCCTATAGTCAGACATTGCTCCATAACCTATGCCAGGCAGTCGTCAATTTGTTGGTTGATGATATTTTCTAATTTCACAATTTCTGTGATTTTTTTCCCACAAATTGGATTAAGAAGGATTCAGAGTCACACCTATTTTTGACTTTCATATGCTCCAGTCATTTCCTGTTGACAGGAATCTGATGGAAATGTCATCATGGTGATCATTATTCTGGTGAACTTAAGCTGCAAGTTTTCCTGAGTTTGTTGTTTGATGTGTATTGATATCAGGATCTGTGTGATATTGGGGCTGTTGCGGAGACTAGGGGTCCCATCCACGTCCCACTATACTCTCCAGCCTTGAGTGCAATACCTACCCATTTGATCTATTAGGTATAATAGCTCTTCATGCATTTGACTTTACAGAGAGAGTGAATTAAAGTGTGTGCGTGTGTGTGTGTATGAAATAAATATATAATATATACTTAATGTGAAATCATTGCAGATGGCTAAAATTTAATATAGGGATCACTGAAAGACAAAATCTCAATTCTTCAGTTGTTTCTCTTTATCAATATAACTCTTTAGTCTTACTCTGTTTTTTTCCAAAGAGAAATTAAAGAATGAATATATCAGTGAAAATTGCTAGCATTTTTTGGACTAATATTCTCTTGGGGAAGAATAAAAATATTCTCTTGAATCTTATCAGACAATCCTGTGATACGTCCTACTGTAACATACATTTCCAAAAGTCTTTAGAGATGGAATATCCTGTTTCCTCTGCAATATTTGCTCTCTGTGGAAGGACCAGGCAGTAGTGACACTTTGATTACCTGCATTCATGGTGCTGAGCTTTTTTCCAGCAGGCAGAGGAGAGAGCCTCATAAAAATATCCAAAGATGCCTGGTTAAGCTTCTTCCAAATGAACCACATATGAAGGCCACAGGCTAAAGGGTCTAGCAAAGTATGCTATTGGGATTTTCTGATTGACACTTTGCTACTATTGGGGAAAAAATTATAAAATATGTTTTCTTTTTTTTTGGTACTCAGACGAGTATAGGATCAAACCAGTGGAAGAGGTCAAATACATGAAAAGTGGGGCAGAAGAAGAGCAGAAAATAGCAGCCAGGAACCAAGAAAACTTGGTAAGAATTGAATTTCTCACTTAACAATGAATTTTGGTGACACCATTGTAATAAAATCCGCACTGCATGTTTTAACTGCAACTTACACACTGGCACAAGATTTCTCGAAAATGCTGCAGCTATTTATAGCTTGCCTGGAAGCTGCACCATGACTGCTGTATCCTGTTTGTCTCCGAATAAGCCCTTCTTTAATCTTGATAGGGAATGCTCCAGGGAAAATATAGCAAAACTACTAGTGTTTTAAAATAGCTAAATTTAAGGGAAAAATCATGAAGTAGGATTGAGATTTGTGAGGGGAGGATTGTATGAGTTTTGTTTTTCTCTACCTTTTTTACTCCTATCCAAATCAGGATGAATGGTTGTTTCATTCTTCTTGAGATGTAATGTGGACAAAGTTGCTTTTCAAAGAAATAAAAGGTCATTTTTAAAGGAAAAGCAATTCACTTCAAGGTAAGTCTTTCTCCAGAGAGTCAGTACTTCATATTCACAATATTAAAGGTATTACGAGTTTTGAGTTTATGTGAGAATTGCGAGGATCTGAAATAGGAAGTCAGGAATCTCTTTTTTGAGTAGGAACCAGTATACACATTCCATCTTAACATCCCATATCCATAAAAACATTAGCTAATTAGAATATAGATGATTTCTTAAAAGCAGTTGCAAATTGTTAAGAATATGTATTTACTCAGTTGTATTAGAGCAAAATTGTTTTTATTGTTTATATTTTATTTTGCATTACCTATATTTGTTTTTTTCATTATTGAGTTCAAATGTATTGTTTAAGAAGCTTGCAGTGTCATACAATACTTTCACTTGACTTAAACTCGTTTTTTAATGATGTGCTTTGTTTTTCTTTTAATGACTTCTGCTGCAGGAGAGGAATTGGCAGAATAATAAGCAGTGCACATGAGTATTTAGGGCTGTCATTTTCCATTACACATTTGTGAATATTGGAGGCTGTTTCTTTTCCCTAATTCTCTTCTGAACATATGATCTATGACTTTGAAATACTGAAGTATCCACAAGCGAATGTTTTTAGATCATTTTAAAGGAATGAACATTTAGGTAATGAAGTTTTGCTTCATAAATGGGATTTGGATTTTAAAGTATTACTTAAGACACAGATTCATTATGTCTACAGTAATAATGTATTTTATCATTAATACTTAATTCCAGGAAAGTAGCTATGACTAAATACTAAAAGTTAATATTACCAGATGGTCTACATGGGGTTTATTTTGCTTTGAATGGATAAATCAAAGACCTGAGCATTGAAACATCAGTCATCATGTTTCTACTTTATTTTACTAAATAATGGAGTTTTTCCTTCCTTGATAGAGTTCCAGGTTGAGTTATAAATCTCATTTTAGTAATAATATTTACTATAGAGGCTAGAGAGCTACTTGTGAGTAGTCTGGCAGTGGTTTCTCCTTGATTCTACCAACGTGTGTCTCTGCTTCACATGCTTGTATCTCTGGAACCAAAGAAGCAGCACCTTTATAGTTGATGAGTTTTCTCAGCCTGCTTTCTTCATATTTAGGACCAGTATAACCCTTTTCCTTCTCTCTCAGTTTTGCAATCTGTCAACGACTTGGTGCTTGGTGTATTCTTTTTCAGCATTGTGGTCAGAATCAGACTGAATAGGGATTTGAAAAGAGAGAAATGTCTGGTCATTCTTTATTTGTGGATTATCTGTGACAAACCTCACCCCTTTGCTCTGCCAGCCAGCCAGTGTCCAGGCTCCCAATAGAATTTTTCAAGTGTGTAAAGATTTGCATGGGGAATGGAAAGTAAATGGCTGTCTTTGATCCAAAATTCCTAGACTGTTTTCCAAAATTAAGTGACTGTTAAGTTACCTGATAGTTTGTTGTCTTTGTTACCTACTCCATCCTTTGGGGGACATGATCAAGTATTGACTATACACATGATTTGAGAAAATACTAATAGCCTCCTAAACTTGAAGCTTAACACTGGAAAGTGGATGAAATAGATTTAACAATTCTTTTTTTTTTTTTTTAAATAAAAAACACTCAAGTGTCAAGAAGTTCTTACATTTCAAAGAATGATATTAAGATGTAGGTCAAAGTGTTTTTTAAAAGTTTCTTTAAACTCATACTGTTGCATGCTCAGCAAACACAACCAAGGCAGTATGGCAGGATGGTGAGGACAGGGGTTCCAGTCTCAGCTCTGCCACTTGCTTACTGTAGGATCAAGATTTTTATTTCTCTAAACCTCCCACCCACCACATGAGAAAAAAAAACAATGTCCTCATAGTCCTGTTGTGAGTGTTGCATGAGATGACAGTTGTAAGACTTCAAGTTCAGTGCTTGGCACATGATAAGCATCTGTAAGAGTTAGGCATCATCACACAAAACAAAAGGAAAGAATCAAGAGTGTTAAAATCAGGTTACTTTCAGTTTTCCTTTATGTTAATTGGTGAGAGGTTTCTAAACGAATACTTTAGGTTGATGCCAATGTTAGATGTACCTTTAAAAACTTTACCATGGAACCATAAAATTATGTAAAAAGTATGTTTTGAGTACCTGTTATGTACAGAACACTTACTAGGTTTTGAGAGACACAGGGTACTTAAAGTCAGTCTTCAAGGAGCTTACAGTATAGTTTCATTCAGTTCGACAAATGTTTGATTGCCTCTCGCAAAGCACTTGCACTAGACTCTGCAGAGAAACAGATAAAGAAAGAAACCACTGATCCTCAGGGTGCTTGTATTGCAGTGGGCAAGATAGGTACCAAATGACTAAGTAAAACACGCTGAGATTGAACTTTAAGAAGGAAATACAAAGAGCTGCAGATATTCAAAGGAGGTAGAGAACTTGTCTGTTGTATCAGGATCTACTTCATGAAAAAGCTGACATCTATGATGAGCTTCAAAGTATGGAATTGGGGACATATGCCCAAGCAGAAGTAACAGGTGGAAAACATAAGATATATTTAGTAAAAAGCACATAGTCATTTTGGTTGGAGAATGGCAGAGAACAGAAGTAGGTATCAGTAGGGAAGCAGTAGGAGATTAGAAAGATGGAGTAATGTACAGAGCCTTGATATCCAGCTGAGTGCTCTAAAATTGATGCAGTGGATTAAAGGGAGGCTTTGAGTGTTCATAAACCAGGGATTGGCAGGATGGAATTACAGTGTGGGAAAGTTCATGTGGTAACAGCTGGTGTAATATGGATTGGTTTGGGGAGCCAAAATGGGAGACTAGTCACAATAATTTTTTCAAGAGGCAGTAAATCTGAACCAAGGTGTTGACAGGGAGAATAGAAAAGATTTGGGTAAGGCTGCAGAAGTGGAAGCAACAAGATTTGACAGCTCATTAGATAATAAGACCAGTGAATCAGGAGATAATGGTAATATCAAGATTGAGACGCCCTGGAAAGATGGTGGGTTGGTCATGGTGAGAATAAGTGGTGACCACAATGATATGGTGAAATCAGTAGGAAGACTGTGTTTGAGAAAAATATAAGGTACCCATCCATCCATCTATCCATCCATCCATCCATCCACCCATCCATCCATCCATTAATTATTTATTCTTGTTAATCCTTAAAAAGTTCAAAATATAGTGCACAAAAGAAGAAGTTAAGACATGGATCATACAGCAACGTAGTAAGTGCAGTAATAGAACTTCACCTGTGTCTCCTAGATTCTTAGGCAGTCACATTATCTGGGAGACACAAAAAGCACATCAGAATAACCCCCACCTTGGGAGCTTATTTTCTGATAGCAGATAGAAGGCATGTGACCTAAATGAACACAATTCAAAGTATGATGTGAAAACAGAGATTGGTTTTGAGCAAACAGAGCTTTAGGAACTTGTAGAACATTGATGTGGAGAACTCTAGTCAAGAGATGGGAATGATGGTGTGTCAGCTCAGCAGCATTGCTTGGGACATGCCAGGTGTTCAGAATGTTTTTGTTGGCTTGAATGAACAGAAGAATGAATGAATAGACATAGTTGGGCCTATAAATATACATTTGGGTCAAGTTGATGGCTGAATGCTTGATATGTTGGTCCATTTTCATGCTGCTTTAAAGACATATCCAAGACTGGGTAATTTATAAAGAAAGAATTTAATTGAATCACAGTTCCACATGGCCAGGGAGGCATCAGGAAACTTACAATCATGGTAGAAGGGAAAACAAACACATCTTTCTTCACATAGTGGCAGGGGAGAGAACTGCATAGCCAAGGGGAGGAAATTCCTTTATAAAACCATCAGCTCTCATGAGAACTCACCCACTATCATGAGAACAGCATGGAGGAACTGCCCCCGTGATTTAATCACCTCCCATGAGCTCCTTTCCCCGACATGTGGGGATTACAATTCAAGATGAGATTTGGGTGGGGACACAGAGCCAGACCGTATCACTTGGGTATAAATGGGGCAGCCAAAAGGAATAAAAGAGATGATGGTCAAAGAAAGCCTCTTGAGACTCCAAGGCCCACTTCAAGGCCCTCCCTAGGTTGTCTGTGCCCACAGGAGGCTTTGGTTTCTGTCTTGCCGCTGCCCTCCTTGCTCACAGCAGGCCTCATCATTGGTGGTTCTTCATTTTTTAAGATTCTCCTTTATTCATTCTGATTACATCTGAGTTATTTATAGTACTCAATGCAACTGTTTAGGAATAACCATGCATAATTTGCTTAATATGTGTTCCTCTTTTGGACTTTAAGCTCATGAGGCTAAAAACTTATCTTTTTGGTGTCTAGCACCTAACAGTTCATAATACCTAGTAGTTGCCCAAAATTGCTGCAGACCTGCAGTCTCTTGAGCCCCTTGACATCAGGGCTGCATGATGGAGAAGATCATGCTGGTTTTCTGAGGCTATCGATGAATCATTTATATGTCAGTCATTTATGTACTCACAATATGAAGATGTTCATTATCCCAGTTTTCATCATTTGCTTAATGTCGTATTTTCCACTTTGCTTCTCTCAGACTTTAATTCCATCTTAAGGATGGTGATGTGAAGTAGTAGCATTTGCTTTAGAGTATACATAGGTAAATACCAATATGGGCCCTAGCTTTACCATGTCTAGCTTTATGCTTTTGGCCAAATATCAAAAACTTTCAGACTTCAAGTTACTCATCGGAAACCTGGGTAATCACAAACTTACTAATTATTGAAGCAGGGGTCCCCAACCCCCAGGCTCTGGACTGGTACTGGTCTGTGGCCTATTAGGAACCAGGCCACACAGCAGAAAGTGAGCAGCAGGCAGGTGAACGGGTAAACTTCATCTGTATTTGCATCGGTTCCCCATCGCTCACATTATCACCTGAGCTCTGCCTCCTGTCAGATCAGCAGCCGCATTAGATTCTCATAGGAGAACAAACCCTATTGTGAGCTGTGCATGTGAGAGATCTAGGTTGTGTGCTCCGTATGAGAATCTAAGCTAATGCCTGATGATCTGGGTGGAACAGTTTCATGCTGAAACCCCGCCACCTCCTGCCTTGCCTCTTCACCCTGGTCCATAAAAAAATCATCTTCCATGAAGCCGGTTCCTGGTGTCAAAAAGATTAGGGACTGCTGTATCAAAGTTTTAGAGAAAAATATGTGAGAATATGTTTAGAACCTAAGCAGAGGGAGGAAAAGCAAAAGCTGTGAAGAAAAAGCATTCTTTCATTACACTGAAATTATATACTTTTGCAAAGCAGAATAACTACAAAAAGTAGTTATTCTATAGATAGGCAAAATCCCGGGAGGAAATTTTTATGATAAATAAAAGGCAAAGGATTAATGTCTGGGATTTAGAAAGAACATGTAAATAATTGAGAAAAAGACAATCTGTTAGAAAAATAGATAAATGAACAGATGCTTTACAGTAGAGGATATTGCACGTTAAGCGTATAAAAATAGGTTCCATATCACTAGAACAGTGGATACTCTCTTAATCAACTCAGCAAATCTCTCTCTCTGAAAGACACTGGCTGCAGCCAAAGCGTGTTTGCCTGGATGGCTGGTAGGCTATTCACTAGAATACCTCTGTGCATTTGCTCCTACAATGAATTGTATGTTTTCCAAGAGCTGGTGTGCTGGTTCCCAAACTGGTTCATACTAGTTGAATGTCGTTGTAATTATGTAATTTAGTTAAATAATATGTAAGCCAATGAAACACAAGTATGTGAAGAGCTGTTTCAGTGAAAATTAAATTGAATGCTTTGGAAAGTCTTGATGAAGGCGAATTACTAAAAGCTTGGTGTTAAATTAAATTCATGCTCACATTATTTCACAAGGTCCTTACATTCCCACTTCACATAAGAAATCTAAACAGGGAATCCTAGATGAGCATTAAGGATATGGTTAATGCAGAAGGTGAATGTGTAGCCCTGGTCAGTGGTTCCCTCCTTAAAGGAGAAGCCTTATTCCTATACGAAAAAATGGGAGTGTGCTGGATGCAGTGGCTCATGCCTGTAATTCCAGCACTTTCCAAAGTGGGAGAATCACTTGAGGCAAGGACTTTGAGGCCAGCCTGGGCAACATAGAAAGACTCTCTCTCTATGAAAATGAAAGTAAAAATAGAATTAGCTGTGCCTGGTGGTGCATGCCAATAGTTGCAGCTACTCAGCAGGCTGAGGCAGGAGGATTGGAGGCTGAGGCAGGAGGATCGCTTGAGCCCAGGAGTTCAAGGCTGCAGTGAGCTCTGATCGTGCCAGTGCTCTCCAGCCTGAGCGACAGAGCCAGACCCTGTCTCTAAAAAGAGGAAATATACATTCATGTAATTTAAAATAAAATCCTATGTTTAATATGTATGTACACATTTATGTCCCCCGATTTAACTCACTGGATTGTTTAATTACCAGTTTGGATGGTGTTGCCTAATAGCACTTCTAGTGTAATCAGGGAAATGCAGATTATAACATGATCCCATTTTCACCCAATGGATTGGCAAAATTTTGAAGTTTGATAATATCAGATTTTGGCATGATTATAGAAAAATAGGTATTCAAATACTGATGGTAACCATTTTGGAGGCTAGTTTAGCAGCATCTGTTGAAGTTTAAATATGCACACCCATAACCTAGCACTTCCAGATCTTACTGTCCACCCAGGCAGCTACTCATGTGCATGAGGAAGCTTGCACAAGACTTGTTCGCTGCAGCATTGTTTATATTAGTGACAATCTGAAAATAACCTTCCTGCTTGTCAATACGAGAATGGTACAGCTATACTCTATACAAGGCAGCAATTAAGAAGAGTGAGTTAGAATTATATGAACTGCTGTGGAAAAATCACGCAAATGTGGAATGGATGTATATAGCATGATGCCATTTAAGGTTTTATTAAAATAAAACAGCAACACTTTTTTTTCTGTGGGTTTACCCATATATGTTTAGGTATTCATAGATTAAAAACTGGGTGGATATACCCAAAATTACTAACAGTGGATACCTGAGTTAATGGGGAACCTAAGAATGTGAAGGCTCAGTTTCCTGCTCTGCAAAATGGGGAGAATAGTGGAGCCACTTTGTTGGGAAGTTATGAAAATTAAATAAGATATACCTATAACCTCTTTGAAGACTTCCTGGCATAGAAAATGCCATTGTTGGCTATTTTCATATTACTTTTATTAGTGGAGTTGGGTCAGGTGGGAACAGATTAGAAAAATTGCATCTGGTGGTTAAAGAGGATTTTTATCCTTTATTGTTTTTAATTTTTTCAAGAAAATATGAGTATATTAACTGTGTGATTTAAAATTGATTTTTAAAAAAGGAGATAATAATAAAAGTCCAATATTGAGTACTTGGGAATCCGCAAGTAAAATTAGGATATTTTCTTCTTATCTTACATATCGTGAGTTTTCAGTCATTCTCTGAAGTGTAACAGATTAAAACTGTTAGAACACAGTTTGACTTGAGAATCACTGGGCTTTACTTTACGTAGATTACCAGTTTTGCGTATAAATGATTTAAAAGTACATTACCCTAGACTTGGCAGTATTCTGATTCCTTGGCCTCTCTAAAGTAAGCATTTTGACAGATAAAGGACATTCCCATTTTAATTTTTAAGCGTTCCTTCGTACTATGCAATAAAACATCATTTAAGGAAAATATTAAGGACATTAATTAAGGAAAATTATTTCTTTAACATTTGTAATTCTCAAGCCATATTCCCTTAAGAATATTAAGCCATTTTATGGTGGATTTTTGGGGTGTTTTTTCTTTGTATTTCCTAGCTTTACAAGTATTACAATAGTTTGGGGTTTTTGTTTGCTTTTGTTGTTTTTAAGACTGAGTCTAACTTGTTGCCCAAGGCTGGACTGCAGTGCTACAATCTTGGCTCACTACAGTTTCTATCTCCTGGGTTCAAGCAATTCTCGTGCCTCAGCCCCCCATGTAGCTGGGATTTCAGGCATGCACCACCACGCCTGGCTAATTTTTGCATTTTTAGTAGAGACGGGGGTTTCACTATGTTGGCCAGGCTGGTCTTGAACTCCTAGCCTCAAGTGATCCACCTGCCTTGGTTTCCCAAAGTACTGGGATTACAGGTATGAGTCACCACACCCAGCCTACACTGGTTTTTGATTCACTGTTTTCAGGTCTCTTTGAATAAATGAAAAGATTCTTTTCTCTTTGACGACATATAACATGGTTGGTTGAGCTTTTGATTTCACTCTTATCTATAGAGTTGAGGACTAATTTGAAACACACTTCCACAGCCATCAATTTCTGAGAACAATTCTACGACAAAATTAAAACAACAAAACAGAATGTCTTAATGTGCTTTAGGAGAAAAGGAGAGTGGAATCAAGTTTTAGGCATGACTGCATCCCCCTCCTGCCTACGGAGTTTATGAGAGCTTCCTTACTTATCTCCAATCCATTAAATGTCCAGTAAACATCCAGGACATCTTTACTGGATTAGTCTGTTTTCATGCTGCTGACAAAGACATACCTGAGACTGGACAATTTACATAAGACAGAGGTTTTATTGGACTTACAGCTCCACATGGCTGGGGAAGCCTCACAGTCACAGCAGAAGGCAGGGAGGAGCAAGTCCCGTCTTACATGGATGGCAGCAGGAAAAGACAGTATGAGGAAGACACAAAAGCAGAAACCCCTGATAAAACTATTAGATCTCGTGAGACTTATTCACTACCATGAGAACAGTATGGAGGAAACTGCCCCTACAATTCAGTTATCTCCCACAACACATGGGAGTTATGGGAGTACAATTCAAAGCGAGATTTGGGTGGGGACACAGAGACAAACTGTATCAACATCCAGTTGCAGAAATGAAGACTTGGAAATTAGGAGGCATCCCTGATCAGATGAACTGCTTCCGAAGCTCACATGAGCTCTCTTTGGAGCAGTGACATCCAGTCGGTGAAAACTGGGAAGTGACCCTGATCCACAAAATAAGCTGTGTTGAAGCAGTCCCCTGTAAGGGAGCTTGTGTTCTCCAAAGCATTTGATTGATTGACAGCCTGAAATGTAAACCAGAGGATATTCTGCAATTCCGTTCAATAACATTAGGTCAGTAGGAAAGCCAAGAGCTCAAGATCACAGTCATCATATTACTCTAGTAGAATATCGCTTGTGAGGAATAAAAGTCTCGTGAATGAATGTTATAAACTTAAAATCACTAACAAAATGTTTGTTATAGTAATATACATTCTTGTACAGATGTTCTCATATTTAGGAACCCTCTACAAGTCCATTTGAACTCTTTAATAAGCACTATGTTTACTTTTCCTATGACTGTAGAGCAGCTAATATAATAGCAAACTGACTTTTCTGTTTAAAGGTTGTTCTTGATGATTTTAGAAATGACTATTTACCTTTGTGTTCTCACTCTTAAATGCAAGGTCAAGTAATTATTTTTAGAGACCAAATAATACAAAAGACCACAACTTTGAATAGCCCCAATTTCCCAAGCCACTTGTACATTCCTATCACTTGAGAATAAAAGAAACCAACAAGAGTGAAACTGGTACACAGTAGACAAAAGTGTCAAGCTATATAAAGTACTACTACTCTTCTCACCTGCCCCCTTCTAGGGACAGATGAGATTTGAGCACAGGGTGGGGCTAGGATGGATTATAAGAGAGAGTTCTGGACTTGAGGGAGGTACTTCATAGTTTGGGGGACCTCTAGAGGACTGAGGTGTTCCCCAAACTAAAATGAAGATAGTGATTCAAGGTCCCTGATTTAGATAAAATATACCCTTTCTGAGACAGGTTAATAAACAGCATTTTAAAGCATCAGATTCACCCCAAAGATGTCATGGTTCTAACTCAGTAGTCTCTTTACTTATTCTCTTGTGCCTGATGTGATGGTGACATCAGCCTGAACTTCTGACAGATAACTAGAGGAATAGCGTCAGGGTCTCAGACACCATCTACCTGAACATTTTGGCTTCCTAAGGGAATAACTTTGCTCACAGGAGCCAGGAAAAGGTTTTGACAGCATCATTCTCTTCTGTTCGTTGTGGGGTAGAAGGTATGAGAGAAGAATGGTACCACTTCATCGATCTTGGAAGACTTCCTATATCCTAGCATGTTTGTGTTACTTGAGCCAAGCACATTCAAGGTCTTAGAGATTATTCTGGCCCTGTGGTAATTTGATTTAGAGTAGAGCTGGAGTAGAGTTTAATTCTCTAAGGATAAGAGATTTGTTAAATCAGTCTTCCAAGTTTTAAGTATTGAACAGAAGCAAAGTTTCTGATTCAGGAACAGAATATTGGGAGAATAAAATAATGTACACAAAACTGCTTTGTAAACATAAAGCTCAACAAATTATAATGATTATTGTTATTGCTGCTTAAAAGGACATCTGGCTTCATTTCTGTTCATTGCTGTTTTATAGTGGAAACAAAGTTAAGGCACAACATACTTGTGGGTGTAGGTAAGAGTTAATACCTACTTCCCTTGAAGAAAGAGTTGTATCTTCATATCACACTTCAGTCTCCTGTGAAGAAAGGATGATATTAAAGTGTATCTCAGCATACACAGAAATTAGTGACTCAGGTGGTTTTTGAAGCAACTACATGACTGCAGTCCTGTTTTAAATGTTTTTTTTTTTTTTTTTTTTGCTTTTACATGCTCAACGCTGAGCTGACCATATTCAGGTGAACACAGTGTTAGTGTTCCAGTACAATATATCTCTTGAATCAATTTATATTTCGGTGTACTCTGTTCTCACTCTAATTTAGGCATAGCACAGGCATGGAAGGTGTGTAAGGATTGACAACACACAGCTGCAACTCTCAGGAAACTCAAGAGGAGACAGATAAACTCACTGAGTCTCCAATGGAGGCCCTTGAATGAAACGAGAGCCTCGAATGAGACCAGGTTTTCACTGGCAGATGAAATTGGGAAAGGGATTTCAAGCAGGAGGAATAGTGTGAGCCTGGCTGAGAGACATGGCATGAATAATGAAGCGGTTTGGGAGGCTGATGGAATGCTTTAGGAAGTGTTTATTTGGCTAGTTGGAGATATATATATATATATATATTGTCAGCACATTAATTTCTGGTTTACCAATAGTCACATTGTATAGCCAGTTTGCAGTATTTGTAATTATAGAATAGATAGAACAGACCTCTGTTGGTCTAATTTAAAGATTGGGGTGTTGATAATGACTTCCCTTTTCCCAGCATTGTCGTGAAATGTGATTGCTTTTAAACATGCTTTCCTTAGATACAGGGTGCTTTCTAAAAGTGGTTGAACATAATTACTCTTGACCTCCTCCTGCCCAGTAAAGGATAGCATCTAGTTTATCCCCTGAAACTTTCCTGTTTAACTTTTGGAAATACAGCAAACATAAACAATACTTTAGATTTCTGGTCTCTCCTCCAAGAGCAGGACCCTGATATTTAAGTAGAACGTGCAAAGAAGCTCTCTTCAAAGCTTGATCCTGTATGATCTCTCTGGTCATTTTAGATACTAGATTTATTTTTCTCAACTAAAACATGAGCATTTTTTATATTCAAGTGGCCCCATTGGGACACTGAGTGACAGCTGAGTTCAGGGAAATGAGTGACAATTGAGAGGGCCACCTAAGGCTAGGCCACTGTTACTAGAGTGCCCAGAACAATAACACAGTGGTGTGACTTTCTGTAGGTTGTTCAGATTTCTCTCTTACCCCTTATGTGATACTAAAAATAAAACCAAAGCATATAAGTTTCACTCATCTGTTGGCAAACTCAGTAAGGTAGCTTCACCCAAAATTAATAATTTATGCTCTGGAAGTGAGAGTATCAATAGCAACCATCATGTTTCCTAGAGTCAGGGCTCTGGTAAGTGTCTCTTCCTGTCAACTTCATTTGTGAGCAAATAACACCCAGTATGAACAGGGATACAGGATTCACCAGCCTTAGGATTTTTATTTTTAAAAGGTTTTTGGTAATTCTGAAAGTGGAGTTTGTTCCTGCCATCCACAAGAGATAGAAATAAATAATGAGGCATAAAAATTTCATACATCTTCCTTGGAGGGAGGAGGAATATTGCTTAGCTTGTCAACATGATAATAGGTGTATGAAGGTGCCATTGTAAGTGCCTGCTTCATGTTCATAACAGGATTAATTTATTTACTCAGTGTTCTGTATGATAACAGTTGCCAACTTTCTTCCTTCTTTGAAAAGTAACAATTGATAATAACAACAATATTTCCCAAAATGTAATGAGATGACTCAGTTTTTTGGTTCCTGTCCGAGTGTAATCATACACTACAAAGACTCATTTATTGGCAAACTTCTGCTATTAACTGGATAACTTGGGAGCTTGGTTAATTTTAGGCAAATACATCTTTTCAGATTTTTACAGTTGAGTGCATAAAATGAGACGGGAATCTGGTGAGTAGAACTGGAATGTGAGGCAGGGCTTAGTCTCAGAAACAAAGCAGAAGATTCATTATTAGCACAGAGGTCTGACATGCTCAGGATCTTCCAAATACAAGCCAGGGTTCCTTTGCTTCTGAGTCTGAGATGCCACGAAACCAGAAGGAACAGCAGGGAATACCAACTGCCGACCGAGAACAGAGAACCTTGTTCTGATGGTCCACACTGATGCCTGACTGCCCATAACGTTTCAGCTCAAGTCAAACAGTTTCTGCTGTCCAGGAGATGACCATCTAGTGAGGCAAAGTAAACCACACATAGCTAATGGATTTGGTTTACTCCTGTTATTTTCTTATCTAATTGTACTTTTAAAAATTAACCTTTCTCTGTGTGTAAGCATACTACTTGCTTGAATTACTTTAAAACATACCTTGGGAAATACAGAAGTGAATAAAAAATAAAAGCAGTCATAACCATCCATAACAACCATTTATGTTTTTATGCCTAATATAAATAGAAATATAATTTTTTTCTAAACAAAAATGGATCTGAATTTCTTACAATGCTAAACATAATCTTACCATATGTCTAGAAATCGTGCTCCTAGGGTATTTTCCCAACTGATTGGGAAAACTGTAACCATACAGAAACCTTTATGTGAATGTTGATAACAGCTTTATTCACAATCACCAAAAACTGGAAGCACCAGATGTCCTTCAGGAGACGAGTGGACGAACTAGCACATCCGGACAGCAGAATATTACTTGGTAATAAGAAGGAATGAGCTACCAAGCCATGAAAAAGCATGGATAAGTGCATATTGCTAAGTGAGAAAAGCCAGTCTGAAGGATACACTGTATGATTCTACTTGCATAATATTCTGAAATAGGCAAACCTGTAGATATGATAAGCAAATCAGTGATTTCCAGAGGTTTGTACAAAAAACAAGGGTGCGTAGGTGAAGCACGGGGATTTTTTGTTTGTTTGTTTAGGGTGATGAAACTATTCTGTGTGCTACTGTAATGGTAGATACATGCTACTATGCAATTGTCAAAATTCATAGAGCTTTATGGCAATGAGAGTGAAATTTAGTGTACCTAAGTTAAAAACACAAACAAAAGTGAAAGCCAGGGGAATCTCAGTATAAAATGCAGACAGTGACAAAAGAATCTAACAGTATTAGAAATACATGAAATAACCTTACTGAAGGAGACTGAGGCAAAGATGCTAACCTAAGTAACTTTGGAAATCAATGAAGACTGTGAGACTAAAACTAAAGGCAACCGTGCATAAGCACTGTACTAATTTTTACTGTGGAGGTAAGAATTCTGAAAACACTGACTTTGAGCTGAGTACTCTCTCTTACTTACTTTGGCTTTTTGGTTCTTTAAAGGATACAATAGAAGTACTGTTGTGAAACTATTTCCATTATTTAGGAAAGTGGCAGTCATTTTCAAATTTTATTGTTAGAGTCAGTGACAGAAAATGTTGAGTTAACCATATTGTCCAAGGAATGGAGTGTACCAATTATTCTTGCCTTATTGTGGAAAGTTTTCTGATATATATTTGCCTTCTCCTTGTTAGTAAATACAGGGTTTTAAACATTAGTGAAATTTTCTTCGTGATTTAATATCTTGCCTTCCTTAAGGTCACTGTTAAAAACACCCCCCAAAAAAACCAAACAATAGATTCAGAAGCTGAGAATTTTGGACTAATTCTTTGCCAGCCTTCTGACATCCCATAGAAAAGATTTTTACAACAGTTTCTTTTATACCAAACCTACAGATATTTTTGAAGCATCTTTCCATCCCCAGCATTTTATTCTTTTGTTTGGGATCATTAGTGCTAAATTCTCTCTTAGCTTGGGTAGAACTTGGCAGCTAATACAAACATAAATCAGGTTGTCAGCTTTCTAAAGTTGGTCAGAGACTAAGTCGTGTTTTGGCTATTGCTTTAAAAAGTGACAATTTTTTGACAACCTTATGGTCAACTAACTCCAAATATGTCTAATAATTTTTCAAAAACCTACTCTGTTTTCTGGGTAAAAATAAAAGCATGAACCTTGGGCCATAACACTTAAGTGCAGCCTGTTCGTTGAGAAATAGCCCAAAATCTGAATAGGATATTTATAGAGGTAAATTTCTCTAGTCCATTAATTCTTTTAGGATTAACCTTCAACTAGAGAATTTGTTGACTTCACACATAGGTTAGCAACCACTTCAGGTATGTATGGTATCTTAATATGTCTCCCTAAAGAACTACTCCCAGTTACTTCAAAGAAATAACAGTTGCTTTACCCTAAAAGAAAAACACCACCACAGTTCTGATTAGGGGTATATAACAAATCATTGCAAAATATAGTGCCTTATTATTAGTATGATATGGTTCTGTACATTGGCTAGACAGTTCCTGCTTAGGGTCTCTCATGTACTTGCATTTAGACGTTGGCGGGGCTGCAGTTGTCATAAGACTGGGTGTTCAAGACAGCTCACTCACAGGGCTGCCAATTGAAGGTTGAGAGCTCAGTGTCCACGTGTGACTTTTCCACATAGCCTGGGCTTCTCACAGCATGGTAAGGGTCTGAGGGTAATCATACCTCTCACCTGACAACTGAGGCAGCAACTCTTCTTCCAATCTTTTAGACAGATCAGTCACAGAGCCTACCCAGATCAATGCGTGCAAAAAATAGACTTCACCTCTTGATGGGTAGTGACAAAGTTGCATTGCAAAGGAGCAAGGGGAATGGGAGATGCCACAGTGGCGGTCTTTGGGAACTGTGATCTTCTATAACTACCAACCTGTTTAAATGTCAGGGTGGGTAGGGATCCCTCCACGTGAGAAGCATTATGAGAAGTCCCACTGACTTCAGAAACCTGGATTGTGCACATGGATGTAACTTCTGTTCTAAAAGAAAAGCTGACAAACACAGCCACCTTGTGTGTCCTGAGGGAAACACCTTTGTATGTACCAGAAACACAAAAGGCTAAATGTCTCCAGTCTTGGAAGACAAAAAACAAATATTTTGTTTATAAAGTCTTCTCAGACGAAGGCTTACATGCATAATATGCCTGAGAAAAGTAGGCTTTGGTATTAAACCTAGCTTAGAGACTTTCTAACTACATGATCTTACTGAAACTCCATGAACTTTGCTCCCTCATCAACAAAATAACAATAATGATTTTCACTTTTCCAGGTTGTTTTCTTGTTTTAGAAAAACTAAGTGATTTTTGTAAAACACTTAGTATATGGCAGCACATAATGAGTACTTTATGAAAGATAGCATGATTCTTCTTTGTTTTCTTGATTTCTGTTTATATCACAGGCCCTCAGAAACTAAGGTTTTACTGGGCTGTTGTATATAATCCATAGGATTTTTAAAAATAAGGTCTCTAATTCCAATTTCAGATCTTTGAGCGTAATTAAGAATACAGTATAATAAATGTTAATAATTTTTCATTCTCCTAAAAAGTTTCCTAATATGGCGATTAATGTTGGATCATTGTGTTTAAAATAGAAGATCCCTGGTCTTAACTTCTAATTTTCAAGTTAAAATTAGTTCATGTCATTGGACTTTGAGAAAGAATAAATAAAGTGAACTTAGAGACAGAGTGAAAATGCGTATGTGACTACAAATTGTCATCACTCATTAATGAGGAAAAACTGTGTGTATCTCTAGGTGACCCTCGTCTCAAGAACCTGCTAATCATCTAAATGTTTGGCACATCTCAGTAATCCCAGTAGCCAGTACAATTAAAATTGGTGATGAACACACTGTATCCCATGTCTTACCTTCCTTTTTTGAAGGCATTTTATCAACTGAGCTTTCTACTCATAGTACTTCAACACAGAACTGATCTGAAGATAAAGAACAAGAAAATAACCACCAAATGAATCTTTTTGTGCATTTGCCAAGAAGTAGGAAACATTCTTCCTTTCTCAAAAGGTTCTATTCTGTTTTTAAAGGGAAAAGAAATCCCTTATGAAGTTAGAGCCTTCAGTAATTTCCCAATCATTGAAGAGTACCAAAAGATTCAACATAAGTAGGCCAGTAATGAAATTCTTTGTTAATTTAATTTTTTGCACAAAATTCAAGGAGTGCCATCTTTAAAAGACAATGAGGTCTTTTAAGTCCAGTACTGGCATAATACAGCATGCAACAAATTGAAGTATCTTATCAAGAACCTAGAGAAGCCTGAGCCCGGGCTCGGTTGCTCATGCCTGTAATCCCAGCACATTGGGAGGCTGAGCGAGGCAGGCAGATCACTTGAGCCCAGGAGTTCAAGTCCTGGCAAAACCCTGTCTCTACAAAAAATAATAAACATTAATTAGCCAGGCATGGTGGTGCATGTCTGTAGTCCTGGCTACATGGGATGCTGAGGTGGGAGGATCACTTGAGCCCAGGAAGTTGAGGCTGCATGAGCTATGATTATACCATTGCATGGAAGGGAGGAAGTAGGAAGGGAAGGTAGGGAAGGGAAAGAAGGAAGGGAAGGAAAGGAATGAAGGAAGCTGCTAGTTTCTGTCCTGGGTTCTGGATATTATAAGTAATACCCACAGTCTTGTCCTTAAGGGGCTCACTGTCTAAGAAGCAGGAGGCAAACCAGTGAGCAGGCAGTTTCCATGAAGTATGTTAATGGGCCTAACAGGTAAACACATGATATTATACACACATAACCCAAACTTAGAACATCAGGGAAGCCTTCTTAATGGAGTTGTCCCCTTTATGCTCTCATTTAGCTAAACTAGCTTCAGCAGCAAAGCTCTGTGAAAAACAATGTAGAGAAATACCGTGTCCTGATGCTTCATCCTTTGTACTTAGCAAATGATGATAAGCCTCAGTGACAGAGTGAGACCCTGAGAAAAGAAAAGAAAGAAGAAAGAGCCAGAAAGGAAGGAAAGAAGGAAGGAAGGAAGTGAGTCATAGGAATATCTTCTATGCCAGAAGTGTTTGTGCATTCACCAAGTAATTGTTGGGTTCTTATCACGTGTGGCAGCTATGCTTAGAACAAGGAATACAGCAACATACAAAATAGTGTAAAACGTGGTCTTTGCGTTTGTGAAATTCATAGTCTGAAGGAAACAGGCTGATAAAGAAACATAAAAATAATCTATTACGTACTGACTTGTAAGCACAAATAAGTGTCTAAATGACAGCAGATGGGGGAACAATTGATTCTGCATCAGAAAGTACGGAAGAGAGGAGCCCTGAGGGCTTAGTAGGTATTTAAGAAGCCCAGGTGAGGAACAGCGGGAGCAGAGGCCAGGGACTTAAAAGATGAGGGTGTTCACCCAGAGCTATCCCAGATCTGGAGTGTTGGGGCCGGGAGTAAGGTTCAGGTTGCGAAAGGCTTTGTATAGTCTCCTAATAAAATGGGACACACTGTCCTACTGTGACGAAGCACCTGGCTGTGAACTCGGACAAACCCACATTCAGATGTAGGCTCTGTCACTCACTAGCATGTTACCTAACCTTTCTGAGCCCGAGTTTCCTGAGTCCTCAGAGAACTGTCATTTATAGTAACTACCTAACAAGATTGTTGTAAGGGCTAACTGAGATAAGGTCGGGAAAGCACTAGTACAATGCTTGTCACATAGCAAACACTCAATAAATGTTAGCAGTTAATTTTATTTACAGTTTTATCCCATGGACATTGGAAAGCTATTGAAAGGTACTATCCTGCTGTTGTCACTCTAGATTCCAGAACCTTTTGTGCATCATGTTGAAATATTGTTTTGATGATTAAACAAGTTAGTATTTGTAAAGTGCCTAGAACTGTGCCAGGTATATAGTAAGTGCTATATAAGTGTTTATTCCATATTTTAAGTTAATGAAGTCTACAAAGCAGTAGAATTAAAATTTTTTTACAGATGAGTAAGCAGAATTCGGAGAAGTTAAACTTCTTATCTAAAGCAGTACAACTAATAAAGTATGGAACCAATGTTCAACCTCCGTCTCATTTCATATTGTAGCAGCTGCACCTTAAAATATGATTTTAAAAGACATACCTAGTCCTATCATTACAACACATTTTTCATTTTTGTGAATTTTTATGAGATGCTTTCCATCTTTGCCCAGGTACAAGTAATAGTTTTTACAGAACTGCATAAATTTCCATTCTACTTTTGTCTTAGCATTATGTAAGTTTCTTTTTTTGAGACAGTCTCGCTGTTGACGGCCTGGGCTGGAGTGCAATGGTGCAATCTCAGCTCACTGCAACCTTCACCTCCTGGGTTCCAGCAATTCTCCTGCCTCAACCTCCTGAGGTGTTGAGATTACAGGCGCCCACCACCACACCCTGCTAATTTTTGTATTTTTAGTAGAGACAGGGTTTCACCCTGTTGGCCAGGCTGGTACAACTCCTGACCTCAGGTGATCCACCCGCCTCAGCCTCCCAAGGTGATCATTATATCATTTTCTCTTTTCCTTTATAGTCATTGTGTTAAATTTTAATGGATGTGTAAAAGTACTTCAAATTGATTTTCCTTAGCTTTTATCCTGCTGTTGGGTATTTGTCTATTTCCTGTTTTTTCATTATTATGTATTACATAATACTTGTGTAAGCATATCCCTAAATATGGCCATTGTCTTCTGTTGATTTATTTCCTTAGATAAGTTTCCAGGAATGGGATCATTCGATTAATGATTATGAATAGTTTTATTGTTTTGGACATATATTGCCTGGTACCTTCCACCAGCAATATATGGAGACTGCCAATTTCAACACTGAGATAAAAGGCAGACTTGATACCTGCACTAGCAATGAGAATTTTATTTTTTTAATTCTTGCTGATATGATACCTCAAGGCCATTTTATTTTTGCATATTTTGATTATTCTTTAAAACAGATTGCTACCTAATTTAGTTCCTACTTTCTTTTCTGCTTTCTTTCTCCTCTAGTTTTTATTATTCAATTAACAAACATTTCTTGAATGTTTACTTTGCAACAGACCCTGCACTACATGTTTTGGATAGAAATGTGAAAAGAAAGATACAGGATTTTACTTGAGCAAATAGACAACTTCAGCTTTATGTGATAAGAACTTTGATAGGTGTCCACATGTGATAAGAACATAGAGACATAGAGAGAGGAGAACAGTCAAGCCTCCTGGCTGTCAAGATATTTCAAAACATATATAGATTCTCTATGTACATATGTGTTTATGAGTACACTTAAACTTGGAATTGCATACAGATATGTGTGTGAACATGCACGCATGTGTATCAGACAAAAATCTGGAAATGGATCATCATTATCATGGAATGATAAAAGGAACCCATGCCCAAAGATAGGAGCAATGATGGGTAAGAAGATAGGCAAAGGGCAGTCCAATAAAGGAGAATGAAAGAAAAAGGCAGCCAGGTGGGAGGAAAATCAGAGGACAACAGTGGGAGCAAGGAAGGTAAAGAAGTGAGGAGCAATAGCCTCTGCCAGATTAGGCTACTTGGAAGCCGTTGGCCATGATACCTTTTTACCTTTGAATGCCATTTGGAATGTGAATATCCCCTCCCTTTATGGGCATTAGCTTAGTAGAGAAGAAGCCTGGGCTTTAGGGTCAAATAGACCCTGGTTCAGATCATGGCTTTGCAACTTACTAGCTGCACGACCTTGGGCAAGAATCTTAATACTTTTACAGTCTTTACTATATCTTTATCTTTACACCTTCACCTTTGCAGTATCTTGCAAGGTTACTAGAATTAAATGAACTGATGTCTCTAAAATGCTTAATACAATGCCTAGCACATGATAGGTTCTTTGCAAATATTAGATGCTTTAATTATTATTACTCTAAATATAGTAGTGATTATTTAAAAACATCTCTCATACATGCTCTGTTTCTCTAGTCATAACTAGTCTTAGGTAGAAGAATGAAGTAGTTAAGAGCTGGACTAGAATCTCAGTTATTTAGCGCTGGGTCTTGGACAAGTTACTTTCTCTCTCTGGGCCTCAGTTTCCTCATCTGTGAGATGGAGACGGTAATGGCACCCACCACATAGATTTATTTTTGAGCATTAAGAATGGTGCCTGCTGCATAATAAGTGCTGTATTAGTGATAGCTTTGATGATGATGACAATGATGATGACAGCTGCCTGTTTGGACCAAGTAACTTTACTCCATTTTAAGAATATAAGTAATTCTGTGCCTTTGACTTCTTATTTTTATGGTTTCCCTTGCTCATACTTCATTAATTTCTTCTGAGAGTCTTAGCAGTCTCGTTTCTTCTTTTTTTTTTTTTTTTTTTTTTTTTTTTGTGGCAGGGGAAGGGGGGAAGGATTCACTTCTCTTTTTATTTGGTTTCATAGTTCTGTCAACTGTTAGATCAAGCTCAACACTTAATGACTTTTTTTCTTATAGCTATTTTTAATTGGCAACTGTTCTACCCTGAATATCTGATCTTGCTTACTTATTTCCAGATGCAAAATTGACTTCATGGTCTTCCAAACCCTGTTGAACATCAGTATCCTCCCATTAAGAGATTGCTCCTTTACTTCTGGTATTTGGGGCAATAGTCTGATATTAATAGAAATGGTATTGTGGTAATACTGGTGCATGCAGAAACATTTTGAGATACCTACAGCCATTTAAATATTATGTAGATTTTGTTGTCTTCCCAGTCCCCAGTCTCTATATTCTCATTCTCCTGTTAACTTGTTAGAATTGGTTTCTCCAGTGGGAATAAAGAAGGTTATACAAATTTTCACGTGTTTGAAAGTGATCTGGTTTTAGACTTTAAAAAGCCATTTTTGTTTTCCCCAAACAGATAGGCTTTCGTGTGTTTTTCTGCTTATAAATATAATAGAATACGAGCATTTCCCCTCTTCATGCCAGATTTTTTTGTGTCTGGCTTTGGTATTAACTTCTGGAAAACTGACTGTCTTTCATTTGCTCTTCTCTTCCTAGAGACTCCCGTTGCTTGCTCTATTTTCTATGTCTGCCATCTTCTCTCACCTTCTTTCAGCCCTCCATATGTATTTCATGTATCTATTTCTGATTTATTAACCCAGTTTCCTGCAGTGTTGATTTTAATGTTTACTGTATGCAGTGATCATCTTATTTGTCTTTCATAGAATGAGTGTATCCTGATCTGTTCCTGTGTTTTAACAGGAATATTTCTGTCTCCTTAAGAATGAATAACAGCTGTTTCCTGAATAATTTTTTTCACATGATGTGCAAGGTTTATTTAAGGGGGGTTATAATTGCTTATAAGATCTTCTTAGTATTCCAGTTTTCTTTTGGGCTACATAACTTTCTCATTAGGGCCGGATTTTTTTTTTTTTCTATTTTCTTCTACTTCCTCTGCAATTTTTGGAGTGATTATAATATGGAAGCTGACTTTAAATTTTATTTCCACCAGTTTTGAGGGCTGAAGAGCAGGTCAGTCAGAGATTATCTCTTTTTTCCCCATGGCCCCACCTTTTCAGGAATCAGCAGTGTGCTTCCTGCAGCTGAGATTGTAGATCAGACAATTTTAATGAGACGTTTTCATCTTGGCCCAACCACATGGTCACTCACAACGTTTATCTCTTAAAACAGGTTGGAGGAAGATTCTTAGAATTTTGTGCCTCTAATGTAGCTTAAAAATAAAATTTTTTTCAATTCTTACTATTTTTTTGTGTCTGTATACATTTGATGAATAGATTGAATTTTTCAATTTCATATAGGTTTTTTAATTTAGGGAGAGCAAGCTCCCCCTTTCTCTTCTGATTTTCCCTAGAAAGCCAGAATTTAGTATTGGATAATGATAAAAATGTAGATTTGGCCTGGCATGGTGGCAGAGTTTGGAGTCAGAGGGAAATGATTTCAGATTCTGATCACAGTCAGTTGCTTTGTGTGACCTTGAACGATTAAACAGGTGTTTCTGAGCCTCATTTCTTTCAACTGTAAAACAATAAAAATAATACCCATCTTACAAGATTGTTGTAAAGATGAGATATGGAAAGCACCTAGCAAGTTGCCTGTCACTTGGAAGTTCTAGTAAGTGATTCCTATTATTAATAGTAGTATCTAAGTTAAAAGTGCTGAGAAAGCACCGTGAGTTCTATGAGTATATGGATATGAGTCAAAGATTGGAAGAGGTCAGGCATGATGGCTCATGTCTGTAATCCCAGCATTTTGGGAGTCTGAGACTGAAGGATCACTTGAGGCTAGTAGTTTGTGATCAGCCCGGGCAGCATAACAAGACCCCATCTCTACGAAGAATTAGCCAGGCGTTGTGGCACATACTTGTAGTTCCAGCTACTCAGGAGGCTGAGGCAGGAAGATCCCCTGAGCCTGGGAGTTCAGGTTTACAGTGAGCTATGACTGTGCCACTGCACTTTAGCCTGAGCAACAGAAAAAGACCTTGTTTCTTTCTTTTTTTTTTTTTTTGAGACGGAATTTCACTCTTGTTACCCAGGCTGGAGTGCAATGGCGCGATCTCAGCTCACTGCAACCTCCGCCTCCTGGGTTCAGGCAATTCTCCTGCCTCAGCCTCCTGAGTAGCTGGGATTACAGGCATGCGCCACCATGCCCAGCTAATTTTTTTTTTTTTTTTTTTTTTTTGTATTTTTAGTAGAGACAGGGTTTCACCATGTTGACCAGGATGGTCTCGATCTCTCGACCTCATGATCCACCTGCCTCGGCCTCCCAAAGTGCTGGGATTACAGGCTTGAGCCACCGCGCCCGGCCAAGACCTTGTTTCTTTAAAAAAAAAAAAAAGATTGGAGGAGCTCTGACGTTAACTTCACAGTTACAGTTTTTATTGTAGAAAAGTTCAAAAACTACTGAACCAAGTCAGAAAAATTAGGCTCTGCCAGTATCTCTCTGTGTCATCTTGGTCAGCTCCCTTTTTTTTTTGAGGCTTGGAGTGTTCATCCATATATTTAAGAGATCGCACAACAGTGATGACTTCTTCCTCTCACTTTTATATAGGTCTGCATGTTTCTTACCAACATGATGCATGTTTCTTACCACCATTAAAGTCAATTTTTGTTTTAGTTTTTTGATATGTAGATAGTCTGTCATTCCTCAGCATACAGCTCTTCCTACAGTGGCTTCCTGCGGCTCCTGGGTAATAAGCTGAGCAGGGATGACCTCTCACTGCCTCTATGGGGTCTGCTCTTTCCCTTCTCTCTGGCTCAAGCTCTGGCCAGGCTCCTGCCCCGCTAGAGACTGCACTTCTGCAATTTCCTCCCTTGACTGCTCCCTGATCCCTCCTACCATCTCCTCTTCCCCTGAAAGATTTCATTAGAGCATGGAACCCTATACTTCTCCTTTGTAACTCATATCGCAATCGTAATTAAAGTCCTATTTGTTCTAGGCCCCCACCCATTTCTAGGGGGTTAATCGCTGTTTCCCCAGTACCTAGCCTACTGTTATGGAGCGTTTTCTTCAATATTTGCTGTATATGTCTCTGCCTTGGGCTGCCTTTGTTTCTTTGCCATATCTAGACTTGTCCTTGGTCCATGATACTCAGACCTATGGGGACAGAAGTTGGTTGGCAGAGTAAAGTCATGTAAGTGATTCTGATTCCACCCAGGAGTGGGATGGGGTCTGTCTGGGAGAGCATTCATTAGGGCGGTCCTGAATTCTGAGTTGTCTTTGAATCCCTAACACCTGGCCCACGGTAACCACTCTGAATAGTTTCTTTCTTTCCCGTCTATGATGATAATGCCTTTCATTTATGTGTCACTGCATAGTTTATAGAGTGCTTTACCGCCACTAGCTCATTGGAGCCTCACACACTGTGAGGTCGGTACTGTGGGTATTTTCGTCTCTGTTTAAATTTCTAAATTCTGTTTAAATGAATTTAGAAAGGGAAAAGAAAAGCTCAGAGGGGTGTTCCTTGCCAGCTACTGCCGAGATTTACTTTGGAATGAGGTGAAATTTAGATTTTAATTTTGTACATGTAAATTGCCCAGAGTTAGAGGCAGAAGGTGGTAGAGCTGAAACTCAGATCTGGGTCTTCTCATTCCAGATGTAAAGACATCAAGTGCCTCTCACAGGGCTTTTCTGCACTGTAGATGATTTGCCTCTTTCTATCTCAGCATAATGATGGAACAAAAAGACTCTATTACAAATTGTGATTTATTTTACACATTTTTGCTGTGTTGGTTTTTTTTTGTTGTTGTTGTTGTTTGTTTTTTGTTTTTTGTTTTTTTTGAGATGGAATTTCGCTCGTTACCCAGGCTGGAGTGCAATGGCGCGATCTCGGCTCACCGCAACCTCCGCCTCCTGGGTTCAGGCAATTATTCTGCCTCAGCCTCCTGAGTAGCTGGGATTACGAGCACGTGCCACCATGCCCAGCTAATTTTTTGTATTTTTAGTAGAGACGGGGTTTCACCATGTTGACCAGGATGGTCTCGATCTCTTGACCTCGTGATCCACCCGCCTCGGCCTCCCAAAGTACTGGGATTACAGGCTTGAGCCACCGTGCCCGGCCCCTTGTGTTGGTTTTATTTTATTTGATTTTAGTCATTTAAACTGTGTACTTTCTGATTCTTTTTTATTTTATTCTCACAGTCATTCAGCAAGCGTATATTGAACATCTGTGTGTCAAGAACCATCCCAGATGTTAGGACGAAAATTAAGACATGATCATGACATAGAAGAGAGCATAGGTACATGAATAACTAAAACACAGTTGAAGAGGTAACTCTGTAGAGATAGGAGAGTCTAGGAAATGGTCACTTTACATGAGAATAGGAGAGAGGGCAGGCAGAGGTCGCAAATACAGAAGAGTTGGGGGTGGGTGACAGTCCAGGCAGAGAGTACAAAAGGGTGGGGTGAGAAAGTCCCTGAACTGGAGAATAGTCCAAGGTAGTGGTAGCAAAGGGGAGGAGTGGGGGTGGTGGGTCTGGAGAGGCAGGATGGGGGAACTCGAGGTCTTAGGGTGCTAAAGGGAAGTTATTCTCGAGGCAACAGGGAGCCCTTGAAATTATTTAAAACAGGTATGTGACATCAGATTTGAAACAGTAACTGACGTTGAAGATTTGGAGAGCTAGAAGTCCAGTGAAACAGAGAACTACAGTCTGTTGTAGGGAAGTGAGCCCCCTTCACACCAGCTGTCATTTCTGCTAGTAGTGAGGATGATTTGCAACAGCTGTGTAAGGAACTTGGAAAGAGGTGTGCACAAAATTGAACCAAATGACTTTGCATTCTGATGGTTTTAGTTGTCCTGTGATGTTGTAACTTAGCGTCAGCTCTCTCAACAGGAAGTCACTAAGTAGAACCTAAAAGAAGTGCTTCCAAAGCATGTTCCAAAGAAAAGAAAGATTCTTACTTTCCACTAACTGTACCCAAAGCTTAAACTAATAAGGTCAGATGTTTTTGTGCTCTCGGAAACAATTCCAAGCCATTTTGTAATCCTTTAGAGCGTCAGATGCATGAAGTACGCCAGACAGCTTCATTCCTGGCGAATGTCATTTTTAAACAGCAAATGAGAATACCAAGGAAATAGTGAATTGAGAACCCTTTTTCTCCGTTTCTGTGGAAAAGTTAACTAAAAGCAATTGCAGCACCATGGATGGACTTTATCTCAGTAGGGGAAGATTGTGGTTTCTTGTATGTGTGCTTATTAAAGCTGGGTACTTTCACCATCAGAGCCAAGTTCCCATCAAATTTGAAGGCTCATGTTTTGTTCCTTCTGAGAAGGAAGTATAAATACAGTACGACTCACTGATTGTCTTCCTTCCCGTGGACTTTAGGAAATGTACTTTTAGACGATCTCATAGTTTAGCTGTTGCCTCTGTTAAAACCTTCAGAATTTTTCGTTTGCTTTATACCCTGGCAATCTACAGTGAATTAAATAATTTCTATTAATAGGACATGTTTATCATCCTAAGAAACTTGAAATGATGTAGTTCTTAGCATTACATTCTATTGTTAGCCCTGCCGAGTATGACATTAAATCGTTCAAGAAGGAATTGCGTAGAAGATTTTACTCTCGTGGTCATTAACAGGAAAAAAGAGTAATTTTCCATTGTTGTAATGTACAGTTTACAGAGGGTTTGGCTGTATGATTCCTTTTCATCTCTTTGGCCTCAGTTTCTTCATTTTAAAGTGAGATTTGACCTATCTGACCTGGGTCAAACTTTATTATAAACATTTATTTCTTCCACATACAGTGTTGACATACGCACTCCAGAGGTGGATGGGAACTTCACAGTTTCAGGGACCCAGGTTTCTGCTATGTTGTTGCTACACTTGCTCAAAACATAGCTTCACCCTGTGGTTGACTCTGCTGCTCCAGTGTCCACACTCACGTCCAAACACCAGCCAGTAAGAGGAGGGAAAGGACCAAGGGGAAGAACACCCCCCTCCTTTAGAGAAATGATCTAAAAGTAACACACGGCTTCCCCTCATACCCCTTTGGCCAATATGTAGTCACGTGATCATACCTTGCTGGGAGAGAGGTGGGAAATGGCTGTCATGTTATGTCATATGGTTGTCATGTACAACTGCGGTTTGTGTGTTGGGTAGGGGTAGATATCTGAGGACAACTAGTAGGTGCCTGTCATAGCACGTGAGGCCCTTTCCAGTTTTAAAAATAAATAATGTGTGTAAGTTCCATGTCTAATTGACTATCAAACTGTGAAAAAAATGTGGACGCTATCCCTCTTGTGCAGGTGCCTGTGTTTGAAGGTGGCAGAGGAGGTAGATGGAGAAAAGCCCAGTAGGGGTGACCTTGTAAAGTTCTGCAGAATAGGCTGATGGAGTGCATTCTTTGGGGGGAAAAAAAACAAATTACTTTCCCTAAATGTGGGAAAACAGATAAGAAATTTAAAAAGAAACAAATTAACTGGGACCTTAATTTATTTTTGCAACTTTCTCATCCAAGTTTTGTTTTGCAGCCAAAGAATCAAGTTGGCTTCTATTGAATACAAGGTACTAATTCCCTCCCTTGCATAACCCCGGGATATATACAGGGGCTATGCAAAGGGGAATTGAAAAGGCACATGAGTGGTATCCGACCTTTGAATTAGATACAGCTGTTTGGGTTTTTTAAATTGTGATAAAATTTACATAACAAAATTTACCATCTTAATAGTTGTATACTGTTCAGCGACATTAAATACATTCATAATTCTGTGTATCCACCACCATCATCCATCTCCAGAACTCTTTATCTAGCAAAACTGAAACTCTATACCCATTAAACAATAATTTCCCATTCCTTCTTCCCCCTAGTCCCCGACAACCACCATTCTGTTTTCTGTCCCTATAGTTTTAACTACTCTAAATGCTTCATATAAGTGGAATCATATAATGTTTGTCATTTTGAGAGTGGCTTATTTCACTTAGCATAACGTTCTGAAGGTCCCTCCATGTTGTAGCCTATATCAAAATTTTCCTCCTTTTTAAGGCTGAATAATATTCCATCGTATGTATATATACATTTTACTTAAGTTTTCACCCGTCCGTAGAAACTTGGTTGCCTCCATGTTTTAGCTATTGTGAATAATGCTGCTTTGAACATGGGTGTACAAGTATCTCTTCAAGACCCTAATTTCACTTCTTTTGGGTACATACCCAGAAGTGGAATTGCTAGATCATATGGTAGTTTGATTTTTAATGTTTTGAGGGGCATCCATAACTGTTTTCCACAGTGGCCGTAACATTTGGCATTCCCACCAACAGTGTACAAGGATTCTAGTTACTCTGCATCCTCATCAACATTTGTTATTTTTCATCATCCTAGTGAGTGTGAGGTGGTAACTCATTGTAGTTTCAAATTATATTGTCATGTGCTTATTAGCCATTTGTATGCCTTCTTTGGAGAAAGGTCTGTTCAGGTCCTTTGCCAGTCTTTTTTCTTTTTTTTTAAATTGCATTTTAGGTTTTGGGGTACTTAGTTGTTTGGTTGTTAAGTTTTGGGAATTCTCTATATATTTTTTATATTAATCCCTTAATAGATATATGATTCCAAATATTCTTTTTTAACTAAAAAGCATTTTAATTAAAAGGCATTAAAAATGCCTTTTTATTCTGTCACTCATATCTTTTGATGAACAAAATTTTTCATTTTCGTGAAATCCATTTTTTTCTTTTGTTGCCTGTGCCTTTGGTGTCATTTCCAAGAAATCACTGTCAAATGCAAATGTCATGAAGCTTTTGCCCTATGCTTTATAATAAGAGCTTTATAGTTTTAGTCCTTATGTTTAGATCTTTGATCTATTTTGAGGTCATTTTTGTATATAGTCTTAAGTAAGAGTCTAATGTCCTTCTTTTGCATATTGATGTCCAGTTTTCCCAGCACCGTTTTCTGAATAGACTCTTCTCCACTGAATGTTCTTGGCAGCCTTGTCAAAAATCATATGACCGCATATACAAAAGTGTATTTCTGAGTTCTCCATTCTATTTCATTTTATACATTTGTATTTATGTCAGTACCACACTGTTTTGATTATTGTAATTGTGTAGTTATTTGTTCTAACAGACTTTTTTATTGTGTGTGAAATCTTTAGGGTTTTCCAAACATAAGGTTACATGATGTGCAAAAAGAAATGTTTACTTTTTTCTTTACAATTTAAATACCTTTGATTTCTTTTTCTTGCCTAATTTCTCTGGCTAAAACTTTCAGTTCCATGTTGAACTGAAGTGATGAAAGTGGGCATCCTTGCCTTGTTCTTGATATTCGAGGGGAAGATTTTAGTCATTCACCATTGAGTATGATGTTCGCTGGGGTTTTTCACATCTTACTTTTATTACGTTGACGTGATTTCCTTCTGCTACTAATTTGTTAAGTGTTCATCATGAAAGGGTATTGAGTTTTGTGAAATGCTCTTTCACTGTCAGTCAAGATGTTTATGTTTTTTTCCCCATTATTCTGTTAATGTGGTATATTACATTGATTGATTTTTATATGTTGAACCATCTTGGCATTCTAGGAATAAATACCACTTGGTCATGGTGCATAATCCTTTTAATAATGCTGAATTCAGTTTTCTAGTATTTTGTCGAGGATTTTTGCATCAATGTTCATAAGAGATACTGGTCTGTAATTTTCTTTTCTGTAGTGTCTTTTTCTGGCTTCAGTATCAGTAAAATGCTTTCCTCACATAAGAAGTTAGTAAATGTTTCCTCTTCGTCAGTTATTTAGAAAAGTTTGAGAAGGAATTGTATTTGTTCTTTAAATGTTTGGTAGAGTTCACCAGTGAAGCAGTTAGGCCCAGGACTTTTCACAGCTGCATGTTTTAACCTTTAAAGTGAAAGAATGCTGCAAAGTTCCTTTATATAGTATAGTAGTCACTTGGCGTGGTCAGTAGTATTCCAAATCTCCTCTCTCTGGGTCCAGGGGCACTTCTTTGCACCTGTGTGACCATGTGACTTGCTTTTCCAAATGAAATGTTAGTGGAGGGGATATGTGCCATCTTTAAGCAGAAGTCTTAAGAGCCAATGCAGAATTCTACGAATTCCGTTCTGCCTACTATGTTGACCTGCAAAGTTCCAGATTTCTGGTCTCTTTGAATTTGCATGCCTGAATAAGGACATGACATGCAGCAGTGACCCTGCTGACCTGTGATGAACATTTACCCATGAGTGAGAAATAAACCCTTATTGTTTTAAGCCATTCTGTTTTGGGGATGTTTGTTACTACAGCATAACCTGCTGGCTGATATGAACAGAAACTAAAAATATCCCACCTGTGGATAAGTCAGTTACTACTCAGTTTTTGAAAGTGAAGTCATTAGATAAAGACTTATTTGTTAATAAGTTATTTGCCATTGTTGTTAATAAGTGACAAAGAAATCCAGTGTATAATGCATGTATCTTTTTCCTTCTAAAGGCTTTTACCCAAATACTAATAGCTAATGCTCAAATTATTAGCTCAATTTAGTTATTGTTTTTTCGTAGTTAGTCGTAATATTTTAAGTAAACGCATATTCATAAATTGCATTTAACGTAATTTTTAAGCTCTAAGATGTACCAAGATTTTAAAAGAGATTGAAAGACTTATGATACATCTTTGATTATGGCAGCATTGGTGGCTATAGCAGTTTTTTGTGTTTGTTTTTGTTTTTGTTTTTTTTGAGACTGGATCTCACTGTGTCACTCAGGCTGGAGTACAGTGGCACTATTTCAACTGCAACCTCCACCTCCTGGGTTCCAGCAATTCTCTCACCTCAGCCTCCCGAGTACCTGGGACTGCAGGTGCACACCACCATGCCTGGCTAAGTTTTTGTGTTTTTAGTAGAGATAGGATTTTGCTATGTTGATCAGGTTGGTCTTGAACTCCTGACCTCAGGTGATCCGCCTGCCTTGGCCTCCCAAAGTGCTGGGATTACAGGCATAAGCCACTGCGCCCAGAGAGGAATTCCTAATCTAGTTTTGGAAAAAGTTTATGAAGCTAAAAAGTTCTTTTTGTAGTTCTGATGCCCTGAAATTTGGTGACTTTTTGATCTGTCCTTGTAAATGGTATTGCCACAAACAGTATAAATGCCATCATGCCAGTTTTTTCTCCAAATGTTTACTATTTTTAAACTATTTAAAAGAATTATTTCATTTATTTGAAAGCCAGTTCCAAAAATAAATGATAATAGTTAACAATTGTTTTATGCTTCCTGTTTGCCATGTGGATCTAAGTGGTCCATATGAATTATCTCATAAAATCTTCATAACAGTTATCTTTTATCTGAGGAACCGAGGCATAGCGAAACCAGTAAATTTACTAAAGCCCACAGAGTTGGGGGGTGGGTGTGAAGAAATTGGGACTTTAAGACTTGTGTGTGACATCTGGCCTCTCGGGGAGCAACTGGATCCCAGAACTGTGTGTCTGTTGTTGATTTTTCCCAAGTGTGAAGGTAGCAGTAGAGATGAAATATAAATTGTACTTTTTTCACACACAGCCAGTATGTTATTCCCCTCCTCAGGAACCCCTAGCTTTTATTCGTTTGTTTACTTAAGTAACTGTCTTTAAAATCATTACTTTGAGCACCCATCCTCAGTGATCATACTTTCTTGTCATCGTTAGAAGAACCAGCGTTGGCCTCGAGATCTACTGCATGTCTCCACCCCAGCACGCAGAATCATGACCTTGCCTCTTCTTTAGGCCTCCAGCCAGGGCTGTGTGTAAGTGGCCTGTCTGGATGTCTTCAGGTGACAGATATGGATATAAATCTAGTGTCCAGACCCTGGCAGAAATGACAGGGAGAAAATATGTGATTTCTAAATATTTATAAAGAGATCTCATCATGGTCTTCTGATGATGTCAAGAACCCAAGGAACCTAAATTGTTTATAGTGCTCTCCAGTTAAAACTTTGAAAGCAATGGCCTGGCTTTCTTCTTTGCATGATGAGCAGAATGCGTCTGGCAGTCCAGAGGGAAAGCTCATTTGCTTGGTTAGCTTTTTGGGAAAGGTGTGTCAACGAATGTGTCTTCGTTTAATAATCTGGAAACCAGGGGGATCACAGTCTGGTGTGAAGAGTTGCTCAGCTAGAAACGTGTGAACTTAAGTGGGAAGGTGACAACATTCAGTGGAGCTTCAGGCCAGTGTGGTTTGTGACCTTAGCCAGCCATCCTATGACAGTTTCATAAGTACAGAATTTCGAATATGCTGAAGTGGAATATTTTGGGAAAGGAGGGGCGAAGGTGATTGTCTGTGCTCTCGTTTTTGCTTTCAGGCAAATTCCTCTACTATACTGGGTGCAGTCATCTCTAGCTTGTCAGTTGTTGTCACAACTTGTTGGGAATATTATCAGCTTAGCCACTTAGAGTTGCTTCAGTATTTGAGCAGAAACCCCAGCCCTTCTGCAGGGTCTCACATGAACAGCCTACCAGATGTGGGGATATCAAGGTAAAAGACAGGGCGATTTATATAGTAACACTAATAGCAAACACTGTGTGCCAGGCACAGTTCTAAGCACTTTACATGTCTTAGGAAAAAGTGCTTTTAGTATCCTTACGTTAGAGACGAGGAAAACTAAAACACTTAGGTAACTTGCCTGAGGTCACGCGGCCCGTAGAGTGGAGCTAGATTCAAACCCAAGCAGGCTGGCTGCGGTAGCCAGAATGACCCAATCACAGTTCACAGTAATACTCACTCCCGGGATTCAGTAGGATCCATAGTGATTCACAGGACGGAATGCATATTTCAACAAAATAGGTGATTGTTTTTTGTTGTGTGAAGGTTGTAGGTGATGTACCAGAATTCTGAGCTGCCATTGGATGAGAAGCTTCCCTGTCAGAGAATCCTTTCTTCTGCCTACACAGAGAGGTAGCAAGTTAGTGAGTACAATAAGAGCTAGTGCTTAGACAAAGATGAGTTATCAGAAGATCTTTATGGAGCACACACTGTGTGTGAAGCCTGTGCCAGTAACAAGACAGGGATGATCATCTTTGTGTCTCCGTGAGGATCTAGCAGAGCTCTGGGGAGAAGGAGAGTTCACTTCGGTGAGCCCAGAGGCCCTCACTCTACGGGCTTTTTGGAGACTGCCTGCCTTCCATGGCCACATTATCCTAAGGGAGGGAAGAAAGAGTGAATGTTTCATGGCCTTATCCAAAGCCGCCTTTGTGAATGGAGAAGAGTTCTTTGGGGGAAGACACTGCTTAGTGCAAGTAAAATGTCCCCTGGCCTAAACCTTAGAGAACCCTGAGTGTGGCATCCACCTTGCTGTAGGAACCAACACTTTAATTTCCTTTCTTCTGGCTCACGCCTATAATCCTGGTACTTTGGGATACTGCAGCAGAGGGATCAGTTGAACCTAGGAATTCCAGCCTTGGCAATATAGTGAGACCCCCTTCTTCACCAAAAAAAAAAAAAAAAAAAAAAAAAGAAAGAAAGAAAAAAGAAAGAATTAGCTGTGCTCTGTGGTGGTGTGTGCCTATGGCCCCAGCTACTCTGGAGTCTGAGGTATGAGGATCACTTGAACCCAGGAGGTCAAGTCTGTAGTGAGCCATGCGTGGGCAATAGAGCAAGACTCAATCTCATACAAAAAGAAAAAAAAAATTCTTTCTCTGACCATCATTACCTGGGAAAGTAATATAATAATTAAATTATATTGTCACTTACTTGTCATGTACAAGTGAAAAATCAACTAGTTTAATGACCATACAAGGCCTTCTGAGTTGTTTATTTATGTGATTAAACACCATTTGAAATCACCTGCAACTATTTGTCTTGGTTTTTGGCCCTTGGTATCTGGAAACTTCTTTCTAGAATTTCTCTGATGCGATATGTCCACTGTATCTTTACAAAATGCAGGTTTATTTATAAAAATGTTATCACTTCTTGCAGTAGAAACAGATATATTTGATAATTTAGTGAGATGTCACCAAGAATCATGTTTACTTTAAACAATACTAAATATACATTTGTTTTCATTATTGTGGAACTAACTTGGGATTGCTGGTGGTGGGAGACTTACAATGATTTCAGATGCTTTTCTCTAGCATGGAGTATATTTTTTTTTGAGATGGAATTTCGCTCGTTACCCAGGCTGGAGTGCAGTGGCGCAATCTCGGCTCACCGCAACCTCCGCCTCCTGGGTTCAGGCAATTATTCTGCCTCAGCCTCCTGAGTAGCTGGGATTACAGGCACGTGCCACCACGCCCAGCTAATTTTTTGTATTTTTAGTAGAGACGGGGTTTCACCATGTTGACCAGGATGGTCTCGATCTCTTGACCTCATGATCCACCCGCCTCGGCCTCCCAAAGTGCTGGGATTACAGGCTTGAGCCACCGCGCCCGGCCTAGCATGGATTATTATTTTTGCTTCTCTCAAATATCACTGGGTTCCAGTCTTCTTTATAGCTTTTTATAAAAGATAAACTTTTTTTCAGAACTATTTATTCTCACCAGGAACTGAATCCAAATAAAGACATAATTGAGTTCACATTTGATTTGAGACTATAGTGACGCTTCATTTAAGTAGCTTTGGAAAAATACAGATATTTGGCTGCCATTTGATCCCAGTCACTCACTCTAATTTGTCATGAAACTTCTGGTTCAGCAACATTAAAGGGAATTAACACTTGAATTTACAGCTCTTCTGATTTGAAGCACATGGCTTGAGGTTCCAGGGCACACCTCTTATTAAAATCATTTAGCATTCTATATATTTCTGAGAAAGCAATCAAAAACTGGATGCTCACTGTCTCTCCCAGAGTCAACTTCAGTGGTTATTTTTTAAAGAAAATTAATGGAAATTTTAAATGAAAGGCAGTGGCTTAGAGGTTGAGGTAGGGTGGCTCACAGTCTCTTACTGTGTAATTAATCGCTTGAACCCTACCACGCACCTTTTCCTGTGAATTGCTGATGATGCTTGGTATGTGCCCAAAAGAACTTTTGAAATTAAAAAAATAAAACACAGGTCAAAACGATCAGATGCCATGTTTCACCCATGTAGTTTAGCATACATTTTCGAGTTTGATTATTTCTACTGCTGGTGAGGATTTGGGGAAACCAGAACCCTTGCTGGGTTAGTGCCTCCTCTTTGGTTGATAATGTATCAATATCTTTCAAAATGTTTAATGCATGTATCATTGATCTGGGTAGTCTACTGCTAGGACTTCACTATATGTAGTGTATTAGTTACCTAGTACTACATAACACATTACCACAAAATTTAGCAACTTAAATATTTATTATCTCATACAGTTTCTGAGTTCAAGAATTGGAAGTACTTTAGCTGGGCGTTTGTGGCTCAGGGTCCTTCATGAGGTTACTGCCAAACTGGGCAGCAGCTGCATTCATCTCAAAGCTCAAGTTGGGCTGGAGGATTCACTTCCAAGCACACTCATGTGGCTGTTGGGAGGCCACAGTTCCTCACTACCTGGACCTTCAATGGGTGGCCTGAGTGTCTTTAGGATGTACTTGCTGACTTCCTCCAGAGCATAGGAACCAAGAGAGACAGAGCAAGCAAGCCAGAGAGCACCCAAGAGGGAAGCTGCAATCTTTTATAACCAAATCTTGGAAGTAACCTACGATTATTTTTGCTGTAGACTATTGATCACATAGAGCAACCCTGGTTGGTACAGGTACAGTGTGGGAAGGGATTGCACAACAGTATGAATCTTAGAGGTTGTGGTCCTTACAGGCCATCTTGGAGGCTCCTACCCCATGGGGCTACTCTAAAAGCACACCAAAGCCTGGGCTGTATCAGCGAGCTGAATGACCCTCTATATGATAAAGAATGATCCGTCATACTGTGGAATGTGTTGCACCTGTTAAGAATTAAAAATGTCTATGTGGAGATATGAAAAGATCTTTAAGCTACACTATTCAGTAAAGAAAGAATTGTAGATAATGCTATATAGTTTGATATATTTTAGATAAATTTAAAATATATACATGTAATCTTGTGTAGCATATATATTTTCTTCTAGGCTGAAAAAGTGTTTTATCTTTTTCCTCCCTCCATTTCCATAGTGAGAAATTTTTTTTTTTTTTTTTAATTTTAGACAGTCTCTGTTACGAGGCTGGAGTGCAGTGGTGCGATCTTGGCTCACTGCACCCTCTGCCTCCTGGGTTCAAGCCATTCTCCTGCCTCCATCTTGTGAGTAGCTTGGACTGTAGGCATGCATCACCATGCCCAGCTAATTTTTGTATTTCTATTAGAGATGGGGTTTCACTGTGTTGGCCAGGATGATCCTGATCTCTCGACCTCATGATCCGCCTCCGTTGGCCTCCCAAAAATGCTGGGCTTACTGGCGTGAGCCACTGCCCCATAGTGAGAAATTTATAGGAATTTAGAATTGAGGCACCTAAGTCTGTACCCATGTTCATGTTCTCTGCCTGCCTTCTGGGACCTACAAAGATCTCTACGTTCCAAGTCTCAGGACTGCAGAGGTGGCTCAGGCCATAACTGCTCCCATGCTGGCCTCAGCTCTTCGCTTGAAGTTGGTTTTCGTGTTGTGCAGTGCACTAAGTGACACACGGAGACTTCCCGCCTCAGTCTCTTCAGCCAACTGGGCAGGAATTCTTGTTGCAACAAGTTTTGTAAGTTCCAAGGTACTTGGTCTGCCTGGAATCTCATGAATCATTAGATTTTTCTCTCACTTAGAGTCCCTCCCAGCTTGCTATCCTGTCTAAAACGCCCTTTATTCCCAAGCAGGCTCTTGAGGCACTGCCGGCCTGACCCTGCCGCCTTCTAGAAGCAGCATGTTCCTTCCTAGCCCTAGGGTGAAATGCTTCAGTGGAAATTCTGCTTTGACTATGAAGTTGCAAAGTCTGTCCTTTGGTCTGCCAACTTTTGCTTCTTACTATCTGTCAAATCCTCATTTATTCAGTAAGTATAAGTAAATCTGCTAGACATCTCCATCTTGCCCTAAGTCTGGTTATTTCTTTTATTACAGCATCTCCATGGCTTTCTTCTTAATTAATGCACTCCATAAAAATGCATTTAGCAGGACAGGCACAGTGGCTCATGCCTGTAGTCTTAGCACTTTGGGAGACCAAGGTGGGCATATCACTTGAGACCAGAAGTTGAAGACTAGCCTGGCCAACATGGCAAAACCCTGTCTCTACTAAAAATGTAAAAATTTACTGTGCATGGAGTGCATGCCTGTAGTCCCAACTACTTGGGAGGCTGAAGTGAGAGGATTGCTTGAACCCAGGAGGCAGAGGCTACAATGAGCTGAGATTGTACTGCTGCACTCCAGCCTGGGTGAAAGAGCAAGACTTCGTCTAAAAATAAACAAACAAACAAAAAATGCATTTAGCATCTCCTCTGTGCCAGACACTGCATTAGGGACTGGGGATATGATTGTGAGCAAAAAGCCATGGTTCCTGCCCTAATGGAGATCCCTACTGCAGCCCAAGAACGTGATGGCGTCCACAGGCGGAGACTGCCAGACCAATCACTGCCTCATGCCATCTTCAACATCATCCAGGGAGAGGTGGGCCCCACGCAGGTCCACCAGAGCCTGCAGAGGATCTGGGGCCCTGCCATTATCCAGGTAGCCCTGTCGAGGAAGTCTCCGTACCTGCCCTGTGTCACCAAGTCAGCAGGCTCATGATGGCCAACCACACCAGCAACTCCTCACTCTTTGAAAGTTCCTGCCAGCAGTTTGACAAGCTGCGGAAGCGGGATGCCTTCCTCGAGCAGTTCCGTAAGGAGGACATGTTCAAGGTCAACTCTGATGAGATGGACCATTCTAGGGAGGTTGTTCGGGAGCTCATTGATGAGTACCATGCAGCCACACAGCCAGACCACATTTACTGGGACACCCAGCAGTGATTTCCCTCGTCACTACTCCTTCTGGACGGGAAGCACAGCCTCAACCATGCCTGCTCCCTCTGACCCAACCACCTCATGGACAACCCTTCTTGATTCATCTCCAGCCAGTGAGCTGGTCCTGCTTCCTCCCTTCCATACCCCAACTCTTTATATGCTTGTTCAGCTCTAATAAAATAATGAAGCTTGGTTGTTAGTATAAAAAAAAAATCTAGTGGGGAACTCTGATACCACTCAATTGCACATAAAAATCAGTGACTACAGACTACAGACTCTGTTAAGTGCTATGAATGAAAAGGCCAATTGCATATTTAAAGCAGGGAGATGTATAGAGTCAGTGATACGATATGCATGCCTTTGTGCATATTAGAAACAGGCATCCCCTCTCAGGACAAAACAAAAGTCAACCCCCTGGTATACGAAAACCTCTAGGCACACACAGGTTGGCAAGCCAGTGGAGTCTTTTCTAGTTCACACAAAGCGCAGCACTAAGGTGCATGGCTTGGCCAATAGAGGAGCCTACCCATCCCCATACTTGACTCTAAACCCTACTTAGAGTACAGTCGGCCCAATCTAATGTGCAGGCCTTGGAAATCTGGCCGATCAGGGAAGGATTGAGATGAAACCTGACGAATGAACAGCAGTAACCAAAGGATGTGAGAAGGGTGATGGACAAGACAATCAAGAGCAGAGAAAACTGCAGATTAAAGTCACCAAAGTAGGAGAGAGCCTGGGATATTCCAAGAACTGAGTCTAGAGAATGCGGGCAAGAGTAGGCTGACATGAAGCCAGAGCAGCCAGAAGAGGCCAGACTATGCAGGGCAGGACCTCAGGACAAGCGAGTAGAGCTGGACTGAGCATGGCCTTGATGCCAAGCTAGGGAATTTGAACTAGAGTATCATTCTTTTATTTATGTCACGGTCTGAATTATTCTGGGTCTTTTTTTTTTTCCTTTAATTTAATCATTTTTTGCTTATTTAAATTTGTGTTTATGACTCTACTTCCTTGCCATTTAAAGATACATCCAGACTTTTTTATGTCTCTTTGCAAAAATGGCATGTGTGCTCAAGGCAAGTCTTTGGATTTGCTGCTGGGAACATGGTTTCTGAAACCCACAAGGAGGAAATGTAGGAAATCACAGGGGAGCTCTGTTTCCTTCCCCACAAAGCAGCGTACATTTGTGGACACACATGCACGTGAACACAGGAATGTTCTCTGTCCCATACAAAGTCGAGAGAATAAAGCCAAATGTGTTTTCTCTTTTCCTTTGGCAGCATTTTAGGTGTTTAAATTTTTAGGTATCTTAAGTTAACCTAAAAAACTGAATAGTTGAAATGAGCATATCTCGTCCTTTATGAGGAGAATAATGAAAATACTGGAGTATGCTCTTCTCTAGGAAGATGGTGTGGAGAATATCAGACAAAAATCTCCGCAACAGTTGTTTGACATTCATAACAATCTGAAATGTTGACCCAGGGCATCGGAAATGTGTTGCTCCAAGGGAGACAAGTTACACGACGGGACGTGGATACCTGGTGCGGTCTCATCAATGCCCACTTCACTAGCTGCTCCTCCTCACCACCTCGGAGGCTGCTGCAGACTAGCTGAGGCTTCTGCTCTCTGCTGTACCTCACAACCTGGTCTGTTTCTCAAAGACGTGATTATACCTTTTGGGGTATCTCAGGCTGCATGATCTTAGAAAGTGAGTATCAGCTGATACCAGATACTGGTCAGGCAGGTAAATGAAGGTAGCTCTAGGAAGTGTAGTAATCCATATCTCAAATCCCCAAACATACACACGCACACACGTGTGTGTGTGTGTGTGTGTGTGTGTGTGTGTGTGTGGCAGGAAATGAAGGTAGCTCTAGGAAGTGTAGTAATCCATATCTCAAATCCCCAAACATACACACATAAACTCGTGAGTGTGTGTGTGGCAGGTAAATGAAGGTAGCCCTAGGAAGTGTAGTAATACATATCTCAAATCCCCAAACACACGCACACACTCTCTCTCTCAATCTCTCTCTCTCTCATTCTGTGTGTGTGTGTGTGTGTGTGTGTGTGTGTGTGTATGTGTATGTGTATAGTTAGGGAGAGTGGGCTGGTTAATTGGCCCTGAAAGAAGTGAACCATCTGTCAGTGGTGCCTGACCCAGCTCAGTGTTTTAGTGAGAACTTGCATTTATTCATTCATTGTATACGCATTGCAAATTCTTTAGAGGAGTCTACCTGGAATCGACACTGAGCACTTAGCCAGAGTGGGCAGTTCCCAAGAGGTCTGTAGACAGAATTCAGGGAGTCTGTGAACTTCCAGGAGAAAACGAACAAAATTCATTTTCACTAACCTTTAACAGAAATGTTAGACTTTTGATTTGGACAAATTTTCAAGGTACTCCCCTTAGAAGAAGGAACTAAGATATTCAGCAAATGACACCCTAATTATGAATATAGGCAACAAGCCAGTAGTAACAGCAGTACTTGTGGCTTTTCAACAATAAAAGCCACGGTTATTTTCATACCACGCTAAAGTTGTTGAAATATTAATGCTCACGACTCCTTTCAAATTACCATAGTTATCAGACCCACTCGTATATCTTACTTAATACATCAATAAAGAACATCTATTATTCGATCACAATTTTTTTCTAAAAATATTTTGATTATTATTTAGTTATGTTTATCCTTTCTAATGTTATGTATTTGTTTTAGGAATTTAAAAATGCTATGCTGAGAAGAGGTACATAGGTTTTACCAGACTGTCAGAGGAGTACATAGCGCAAAAAAGCTAAAGGACTCCTGGGGTGGTGGGCTCCCGTCCTGCTCAGTCTCCTAGCCGTGGAACTTTAGAGTAGCAACATCTGACACTGTTTTGTCATCTGCAAAGTGGTTTCAGATGAGTGATGATTTTGGTGACATGGGTGAGAATCTCAGTCAAGGGACTTCTCCCTCTCATTACACTAAAAAGTGTGAAGCCTTATTTAAAGTACTTTGCTTTTGAAATAATGAAATAAGATCATTAAGAGGTCATCACCTGAAATCTTCAATGTGTTTTTTCGCATTTGTCTTCTCAGTCAACAGCAGTGTTTTAAAATACACTAAATTTATATTTAAATATATGTATTAAATATAAAAGTGGGGGAACATATTACATACACTAACATTTTTACCTTTTTAGTTGTTGCATTTGAAGATATGTTGTAGTCTCTAGTTTTCAGGTAAGAAGATAACATTGTGTTCTTCCTCACTCATTCTTTGCCTGTGATGTGACATCTTTGGATTTTTTTGTTCGTTTGTTTGTTTGATAGTTTTTGTGATTTTAAAAATTCAGGAGTGGAGCAGCAGGGAAGGAAGGGACTGTCAACCAGGCAATTCTGGAACATTCCTGGCAGGTGTTTTTTTTCTAGTCTATCACTTTTTCTTTTAATGAAAAATTCATCACTGTAGTCCCAATATGAGCAATTTTCCTACTTATTTTTATGTATACAAACAGTATACATAAATACTAGATTTAGATAATGTATAAATGTTTGTGTATTTCACTGAAAATATCTAATCATGCACAGACGGTCTCTCGTGTACACTGGTTTGATTTATGATTTTTCAACTTTATGATGGTGTCGAATCATTCTGTTTTCACATTCAGCACAATATTCAATACATTACCTGAGATATTCAGCACTTAATTTTAAAATAGGCTTTGTGTTACCTGATTTTGCCCAACTATAGGCTAATGTCAGTGTTCTCAGCACGTTTAAAGTAATCTAGTTTAAGTCATAACGTGACAAAATGTAGTAGTTGGTTGTAGTTGTTACAGATGTTTTTCCTTAAAGTCCCAATAACTATTGAATATTCTTTTGTAAAAACAAATAGTATAAGTGTATAAGAATAAAAAAGATTTAGGAGGCTGAGGCAGGAGAATTGCTTGAACCCAGGAGGCGGAGGTTGCTGTGAGCCGAGATCGCGCCATTGCACTCCAGCCTGGGTAACAAGAGCGAAACTCTGTCTCAAAAAAAAAAAAAGAATAAAAAAGAGTTAACATCAAGGAAAACATATGGTGCTAGATGAGATTGTAAAGCTTGTTATTGTCTGCTTTACAAAACCTTTTAGCATGAAAGTAAATTAATTTGTTTTAATTTCATGGACTGCTCAGTTTTCTTCACCCAATTTAAAAAAGAAAAGAGGCAAATTCTATTACTATTTAGAACACATTTGCTAAATTTCTCTTTGCTGCCTTCTTAATTTTATCTGGCAAGGCTGCAAGACAGAAGTTACACAGTAGACCTGGCTGCCATGACGTGGTTTCATCTCTTGAAGTTTCAGCGGGGAGGGGGTTGTTTTTTGTTTGTTTGTTTTTTGAAACGGAGTCTCATTCTGTCATCCAGGCTGGAGCGCAGTGGTGCAGTCATGGCTCACTGCAGCCTTGACCTTCTGGGCTCAAGCTATCCTCCAACCTCAGCCTCTCTAGTAGCTGGGACTTCAGATGCATGCCACCATGCCTGGCTAATTTTTTGTGGAGATAGGGCTTCACCATGTTGCCCAGGCTTGTCCCAAACTCCTGGGCTCAAGTGATCCTTCTGCCTCAGCCTCCCAAAGTGCTGGGATTGCAGGCATGAGTTACCACAACAGGCTCTCTTTTAGTTTTCTAAAGATGGATTTGCTGGACTTGGTTAAACCATAATTTGCTGTCTAGAGGTTGAAATAGTTCAGTCAGTGACATGATGAAATATAAAAGAAATATTCTGATAACAAAATGGTTTTAGAGAATATAGCTAGGAAACATTTTAAAAGAGCAATGAAGAGAAACTTGCTATTTCAAATATAAAATGCATAATAAAGCCAAAAATAGTCTAGTGCCAGCATAGGAATCACATAGAATAAATAGCCCTGAAATGTTCAGACAGACAGCATGCAGACACATATGATCCCTGGAATACATCGATCCCGTGGGAAGAGGTAGATTATTCAGCAAACTACACCAAAATAAACTACACATGAATTATTAGAGAATTATATGTGTGTTTTTTAAATCATGTTTTTAAAAAATGTAGGAGGAAAAAAATGACTACTTAACTAACAGTGGGATGGGGAAGTGTTTTTAAATATAAAAGCAATGGAAGAAACCACAAGGGAAAGAATTATTTGTCATGTTTTAGTAAAGATAGTTTTGAGGTGAAGAACAAAATCAACTCAAATTGCCACAAGTAAATGGAGAATTTACTGTAAAGGGATCTTGGATTAACCTCAGAGCAAGGACTGTCCTTGAACGGGACCTTCTCGAGGTTGAGATAGAGAAGCAAGGCGAGATTCTGGAAGGGCAGGGATCTGGGCACTGGACCTCGGCATCTTCCCTCACTGGCTCATCATTAATGTTGTTTTGTTACATCACCTGCGTCTGCATCTTTCTGGTTAGCTGCCCCTCCTTGTACCAATCTACCATGTTTGGCAGGAAGGTAGTCCTATCACCTCCTCTGGGCTGAAATGAAATAAATAAACAGAAAGGGGCTTTGGGGGGCTGAGGTGCAGTGGCTCAGGCCTATAATCCCAGCACTTTGGGAGGCTGAGGTGGGAACATCACTCGAGGCTAGGAGTTTAAGACCAGCCTGGACAATGTAGTAAGACCAAGTCTCTACAAAAAATCAAATTAGTTGGGTGTGGTGGCGTGTGTGCCTGTAGACCTGGCTATGGTTACACCACTGTAATTGAGCCTGGGTGACAGAGGGAAATCCTGTCTTGGAAAAAAATAAGGGGCGATAGAATTAAAGTTTTTTTTTTAAAAAAAAAAAACAAAAGAGGGCTTTGGGAAGGCCATGAATAATTCATTTGTATATACAAATTTGAAACTTTTTACATGAAATAGTATGGTAAACACTTAAAAGATAAATACTGCCCGGGAAAATTATTTGCAACAAATATTACAGGAAAAAAATAGTACCTTTAACATAGAAAGTGTTTTGTCAGTCAAGAAGGATATCCCTAACAATGCAAATTTTTAAATGGGAAAAGGACATGAATAGATAGATAATTTGCAGAAAAAAGAAAATAGGCTATAGGGAAGGAGGGTAGAAGACTAACCTTATTAGTATGTAGCTTAAAGTGCGGATTTAAGAAAACAATCAGATACTTTTTTCATAGGAAACTGGCCACTTTTTGTAAGTTTTTTTGTGTTTTTAAAATCATACTGTCAATTCTGACAAAAGTAGAAGATTCAGGCACTCATATTCATATTCTTATACTGCTGCTGAGAGTGTCAGTAGATGCAGCCTTGCTGGATGAAGCTATTGCATGCCCAAAAGACGGTCATGTTCAAATCAATAATTTTTTTAGGAAGAAGGAAATCAAAGAGATGCACAAAGGTGGTTACTACAACTTTATTTGTCATGGTGAAAAACCACGAATAACCAAATTTCCCAATATTACCTGGATGGTTAATTAGTGGTTTATCCACAAAACGAGATAGTATAAACCACAAAAAAGCATTTGCTCAAAGAATGTTTGATTACATAATTCCAATTTTATTGATAAGCAGCAGAGAGAGAAAAAAACTGACATAGGAAACATTCCAAATTTGAATGACAGTCAATTGGTAGGCTAACAGGTGATTTATTTTCTATAATGAAATATTGCTTTGGTTTTAAGAAAACAGCAACAACATATTTGGTATTTACACCAAGCAAAATATACATTTTTGTCATTTGGCCTAGAGAAGAGACATGTCTGCTCAAGAATGAAGTGATTTTCATGAATCCTGACATATCAATTGAGGACTCAGAAAATCCATCTGAAGCTCTTGGTCTACTCCTGGTGGTCATAATAGGTGCTTAATAAATGTTCATTGTGCATGTCTAGAGAGCCCTCAAATCTAATGAGGATAGCTCTTTAATTCTTAATACAATCTAGGTACAACTTGTCACAGATACTAGAATGAGAGATGGTGTATTTTTTTAAAATTGAGAGCAGGAGAAAAAACCATTTACTTTTAAGCCCTGTTTATTCATAAGTCCAAGGAGGGGGAAAAAACTAATTCCATTTTTTTCTTGAGAATATCTGCTGGATTTCCATCAATAATGCTAGGCAAATAAGGTATTTCACAGGTTGTCTTTAAATTATTATTTTTTTTTGAGACGGAGTTTCGCCCTTGTTACCCAGGCTGGAGTGCAATGGCGCGATCTCGGCTCACCGCAACCTCCGCCTCCTGGGTTCAGGCAATTCTCCTGCCTCAGCCTCCTGAGTAGCTGGGATTATAGGCACGTGCCACCATGCCCAGCTAATTTTTTGCACTTTTAGTAGAGACAGGGTTTCACCATGTTGACCAGGATGGTCTCGATCTCTCGACCTCGTGATCCACCCGCCTCGGCCTCCCAAAGTGCTGGGATTACAGGCTTGAGCCACCGCGCCCGGCCTTTAAATTATTTTTTAAACTAATTTAGAATTACTGTAAGTTTCATTCTTTTTTTTTTTTTTTTCCCCCACCTGCAGAAGTGACTGCCTACTTACTGTTTTTCCTGGCTCTGTGCTATACACGCTGAATGCACTGTCTTACCTTATCTTTGTCAAATCTTATGGTTAAGGTTCTTATTCCTGTTTTACAGAAATAGGCTTAGAAGTCAGATTAATGAGTGATGGGTTGGCTCCTTGGCCACCCTTTGTTGGAGTTCAGGTTTTCAGGCTCCTTCTTGGCTATAGACTTCATTCCAGGCTACCTTGTAGCAATCTGCAAGTCCACATCGTGTTCTGCTGAGACCCAGAGACAAGGAGCAGCTTAGAGCTGCAGTTAGATCACCATTGGACTCGCCACAAAGCATAACTTGATTCTCAACCCTGGTACTAAATCCCTTTCACTTCGGCCAGAGGTCTAACCCAATAGCAGGGTAGAAGAGAAAAGATCTTCCAGGACATTAGATATGGGGTGCCTCACAGAGGGAGAGGAACAAGGTCATTGTTGTTATTTGTTCAGAAAGAAAAGATAGTAAAACTCAGTTACATCTTGCTTAACCGATTTGCTCGGCTTGAAAGAGACTTAACAGACAGTGGGCTTACGGGAGTTAAGAATAAATGAGGACGCGAACCATTCCAATGAAGCTGCAGTTTCTGCATTTATGGGATCCTTCTGACAATGCTGCAATGGGTAATTATGACAGAGACAATTCAGTCACAAACCGTATTCCTATACTCTCCTTTCTTGTTGGTAATTTTATGCAGCAGATTGAGAAAGCTACTTTATTCTGAGACAGAGTGTATACCAATAATTTTGATGACCTATAATGAGTTCTGTGATGTCTTTTTCTACTTGTGTCTTTTCCTTCCTACCTGATACCAGTAATTTATAAGGGATCTGTAGTTTGAATATATTCGAGTGGCTTCATGAATACTTTAGTTCTACTTTTTGATATGACCCAAGGAAGCACCAGTAGGTCTCAAGCATTCCCTGTGTTTTAGAAGCCTGAAATCAGTGAGGTGTGGAACTCAATATCAAGAATTTGAAGCAATGTAAGGTATGGAGAAAGAATGTAAAAAAAAAATCATTCTGGAGTTTGGCTAGAGCATAGTAATTCATTTGATATTTTGGTTTTCAAGAATTTGAATTACAATAAAAGGAAATTTTGATGTGCTATTTCAATTTTCAATAGCAAATAAATGTTTGTATAGCCAAACAATAAAATTGACATATGTTAGTGCCTTAAAAAATATGTGATGGCTTTAACCTTACCTGTTAAGTGGCTTATAGTGCCTCATTCATTCATTCATTCATTCAATAAATAAAACGAACGCCAATTCAAGGAAATCCATATAACAAATATTTATAAACTTTAGTTTATGACCTATCCTTTGTTTTTTAGTTTATATGATAAAATCTAAGTAAATAAAAATAATGGACAGTCTCTCAAAAATTCCTTATAACTTATTGGTATATGATAGAGTTCTTTTAATTTGATGGTTGGAAGATGCTTGAAAATAAAAATAAATATTTAAGCTTTCTATAGTTTACCATATAGTTCAAAAGTGTGTGTGCATGTGTGTAACAAGAATATACACATTTCTGTGATTCCAGCGATAGTCCTTGATCTGGCTGGCTAGAGTAGTCTCTCACTGCCAACCCCCAGCCTTTATTATTCTGTTGTAATTTCCTCTTCATACTTTTCACCACCTGACTTGATAATAGTTCTGTTTTTGTTTCTTTCTCTTTGCCCTTTGCCTTCGCTGGAATCCCAGGTCTGTCAGGGCATGAGTTTCTGCCATTTTTCCTGCTCAGCACCTAGAACACTGTCTGGCCTATAACTAGCCCTCATTTTCATTTACATGTAATGAACAAGTGAATCAGTGTTCTCCCTCTTACCAGCTATGTAGAACCAGACAGCTCGCCTCTATTTTGAGGTCCCTGAGCTATTCCCGGGAAGTCCCAGCAACTGGCATGTTTTGCTGGACCTCTGAGACCCAAGAAGCCATTGTTGGTAGCCAGAGGCCCCTGTGAGCCGCTGCCAATGTCTGCACTGAGGGAACCCCTCAGATCCCAAACTAAGTTCACTCATGTATGTTCACAGCCAGATGCTGCTGCTTCTGTCATGTAAGGATCTTCACCAAAGCCCACTCTCCTGTAAAACTGTGCTGTGATACAGGAATAGCACACCCCCCAACACACACACGCAGACACACGCACACATGCACACACACACCCACACCCGTCACACATGCACACCTTGTTACCTTCTTTACCAAGACTCTTGGGCCAGAGCAGGCTTGTGCCTCCAATTTTTTTCTTTTGGTGAACCTCACTTCCTGGCTTTTCTCTCAGGAGCAGGGCAGGGAGTTGGGGGAGGGAGGACAGGAGATGGAGTGGGAGGCTTTAGCTAAATGGGAAGTTCCGAGTGAGGAAGGCCCCCCCACTCCGGCATGGGGGCATTCTTCTGACAGCTAAACAAGCTTCTGGCAGGAAAAAATAATTTCCCTGGCACAGTGTGCTCCTCATACCAATTACCTCTGCGAGGATCAGCCCACTGGCCCTCCAGGCCATCTGGACACAAGGGACCCCTGAGGGGATCTCAGTGTAGCCACAGTCTGGGACTCCTGCTAGAGGGGGATAAAGCTCTACCGCTTTACTTCTTCTTTGTCCTGAATGGTACTCTAGAATGATCTGTAAGAAATGTCCAAATAGGTAACTGCTTTCTCCTCTCCCTCAGCCCCCCACCCTGCCACACAGCACACACACACACACACACACACACACACACACACACACACACACACACGAGAGGCATCCACAGTGTTCACCACAGTATGGATCCTTATGGGGTTTTATTTGGCTTCTTGGACAAATAAGCTGCTGCAGGTATTTGTTGGATAATACTGTGGGGTGGGTCGGTAGCAGGGGGTCTGAGTCAGGCTCCCGGTTTTAGAAAGGGAGCCTGCAGAGCCTGCTGACATGCCCTCGGACCATGTGTACTCCTTGCATATTATCACAGCGTATCCAGAAACCCATTCTTGCTTCCAGAGCAAAAAGAATCAGGGGCTCTGCTGGTGAAGGAAGTTTTGTTCCAGAAGGCTGATGTCTGTCATGGACGTAGGCAGAGGAGAATAGGGAGCCTCTGCCAGAGGCAGGCCAGGCCAAAGAATGGGAATCAGAGGACAGTTCTCTGATTATTTAAACATAAAACAGGAAGTAAGAAACCCTCCACTGTCTTGGCCACCATTGTGACTACTGCCCATTATTTTTTCAGATATATGTTGTCAAATAATGATTTTAAATGGAAAATCTTAAAGTTATTATATTTTATTTTGGAACTGTTCAGCATGTTGAGGAAGAATGAAGGAAGGGAAAACAGAACCAGACTTCTAAAGAACGGAAAGGTGATTATCTGTATCATATGACCAGGCCTAGGAAAAAACACATGAGCCACACTCACTCTTTGAAAATCTGATCCTTATTGTTAAGGAAGGTGACTGTAATTTTAGAAAGGAAAAGATGAATGGAAGGCTGTCTTGGCTTAGAAAACCCATTTCTATTTTTTGTCCATCTGAATCACTGTGATAAAAGCGGCCTGAGCATCACAAGACTTGCTAACCTTTATGTCATTTCCCCTCCCACTCTGTTGCCAAAATGGCTGGTATTTTTTATACTCGTTTTTAATCTTGCTCCAAACAATATGTAGTTTCTCCTCATTGACAGACATTCCATCAACTTGTGAATGATTGCTGATTTGTTTGCATGCATGTAAGCTGCTCTCTGCTCCCACCTTTGCACTATCAGATGGAATTTTCCATGTATATATCTTAGCCTCCTGACTCTCACGAATGTCAACATGGGGGTCATGAACTGGTGCCATCATTGTTGTTGTAGTTAGCCTGAGAAGCTCAATGTAAGTTTTTTAAATTTCAATAGGTTTGGAGGAACAGGTGGTATTTAGTTACATGGATAAGTTCTCTAGTGGTGATTTCTGAGATTTTGGTGTACCCTTCACCTGAGCAGTGTACACTGTACCCAATGTGTAGTCTTTTTATCCCTCACCCCCAACCCTTTCCCCCAAGACCCCAAACTCCATTGTATCATTCCTATTCCTTTGCATCCTCATAGCTTAGCTCCCACTTACGAGTGAGAACATACAATGTTTGATTTTCCTTTCTTGAGTTAGTTCACTTAGAATAATGATCTCCAGTTCCATCCAAGTTGATTCAAATGCCATTATTTCAATCCTTTTTATGACTGAGTAGTATTCCATGGTATATACATACCACATTTTCTTTATCTACTCATTCATTGATGGGCATTTGGGCTGGTTCCATATTTTCACAATTGTGAATCGTGTGAGAAGCTCAGTTTAAAACCTCATTCCCTTCAAGTTTTAATTTCCATTTAGGAAGTATTTAGATTGATTTCAGTGATCTTTGATTATATATTAATTAATTTTCAGTTACTTTGTTTTAACGTAAACTACCATGGCCAGCTGGTTGGCAGTACTACCAGATAATATAGCTGATGGGGCCTTTCCTGCTAGATAAAGTCACTGTGATTTGGGCACAGCGCTGCAGATGTGAAGTGGGGAATTTCCATGGAAATTGACCTGTATATGCAGTTGTCCTTAGCAGGTTTCACTGCGATAAACCACTGTCTTTTATATGAATTCAGGCACATGTCTGTATGTGTCTGTATCTATATCCTGCCTTACCATTTTGGTTTTCAACATGGTAAGAGCAAAGGGTGGTTCTCTACAGGCTCAGTTTTTCCAGTTGATTTTCTGTCTTCTCTTACCACTTCTTATAAATTCATTAGCAGCCACTACAGTAGAAGTCACTTTAGTTTTCTGTTTCCCTTTCCCACCAGCAGCCTCTTCCCATCTCCTTCAAAACTCACCGATAAGCTTCTACCGTGTATGTCACAGAATGTAAAATCTTAGTGTTCATCAGTAAATTATTCATGATTTCTATGGCCCTGATTTGTGTAATGACTGCTAATGCTTTCAGAACATTTGATCTTGACAAGGTGAAAAATTGTGCTTTATTTATTTATTTTTTTTCCAGTTTTCTAGAGTAGTTGCCAGGATTTTTAAAAACATACCCATCTTATATGCCAGGAATTCCAAAGCCAAAATGTCCATAAACCATTAGGTTATAAGCATCTAAGAATCTTTAGAAAGAAGGTTGGAGGTCACATGCAGCTGCCTGCCCAGTATAGACCCTCTTCCCCAGCATCCCAGTCGGAGTCCTTCGGCTGCAGATGACCACTCCTGATGAGAAAGGGAGCTCTTAGGTCACCAGGCTGCCCACCTTGGTTGTTGGGCACCTGGGGTCAGATCCTTTGAGTAAACTTGGGCTAGGTTCTTAAGCTCTCTGTTTCTTTCTCTGAAATAGTGAGAGTAATGGTAATAATAACAGTAGCAATAATACCACGAATAATACTAGTAGTATTTCCTTATAGAATTGTTGTGAATGATAAATCAGTTGATATATGCAAAACCGTTTGGACACCTGGCAAGAACCACCTACTCAGTCCCTGCTAGTTGGTAATACTGGCCCTGTAGGCAGAATTGTAGAGTAGAAGAGAGCGAATAGACCTGAGTTAGACTGATAAGGTATGAGTCTAGAATTTGCCAATACCTACTCCTGTGAACATGTAATTAAGTTGCTTGATATTTTCTGAGCTTGAATTTCCTTATCTGTAAAATACCGATAGGAAGTCCATCCCCCCATAGGTACTTGCTGCAGTGATAGCGTTTGGATATTTGTCCATCGTCTCCCAGTGCTGGAGGTCAGGCCTGATAAGAGGTGTTTGGATCATGGGGGCAGATCCCTCATGGCTTGGCGCTATCTTTGCAATAGAGTGTTATTGTGAGATCTGGTCACTTAAAAGTTTGTGGCACCTCCTCCCACTCCCACTCTCTCTCCTGCTTTCACCGTATGAAGTGCCTGTTCCTGCCCTACTGTCTGCCATGAGTAAAGCTCCCTGAGGCCTCCCCAGAAGCAGACGTAGCTGTGCTTCCCGTACAGCCTGCAGAACCATGAGACAGTTAAACCTCTATTTTAGTAAATTACCTAAAGTCAGGTCCGTCTTTCCTCCCTCCCTCGCTCCCTCCCTCCTTCCTTTCTTTCCTTCCTTCCTTCGTTCCATCTTTTGCCTGTCTCCCTCTCTCTCTCCTTTTTTCCCCTCCCTCCCTCTCTTTCTCTGCTTTTTCTTTCCTTTCTTTCACATGTTCTGAAGTGTGGTATCACAGTCATGGCTCACCACAACCTGAGCTCAAGCAATCCTCCTGTCTCGGCCTCCTGAGTAGCTGAGCTTACAGGTGCATGCCACCGTGCCCAGCAAGCTTTTGTAATTTTTATAAAGATGAGGTTTCACCGTGCTGCCCAGGCTGGTCTCTCCTGGGCTCAAGTGATCTGCCACCTCAGCCTCTCACAGTGCTGGGATTACAGGCGTGAGCCACCAAAGCTGGCTAATTTTTGTAATTTTTGTAGACACAGGGTCTCACTATGTTGCTCAGGCTGTTCTCAAACTCCTGAGCTCAAGCAATCATCCCTCCTTGACCTCTCAAAGTGCTGGGATTACAGGCATGAGCCACCATGCCCAGCCCTCGGGTTTTTCTATAGCCATGCAAGAAAACATGGCCGACTACCTGTAGCAAGCAATCAGTAACATGCCAGGTGATTTAAAGGGTTAGCAAAAATTCATATAAGATGCCTGGTACAGAGAGTATTCATGCACTAAACAATTATGATTAGTCACATGCTTAGTTGAAGAGATCAAAAAAGAATGTGTTTGCTTAAGACATAATAACAATATGCCTGCCACATTAATTTATTAGGTGACTTTGGAGTGTAATTCGGGTTTAGAACTTCTAGAAACCAAAGAAAAGGCACCATAAGATTTTTGCAAATCTAGAGATTGAAAACCTTTCACATTAAACCACTATAATGAATAAGGTGATGTGTGTCAATTCAAAATTTCTACTAATGTTTCTCTTCAGCGACAGAAAACCACGCTGGTTCATATGAGCCAGAAGAAAAGGCAAATCAGAATATTTTTAAGAAAATTCAAACTTTTTCTTTCAAACATTACAGGATCCTGCTCCCACCCCTTTCCTGTAAAACCTAATTAGCGGAAAGAATCCTTGTTAGCTGCCTCTTCTGCAGGTAAAGAAATACCTTGCGTGGGGGTGCGGCGGACAATCGGCTTCCTCCCAACCATTGACACTCCAGACCAGCAAGTCAGGTGGCCCCAAGAGCAAGCTCTCCAGAATCCTCCAATATGACAGGCAGGATCCCCAGCTTACCACCTCTAAAGGGTGCCTGTCCCTGGCAAAGATGCCCCTATGAACTTAATTCTTCACTTTACCTTGAATGATTCTCTGATCATGGATTAATGAGATGGCGACTAATATCATCTCTTAAATTTGCCTGTTTTAATGAAGAGATAGGAATTATTTTTAATTAGCACACTAATTATATGTAAATGATGCTCCCTGATGTACTTAAGGCCTCTTGAAAATTTTGTTTTCTTAATTCTGTTAAGATTCTTGTTTACAACACTGTTGTGTTGTCTATGAGAAATCCTTTGCTAAGTAGAGGTATATTTCCAGCCTTTGTGGAATAATCCAGTTTTAGCAAGATCATCTTGACAAGGGCGTTTACCATATTTAGAATAAATTGCGGGGCATTGGGTTTGCCTAGCCCCACCTAAGCCTGCCAGTGCCACAGCAAGAAGGCATTTTAATGGGTTGCAGAGCTGGTTCTCTCACCCAACCCTCTGCCCTCCTCAAAGACATGCTGGTGTACAGCTCCCTCCTCCTCCCAGTTTTAAGGTTTCAGGGGTAGAGGGAGGGAAGGACGCCTGCTGGACTTTGCCAAACCACCTGGAGCAGGGCTCTAGGCCCCTGGGCTGCTATAATCCAAGTAGACTTTGTCTGGATGACAGTGTACTGTCAGTGATGAGATGAAGCCAAAATCTGGCATTTTAGGAGAGTAGATTGAGTCAAAGGACATAATCAGATCGCATGCCTTAGCCCCAGTGCCTCTCAAAGTGTTTTCTCTCCTAAATCTTTTTAAGTTGCTCCCTGAGAAGTAACTGTAGATTCCAAAAGTCTGACTTTGTTGAACAGGTATGTTTCTAGGGTTTTTAAAAACATGTTCCTTTGGGCGTTTCCCACCACCCCCAGTTTTCTTTCTTTCTTAAGTCATTTAAGATCATTTTCCACCCACCAAAATACATTTTTTAGGTTTTCTTTTTTTAGCACATGTACTACCAGAATAGTAGTTTCAGTGTTGCCAACTGAAAAAGGACCTATGTGTTGTGGAAGTGACTTCCAGGAATAAACTAAATGGTTATTCCCTCCCTATGGAGTAACTCACATAGTTTCCTGGAAAGCAGGAAAACGCCTTTGCCCCAGTGTTCCAGCAGCTGTCGGATCTTCTAATCACAAGCAACAATTATCCTGGACTTGAGAATGGAAAGAAAAAAATTATATTTGACTTAGTAATTTTCAAAGAGGTAAATAATAACAAATGGTGTTTGGTTGCTCAGTCCACCTTTAAACAGTAGTTATATAACAGTAGCTCTCCCTGTACCGTAGGAATGTTCCCATAAACTTGGATAAACTACATAGGAAGTAGCACACATTTTCATCTGCACAGTTGGTCAGTCAACAAGTGTTCACTGAGCTCCTTTTGCATAGCCCAGCTCTAGCAGCTGCATAAAATATCTGAGCAGCGTGTAAAGACATTGCCTCCTACTTCAAGTCATTCACCCCATATGGGTGAAGTGCTGTATGAAGCAGCAAGGGAATAATTAAGGCAGCATAGTGATATCCTGGTAAGTTGTCATATGTCTACACAGTGCCTTTCAGCACACACAAATGGCTCTCCTTCATTTTCCTTTAACAAGCAAGTTTTAAAGTGCTGTGAACTCGTAACTGTTGGACTTAATCATCTTTATTCATTCCCAAAATTTACTACTAAAATTATTTTGTCTATGTAGGCACTGTTGTACGACAATTTTGTAGACCACTAATGAAAGTTCAGGGAAGGATATATATTTGTACATGTGCTTAATTCCTAATTATGTAGACTTTGGAGTCGTTCTGTCTATTGTGTGACCTTTTATGTTTAACTATATCACATTTTCTATTTTTGACTGAGCCCACGTGACCAGAATTGTGTCAGTTCAGCATGAGCAGTCTGTGCTCTCTCACCTTCCTAGTCCTGTGTATTTTCTACATCATGATTTATTCACAAGTACTTAGGTAATTTAGCTGAATTGTAGAGCAAGGCAGTTAGAGCTAAGATTGCCTGATTCCCAAGTTTTTGGTTCTTTGCTTCTTCCTATATATTAGAGATTCTGTTAACTACTATAAGACACATGTCATGCCATCATCAAAAATGCTCTAGAGACACTGCTGCTTTCTTTACGTTTAACACCTACGTTGCATTATCTTCTAATCAAGTTCTTAGACGTGGTGGGAGAAAAAACAATGGGTGATAAATGTTTCTGCATGAATAAAAATTAACTGTACATGTAATGGATATAATTTATTTTAAAGTGTCTTCTGCAGGAAAATATTATGTTGGTTAAAAGTTACCAAGCTGAGGTTAAATGGGTTTTAATTAAAACTTACAAGCTCACCCTACCCCAAAGCACTACCACAGGCAACTCTAGGAATACCAAATGGACAAAAGCCTTAAAATTGTTCAACAGCACCCCCTAGCACACATAATTTCAGGCTGTCAGATAGAAAGCAAATTCTAGTTGTCATTTTTTGCATATTTAGTTACTTGGGCACCTCCTCGACATTTCTAAATTGAATGTCTGAAGGTAATTATAAGCACAGGATAGTGTAATCTAGCAAAATGATTTCTCGTGAAAATACTTTCAAAACGATTTTGCTTCAACTCTGGCTCTCCTGCATCCATTGTCTCTGCTTTGGTTGGCTGGTTCAAGGAGATTTTTGTTTTCTTTTGGAACAAGCCATCTAGGAAAGAAGATACAAGGTTGGGGGAAGTTCTTAAAGAAAATTGTGGCAATCCACAGGTGGACAGAGCATATTTATCTGTCTTTGGTGAGTTCTAGGAACACAGTCTCAGGGGTTTGGGATCTTGAGCAGGCTCTTTAACCACTCTGTGACTTAATTGAAAAGTGGTAATAGTACTTGCAACATAAGGCTTAATGTGCACGAAGTGAGTTCTCAGAGGTGACCAACAGTCATTGTTAGCATTATTTCACCGTGGATGCTTGAATGAGGTCATGATCTACAACCTGCGCTCTGACATTGGAAGATACCAAAATTCAAACCCTCTGAGAGACTTTGGGCAAATTGCTGAAACTTGGTTTCCTCATTTCTAACTAGAGGTAATAATAACAACTACTGCTTACTACTCTACAATTAGAAAATATATGGAAAGTGCCTAGACTGGACTAGGTAGAAGAGATAGAACACAGCTGTTGATCTTACAGAATAAGAATTAATTATCTCTTTTTTTTTTTTTTTTTTTTTTTTTTTGGAGACAGAGTCTTACTCTGTCGCCCAGGCTGGAGTGCAATGGTGTTATCTCGGCTCACTACAACCTCTGCCTCCCAGGTTCAAGTGATCTCCTGATTTAGCCTCCAGAGTAGCTGGGATTACAGGAATACGCCACCACGCCCGGCTAAGTTTTATAATTTTAGTAGAGACAGAGTTTCACCATGTTGGCCAGACTGGTCTTGAACCCCTGACCTCACATGATCCAGCCTCTGCCTCCCAAAGTGCTGGAATTACAGTCATGAGCCACTGCACCCAGCCTAATGCTAATACTTCTCTAAGACTAAGAGAACCGGAGACAACAATACTGTAACATTCTGTAAACTGGAAAGCTGAGAGAGTGGAGAGTTGGGTTTCTTAGCAAACCCAAGAAAGCCGGTTATCTGTAGAATGAACCAAAAGCTCAGGAGTTGCTAGCATTAGGGATCTCTGGAAACCTTAGCTGGAGTCTTTTTTAATTTGGCCATCATGGGACAGAGCAAGTCACCTCTGCCATGTTTCACCTGCTGCTTACAGGGCACTCAGTCTGGAAGTAGTTGAGGTTTGAAAATTCACCTGTTTTTGTTCTGCTGATTACATAAGGTCCACAGTAGAAAGAAAGGAGACCTGAATCAAAGAAAAGCCTTTAATTCTGCCACTAACAGTATGACCTTCATCAAGTCATTTACTCTCTCTAGACTTTAGTTACCACTGATGTAAAATAAAGGGCTAGGCTAGACTACCCTTAAAAGTGCCATTCTTGCTCTCAAACCTCCTAATGTTAGAACAAAAAAGTGTTTCAGGACAAGATGCTGAGGTTGACCTGGTTACTTTTCAGAATCGTGTGTGTGTGTGTGTGTGTCTGTGTGTATGTACACACATATGCACACATGTATACCAATAATTAATTTAGAACAGAATAATATCATGTTCTGATATTATTCATGAGGATAATTCATAGTATCTAAGAATTATTCAATATCCACCGTGTTCTAGGTGCTTGCACTATCTTACTTAATCTCATTTAATGTGATATTAATGTTTCATGAGAGAGATTCTGTTATCTTCAGTCTACAGATTAAGAAACTAAGGCTCTAAGAGTTTAAGTTACTTGCAAAATTTACAAACATTAAGTGGCAGAGTCTAGCTTTTAAAGATCTGGCCACCTTCAGAGGCCTGGTTCTCTAGACCTCAGCATGCACCTCCTTTCTGAACTCTGCTTGGTGCTTCTCCAGAAAGGTCATCACATTCATTCTAGTTCCCATGGTCGCTTTCAGTTTAGTTTGACTGTATTGCCTCTATCTGGAAAAGGATGTGGGTGTCCTTCTGTAAAGTGGATTGGCATTGGCGGTATAAATAAGTACCACGTTCTTCTCACAAAGTTGGTTTGCTCTGAGTTCTCAAAGTCTACACATGGAAACGGTCCTGCATGTGTGAAATTACACATTGTTAAAGTTCTGCATATTAGACCTTTACAGGATCTGTAGTTTTCTATCGTGGCCAAACCTACGGATTATTGTTGTGCAATGGATTATGTGGCCAGTGGTCCTTTGAGACGGCAGACTATTTATAAATCTACAAGTAAATTTTCAACCAATCTATATATGTAAATTTTCTGTTTAATGTTGATTGTGGAGTGTATAAAAATAAGGAGAGGACATTTAATAGATGGAATGAAACAGATCATATTTTAAAAGGGGAGGGGAAGCTTAGGGGAGGCTGGAGGTGAGAACTCCTTCCAGCCTTTGTTGTGCATTGTTTAAAATTGTGGATTAGGATGATAAATGCTTTTGAGGAAGGTCTCAAGGGAAGATTCCCCCAGCAAAGTAGGGAAGAAGACTCGAGGTGCCCAGGCTGCCTGCCACACTGGCACTGGGAGGAGCCCCACGTCTCGCCACACCTACCCCCAGGTTGGCCGCATGTGTTAGGAGGTAGTAGAGGTGTCCTGCCCAACAGGAAATGACTCTTTCCCTGCCACAGCAAACCAGCCATCCATTGGCCTTTTGGTTTCCTGCCTCGATTTTGCACTTTGGAGACATTAAGGCATGAAGAAACCAAGTGACACGCTTCAAATCAGAGACTAAGGAAGGCTAGTGACACATGTCAGACATCTGCTGTGTTCAGTACAGTCCAGAGCACGCCGTGCGCATGGATCTGTTCTTCTCACCACAGCCCTGAGAGGTGGATTTCAGTGTGTCTTTGGATGGCAGGCATTAAGAGAAGAGTCCCAACACACAGCCTCAGGTGCTTCCTCTCCGTGGCGGGTTTCTTCTCCAAGCCAGGACTGCTTCCCTGGTGTGCCATAAAACCACCCTGTTGGTCACAGCTCTTTTGGGGCATAGTATGTAAGGGAAATTTCACCCATGTGATAGCCAGGAAGGGTCAAAAAGGACAAAAACGTCAGAAGAAACCAAGCCATGTTGGACTACTAAATGATGCCTGGCAGGAAAGGCTGGCTGGTGCTGATGCTACTCTGGAGGCTGAGCTATGAAGAACAGCTCGAGTGAAATTTTACAGAGACTGGAATCTCACATCCAAATGCTCAAGGGAGTCACTGTGACAATAGCTGCACCCAGATCCGAGGGGCTGTCTTGTGTCCTCCATCCTCTTACACCATCTTCTGCCATCAGTACCTCCAGAAATAAGTCCACCTTCTCTGAATGCAGGTTCACATGGCAATCCAAAGACTGCGGAGTGTGACCGCGGAAGCAGGAGAGATGGGAACATCCTCTGTGTATAATCTAGCCATTTGAAAAACGTCCTTGAGAAACACACACATGACACAGTACTATGAAGTATTCCTTCCACAGTCTCCAACAGAGCCCAGCCTTCTGCTTCATGAAGGTAGATACTGGTGTGAGCTCACAGTCCGCACCAGTAGCCTAAGGCACACAATGGCTGTCATCACATTCCATCCTTAGGAATTAAGTCAGGAGGAGCTCCATGTTCAGAAGGTGACTATAAAGGAATTATAAGTCCTGGAGCAGTCTGTGACTTGACCTCACATGACTTCCAGGAAAGCACCATGACCCTGTTTCAGCCCCCAACAGTCCGCCTACCAGCTGTCATTTAAGGACCCTCACATCTTTAAAGATCTCCTGGGCTTGGAGACCTGCATCTCTCCAGATGCCTTTTTCCAGATTAACACTGCTGGTGCCGAGATGCTGTACTGGATTGTGGGGAAACCAGTGGAAGTGAACTCTAACATTATCCGCCATCCATCTGCTGTGGAACTGGTGTGATCAGCCTCCCTCTGGCACAGCTATGTCACAGGTCCTTGGGATTTCGCTGGTGGAGCAGGTAGTGGAGGATGCCAGGCAGACTGCAGCCTACAGCGACATCACCAGCTTTGAGTTTCACACTGGTCAAGCAGAGAATATTTTTTCCAGGGCTGCCAAAGTCAAAGGAATATAGACAGTTACTTGTGGCTGTGGGGAACCCAGCCCATGATGAGCTGTATTACAAGAAGGTTCAAGCCATTTGAAACTTCAGGGCCCTCTGCATATGCCAGCTTTTGTTTCCTGCAAGCCCCATGATGCAACCGAAAGGAATGAACCACATTGGAAGTTCCAAGGACTAATCCTGAGACGAGTCTTGAAGACTGAGCTGTGGAATTCCAGAGATGGCCCCAAGGCAGTTAATCTACAACCCACCTACTGTTGAGATGACACCCGGCTGCACTCCAGGTAGACCGTGACCGAAGACAGCCACCAGAACAAGACACCCAGACCTCGTACCCAGCACACTCCTGCACGCCTCCCATTCCATGTTCACCTTTTAAAACATTCTCTCTAGCCTAAAGTTGGAAATGATTCCCTTGAGGCTAGAGCCCGGGCATTTTCCTATCTGCTAGCATTCAAAAGCTACTTTCCCTTTACCACATATACAAAAAATTGTGGTAAAATATACATAACATAAAATGTATCATCTCAGTCATTTTTGAGTGTACAGTCCAGTGGTATTAAGTACATTCACACTGTTGTGTGACCATCACCACCATTCATCTTTTTTCATCTTGCAAAATGTACACTTTGTACCCTTTAACACCGATTCCTCCTCCTTCCCTGCCCCTGGTCACTGGCAACCAGTCTTCTACCTCTGTCTCCATGAATTTGACTACTCTAGGTTGCTGTGCGTTTTAGAGAAGGTCTTACATGACACTGTGAGTATTATAAGAGACATACTTGATATTTCTTAGCATTATGACCTAAAAGTCTTATGGTGAAAACGTTTCAAAGATGTTTAGAGTAAAATGATGCATGTTAAGTTCTTTGAGGATCTCGTAACTCAGCTTGAAAGCGATGGGATGGCTGGTGTTTCTTGCTCTCTTTTTCTCCTGGAGAACCACAATTACAATTTTAGTCAAGGCTGAAGTGAAAGTACCGCTCCTTCCCTTTGATGGTCCCCCATTCTTATGCCTCAGCTCCAAAGGTCTGTCCGCGCTTTCTGTGTCCAGCTTCGTTCTGAGTGGGAGTAACGTGGCTGAACCGTGTAGCACACAAGTAAAGGAAGACGAAAGTTCGTTTGTTCTTTCCTCCAACAAACCTTTATTAAATACCTACCACGTTACCTACTGTATACAAAGATGGATAAGACATGAACACTGTCTTTAAGGGGCTTGCATTTTATTAGGTCGAAGTGTTTAACGTAGCCTGTAGTAAGAAGAGACTGATATGTACACAGATAAGCCAAGGCGCTGGGATAAGTCTGTGCCAAGAACAGGGAGGGAGAAAGGGGTTCTACCCAGGACGAGAGGGCGTCAGCATGGTGTTTTCTTCTGCTTTTCTTCACAAGCTTGTTGGCGCATACCATGCCACCTTGACTAGCTTCTACAGTTCCTTTTCGTAGTCTCTGGAAGAACTGCAGTTGGCGCAGTGATACAGAGCAATAGAGCAGGTGGTGGTTCGCTAACTTGAACACGGAAGCAGCAGTTCCTGTTGCCACTTGCTTCTCACTTCCGTCATCAGTGGTCATTAAATGAAAGTGTGCACGTTTTCTAGAGTGTGGTTGAAGGTTTTTTTGTACACAGATGAGCTAAATTCTGTTACTTGCCTTACACTTTGTTGGAGACTGAACTTTTCTTTGGAAGGCTAAACGAGGAAATGCTCATTCATTTCTGGATTACAGTATTCTTCTTTCAAAGAAAATTACCTAAACAGGCAACTGCTTAATTTGGAGGAAAAAATAAAATTAAACTCCAGACTAGGTGCAATGGCAGATGCCTCTGGACCCAGCTACTTGGGAGGCCAAGGATGGAGAATCACCTGAGGCCAGGAGTTCGAGGACAGCCTGGGCAACATAGCAAGACTTCCTTCTCTAAAAAAATAAAATAAAATAATAAAACTTTCTACAAGACAGAATAATGATAGAAGCTGGTTGTGACAGGATAGTGCTGTTTTGAAGATTGCGGCCAGGGATGTCAGAACAGTGAGCTAGGGTTGGTGAAGGACTCACGGTTGTCAGTTCAGGAAGAGGTCACGATGCTGTGGAGAGGACTGTAGCATAGCCATAGGTCCTAAGCCAGAGCCTACAAAAGCCAAGAATTTAGGGCCCTTTAGCCGAGTCTTCGAACAGTAGCATGGACACTGCAGTCTGGTCTGTCCAGATCATTGCCTGAACTGCCTCTTCCTCTTGGCAATATGTACAGCATATTTATTTGAGGGAAAAGCTGACGCTTAGTTATGTACTATCTTTCTGTCTTGGTCACCCTACGACAAGGAATTAGGTAGAGGTGGCAAACAAATTTTGTACTATATTAAATAAGATTTAAATACATATTTTCCAGGCACAACTTTTTTATTTTTTCGTTTTTGCTTTGTTTTTAAATCGGTAAAAGTCGTTAGGTCCTAGAAGCTGCAGTGATCTAAGTAGCAGCAAATTTGTGCATCATATGTACTTTTTGTTTTGTTTGAATATTTAAATAATGTTTAATATCTTCAAATTATGTTAAATATGCTTAAATGAGTTAAATATGTTCAATGTGTTAAATACGTTTAAATTATAATTTTACGTTATCACACTGCTGCCTTGTGTGGAATTCTGCACTATACATGCTAACTGTAGTCAAGTTACCCCCCCATCCCAGGTGAGAAAAACAACTCTGGAAGATAATTTTCACTGAAGTCTAAGCAAACTTCATTAAATGGATTGTGATAACGATTATAAATGATGTGAAAAATAACATTTTAACATCAAGTAACCAACTCAAGAAAAGGGTATGCTTAGACATATTTTTAACGTTTTTAAAAAGTAATATTCTACCCTCCTCTCGTCCTCAGAATTAAAGCATAGTGAACAGGAAAGAAAAGGAAAATACTACAGCCACGTGCCGAGGCAGAATATCTTGCCAGATGTAACGAAGGTGGCGTAAGGACTGGGAAGCATTGTAAGAAATGCATCCTTAGGCGATGTTATTGTCATGAGAACCTCATAGAGTGAACTCACACAGGTTCCACACACCCAGGCTCTACGGTATAGCCTGTCCCTCCTAGGCTACACACCTATACAGCACGTCACTGAGCTGAATCCTGCAAGCAATTACACATGATCATAAGTAATTGTCCATCTAAACATCTCTAAGCATAGAGTGAATATACAGTATTATCATCTTACAGGACCCCTGTCCTACATGCAGTTCATAGTTGACCGAAATGCTATTATGCAGCATGTGACTGTGATTCACAACTGGCTTTCCCTAGTATCACCCAGCTCTAGCATACGGCCGCCTCTACGTATTACCTGGTCAACTGGAGTGACCTCTTAGAAGAATTTTGATTGCCTTTCGAGTGGGCTTTATCGTTGCAGTCATATCCTGGTCCCTCTACCCGCTGTTACTTACTGCAGGCATTTCATCCCTTTCCATGACCTGCTTGGCCGTGACTTGCTTTGGGCTAGAAAGGGGCAGTTGCTGTGTCTCAGCTATGGCCATTGGGGGATTTCCAGGGTTCTTGCCCTGTCATTAAAATTGTGTGGCCCTTCCAGACCTCTCTCATCTTTAGATACCAGAACTTAAGGGAGAATTTAAGAATAAGTGGACTGCTCTTTTTTGCATCCTCTTCAATTTAAATAGATTTGGCTTTTTTAAGAATGTAAAATATTTATCAAAAGAGATGGAAATGCACAGTTTCCATCCTCTCTTGGCCGGTAACTCTCTGGCCTTGTTTCCCTGATGTTCTTCTTAATGTTCTCATCTGTGGTAATGCTTACCTCATAGAGTAGTTGTGAGGACTGAACGATAACAGTTAATACAAATAACAGCAATAATAGTAATTGCTGGTGTCTGCTGGGCTCTTACCGCATGGCAGGACTTGTGCCTGGCATTTCGTCTGCATTAACTCAGTTCGTGCCCACAGGCCTTAGTCAAGTGTCTGGCTCTGGGGAGGGCTGCTGGCAACGAGATCTATTATTTTTGTTGTTACCGTGTTTGCAATTACAGGAGACCATAAGAGACAAGGAATCAAAAGCTGTGTTTCTCCATTGTCAGATTATCAAGGGAACATCAGTGAAGCATATGCATAGGATCTCATGTAAGGAAAAAATTAAGCATGATTGTGTCTGTATTCTAGCAGTTTATCATTGACAGCATACAACTCTTGGAGAAAGGAGGCGTAGGGAGAGGGAGCGAGAACACGCATGTAGGAGAATGGACCAGTATACACGCTCCTCTGTTCTGTTGGGTCAGCATGTTTTCTAATAAATGACTATTGGACAGCAGATGTGGCACCCACGTTTGTGAGTTTTCATTTCAGCAGTTTACTGAAGTGAAATTTAGAGAAATGGGATAAAGTCTCTAACATTTCTAGTAAGTTCTATCTATCAGGAACCCCTGGAGTTTGGTAAAAATCAGTGCTGAAGATGATCACTGATAAAAGTTTCTACTGCATTATGGTATAAGCCAGGATCCAAGCAAGAATTTAAAAAAAAAAAATTACACTTCAAGTGGGCGCGGTGGCTCACGCCTGGAATCCCAGTACTTTGGGAGGCCAAGGTGGGCAGATCATGAGGTCAGGAGATTGAGACCAGCCTGACTAACATGGTGAAACCCCGTCTCTACTAAAATACAAAAATTAGCTGGGCATGGAGGTGCGTGCCTGTAATCCCAGCTACTCAGGAGGCTGAGGCAGGAGAATCGCTTGAACCCAGGAGGCGGAAGTTGCAGTGAGCTGAGATGGCGCCATTGCACTCCAGCCTGGGCGACAGTGCAAAACACCATCTCAATTAAAAAAAAAAAAAATTACACTTTGGTCAAATGGATGCCACCTTGTGTGTAAGTCTCATGGGACAGGCACTCTCTCAGTCCATGATCACTTTGGATGCTTGCAGAGGTCTTCTGTCAGAATCAACTTTGTTTCTAATGGAGGAAAAAAAACTATTTTAATGTAGTCATTATTGCTGTGTGTCATTGTAAACAGCGTTTTAACCCTTTTCCATTTGCCCGAAGAATATTCACTGGTGGTACTTGTGGCTGCGACGTTCACCCCGAGATAACTTTCACCACACAATATCTCTTTTAATATTATTTTCACATCGCTCTAGTATATCGACTTTGGAAACAAAAGACATCATCCTATTTATAGCATTCTAGTTTTAGTAGTGGTATTTCCATTCAAAAATTACTGTAACTCTCAGTCGTTGAAAATGTCACATCCTAGAAAACGTAACACTTCTACAGGGGACGTGAACATCATTCTCGAAGAGTTGTTGGCTGAAGATTGATTTGACGAATCCGATTTTTCCGAAATAGATGTTTCTGATGATTCAGATGATTCTGATGTTAGTTTTGTTTAGAAATAACTCCTAAACGGTTTGTATATTTTATTTTCACGTTGAAAGTCAGATTTGCTTCAGCCTCAAAGAGCATGTTTACGTAAAATTAAATGAGTGCTGGCAGCAAGCCTCAGTTTTTTTCTAAACAGGAAAAGGGTTAACAGTTACTTTGAAAGAATAAAATGATAAGTGGTGAATAATGTGGAGTATTGGTGGCTTGGAATTAAAAACTCAACCTGGATGATGGGTTCAATCATACCCCAAACCTCAGCATCAAGCAATATACCCTTGGCATAAACCTGTATGTGTACCCCCTAATATAAATTAAAAGTTGAAATCTTTAAAAAAAAATCTTAAATAAAATAAATAAATAATTCAAATTGCATTTTACTTCAAATTAGAAGTGAAGATAGGCCTGGCATGGTGGCTCATGCCTGTAATCCCAGCACACTGGGTGGCCGAGACAGGCGGATCACCTGAGGTCAGGAGTTCGAGACCAACCTGCCTAACATGGTGAAACCCCATCTCTACTTAAAAAAAAAAAAAAGACAAAAATTAGCCAGGTGTGGTGGCAAACACCTGTACTCCCAGCTACTCAGAAGACTGATACAGGAGAATCGCTTGAACCCAGGAGGTGGAGGTTACAGTGAGCTGAGATCACGCCACTACACTTCAGCCTGGGTAACGGAGCAAGACTCCATCTCAAGAAAAAGAAGAAATGAAGATAATATATGCCTTGGAAACATCAGAAGACTCAAACATTTTATGATTATAAGTGATTGTGAAAACTCTGATGTCAGATGCATCTGAAAAGTTTAAATTGTTTCCTGAATGTACATATGGAAAAAGTAATATTTCTAAATATGATTTGTATGTAACATGTGAATTTACATATGTACCTGTCACTGAATTAGCAAACTATGTAAGTCATCAGCTGAAGATTTCAACCACATCCCTAAAGTATTACGTATTTACATTTGCCAAGACACGTTTCTGAGGGTCTCATTGGAAAGACAGGAACCACTTTGCATTTAGACCTATATGATTCATTAAAGCTCTTAATCAGGTCCTTTAACTTTTTTTTCTTTGCCTTGTATTCAAGTAGAAAGAGATTTTCACTTCCGTGGAGAAGCAAGGAATCAGGGGAAAGGGAAAGTGGCCCTTAAGACTGACTAGCAGGACCAGGAGTGCGTGAAAAGAATGGAGAGAATGTGCTTAGTATATTTTTAATGAACCCTTAATTTGAAAGGCTCCTAGTGAAAGTGCCTCAGAGGGAAGGGCCGTGAGAGCAGCAGAGGACACGGATGGTTTGTTCTTACCCTTTCTCCCTGACAGCTGCGGTCCTTTCTGGGCTGCGGAGGGCCCAGTCCCGTCACTATCTCGCATCCACAGGATGAGCTCGGCTCGGGTGTCTTAGGGGAATACACACCAAGTTTGAGGGCAAGTGTGAAGACAGATAATAATGGAATTTTCAAAAAGGCTGAAAAGAGAAGCAAGTGAAGAAACTCGGGATTCAGCACACCCCTTTAAAGGACTACAGGATCAATTCTGTTTGCAGCGTTTAGAATGAAGATATTTCTAGCACTGCATTTCTCTAAAAGCCAAGGAGAGAGAAAAAGAGAATGGTGCTTAATCTCTGTTGCTAAAAACCGCATTTCAATCTTGAAGAGCATTTTTAACCCAAATTCTAGCCACAACCAGTCTCTTCCTAGCAGCATTGGACTAAAATACCTTGGAAGTAGAACAATGCCAGATTTGATTATTGACTGTTCATCCTGTGTATAGAAATCTAGTGACTGGCTCCACACTGAAAAATAATTATAGCATAACAGAGATGACACTTGTATTGGCTAAAAAGCCAAGAAAGTGAAGGGGGACACTTAAAATATCGACTTCCCCTCATTTACTCTGACTTCTGATGGGAAGAGGTTGCAGAGGGGTATGGAAGAGGGTGTATGAGTAAGGACCTAAATTCACAGTTAACCAGGACTAATCATAGAAGTGCTGAAAGAAATAATAAAGAAAATAATCCATTTTTCCATTCGTGAAAAACTGAAACCCCCCCGTATGTGAAAACACAAGGAGGTTTATTTAAAAAAAAAAAAAAAAAAAAAAAAAACTTCTAAAAAATCAGAACACATGCAACAGAATTCATACATTTTATATCTATGTATACTAATAGAAAAAAATTAATACAAAGGGTTCATAGCAGATGAATTAAAGAGGTTTTAGCTATGGCTTCTCCTCTCCCAGCAAACCCCTGACACCTGCTAAAAGACCCCCAACCCCTTAACACAGTGTAGGCGCCTGACTAAAGGCAGGCTAACCAGTGTTCCCTGGGATGCTTGTAATTGGTACAAACGGGAAGACCCTCCTGCCTGTTGGGCCACAGAGGTGGAAGGATTGAGTCTGGGGTTGCCAGGAGGTTATAAAAAAAAAAATGAAACCGAAGTGACAAGCAAAAACGGGAGACAGGGAGACAGAGGGCATCGCTTGACTCCCTGAATCCAGTCAGGCCCGAGTCTGATCAGCTCTATTACGTTTAGGTTAACCAATATATCACTTTTCTGCGGAGGTAAATCAAGTTGAGTTTTTGTCACTTTTTTTTTTTTTTTTTTTGGACACAGAGTCTCACTCTGTCACCCAAGCTGGAGTGCAGTGGCACAGTCTTGGCTCATCTCAACTTCTGCCTCCCAGGTTCAAGCGATTCTCCTGCCTCAACCTCCTGAGTAACTGGGACTACAGACATGCACCACCACATCTGGCTAATTTTTGTATTTTTAGTAGAGACAGGGTTTCCCCATGCTAGCCAGGCTGGTCTCGAACTCCTGACTTCAAGTGATCTGCCCACCCGGGCCTTCCAAAGTGCTGGGATTACAGGTGTGAGCCACTGCGCCCAGCCGCTGTCACTTTTGAGGGAAGGAGTCCTAAGAACAGACAGTTCTCAGAACCTTCTGTCTTCTCACTGTCTTGCCAGTTCCTCTGCTCTGTCCCCTCTGCATTGCCCTGGTGAACTGAAATGGCTTCTCACTCTATTATCCAGGGTCCTCTCAAGCCTCCGCTGCCACCCAGCTTCAGGCCCACCCTTGTGCAGTCACAGTCTATAGCAATGCTGAACTAAACTGCCCTGTTTTCCTCCCCAGGATTACTGCAGCAGGCTCCTAGGCAACCTCCCTCCCTCCAGTTCTCATGCGCGCCGCTGCCGAAGTGATCTTTATAGAACTCAGATCCACTCCTGTGACTTCCTGCTTAAAATCCTTCAGAGGCTCTCGCCATGACTTTTGGAATAAAACCTCAAATCCTTAGTTTGTCTTGCAAGGGCCTGAGGATCTGGCAGAGGCTCACAGCTCAGCTTCATCTCCGCCCCTGCTCCCCGCCCTGTGCGGGCTTGCACTCTGCAGTCCAGCCAGGAGCCAAGCCGATGCTCTAAATGGGTCGAGACTTTTGGGGACCTTGAGACGGGTGAATGCATTTTGTACGTGGGTTGGGTATGAACCTTTATAGGCCAGAGGGCACACTGTGGTAAGCTGAATAATGATGTCCACAACCAAATCCACAGAACCTATAAATACGTTATTTTACATGGTAAAAGAGGCTTTAGAGATGTGATGAAATTAAGCAACTTGGCTTTATCTCGAATGCTTTTGAGTGGACACAATATAATCACAAGGATTCTTACAAGAGGGAGGCAAGAAAAATCAGAGTTAGAAAAAGAAGATGGAATAACAGAAGCAGAGGCTGGAGAGAGAAGATGCCACAGTGCTGGCGTTGAAGATGGAGAAGGGAGCCATGGACCGAGGCGGGCTGGTCATGTGTAGCAGCTAGAAAGGCAGTGAAGCAGGTTCTCTCCTGTTGCCTCCAAAGGAAGGCCGCCCTCCAGAAAGGTAGCATCGTAAATCTGTGTCATTTTAAGCCACTGAATTTGTGTTAATTTGTTGTAACAGCAATAGGAAAATAATATGGCAGATTTTCTGGGCAAAGACAGTTTTGGAATTAAAGAGAGTTGTGGGTGTGTCCAGCTCGTTCAGGAAGGCTGGAATCTGATTTTAACTTTTGGCTGGCTTCTGTAGCACAATGAATGTGAGAAAAATGATCTGCCTTTAAGACAAACTAGATCATTTAACTTTTTGTTTTTAGCTTTGACATGTGCAGTTTCTCAATTTCGTGGAAAAACAAACACTGGCAAGGTTTTGGTTAGTCACAGGAAAAGTTTAGCAATTCTGCACAAACAGTGGGTTTTTATTCGTTAAAATATCAGAGACATGATGGATGATACGTTTCTTTGTTATAGTATTTTGTTAACTTTGATCAAGTGTAATTTTACTTTTCTGGCTATATTTTTATCCGTCAGAAAAATCTAGTTTTAAAGCATGCTTATTTTGTGGTAGTCAGGTCTTAAATGCAGTGTCCTGGGGACCCAGGCAACAGGCATGGTTAATAGTTGAATTCCTAAGATCCTTGGTCTTACTTTGGATCACAGTGAGTGTGATTCCCATTCATATGTGTCTTGTCTCATTTAATAATCAGAGAGGAGAAATGAGATATGGAGAAGAAGTCGGGGGGTGGTGTATGTATACAGCTTTCTGGGGTGTGAACCACACATTTTGTCTCTATTCTATTGTGTCTAAGTGGCATTTAGCAAAATTGACTAGTCCTGTTTCACTAGAGTAAGCTAATCAAGTACTTTTAGTTTGTTTTGAAGTTTAAGCTCCAAATGGAATTTTGGCCCAGTTTAAATTTTCAGTACAGTTTTTAATATATTTCTGTGAAATACACATATGTTAGTAACAAATAAGATACTTGACAGTTGCATATCAGACTACTCAGAAGAGGAGACCTCTGTGATTAATTATAGATACATAGTTCTGTGATCAAGAATACTTACATATTTTGTTAATTAGCATTATGATAGTTATTAAAGTTATCCATAAACATTCCAATTCTCTTTCTTCTAAAAACAAGTAGGATTGTACAAAGGGACTTCAAAAACTTCATGGTAAAATAGAATTTTAAAAACTTTCTCAACATAAGCTCTGTCATGTGTGAGACACTTTTGTAAGCAATGATACCCATCATTTAGTCCATCCCTAAAGAACTGAGGACCTGACATCCATCCTCTTGTGAAGGTTAAAAAAAAGAACTGAGGGTCTTGGAAATTTAACCGTATCAATGCAGTCTTTTTATTTATGAGCTGAATAAAAATGGGTGCCCTTTAAAGAATTTTTTTTTTTTCCCAAGACGGAGTCACTCCATTGCCCAGGCTGGAGTGCGGTGGCACCATCTCAGTTCACTGCAACCTCTACGTGCTGGGTTCAGGCAATTCGTATGCGTCAGCCTCCTGAGTAGCTGGGACTACAGGAGTGCACCACCATGCCCAGCTAACTTTTTGTGTGTTTTAGTAGAGATGGGGTTTTAACACGTTGGCCAGGCTGGTCTCAAACACCTAGCCTCAAGTAATCTGCCTGCCTTGGCCTCCTGAAGTGCCGGTGTTACAGGCATGAGCCACGGTGTCTGGCCTAAAGAATTTTTTAAATATAGGCGTTTTTTCTTTTTTTTTTTTTTTTAAGAGATGAGGTATCACCATGTTGCTCAAGCTGATCTTGAACTCCTGGGCTCAAGCAATCCTCCCACCTCAGCATCCCATCAAGATTTTCGGAAAGTAGAGATTACTTCTTGTGAGAAAGATTTTTTTTAAGATTAGAAAACAAAAAGTTAGAAGGAGCCAAATCAGGACTCTAGGATGGATACCTAATGATTTCCCGTTAAAACTTGCAAAATTGCCATTACTTGATGAGAGGAATGAGCAGGAGCCTTGCCATGGTAAGGAAGGACTCTAGTGAAGCTTCCTGCGGCATTTTTTTCCAAAAGCATTGGCTAACTTTCTCAAAACACTCTCCTAATAATCAGATGTTATATTCTTTGGCCCTCCAGAAAGTCAACAGGCAAAATGTCTTGAACATCCCTAAAACTTGTTGCCATGATCTTGACTCTTGACTGGGTTCACTTTTGTTTTGTGTAGACCACTTTCTCCTCTTGGTAGCCATCACTTCGACTGTCTTCAGGGTTGTACTGGTAAAGTCACGATTCATCTGCTGCAATCCTTTGAGGAAATGCGGATCAGGATCTTGACCCCACTTATTTAAAATTTTCATTGAAAGCTCTGCTCTTGTCTGCAGCTAATCAAATGGAAAGTCTATTCAACTTGGATTTTTAGTCAGACTTACATAAGCTGAACCAAGTGAGATGTCTATGATGTTGCGTGTTGTTTCTGCTGTTAATCATTGGTTCTCCTCAAATAGGGCATGAACAAGATTGATTTATTTTCCTCGCAAATTGATGTGGATGGTCTGTCCCTGCGGGCTTCATCTTGAACATCATCTCATCCCTTCTTAATACGAGTTATTCACTTATAACCTGCTGATTTCTTTGGGGCATTGTCCCCATAAACTTTTCATCAAGCATCAGCGATTTCACCATTCTTCCACTTAAGCTTCACCATAAATTCGTTGTTTGTTCTTGCTTCAGTTTTAGTAAAATTCTTGTTGCTCTGATAGGGTCTGTTTTAAAACTGATACGTTATCCTTAGTGCCTTGAACTAGATTCTGCTCAAACATGTTATAACTAGTCAGGATGAATTTATTTTGGTGAAAAAATATTTAAAAGCCCTGAATAATTTTTTCATAATATATGTTCTCCAGGAACTTTTTGACAACTGTTTATCTATTTTTTCCACTCTCTTGAATTTACATATGGTCCTGTGACATGCTTTGGCCAAGTAAATAGGAACATCTAACCCTTGCTGAACTCCAGCCAGGGTGATTATGAAAGCACCTGTTGACATGGGGCCTCCGTTAACCCAAGTCGCTAAGTGATTAGATTAAGCAAAGCTATCCTGCAGTCTGTGGGGTATGCATAGCACGTGCAGGAGATAAACAACTAATATTGGGGGTCATTTTTTACTACACCATAACCTACCCTATCCTGACTGATAAAAACACTCTGGGCAAAAACTGATTGTGTGGTTCTTTCAAGTTGGCTGATGTTTCTGTGTGTACATGTAATACTTTTTGGAAAAACTTGGGGATGTATTATCTTTTTGAAATAGCCTTAACTTATAATTCCCAGTGGAACTTATATCATAGCTCATTTCCTTTCATTATTGACATGGTAACTCCATGCCTTTAAAAAATTTGTTGGTATGCAATTAAATCTGTTCTGAGCAATTTTTTTACAACTCTGTTTACTTTCCTAAGATTTTAAATTTTTGCAGTCTACCTTGAAAAGCAGTTTTGTGAAAAATGTTAGGTGCTTTAAAACTGACTTGCCCCACTTCGTGTTTGCTTGATATAAAATGAGATACATAGCTGTATTTTAATTTATAGAAAAAGGGCTTCCAAAACGCTGAGACTTTACATGACAACTTTATTATTACTAATTGTATCAAAATACTAATAAGTCTAATAATCTCTGTGGACAGGTAATTGTAATGGAAGTGTTGGCTTCAGGTAATTGTATTGATACTGGTAGCCCAAGTTAATAGTTGCATCTGACAGCTTGGGCCTTTTCATTTGTAAACATCCCAAAATTCTGAGAGTCAGGATGGCTTCTCTGATCACCATCATTCAGAAGACAAGATAAAATTTATTTGTATTTGAAGGAAACAGTGTCTTATCTCATGTTATTACCATTTCAGAAAATCAAGTATAAGACATCAAATGGGATTGTTTTCTTAGAGATTGCATCCTATGGGTTACTCCCCCAAAGCTAGAATGATTAGTTTATTTTATAGCCAAATTTTTTAAATGTGTGTGTACCTCCCCGCAAATCTCTTGGTTTTAGTTATCAAAGTATTTACTTTTTCTAGCTTTCATGTGCTTCTGAAATGCAGTTGTGCAGATACACACACATGTGCTCACAGTCTGTGTGCCGGGCACACCCTTTGAGAGTTTCTCTTTAGTGCTTTTGTGTCTCCTATCTGTGTAAGGCCCTCATTAGCAGTCCCCGGAGCCAAGACTCTAATCTCCACTACTTTTCTCTAGGGCTCCAGCATCCATCTGGCCCCTGAGATTTCTCTATAAGACAGACTTCCTATTGCTGGACCCAGAAAAAGAAAATGAGATTCCTCTCCACTCTATGAATTCAGAACCGATCTGCAAAGGCGACCTTACAGGGCACCAGCTTTCTCAGACTGAGTGGGATAAAAAGGCAAAGAAGTGACAGGAGAAAAGCAGTTCCATCCATTGCAGACAGTGCTTTCAGTCAGCATCCTGAACATGGTGTTGTTCCCTTCAGAATTAAGATGAGGTTTGAGGGAATGGTTTGGTTTTGTTTTGTTTTGAGACGGAGTCTTGCTGTGTCACCCAGGCTAGAGTGTAATGGCGCAATCTCGGCTCCCTGCAAGCTCCGCAGCCTGGTTTCAAGTGATTCTCCTGCCTCAGCCTCCCAAGTAGCTGGGATTGTAGGTGCACACCACCATGCCCGGCTAATTTTTGTATTTTAGTGGAGATGGGGTTTTACCATGTTGGTCAGGCTGGTCTCAAACTCCTGACCTCAGGTAATTCTCCCGCCTCGGCCTCCCAAAATGCTGGGATTACAAGCGTGCCACCGCACCCAGCCAAGAATGTCTTGAAGATCCTCTTGGCATTTTCACTTTCCCTTTGGGAGACACCAAAGAGAAGAAGGGATCGGGAAGTTTGCAACAACCGCATACGTACAGTGAGTTTGTCTTCAGCATCGGGGAAACTAAGAAGAGAACGATCAGTTTACTCTAGACACTGACAAGTGTGTTCTATTCATAAAGAAATAAAATTACTCCAGGCAAAGGAAAAACTTGTTTGATTTGCTATTTAAAGAAATCTGTCACTACGTCATAGTAGTTAGCAAACGTTTTTGAGAAATGGATGTTTTTCCCAATTGATCGAGCCCCTAAATATTAATAATAAAAAAGTTAAAAGAGTTGTGCTGGTCTAATGGGGCTCCCTGTTGACCCTGAGGCAGCTCTGCAGAGCCCCAAGGCTTAGGTTGAAAGCTGACTCTGTAGAGACCCCAATGGGGAAATACTAAATGTAAAGGCTCCTTCCTCTGAAATAGAAATTCTCAAACTTTTTGAGTTAAGAATAACCTAAGACTCTTGTGTAAAATGCAGATTCCTGGGTTTTAATTCCACAGACTCCCACGTGGAATGTCTTGAGTGGGACCTGGAAATCCGTATTTTAACACACATCGCAGATGATTCTGATTCAAGCGTGGATGGGTCATGAAAAACGAACTGCCTGTGGAGGGCCCTGTCAAAAGCCTTTATCTTAGTCGCAGTTGGTTTCAGTTTATTTTAGGGAGAATACTTAGTTCACAAGTGTCAAATACCATTTCTTGCTAAGAGAAACGGTATCTTGGTTACTTCATCTGTCATCTCACAGTTAAGTCTCTTTTCCTATTTCTGAGCACCTCAGACATTGCATGGCTCTCAGCCCCCTCTGCTGGGAGTGCTTCATCTGAGCGGCTTCTAATACTGAACCACAGGTCTCACTGCCCTCACCACTTTCTTCCTCCTCCTTCCAGGCCTGTTGGTTTGTTTGCTGCTGCTGCTGCTGCTGCTGCTGCTGCTGCTTCCTCTTCTTTCTTCTTTCTTCTTTTTCTTCTTTCTTCTTTCCCCCTCCCCTCCCCTCCCCTTCCCTCCCCCCTCCCCTCACCCTCACCCTCACCCTCCCCCCTCACCCTCCCCCTCCCCTCCCCCCTCCTCCCCCTCCCTCCCCTTCCCCTCCCCCTCCTCCCCCTCCCTTCTTCCTCCCCCTCCTCCCTCCTCCTCCTCCTCCCCCTCCCTTCTTCCTCCTCCTCCTCCTCCCTTCTTCCTCCCCCTCCCCCCTCCTCCTCCTCCTCCTCCTTCTTCCTTCTTTTTCCTTCTTCCTTTCTTCTTTCTTCTTTCTTTCTTCTTCTTCTTCCTTTTTTTTTTTAAGAAAGCAGGTCTCTTTAAACTTACCTTTCCCTAACAAACAAATTCCAAAGTAGAAGTTAAATGTTTATAAACAAATAAAACTGACTCCTTTATCCAAATGCTGCCAACCAGTAAGTACACAAATGCTCCCCATCAGTAAGTATACAAATGCTTCCAAGTTGGGTTTTCTGAAGGATACACAAATATAACAAGCCTGAAAAATCGCGTTTTTTAAATAAATAAAACCCACAATGAGATACCACACTACACACTCCCGAGAATGACAGTAGTTGAAAAGACAATACAAGTGTTGGTGGTGCAGCTGTGGAGAGACTACAACCATTGTGCATTGTTGATGGGAATGTAAAATGGTACAGCCACCTTGGAAAACAGTTTGGAAGATCTTCAGTAGTGAAACATAAACTTGCTATGTAATCTATCAGTTCTACTCCTGGGAATCTACCTAAGAGAAATGAAAACATGTCTACAAAAAGACTTCTATCTGAATATTCATAAAACCACTATTCATAATAACCACAGACTGAAAACGTAAATACCACTGTCCATCAATGGATGGATAGATGAACAAAATTTGGTGTATTCATACATTGGAATATTATTTAGCAACAGAAATACATAAAATACCATCATATGCTACAATTTGGATGAATCTCAAAAAACATTATGCCAAGTGGACAATGCTAGACATAAAAGGCTTAATATTGTGTGATTTCATGATACGAGTCTAGAAAAGGCAAATTTTTGAGAGACAGAAAGCAGATCTGTGGTTCCCCAGCGCTATGAACGAGAGCAGAGATAACCTGTAAATGCTGACAGAGAAACTTTCTGGGATGATAGCACTATGATGTAACTGGATTGTGGTGGTGACTGCACAGCTCAATAAATTTACTCAAATCATTTAATTATAGAGTTGCAGTGGAGGAATTTCATAGAATGTAAATTTTACCCCCATAAGGCTGTTAAAATATTTGCTTTTAAAAATAAGGCATATAGCATAATTAAGTAATTGATAAGTTCTTTTCTGTGCAAAAGAAATAGGCACTGTGGTCAAAGTGTGGTCCGTTAGACCTCTTGGGGGTCCCTGACACTTTCTCAGGGAGTTCTTGAAACTCTAGTTTTTTTCTAGTGATAACTACGAGGCCATTTTTCTAGTGATATGAAGAGGCTATTTGCCTTTTTGACGGTGTTGACATATGCACTGATGGTGCAACAGCAACAGTAAGGTCAACTGCTGGGGCTTAGCCTAAACCAAGGCATTGGCATCGAACCTTATCAGGAGTCACTATATTCTCCACCCCTGTGGACTCATAGTAGAAACATCCCTTCTGTTTTCACTTACGAATGCCCTCAATGAAGCAGTAAAAACTATTTAATTTTATAAAATGTTGTGGTTTGGATGCATACCTTTTTAATTTAACTTTTATTTTCAGTTCAAGAATACACGTGCAGGCTTGTTATATAGGTAAATGCATGTCATAGGGGTTTGTCATACAGATTATTTTGTCACCCAGGTATTAAGCCTAGTACCCATTAGTTATTTTTCCTGATCCTCTTCTACTTCTCACCTTTCACCCTGTAACAGGTCCCAATGTGCGATGTTCCTTCTATTCGTGCCTGTGTTCTCATCATTTAGCTCTGACTTATAATTGAGAACATGTGATACTTGGTTTTTGTTTCTCTCTTAGTTTGCTAAGGATAATGGCTTCCAGCTCCATCCATGTTCCTGCAAAGGACATGACCTTGTTCTTTTTTGTGGCTGCATGGTATTCTGTGGTGTATATGTACCACATTTTCTTTATTCAGTCTGCCACTCATGAGCATTTAGATTGATTCCAAGTCTTTGCTATTATGAGTAGTGCTGCATTGAACATATGCATGCATGTGTCTTTATGATAAAATGATTTATATTCCTTTGGGTATATAATCAGTAAAGGGATTACTGGGTCAAATGGTAGTTCTGTTTTTAGATCTTTGAGGAATTGCCACACTGCCTTTCACAATGGTTGAATTAATTTACACTCCCACCAACAGTGTATAAGTGTTCCTTTTTCTCCACAACCTCAATAGCATCTGTTATTTTTCAACTTTTTAATAGCATTCTGACTAATACAAGGTGGTATCTCATTGTGGTTTTGATTTGCATTTCTCTAATGATCAGTGATGTTGAGTGTGTGAATTGTGAATTTTTTTAACTGGCCACATGTCTGTCTTCTTTTGAGAAGTGTTTGTTCATGTCTTTTGCCTGCTTTTTACTAGGGATTGTTTGGGGATTTTTCCTTGTAAATTTGTTTAAATTCCTTATTGATGCTGGATATTAGACCCTATCAAATGCAGTTTGCAAAATTTTTCTCCCATTCTGTAGGTTGTCTGTTCACTCTGATTATAGTTTTTTGTTTTGTTTTGTTTTGCTGAGCAGAAGCTCTTTACTTAAATTCCATTTGTCAATTTTTGCTTTTGTTGCAGTTGTTTTTGGTGTCTTTATCATGAAATCTTTGCCCATTCCTATGTCCAGAATGCTGTTGCCTAGGTTGTCTTCCAGAGTTTTTATAGTTTTGGGTTTTACATTTAAGTCTTTAATCCATCTTGAGTTAATTTGTGTATATCATGCAAGGAAGGGGTTCTGTTTTAAGCTTCTGCATATGGCTGGCCAGTTATCCCAGCACCATTTATTGAATAGGGAATCCTTGCCCTATTGCTTGTTATTGTCAGCTTTGTCAAACATCAGATAGTTGTAGGTGTGCAGCCTTATTTCTGGGTTCTCCGTTTTGTTCCACTGATCTATGTGTGTTTTTGTACCAGGACCTGCTATTTTGATTGCTGTTGCCCTGGGAGAGTTGTTTGAAGTCAGGTAGCATGATGCCTCCAGCTTTATTCTTTTTCCTTAGGATAGTCTTGGCTATTTGGGCCCTTGTTTGGGTTCCATATGAATTTTAAATTAGTTTTTTCTAGTTCTGTGAAGACATTGATAGTTTAATAGAAATAGCATTGAATCTATAAATTGCTTTGGACAGTATGGCCATTTTAACAATATTGATTCTTCCTATCCGTAAGCATGAAATGTTTTTTTCATTTGTGTCATCTCTGATTTCTTTGAGCAGTGTTTTGCAGTTCTCACAGAGATCTTTCACCACCCTGGTTAGCTGTATTCCTAGGGTGTGTGTGTGTATGAATTATGAATGGGACTGCATTCCTAATTTAGCTCTTGGTATGACTGTTGTTGGTGTATAGAAATGCTAGTGATTTTTGTGTTTTGTTTGTGGGGTTTTTGTTGTTGTTGTTTTTTGAGACAGTCTTGTTCTGTCACCCAGGCTGTAGTGCAGTGGTGTGATTGATTCTACTGCCTTAGCTTCCCGAGTAGCTGGGATTACAGGTGCACATCACCATGCCTGGCTAATTTTTGTATTTTTATAGAGATGGGGTTTCACCATGTTGGCCAGGCTGGTCAGGAACTCCTGATCTCACATAATCTGCCTACCTCCCAAAGCGCTGGGATTACAAGCATGAGCCACCATGCCCAATGACTAGTAATTTTTGTACGTTGATTTTGTATCCTGAGACTCTGGATGCATATCTTTTTAATAGCCTGTGTGATGAAGTAGGAAGTATGCATCAAACATTTCTTCTGCATGTCCAAGTTAGATGGTTATCACAGAGAAAACACCTCTGTAGTTGATTGAATTGCAAGCTGAACTAGCAGGTTTTTTTTATGGGACATCATCTCTATTTTAAAAATATGTATCTCCGCCAGGTAAATTATGGATATTCAGACCTGGTATTTGGTAAATCACTTTCTTAAAAAAGAATGAAGAGAGCCTGACACTTCAAGAAAAATAATTGACAGTATCTCTTGCCAGTGATAAAATTCAAATTTTAAACAAAATCTAGAAGTTAGGAAAACTTACATTCACTACCTTGAGCTTGACAGTTTCAGTCAATGGTTTTCTGATGAGATTGATGGTGATGTTAACAAAGGTAATTTTTTAATATTGTACAATGAAATGTGTCCAAATTTGGAGATTATAGGTAAGAGGGTCTTCATACTAAAAAATTTGAGTAATACTTGCCTAGTAGCGAATAGCATGGAGTTTGGGGCCAGGCTGCTTGGGTTAAAACCCTGTGCTACTGCTTATTACTTGTATGATCTCAAGTAAGTGTTTCACCACTGTATGCCTCAACTTCCTCATCTATAAAATGGGGATAATAATGGTACTCATTTGTGAGAGGTATTGTAGGAATAAAAATGAGTTAATATGTATACATATAATATATATAGTAATGTTAAAATTAATTATATATACATATAATAATATACACGTTAATATATATATTTATTATTGTTTAATTAATATGTGTCAGTGCTTAGAATAATGCCTGACTTACAGTAGGTGCTCAGTGAGTGGTTATTGTTGTTCTTGGAAACTGAAAATTTGTAAAACTGAGCAAACACATTGTAAATGCACAGTAGAAGAAAGTTTTTTGTAATTGTACGGGAAATCCAAAACTGCTTTTCCTCCTGCTGCCTCTGTCTCACTTTTGACCCTGGAAGTGCACTTTTGGGAGTGATGTCTTACTGAGGGCCAGCTTGCTCTCAGTCCTGCTTGCCCATTGAGTCCTGTTGTTTGGGGAGATCGTTCCTTACTTAGCAACCACATAATGGGTTTTTAAGAAAGACTTGGCGAGGTAACATCATTTTCAAGGATGTAGTTAAGTAAATGGAATTTAAGTAGTATGCCACTGTATATCCTTTGTATTTTTAGAATTAGAAGTCACTTTCCTGCCTCAGCAATGTTTAAAATTACAGTGCATTTCATTTAAGCTCAAAGAGTGGTGGAAATTATGTGAAAGAGAAAGAGGATAAGGTCCTGTTCATTATCAGTGTTTAAGACACCGTAAGATTTAAAAGAGAAAAGGGCCAACTTGGAAGGAATCTACATCTTCAGTCCTACAAAGAGACTACATTTGAGCTATTTTAACCTCTAACTTTTAAAAACAAGTTAATGACTTGTTGACATTGTTCATTCATTCACCAGTATTTGCTGAGTGCTTCCCATGAAGTGCCAGGCCCCTAACCCCATGTGTTAAAGAAAAGACATGGGCCCTGCCCTTCTGGTGTGAGTGCATTTGGGTTTTCTCATTTCTCCTGCCTGCTCTATAAAAGATTAGGAGTGTTCATCTGCTATTCCCTGACTTACATCAGCAGACAGAACAATATATGTTTTATCCTTCTTAAATGTTCATGAAAACATTCTTAAGTTAGTATAAGGTAAAGAAGGTAAGACAGACTGCAAGAAATTTCTGATTGTTTCTTTTCCTAGAAGAACACGAACAGAATCACTTATTTTTTGGAGTACTGATCATAGGCTCATTAAGTTCATGTTTGATGGTTAATAACAACCGACCAGAATATGTAAGCTATTGGAGTTTCACTGACGTAAGTGGTTTCTGCTATCCTAAGAGAAATAGGACGTCTAAAACAGCTCATTTGGGTTCGTCTGTCTTATTTGTCATCCCACATCACTCTGCATGTGATGAGAATGTTGCGTGGGCCCATGACAGTTTTTATTCCTCACTCTAGACTTGGCCATACCTCAAGTTCTTTGAATGTGTATAGTCACATGTTACATAGGTTCAAAGTGGTCTTTCCTTTCATTTTAGGAGTATGTTTTGCAAGCAAATTACAAAGCACCTTGAATATCTTTTTAAGATAATGTTGAAAAACAGAGCCATAGTATTGCTGAGATCATGTTCTTACTGATAGTAATACTAACATTTTAAGATTTGAGGGCATTTCCTTCCTACGTGGCTAGTTATTGGAAATAAGAAATCAGGTCAAGCTAAAAGCCAAAGAAGTGTTTCTTGAATGCAGGCTAGGATTGAATTGTATTAATTCAATTGAATTCAATCTCAGCATCTGTTGCGGGTTTTAGTCATGTTCCTGTTCCTGTCATGGCTAGGACCTTCAGCAAGCTTTACATCTCAGTAAGTGCAGTTGTCTTTTACAAATAAATTGCTCAGAAGTCAGTTAACCTGAGCAAGTGAACAAAGGCTGTGATTGTATTGCTGTTGTTTCTCTTGACACTAGCTCTTCTGTTCTTTGATTCATTACTATTAGTGCTAAAGAATTAAATATTAACTGCACATTGTTTTCTAAACAGAGTCACAGTTGTTAAAAAGTGAATTTCTCTTTTCATAGCAATGTTTCCTGTTTGACAGGTTCTGCCTGTTCTGTGTGTCATCTTTGCAAGGACTTTTGCCCTTGTGAGGTACCAGCTGTGATGTAGGGCTCCAAACAGATTGAATGTTTCTGTGATGAAAACTCATGTACTCGTTTAATTGCAGATTCTAATCCTGTCTTTTACATGTGTGTGCTTATGTGTTTCAGGAAAAAAGTGCCAGCTCAAATGTCAGACTTAAAACTAATAAAGAGGTTCCGGGATTAGTTCATCAACCCAGAGCAAAGTAAGTTCTAGTTCCTGTTTTCCTTATACAGTTGACCTTCTGTGTCCATGGATTCTGCATCTGTGGATTCAACTAACCATGGATCAATAATACTCAAAAAATAGTAATTCTACAAAGTTCCAAAAAACGAAACTTGAACTTGCCACACACCAAGTACTATGTTGAATTCATGCAAATGAAATGTCACGTAGACACTGTATTAGGGTATTATAAGGAATCTAGAGATGATTTAGAGTATACGGGAGGATGTGTGGGGGTTATGCAAATACTATGCCATTTTATATCAGGGACTTGAGCATCTGCAGATTTTGGTATCTGCAGAGAGGTCCTGGAACCAGTCCCCCACAGATACCGAGGGACAACTGTATTGTTTTTAAAGCTAAAAATGTTTTCAGAGTGAATTCCATTTTGCCTACCAGATAATCAAGACCTATAATATAAAGCTTTAGTAATTGAGTAAGTGTGGTTTGGTGTAACAGAACAGAATAAAGCAAACAGACGTACAATACATGACAAAGCTGACTTTGTAGGCCAGTTAGAAGAAAACAGAGAAGAATATCACTATGACCATGAGGTAGGGAAGAATTTTGAATAAGCCACAAAGGATGTAGGTCTTAAGGAAAATAAAATTAAGAAGCTCTTAAAGGTAAAACCCAAATGTTCATTGAAAATATAATGGGTAACTAAACTGTGACATCGTCTTGTGATGGGAATACTATACATCAGTGAAAATGAGTGACTATAGGTACACATATCATGATGGAGGAATCTCATAAATATAAAGATGAGGCAGTAGAGTAAGCAGCAGCACATGCCTATATATGATTTCATTGATCTAAAGTAAAACAAAAAACAGGCAGAACTAAGGCACGTGTTGTGAATTAGTATATGATAAAACAATAAAGAGATACAAAGAAATGAAAAGGCTTTAGTTCTTTCTGACCAAATGGAAGACAGTGGAACCAGAGGCTCTGTTTCATAATCTGGGTGGTAATTACATGAGCGTTCAATTGTTATTATGCAAAAAATGTACAAATAGCATTGTATGTCTTCTGTGTATTAGGTATATCACGATTGGAAAGTTGAAAAGAAAAAATTTTAACTTGGAAAAAAAAAGAATGTATCTATATGAGGCTCTATAGAGTGCCTAATACATTTTCCCACTTACAGTAGAAACTTGAAAATATGTTTGTTGAATACCAACAGATGACTATACCTAAATGTTTCATTTAAAAGGTCAGTACCTGTTCAAGTTAAAAACAGTAATTAGTAGTTTTCTAGATTGTTCTGGAACTGACTCTAACCTTAATGATAAAATGTACTTTGTGTGACTTTGAGGCTGTCCCTCCTTCAAAGAGGCTGTGTTACCTCCTTCAAAGAGGCTACAGATCTGTTGTGGTCTTCTACCTAAATACAAACCAACTTCTTGAGAGTACCAATGACACTGGCACATTTGACAGTCACCCCCCTCCCCAAAATAAATTTGACCATTACATGTATATATGGATAGCCCCATCAATCGAAATCATAAGCAGAAGGAGGTAAGTTACTTCTGGTTCTTCCAGAAGATTGCAACAAAAATTACCTCGTTCATAATCACTTTAACCCGGCTCAATGTCTACGGAATCACTGCTGCCGTGGCCACTGTGGTGTCGCAGTTAGGAGACCTCTGGGGGGTAGGAAATGGGCTCTGTGATTTAATTTTTACTTTCAGAGAAAACTGGACATGTTAAAATCCACTTACCATTTACCATGTCAGTATGATGATGCGGCTGATGTTTTCACCCTCGGGTAAATGTTGTGCGGCAGCCACCACCTCCCTAGCCCACTTCACTGCTGATCACTTTCATCCACTGTGTCTGCCTTTGGGGACAGCAGATACCTGATAACACAGCCAAGCCACTTTGTCATCCGAGATGTCTGAAATACGCTATTTTTAAACGCTTCCCTCATCGCAGAGTTCTAAAGAGAGATTGAATGGAGGAGAATTTCTCCTTTCTGTTTGAAAGAATACTTACTTAACTTTGATGCTCTGAAGCAGCACATTCACAGACTGGTGTGTGCTGAAGCTTTCAGAGGAGAAAATTCTGTTTTCCAAACAGCAGCATGCTCCTGGGTGTGTCTGTGTGTGTGTGTGTGTGTGTGTGTGTGTGTGTGTGTGCGCGCGTGTACACATGTGTATATGTATTTTAAACTGTGAATCAGAACATTAGATGCCTGGAATTCAATTAAGAAATCTTCCTGCTGCTGCTTCGACATAACACCAAATGGCGGATGACGCCGGTGCAGCGGGGGGCGCTCGGAGGCCCCGGGGGCCCTGGGATGGGGAACCACGGTGGCTTCCGCGGAGGTTTCAGCAGTGGTATCCGGGGCCGGGGTTGCGGCCGTGGACCGGGCCGGGGCCGAGGCCGCGGAGCTCGTGGAGGCAAAGCCGAGGGTAAGGAGTGGATGCCTGTCACCAAGTTGGCCCGCCTGGTCAAAGACATGAAGATCAAATCTCTGGAAGAGATCTATCTCCTCTCTCTGCCCATTAAGGAATCTGAGATGATTGACTTTTTCCGGGGGCCTCTCTCAAGGATGAGGTTTTGAAGATCATGCCGGTGCAGAAGCAGACCCGTGCTGGCCAGCGCACCAGGTTCAAGGCGTTTGTTGCTATTGGGGACTATAATGGTCACGTCGGTCTGGGTGTTAAGTGTTCCAAGGAGGTGGCCACTGCCATCCGTGGGGCCATCATCCTGGCCAAGCTCTCCATTGTCCCTGTGCGCAGAGGCTACTGAGGGAACAAGATCGGCAAGCCCCACACCGTCCCTTGCAAGGTGACAGGCCACTGTGGTTCTGTGCCGGTGCGCCTCATCCCCGCGCCCAGGGGCACTGGCATCGTCTCGGCACCTGTGCCTAAGAAGCTGCTCATGATGGCTGGTATCGATGACTGCTACACCTCAGCTAGGGGCTGCACTGCCACCTTGGGCAACTTTGCCAAGGCTACATTTGATGCCATCTCTAAGACTTACATCTACCTGACCCCTGATCTCTGGAAGGAGACTGTATTCAATAAGTCTCCCTATCAGGAATTCACGGACCACCTCATCAAGACCCACACCAGAGTCTCCATGCAGAGGACCCAAGCTCCAGCTGTGGCTACAACATAGAGTTTTTATACAAGAAAAATAAAGTGAATTACATTGCCAAAAAAAAAAAAAAATCTTCCTGGAGGGCCAAGAGAAGAGTTTTACTTTCCTACTTGCTGACATATAGGATCAATTTACTATGCAGATACATGAAATAAGATGACGATTCTTTTTCCCCATGAGTAGAAGGACAATCCCGTATCATAAAGGCAGGTCTTCCTCATAGCATCATGAAGGCATGTCATTCTCATACCTTCATTTAATGCTTTAATCCGATATCAAGCAAGTGACCTACTGTCTTTGACCTTCAGTTTTCTCAGAACTGGAAGTGAAAAATCCTGTTTTGTGGGCCTGGAAAACAAATGACATAGGGTATGCTCACTGCCTATCGCATCATCTGGCACTTGGTAAGAATGCCTTAAATAATAGAAACAACCCAAATGCCTTTCACAGGAGGTGGTGTGAACGCACTACACTGTATTCACACAATGGTATATCGGTCAGCAGTTCAACCAGACGCACAGCAGCAATGCACAATATTGGATGGGCCCTGGCAGTATAATATCACAAGAAAAGAATAAGTCCTGAAAGATTACATAGAACATGATGCACTCTTTGTAAAGTTAAACACAACTGAAATAATCTGTCTTTTAAAGGCACACATAGAGATGTGTTAAAACTATAGAAGAGGAAAGTGAGGGAGTGATCGTTACATCGGGTTGTGGAAATACACACACAGATCGGAGCTAACACGGAGTCAGCTCTGGGCTGTTGTCAAGGTCCTCACTTTTGTTTGTTTTTATTTTTGATTTCACAAGTGTTTATTATGCTACTGTTAAAAAAACAAAGTCATTAACAAAATAAAAGTGAGCTATACATGAACTGCTAGTAGGAATCTGCCACAGAATGAGGGTTAGGATGAATCTGTTTTCCTGAGGTCCAGTTGAAAACTAATGATGATCATAAAGAAAATACTGTATTCAGGCCAAGATTTACCGGGAACCCACTTGGCAATTGAATTTCAGTTTTGCAGGGAAGGCAGAACTTTACGCCGACCCTCTCAGGGTTTCTGGCTGAGCCTGAGAAATAAATTGACATGAGACAGATTTAACAGGAGAAAAGCCTATCAATTTCTGCATGTACATGGGAGCCCCTATAGGAAAATGAAGACCCAGGAAGTGACAAAACCCACATATTTGTATACTAGGTTGAACAAACGGGCAGTTGTGGAAAACCACCTGAAATATGTGGGGAGACTAAAGGAAGCAAAGAATTATTTTAACAAGGCCTCTCAGCACAGAGTTCTCTTGGCCTTGACTCCCTGTCTCCGGTGATGAGAATGTTTCTCTCCTCCTGGTCTTGGGAGGGCATTGTTCACGTGGGAGTTTCACCTCATACTTTCAGGAAGAAATGAGGAGGTCAGAAATCCCCTCCTGCACCTGCTGTTTTCAGTTGCCTTAAGCTCAAAATAATCCTTATGCCAAAGTGGTCCTATCTTAAGGTGGTTTATCCTGCCCTGCTTCACTGGTGAGATATTAGGGAATTAGGACTTTGTCTCCTCAAACTTTCGTGCTTAACTTTTTATCATTTGCAGATTTTAATTTTTAAGACACTAAAAGTGAAAGCCCCATGTCTTTTAGCTCTAAAGCTCATTTTGCCCACCATTCATTAATTTGATTAATTTGCATGAAGATGTCAGTGCTGTCATCCCTAGTCCCATAAAGCTGAGAAGTCTCAGGAAGAAGAGTGTTTGAGGGTGCAGAGTTAACTCACAAGAGCTTTGTCAGCGCTAAGGGCCACAGGGCGTGTTCCAGTGGCGCAGTGAGCTTTCAAGGTTGAGTTTTAGTTACTAGAGAGAAATAGGAATTACCGAAATCATCGAGCCTTATTGACTAAGTCAGGTACCAAGGTGCAGGCTTTTGTAAGTGACTATTAATGAATCTTAGAATCAATTATTCATCCTTTATAAATTTAGGTCATAAACAATTCAGTGATCCCTTTCTAATACCTTGAAAAAAAAAATAGCCAGTGAGTTTTTCCTCCTCACCTCCCCCACTCGCAGTCATCAAAATGTGCATCGGAAAGGATTTTAGAATCAAGTCGTTACCCGGGGGCTCTTTTCCACGGTGCAGTTTGTACTCTTGAAGGTAGACACATATTCACGCCACTGTGTGGATAAGTTTCTTCCACATGGGAAGAGGGGACTCAGGTTTATCTAGGCGGGAATCCGTTGATATGGGTTAATTTATTTTGTCAGAGTGAAAATTCTGTCTCTGCCCCACTGAAGAAATTTCTCTGCTTCTGTCTTAAACAATCCCACAGAGAACTGTGGAGGAGGCCTCATGCTTTCAGATGACACCCCTCCAGAGACGATGCACAGGTGACCCGTGTGGGTATTTGCTCCCCTGGCCATGTCTGACAGTCTCTGTCACTTCCAGTGAGCATGCAGGCTATCTGGAGGAGCCTGTCTGGTGCTCCAGGCTTTGACAATCACAAAGCTCCCTTCCATTCAGTCTTTTCTAACACAACCCATGCACTGTACTTGAAGATGTGAAGACAGTGACTCAGTCTGGTGTGTGCCTCTTCTTCGTGGGTTATAAGATGTGGCCAAGGCAGGCAGGGTGTTCTAATGACCTTAGACAAAGCAAAAGCAGGCAGCATTGCTGTATCATGGGACAACACAAAGCTGAAACCCCTGAGAGTTTTGTGGTTGCTTTCCCGTATAAGCATCCCAAGATCCTTAGCCAGCACTTTTGGTCTCAAGCTCCTGATAGGGACTCGTTACCCTGTGATAAGTGCATTCTTGATCACAGAGATGGCGGATGCATTTGCAGAAGTGCTTTTATTTAAAAATTCCCCCTCTTGTTCCTCTCATATGCATATGTATGAGTACTGACCAAACGTGGATGTTTTCTTGTAGTATTTAAATAAAGGAGCTAATGGAAGTTAGTGACAATCGTAGACAGAAGGGACCCCAGAGACCAGCCCTGGTTTTATAGATAAGGACTCAGGCCCTGCACATCACCCATGCTGACAAACTCCGATGCTTCAGTGAGGGGTCATGAATCACGTGAAGGGCTCTTGTGAGGACTCTGTCAATTAATTAAGAAATATTTTTTGCCCTCCTGTTATATTCAAGGCAACATATGCTAAAACCGCCAACCAGTGAGTTTCCGCAATGAACGTCAAATCCTTAAAATGCCATTTTTTTGAGGCCTCTGGAATATTTTCTAGGACAACATATACATACGGTTATCTATCTATCCAGTTACATATATTAAGAGAGAGCAATCTGGCCAGGCGCAGTGGCTCACACCTGTAATCCCAGCACTTTGGGAGGCTGAAGCGAGTGGATCACCTGAGGATTTCAAGACTAGGAGTTCGAGACTAGCTTGGCCTACATGGTGAAACGTTATCTCTACTAAAAATACCAAATATTAGCTGGACATGATGGCTCACCCCTGTAGTCCCAGCTACTCGGGAGGCTGAGGCAGGAGAAAGGAGAATCGCTTGAACCTGGGAGGCAGAGGTTGCAGTGAGCCAGGATTGCACCATTGCATTCCAGCCCAGGCGACAGAGCAAGACTCTGCCAAAAGAGAGAGAGAGAGAAAGATCTTAATGCCTTTCCCATTTGGAACCTGGAGCTGTCCAGCAAACTGACCTCTTAAGACCTTGGCCATGAACATAAAAGACATTCAAAAGGAGCCTGAGCACCCAAAACAAGTGACAGAATATGGATGCTTCCACTCACAAGAAAGCCCCAGGCTCCCCGCCGGAGTCTGTTTATACTAATTTTACACACAACTCTAACCAATTTGGCTGTGCTGTTTCCATGTAGAGTGGAAGCAGCAACCGGGAAGAAAGCTGAAAGAGGCTGGACACCATGCGGACAAGAAATGAGAGAAAAACCTCAAAAGCGGGCAAAAAACAAATGCCCTGGAGACCGAAGCCATTTTGCTTAAAAGCGAGCCGGCTCAACCCATCTAGTGGTTCTGGGTATCACAGTATTACAGAAGAGCATTGTAATTTAAGACCATGGAAATGGTCTCTCATTAAGTGAAAGCTAAGAAATGTTTATGAGAGAGATCCTCTATTATGAGAATATGACATTTAGAAAGATTTGCATCTGGCCGGGTGCGGTGGCTCAAGCCTGTAATCCCAGCACTTTGGGAGGCCGAGGCGGGTGGATCACGAGGTCAAGAGATCGAGACCATCCTGGTCAACATGGTGAAACCCCGTCTCTACCAAAAATACAAAAAAATTAGCTGGGCATGGTGGCATGTGCCTGTAATCCCAGCTACTCAGGAGGCTGAGGCAGGAGAATTGCCTGAACCCAGGAGGCGGAGGTTGCAGTGAGCCGAGATCACGCCATTGCACTCCAGCCTGGGTAACAAGAGCGAAACTCCGTTTCAAAAAAAAAAAAAAGAAAAGAAAAGAAAAAAAGAAAGATTTGCATCCAACATGGCTCAGATAAAAAATGTTTTGGTGCTTGAGACAGTGAAAACATGAATAACCTGGGAAAACTCAGCTATGCAAACTGGCTTTTCTGCAGATCCACAGAGAGGAGACAGTTTAATGTACTCTCACCATCCCAGATTCTCTTCTGCCTTTCAAACCTGCAATAAGAGACGGCGTGTTTCCCAAACAAAACATTGACCTTGTTTGAATGATCAGATAAAAGGCAGAAAAATTACATGATATATGTGAAAGTGCTTTGTAAACCATGAAAATTGATTAATGGTATCAGATAGGTACACTGTTTTTCTCTGATAGCCGAGTTGATGTCATTGCTCACAGCTTTTAAATGTTGCTTTTACACAGAGGGGAGAAGTTCCTCGGAGCTTCAGGCTCCAGTCTGTCACAGGAGGTTTGGAATGTTTCAGGTCACTTGTGCCCCTCCCTGTGGCCCCTAAAGGATAAGACATGATGTTAAAGGGTCCATCTGATGGGCTTCTCATCACACTTGGATATAAAGGAAAGAAGCCATTCCAGAGCCCGTTCCTCCCCGTTCCTCCACTCCACCCCATTCCTCAGACAGGACAGCCAGTAGGCACTGATAGTAACTGAAGGAAATGCTGTGTGATAACATCTTATCCAGCATCCCTCACCTCCTTGGAACACCCACAGCTATCTGCTAGGTAGAAACAACTGTCATTAAGACCCTGTTACCGCTAAGCCCCATACGACCCCATGCCCTTCCCATCTCTAATTCATCGCTGCTCTCCTTACCATCTCCACCAGACATGTCAGCTGTCTCACTAAGTAAGCTGTTAAATGCCACAGGACAAGAAACACAGAGCAAATGCTACTCAGACATGCGTTCTCCCACATTCCAATGGAATTGTATTTTCAGAGGGTATCTGCTGCCACCATTGCCGAAAGTGCTCAGAAGTAATATAGGTCATCTGTACGTCCTCAGCTTGATTGCCACCAGCCCACGCCGATAGTCAGCTGTAGATCATGCTGATACTGACAACCTTTGTAAAATACATACTTCAATACAATAACTAGGATGCATTTTCTTTTTTATTTTTCTTTTCTTTTCAATGCAGTGTTGAAATACACCGTGTGCTGCTTGCTCATACTTTTTTTAAAAAAAATCACAAATGTGTATCTGAAGAATGAATTTGGCATGCAGCTCCCAGTAACATTACTATAAATAGCATCTGTACATTGAAAGGAAATTGTCTTCCTTTAAGTCATAGGCACTGATAGACTATTATGAAACACATTTGCAGGACAACTGTACTGTTTATCCTAAATGTAACTTCAGAGTATTTCAGTGGAAAAGTCTGCAGTAAGTAAATGTCTGCCCCAAAGTTTGAGGGCTCAGCATCTCAGCATTTTTCCCTTGAGGGGACCAGGTTAGCAAAGCACTGAAATATGCACTTAACTGCCTTTTGTTTTTCAGCATGCACATCTCTGAAAGCCAACAAGAATTCTTCAGAATGCTGGATGAAAAAATCGAAAAGGTAGGAAGTGGAATCAAAGACCTACATCTCTCAAGGGAAGTATACTAATGGCTTCATATATGAGGGCAATAACATTCTTGTTTCTATGTCATAAAGCTATTTTTGTGAAGGCTTGGGTGGAGAGTTAAATAAAAGTCACCACCCTTCCAAAATAAAGTGTGTATGAAAACGTTTACTATAGAATAGAGACTCCCAGGACCCAGGACTGTCCCTGCTTATTAAAGTATGTAAGTCAGTTGGAAAGCAATAAGCAGTCTTCTTTCCTAGACAGAGCATTCTGACCTCTGCGTGCCATTTTGCACCCAATGCCCGTACTAACCTCAGACTGCAAGGGGACCCTCAGTACCTGCTGAAACCTATCAAGGGCCTGTGCATGGCACTGCTCTGAATTCTTTGCAAACGTGTTATACCTAATTCAGTTTATACTTATCTCAGGATAATGACATTGCGACAGGTATTATCTGCATTTTATAGAAAAGGAAACTGAGGCTCAGAATGCTTGAGACATTTACCCATATTTGCAAGCCTAACAGTGGACAAGTTGGAATTCCAGCCCAGGTCTGTCTGACTCCAAAGCAGTGTCTTCAAGTTCCTTCTGTGGTAGCGTGTGGGGATTTATAGTGACAGGAAGATACAAAGTTGACCTGTGTGGAAATTGAACCCACAGTTTTGATTTCAGTGTGCCACGTGCTAATGAACAGAATAAAGCATGGAATAGGGTCATAATTAAGAGTTTACATACTTATAGAATTTAAATTCATCTCTGCCAAGGGGTGAATTTTAAATGTTAAAGTTACAAATTCGAGTATTACAATAATTTTCTTATTCTAAAGAATAGTGAAATCCTAAGTTCAGAACATACCACACTACAGTTAAGGCAAAACAGGCTGATTTTACATTTGAAATCTTTTCAGTTTTAATATATATTTCCTTTTTACTTTGTGTTGCCTTTTATTTTAGTATTTTTAATGAATTCCTAAATTATGATGTGTATCACTCAAAGGAAGATCATGAAGGCAGTCTTAAATTCATTAGTATTTAGCAGCAGATCTCACTTTGAGGTGGACCCTCTGAGGGAATAATTGTATAATCTTCTAAGCCACCATTAAAAGACCAGCAAAGGTCACCAATGTGAAAAATAGAGATGGATAATGAATATTAAAATGAGAGTTAAATCTATAGTGTTCCCTGGATGTGCATAAATACTTATTAAAGTATAATAATTTTTTTTATTTTCAGTGAAATTGTGGCTTATAAATGACTTTCTAAGTTGAAAACTTTATCCAGAATAGTTGCCAAGTTTCACATATTGGTTCAAAAGCTGTTAAATTTGTCAGTAATCTATTTTAGTAAAGAGAAGCATAAAAAGAAATACAGGTTAAAATATTCCTAATTCAAAATCCAAAATCGTTAACTTTTTGAGTGCAGCCATGATGCTTGGAGCGTTTCAGATTTCTGGACTAGGGTTGCTCAACGGGTAAGTATATGTAACCCAAATATTCAAAAATTCAAAAATGTTCAAAATTCAAAACACTTCTGGCCTCAGGCATTTCAGGTAAGAAATACTCAACCTGTATTTTCTTCCCACGGGAATGATGAAGATCTTTTCTTCCTCTCTTTATGTGGACTTTACCCCGACTAGCTTTTTGACAAGAAAAAGATGTATGTAGTAGATAGGGGTAGACAGTAAAAGTTAAAACCTGAATTTTAAGTTACCTTTTTAAACAACGCTTACAAACACTTAAGATGATCTAATCTATTGTGTGTGTGTGTGTGTGTGTGTGTGTGTGTGTGTGTGTGTGTGTTTTGTTTTTGTTTTTGTTTTTGTTTTTGTTTTGTGAGACAAGGTCTCACTTTGTCGCCCAGGCTGGAGTGCAGTGGTGCAATCTCAGCTCACTGCAGCCTGCAGCCTCCACCTCCTGGGTTCAAGCAGTTCTCCTGCCTCAGCCTCCCAAATAGCTGGGATCACAGGTGTGTGCCACCATGACCAGCTAACTTTTGTATTTTTAGTAGAAACAGGGTTTCACCATCTTAGCCAGGCTGTCCTGAACTCCTGACGTCAGGTGATCTACTCACCTCGACCTCCCAAAGCGCTGGGATTACAGGCATGAGCCACGGTGCCCAGCCCAGTGTATTTTGTAATTGAAATTCTACCTCCTTTTACTCGAAATTGAACTTCATTGCCCCCACCTGAAATTTGAGATCCATCCCCTTTAGCTTTTGCATCCAGAATGTAGAGTATGATTGTAGCACAACAAAAATAAAGTTTATAACTTGATCATTTATCGGATGGAAGCTTCCGTGGACAAAGGAGTATTGATAGATCCAACATAAACACTGTTTCCACTATTGAATACATTTTCATTTGAAGAAGAGCTGTGTATCAGTCATAACATGTACTCAGCTATAGAGTCTCACAGGCAATTTTCTATCCTCTCTGAGCTATGCTTTCCTGCCTCTCCTCTCTCAGTTAAAGTTCATCTTTCCAAGTATTTTGAATATGCTATCTTATGTATTGTTTAAATATGAAGCCTCCAAAATTAAAATGCTCCTCCTTAATATATGAGTTTGCCTAATGTAATCTTCACCATAGTTTATATAACCAAAATTGAAAGTTGGTCCCTGGGCATTTACTGTTGCTAAATATTTATTTGGTCCAGTCTAGAGTTGAGGACAACCATAAATGCAAGTCAAATCCATTCTTTAGATTTTAGAGAGTTGTTTAAAAAAAGAAAGACGATTAAACTCACCTAGAGCTTCATGTTGAGAGATTGAGTCCTGCTGTGAGTGACCTTGAGTTCTAAGATTTCATCTCTCCCAAAAATGTCCAGTAATTGTTTTTTTCTCCCTTAAATTAATACGAAGTAAAATTGACTGACCCTATGGAGATGTAAACCGCCCTTCCTTGACGCAGCCTATCCATTTACTGGATGTCTTTAAGGCATGGTTTGAATTTGCCTTCTAACCTAATTTGTCTTTGGATACCAAAAGACAAATTCCTGTCTTTCTCAAAATAGATGAAAAGTCCCAGCAGTACACAGAAACTGGGACTAAAAGGTAGTTTAATATTTATAGTAAAGCTTAATTTGCACATTTTGGACTACTCTAATTCAGAGATTGTCACAGTGGAGAGCCACAGTTTGCCTTTGCGTCACAGCAGAACAGACGATTTTCTAAGAAGTTACCGTGACCAAGAAAAAGCAAGTAGCAAAAATGCAATTTAAAAAACGGATTCAGCCAGGCACGGTGGCTCACGCCTGTAATCCCAGCACTTTGGAAGGCTGAGGCAGGCGGATCAGTTGAGGTCAAGAGTTCGAGACCAGCCTGACCAGCAAGGTGAAGCCTTGTCTCTAGTAAATGTATAAAAAGTAGCCAGACGTGGTGGCATGTGCCTGTAATCCCAGCTACTCAGGAAGCTGAGGCAGGAGAATCACTTGAACCCAGGAGATGGAGATTGCAGTGAACTGAGATCTTGCCACTGCACTCCAGCCTGGGCAACAGGGCAACACTTTGTCTCAGAAGAGAAAAAAAAAGACTCAGCACCTACTAAATACTGTACGAAGCATTATGCTAGTTACTCAGGATACAAAATTAGATAGGAAATAGGGAGTACAATATAAATAGGAAGCAGTCCTTTGCTTTGACAAATTCAATTTTAAAAGTGAATTTTTTAAAAAATCTAATTATTTTTCTGATCAAGGAGCCCTTCATCCGTCACCACCACTACCCTGTCACCCCCGCCAGCATGCTTCCCTTCACCCTGCTGTTGTCACTGTCACTGAGAGTGAGGTTCTCCTCTGTGGACCACAGCTAGTTGCCGCCTAAGCTGGTTCAGGGGTTGAAACTTCAGTTCCTTTAACCAGGCACTTGGGACGTGGTACCATTTCACTCTGCCGGTGGCGGGAGGCCACGGCACTGCTGTAGCCGGAGATGACGAAGAGAGACAGATTGTCAGGAGGGCAGTGAAGGTTCGCAGAAGCTTGTAATCAGATTTACTTTTGCTTTTTCCTTTTGGAGAGTGAAAACACTGTGAACCAGTTGGAGCCACCTCACTTCTGTTCACCTCATTATTTTTCACTCTGCTGTCTAACCATCATTATTCCATTGGAGTCTAGTTACTGTTGTGCCTTATGATTCACAGGCCCCTGGAATCTTATTTGAAGTGTTAGCATTTGCCTAACTTTGTGGTTTTAAGAAGATGACAGTTTTCTGCAGAGCAACATAATGATTTTCAAACTTCCTTTTTTCACTGTACCTAGAGAAGGAAGATGGTATCTAGATTAAAGCAGCCCGTGGAGGAGTTTCTGAATATACCAAATACAGGTGACATGAGATGTTAAGCTGTGCTTTCCACTATATATTCCAGTTCATTTGCAAAAAGGGAAAAAAGTAAATAAATTTTTTAGGTATCTGCAACATTAGTATCTTCTACAGGCAAAAACAGGGATTTGTATTTTGCTTTATAAAGATGTAAAACACTGGCTGATGACGAGGCAGTCCTTGGCTTCCTCAAAGAGGATCCTGGATATGAAGCAGAGAATCTAGTACAGTGCCATTTGCACCTGCTTACTGTTCTGATGAAAGGCTTCTTAAACTCTGTTGGGCCTTGTACATCTTTTTGGAGTCTTGTAAAAGTTACAAAGACTGTCCCTATGAAAATGTACAAATCATATTCACAACATTTTTAAGTACAATTTCTGGACCTTAAGACTTGATAGAGCTTGGCCATAGGCCCCATGCAAAGAAACTGGATTTCTTTATTATGTATTGTGTTTACGTGCTTCCCTCAGATCCAGGTCCCAGCTGCAGTCGTGAGCGTGCATGAGCCTAGCTGACGACCTCATCCGTAGATAGTTGTGGCTATAAAGAGGATTAGGGAACTGGGTACAGATGACACCATACAAACTCATTCTTCTTCCTTTCTTACATCCCCTCCTTCCTCCTCTCCTTAAAAATAGTTCATAGTCTCCTGAGGGAGAGCCATGAGCATGCCTGCTGCATCTCACATATTCCTGTCTGATCTTGAGATGCTTAAGAAACTTGTTGAATGAGTGACTGGTGCACCTAAGAACACTGGGCTTCAAATGGAGACAGAAGCATACATAGGCAGGAAATGTGACCTGGAAGACTCCTAGAGTAGAGCTGTCTACTTGGAGCAGCATAGCAGGTATAGAGCAAGCGTGGTGCCAGGTAACTGGATTGACGGAGGCCTAGGGTACAGGCAGCATGGTGCAAGAGAAACAGCCTGTGCTTCAAACCTGGGCTAGAACCAGGGACTGGCTCTGGCAGGAACTGTGTGACCCCAGGTTAACTGAAACTCTCTGATCCTCAGTTTCCTCACTAACAAAATTGGAGAAATAATACTAACTTGTCTGGGATATTGAAGAAAATACACGTAGAGTCTCCAGTAATGTTTGATAATGTTGTACATGCTCTGTGATTGGTAGCCTTCATTTTGGTTGAAGTTGCCTGTATTTGTAACATTAAGGCCGTTTATATAGGAAGGATTTGGGATAGGGTTGGCGGACAGTGCTAAAACTGAACCTGAAAATGCAGAACTTAGCAGCTTGGATCCTGCATGATTAAGTGCCTTCCTATGGTACAAATATCCCCTTGTAGAAAGAGTATTAGAATCGCACACTTTCCAGTGCATTGATCCCCCTGCCTCCTATGTGGTACGATATACATGTTCAGGAGTTAGATTCTTGTGACCACTTCCAGAGCCATTAATTAACCTGTGCTAACTTTTGAGCTGTGATTACAGAATGAGTCAGTGAGTCAGTGGCATGGGTACAGGTGAATCCCCATATATTTTTTTCTGTTTGGAAGTTTCACTCTTTTTTAATTGTTGTGTCTCATTTGAGAGGCTTTTATAAGCCTTTTAAAAGATACTCATTGGCCAGGTCTAGTGGCTCACGCCTATAATCCCAACACTTTGAGAGGCTGAGGTGGGAATATCACTTGAGACCAGGAGTTTGAGACCAGCCTGGGCAACATGGCAAGACCCTGTCTCTACAAAAAAAATAAAATAAAAATTAGCCAGGCATGGTGGCATGCACCTGGAGTCCCAGTTACTTGAGAGGCAGAGGCAGGAGGATCACTTGAACCCAGGACTTTGAGGCTGCAGCAAGCTGTGATCATGCCATTTGCACTCCAGCCTGGGTGACAGAGCAAGACTTTGTCTCTTAAAAAAAAAAAAAAAAAAAAAAAGTATTAATATCAGCCTCATTGTGCTTTTAACAACAAAGGAAAATATTAGGAAAGGGGCTCCAAACTAAATCATAGAAATTGTAAGGCTGGCTTAATTGATTATTTTAATAAGCTTGACATGAACATGTTCTCTGGACCCAGAAATGAGCCAGTGCCATGAGAGGTATATAATGAGAAATTAGAAAATAAGATTCTTGTCTTTAGGGAGCTTCAAATCTGGAAGAATAACATTTTTCATTGTAAGGAACTTTAGAGAATATCTTATTGAATTTACCCTTAACTTTTTTATCTTCCACTAAATAGCACCATCCATAGCAAAGAATGAGACATGTCCATTTGTATCAGCTGGGAAGGAATTATGAGGCATATTACGTTCTGAACTTTGCTGGAAAAATTTATTCTGAAATATCTTGTTATTTCTGTGCACTTTTTCCTCTCCTTCAAAATTCTATTGCCTGCAGGCACATTCTGCTCTGTTCCTAGAGAAAGCATTCTTAGAGCAGACACTTCTAGACTGCCCTCACTTCAATTCCACTTTTCTAAGTTGATTGAAAATGGAGTACCAAAAAATTTTCAGTTCGTATTTACAAAATCGATTGTTGGAGGCTTAGAGATGCTTAATCATACCCTGCCTCTTTTCTGAGTTCCTTATAAGTTTAAAACAGACACAGGAAGCCAGATGAGTATCATGGTAAGTATCTACCTTATTAGTGGGCCAGACGATTCGCAGGTGCGGATTCAGAGCTAGTTGGGAATATATTCATAACACTTAAAACATTTTGTAGGCATAATACATAAAGCAGGAATATTAGTACAAACCAGTAAAACCATCAATTAAACCACAGTCAAGTTCACTGCATCATTCTTTATTCAACAGCAAAAAAACTGGAAGCAAGCTAAGTATCTACCAATGAAGAAATGAATAATTAAAACCCTCCATATTCCTACAGTGCAGTATTATAATATTATCCAGCAGTTAAGAGACATGAACAAGGCATATATATATATATATATATATATATATATATATATATATATGGAGAGAGAGAGTCACAATTACAGATTTCAAATACAATTATTAAGTGAATAGAGGATTATGCAGAATGATAAAAATTGTATGGCACCATGGGCATTAAAAACACAAAATATATTGTTTATAGATGGACATTCAACAGATATTTATTAAGCACCATCTGTCTTTACATGGTGTATTTACAAATGGTATGTGTTTGTTATATATTTAAATATTCATACTCCAATGAAAGTATAGTATATTTGTTATATCAGTAAGACATGAATATCAAAGTATCTAAAACGATACCAAACATACAAACCGACCAAACCCATGAACATTCCTGTGCCTGGGGATGGGAGGTGAGCAATGGGTGGTAGTTTCATTTCTTAGAAGGAATTCCTGGCAGAGGCTAACAGCAGATGATACAAGGCATTACTAGTTTTTATGTCTAATGGTGGGGATATAGTGTCCATTTACATTCTTCATACCTTTCTGTATCTTTTGAATTTCTCAAAATCAAAAGAAGTCTGTGAAAACAGGAATGTATTTATGACAAAGTGTCAAATAGAAAAAAAAAGCGGATTACACAGTGGTCACACTGGCTTTGCTACACCTTCCCCTGGGTCCCAACATGTGGACTTGGATGGAAGAAAACCTTCAGGAAATGCTAACATGGGCCCAGCTCTAGGTCATCTGAAACACTGCTGATTTAGATTTCACTTGAAATCGCCACTGTTTCCAAGGGCTCTGCTAGTCATGGCCAGAGAGGCAGTTGAATTTCCTGACCTCTATTAATTGCTGTTCTTACTGGCCAGTTAGCCAAATGTATGACAACCCTTAGTTTAACCTGTGTTTCATAATTCAGTAAGCTGGGTAGTCCCCATGGATCAGTAGTTACGATGGCCCCAGCCTGGCATGTGTCCTCTGGGTCCCCTTCAATCATTATCCTCCCAAAGTGCTCATTCCCAGAAAATGGGTTAATCAGGCCAGTGGGAGCATCAGGCTCCATAGTAGTCCCATGGGCCCTACTTTCTTCTTCTTCTGGGGTACATGCAGGTTGGCCACCTTAGCCATGCTCTGGAAGTGGAAGGAAGCCAAATAGAAGTGTTCTTCCCAACCCTAGGCCCTGGTTGACCCCTCCTTACTGCCCTTTGGGCCCCTCTCCTTACCATCTGGCTGGTCCATTGTCCTCTGCCTTATAGAGAGAGGGGCCTCCCATCAATAGCTGAAGTCTTCTTCCTGGCCAAATGTATGTGCTTCCCATTCTGAAAGCAAAGAGAAAGGAAGGGAAGGGGAGCCCTGTGGTCCAGCAAACAGTGCCACTTCCCTTTGTGGAGAGGAAAGAAAGGAACCAACCTAAAGTATGTCCCTTACCTCTCCCTCTCCGGGGCACAGCCCATGAAACAGTAAAAGGGCAAACTCAACCTCCTATCTTTTCTCCACGTGTGACTGGCTGAGTCCGTCACCATCTAGAGGGTCTAAGCAGGTGTGAGGCAAAGGACTAACGGGAACCTGCCAAGTTCTCTAATCTAGCAAGAAAACTGATCCTCATCTAACTCTTTCTGGTATTTTCCAGTTAAAAACTGTAATCAAAGAAGATGTGTGATTAGTTTCCCCAAACCTCCATCCAAGTTCAATATGAGTTCTAGAGGTGTACATGGAACAGAGAGCTTTTTTTTTTTAATTGCATTTTAGGTTTTGGGGTACATGTGAAGAACATGCAAGATTGTTGCATAGGTACACACATGGCAGTGTGGTTTTCTGCCTTCCGTCTCCTCGCCTGTATCTTTCATTTCCCCCCATGCTATCTCTTCCCACCTCCCCACACCCCTGTCCCTCCCCCATTTCCCCCCAACGGACCCCGGTGTGTAGTGCTCCCTTCCCTGTGTCCCTGTGTTCTCATTGATCAACGCCCGCCTATGAGTGAGAATATGCGCTGTTTGATTTTCTGCTCTTGTGTCAGTTTGCTGAGAATGATGGTTTCCAGGTTCATCCATGTCCCTACAAAGGACATGAACTCATTGTTTTTGATGGCTGCGTAATATTCCATGGTGTATATGTACCACATTTTCCCTATCCAGTCTATCATCGTTGAGCATTTGGGTTGGTTCCAGGTCTTTGCTATTGTGAACAGTGCTGCAATGAACATTCGTGTGCACGTGTCCTTAATAGTAGAATGATTTATAATCCTTTGGATATATACCCAGTAATGGGATTGCTGGGTCAAATGGGATTTCTATGTTTAGGTCATTGAGGAATCACCACACTGTCTTCCACAATGGTTGAATTAATTTACATTCCCACCAACAGTGTAAAAGTGTTCATATTTCTCCGCATCCTCTCCAGCATCTGTTGTTTCCAGATTTTTGAATGATCGCCATTCTAACTGGTGTGAGATGGTATCTCAGTGTGGTTTTGATTTGCATTTCTCTAATGACCAGTGATGATGAGCATTTTTTCATATGTTTGTTGGCCTCCTGTATGTCTTCTTTTGTAAAGTATCTGTTCATATCCTTCGCCCATTTTTGAATGGGCTTGTTTGGTTTTTTCTTGTAGATCTGTTTTAGTTCTTTGTAAATTCTGGATATCAGCCCCTTGTCAGATGGGTAGACTGCAAAAATGTTTTCCCATTCTGTTGGTGGCCGATTCGCTCTACTGACTGTTTCTTTTGCCGTGCAGAAGCTGTGGAGTTTGATTAGCTCCCATTTGTCTATTTTGGCTTTTGTTGCCATTGCTTTCGGCGTTTTGGTCATGAAGTCCTTGCCTACGCCTGTGTCCTGAATGGTTTTGCCTAGATTTTCTTCTAGGGTTTTTATGGTGTTAGGTCTGATGTTTAAGTCTTTAATCCATCTGGAGTTAATTTTGGTGTAAGGTGTCAGGAAGGGGTCCTGTTTCTGCTTTCTGCACATGGCTAGCCAGTTTTCCCAACACCATTTATTAAACAGGGAATCCTTTCCCCATTGTTTGTTTTTGTCAGGTTTGTCGAAGATCAGATGGTTGTGGGTATGTTGTATTTCCTCTGAGGCCTCGGAACAGAGAGCTCTTTCAGGACAAAGCGCTCTAAAGAGTTTGTCTGAAAGACACATCTTTGTCAAGAGGCAGATGAATTAAAATGCCAGATTTGCTAAAACCGTTGTCCTAAAGGAAGCGAATCCTAAGGGAGGTGGGTGAAGCTGCAGTCTACCAAGTGGCTTTTCCCAGATTTCCTGGCTTGGGGGCAAGGTGATAGTATTTAACTCTTAACATTTGAGAATACACTAAGGCATCCAACAAATTGCGTGGAAATCTTCCACAGAATGATATGTCTGATTAGAAGAAATCAGTCCTAACAGGAAAGAATTTTATAAGACAATGTTAAGTGAAAAAAGCAAATATAAAACATTGTGTCTATATTAGGATTGAAATGGTATTAAAATGACATTCATATGGACAAGATTGAAATGAAATTTGAAGACTGGGAAGATGCGGTTGGAGATAATTTTTCATTTAATTTTGATTTTTATCGTTTTCTTGTTTGTAAAATAAGAACAGTTTTTACAAAAGACTTCTGGAGAGATGTCTCTCAAGGTGGAAATTATCCCTGCCGTTTGAGCTCTAAGAGGGCCAAACCCTTGAGCAGTGTAGCCTCTGATGCTACTGGTGGTAATTCTGTTCTCTGGCGCAGGGCAGGCAAAATATGGCCCATAGGCCACATCCAGCCTGTGAGACAAGAATGGTTTTTACACGTTTAAATGGTTGGGAGAAGACAAAAGAAGAAGACTATTTTGTGGCATGTGAAAAACTGCATGAAATTCAAATTTCAGTGTCCATAAATAAAGTTTTATTGGGACTCAGCCATACCCATTCATCTACTTTTATCTATGGCTGCTTTCAAGTTTACGATGGCACAGTTGAATTGCAATGAGACCATATGGAAGGCAAAGCCTAAAATATTTACTGTGGCCCTTCCCAGAGGAAGTTTGCCCAGGCCTGCTCTTGGACATGTGTTCAATATGGCCAAGAGAACGTGTCTTTATCCGCACTCCTGCTCGCCTTCTTGTGGGGAAAGAACGTTGTTGAAGTCATCCAAGTGCCAGCCTCAGATAAAGACCGAGAAGTATGTGCCTTAAAGCTTCCAAAATATCCTCCTTACTGTTGGTGAAATGGGGATTCAGGTATAATAAACACTTCATGGGGGTTTCAAAGCTGTTTAGTTAATACTTATTCTCTCTTGGAAATGAAAAGCCCAATATCCTGGAATTGTTGTCACTGCTGCTGTTATCACGGTGATCGTTCCTGTATATGGTCAAAGAAACAGTCAGTGGCTGTCCCTCTCCACTGCTCATTACAAATGAGACCTTTTTCCAGCTGAAATAATAGCGTGTGAGTCTAATTAGAATAAAGCTCATTAGACACGGAGCCAGCCATTAATGCCTCAATTGATTTTTCTAATGAAGTAAGCCAGGGGAGGAGACTTTAACAGCACAGCTAATTATTTTTTGCTTTTCTTCAGCATGTCTTTGGCATTTAAAACTGTGCTTATAACTTGTTGTTTGACTGTAAATGAAAATGCTGCTGAAAAGTGCTCTGTGATTAAAGAGGCTCTGACACACCCAGCCCTGAGAAGGGGGAGGAGGGCCCTGTAGCCCTGCAGGAGGAGGTTCAAGCCTGGCAGCCTCGGCGGGGTGGGGGGGGGGGTAGCCTTCCTTCCACTTTTTCAGCCTCCTCCTCCTGTGTATTCTGGGTTCTAGCTAGTCGTTCACAGATGCTCAAGCTGTAGTGCGTGCTTTTCTGCTCCTGCAGTCCTAGTTCAACGGCAGAGCTGAAACATACAGATGCTTATGGGGGTGAAACATGGAGGAAAGCGTTCTGGGAAAAAGGGTTTTAGGTGGACAGAGGAGGGAAATGCCTATAAAATCTACGCACCAGAATGCAGATGGGGCAATTGTGCGTCGTTAATCAAGATGCTCTTTGCTACCCAGAAAGCAGGGTCAACGCTGTCAAGAAAGGATCAGTCAAGAAACTGAGACTCAGGATATAATACACTTGGGAGACCCAGAACAGGGAGGATGGGAGGAGGGCGTGAGGTAAAAAACTTCATATTTGTACAGTCTACACTGCTTGGGTGATGGGTACACTAAAATCTCAGAATTCACCCCTGTGTAATTTATCATGTAACCAAAGACCACTCATACCCCAAAGCCTATTGAAATAAAATTTTTAAAAGCCTTACTGAATGAGGAAATGATTCAATACTAGGACATTATCTCAGTGACTATGTTATTAGAAATGTAGTTTAGTGATAATGCACAGTCCAGCAACTAACAGAGATTCCCAGCATCATCGCATCGTCTAGACAAGTAAAGGAGAGGAAGAAAAATTCTTCAGGTGATCGTTCAACTAGTCATCAAGCAACAAGAGCCTGCTTTATGACAGGTATAACAGTTTACACTTCCAGACAGAAAGAAGCCTCATTAAAATGAACTTCTGTGAACAGCCTTTATTACAGAACTTCATGTTTGCTATCTACAAACCCAAGAGTCTTGACCGGACTTTTTTGCTGACTCCATTGCCCTACCCGTGAGGTTCTTTAACTCAGAACTTTGTGATGAAAGCAAGAGACAGAGTTTAAGATGCCTGGCTGAGGCTGGGTGCAGTGGCTCACGCCTGTAATCCCAGCACTTTGGGAGGCCAAGGTAGGCGGATTAGTTCAAGACCAGCCTGGCCAACGTGGTGAAACTTTGTCTGTGCAAAGAATATGAAAATTACCCAGGTGTGGTGGTGCATGCTACTCAGGAGGCAAAGGTTGCAGTGAGCCAAGATTTGTGCCACTGTACTCCAGCCTGGGCAACAGAGCCAGACTCCATCCCCCCGAACCCCCAAAAAGGATGGCTGGTTGAACATTATGGCAATAACTGGAGGTGATGCCACATACGGTTTATGTGAGTATTAGTGGACCTCCTTATCTACCGTTTCAGTTACCTAGAGACAGTAAGAAGGGTGAGTATAGTACAATAAGGTATTTTGAGAGAGAAAACACATTCACATAACTTTTATTACAGTATATTATTATAATTGTTCTATTTTATTAGTAGTTGTTATTGTTGTTACTCTTGCTGTGCCTAATTTTTCTTTATTTTTTCTTTTTCTGAGACAGAGTCTCACTCTGTCGCCCAAGCTGGAGTGCAGTGGTGCGATCTCGGCTCACTGCAACCTCCACCTCCCATGTTGAAGCAATTCTCCTGTCTCAGCCTCCCGAGTAGCTAAGATTACAGTCACACGCCACCACGCCCAACTAATTTTTGTATTTTTAGTAGAGACTGGGTTTCACCATGTTGGTCAGGCTGGTCTCAAACTCCTGACTTCAAGTGATCAGCCCACGTTGGCCTCCCAAAGTGCTGGGATTACAGGCATGAGTCTAATTTATATAGGTCTGTATGTTTAGGAAAAATACAGTATATGTAGGGTTCAGTACTCCCCTAACCCATGGATAAGAGAGGACAACTGTACTTAAATAAATACAAATAATGAATAATGGACAAGGGGATTCTAGTATCAACTTTGGTTTCCTCTCTTTGCAGTCCTGTTGCCCCTCTCCTAAGTTACAGGCAGTTCTTTTAGCAGGGCCTATGCCCTGTTCTGTGTGCATAGTTTTGCTCAAAACTTATTATCAGTTGTGTTGTTTAAAAAGGCCGCATCTTCCATCATGATGTGCAAAACATTGACGGGTTTCTTCCCTTACTAAAATACCAGGACACTTTCTGTGTCACATCATTTAACAGCCTCTACCTGCCACCCCCACAGCACAGCACTGCTTCCCTCCAAAGCCAGAGTGTTCATAACCCTTTGAAGTGTGCCCACAAGGACTCCAGTAGGTACCCGAAAGACAAAGATGGACAAGAAACATGTTTTCCCCCTCAATACGGGAGGCAAACATTTTGCCTAAAATTCTGTACAACATGGTGGTGCCATGGAAGGACCACTGAGAAGGGAAGAGACTGATTCTCTCTAGAGCAGCTACAGGGAATTTTACCAGAGGATATGAGGTTGGAGCCAGATCCTAAAGACTAAGTAGCCAAGAAGAGAAAGCTGGGGAGAGGGTGTGAGGAAAGAGAGCAGCAGATGTGAAAACACCGTGGTGTACAAGGAGGACCTGCCTGCTGCACACAGTGGGTGCTTGGTCTCTTGGGTTTTTATTTGTTTTTTTATTTTTTATTTTTGGTAGTAGTGCATGAACCATACCTTAGTAACCATTGTCTCCTTGGGATATTAGATGTTTTTCATACGCCTAATAAAAATGCTGCAGTGCAAATATATTTGTACATATATCTTTAACAACTTTATGGAGGTATGATTTACACACCAGAAAACTTACTCATTTTTCAGCACAGATCAATTTTAGTAATTTACTGAATTGTACAACCATCACCACACTCCAGTATGAGAAGATTCCCATCACCTCAGTAAGATCTCTCCTGCCTGTTTACAATAAATCCTCATTCCTACCTCCACTCCCAGGAACTGAGGAACCCAATCAGTGTGTGTGTTTTGGGGAGGTGGAGTTTTGGGGTTTATCTTTGATTCTGATTTCTATGATTGTTATAAAAAAAGATATTAATCTTCTTATGACTCAATATTGCCAAATTGCTTTTCTTTTTTATTTTTATTATTTTTTTTAATTTTTATTTTTTTAGGCTTATTTTTTCTTTTATATATATATATATTTTTTTAATTGCATTTTAGGTTTTGGGGTACATGTGAAGAACATGCAAGATTGTTGCATAGGTGCACACATGGCAATGTGGTTTTCTGCCTTCCGTCCCCTCACCTGTATCTGTCATTTCTCCCCATGCTATCTCTTCCCACCACCCCACACCCCTGTCCCTCCCCCATTTCCCCCCAATGGACCCCAGTGTGTAGTGCTCCCCTCCCTGTGTCCATGTGTTCTCATTGTTCCACACCCGCCTGTGAGTGAGAATATGCGCTGTTTGATTTTCTGCTCTTGTGTCAGTTTGCTGAGAATGATGGTTTCCAGGTTCATCCGTGTCCCTACAAAGGACGTGAACTCATCGTTTTTGATGGCTGTGTAATATTCCATGGTGTATATGTACCACATTTTCCCTATCCAGTCTATCATCGTTGGGCATTTGGGTTGGTTCCAGGTCTTTGCTATTGTAAACAGTGCTGCAGTGAACATTCGTGTGCACGTGTCCTTGTAGTAGAATGATTTATAATCCTTTGGATATATACCCAGTAATGGGATTGCTGGGTCAAATGGGGTTTCTATTTTTAGGTCCTTGAGGAATCTCCACACTGTCTTCCACAATGGTTGAATTAATTTACATTCCCACCAACAGTGTAAAAGTGTTCCTATTTCTTCACATCCTCTCTAGCATCTGTTGTTTCCAGATTTTTTAATGATGGCCATTCTAACTGGTGTGAGATGGTATCTCAATGTGGTTTTGATTTGCATTTCTCTAATGACCAGTGATGATGAGCACTTTTTCTTATGTTTGTTGGCCTCCTGTATGTCTTCTTTTGTAAAGTATCTGTTCATATCCTTCGCCCATTTTTGAATGGGCTTGTTTGTTTTTTTCTTGTAGATCTGTTTTAGTTCTTTGTAAATTCTGGATATCAGCCCCTTGTCAGATGGGTAGACTGCAAAATTTTTTTCCCATTCTGTTGGTTGCCGATTCACTCTACTGACTGTTTCTTTTGCCAAATTGCTTTTCAAAGCAGCCATGCAATTTTACATACTGCCAACAATATACGAGAGTTGTGGGTATTGCTATTGTTAAATTTCTAGTGGTTTTAATGTTGTATTTTTTGATTACTGAAACATCTTTTGATTTGTGTGTTTTCTGGTTTTGTTTTAAATGATATTTGACTTGTACACTTTCACTCTCATTAGGCCTCTCTTAAGACTATTCCTATTTTGATGTGTTTGAGCTTCTCCTATAGCTTACATCATTCATGTGTTGTATGCTGCAGGTATTTTTTCCACTGTGAGGTTTGTTTTTGTATTTTACTTTATTTTTCTTCTTAACATGCAAATGTTTGTTTTTGCATATTCAAATGTGTTAATATCTGTATTTTACTTTGCACTTTTTTTCTATTCCTTCAAGGCGTACAGAGTTGTCTCCCCCTCCAGAGCTTTGACAAAGGTTTAGTTTTCTGTTCTGTTCTATTATTTTTAGTAAGATTTAACACATTCTCTTGGAATCTGTTGTCTCTGGTGATCCCCTTTGTCAGATATTTAATTCTGACATATTTTAAGGTGTATTTCTGGGATATCTTGTTCTGCTAGTGACTTTTTGATGGGTTCATTTTAAACAGAGTGTGGAGAAACACACACACGACAGGGAGCCCTGGATATGGGAAACTGACATGAGAGGGAGCACTGGATGTGGGAAACTGACATGAGAGGGAGCCCTGGATGTGGGAAACTGATACACTCGTCAGGGAGACCTTGATGGTAGGTTCCATTCATAGGAGGTGGACCCAGGAGTGCTGTTGGTCTGGAAAGACAACCTGGGTTCCAAAGGCCAAGACTAAGCTGTTCTCTGGGAGTTACGGAGCTGAGGATTTGGGTCTGCTGTTTTAACAGTTTTGTGGTCTGCTTGGAAAAGTATCTGATATGCCCCAGCAGGAGAGAGAAGGCTCTGTCCAAAATGTGGTAAGTACATTAGCTGGGAGGTCAGATAGGAAAATCTCCAAGTCCCATCCCAACTCCAAAACTTTAGAATTATTTAAGTACTTTTTATCCATTCTTTTATTCAACAATTTTTTTTGCTGCATCTCGTGTGTTGACGGCACTACTCTAAATCTTGGGGATACAGCAGAGTAAGTTTCTACCCAGTTGGAGCTTCTGTTCAAGGGAAAAGATGGTCAGTAAACAGATGAATTAATGTGTTAATAATTTCAGACAACGATAAGTCATATAAATAAAAATGAAGCAAGGTAAGCAGTGCTATTTTATACAGGGTGTTGAGGGAAGACAATGAAATAGCAGTCAAGCAGAGCTCTAGAAAGTGAGCTGGGAGGCCGGGCCTGGTGGCTCACACCTAAAATCCCAGCACTTTGGGAGACTGAGGCAGGCGCATCACTTGAGGCCAGGAGTCCAAGACCAGCCTGCCCAACATGGCAAAACCCCGTCTCTACTAAAAATACAAAAATTAGCAGGCGTGGTGATAAGCACCTGTAATCCCTGCTGCTTGGGAAGCTGAGGCAGGAAAATTGCTTGAACCCAGGATGGAGATTGTGGGGAGCTGAGATCATGCCACTGTACTCCAGCCTGGGTGACAGCGCAAGACTCTGTCTCATAAAATAAAATCAAAGAGATGGGAGCAGGGGAAGCCAGCCAGGACACAGTGAGAAGTGCGAAGGTCCTCTGGTACGTGGCTTGTTTGAGGATCTAAATGTTAATTGACTGATCCAGATGTGGGTCCCATTTCTCACCTAGACAGTTTTATTTACTGTTGGATCAGTTGGTCTCATTTTTCAATATCATCAGAAGAGCTGTAATTTATTAAGCACCACCATGTACCTAGCTTTGCTACATATATGTATTACGTTTTAATTCCCACAATTCTGCAAGTTAGGTCTTACTGTCCCCATTTTACAGATGGGGAAACAGATTTAACACTTCCTCTCAGTCACTTTCATCTAGTCTATTCCAGTGGGAGAATACTCAGTTCACAGCTGATAGTTACATGTCTGAGGGGTGTGTATTTCGGACTGAATGCAGACATGTCTACAGAAACGTCCTAAAAACGTCTATGATAAAATCATACCTGACACTGAATGACAAGGCCTAGACCAGCAATCCCCACGCTTTTTGGCACCAGAGACTGGTTTGTGGAAGAGAGTTTTTCCATGGATGGGGAGTTGGGTGGGGCGGGGTGGGAGTGGTTTCGGGATGATTCAAGCACATTACATTTATTGTGCACTATTATTATTACATTTTCACCGCAACATAGAATCAGCTGGAGCCTTGAGCTTGTTTTCCTGCAACTAGAGGGTCCCATCTGGGGTGATGGGAGACCGTGACAGATGATCAGGCATTAGATTCTCATGAGGAGCGTGCAGCCCAGATCCCATGAGTGCCCGGTTCACGGTAGGGTTCACGTTTCTATGAGAATCTGATGCTGCCGCTGATCTGACAGGAGGCAGAGCTCAGCTTCACTCACTCCCCTGCTGCTCACCTCCTGCTGTGTGGCCTGGTTCCTAACGGGCCATGGACCAGTAGTGGCCCATGGCTTAGGGATTGGGGACCTCTGGCTTAGACTATTTGTCTGTTTTAAACCTGTGGAGGAAAAGCACTTCAGGCACGTTGGAGGAACAGTTTCTTAAAGTCACTCTTTGAGCTGTCACTCTTTAAACTAGCAGGATTTAAAATTAGGATAATATCCTTTCCTTTGCTACTCTTCAATATCTCTAATTTGCATCATAGACCCTTCAACAAACAAAAACTCCTTGTCCTAGAACCTTAGAAATGTGTGTTCCGCATTGACATCAACCTACCCTTCCAGGGGGATAATAATACCGATAACTGAAGAAGACATGGAAGCCTCTATACAGAGTGGGGTGTGGTTGGAAAAATTTTGGTGGGCAAAGGTTCCTTGGGGTTTTTTGAGTCTGCACCCAAAGGCACTCATGGTTCTTTCAAACAACCCTTCTTTGTCAGCCTCAGTAGGAGTTTCTGTTCTTCCAGCTTGCGAGGGTCTCCTGGGGATCTTGCTCTCTGCAGCTTTCAGTGTGTCCTTTGCACAAGGGTGGGATTGTGACTGAGACTCTGCAGCTCTAATTGAGTAAAGCATCCTGACAAAGACTTCCATTTGGGGTTCCTTTAAGGGGGAAGGGCATACTTCAGCAAAGAACTGCTGTGTATCCCCTCAGCTCCCCCTCCCTGCCTTCTGACAGCTGAAGGTCTTAAGGATCTCTTTGTAGCACAGTGCTTTAAAAATCAAATGAGACATGAATTCATGTTACAGAAGCAGGCTCCCTGTCCTTCCCAGTAGGGCCAGTGTGCAGATGGGGTCCCCTGTGATGCTGAGATGGGGCCCCTCCAATGACAATTCTCTCAAATCCCCTTTATTTTTATTTGCTTATTTATTTTTAAAATGTCATATAGTAATCGTACATATTTATAGGGTACCTGTGATGTTTTGACACTTGCATACCATGTGTAATGGTTAAATCAGGGTAGTTAGTGTATGCATCACATCAAAGACTTACTTATTTGTGCTGGAACCATTTCAGATCTTCTCACTACTTTGAAATATACAATATATTACTATTAACTCTAGTCAGCCTACTGTACTGTTGAGCACTAGAATTTATTCCTTCTTAACCAACCCTTCATCCTCGCCCTTCCCTACTGTCATTTACACGAGGTAATCACCATCCTCAGGTCTCTTTTCTTAGAACGGCACTGGATGGCCGTATGGCTTATGCCCATATCTTACTTTCAGTGTGTTTTGATTTCAAAGTTTGTTACCAAAGCAGTTGCTTCTCAGTGCTGCTGAAACAGGTGATAACAAAAATGAAGCTGAATTGAATTTGAATTTAGTTATCAAGTCACTACAGTTTTAACAAAGGCAAGGACCAGCCCAGTGGGCTTGCACTTCTCTGAGCGTTTCCACAAATATCAGGGCTTCACTCTTACCCCTTTTAACCCTTGCAGGACTGATACGAATAGTAAGTGAAATAATATACGCAAAGCAGCTAATGCTGTTTTCTTCCTCCTTTGTATAGTAATGATAATAATTTCAGAGTAGCTGATGTTTGGGAAATGAAAGCTGCAGAGTCTTGTATTTACAGAAAGGGTTGATATTGTATCTGTCCCTCAAAAGGTGGAGTGGGAGAGCCTTTACTGCTGCTGCATAACCCAGAAACTCACTTACTGAGTTGAAGACAATGAGAACGCCATTTTTCATGTATGCATGTGTGTATATGTGTGTGTGTGCACGCACGTGTGTGTATGCACGTGTGCGTGTGTGTGTATCTGTCTGCCGTTCCTTTCAAGTTCTTCCTCGTGGATGAGGCACCCTCTAAACCCCACATTGGCTGGCTGAGACCTCGCTTTGTTTCGAGGCCTCTTTTAGTTATAGGTAGTAAAAGGACTTTGGTTTCTACCATGGAAGTTTTACTCGTGTACATGGATTACTGGCCTGTCTGGGGTACAAGGCTGAGGTGGGAGGAAGAGTTCCCTGACACCTATCAGATGACAGCTTATGGTCACAGTCCTTACTCACTTGACAGCCAATAAAGAAGGAGGTCCCTATTCCCCTGTCAGGGGACTTAACACAGGGTTTATAATAATAACAATTACAATAATAGTAGCAGCAACTAACATTTATTGACTACTTTGCCAGACACGATATTTTTTCCATTTAATCCTGACCATAACGCTATGGGATGGAGACCATGATTATCCCCAGGAAACCAAAGCCCAGTAATGTGCACGATGTCAAACAACAGTGTATATGTACATATATCTACTGGAGATGTTCACTTTCCTTTCCTAATAAAACCTTCAGGAACACTCCATGAGCCCTGCCTTTCCTCTCCAGCTGAGTACTCAGGTCCATTTATAAGCTTCCTCCCTGAGCCTCATGAGTTGGGGGTCTGTGGAGAGCATCATTTGACATGTATGGCATTGTGTGGACACATTTGTATGTGTCTTGTTCCCCATATTAAAGACTAAAACCCCAGTGGCCAGGGACCTTGAAGTTCTTTCGAGCTGTCCAGTATGTGACTCAGAGCATGTCTCCTGAGTGGTCTGGGGTAAGTCGGGGGATGGTATCTGCTTGGACAGTATCACCAGAGAGGCTGCCCCTGGGATGACTGCCAAGTACACACTCCTGTTCTCAGGAAGGCTGCTTCCTCAGGTTCTCTGCTCAGGAGAGGTTTTATGCAGCAAGTAGAACAAGCCTGGAGATACTACTAGACCCAGACACTTTGCAAGCAGCAGGGGCGGGAGTTAGCAGTCTGCGGGTGGGGAAAACCAAAACATCCTAAGGGGTGAATCCCATCCTAAGGGAGCAGCAATCCGGGGCCAGCTGGCATGGGAGTGAGCGGTTCCTGCGGCTTCCACAGGCCTGAAGACTTCCTTGCATGGCAGGGTCGCCCAGGCTGGAGTGAAGTGTCGTGATCTCAACTCGCTGCCGTCTCTGCCTCCCGTGTTCAGGCCATTCTCCTGCCTCGGCCTCCCAAATAACTGGGACTACAGGTGCCCACCACCGTGCCCAGCTTGCTTTTGTATTTTTAGTAGAGACAGGGTTTCACCATGTTTGCCAGGGTGGCCTCAAATTCCTGACCTCAGGTGATCCACCCACCTTGGCCTCCCAAAGTGCTGAAATTACAGGCATGAGCCGCTGTGCCCGGCAGGCAGCATTTTTTAGTTTTCCAGATACACAGAGGCATGTGCACGTAGACATCATGTGTACGTGCCAGAAATGATTTCAACGCTTTATTACTATTAACTCGTTTAATCTTCAGCAATTCTGTGAAGTAGGTACTGCTGTTCTCTTCATTTTACAGATGAAGAAACTGAGATGCAGGGAGGTAATTTTATTAGGATCCCAGAGCTGGGAAGTCACAGAGCCAAGATTAGTGCCCAGCAACATGGCACAAAATCGTCCATTTTGATAATGCTTAAATATTAGGAAAATGTAAAATATTTCTGTCATACAGATAATGGGACCCAAAAAAGTGTAATGCATTTAAGAAATAGTTACATGCAGAATTATTATTTTTACGTATTGGTACGTTTAGAAATAAGTTTCAGTTACTTAGGAAATTCTGCTTTTAAAAGAACATTCATCTCCCGCCCCCCCAAAAAAAGTTAAACATGTAGTGTGTGTTTTAAAAGAAAAAGTTGAAGAATACAAATAATAATACCTGACTTTTTACAAAACCCTTATCTATGACATCAGGACACAGGCAGGGCAGGCACTTCTGTCGTTTACCGTCTGTGACGGGTTACAGACCCAGAGAGTCAAGTGTTTTGGCCAACACAAGCCAGCTTTAACAACGTGGGTTGTCAAAGGCCAGGCCCAATCATGCCTTCACCGAGTTTATGACCCGAGGAGAGAGGATAAAATATGTTCACAGGTAACCGTTGTACGTAGTCCTTAGAGTTTCAGATCATCTGTTTTGTTAGCAAATGAATCGGAAGCATCTTTGCCTTTCTTGGGCATCCGACACATACCAAGCCTAGACCTGTTACGTATCTTTAAAGGATTCTGGTTTGTTGTTTTTTTGTAATTCATTTTAGAGCAAATTAAAGTCGGGCATCTCTGGATTGTACACTCTACCTCTGTAGAAAGTTGAGTTTCAGGCCCGGGGATGTAGCTGTAGAATGTGGCTTGTTCATTCTTCCTGATGAGAAACTGATCTGAATGCATTGGCCATTTGGTAATTTCTTAGTGAAAAGCTGACTCTTGAATATGCCTATTATAATATAAATTCTTACCAACATAAAGTAAGGGCTTATTTGGGGCTTGGTAGAACTCTCATGCCTTGAGGTATCGGTAGCTTATTAAACTGGTTAACTTGTATTTATGACGTAGCTACCCTGTGCCAGCTATCACTGGCAAAGCCTGGATTCTATTGCAAGGAGACATATACTGAGAGAAAATTGATTGTAAGTAACTATTTCAGGCTGTGCTTTGAATTTCTCATTCACATGCTCTTTTTTCTTTTTCCTTCCAAGGGTCGGGATTACTGTTCGGAAGAAGAGGATATCACATAGCACCAATTTTACCACTCAAACCAGGAGCTACTACTGTGTAAATAGGTTACACCCCAGTTGAAATCTTTGCAAAGGTCGGTTCTATTCAGCGAACAGCACTATAGCAAAAGAAGATCGTTCCATATCGTACGCCCCATTAAATTACAGTGTTTCTTAATGAACTCGCAAAGGAATATTGGTAAAAACAAACAAACAAACTGTTATTGAACTTTCTTTGTTGCTGCTAGTTAAAACTTGTTGCAACTTTTCACTTCTCTTGTGTCCAGGTATGCAGCAAAATTCTGCAATTTCACCTTAAAGATACTGTTGGTTTTACAGATGCTCTCCAACCTATTTTCTATAAGATGAGGTAGTGGTGAACTCAGATATCAAACTTCTATTCTAAACTGGTTCTGCTTCTAAGACAAGCATCTCCTGCCCTCTCTCCTTCCTCCCCATCTCTCGCGCGCAGTCTAGAGATGGACTGAGCCTTGCTTCTTGCTGGCAGTGTTGAGCTTTGGAGTTGGGATGGTTGCTATGGCAAGCCTTGTTCCTCTGCTCAGAGGAAGTGGAGAAGCTATTATCAATTAGAAGCATGGTGTGATGTGACTCCTGGAAGTGATGTAGGAGTGAGTGGCAGGTTGTTTAATAGGTATCTTAGTCAAGGATTAAGCTTGCAGCATTGGCTTTGCTCAGATGCAGATGGAAGTGTGATCACAATCATTTTGAATCCCTCTTCCTCACTTTTTTTTCTAAGAAAATAAACATTTTACTGTTTTTATGGATCCTTGTCTTCTCCCATTCATCCAGCTCAGTGTTTTAAGATGATCCTGGGTGTAGAAGTTGAGCCCTCCTTTGCATTGACACTGATAATTAGCCTAAAGGGCTCCCTACCCTTCCATCGATAACCTACCGAGCATTAGCAAGGATGTGAGGGGTCTGAAGAGGTGAGGGGAGATCCTATGACTTTTTAGTTTAGGAGGGCCTGAAACCACCTTGTTACCTTTCATTTTGTTAGCAAATAAACCATCCTATTTCGTAACTCTCTCCCTTCAAAATGCAAATGAGCCTTGCCACTTCCTTTTTCTCTTACTTCCGGCACACTAGATACAGGAAAAGTGTTTGCCTACTCAAAAACCTAACACTTTTATGCAGATGATGATATTTGGAGATGTGAAAGCCAAAAGCCCCCGGCCGTGGTGGGTAGTGTTGACTGAGTGTTCAGCAGAGTTTATTTTTCCATACTATATGAAGAGAATGATCTCTTCTCAAAGACAGAAGTGATATTTTTAACAAATTATTGTCACAAGTAAATAGCAGTCAAAAGGAGAAAATAACTTTTGTATTTTTTTAATGTGTTTGATAGCTTTGACGAGGGTTCTCTTTGTTACTTTCAGGGGAGGGCATCCTATTAAATGCCACGCCAGAAGTCCGGATTTGGGTTTGGCCCGCACAAACACAGGAGCCTGTATGTTTCTCTTTTGGGGTTGTGATTTTGAAGGGCCTCGATATTAGCCACACTGCCACCCACAGAAGGTGGAGAGTTAAGCTGTTCTGTGTCAGTTTGCTCTTGCCTGGACTTTAAAATCTATCCACACAACTGATGGCACCATCGATGTGTGAGGAGTGAGATTTCCTATCTCCTTTTAGACCTGGGGTGGCCCAAGGGAAGGGAAGGAAACTTGGAGCCGAGTGCTACGGACAATAGATTCACATATTAGCAACAAAATCCCTTAATTCGTTTGGCCAACAGCAGCTATTTTGGGGAGCAGCTGTGGCTGTTACATAAATAGAGATGCAGCCAAAATTTTAGGCTTTTTATTCGGCTTCTAGCAGGAAAAGTGCGGGGAGAGTCAAGTAGTCTAGGGTTTCAGGTTCCCTCCCCTCATGTGGTTTTTGCCCAAGTGACTAAAATAGTTTTCCACAACTGTAAACGAACTGCTATGCCCCACCTCAAACTTGTTCACTGGGGACTTTGTTCCCTGTTCTGTGGATGACCTTTTCCGGGATTTCTTGTTCTTATTAAGCAAGAATGAAGCACATGCTAAACGCCTTCCATTTGATCAGTGTCTTCCCAGAAAAACCACCACCCTCTACCCGCACATGAAACATGCTCATGGCATTTTTCTCATGGTCTCGTTGAACCCTTTCGACATGTTATACACGTGCATAGATCCAAGCGTTTCTTGGGAACCTGACTTTTGAGTGTTTTAATAAAACCGGAAATCGTGTTGACCTGAACCAGCAGCTTTTCACCCAGGTTCTGGCTCTGGTGTTTAACACTGGATACATCTTTGATGTGCAAAAGTGATTTCATCTCCAGACACATTTGATACATCCAGAAATAGATCCAAGAAATGGGGTAGCTGAGTAGGTCCCCGTGAAATGCTTGATTGTGTAACACCCAACAGTGTCTGTTTCCCATTTGTTGGTTTTCATGATACAATTGTCAAGTGATTGGTGTTTATACTTTATTTTCTTGATGCCTTCTGAAAGGATCTAAAGCAAAATATTTTGCCTCCTTTTTCCCTTTGTGTATCTGAACATTAAGTAGATCGGCTCAGTGACAGTGAAAAGAATAATCCAGCGTTTATGTGTTGGTGTATTCTGCTAGTTGTTTTCTCGGCCGGGCCCAGGAAGCTGGGAGTAGGAAGGGAGGAGAAGTGGCCTGGTGCTCAGGGGTGGAAAAACGACCAGGAATGAACGGAGAGCATGAAGCAGAGAGGGTTGATAGGCTGGCCGTGTGCGGGTGAAATTGGAAATCCAGCTGCCTAGTGGCCAGTGGGTGGGGCAGGACTGTCAAGGAGATTTACAGCTGGCTCGCACACGCCTTACGTCCTCTGAGTTGTAGAGTTGTAAAAGTTCAGCAGTGTGTGCACAGCTTGCTTTTGGTTGGCAGAGATTCAGGATCATGGAGTACCGCTCTCATAATTGAAGACGTGTTTGTTACTGGCAGAGAACCTTAAAAAAGGCCTTTACCTCAGTGATGCTTCCTAGCCCCAGGCTTGCAGAGAGCACAAAGTGGTGTTGTGGTCTATTTAGGGACAAAGACGATATAAAGTCCAGAGATGAAAAAACTAGGTCAGCCCTCAGCAACTCCAGCAGCCACGCACACAGCAGCCCTCTGGGAGACGGGTCTCTCTCTGTCCACAGTCCCCATGATCTGAGCCTCAGCTGGGATGACTCAGCTTGGGCCCAGGAGGAGAGCCGGTTTTTCAGTCTTTGCACTGGCCCCATTCTCATCCCCATCACTGTAAGGCGAGAAAGCACCTCTGTGTCAGGGCTCACCTGGGCATCTGAAGTGGCCACGCCCACAACCTGACCCCACGAGCAGGCCCAGGATGATGCAGCCGCCTTCTTGGACCCCTGTGATGTCATCCTGCTCTGTTACCCTTTTATAACTTTATCCTGCTATAACATTATCCTCTTCCCAGACTCATCCCTGTTTTTCTCTTAGAGCAAGACTCTCCCATAAGCCTGCTAAAAAAGAGATGATACCTCTTTACAAACTTTACCTCATAGCTTGTGACACAGGTTGACAGGTGGGTCACAAGTCCTGCTTTGACACTGGGCAAGAATTTAAAAGTGTTCTATCTCTACTAGTCGTAGAAAAGAAACATGGTTAAACATGTTGAGTTTTGAAGGAAGAAATATTTTCAAATTCTTAATCCAAGAAAATACTGAGTTGGAATCTTAGACTTCAGGACTCTGATACGTTCTTTATGAAAAGCAAAATAATTGGTACCTAAAGTTCTCTCCTTCCTGCCCTCCCCTAAAAGAAAAAGGATATTAGATTGCACACTATAATTTTACATAAGATCACTCTTCCCCACTTCCCCACTGGAAGGCATTCTCAGAGCTTTCTGTCTTCCTACCTCTCAGAGATTAGACTTCTTGTCAAAACCCCAGCCAACAATATAATAAGGCGTGGTTGGTGGGGAGGGAATATGTATTTAAGGGCATAATAAAAAGGTGGCTTGAGGCAGGAACTTTGGCTTCCCCGTGTCACGGGTGAATGCCTGGACTCCAGTGTGCCTGGGAGAAGCTGGACGAGGCAGTTGGCTATCACACTACACACGTGCCTGCAATACCTTTTGGGATTCCATGAATGAGGTCTATGAGTTGCCTTTTGCTAACGAATGGACATGTTTTTCCGAGGGGAGAGTCGTATCCTTAACTTCAGCAGTCACCTTTTTGTATGTCTCTGGAAAGGGGTCAAAAAGCTAGGGTACGAAATGAGGCTTGTGGGTGAATACCTCTGTGACAAGCCGTAGGACTCACAAGCTGTGCCGTGTCTTCCAGGAGACTCTTGTACCTTGTCTGGAATCTAATCTAATCTTGGGAGACGAGGAAAAAGGAGCTGATATTTGTCCTTGATACTCACTCTGGGCCAGATACTGTGCTAGGCATTTTCTAATTGTTTTGTGTCATCCTCATGATAATCCTGTGACGTGGGTCTGATACCCACACGTTCTAAATAATAAGATCTGAAGTGTGTGATGCATCTACCCAATATAAATGCCCAAGTTGAAAGATGTCATTCAAGTATTTTCCAAATTCTTTTTGACTGTGTCCTTCGCAACACTGTGAAAACCACCCCTGGGGGCATCTGCCTTCCAGAATCTCTCTCTGGCTCCTCACCAGCTTGGTTTCCTCATGGGGAGTGTTTTATTTGGCCTCCCCCATCTGAGCTGCACACACACCAGGAGAGGCCACTGGCTAACAGGAGGACTTCAGTGCCCGGGGAAAAGGCTTTGGGAATTTAGGCACACAGCTCTCCCCTTGGAATCCTTCTAGAATCTGAAAAAGGAACCAGGTATTTCTGCAGCTAGATACCAGATGCAACCAGAACAGGCTTTTGAGGACTGTGATTTCTTTCCTGGGTTCCCAAGGCTTGATGTTTCATCACAGCTTGTATCTTTTTAAGGTTAAAAGCCTTAACCTTCATAGGGGTCTGGGGGAGCTCTAGCCATGGAGGAAAGCCAATGCCGGGACCACTAACTTGTATTGAAATCCTTTCTTGTGGGCTAGGGCTTGATGTCTCTTTTTGATCTTTGGACTGGAGAGCTGTATCTTCCAGGTCAGTTTAAACACTAAAACAAGATGTGAATCTCTTTCAAGAGCTTACATGTTTTAGATAGCCACATAGTGACTTGGAGAGACACTTAAGAGAACTTGTTCCAAGGTCAGAAGACCCCCCCCCCCGCCACGCCAAGAACTCACCAGAGTTCCTCTTCTTGCTTCTTAAATCACATCCTCTAAAGACAACTCATGTCTCCATAGCAACTGTTAAAGGTGCTGCCTAGAGAGGACCTGCCCCCACCCTTACTTACTTAGCTTGAAAGAACCAAAAGAATCTCCTTGTGTAAAGGGCCTGTCATGTCCAGTTTTCCTTTGAAATCTGTCCTCCAAGATCCCGCTTCGTTCTAACCTGGCAGCTGTCTTGTCCCTTTCAAGATGTTGTCGGAGCCAGCCCTTGTAACTTGGGAACCACAGAAATGGCATTATTTCTGGAAGATTCACCTGTAAACTGAAGTCTCCATTCTGATAGCGTTTGCCCTCTCTACCCTGATTTCGCCCTTCTTTCCTTCCCAGGAGTTATTTTTAGCCCAAGTCTTTGAACGTGATTGAGTAAGACTTAGAGGCCGTATAAAGAACACCATCAACTCAGGCAGAGGCCCCTTAGAATCTCTGTTTTCTCTACTTTCAACTCTCGGTGTTGAAAATTCTAGAGCCTTAGTGGGGGGGCCTCTTGGCATTGATGCCAAAGGCAGAGAGTACCGCCTGGTGTCCTGGCATTTCAGTCCAGACCTTCAGGGACTGTTCTCTCTTGATAGGCAAGCAAGCAAAGGAAGTTTTGCAATCGATTTCAAGCCAGTTTTTCCATTCTAAGCAAGATGCAAATTCATAAAATTATCCTTCTCTTTTTCTGGAGTAGATCCAGGCAGCTGCCTTGTTAGGACTTTAGATTCAGATCCATCTTATTAACACACATGCCCATACACACGCATACATACGTATACAGAGAGATACATGCAGAAAGAAAATTTACTTTATCATTGAAATACTTCAAGAAAAAGCTGTATTTTGCCTTTCTGTAATCTCCAAGATAATGTCTAGGAAAGTATTAGTCTACGTCTCTAGAGTTATACTAATACTTTATAACTCCTAACAGGAAACAGGAAAAACTAGCGATCACTTTTGAGAAAGTTTGAGTTCAACCCACATGGGAGAATCCAGGTCTACTAGGGTCTCACCTTGTGCCCCGTCTGTGCCCGGATGCCCTACTCCATCTGCTTGACTCATCTGGGCCGCTGGCCGGGCTCTTGCGGCTGACATCCTTTCCTGGCCTTACACGTATAATGGACACACTCCCTAAGGGCGAGTGTCCGGTCCAGCCGCATACAACCACCGCCTGTCTCACACCCTCTCCCTTATCCATGTGGACTTGACTGTGGCGTTTCAGCAGCTCCACTGGGATGCTCTAACTCCAGTGTGTAGAGTTGGGGGTCCCTTAATCTAGGCGGACCCAGGTGTAGCATTTTTAGCATTGCCTTTCCAGTCTTGAGGATTCATTCATTGAACTCACTTATTTCTGGAGCCCCTGGTACACTCCAGGCACTGTGCTAATGGCCAGCAAAGCACAACTGAACTAAACCCACCCTCAAGGAACCTAGCCATAGAGAGGGAGGCAGCACGGAAGTGCCCTATAGGGAAAAGTCCTGGGTGCTGTGGGAGCATCTCGCGGTGGCATCAAAGCCCAGATGTGTCAGGGGACTGAGGGAGAGTGTTACAAAAGGACTTCTAGGCTGAGAGAACAGCACAGGACACGGCTCAAAAGAGGGCCAGTGTGGACTGTGCAGGGCCAGCCTGCAGTACAGAGGCTGGAGCTTGGCCTTGCGGAGGGAGAGAGAAGAGCAAGGGCCACGGACAGGGCAGTGAGCTGGGCCAGCCAGAGTGCCCGAGGCTTTCCTGGGGATTCAGGGAGCATCCATAAGAGCTTTAGGTGGTGCTGTGTCCTCTACAGCCCACTGCTGGGGTCCTCCAGACAGGTAAGGTGTGTTCACAATCGGGGCCAGGGTTTCCCTCCTCACTGCAGCAGTGCACAGGTGCCTGCTGAGATGGTTTATCCCAGGGTGTCCTCTGTCCCTTACACAGCCTCAACTCCTCTTCCTCTGCCAAAAGCTATTTGAATTCAAGGACTTTAACGTGGGCTGGATCTTGTTCGGAGACACAGGGGCAGCTCTGGGTCAGGATGGCCTTCTTTAGAGCCACCAAGGCTAAAAATACCTTTTGGGACCAGGCTGGCCTAGACCCAGGGATGAGAATGCACCCTAAAATAAATATACGGGAAGCAGCAGAGGGCTTCCCTGTCTAATGTGGGATCCTAACCAAAGGCAGCTCTCTTGGACAGCCTTCCCCTGGATTAGGTCACATATACCTGGTGGCCAAGCCTCTGCTGTGTCCCAAATACACACCCGAGTCCTGCCAAAGAAAGGGGATTTTTTAAAAGCACAAACAAATTATATGCAAGTGGCGACCCATAGGCCTAGACAGCTGTAGAGGGAAGGCCTCACGGGCACCTGGAGGCTGCCCGAGCTGGGAGCTCTGCAGGTTTGAGTCAGGGAAGGCTCAGAGACGAGCAGAATCTCTCTATGGAGACAACTTGCAGTGCCTTTTAGGTTTTCCAAATAACCTACTCAGAGTTTAGAGCATTGGGTTTTTTTCTCCCCCTCCCTGACCCTAGAAAAATAATTACAAAAAATGTCTAGGAGAAGGGAAAAGAATTAGCTGCATCAGAATACCAGCTGTAAGCCAACACAGTTTCCAAAACACGAGAAAAAGCTCAAACAGAAGACAGTTTCCCTGAGAGGCTGGAGGAGTTGGGGCTGAAGGCAGTTTTCCGAGCTAAGGGACTCTGGGCCTTGCTGTTCCTTGGGGCTGGCATTTTTTGCAAGACACCCACACCTGCCCTCCTGGCATACTCAATAGCAACGCCAGCCTTCTGGACCCTTGGAAAGATGTTAGCTCGAACACCCACTCTTTTTCCAGAGACTCCTCCTGCTCTTCACTGAGGAATTTGTAATTCTGTGGCTAGATTCCCACTCGGATATTGCACAGGCCCAGGTGTTTAGAATTTGTCCAGGGTCATCCTAATGCTGGAAACCAACACACATTTGGCCTCACATTCACCCGTGTAAGAACTGGAGCCCTGGCAGGTCTCCTTAGGGCCACATGTTCATGGAATATAAGCCAAGTTTGCCTTAGGGCACCCTCTTCCTATTCTCTGCCCTGGTCCGCTTCCCACTCCCTCCACCTCCTTGCCAGGAAGGGATCAAAATGCCTCCATACCAGTTGTTAATGGCTGCATATTTGCTCTTCCCAAGAGGATTTGCATTGTATTTAGGAGCATGGCCTTACATTCAAGATCTTCTAGCATCAAGATTACGAGGCATCACCTCTCAGTCAGGTCTGGGAGGTATCTTGGGGCATTGCTGTTCTGAACACCCACACGGGCTTCCTCAGGTGAGCTCGGGAGCCCGGAAGGGTGGTCTCCCTAACCAGTCTGCCTGCACGTGAATTCCTCAAAGCGGTGGACCCCCATCTGTCTCAATTGCACATGCCTGTCAGCAAAAACTTGGTGAGATGCACTCTGTTTATTAATTGATTTAAAGCATATATCCCTTTACTTGTGTACTATTAGGCACACTATAAAAAGTACACGGCAGAGAAACTTTAAATGAATAAGATGCAAAATACTACAAACAGAGATTCTGGCATTTTCTCTCTGAACTCCCAAGGAGGACTTTGGGTACCCCCTGGTATATGCACACCCCATTTTGAACACCCCTGCTTTAGCAAATCAGCACAACAGGGAGCATACCCAACCACCGTGCGACATTGGCCTGCTGAATAAGGAGGTCCTAAGACGTAATCCCCTGGCACTTCGAATCTGGGAGATGAGGCAAGAAAACTCACTCACAAACAACAGAAGGGGAATAATTCAAAACCCCAAAGGAGAGCTGTCCCTAGACAGTAGTGGCCACAGGTGCTAAGCAAAGGTCAGGTACACTAGACGGAGCCAGGCGATTGTTCGCCTTCGCTCTCTGGGTCTCAGCAAAGGACACTGGCAATATCCCCAGCTCTCTCCTGACTGGAATTCTTTGAACCCTCGAAGTGCTCCAGCAGTACTAACCCCCCACGCGGCAGTGGGCCCATGTCACTTGAATATTATTTTTGATTTGACCACCAAGATGGTATGATGATTCTATTCCATTTTGAAAAGGGTCTGAGAAAGTGTACAGGTCTAATTATATATACATATTTATACATGTGTATTTTTGTTTATTGTTACATTTTGACATTGGACTTTCTATTAAATAATTTTTAAGAGTTGGCCTGGCTTTGTTCTCTTTTGTCTTTCTTCTTTCCTTTCTCATGGAGGAGGCCATTCTAAATGTCTGCAGAAGGCCCTGTTGGCACCCTTGGCCCGCCTCTCTCCTGCCTTCCCTATTCCATACACATAAGGGCTTCTCTTTCCATTCCTAAATGTTCTGTTTTTACAGGATATGTGGCACAGCAGACACCCACATGGAAGGCCCCCAACCTTGCTGTCACCTCCTCTAACTTTCAGGGACATCCCCCACTGTCCTATCGGCCTCAGCAAATTCACAAATTCACAGACTTGATGAAGGTGCAAGAATGGGCAATGCATAAAATAATGCCATGAACCTCTCACACACTCCCCACCACACACAGACATGCACACACATGTGGTCCTATCTATGAGGCCTTGGACAAGTCACTTAACCTTTCTGAACCTAGTAAAAACAATCGTTTTCTCATGAGTTTGACTTGAGATCCCACAGTAAGTGTTTAATAAACAACCTTCTGTTGCACAATGACCCTTTTGTTTGTTTATTCAGCTGATGTTTGTTAATTGCACAGTGTATGCCAGGGCCTGGGTCACCCATATAGGGGGCCAGGGATCTGTGAATTTAAGGAATTCCCCACTGCAAAGTCAAAGGCCAGAGCAGCAACGTGAAGAATGAGGCTAGTACCATACAGTCTCTGACGTAGCCCACTGTCAACTCTGACTACCTGGCATGTTTTGGAGACTGGAAACATGGATTCTCCCATTGTGCTGGCCTTCCAGGATTTACTGAGCAGAAACACGCACACACAGTCTCAGGGCACTTTGTCAAAGCATGAAGCCAAAAGCCGTTTCCCTCTACTCTGTCTTCACTGTCGCCTGAGCCTGTTCATTTCTAACAAGCGTTGGTCCCGTCAGCCCAGCCAGCCTTCCGCCCTCCGCCCTTGCTCTTGGGAACAGATTGTCTTCATGATTTCCAACTGGTGTGGTGAGGAGGGAGGGAAGAGAGCGAGGTCAAGCCAAGGATGGGGGAATTGATAACTGTTCGCAGCCTGCTTGCTCCAAGCCATGGGGCTGGAATTTCAGATTTGCTGCTGAGCTTTATGAGCTGTCAAACAAGGCAAAAGGCAACCTGGGACCCAGGTTTGTTCTTTGAGTACCAACAAACCTGTTTCTCCCAGCAGAGGCTCACTTGAAAGCACAAAGGCCAGCCAAGCTCAAAGAGCTCCCTAACTTCACCTATCTTCCCCTGTCCCTCACACACACACACACACACACACAAACACGCTGGCCTCCTGCACCTCTGACTGTGACTTGGGGAGCTTCCCTAATCTCATGCCAAAGAGGAGTGGCGCTTAGGAAACCTCTGGTCTGCCTCTCGGTGTTCCCTGAAGTCTTAGTGGCATCAGCTTCCAGTTTACTGGTAACAGCTGAACTGCTGCCCGAGGCCAGTAACCTGGAGTTCTCCTGCTCAGAAGCAGGTGGTGGGAAGTGGGAGGTGAGTGATGGAGGGAAAAGGAAGCCCAGCTCCACAGAGACTCAACACTGGATGGATGGAGAAAAGTGAGGAAACAGACCTCAGAAGCACAGGCGAGCCACCACTCGGGGCTCTCCAGGACATCACCCCTGCCACTGGCACTGCCCCACCTGCCACTTCCTTCCACAAAGCTGAAATTGGAGTGATCTGGTGAAGGAGACAAAGCCTTAACTTCCGCAGCTCACTGATGTTACTAATCCAGCCTCTCACTCTCCAGCAGCACTCAGCTTCCATCTGTGGCCAGCTCTTTACCTGGTCCTCTCCAGACACTGCCATGTTCCTCTGCCTATGCTGGCTCTCGATGTCCCTTCACCAAGAAAACACTCCCATTTCTCCCCACCATTGGGAACCAAGCCTCCTTTGAGGTCCAGTTAAAACTGACCACTCAACACGATGTCTACTCACCCTGTGACCTAACACATGCCCTTCATTCCTGCCAAAGAATATTCCCTTTAGGAGGGGCCAGGTGTGGGTGGCAAGGTGGGGTAGGAATCCCTGACAAGGATGACCAGGTGAGAATTCTGGTGTGAGACCAGATCCTCAAGTGCAGCTCGGTCTTCAAGAGCCAAGTTGCCATGCTGAGGAAGGTGAGCCCAGAGCAGAGTCTGGCCCAGGCAGGGAGCAAGTCTGACAGCTGTGATGATCACAGAGAGAGGAACACCTGTGTTTAAGGACATGGCTACAGACATACATTGTAAATAATTTTGTAATATTATTTCTAGTGAGGAAAAACAAGACACAATCTTAGTACCCAACAGAAAAAGAATGGGGGGATGCTGGGAAGATGGCCACCTAAGAACAGCTCAGGACTTCAGCTCCCAGTGAAAGTGCAGAGGGTGAGTGGATGCCGCATTTCCAGACGAATTTTTATTGCCCACAGACCAGGAGATACCCAGGCAGAGGGGTCGCCAGCGCCGCAGTCCCAGCCGGTGCGGCTGTTTTGGCCCCTGTGGGGCTGATTCCGCCCGCGCGGCTGCGGTGACCACTCCCTGTTGCTGCGGTTCTCCGTACAAAAGCCACTGGTCTGGGAGCCCTCTTAGCTGGCGAGCAGAGCCCTGAGACGGCAGAATAGCCCATTCATCTGAAATAGCGAGTCAGGCCGGGAGATTCCTAGGCAAAAAATCCGCCAGGAGCCGGCGCCGCGGTTCGAGCCGACTCCGTGAGTCGCAGCACGGGAGATCCCGGCGCCTTTTCAACAAGCGACCGGAACGCGGGGTCGTTCAACTTAAAAGAAAAGACTCTGAGTCAGGGAGCCAGGTGATCAGGCTCGGTTGGTCCCACCCCTCCACCCCCAACAACAACCAAAACAAAAACAGTAATTGGAAACCCTCTGGGTTGAGCCCTCCAAACCAAGCACAGCTGAACCGGGACGGTCCGGCTCGGTGGGGGAGGGGCTTCCGCCATTACTGAGACTCTCCACCGCTGGGGAGGCAGGCTGCCATTGCCGAGGCAACCCGCCGTTGCCGAGGCAACCTGCCACAACAGAGAGAGTCCCCCATCACAGAGGCGGGGCCACCATTGCAGAGACAGTTCTAACTACGCCCATATAAACAGGACTGCAGGGAAGAGCTCAGGGCAGCTGGGCGGAGCCCACAGCAGCTCAGCAAAGCCCCTGCGGGCAGGCAGTGGCTAGGCGTGCTGCCAGCTGGGCGGGTCCGACCTGAAAGAAAAATCAAAAAAAAGGCAGTAGTGCAACGGAAACTCATAAAGCTCCAACTCCCTGGGAAAGAGCACTTAGGAACAAAAAGTGCTTTATGAGTCCAGCTGCAGCAGACCTAAACATACCTGCCCAGCAGCTCTGAACGAACAACGGAGCTCACAGCTCAGGACTTAAGCCCCAATAAAAGATAGACTGTCTCCTCAAGTAGCTCCCTGACCCCCATAGATCCAAAGACTCGCCTCATAAAGGAGAGAACGGACTGACAGTAGGCGAGCATCCTTCTGGGACAAAGATAGCAGAAGAGGAAACTGGCAGCAACCCTTACTGTTCTGCAGCTGCTGCAGGTGACCCCCAGGCAAGCAGGGCCTGGAGAGGACCTCAGCAGTCCTACAGCAGAGGGGCCAGACTGTTAGAAAGAAAGCTTAAAGAAAAAAAAAAGAAGTAACTTCAGCATCCACGAACTAGAAGCAAATCGATGCAATAAAAAACGATAAAGGGGATATCACCACAGATTCCACAGAAATCCAAACCATCATCAGAGATTATTACAAACAACTCTATGCACATAAACTAGTAAACCTGGAAGAAATGGATAAATTCCTGGACACCTGCAACCTCCCAAGCCTAAACCTGGAAGAAGCCGAAACCCTGAATAGACCAATAACATGGTCTGAAGTCGAGGCAGCAATAAAGAGCCTACCACCCAAAAAAAGCCCAGGTCCAGATGGGTTCACAGCTGAATTCTACCAGACATACAAGGAGGAGCTGATACCATTCCTTCTGAAACTATTCCAGACAATCCAAAAAGAGGGAATCCTTCCCAAATCATTTTACGAGACAAACATCATCCTGATACCAAAACCCGACAGAGACTCAACAAGAAAAGAAAATTTCAGGCCAATATCCATACATAGATGCAAAAATCTTCAATAAAATACTGGCAAACCGATTGCAACAGCATATCAAAAAGCTCATCCACCATGATCAAGTAGGATTCATCCGGGGATGCAAGGCTGGTTCAACATATGCCAGTCCATAAACGTAATTCACCACATAAACAGAACCAAAGACAAAAACCACATGATTATCTCAATTGATGCAGAGAACGCCTTTGACAAAATTCAACAGCCCTTTATGCTAAAAACCCTCAATAAACTAGGTATTGACGGAACGTATCTCAAAACAATAAAAGCTATTTACGACAAACCAACAGTCAATATCATACTGAATGGGCAAAAACTGGAAGCATTCCCTTTGAAATCTGGCACTAGACAAGGATGCCCTCTCTCACCACTCCTATTCAATACAGTACTGGAAGTTCTAGCCAGAGCAATCAGGCAAGAGAATGAAATAACGGGTATTCAAATTGCAAAGGAGGAAATCAAATTGTCTCTATTTGCAGAGGACATGATTGTATATCTGGAAGACGCCATCATCTCAGCCCAAAATCTCCTGAAACTGATAAACAACTTCAGCAAAGTCTCAGGATACAAAATCAACGTGCAAAAGTCACAAGCATTCCTACACACCAGTAACAGACTTAAAGAGAGCCAAATCAAGAACAAACTGCCATTCACAATTGCTACAAAGAGAATAAAATACCTAGGAATACAACTAACAAGGAACGTAAAGGACATCTTCAAGGAGAACTACAAGCCACTGCTCAATGAAATAAGAGAGGACACAAACAGATGGAGAAACATTCCATGTTCATGGTTAGGAAGAATCAACATCATGAAAATGGCCATACTGCCCAAAGTAATTTACAAATTCAATGCTATTCCCATCAAGCTACCAATGACCTTCTTCACAGAACTGGAAAAAAACACCTTAAACTTCATATGGAACCAAAAGAGCCCGCATAGCCAAGTCAATTCTAAGCAAAAAGAACAAAGCAGGAGGCATCACACTACCGGACTTCAAACTATACTACAAGGCTACAGTGATCAAAACAGAGATATAGACCAATGGAACAGAACAGAGGCCTCAGAGGAAATACAACATACCCACAACCATCTGATCTTCCACAAACCTGACAAAAACAAGCAATGGGGAAAGGATTCCCTGTTTAATAAATGGTGCTGGGAAAACTGGCTAGCCATGTGCAGAAAGCAGAAACAGGACCCCTTCCTGACACCTTACACCAAAATTAACTCCAGATGGATTAAAGACTTAAACATCAGACCTAACACCATAAAAACCCTAGAAGAAAATCTAGGCAAAACCATTCAGGACATAGGCATAGGCCAGGACTTCATGACCAAAACGCCAAAAGCAATGGCAACAAAAGCCAAAAGAGACATGGGACCTAATTAAACTCCACAGCTTCTGCACGGCAAAAGAAACAGTCAGTAGAGTGAATCGGCCACCAACAGAATGGGAAAACATTTTTGCAGTCTACCCATCTGACAAGGGGCTGATATCCAGAATTTACAAAGAACTAAAGCAGATCTACAAGAAAAAAACAAACAAGCCCATTCAAAAATGGGCGAAGGATATGAACAGATACTTTACAAAAGAAGACATACAGGAGGCCAACAAACATATGAAAAAATGCTCATCATCACTGGTCATCAGAGAAATGCAAATCAAAACCACACTGAGATACCATCTCACAACAGTTAGAATGGCGATCATTCAAAAATCTGGAAACAACAGATGCTGGAGAGGATGTGGAGAAATAGGAACACTTTTACACTGTTGGTGGGAATGTAAATTAATTCAACCATTGTGGAAGACAGTATGGCAATTCCTCAAGGACCTAAAAATAGAAATCCCATTTGACCCAGCAATCCCATTACTGGGTATATATCCAAAGGATTATAAATCATTCTACTATAAGGATACATGCACACGAATGTTCATTGCGGCACTGTTTATAATAGCAAAGACCTGGAACCAACCCAAATGCCCATCAATGAAAGACTGGATAGGGAAAATGTGGTACATATACACCATGGAATATTACGCAGCCATCAAAAACGATGAGTTTGTGTCCTTTGTAGGGACACGGATGAACCTGGAAACCATCATTCTCAGCAAACTGACACAAGAGCAGAATATCAAACACCGCATGTTCTCACTCATAGGTGGGTGTGGAACATTGAGAACACAAGGACACAGGGAGGGGAGCACTACACACTGGGGTCCGTTGGGGGGAAATGGGGGAGGGACGGGGGTGTGGGGAGGTGGGTAGAGATAGCATGGGGAGAAATGACAGATACAGGCGAGGGGACGGAAGGCAGAAACCACACTGCCATGTGTGTACCTATGCAACAATCTTGCATGTTCTTCACATGTACCCCAAAACCTAAAATGCAATTAAAAAAAAGAAAAAGAAATAATAATGATCTCGTATCAACAAGGATAAACCTCACAGAGAATGAAAAATATGCAAATGATACAGTATGTCACCGTTTGAACAAAGCTTGAAAGCTTGCAAATCCATGTCATCTAAAATGTGTGGATACGTACATGTAGAGTCAAAATATAAAAACATGCATGGGAAATACAAATACCAATCTCCGAAGAGCAGGGAGAGGGCAGGAAATGGCACAGGTGAGGGTTAACAATGGTCTAGTCGTTTAAAACCTCAGCTGAAGCAGATATGGAGACATAGGGACAACTTTCTCCGTACCCTTCTGCTTGCTTGTACTACTTTATCATTTTTAAGGGAACAAAGAGTGCTCTAGGAGCAACTTCACGTCAGGGACAAACTGCAGCTGGTTGAGCTTCAGGTATCAGCCACAGGGGAGAACAGGGGGGCGTGCGGGGAGCGGGCACCACCCCTCTCAGAGCTCTGGTGGCTTTTCACGTCTGCTTCATCTCCTATTTCTATGTCCTTCTCTCTAGTTTTCCCGTGTAGATGACATGGGAGGAAGGAGACAAAGCCTCAACTTCCTCTGCTCACATCATGTTACTAAGCCAAAGTCCCAGACCGTCTCTTCCTCTGAGTCCCACAGCTTTAGTGTGCTGGATATGGGACTGGACCTCAGCAATTGCTTTCAGATCAGATCTCACTCACCATTTTTGCCCTGGATGAGGCTCTATTCAGTCTTCCTGGGTGTGTTCCAATTTGGCACAAAGCACCTTGTCCACATGCAGCCCCCCCCTCTGGACCAGGACTGCCTGCCCCCCACGCCCCAGACACTCACACACAGCCCCTTCGGACTTGCCACAACTGCTTTCCACAAGGACTCAGAGTCCCTCAGGGCAGAGCGGCCCCTAGAGCTTTGAGCAACATAGACTGGCCAGCTGAGATGATGTGCAACAGTGAGTCCCACTCTGCAAAGAATCACTGAGGGGGCTTTAAATACACACACACACATACACATGCACACACACACAAATCACCTCTCACATCTGACCCCTCAAAAGGTCTGATGTGTAACTACTGCAGTGAGGGATTCTGACAAGTGTCAAGTTTGGGAGCCGGGATCTAGGAAACTGGCGGGTATGGAGTAGAGCTGGAGGAGAATGAGAGCACACTGTCTGTTTCAGGCAGGGATTTCCTAAGACTTGGTGAGTTCCTCAGTGCAGTTCCAGACATGCCTGCCAATAGCTCTCCTTCCAGAATTTGGTTCCCCAAGAGTTGTACGGCTCAAGGAAATGGCATTAACCGTGGATAAATGCTAAGGATGAACAGGAGTTGAGAATCCTCACCACCAAAAAGAGAAAGAAGGAGGTGTCACTCTATCCGAGCCACCTTGTTGATTCATTAATGGTCTCCTTTGGGCCTCCATCATGGCTGCACACTACAATCACCTGGGGAGCTTAGACTGCCCGTGTCCAGATCTCGGGTCAGTTGAGTCAGAATCTCTGGGCATGCCAAGCATTGGCATTGTAAATATCATCTCACCTCAGGCAACTGAGGCACAGGGAGGGTTTGAGAACCACCTGTCCACCCTGCATGCCCCTGAGTTGGGCACTGGCAAACAAAGCTGAACAGACTAAAGCCCACCTCTGAGGAACCTGGGGATGGTAGGGTGCAGGTTTGCAAATACACAGTCCAAGGTGCTGTGAGAGCCGGGAAAGGGAAACTTGAAAGAATGGGCAGGCTGTGTGCAGGGACCCCTGTGATGCATGAGGGAGCATCCCTCTTGTTGAAATGGAACAAGAGAATGAACCAACCTCTGCAACACCAAGAGCTGCGGGTAGGGAAAGGCCTCAGGTTCATCTCGCTCCCAGACATGCTTTCACTCAAGCCATTCTGAAGAAAGATTTCTTGAAGCTACCTTGACGGGAGACCTGCTAACATCTGCTGAGAACTCCTTTTCTGAGCAGGAGTTTTATCCCTCAGAGCCAACCTCAGGCAACAGCCCAGACCTGCTCCATGCCCTGCCCTTTCCTGAACCAGCTGCCCCCACCCCTCAGAACATCCCTGACTCTGGAAGGCGCATTCAGGCTAGAACAGGCATCCGGGCAATGAGCCCCTTCTACACAAGATGTGACCCAAGAAACCGCAGGGAAACCAAACAAACAAAGGGGAACACCTTTGTATGAAGGAGGGATCTGTGGCTTAAAGGGGCTGAGGACAGTAGCTGCTGTCCTCTCTGCAGGGTCTCCTCCACTGAATACACGGAAAAGCAGGACTTACACACCTGATGCCTTTGGAAGGTGGATCGGAAGTTGTTATTATCACGGGGACCACAGTGGGTGGATTCCTGGTAAAAGATCATCCCAATGAGTTTGGAAATTGCCAATTGGTATGTTACCCAAGACCTATGCATCACCTCATATTGAGCAGCCAGGTTCATGGCTGGAATTTCAAGCACTTGCTCCAATTGTTCGCAGAGTTGTGGTCATTGGTATGCTCGGCGCTTGGCCATCAACTCGATGCTAGTTTCTCGTGGCTTGCTGTCCTATCAGGGACTGATAGCACACAGTACAACCAACAGAGAAAATCCAATAAAAAGCCATTGTAGAGACTGATCTGCCACCATCCTGCTCCCCAGTGGCCCATCTAGGGGGTGGGAATGCTAGGCGGAGTGCTGGCTGGTTTCCCAGAGGCTTTTTGTGTCCGCTGAAGACTCCTCTGGACATTTCTTGTCAATCACAAACCCAAGCTGGGGCCCACAGCATGCAAGTCTCCCATGATCAGACTGGAATACAAATGGGGTTTTAGATTTAAAGATCAGGTTTGATGGCGTGTGACGGGAGGGAAACATGAAGAGAAACCCCTTCCCAAAGCTCCATCACTCTGCAAGTGAAAATTCAAGTCACTTACAAGGCTCTGTCTTGAGTTCCCACCCCCTACTCCCAGGCTTTGCCCAAAAAGGGAAAAAGAGAAGCTTTAAATCAGGTCACCCTAAATCCTCTCTTATCCTTGAGATTAGCCAGCTGGTATTTGTGTTTCTGCCAACACGGTGGGATTCAGGTGCCCTGGGCCCTCTCTGGCTCCTGCTACTGGCTTTAAACACCTATTTCCCCTTTCCCCTTTTAGATGTAATTGGAAAAGAAAAGCCTGAGGAGCCTCCAAAATAGAAATAAGTAGAGTCCTCAGGATAAGTAAGAAAATCCCAGAGCACACGGAAGCCTCTTCCCAAACTGAAACAGGCTAAGCCCTGAGTGCCTGCCCTCAAGTTCTGGTGAGACAGTCTTCTTAGCAGAGGCCATGTCTGCCAAACTGCGGCAAAGTCCACATCCTTCGGGTGAAACATGGCATCCAGGCCATTGCTGGGTCCCCAATTGATCCATCCTCAAAACAGGTTCTGCCATGTATTGAGCGGTGACTAAGTGTTCTCTGATGTCATCCCAACAATCCCTTATAAATGGGTACTGATCATTCATTTACAGCTGGGGAAACTGAGCCTGAGAGAGGTTGAGTATCTTCCCCAAGGTCACACACCAGGAAGTGATGGAGCCATGATACCAACTCAGATCCATCTGCCCCAAGCACATAACCATTCAGTGCCACTTACACACGGGCCTTGGGTCACCATGCCATCGTCATCACACTTGGTTACACCCTCTGCCAGTGTCACCAGTGCCACCTTCTCCAACTCCCATCCAGTATGTCCTAGCCTTCCTTTGTTCAACAAAACAGCTGTCCTAAATTTGTCCTTCCTGTACCACATCTCACCAACAACCCCTCACTAGTGGATGAGCACAGCTGAGAGCCACCAGTCCCCGCCCCTGGCCAGCCTGGGACCCAGGCGGACCTTCCTCCCAGCAGCTACCACGTGGAGATCCTTCCTCCCTCTTCCTTCTCCCATACTGCTTTCTCGAGCTTTCCATTCTCTTCTCGAGATTTTCTATTCACCAGCCAGATGACCTGGAGACAGTCGGCACTGGTCATGAGCTCTGCCCTCTTCTCCCCAAGCCACTCCAGAGAGACCTGTTCCTGTGAGTCACTGTGGCATCCTGGCCCGTCTGCCCAGGGGTTCTCACAGCTCTCAGCAGTCTCCTGCTTTGTGTCAAAGGAACTTCATTTGCGAAAGACCTGTCCATGTGGTGTCACTGGATTTATTTACATTCGTTACATGTCCTGTCAGACTAAAGGACAGTGAAGGTGGCATCCCACTGCCCACAGAGCCGCCTCTCCCTGCCCTTCGGGAGTGCTCTGTTCACACCGCTGACGCTGAGCTGGCCAGCCACCGAGTACGTGCAATGTGAGGAACCGTTCAGACCTCTCGGCCTGGGTTTCCTTCCTGTGGCAAAGGGGAGGTGGAGGTGGGCACTGGTTTGGGAAAGGTGACTGTCAGATCAACTCCACTGGGTAAAAATCCTCAGCCTCACAGCATTTGTGAGCAAGGCGATTCGGCCTCCTGTGAACCCTGTGGTTTCCAGGCTGATGGGTGGTGGTTTTTCCTCCAAAGCCCTTGGCCAGCCCTTGCACTCCCCCGAGGGTTGTGGTTTGGGGCATGTTTTGACTTGAAGCAGTCAGACCCATGGCGGTATTCGGAGCTGTGAGCCCCTTCTGTGCTAAAGGGAAAACATGAATGGTCTATTTAGAACCTGCTAACAATTCACAGTATAAAAAAGCAGGTAGTCATTCTGCTGCCGAAATGCCGGCTTTCTGAGAGTAGCCCCAGGGGAGGTGGCTGTGTGGCAGTTGTGGCCCCTGCTCTGAAAGACCCTGTGCTAGCAGTGGCAGTGCTTCCAGAATATCGGGCCTCTGTCCTGGCTTTCTCTCGGCCTCTTCTTGACCTCTTCCCAGAAGACTTTCCTCTGGGGGCCTGCGGTGTTCTTGTGCTGTGAGGGAGACCACTTTTCCTAAACCGGATAAACTTTGCTCTGGACAAAGGAGAGAAGGGTGAGTATTTGGGAGGGCCTCAGAGAGATTCTCCGGGGCCTGGGTTGTTAGGTTTTCCCTCGCCATCACAAACATGCACAGAGTTCACCTGAGGGAGGAAGCTGGCTTCCTCTCAGGACAAAATGGATCCTATTCCATTGCATCGTAGGATCAGAAGGCAAGGTGTGAATTATAGTTGGTAAACATTCAACCTAATTAAAAATAACCAGCTTACTGAAATACCAAAAACTTGTTTTCAAAGATTGTCCACAATTAGGAATGGCATTCATCTAATTTATACAAACGAAATTTCCTCCTGGATAACAGGTAATCCCAACCAAAGTCCTGATTGGTTTTGTGTAGAAATTGGCAAACTGATTCTAGAATTTATGGAGAAATGTAAAGGAACTAGAATGGCAAGAACAATTTTGAAAAAGAAGAACAAATTTGAAAGACTGGCACGACTTGATTTGAAGACTTGCTATAAGGCTACAGCAATCAAGATAATGTGGTGTTACAGTCGGTATAGACAAATTAATGGACATAAGAAGCATCCGGAAAGAGGCCCACAGATATATGATCAACTGATTTTTGGACACAAGTGTCTAGGTAATTCAATGGGGGAAAAGATTGACTTTTTAATAAATTGTGCTGGTATAATTGGATATTCAGATGTATAAAGTGAACCTTGACCTTTACCTCAAACCACACACAAAAATTAACCTGAAATGGATCATAGTACTAAGTGTAGAGATTAAAATGTAAAATTTCTGGAAGAAAAAAGACAAAGCCTTTGTGACCTTGGATTAAGTAAAGATGTTTAGATAGAAGGATGCTGGGAAGATGGCCGCCTAGGAACAGCTCAGGACTTCAGCTCCCAGTGAAAGTGCAGAGGGTGAGTGGACGCCGCATTTCCAGACGAACTCTTATTGCCCACAGACCAGGAGATACCCAGGCAGAGGGGTCGCCAGTGTCGCAGTCCCAGCCGGTGCGGCTGTTTTGGCCCCCGCGGGGCTGATTCCGCCCGCGCGGCTGCTGTGACCACTCCCTGTTGCTGCGGTTCTCCGTACAAAAGCCACTGGTCTGGGAGCCCTCTTAGCTGGCGAGCAGAGCCCTGAGACGGCAGAGTTGCCCATTCATCTGAAATAGCGAGTCAGGCCAGGAGATTCCTAGGCAAAAAATCCGCCAGGAGCCGGCGCCGCGGTTCGAGCCGACTCCGTGAGTCGCAGCACGGGAGATCCCGGCGCCTTTTCAACAAGCGACCGGAACGCGGGGTCGTTCAACTTAAAAGAAAAGACTCTGAGTCAGGGAGCCAGGTGATCAGGCTCGGTTGGTCCCACCCCTCCACCCCCAACAACAACGAAAACAAAAACAGTAATTGGAAACCCTCTGGGTGGAGCCCTTCAAACCAAGCACAGCTGAACCGGGACGGTCCGGCTCGGTGGGGGAGGGGCTTCCGCCATTACTGAGACTCTCCACCACTACGGAGGCAGGCTGCCGTTGCCGAGGCAACCTGCCACAACAGAGAGAGTCCCCCATAACAGAGGCGGGGCCACCATTGCCCAGACAGTTCTAACTATGCCCATATAAACAGGACTGCAGGGAAGAGCTCAGGGCAGCTGGGCGGAGCCCACAGCAGCTCAGCAAAGCCCCTGTGGGCAGGCAGTGCTGCTAGCTGGGTGGGTCAGACCTGAAAGAAAAGTCAAAAAAGGCAGTAGTGCAAGGGAAACTCATAAAGCCCCAACTCCCTGGGACAGAGCACTTAGGAACAAAAAGTGCTTTATGAGTCCAGCTGCAGCAGACTTAAACATACCTGCCCAGCAGCTCTGAATGAACAACGGAGCTCACAGCTCAGTACTTAAGCCCCAATAAAAGATAGACTGTCTCCTCAAGTAGCTCCCTGACCCCCATAGATCCAAAGACTCACCTCATAAAGGAGAGAACGGACTGACAGTTGGCGAGCATCCTTCTGGGACAAAGATAGAGGAAGCGGAAACTGGTAGCAATCTTTACTGTTCTGCAGCTGCTGCAGGTGATACCCAGGCAAGCAGGGCCCGGAGAGGACCTCAGCAGTCCTACAGCAGAGGGGCCAGACTGTTAGAAGGAAAGCTTAAAAAAAAAAAAAAAAAAAAAAGTTTAACCTCAGCATCCACGAACTAGAAGCTCACTCAGAGACCCAATCTGAAAGACAGTAACTACAAAGACAACAGGTGGATAAACCCACAAAAATGGGAAGAAACCAGCACAAAAAGGATGAAAACTCCTGAAACCAGAACACCTCTCCTCCTAAAAGGGATCACAACTCCTCACCAGCAAGGGAACCAGACCAGAAGGAGCAGGAGGGTGATGAAATGACAGAATCAGACTTCAGAAGGTGGGTAGTAACAAACTACAGTGAGCTAAAAGAACATGTTCTAACCCAATGCAAAGGAACTAAGAACCTTGAAAAAAGATTGGACGAACTGCTGACGAGAATGGACAGCATAGAGAGGAGTATAAGTGAATTGATGGAGCTGAAAAACACAACACGAGAACTTCGTGAAGCATGCAGGAGCTTCAACAGCCGAATTGACCAAGCAGAAGAAAGGATATCAGAGGTCAAAGATCAACTCAATGAAATAAAAAGAGAAGGCAAGAACAGAGAAAAAAAGCACAAAAAGGAATGAACAAAATCTTCAAGAAATGTGGGACTATGTGAAAAGACCTAATCTACGTTTGATAGGTGTACCTGAATGTGATGAAGAAAATGTATCCAAGCTGGAAAATACTCTTCAGGATATTATCCAGGAAAACTTCCCAACCTAGCAAGGCAGGCCAATATTCAAATCCAGGAAATACAGAGAACACCACAAAGATACTCCCCAAGAAGAGCAACCCCAAGGCACATAATCCTCAGATTCACCAGGGTTGAAATGAAAGAGAAAGTGCTGAGGGCAGCCAGAGAGAAAGGTCGGGTTACCCACAAAGGGAAGCCCATTAGACTCACAGCAGATCTCTCAGCAGAAACCCTACAAGCCAGAAGAGACTGGGGGCCAATATTCAACATCCTTAAAGAAAAGAACTTTCAACCCAGAATCTCCTATCCAGCCAAACTAAGCTTCATAACTGAAGGAAAAATAAAAACCTTTGAGAACAAGCAAGCACTCAGAGATTTCATCACCACCAAACCTGCTCTACAAGAACTCCTGAAAGAGGCTCTACACATATAAAGGAACAACCAGTACCAGCTACTCCAAAAACACACCAAATGGTAAAAGAGCATCAACACAATCAAGAATCTGCATCAACTAACCAACAAAACAGCCAGGTAGCATCAAAATGACAGTATCAAATTCACACATAACAATACTATCCCTAATGTCAATGGACTAAATGCCCAATCAAAAGACACAGACTGGCAAATTGGATAAAAAGCCAAAACACATCAGTGTGCTGTATCCAGGAAACCCATCTTACATGCAAGGATACTCAAAGGCTCAAAATAAAGGGATGGAGGAAGATCTACCAAGCAAATGGAGAGCAAAAAAAAAGGCAGGAGTTGCAATTCTCATCTCTGATAAAATAGACTTCCAAGCAACAAAGATCAAAAGAGACAAAGAAGGACATTACATAATGGTAAAAGGATCACTGCAACAAGAAGAGCTAATGATCCTAAATATATACGCACCCAATACAGGAGCACCCAGATACATAAGGCAAGTTCTTAATGACTTACAAAGAGACTTAGACTCCCACACAATAATAGTGGCAGACTTTAACACCCCATTGTCAATATTAGACAGATCAACCAGACAGAAAATCAACAAGGATATCCAGGGCCTGAACTCAGACCTGGAACAAGCAAACCTAATAGACATTTACAGAACTCTCCACCCCAAATCCACAGAATATACATTCTTCTCAGCACCACATCACACCCACTCTAAAATTGACCACATAATTGGCAATAAATCACTCCTCAGCAAATGCAAAAGAACGGAAATCATAACAAACAGTCTCTTAGACCACAGTGCAATGGAGTTAGAACTCAGAATGCAGAAACTAACTCAGAACCGCACAGCTTCATGGAAACTGAACAACTTGCTCTTGAATGTTGACTGGATAAACAATGATATGAAGGCAGAAATAAAGATGTTCTTTGAAACCAATGAGAACGAAAACACAACATACCAGAATCTCTGGGACACATTTAAAGCAGTCTCTAGAGGAAAATATAGCAATGAGTGCCCACAGGAGAAGAAAGGAGAGATCTAAAACTGACACCCTATCATCAAAATTGAAAGAGCTAGAGGAGCAGGATCAAAAAAACTCAAAACCTAGCAGAAGACAGGAAATAACTAAGATCAGAGTAGAACTGAAGGAAATAGAGACACAAAAAACTCTTCAAAAAATCAATAAATCCAGGAGCTGGTTTTTCGAAAAGATCAACAAAATAGACAGACCACTAGCCAGATTAATAAAAAAGAAAAGAGAGAATAACCAAATTGATGCAATAAAAAACGATAAAGGGGATATCACCACAGATTCCACAGAAATCCAAACCATCATCAGAGATTATTACAAACAACTCTATGCACATAAACTAGTAAACCTGTAAGAAATGGATAAATTCCTGGACACCTGCATCCTCTCAAGACTAAACCTGGAAGAAGCCGAAACACTGAATAGACCAATAACAAGGTCTGAAGTCGAGGCAGCAATAAAGAGCCTACCACCCAAAAAAAGCTCAGGTCCAGATGGGTTCACAGCCGAATTCTACCAGACATACAAAGAGGAGCCGATACCATTCCTTCTGAAACTATTCCAGACAATCCAAAAAGACAGAATCCTTCCCAAATCATTTTATGAGACAAACATCATCCTGATACCAAAACCCGGCAGAGACTCAACAAGAAAAGAAAATTTCAGGCCAATATCCATGATGAACATAGATACAAAAATCTTCAATAAAATACTGGCAAACCGATTGCAGCAGCATATCAAAAAGCTCATCCACCATGATCAAGTAGGATTCATTCGGGGATGCAAGGCTGGTTCAACACACGCAAGTCCATAAACGTAATTCACCACATAAACAGAACCAAAGACAAAAACCACATGATTATCTCAATTGATGCAGAGAACGCCTTTGACAAAATTCAACAGCCCTTTATGCTAAAAACTCTCAATAAACTAGGTATTGACGGAACGTATCTCAAAACAATAAAAGCTATTTACGACAAACCAACAGTCAATATCATACTGAATGGGCAAAAACTGGAAGCATTCCCTTTGAAATCTGGCACTAGACAAGGATGCCCTCTCTCACCACTCCTATTCAATACAGTACTGGAAGTTCTAGCCAGAGCAATCAGGCAAGAGAATGAAATAACGGGTATTCAAATTGCAAAGGAGGAAATCAAATTGTCTCTATTTGCAGAGGACATGATTGTATATCTAGAAGACCCCATCATCTCAGCCCAAAATCTCCTGAAACTGATAAACAACTTCAGCAAAGTCTCAGTATACAAATCAACGTGCAAAAATCACAAGCATTCCTATACACCAGTAACAGACTTAAAGAGAGCCAAATCAAGAACGAACTGCCATTCACAATTGCTACAAAGAGAATAAAATACCTAGGAATACAACTAACAAGGAATGTAAAGGACCTCTTCAAGGAGAACTACAAGCCACTGCTCAATGAAATAAGAGAGGACACAGATGGAGAAACATTCCATGTTCATGGTTAGGAAGAATCAACATCATGAAAATGGCCATACTGCCCAAAGTAATTTACAAATTCAATGCTATTCCCATCAAGCTACCAATGACCTTCTTCACAGAACTGGAAAAAAACACCTTAAACTTCATATGGAACCAAAAGAGAGCCCGCATAGCCAAGTCAATTCTAAGCAAAAAGAACAAAGCAGGAGGCATCACACTACCGGACTTCAAACTATACTACAAGGCTACAGTAATCAAAACAGAGATATAGACCAATGGAACAGAACAGAGGCCTCAGAGGAAATACAACATACCCACAACCATCTGATCTTCGACAAACCTGACAAAAACAAGCAATGGGGAAAGGATTCCCTGTTTAATAAATGGTGCTGGGAAAACTGGCTAGCCATGTGCAGAAAGCAGAAACAAGACGCCTTCCTGACACCTTACACCAAAATTAACTCCAGATGGATTAAAGACTTAAACATCAGACCTAACACCATAAAAACCCTAGAAGAAAATCTAGGCAAAACCATTCAGGACATAGGCATAGGCCAGGACTTCATGACCAAAACGCCAAAAGCAATGGCAACAAAAGCCAAAATAGACAAATGGGGCCTAATCAAACTCCACAGCTTCTGCACGGCAAAAGTAACAGTCAGTAGAGCGAATCGGCAACCAACAGAATGGGAAAAAATTTTTGCAGTCTACCCATCTGACAAGGAACTGATATCCAGAATTTACAAAGAACTAAAACAGATCTACAAGAAAAAAACAAACAAGCCCATTCAAAAACGGGCGAAGGATATGAACAGATACTTTACAAAAGAAGACATACAGGAGGCCAACAAACATATGAAAAAATGCTCATCATCACTGGTCATCAGAGAAATGCAAATCAAAACCACATTGAGATACCATCTCACACCAATTAGAATGGCGATCATTAAAAAATCTGGAAACAACAGATGCTGGAGAGGATGCGGAGAAATAGGAACACTTTTACACTGTTGGTGGGAATGTAAATTAATTCAACCATTGTGGAAGACAGTGTGGTGATTCCTCAAGGACCTAAAAATAGAAATCCCATTTGACCCAGCAATCCCATTACTGGGTATATATCCAAAGGATTATAAATCGTTCTACTATAAGGACACATGCACACGAATGTTAATTGCAGCACTGTTCACAATAGCAAAGACCTGGAACCAACCCAAATGCCCAACGATGATAGACTGGATAGGGAAAATGTGGTACATATACACCATGGAATATTATGCAGCCATCAAAAATGATGAGTTCGTGTCCTTTGTAGGGACATGGATGAACCTGGAAACCATCATTCTCAGCAAATTGACACAAGAGCAGATAATCAAACACCGCATATTCTCACTCATAGGCGGGTGTTGAACAATGAGAACACATAGACACAGGGAGGGGAGCACTACACACTGGGGTCCGTTTGGGGGGAAATGGGGGAGGGACGGCGGGGTGGGGAGGTGGGAAGAGATAGCATGGGGAGAAATGACAGATACAGGTGAGGGGATGGAAGGCAGCAAACCACAGTGCCATGTGTGTACCTATGCAACAATCTTGCATGTTCTTCACATGTACCCCAAAACCTAAAATGCAATAAAAAGAAAAAGATTCTTGTTCAAAGAAACCAAAAAAAAAAAAAAAGATGTTTAGATAGCAGGCAAACATCATGAATCATACAAGTAAAAATTAACAAATTAGACTTTGACAAAATATAAAACTCTGCTCTTCAAAGACACTGTTGAGAAAAATTTTACAGACTGCTCTAAGACATACGCAAAGCATATCTCTGACAGAGGTGTATATATGTTTGCACATATTTAATAAGTATGCCCAACATCATTAGCCCTTAGGGAAATATAAGCTAAACCACAGTAAAATACCACTCCACGCCCACTAATATGGCTAACACTGAAAAAGACTAAAAGTACCAAGTCCAAGGGTGTGGAACTACAGGAACGTTCGTATTTTGCCAATGGTGGCAGCAAAATGGTGTACAGTTGGCAGTTTGTGAAAAAGTTCAGCATCTCCTTAGTCAACTAGCACCACAATTCTTAGATATTTATCCAAGACAAAGGAAAACATATGTCCATAGAAGACTTGTATTTGAATATTCATAACAGCTCTGTTCATGATCATCAAAAAGTAGAAACCACTCAAATGTTCGTCAACCAGCAAATGATTTAACAAATTGTGGTATATCCATATAATGGAATACTAGTTGATAATAAAAATTGATAAAAGTGATAACCAACTCATAGAAGCAGCATGGATGAATCTCAAAAGCATTATGCTGTGAAAGAAGTTAATTACAGATGACCATGTCCCATATAATTCCATTTATATGACATAGTGGAAAAGTCAAAACTGCAGGGACAGAAAACAGATCAGTGTTGCAAAAGGCTGAGGTGGGAAGGAAATCGCAAAAGCACATGAAGGCCCCTCTTGATTATGTGGTAGTTACATGACTATCCACAGTTGATAAAAATCCTTGAACAAACTGAACACTTTAAAGGGGAGAATTTTATGGTATGTAATTATACCTCTATAAATCTAACTTGCAGAAAAATGAATCTCCAAACTAGCTTGGATAATGGAAACTCATTAATTTGGATCCCCTTTATTCATATTTTATTGACAATTTATACCTACAGGGGCCAAAATTTATATTTGCTCTATCTAAATATGGTTATTGTGAACTTTTTGTTCTTGTTGTTTTGAGACAGAGTCCTACTCTGTCGCCCAGACTGGAGTGCCATGGTGTGATTTTGGCTCACTGCAACCTCCAACTCCCAGGTTCAAGTGATTCTTGTGCCTCAGCCTCTTGAGTAACCTGGATCACAGGCACCTATCATCACACCTGGCTAATTTTTTTTATCTTTAGTAGGGATGAGGTTTCATCATGTTGGCCAGGCTGGTCTCAAACTTCTGACCTCAGGTGGTCTGCCCACCTTGGCTTCCCAAAGTGCTGGGATTATAGGCGTGAACCACCACACCTGGCCTATTATGAACTTTTATTATCCCACTAGGGAAAGAAGGAGAGAGTTTCAAATTACTATGTACCAGGCAGGCATCATACTAGGCATTTTGTACTATAGTACAATCTAGTATAGCGGGATATGGTGCAGCACAGCATGATGCGGTACAGTATGGCATGGTATGGCACAGTATGGCGTGGTACAGTACAGTATGGTGTGGTACGGCACAGTATGGAGTGGTATTGTACAGTATGGTGTTGTCTGACACAGTATGGCATGGTACGGCACAGTATGGCGTGGTACGGCACAGTATGGCGTGGTACAGTACAGTATGGTGTGGTACGGCACCGTATGGTGTGGTACGGTACAGTATGGTGTTGTCTGACACAGTATGGTGTGGTACGGCACCGTATGGTGTGGTATGGTACAGTATGGTGTTGTCTGACACAGTATGGCGTGGTACGGCACCGTATGGCATGGTACGGCACCGTATGGCGTGGTACGGCACCGTATGGCGTGGTACGGCACCGTATGGCGTGGTACGGCATAGTATGGCGTGGTACGGTACAGTATGGTGTTGTATGGTATAGTGATTTTATGTCGTCTTTGTTATGGGCAAAACTGTGTTCCCCCAAAATTTATATGTTAAAGTCCTAACCCCCAGTACCTTAGAAGATAACAGTATTTGGAGATCAGGGCCTTTAAAGGGGTAATTAAGATCAAATGAGATTGTTAGGGTGGGTCTCATCCATTCTGACTGGTGTCCTTAAAAGATGCAAATAGAGCACACACAGAGACACCAGGGTGTGCCCGGAAGACGGTGAGAAGACGGCCACCTGCAACCTCAGGAAAGAGGCTTCGGAGGACACCAAGCCTGCCAACACCTTCATCTTGGACCTCTACTCTCCAAAATGTGAGAAAATAAATACCTGTTGTTTCCATGACTCAGTCTGTGGTATTTTGTTGGCAGCCCTAGTCCAGCCTCGACACAGTCTAGTACAGTCCTCCCAGCACACCAAGGTGAGACAGGCAGGGGAAAACTCCAAAACTCTGAGAGTGTCGGCAGTCTGCCCCAACTGCAGTGGCTGATGGGCAACCTGGCGTGACACACAAGCCCGTCTGACACCCAGAGCTCACACTCTGCCACATGCTGTGCCCCAGGCCCCCACCACCTAGGTTACAATTCTCAGGAGATCAGAACTGGTTCCCTCACATCTCTGAACAAGCCTCATGCCCTTACTTGGTAAATAGATTTGAATTGATTTGAATAATTAAAGATTTCAGGATGCAGGGACCTATGTTAAATATCCAGCTATTTTCCAGGGCAAATAACTGTCATTGATTTTTTTAAACTGTGAATGTGATCATAAGAACCGAGAGCTTACCCACCCACCGTGTCCTGCGTTCTGTGATTGCTGGGCACAGTGACAAGCATAGAGCATGCCAGAGGATGGCTCCCCGCCCTGCTCTGGGGCAGGTCTTACAGGACCTGTGCAATGAATGCTGTGTTGGGCCCGATGTTCATTCATTCTGCAAATATTTATCAACCACCTAGAATAAAGCCCAAAGCCAAAAATGTTTTCTCTCAGACAGACTTACCACAAGATCCTAAATTGTCCTAACCTCTGGCCCTTTAAAACAAAGGAGCTTTGTGTTGTTCACTTATTTTGCTTTTTACATCAGATTGAAATGTTTGTTTCTGTTCTCTGCACCAAAGCCAGGTGAAGAAAGCAACCCGGAGCTGAGGGTCTTCCAGTTCAGAGGTGGAGAAGGACCTTTTTATATTCTGAGAACTTTCCTAGAGGGCAGAAATGGAACCTCCTGTTCATCATTAGATTCTGAGGGCTCAGCAAATAGTGAATTGTTGGTAAATGTGTGTTGGACTTAGAACCAGATTTTAGATAAGTCAGCTGTAAACAGCAGCCACTCGGGGAAGTGACTAAATTTAAAACAGCTGGGAGAGCCAGGCGCGTTGGGCTGCTCTGAGAGGTGTCCTCTGCTCAGCCAAGGTAATGACAGGGTGTCCCTGGCAACAAAGGAAGCAAAAAGCTGGAAAGTTGAAGGAAGGGAGGGTAGGGGACCATTGACTGAAGCCAGAAAATGAAGAGGTGGAGATGGTTTTGTGCAGAATGCAGTGGAGCTTTGGGTTTGAGAGGCCAGCAGGCTGTCTGTATGGAGAGGTCCAGCCCGCAGCCTGGAGCTTGGGAAAGGGCCATCAGGACTCCGGAGGGGGAGGGAGAGCCTGAGGATTCAGCCCACCTCCTCACCAATCAGCAGGTTTGCTGATGCTACCTTTTATGTATCCTTACATCTTTTCCTTCCTGCCTACAACTTGCAACCATATGTCCTCATAATGTCTTTCTTGGATGACTGCCTTCTCATGGGTCTCCCCCGCCAGCCAGCCTCCTTTGCCTGCTTAAAGCCTATCTCAGGCTGGACCCCCTCTCATTCTTCAAGACTCAGTACAGGCATCCTGTCCTCCAGAAGGTGGTCCCTGAAGTGCCCAGGCTCAGCCAAGAGGGCCCTGTGCACTTAGAGCTCACAAAGTGTCCTGCCTGACCACACCAAACTGCGATTGCCTGATGGTTATTACATCTTCCTCCCCTGTAGCCTATGAGCTCCTCAGGGCTGCCACTATACCTAGACATCTGTCTCTTCAGCACATATCCCAGTCCCTGAAGCATACAGGCATTCAGTTCTTCTTGGGAGGAAGAGAGAAAGGATGGAGGACCAGGTACGAATCTTGAAACATTGTATGCGAATCTGTATACGATGGGGTAGCAGCCGGGTTTCCCATACGGCTTGCTGCTGAGTCAGGAGAACTCAGGACTGGCTCCTGGCTTTGTCACCACCTACCTGTCTGACCTTGGTCAGGCTATCTAACCTCTGTGGCCCTCAGTTTTCTCATCTAATAAAGGGGTTGGGACAGATGATCTCCACAGTTCCTTCAGTTCTGGTTCTAAGAGCACCATAGGTCTCCTGGCCATACGAGTTTTGGCCCCATTTCTGCACCCAGGGACTCACCTCTCAGGGCCTCCAGCATTTACCCTGCCCTGAACCTACCTCTCTGGTCCACTGACTTCCCTCTCCCTGAGCTGGAGAAGTCCATGGTCCATGGCAGCCTCATTAAGGAGCACTGACTGTCACAGCCTTGCCCATGGAGCCCACCGGACAGTTTTCAATGGGAATTAAACGTACTTGGCTTCTCTTCAAAGTTTAACCAGCTGTTTCCTGGAGCCAGGCTTACTTTCTCATTAAGAGCAGAAGTCCAGATGGCCAGGTGTTTGGACCCTCTTTATTTTTACTGTCTTCTTTAAAAGCTCATGAAAGGCCGGGTGCGGTGGCTCATGCCTGTAATCCCAGCACTTTGGGAGGCCGAGGTGGGTGGCTCACGAGGTCGAGAGATCGAGCCCATCTTGTTCAACATGGTGAAACCCCATCTCTACTAAAAATACAAAAAATTAGCTGGGCATCGTGGCGCGTGCCTGTAATCCCAGCTACTCAGGAGGCTGAGGCAGGAGAATTGCCTGAACCCAGGAGGCGGAGGTTGCAGTGAGCCAAGATCGTGCCACTGCACTCCAGCCTGGGTAACAAGAGTGAAACTCTGTCTCAAAAAAAAAAAAAAAAAAAACCTCATGAAATTCCTCTTCCCGTCCACTGCTGGAGAGGAGTCCACCAGGCTTCCAGGAAGCACAGCCCCTCCTCCCTGCCAAAACTGGGCAGTATCCTCTATGACTAACGAAGTCCTTCTGGGCTCAAACCAGGCCCTTTCCCTTGGGCCTGTGTCACTTGTGGAGACAGGAGATGAAGGACACAGTCTCTCCCCTCACCTTTATCATAGTTTCATTAAATATGCAACAAGTAGCTGTTGAGGAGGATTGAGATAAGTTGCAGAATACACATCCCACTCCTAAATTATTCTTTCATCTCCCAGTAGAATAAACTCCACTGGGCAGGGACCTTATCTTGCTCACTCACCACTGGATTCCCTCCTCCTGTACATACCAGGCATTCAAGAAATGTCTGTTGAATGAATAAATAAATGTCATCTTCCTTGTCCTATCCCTAGGCAGCTAAGGCAGCCTTTGAATCAACACATTCTTGCTAAAAAGGGAATGAAATGAATGAATGAATGACTCACACAATGCTTTGAAGTTTGAAGAAGAGTTAACCAGAAAAAAAACATAAAAGGAAAGGGTCAGACGATCCTAAGAACACAGAGGATGGCATTTGCAAAGGCAGAGGACCATGTGGAGTTTTCAGGGCACCGTGTGGCTTGTTGGAAGTGGCCCAATATTCTGTCTGAAAAATGTGTTTAATCAGATTTACAGGAAAGTGGCAGACGACCACTTAGCTTTTCTTACTTCTTTCCCTTCTGCCATAAACTTATCTCCTTTAGATCATTAACAAAGTCACGGGACTTCATATCTCCACCATATTAACCTCAGTCTTTTTGTTTGCAAGCAACAGAAACTTCAGACTCCTCAAGCCAAAAAAAGTAAGCAGGTGTAGGATATGGTTCTTGCTATTTTTCTATGTTTCTAGGTACACGTGTGTATGTCTCTATTTATATCTCTCTCTCTCTAATCTTAGGTTTACTTCCTTCTGAAGTAACCTCATTCTCTCCTACTTCAATAGTTCCCTCTTTGCAACCAAGGGAACAGGTTTGCATGGCCCCCACAGTGTTGGAAGCACCCATATAATATTCCTATAAAAATCCCAGGAGAGGGTCAGGTGTGGTGGCTCATGCCTGTAATCCCAACACTTTGGGAGGCTGAGGCAGGCAGATAACTTGAGGTCAGGAGTTCAAGACCAGCCTGGCCAATATAGTGAAATCCCATCTCTACTAAAAATATAAAAATTTAAAAATTAGCCAGGTGTGCACCTGTAACAATCCCAGCTACTTGGGAGGCTGAGGCAGGAGAATTGCTTTAAACCAGGAGGTGGAGGTTGCAGTGAGCAGAGATCACACCACCCCGTATGACAGAGTGAGACTCTGTCAAAAAAAAAAAAAAAAAAAAAACCAGGAGAGGATTTTGATTGGTTCTGGTTAGATCACACGCCCACCCCAGATCAATCTCTGCAACGATCGGCCAGTCTGGGTCATATGCCTTCCCATGATGGACAGCATCATGACTGACAGACTTAAGAGAAAGAGAGGAGTGTTCCCCCAAAGGAAGAGAAGCTGGGGCAAAATAAAACCACAGATCCCACCACATCAGCCATGCACATATCCCAGGCAGCCAGGTGTCCCACGTCCAGCCTTCCTCGTTCAGCAGAGGAGAGGTAGCTTCGCACGTGTACTTTTCGTCTTACACTAGCCTCTTCTCTGGGGCTCAGTTTCTTCATCTGTAAAGTATCTTGGGCTAAATTCATCTTTAAAAGTCCCTTCCAAATAGGACATTCTGATATTTCTCAGAAGTTTACATTTCAGGGCTTGCTAACTTACTTTGGATAATGGAAATGTCTGTTTCCTTGATTGATTAGGAATTTTTTTTTTTTTTTTGAGACAGAGTCTCTCTTAGTCACCAGGCTGGAGTGCAGTGTCGCAATCGCAGCTTGCTGCAACCTCCGCCTCCTGGGTTCAAGCGCTTCTCCTGCCTCAGCCTCCCAAGTAGCTGGGACTACAGGCACGCACCACCACACCCAGCTAGTTTTTTGTATTTTTAGTAGCGACAGGGTTTCACCATGTTGTCCAGGATGGTCTCGATCTCTTGACCTCATGATCTGCCCGCCTCGGCCTCCCAAAGTCCTAGGATCACAGGTGTGAGCCACCACACCCGGCCTTGGATATTTTATCTTTCTGGTTCTTAGTTATTTGGAAACACTGGACCTAAGTTTAGCAAAGGAATCCAATCTCTTTCCCAAAGTACATTTTTTAATGTCACTCAGAATCGGATAATTTGGATCATCTATCTTCTTTGGAAGAATGAGATATTTGAGATGAAGTACTTTAGATCCATCTCAATTTTTAATTCTTGGGCCCCCAAATTTTATTATTTCTAACTGATCCTGGGGGCTATGAAAATGGAAATCATTGCTCCTTGAAGTTTCTTGAAACCCACTTGACTTTAGTAGGGAATATTTCAGGTTAGTGTCTTTAAGCCTGAAACTACTCCTGTTTCAGTGGGCACTGTCCATCGGCCCCTGAGGCTGCAGAAGTCTTTGGAGCCTGGCCGGCATGACTCTCGAGGTCAGCTGGTTGGATACCAGGCTGCAGGGGCAGCACCTGTGCGATATGTCTTAGTCCACTGGCTCAGGTAGCGAGCGACTCAGCTTCTCCCTGCACTCCCTGCCACCTCTCCAGAGGAACTCTGTTCCTCACAGGTAACAGCTTTCTTTGATGGGCTAAGCCTGACATGGTGAACAGAACCCAACTTGAGAAGAAGCTCAATTGTCTTCCAGATCATTTCCCAAATCATCTAGTATAACCGTAGCCAGCAAGCCATTTCTTCTTGTAATCCTTTCACTCATAAAAATATGTATTTGAGGCCAGGTATGGTGGCTCATGCCTGGAATCTCAACACTTTGGGAAGCCAAGGTGGGTGGATCATGAGGTCAGGAGATCCAGACCACCCTGGCCAACACGGTGAAACCCAATCTCTACTAAAAATACAAAAATTAGCCGGGTGTGGTGGTGGGCACCTGTAGTCCCAGCTACTCAGGAGGCAAGGCAGGAGAATCGCTCGAACCAGGGAGGTGGAGGTTGCAGTGAGCGAGTTCGTGCCATTGTACTCCAGCCTGGGCAACAGAGAAAGACTCCGTCTTAAAAAAAAAAAAAAATTGTATTGGATTTTACTATATTTTTAGAAAATTAAAGAAACTGACATGCTTTTCTAGAACATTCATTTTCCTTTTGCCTCAAAGCCCATGATAAATGCTCCCTCATTCAGAAAGCCCCTCCTACAATTTCTATTTTAATTAAACTAGTGGCACAGAGCACCCCGAGGGCTTACCGCTCACAGCTGTCTCCTAATGGCCAGCCTTCTCTCAGCCACTGGCACTGCAGCTAACTCTGTTAGCACTTGACTAGATGTGCTCTGAAACATCCCAGAGCCAGGGTCTCTGATTCCTCTCTCCCCACCCAGAACCCCCCAATCCATCACACTTTCTGAGCCCATTCTTTCTGGCAGGATCTCTCCTCTCTCACTTGCAAAGGATTTCGCAGGCAGCCCTGCCTGTCTTTTTGCTGCTCACTCTGGTCTTCTGCACATGGGAACCAGATTAATCTTGCTAACAAAGCACGGTGATTGTGCCCCGCACTGACTCAAAAATAGTCATTTATTTCCTACTGTTCGTAGGATTCTTTCGATCATTCATCAAGTACTTGTTGAGGACTTACCATATACCAATTACTCTGCAAGACCCTGAGGATACAGCCGTGAGCAGAATTGGATTGTATTCTAGCAAGACAGTGAGTGTGATGAGCGCTGTCCTGGGAGGTACGTAGGCGTGTCAGGGAGGTGCAGACCACCAGCCCCTCACCTGGCCAAGGAAAGGTTTCCGGCAGTGGGACAGCTAACCTGGGCAGAAACTCCCTTGTCTGCATTCAAGGTCTTGGCTCCTTATCCTCCAAGCTGTCCCCACTCTGAGTATTGGCTCTGAGGAAGCCATTCCTCCACCAACGTAAACACCCTGCCCACTTGCCTTCCTCCCAGTCCTCAGTTCGGAACGCTTCCTCCACGTGTGCGACTGACGCTCCAGCCAGCCAGGACCAGCAGCCCTTCAGCCAAGTCCAGCCCCACAGTCAGCACAGGATCGGCCCACATGATACATTGGAAAGGTCTGAATTAGGCGCTCTGGCAGAGACCATCAGAGCTGTAGCCAGGCAGTGGCTGCCCGGCTAAGGCTGACATTTCCTCACCAGTCATACGACACGTGTGAAGCCGAGGAGGGCCACTTCCAAAGCTGGGTTTTCACAAAGCTGCGCACGCCCCAGTCACCACCCTTTCCTCTCTTCCCCAGCTGACGTGTGGGCAGGCGGTGACCCAGCCGTGATCATGATCTTTCATAGTATGACCAAGACATGCTAAAGACACCCCCGTCCTGGTCCCTTACGCCACCGTACTGTTGGCAGAGCAGCAGGGGCTCGTCTTAACAAATGCAGTTGCCAATGTGTCAGATGTCCGACTTCCAGCATCCACCATAAAAGTGGAAGCTCTAGCAACACCATGTCCACAGTCCTGCAGGGCAGCGGTCAGCAGGCCCCGAGTCACAGTTTGTCGCAGGCCCCGCTGTGCCCGGTGATCTGAGGGCTGGTGAAGCTGCCACAGCCTGTTGCTTTTCTGACCCTTCACCTTTTTCTGTAAACTGCCTGATTCTTGCAGACAACTTTGTTTTTAAAACTGCCCTGAAGCTTATATGAAGCATTTGTGCCTCTGAGTACAGCATGACTCAGGGAGTCCAACGGTCGGTGAACCTCCTGCTTGACTCTTCTCTCAGGACTTCGTGGCACTTAAAAACCCACAGCTAGGCTGGGCGCGGTGGCTCACACCTGTAATCCCAGTACTTTGGGAGGTGGAGGCGGGCAGATCACAAGGTCAAGAGATCGAGACCATCCTTGCCAACATGGTGAAGCCCCGTTTCTACTAAAATGCAAAACTTAGCTGGGTGTGGTGGCACACACCTGTAGTCCCAGCTACTTTGGGAGGCTGAGAATTGCTTGAACCCAGGAGACGGAAATGCAGTGAGCCAAGATCTCGACACTGCACTCCAGCCTGGCGCCTGGTGATGGAGAGAGACTCTGCCTCAAAAAAACAAACAAACAAAAACAAACCCACAGGTAGGCCGGGCAGGCCGGGCGTGGTGGCTCACGACTGTAATCCCAGCACTTTGGGAGGCCCAGGTGGGTGGATCACTTGAGCTCAGGAGTTTGAGATCATCCTAGCCAACAGGGTGAAACCCAATCTCTACTGAAAATACGAAAGTTAGCCAGGTGTGGCGCATTCCTGCAATCCCAGCTACTCGGGAGGCTGAGGCAGGAGAATCACTTGAACCTGGGAGGCAGAGATTGCAGTGAGCCGAGACTGGGCCACTGCACTCCAGCCTGGGCAATAGAGCCAGACTGTCTCAAAAGAAAAAAGAAAAAACAAAACAACGAAAACCACCCACACCAGTTATTTCAATCCCGGTTTAGGACCTTGATCCGACCCAATGCCTAACAAATATTCTGTGCATCACCTTTACATCCCCGAAATTAAAATCACATTACCCACCTACACACGCAATTTTAAAAATCAGTACAATGCCCTAATTGAAATATAAAAGAGAAATAAAAGTCGCTTATGATGACATCATATGTGTTTCAGTATGCTAACGTTTGGGGCAACTATCTCAGCCAGCATGAAGCAGTCAGATGCTTGCGTGCAGAAATAGAAGCACCACAAACCTGACAGCTGCAAATGCAGACTGGTACAGCTGTGTGTGGCTTCGGTGACTCAAATACCACAAGTGGCACTGGCATTAGGGATGTGATTTTTCCAAAAGGTGAACAACACAAGATCAAGTTTATCCCTGATTCTCTCAACAGTTGCATTCCTGGAAAAGCGTCATGCATTTAAAAATGTGCACCTAAAACTCCATGGTCATGAGTCAAACGGAGTGTGATTTTAGGCTCAGATTATTTGGAACATGTTCTCCACTCACGAACACACAGGGGCGCCCAGTCCTCACGCAGGACAGGAGCAGCTCTTCGTTCCGAGCCGCCACCAGAGCATTGCAGGCTGTCTAGCATTTCTGCCTTTTCCCATTGACTGGGGAGACCATCCCAACTCAACCATTAAGACAACCAAATTCACCCCCACAGATGCCTCCCCAGTGAGAATCACTGCACCAAACCGAGAAGACACACAGAGAGGCGGATGGGGATATGGAACAGGACTCCAAGATTTTCCTCAGACCTCAAAGATAATGAGACATCACCTCCCCATGATTTCCGGTGACCATCCAGGCTTGTTAGGCTATTTCTTCAGCAAAGGAATCAGCAGTGAATAGAAAAGTCCTCCAAGGTGAGCGTGCCTTCGGCTTTGCCCTGTCTGGACCCCGGGAGAAGAGGAGGGGGGTAGAGGGCCGCTCAGCAGACAAGCCCTTCCTCCCCACCCCACTCCAACCCGACAAGACACACTTGACTTCTTGATTTCTGTTTTTTAAAAAGGAAGAACAAATAAAGCAAGAAGCTAAAACGGAATAATGAAATTGAGTTCTCCTGTCCCTCTCATCTCCTGTCTATTAATTGCCTGTTGGAATGAGTCACATTGAGACATTTATTGGCTGTCTCCGAAAGTGCTTTTACTCAAAATAGTCCCCAAGCCATGTTTCTCTATTGCTGTGACACTTGGGCCACCAGCAAAGGTGCCATCTCGAAGAAGAAACACGCATGCCAAATCAGGTTTCACCTGGGCGGGCGGGGCTGGGCTGGGCCCCTCGGAAACTCACAACACGGAGGGTATGAGGCCCCTTCCTCTGGACTCCCCCAGACACCAGCCTCTTGGCGTCTCCTCCAAGAAGCACCTCACTGTCGCCACAGACCGTGGTGTTGTCTAAACTCTTACATGGTTTCTTTAATGGCTTTTCGGGGAAATGCCATTGTGCTTCCACATGTGTTAAATGAAGGGACGGGACACAGAGGAAGCAAGTGAGATATTCTTTCTCCCGGGACCCTAGAGCCAGGGTCTGCTCCTCCTGCCCCTCAGATCCAAATCCCCTGCGAGCGGGCGCCCCACCTTCCTCATTTCATGCCACCCCAGGCCCTCATTTCCTCCTCTGTCCCAAGCCATTTTTAACTGTCTGACTGGGCAGGATCTGACCTGACAGGACAATTAAATATTAATGCTGTGATTGAAGAGTCTGTGTGCAAATCAATTAAAAATAGGACGTGTGGGGCTCGGATATTTTTAACCTATTTTTTCTTTCTGTCTGGAAAACTCTTGCTGCATAGCTCAGCCCCGGGTACCCTGGGGTTGGAATGGATTCTGGAAGGTGGGGAGGGCTGGCTGGGAAGCTGCTCACCGCCGTCCTCAGATGGGTGCCGTGTGTAGGGGCTGATGTGGCCTTTCTCCTACCACGAGGACAGAGGGAGATTCCATGCAGCAGTCCCCCCTCCTCCATCAAAACCTCCCAGGACCAGCTGTCACTCTCTTTGGGCTCCCCTCCTGTGCCAGTGTACATCAGATATTTGTAATTATTTTTTATTTTTATTTTTTTAGTTGGAGTCTCTGTGTTGCCCAGGCTGGAGTGCAATGGTGCCATCTTGGCTCACTACAACTTCCACCTCCCAGGTTCAAGCAATTCTCCTGCCTCAGCCTCCTGAGTAGCTAGGACTACAGGTGCCGGCCTCCACACTCAGTTAATTTTGTATTTTTAGTAGAGATGGGGTTTCACCATGTTGGCCTCACTGGTCTCGAGCCTGATCTCGTAATCCGCCCACCTCAGCCTCCCAAAATGCTGGGATTACAGGCATGAGCCACCATGGCTGGCCAATTATTTGATTTTTCATTACACTGCATTCAAGAATGTGAGGGAACACATTCTAGAGGGCAAGAACCATCCTCTTCATCTTCCTACACAGGTCCCCACCCAGCCCCTGGAATCAAGAAGGCATTTAATAAATGTTTGTGCAGCGAACCAACAGCAAGGTAATGACATCAGCCACTGGTTACAACTTCCTCGTTTGAAATGGCAAACCTGTTTAATGACAATCAAAAGCTTAAGTCTTCTGCCCCTTCCAAGTCAACTCAAGGAGAAAGTCTGGAGAAAGAAACATTTATTCTATCATTTCTTTCTGTAAAGAAGCAGAGTGGCAGCTGCTCCCAGACCCCCGACGTAAATTGATGACCCCCCCCCCCCATCAGCAGGCACAGAGTTTGGCTCTGAGCTTCCTGGCAGACTAGGCAAAAGGGGAGACATTGCAGGCAATGGTTTTCATGTACTCACCCGAAAGATCACTCGTCGGTCTGCAGAGGCAAAGTTTCCCAGAACTCTCTAGCTCAAGAGTGATTTGGTGTGTGAATCCTTATAACGAAATCCTTAAGCAATTAGCCCGGCGTAGTGGTGAGCACCTGTCATCCCAGCTCCTCGAGAGGCTGAGTCAAGAGAATTGCTTGAACCTGGGAGGAGGAGGTTGCAATGAGCTGAGACGGCGCCACTGCTCTCCAGCCTCGGGGATACAGCAAGACTCCGTCTCAAAAATAAAAAGAAAAAAAAATCCTAAAACAAGCTGGTCTAACCTACAGCTCACAGGTCACATGCAACCCAGTACGGCTTTGAATGCAGCCCAACACAAATTTGTAAACTTTCTTAAGACATGGTGAGAGTTTTTTGGTGATTTTTAAAGCTTGTCAGCTATTGTTAGCGATAGTGTATTTTATGCGTGGCTCAAGACAATTCTTGCAGTGTAGCCCAGGGAAGCCAAAAGATTGGACACCCCTGTCCTAAAATGTCATTTAGCTGTTCCTGAAACAGGCCACACCGACTCTGTCAAAGGACTCACCCATCTCCTGCAACGCCCCTCAGAGCTTCTCCACACTCAGCTCTCTGCCCACGTGTCCCCTCAGAGCAGCCATCCCGCCTCCGGCACACCCCCCCAAGCCCGCCCCGTCAGCACCCACTCCCAGCGCCACACTCGAAACACACACTGCCCTCCTTTATTTCTCTCCATTGCATTTACACTCCACTCGACCAAGTCCATTACTTATGTGTCTGTCTGCTTGCTAAATGTCTCCCTCACTAGATTATAAGCCTCATGAGGGCTGGGATTTTGTCTGTTTGGTTCATTGCTGTATGGCCCAGTCCTAGATTACCACTTGGCATCTAACAAGCATTAAATATGTATTAGCTGAATTGTCAATCAAGGACATTTTCGAGCAGGATTTTTGGAAGTGACAGAAACACTGTTTCAAAAGGAGACTCCTGTAATTATGAAGACTTCTGATGAGTATCATATAACATATTCCAGGTACTTTGATTTCTTATAATACAATTTCATGCTGGGATAGAATGTGGAGGATCTGTAAATGGGTTACACTAACAAGTTCCCGGGTCTGTCATCTGTCCCAAACATCAGGAGCCTAAGCGAGATTTGGCAAGTCTTCTTTCAGTCAGGGTCTGCTCTGCATTGAACTTCCCAGCAATTACTCCAACTGCAGCTCTTCAAGATTGCTTCAGGTGTGAACCTTCCATTTTACAGAGAAGACGACCAAGGCTCTGAGAAAGTAAATGATGATTTTTTTTTTTTTTTTTTTTTGAGACGGAGTTTCGCTCTTGTTACCCAGGCTGGAGTGCAATGGCGTGATCTCGGCTCACCGCAACCTCCGCCTCCTGGGTTCAGGCAATTCTCCTGCCTCAGCCTCCTGGGCAGCTGGGATTACAGGCATGCGCCACCATGCCCAGCTAATTTTTTGTATTTTTAGTAGAGACGGGGGTTTCACCATGTTGACCAGGACGGTCTCGATCTCTCGACCTCGTGATCCACCCGCCTCGGCCTCCCAAAGTGCTGGGATTACAGGCTTGAGCCACCGCGCCCGGCGTAAATGATGATTTTTAACTCAGGTTTTCCAGATAACCAGAGGCAGAGATTGAAATCGAGCTTAGGTGTTCTGCCTTTTTCATTCCTTGTTCTTACTGTTGCTTTTTAAAGAATGAAAACTCTGGACTCCTTGAACTGAAAGAGATCTTAGAGATCTTTTAGGTCAGCATTTGCTAGTTCTGCAGGATGTGAAATTTCTTGAGTATTTATTGTGTGACCAGAGAGAGACTGACGTGGGTTTTCTCTATTTCTCATAGCATTTCAATTCTCAGTGGTAACTGGGATTCCTCAAAGAAGGGTTAGAATTGTTGAGAAATGAAATAGCTCTTCCCAGGGAAGATGTAGCCCAAAGATACAAAATGATGGTGGCCTGAGTTGGAAACTATGGTTTCCTGCATTTTTATTTATGGTGTGGCATCAAAAGTCCAGGTTCTGCATTTCTAAAACGTCCTGATTAATGAAATTTCACTCACAGCTTTTTTATTCCCTTTTGATTTGATGGAAAATGTGAAGCATTTGCACAGGGAGGAAAATATAGCCTCTTTTCATTTTGCTTAAACCCCACAAGGCTTTACTCAGTAGCACCTGTTTGGGTGGACTTCAACAAGCATCTCCAAAATAGAAATGTTCCATTAGTAAATTGTTTGGGAAATAGACCGTGCTCAGGAATGAGCCACTGAAAGAGCTGCAAAGTTATTCTGCTGTTTCATCCTTGCCTATGTTCACCTGGGGGAGTTTCGTGTCCTATTTTTAAACTACGTTTCACCTTAAGCAACAAAGCAGCCCTTTGGAAATTACATATAAAGTCTATTATTGTAATCTGTTTATTAAAAAGTATTTTGTCTCTTAATTAGTATTAGATCCAAGAGTGCTGCTATGTTTATTTACGTATGTATAGACATATGTACATACATGTTATGTATATTTCTTGCTATGCATATAATATAAACATTGTACCTTATATATATCTTAGATAATATATAATCATATATACTCTATGCTATATTTACAAATATACGCACATGTATATATGTGCATATATATAAATAAAGCACTGATGTGGAAATATACATAAAGCACGAAGCGTGTGCGTATATATATTATATATGCTAATCCTTTATGTATGTTTTCCAGTCATTCCTTAAGTTCTCTAATGCAACTGTTAGTTCTAGTTCTCCATTTCTCAAGCAAAGAGCCTCATTAGAGAATTTACGTCTCTAGTCCAAGGATGCGCAGTCATAACAAACTTGATATTTCACATCGGTGCTGATTCTAGAGCCTCTGTTTCCCCTCCTCTACATCATTCTGGTTTTCTCACAGTTAAAAATATAGGAACATCAAATACCCCTGTATCGGATGGAACAGAAAGGAAGCTAATAACTCATCTACTTAAACTTCATTTTCTGGGAGAAATGGGAGCCCGAAGAACTGAAATCACTTGCTCAAATGCACGTAGTTAATTAACCGACAAGAGTCAGCACTTCTCAGCATCTATTTTCACTCCAGGATTCTACTCATATTGTAGAATCTCATTCAGAGTGAGATTTTGTTGGAATTTACTCCCCCAAATGAAACTAGATTTATTGTATTTTCTGTCTAGGTAAAGGAATTTGTGATTTAAAAAACAGCCTTAACTCTGTCCACATAAAATCGTGAATATGCATAAGAGATGTATGAACGATGGACTCTAAAATATTTATGGTGATTATCTCCAGGTAGTGGGATTTCAGATGATCTGTCTCTTTCTCTATACTTTTTTTAAGGTCAGGTGCTCAGTTAATAACCCTGTGTGTAGTTTTTTTTTTTTTTTTTTTAGCATTCTCCTGTTCATGTAACAATATACAAACATGTATACATGTATTTCAGGGTTGTCATATTTGTTTTACAAAAATGTTTTTCCCCATACATTCTCTGAAGTTTGCTTCTATCGCTTAAAAACATTTTGTAAAAATCTCTCCAAGTCCATTGGTAAAGCTCTATTTAAATATTGCCCAACATGACATGGTTGAGAATGTGCCACGGTTTTACTCATTCCTCTTTCAATGAGTTCTCAGTTTGTTTCTCCATGTTTGCCACCACAGGCAATGCTGCAATGAATATCCTTGTACTGGTGGCTTTATTTCTACAGAACAGATTCCAGCAGTTGAACTGATGAGTCAAAGTCGTCATAGATTTAAAATGCTAAGCGGTATTGCCAGAATGCACTCCAAAAACGACTGTGACATTCCACGTTTCCACTAGCAAGGAACTCTTTTCTGTGAACCCCCACCACCAACGAAATCAGTCTTTAATGTTTACCAACCTGAGGGGTGAGCAGTGCTACTGCACCGTCTCATTCTAATTGGCACTTCCCTGATTCATAACATTAGCAGGCACTTACATTATGCTTTGCCCTGTGCCAGGCTGTGTGCTCAGGCTCTACATGGAGCACTTTACATATATTAGCTCTCAATCCTTACAACAATCCCTTGAGACAGATACTATAATCATCCCCATTTGCAAGATAAGGCAACTGACACACGAGGTGTTTGATAACTTGGCCAGGGTTATATCACTAGGCAGTCTGTCTCTACAACGGCTTAACTAGTCCAGTCACTGCACAGGGCTTCTTCTGGGCACACAGTATTTTCATGTGTTTATAGATACTTTGGAATGCTTTCCATAAACTTCTTACTTGTATATTTTACTTACTTTTCTATGAGATTGCTATTTGATTCTCAATTTGAAGAGCTATTTGATAGATAGATATTAACTGTAATTCTTTACAATCTGGTTGCAAATGCTTTTACCTAAATTTAACATCTCTTGATTTTGTTAATGGTATTTTTTTTACCATGTGAAAGTTTTTAAATTTTAAGTGTCAATCTATATTCTAAATATATGTCGGACAATATGTTCTGGTTTTCATATACATGTATGCCTAATTTTTTTGTTATTTTATGGCTTTATTCAATCAGAACTTTATCTTTGAATATGCTTTCTTCTGGATGAATAGACAGAGCCAGTATCACTTATTATAGTATATTAACTGTCCTTTCTTTAACTAGATTAAAATATGATTTTCATATAGTTTACTATATTATTTGAACACATTATTATAACACAGTAGTTATCTGTGAATTATTTGAACACGGTTATTATTTGAACAGTTATCGGTGAACAGTGAGAAGCAAAAGTTCTCAGTTCCTCTTTTACAGTTTCTGTATTTTCCACAATTGATACGTCATCACATATTACAATGATAATAAGAAAGCATGGTACATATTATTTTTACTTAGAAAATATAAATGTAAAAATAGAAACAAAATCTATGACCTCACATTCAGACTCAACATCTCTTCCATTTCGATGTCATGCAATGTTTTCTGACGGAGGTTTAATTTCAAAGAAACAGCATCAATAACGTGGGCTCCACAGTCTCCCCACATCCCTCTGAGCGCCCGGCGAGGGGCTGGGGGCGGCCCCCGCACCTTAACCCACGAGGACCTCTCCCAGGGACCTTCTTACATTCTCTCTAATCTTCCCCAAAGCCTTGCAAGATGGGAGTGATAGTATCATTATTCCCTCTTCAGAGTTTCCGCGCTCAAGTCCCCGCACCAAGTGTCTCTGTACGGGAGGCCCGATGGTTAGAGCGCGGAGCTCGCGGAGTTCCAGGCCAGCCCCACGACCGCGCTCCACGGGCCAGGGGGACCCTGAGCTTCCATGTCTAGTACAATCATGACTACAAGACGGTTTTCCTTAAAGGGGGGCTGTGAGCATTCAGCGACACCGCGAGGAAAAGCCCTTAGCTCGGCGCCGGGGAACGGCGGGCGACTTCCGAGGCCCCGGGGGACCCGCAGACACCCGGCCGCGCCCTGCGCAGCCGCCCCCGCCGCGGGGCCCTCTCCCCGGGAGCCGCTGCCTCGCCCGGGCCTCCGGTTGACGCGCAGCGCCCCCAGCCGTCCGCAGGCGGGATCGACGCTTCGGTCCCCCCGAGGTGAGGGCGCTGGTGCTGCGGGGCTGGCGGCGGCCTCCTCTTCCCCCCACCGTCGCCCGGCAACCTGGGGGTCCGCGTGGCTTCTGCCGGACCGGGGGCTGGGGGATGCGCTCGCCTCTGTCCCTCCAGGGCCCCTTCCCTGTCCCAGGTCGATTCCCCTCCGTCTGACCGGCCATCGCGAGCAGCTGCGTCTCCCTCCTCGGGGGGTCGTCCCTGTCCGGCTGCCGGGACCCGATTTTCCCTGCGAAGCCTTCGCCCCGCAGGGGGCCTCGCCCCGGCCTCGGAAACGGCAGGGCGCGGGCTGGGCACACGGCCCTCCCGCCGGCGAGCAGGCAGCGCCCGCGTTCTCTGGCGTTTGGAGCAGCCCTGCCAATTCGCTCGTACTCTGCCCACGTGCCCGGGACTAAAAAGGAAGCGGGCCAGGCCCGAGCAAAATTAGACAATGGGCTCCCAGAACACCGAGGGCGAGGGCGGCCCGAGCACCTGCTGTTCGCGCCCCTCGGGGCTGAAATTGGGCACGGAGTCGGCGAGGGAGGCCTTGCGGGGAGGGAGGGGTCGAGCTGTGCGTTTGCTGCAGGGAATTCTTCCTCCGCATTCCAGATGGGACTCCACGCGGGCAGCCCGGAGGAGGGGGTGGGGAAAGACCAAGCCCCGCGCTGGATTCCCTCGGGGCCGCAGAGTGGGGTGCTTACCGCTGGAGCCGGGCACACTGTCCTCTGCCTGGGGGACGCCTTCAGGACGGGACAGGGTGGCGGCCTCTCCAGAGGCCCAGCTGGCCGCTGCGAGCCCGTGTGTGGGCAGGGGCAGGGGGTGAGGAGGAAGCTTTCCGAAGAGAGGCGCATGCGGCTTCTTGTCCCACGTTCCTTACAGATCCGCTCTGCAACCTCGGTTCCTTGAGAAAAGTTCAGGTTTCTTTCTCTAAACAGCAGAGCGAATAAAAATCCCTATCTTGTACCCTATGAGAAGAAGAGGAGATGAAATGTTGAATCCATATAGTATCTGCTTATAGAGTTACTGAGTTCTATTTTGGGATGAAGAAAAATGTAAACCTTACCATGGTAATATTTTTATCTTTGAGGTTAACTAAAGCACCAGAAGGTATGAAGGCAAAGAGAGGAAACGGGGCAATGGAACGAATACTTCTCAAGGATCTCTCAGGTGCCACGGACTGGGCCAGGTGCCTTCCATGTGCTACCTCATTTCACAGGGCAGGTAACATTTCTGAACGATGAGGCAGCTAAAAAGCAGACAGCTTCCTGGCACATTAGAGAAACAAAAGAAATGTAAGAGACTGGAATGCCTGCTGTGTCAAAACACCTAATGAGGAAACAACGTCAGAGAGAATTCGTCGTGCTAATTCTCCAGCTCTGCCAGAAGAACTAAAATAAATGTGTCGCCAGAGGAATCACAAAGCAAAGTCTATTACTGTTCTGGGGATTCTATGCGGGAGTCCGAGGTGCGACAGGGGATGGGACATGTGTTACGTGTTAGTATCATGCTGAATGGCAGTGCTTCATGCGAAGGGCACTGCATTGGGAATACGTATGTCCTAGTAAAAACCACGGGCACACTCAGAAAGGTAGAGCAAGACAAAAATTGTAACAAAAAACGAGGAGGATGGATGCCATTGTTTTGAGATCTTGGCTACAAAGATCAGTAACAAGGGCGACGCCTCCGAACTTGGACAGGCAGTTTTTGGGCACAGGGATGTTTCGTGCAGGGTTGTGACGCCCTTTATGCAAGGTTGCGTGCTTTGCAGCGTCTTTTGTGATGGTTTTTATCACCAGGCACACAAGCCTGAGAATTCTCTCTTCACTGCCTTTCTTGGCCCTATTAGTCAGGTGTTTTTCTTTTTCTTGTATTAGTGACTCCATGCCCTATTAGTCAGGTGTTTTTCTTTTTCTTGTATTAGTGACTCCATTTTGTTTCTGACAACTTTCACAGAACAAGTGTGTGTAAATCACAGGTTCCTGTCTGAACGGATTCTGATCATGTCTTCTCATGGAGTGTAATTTAATGCCTCAAAAAAAAAAAAAATTGATCACCTAATGAAGACCTCTTTGCTGACCTGTTTGTGGTCTCCTCTGACTGGTGGGGGTCCCAGGTGATTTGCTCACCAATGTGAACTCATCAGAAAAGCATTGAATGTAGCCTCTCTCCTTCATATGATTGCCCTATCAGTTTACGGGACATGTAACCAAATGCTATGCTCATTTCTTTCTTGATAAGGGCCAGCCTGAGGTTTCCAAAGCTACTCTAAGAATTCAGGGGTCCTCAGTGATGTTCCAGGCCCATGGTGCAATGATAGCTGCTGCTGCTTTTTTTTTTTTTTTTTTTTTTTTTTTTTTTTTTTTTTTTGAGACGGAATCTTGCTCTTTTGCCCAGGTTGGAAGGTAGTGGCTCAATCTTGGCTCATTGCAACCACCTCCACCTCCTAGATTCAAGCGATTCTCCTGCCTCAGTCTCCCCCAAGTAGCTGGGATTACAGGCACACCCCACCATACCCAGCTAAGTTTTGCATTTTTAGTAGAGACAGGGTTTTACCATCTTGGCCAGGCTGGTCTCGAACTCCTGACCTGAAGTGATCCATACGCCTCGTCCTCCCAAAGTGCTGGGCTTACAGGCATGAGCCACCGCACCCGGCCCTTGATAGCTCTTTATCAGCTTGTGCAGGCACCTCTCATGAATAACAGCAAGATCACCTGTTGTCCTGTGATGAGCTTTTCTCAACTTTTCTTTCTGTGGATTAAAGCCAATTTTGGATTTAGCTGCTAATGCTCAAAATAAAAGCTCAATCAATAACTGTCCCTGCTTCATAAATGGGCCAGCATTTTATACGCCTTCAGATCTGGGGTCAGTTAAGTATGATTTTCATAAAAACATGCATAATTTTTTGGAAGTAGTCAAAGGAGTGCCCCATAGAGCATGCTTTGTGCCTTTTGTTTAAAATGTTTGCTAATGATTTACAGTCCCTTTTTGATCTTTGCAAAGAATGCCTATATTTCCATCAACCTAACCCTTCCTGCCTTTGAGGACAGAAAAGTTAGTCCTCTCCAGGGTCAGAGAACAAAAACAGAGCTTTCCCTCTCTACCTTCAGATATGATGGCTTAGAATGAATTACTGCTAAGCCAAAATCATTTTTTGGCATATGTTCCTAAAAATGTAATTAGTCCGTTTACAACTCTAGGCAGCAGGTGAGCTCATTCTATTTCATAGAGAGTCATTCCACAACCAACATTCGCTGAAGGATTCACAGAAACCTATGTCATTTCAACGTGATGCGTTACAAGTATGTTGTTAGAATTTTTCTGTCTATGAGGTAAATATTTGCTAAGTATTATGAATTTTTCTTCATTATGCTCTCTGGTGAAAAACTTGGAAATTTCATCCGTGTGTGTGTGTGTGTGTGTGTGTGTGTGTCGTTATTTTTGGGAAATGTCTCAAAAGTATCTTGCAAAGAAACTCCTGGCCCTGCCCACACGGTATGTCTCCCTCCACCCTCTTTTGTCTTTTTCTATCAAACTTTTTTTAACACTCACTGTGTATCAGGCACTCTAGGCACGAGAATAGAGTGGGGAACAAATGTGGCACAGTTCTCCGCCTCATTAGTCTTACATCATATTGGAACAAGAGTGTGGGTTTGGCTTCTTACTTTTTATCTGAAGATCCAAGCCTTGTTTTCCCATGTATTTGCTTTTGGAATCATGTGGACCCAGCTCTTGGCAACAGAGATCCACAAAAACCTTGTGCTACTCAGCTCTGCTGTCCCAAAGGTTACCCTTTCTCCCATTAAGGTTCAAAGTACGAATACTGGTTTCCAAGCTTCCTTTAAAAACAGGACTTTTTTCTAAAAAGAAAATTGATTTAGAAACCAAATATGTCAAATAGACTATTTTGAAGCTACTCTATTTCTATCTAAAATAGGATGGAACGCTAGCTGCCTTCTTGAGTCTCCTACTTTCTCCAGAGCTCTGAGAGAATCCCACCAAGCCTGCTTTAAAACAGACTCTCCCCTGGAGAACTGACTTACCTGGAGCGTAGCCTCTGCGGGCCCACACTCTAGGCTGAATGATAAATCCCGGGCTGAACTGAGAGGAATGTGGCCCTCAAGCTTGTCAGTGGGGTTCCTCGTTGTTTTTCTGTACATCTTTAAAAGGGCTGCCTTTTTCAGAATCGATGAGCAAAATCACACTTCCTCATGTCCATCTGGTGCTCTGTATGGTGTCCGAGTCTATTCAAAATGATAAAAACTACGACTCAGTGTTGAAAGGAGAGGCAAGCGAGGTGCCATTGTTGAAACAGGCTTTCCGATTGGGATTGTTAAGACTGAATTTCTTTTTCCTCAGCAGGGCTTGCGTAGGGAGCTCCGCACCTCACTTAGTTTAAACAGCAGGTTCTTACTCCACAGTCAAGCAAAACAGAAAGGTAAGCGGGTCAGATCTCAGATACTTGCAAAGAGGGTAACAAAGAAAATAGCTTGGGCACATATTTCACAGAATAAAAATCGGCTAGTCCAGCGTTTGTATTTCTGGAGGATAGGAGACAGAGGGAGGGAGGGAGGAAGGGGGAGAGAGAGAGGTGTTTCTAATTCAGACCTGCAGCATAATTTCACCATCTGCTAGAACGAGTCCCCGTGACACAAAACTCTGCAGCTTCCTACCTTCTCACGCCCCCATTCTGCTTCCACTCCATTGCTAGGAGAGGCTGTCTGGAACTGGAGAGTTTTGAGAAGCTGTTGGTGGAGGAGTTTTTTTTTTCCCAGCAGAGTGGATCTATCCTGGGGACCAACAGCCTGAGAGCCTGCGGGGCTTACAGCTCTCCAGGACTGAGGCCCTGGGCAGAGATTCATCCACATATTTATTTGCTCTTTGACAGGTGATTCTTATTAATACACAGGTGTTCTACATGTACATGTAACTCAGGGACATGCCAAGTAGGCAGCCGTTACTTGCCTACCGCTAATTATAAACTAAAAGGTATCCTCTGCAAAGGAGCCACGGGGGCAGGGTCAACTTCACGTTTCTCAACATCTTCCCACTTCTTTGCTTCACAAAGCCAGGTAAGCAAGTACGGCTCCATCTTGGTGGGCTATTTCTTAGAGGCTTCGGGATCCGTACTTGCAAACTACACAAAGAGAAACAAAACAGATTAATAACAATCACAACAGCAATCATAGATCCAAGTGTTTTTCGTCCAAATTTTAGGGCTGCCAATCTATTAGGTTCCTGAAGCCCCTTGGAACCTCCTGAGGAGGTGACCCAGAAGCTTCCTTTTCTAGGTAAAGACGGGGAAGCAGTGTGGATTCTTTAGTGTGCTCTGAGAGCCATGTGTCACCACACACTTCTTTGTGTCTTTGTATCTCCTGCTGCATTTTGAAGCATTTTTATAGTATGCAACGTTGCCTAATAGAGCATTTTTATATCCAGAAAAAAAAATTACCTACTCTTACATTTCTTAAGGAGTTGGGACCCAAAAATCTTTTGGAAAACAGGGCAGAAGTCGTTCTTCTGTAACTACTTCCTGCTGAAAAGGGGTGTTGAGTCCTTTGGGGTCCCTCCTCCTTGCTTGCTGTCTAAAGGCCTTTCCAGACGCTGTTTTATTCTCTCCCGATTGTGTTCAGTCTCATTATATACTCTTTAGACTTACTAAAGTTAATCTATAACTCTCCTACCACCAAAATATATGGGTCATTTAAAAGCTCTTTAGATTCAGAGCTGTATTTCTTGTAAATTTCTAATGAAGAACTAGAGCCTGATTCTCTATTGTATTTTCCTTCCCAGACTTTTCTTGGTTTACGGCCATAGGCATTTTTCAAAATTCGTTTTATTCAACTCTTAACATTGACCATACTATTTTTGGTTGTGGTCCTACTAATGCCATGTCTCCAGATAATAGAGTTGTTGCTCTCTGTATAAATTCCAAACAATTGTTCTTTATCCATCATCTGAATTGTGTGTTACTGCAAGAGGACTGACCAGTGCAATCAATACTAAGTATCCCCTTAGGGGACCAATAATCAATAGTTCCATAGGAATTGTTGCGCAGCACCTCAGCCTCTATCATAACGCAATCTCTCCAGGTTAATGTTTTTAACTTAGGGGATCATTCTTTATTTGCATTCAGGTTTTGATGGCCAAAACCTTGTTGCTTTATTTCCTAAATTACTACAGAAAATACTAAGGCCAGAGATCATTAAAGGAAGGAAAGAGGATATGTCCAATGTGTGAAAATTTCTTTTGCTTCTATCCCAGCTCTGGAAATACTCACTTTAATCGCGATAACCATCATCGTGATTACCGTAATAGGCCGTCTTGTTTTCTTCAGGTGGAGGGGTCGTTTTTTTCCACATCACCTCCTGTGCCCCAAATCTTTCCCAGAATCTAGGGGAAGGGAGGACAAGGCAGTTTTGTTATTGTTGTAATTTGGTTGTTTTGAGGAGCATTCTTGTTTTCCTGAATAGAAGTAATACATCTGACAATGCCTGGGAAGGATGTGGGTCCATAGGGTCTCTTACACGTTGCTGATGGGACTGTGTACTGATTTAATGCAACAACTTTGGGAAAACACTCTTTTTATTATTGACAAATTGTAATTGTATGTATTTACGGGGTAGGATATGATTACACAATGTACTATCTGGGTGTAGCACACACTCTGACGCACGTTTTCTCTGGTGGCAGTTCTCCTCTGGCCGGCCGCCTGGGCTGTCACCTTGTCCACCGCTGCCAGTGCTATTGGGAGGCAGCTGGAGACCCTGCGCCGGAGGGCTGGCTGACAAGTTCTCCATACCCGATAGTAAACACCCAATAAATGGGCATTATTATGACAAAGGTAGTAGAGAGTTTCACAGAGGATTGTTTTGGTCCCCCAAACCCCTGTCACCCAGGCTGGAGTGCAGTGGCACCATCTAGGCTCACTGCAACCTCTGCCTCCTGAGCAATTCTCCTGCGTCAGCCTCCTGAGTAGGTGGGAATTACAAGTGCCCGCCACCATGCCTGGCTAATTTTTGTATTTTTGTAGAGATGGTTTTTTTTTTTTTTTTTTTTTTTTTTTTTTTTTTTTTTTTTTTTTTTACCATGTTGGCCAAGCTGGTCTCGAACTCCTGACCTCAGGTGATCCGCCCGCCTCAGCCTACCAAAGTGCTGGGATTATAGGTGTGAGTCACTGTGCTCTGTCTCACAGAGGTTTAGAAAGCACTGGCTTAAAATGAGATGCCTCTCACTTGATTAGCCAAGAATTTTCCATTATTGCCCTACCTATACAGAGATGAAAGGTTATCATTCTTTCCTGTATTTCTTACTCAGAATTTCAAATTTAGAGATGTCAGATTCAGTAATTTTAGTCTAAAGAGGACCATTTTTGCCATCACCACAAAGCCTGGGAACCCTTGACTTCGAGACCCACAAGAGGCCCCCCAGCAAAAGATCTGTATCTTGCTCTCAGCATTTCGAGCTCTGCCCACACTGTGTTGATTCAGATAGATGAATAACAACACAAAAGAAAGTACAGGGTGTATTCTTTCATTAATGAGTTTATTCATCAGGAAAGGAGAGAATAAATGCTGCTAATGACAATAGCCAGTTTACAGGGAATTAAGAGACCTTTTTGCTTGAATATGCTGAAAGTTTAAATGAGGAACAATACATCACCTAATTCAGTAGTTTTTACACTGTGCTCAGTGGAGCCCTAAAGTTTTGCCAAGGCATCTCAGGGGCAGCTCTGAAGTTCTGAAGTTAGTCATCATCCCTCTGGCTGAATGTTAACTTGCACGGCCCAGAGGAACTCAGGCTGTAAGGCCTGAGGATGAGCTGTACCAGAACCTTCATGCTGCCTAAGGTCACAATCAATTCTGGGGATGTATGACCTCGGGCAAGTCACTTCCCACCTCTGGCGTCCGTCTTCTTTTCTGTCCAATGAGGAGAATCCATGGCGTGACAACTTAGGAGAATCAATGGCGTGACAACTTTAAAAATCTTCTGGCTCTAAAATTCTGAGACTCTGACATGAATTGCGCTCTCTTCAACGTTTACTTCCAACTAAAAAAGATGTTTAGGACCACCTTGATTCAACTGTCTTCAAAGCTGGCAATCGTTTCTTTGACATTTCTCAGTGATCGCAAATCACAGCCCTTTCAGGATAAATGTGATTTGGGGAAGTGACAGAAGACATTCACTCATTCTGAAGCAGGTGTTTGATTCAGTTCACTCCGCAAGAGCTTAGTGAGTGCCTTTCAAGAGCCAGGCATGGACAAAGCTGAGATAAAGTGATGAGGCCAAACTTTTGCTTTTTCTCAAGCGTCTCCCAGGCCGGTGATAAGCTGGTAAGACACGTGTGTTTCTTGTGTGGTTTGTATGTTTCGTAAGTGGGGCCATCCTGACAGGAGATGATGAAATGCTAGAGCCAACATCAGAAAAATTGGGAGTTGCCCTGGAGACAGGGAGACCTCTCTCCTCTCTACCATTTTGAAGTCTCATTAATATCCTCTGACAAGAGAACATGAGGCCTGAAGCTGTAAGCAGTCCATTCTCCTATTCCCACCCTCCTTGGGAAGTGCTAAGTACCTTCGACTCTCAGATCCTTTTGGTAGCTGACTGGTTGGGAGGTGAATGTTGTTTGTAAGGATCGCTGAGTCAGCCTTCACGGCAGCCATATTACTCACACTTGGTTCAAATAGGTAATTGTTCATAGTTAGGAGAGTCAGTCTGTATCACAGAAATCAGGCTAATTTAGGTTCAAATCCCAGGCCCATCTAACTTGCTCTGTGGCTTTGGGCAAGCCACTTAAATGAAATCATAGATACCTTGCAAGGTTGCCATATGGACAAGGAATCCCATGTATAGAGCGTTCAGTATACGTTAATGCCTAGTGAGGGTTCAAAAAGTGGTGGTTCTGACTGGGTACGATGGCTCACACCTGTAATGCACTTTGGGAGGCTGAGGCTGGCAGATCACTTGAGTTCAGGAGTTCGAGACCAGCCAGACCAACAAAGTGAAATCCCATCTTTACTAAAGATACAGAAATTAGCTGGGCATGGTGTTGCATGCCCAACTACTAGGATGGCTGAGGCAGGAGAACTGCTTGAACCCAGGAGACAAAGGTTGCAGTGAGCTAAGATCACGCCACTGCACTCCAGCCTGGGTGACACAGTAAAATTGTTTAAAAAAAAAAAAAAAAAAGGTGTTGGTTTTTTATTATAGGGCTGCAAGGAGGATACTAGTGTGCACATAGCTTAGCGAGCTGGCCTGGACCAGTTCTCTTTGAGGTACTGAAACTTGAAGGAACCACTTGAAGGAACCAGCTGAGCAGAAGCTTACAGATTTACCTTAGGAGAGTATGTGGCTTGGATGGGGCTCAAGAACCAGAGAAGGAAGAAGGTGGGGCGAAGGTGAGTCAGCAGTCTGGCCAGACCAGTTGATGGAAGCAAGACCTGAACTGGATTCAAGAGAGAAACTTTCATTGCCTCAGGTTAAAGATGGTCTCAAAGGTTGACATTACAAAATACAGAAAGGTGATGCCAGGTATGGAGGCATGCGCCTGTAATCTGTTACTTGGGAGGCTGATGTGGGAGGACTGAAGGCCAGGAGTTTCATGCTGCAGTGCATGACGCTATCACCTGTGAATAGTCACTGCACTCCAGCCTGGGCAACACAGCAAGACCCTCTCTCAAAAAAATTTTTTTTAAAAAGAGTAATTGTAGGAAGGTGAATGGATGGAATGGATGTCTACTTTTCATTGACCTACTTGATTAGATGAATAATCTACCTTTAAAAAGCCACTTAATCACCACCAGAGCCATTAAGAAATAAGAAAATTTCAACAGTTGAAAGAGGTCTTCGGTGCGTATGCTAAATGTGGAACTGGAAATAGGTGAATGATCCTCTAAAAATAAACGCGGTCTTCCTTGTACACGCATGTGTGGAGGTAAGGGTCCGACAGCTCGGGGGCTGCAGACTGGAGACCTTTGCTGTCACATTTCTTTTGTTTCACTTGAACAATGTTTTACAATAAGATTTCACCTGGGTTTGTTTTTTGTCAAATACTGAAAGATGGAGCCACACACTCTTCCACAGCGACAGTCTGCCTGCACCAAGTCCCCACTGCCTCCTGTGGGTATTTGATGGGGTAGGGGACTTCAGAAAAAGTTGCTAAAACCGAGACAACTTTTTGGGGGTTTCAGGCTATTTGCCACTCCCTCCTTGAAATGCTCTTGGTTTTTATCCACTGCTCCAGCCTTTTCCTCCCACCTCTCCAACTGCTCTTTTTCATTCCTTTCTACAAAAGTCCTTCCTCCTCTGCTGTCCTCAGATTCTAGGAATCTCAGGGCTCTATTTTAGATCTTCTCTTCTCCCTCTTCCACAGTTTTCTTGGTTAACCTCATCTCCTCTCAAGGTTTTGAATCCCAGCCAAACGCTGCTTATGTCCATGGTAGGTGTGCAGTACACATGGGACTGGTGGAATCGTGAGGAAACACAAGATGGGAGAATTCTGGGGTGAGTTCAGTTTTTGTTTTGTAGACAGGGTCTTCTATGTTGCCCAGGCTGGTCTCAAAGTTCTGGGCTCAAGAGATCCTCCCAACCGCAGCCTCCTGAGGAGGAGATAGGATTATAGGTGTGCACCACCACGCTCCACCTGGTGTTTATTTTTTATGTTCTCTTCTGTTCTTTCACTGATCTAAACTACTTATTTTTAAAATCATAATGCTTACTTTGGAAACTTAGGAAAATACAGACATATACAAATAGGGAAATAGCAATTGCCTACAATCCAAGATAACCACTGTTAGTATTTTGACTATTTAACTAGAACCTCTCTCCATGACTTCCATCACTCTCCACCCCCGCACCGTAATTTTTTCTTCATAATCTGTGTCCTTTTTATTTGCCACTTTATCTTCTATCTTCTTTACATTCGTCCATTTGTCCACTACAACCACCCCAGGTCCTACTGTCTGGCATCCAGAAGGCATGCATGCACATCATCTTTGTTGAATAAATAAGTCAATGTCATTGTGTGTGTGTGTGTGTGTGTGTGTGTGTGTGTGTGTAGAGTGAGCAAGCACTGGATCATACTTTGTATACAATTCTAGAGTTTTACTCACTTACCATTACCTTTCTGCATGCTACTGACTTGTTTAAAACCCTTCATTGATTTCTTATGTTACCCTTAGAACAAGGTCCAAAATCCTTACTGTAGCCCACAAGCCTGGGTTTTTACAGCCAAGATGTCCCCCAGAATTAACTCCCCTGAGGATAAAAGGTTAAAAAAAAAAAAAAAGGAAAACAGAGTGGTAAACATTAAGACATAACAGTATAAAGATATTCACAGTAATTATAAAAATTCAAATTAAAACTAAACCAGAATATTTACATATTTATTAAATCTTTACAATCAGTAATTATAATCAAATACACAATTATATACAGGATTATATACATTTTGCCCAGACTTTTACATCACAGTACATAGTTTCCCTTAGAAATATTGTATACATTTATCACCAAACAATAAAATCCAACGACAGTAGTGTTGCAGCACCTGTTAGTACAGACATCTTTTTCATAAATTACATCATAAGAAAATATACGGCTGTAAATTGGGCTTTTAAAAATGTCTTTTATAAAATCTGAACATACAATATTTCATTCACAGAATGTTTTTTTTTTTTTTTTCCTATGTTCTGACTGAAGCCTTGTGCATAAAACGACCGGCTGGAATATTTACTAAATTCTACCCTCCTCTAAAATTATAAGCAGTATTTGAATTACTTATGCTGAGCTTTCTTCATGATGAATTTGGCATGGGGTTTGGTGAGAGAACAAATGCTGGCTTTACTATAAAAAGGCTGTGTGATGGTAACTTTCTAAAACTTCTTGAGAGAGTAATTATATTAGTGAAGCTAAAATCAGAGAGTGTATAATTTTTCATTTTACTAATACCGTAAAGAAAAAGGGAGAAGTATAATGGCAAAAGTTAATTTGCTCTGAAACAGTTATCCTCTTTCTGGAAGCCTAGTACCGTTTAAGAAAACCTACCCAACAAAATATCTATCCCATACCAAACATATCTAGTAAATTACAATTCTTTTACACTTACAACTTTGTGGGAAAAGTACTGCAAATAAGGGTATCTCATTTCGATGGACTTTTATATGCAGAAAAAAACTCTAGCTATTTTGTTTTTAGTAGGTAAACAAGTTTTAAAACTTGAAAATACCTGAATTAAATACTTGCTCTACTATCTGTTAACTTTCAGCTAAAATCCTTACTTGATTCCAGACTTGTAAACATTATATACATCTTTCTTAGTCATACAATTTTATGGCTGTGGTGATCACTTCAGCTCTATTTCTAAGCAGTCAACATTTAACTGAGGTAGACCAGATGTTTCTAAATTTGGGGTTTCACAGAATCCCCTGAATCTTTAGCAAGTTACTAAAATGTCTATAAAAGGTAACTAAAAAACAAAACATTAAAAAAAAAAAAACAAAACTAATGCCTTTGGAATTTTTAATGAACTCAAGAACAACTCTGTGGCAGTTACATCAAGTACGTAAATGAATGTAGCATCAATTACAACATCGGTGTTTTTAAACTGAACATTATGTCCTTTTTTCTTATTTAGGGAAAAATTGAGTGTCATTCCTTCGGGGTATTAAGAAAAATTGGTTAAATTTTTTCCTTTCCGTTTTTTTTTTTTTTTTCTTTAGGATTTACTTTTCTTAACAAGTGAACAATTTGCTTCTAAACGTCAATGAAGGGCAACAACTCCCTCTAATGGCCAAAGGAAGAGAGTGGCAGTAAGCTGGCTTTTCCAAGCGTGTCACACAATCCTTCGTGCCACATACAGTTCTCCTTGTTGGAAAAGAAATTATGTTGTTTTGGTAACTAAGAAAAGTTAGATTTAGACAACAATGGCTTTCAGCTACAAATACAAAATCAAATCCATGTATATAAGGCTTCTGTAATCAATGTCTTAGAGGAACATCTGTTCATTTTCTCCAAGCCCCAGTCCTATAAATCAAGGCAAGTCAAGTAATTAAGCTTCAGCTATTTTGGCAGCTTTGCAATTAAAATGAACAAAGCACTATGTCTATCCTTCCATATACTATATATATTATAGTTCTATCTTGTTACACCAAATCTCACATGCAGAGAGACTAAAATTATCCATTTTGGTTTCAGGTATAATTAAGAGCCAATAAGGGTCTTGTATACTATTCTTTTTCCCCCTCCCCAAAGTGAATTCTCCATTACATTTATTACTCCCTGACTCAATTATGTTTAGCTGGAATATCTGAATGCAGGTATTTATCCTCTCAGAAAAGAATCTGTTTACTGGGATCTAAGACATACTGTACACGAATATACAAAACTACAATACAGCACTGCTGTTTTTAACAGCTCCACTTACAGCTCACCAGTACCTCACAACTGTGTTTTAGGGAAAGGTTATTGTGTAATGTCATGGAAAAGAGAAAAAAATTACGTCTCTCAAATATTCCTTTAGAACTGATTCAGGCTAGTTTAAAAAAATAAATAAAATGAATAAAGCCATGATTTCAACTACAGGGCTTTCTACAGATGTCAACAACAAAATTTTTAAAAAGTTAAAACTTAAATGTGGCCAGCAACAGACTATAACAACAAAAAGAAGGGGTGGGGGATTCTCATTAAGCTCTATGGCTATATGTCCTTGCTACTGTACTTTTTTTTTTTTTTTTTAAACACAGGTCACTATAATTTTCAAGTCCATATCAGAAGGAATATCTGTTAAAAACAAAAACAAAAACCATGATTGACAGAAAATGTGACAGACTCCTTAGGCGCAACTTTAGAAACCTAAGTTTCAAAGGAGAAAAACAGTAGTTATTCCAGGAATTTTAAAACACTAACCACAGTTTTGTGGCTCTGTAAGACAGAAAAATGGAACAAAATGTATATAGCTGTTGGCGATACGAGCCCTGTAGCTCAAATTGCATACCAAACAGGATGGAGTAAGGCTGATGGCTCGAGGTACCCACCTCTATGAGAAATGAACTGGAAAAGACTTACAAACTACCTTGTAAGGATATAACGCTAGGTTCCATTTCGGAGTAGTCACGGCTTTCCCCGTGGAAGGCTCAGTGGGAGGTTCTTACTGCAACACTATAGTTTCCCCCTTGATCCGTTTTCAGGACTCTTAGGTAAGCAATCTCCACAATCTATTATATGACCTTTTGACCTGGTCCCACTGATTAGTCTTTATGCAGAGAACTCACTGAGACAGTACACTGGCTTCACCTTTGGTTTAAATAAAAAGGACATTGTTAAGAGGGAACAAAAAAATCAAGTCATCTTGATCATTTGTAACGAAATTAAACAAGTGAAAGTGATGAGCAAAGACTGTTTTCACCATAAATGCATTTGCTTCATAACCACTTAGGTCACTTAAGAGTGTTTTTGTGAAGGCAGCATAATCAGAATGCCACAATACATCATATACATCTTCCCAAAAGAGCCTCTAACCCCCAAACCAAGAAAGGCGAGCTTCCTTTAATTAGAAGACCATCCAAACTCCTATTCCCCACTCCACTATTAACTGAATTTTGTTTCTTGTCTCTGCACAGACTACAGAAATCTGGTTCCCAGGAATGCTCAGTAACCTCGGCCTGGCTGAGGTGTTGCAGTGCTGTATTTGAAGGGGAATTGTGGATTTCCATTTTTGATGGGACAGTTTTAAACAAGGCCATTTCTAACACAGCATGCTCCAGATTCTTAGGATAACTACGCCAGTCAGAACGTGGTTGTTCTCACCATACATAAAGCCTCCCATTAGAGAGCCTGCTTAGTATCAGGGTGTCTATTAACCACACACATTTACCTTCTCTTTTTAAATACCTACCAACAGATTGTTTAGCAAGTCATAGCTCATCTTTCTCCATCATTTCAAATGCTTCTATATCTTCATTCCAGTCTGCTAATATGGAGTCTATAGGCTGGACCTTTTTACCCCAGCTAACATTAGGATTGGAATCTTCCTCAGTTTCTGATTGTTCTTGAAGCTGGTTATCTAAATCTGTACATTCACCATTAAGATTTGTAGTCTCATGGTTTTCTGTGGGATTAGAAGTCTGTTCAGAAGGGGAGATGCTTGCAGCATTGTCCATATCTGCTGGGGATAATGATTCTGGGGGAGAGTTTAGAGAATTTTCCTCGGAAGACTCTTGATCAACCGAATCAACCTCCTGAGAACTTGATGAAACTTGTTCAGCACTCTGATTCTGAGAATCATTTTCAGGGGATGATTGTTCTTCATTTTCCATTTCAGGATCTGCATGAGAAAGAAACAAAACTCATGCTACTTCTCTTAAAAAACGTACCTTCAAAACCATATTGGTTTTTGCAAGAAGATGAAATAACAAGTTAAAGAGAATCATGTTAATGCAGAATGTGAACATCAGCAATGAAATGAAGACTGTCTTTAGGCATTCACATTTTCCTATATATTCACTGTGCAAAATGTGTCAGTATTAGAAAATAAATATTTTTCCAAATTGGAAGGAATGACAGTAACTAAGACTGACTTCAGTGGACATTAGTAAGCTGAGAAGTACACTAACCAATAATAATACTAAAATATATAGAGATTTGTAAGGTATGGCTAAAATTTGTTAGATACCTTAAGCTTACACATGAGAACGTATCAAATAGAATCCATTTTAAGCAGCATACACCATTGCTATATTTTAAAATAATATTGCTTTGTAAAGTGATATTCCTACTCAGTAAGCCATAAAGATGCAGATAACACAGATTTTTTTTGAATGAGTGATTGATCAAAAATATTTTTTTGACAAGAATCTCAGACAAGAACTGAGATTATTTATAAAATTCTATTATTGTAGGCACATGAATTATAAGATATAGTCATTCTAAAATCCACTGGAAGGCTGAAGGGTGGGTTAAACCTCTTATAATGAATATACAATGAAACCAATGGAGGCATTTTATTTGGGGTTCCTATAAGAAAGTACTTAAAATAGCACTGACACCCAAATGCTACATCCTGTTCAGTCTCTGCCTCTGTGATGCAGTTGGCCAGCAAGTGTCTTCCAAGTGATCTGCACAGTGCTAGGGATAAAATGAGGAGCAATACCAAATGCTATACCTGCCCTTATGGGTCTTACAGTCGAACGGGGGGAAAAGATATTTATTATGCAAATAATCACAGAAAATAAATAGAAAACTCAACTGTGACATGCTATGAAAGAAAGATAAGGATGTTGGATGCTCAAATCCCTTATGTAAAATGACACAGTATTTGCATATAACTGACACACATCCTCCCATATACTTTAAATCATCTCTAGATTATTTATAATACCTAATACAACATACATGTTAGGCAAATCATTGGCGTACTGCATTGTTTGGAGAATAATAATAATGACCAAAAAAAGAAGTCCGTGTATGTTCAATATACGGACTTTTCCTTCTTGAATATTTCCTATCCACAGTTGGTTGAATCCACAGGGGCAGGACTCACAGATACAGATGGACCACTGTAAAGGGATTTGAGAGGTTCCTTCAGAAAGTGACACTTGAGCTGAGATTTAAAATACAAGTACAGACAATAGTCAAAGAAGGGAGGGCCGATGATTTATGCAAAAAACAGAAAAACCAAAGGAAGTGTAGATATGCAGAAAGTATGGGTGGGTTCTGTTGGGACAGAGAAGACAATTACTCAAAATATGGTGCTTCCGCATGATGAATGCTTGGAAAACTGAAAGGCCTCAGAAATAAGCCTCAGAACCAAAATTTGTCTCTGACCTTCCCCTGCCTCTCCTGCCTCCCTGTCTCTATGATCCTCTTTCTGGAAGAAACTGGGAGGACTCTCTCTAGAATTTTCTTATCAAAGGAAGCTTCTTTCCAAAAGAAATGCAGTTGTCTCAAGAATCCCTCCTTAGGACTCTCATCAAGCAGAAAAAAATTTAGCCATCAGAGGCCAAGCGCAGTGGTTCATGCCTGTAATCCCAGCACTTCGGGAGGCTGAGGCAGGCGGATCACCTGAGGTCTGGAGTTCAAGACAAGCCTGGCCAACAAGGTGAAATCCTGCCTTTACTAACAATATAAAAAATTAGCCAGGCTTGGTGGTGGACGCCTGTAATTCCAGCTACTTGGGAGGCTGAGGCAGGAGAATTGCTTGACCCCGGGAGGCAGAGGTTGCAGTGAGCCAAGATCCCACCACTGTACTCCAGCCTGACTGACAGAGTGAAACTCTGTCTCAAAAAAAAAAAAAAAAAGAAAGAAACAAAGAAAAAAAGCCATCAGAGAAGAGTAGATTGGGGTCCTCACCACACCCAAACAGACTTTTTCTTCTGGGGATAGCTCCAAGAGATTAACGGGGGACTTTCTCTGGACAATATGCAAAGAGAATCATTTACCAATCATTGAGCATTGGGCCCATTCATTCCCTTGTATTCCTTTCCCGGAACAAGAGGGTCAGCTTCAACCACCTGTCCCCTTTCATATTTTGTATGGCTCCTGTGCACACATGTACACATAATTATTATGCTTTCTCTTGTTAACCTTTTTTTTTTTTTTTTTTTTTTTTTTAATGAGACGGAGTTTCACTCTTGTTACCCAGGCTGGAGTGCAATGGCGCCATCTCGGCTCACCGCAACCTCTGCCTCCTGGGTTCAGGCAATTCTCCTGCCTCAGCCTCCTAAGTAGCTGGGATTACAGGCACGTGCCACCACGCCCAGCTAGTTTTTTGTATTTTCAGTAGAGACGGGGTTTCACCATGTCGACCAGGATGGTCTCGATCTCTCGACCTCGTGATCCACCCGCCTCGGCCTCCCAAAGTGCTGGGATTACAGGCTTGAGCCACCGCGTCCTTTTTATTTTTTTAAACAGAGTTGTCAGCTGTAACCCTTTAAGATGGAGAAGAAAGGGATCCCCCCTTTCTGCCCCTACCACACACATATATTCACCCTGATTAGGTGGGATGACCTGACTCTGAAAGTTTACATTCCTAGGGTTTTTTATTGTTGTTGTTTCTTTTTTGGGGGATGGGGGGTTGAGAGGTGGACTGAGGAGTTCCAGACAATCTCTGTCTTCTAAGCTGTGAAAAAGGTACAACTAGGCAATTAGGGAAACCAATGATGGGACCAAAGAAAGACGAAGGTAGCTGGCTACTGTCGGTTTACTTACCCTAGGTCCCCTAAATTCAAGAGAGAACACAAAGAAAAACCTCTGGCCAGGCGCAGTGGTTCACACCTGTAATCCCAGCACTTTGGGAGGCCGAGGCACATGCCTGCAATTACAGCTACTCGGAGGCTGAGGCAGGAAAATCGCTTAAATCTGGGAGGCAGAGATTGCAGTGAGCTGAGATCATGCCACTGCATTCCAGTCTGGGCGACAGAGCAAGACTCTGCCTCAGGGAAAAAAAAGAAAAACAACTCCAAGTTTCTTTCTAGATTCTATTATTCCAGATTAGAAGAAGAAGAGGAAAAGGTGTAGGGTTACCTGGTAATGAAGATTGTGCTTGTGATCAAACACTCTCCTAGGGTTACATATACAACATTAATTTGGGAATCTAGCTAATGCAGTTGGGCAAGAAAGTAGAATAATCAATGTAAATACAGAAAAAGATCAAATTATTTGTATTTTTCAAATTGTGATAATATACTTTCAAAGCAACTCTAATAAAAAATACTATTAAAATTGATAAATGAATTTGGTAATGAGACTGCAAATATCAGTAACTGCTTTATAGTAGCAATAACTAGCTAAAAATATAATCATTAAACCTTTTCGTAATAAAAATATAAGCTACAAAACACAGAATTAGATTTATTATAAAAGGTATAAGACCTGTATACTATAAAATCATGAGAACCTAAAACAAGATTTGATTAAATTTATAGGTATATTCTTAAAAGTCTTAATATTTAACATTTTTCTAATTTATATGTAAAGTATGCAATTATATAATTTCAAAATGAATCTCATTTGTACTTCCTGTTTCCATTTTAGAACCAGATACAATTAAAGTTTCTATGGAACAGCACATGTCAAAGGTCACAAAATTCTAAGAAGAATCAGTGGGGGGGGGACTTGCCCTATCAGATAATAAAATTTACTCAAAAAGCAAATTGTTGTATTATTGGCACAAAAATAAACAGATGAGTAGAACAGAAGGGCAAGTCTAGAAGCAGATCCAACTCTGCAAGAGTATTTGTTATATAGCAAAGATGACAGTTTAGCTGAAGGAGAATCAGGGTTTGCTTCATCAATGGTATTTAGTAACTGACAACTCAATTGAAAGAAAGACTTCTATTTTAAAATTCCATATGATTTACAGACCAATATGTTAAAAAATGGTTAAAAAATGCCACAATTTAGGAAAATATTATGTAAAAATAGGATGGAGTGATCTTCTAAAGTGAGAAGGGAGACCTGGGGATCTTAAAGAAATTAATTATTTCTGATTACATAAAAATGTTATAAAAGTTACATAAACAAAGTGAAAAGATGACATGTTGGGAAAATTGTATGTGGGTGTCTGTGTGTGTGTTGGGGGGGGTGTGTAACCTCTCTGTCTCTGCATGTGTGTGTCTTTTCCAGATAATTCACAGAGCTTCTATTTCTTTATGTGTATGTATGTAAATACAGGAAAAGAAATGCACACACACAAATAGAGAGATCCTACAAAATACCTAGAAAAGACACAGAATCTTATTTAAAGAAGGCTAAATATATGACTAGGCAATTCAAAAAGAGAAAAAACAAAAAATTTACCTATAAAGGGAAATATGCTGACTAAAATTAGGAAGAAACATATACTCTCACATCTTGCTGGAAGGGATGTGAACTGCTACAATCTTTTTTGGAATGCAACTTGCAACATCTATTAAAGCTAAAAGATCCATATCCTTCCCGCCACCATTCCATTTTAGTAAACCTCAAAATTCTAGAAAAGTAAAAGTATGCATATGTAAGAAGGAATGTACAAGAATGTTACCTACATCATTGCATACAGCGGCAAAACAAAAAACCTGAAAACGATGTAGATGCCTAATAGTGACATGGTTAAATAAATTACGGTACAGTCACAATACAGAATGCAATGTAGCTTTCAAAATAATAAATTTTGCTATCCTACTAGCTTGAAGGAATGTCTTTAATACAGCTTTAACTGTAAAAAGCAAGTTACTGAACACTACATATATTTAGAAATGAGAGAGAGAGAACTTTGAAGATACCCATAAAAGAAAATATTTTAGTTTTCGCAAGTTGAAGGAACTATAGAACTACTAAAGATGTCAGAGAACCACAAAAAGAAGAGTTAAAATCTGCTACACCGCTACAAATCTTGATCCTAAAATCTTGATCCAAATCTTGATGCCTGTTTTCAACAGTATGTCCCATCAAACACCTAAGAGCATAACAACCACAATATTAAATTCAGGAATGGTACATAGGAATACAAGAAAAAATAATGGAGAAAATCTCAAAATACAGAGAAAAGAAAATCAGTATGTTTTAATAATAAAACGGGAAGTGAACCTTGGCAAAGACTTAGAGATTGGATGTCGTACAACCATTCATTCATTCATCTGTACATTAAATGTTTACTGAAAGCAAGGAATATAGAGATGAGAAGTAGGCAAAGAACTATATAAGTATCATAGTAGAACTATATTAAAAAGACACCCTTGGCAAGTGCACTGGCTCACACCTGTAATCCCAGCACTTTGGGAGGCCAAGGCAGGTGGATCATGAGGTTAGGAGTTCAAGACCAGCCTGACCAACATGGTGAAACCCCGTCTCTACTAAAAATACAAACATTAGCCGAGCATGGTAGCGCACGCCTGTAATCCCAGCTACTCAGGAGACTGAGGCAGGAGAATTGCTTGAACCCGGGGTTGCAGTTGAGCCAAGATCATGCCACTGCACTCCATCTTGGGCAACAGAACAAGACTGTGTCTCAAAACAAAACAAAACAAAGACCTTAAATTTTACCTAGGAGAATAACAGAGAATTTCCTCAAGAAGTTGGCATTTGAAATTTAGGATGTCTAAATGTTCTCAAAGAGGAAAAGGGCCGTGAGGAAAAGGATAGGGATTGATTGGGAACTTCCAGAAAAAGGGAAGAGATGGTGCAAAGGTGAAAATGCACGAGAAAGCATGCCTTGGATGGAGAAGGGGAGGTTAAGTATCAACTCTGCTAAGAAGAACGTTTCAAATGTTTCTCTCCAGGTAGAGTTTATCTGCATATGTACTAGATTTTTCTCCTGGGGATCAAATCCTTTCCAACAGCAACTTAAGGTCTACAGTTCAGCTGTAGAACATTCACCCCAATCAAGTTCAGTGAGGGATAATCAAGAAAAGTGGCCCTGCCTGACTTAAATCAGAGCAGGGCAAAGAATGGAACTTTCTTTTTCTTTCTTCTATTTTCTCTTGTCTCTTTACCAGATTGACACAAATAGAGTAGGCTGAAAACATGTCTAGAGCCTTTAAGAAACTATAGGCTCACACTCTTAAGTTGCAAGCATGACAATGTATTGGAACTTAAAAATGCTGATGTTTCTTCCCTGCAAGAAATACTATTGAAAAAAGGAAATTTAATTGTAAACTACTTCAATTTAGACCTAAAGGTTAACAACACATCGCCTTTTGTTTGTAGGCACAGGGTTGGAATAACTAAGTACCTTTATGAACTGAAATTCTGGAAAAATGAAAGGCTGAGAGATATGATAGGGAAAATTCTGTTCAACAACAGACTGTGGATAGCTTAACTTTCAGAAGTGTCACAGGTTTGACCTAAGGAAGCAACACCTCTTGATAAAAATTCTAATGCTTTTTAGCTTCTAAAGAAGAATGTGTAGTAAGATAACCAGAAAATTTCTGCTAGCAGAACAGTTTTAGATATGTCTATACTAATGGCATGGACTTATCAGAGTAAGACAGGAGTGAAGGCTTTTTAGGGCTTCTATTTTCTGTATTAATATATGAAAAGGACTGCTAAATCAGCACTGTGTGACTTCACAGGGAAAATATGTATTTGTGGAATGACATTTCTAGAAAAGGCAATCTGGAGAACATTTTATTGTTCAGATTTTAAGGATGTTATTATTTAGTGTACTTATATAATCCATTAACTAGTACCTGTCATGGTACAGTACGGCCAGATACATAGTTGGGTGACAGAAAAGGCGTGCTTTCTGAATCTTGTTCAGTATTTCTCAAAGTGTAGCTGAGGAAGCAGCTACAACACAGTCACCTAGGATGTTTGTCCGAAGTTTCAGACTCTGATTCCCAACACTCGGAAAGTCTGATTCAGTATTTGGAGCAGGACTCAGAAGCCAAAACTTTTAACAAGTATATAGGTTGATTCTGACACAGGGGAGAAACACTGATGTATGTGGTAACGGTACGGGACAAATGATAACCACTACGGACTGGGTAGCTTCTTAGGATACTATCCTAGTGAATACATTTGTTGATTTCATAAAACTATGATCACTGATTTCTGTTACATTAATAAATACTGACAATTATGCTGTATCTTGCTGCTAATTAATATAGCTGTATAGTTCTCTAAAGGGCTATTACACAAAAAGGGAGCTTTTCAATACTTCTATCAAAAGATCACTCTATAACAATCACAGTTCAATACATTTATAGACTACCAAAACTTTTCAAAAAATATCTTTTAAATAATATCCTTTTAATGCAAGGTCCTTAAGCGGATACTATTCACCAAGATTTTTAGTAAAATTAATCATGTCTCACGCCTTTTCTCTGGTATAGGAAGCACATGCTTTACCATAAGCCTGTAGTCCTAACTCATGTAACCCACACATACATGAGTTTTTAAAACAAGTCAAGACCTTAAATATTTTACCTTATGTTCTGATAAAAAGTGATCAAAGTAATACATACCAAAACAATAATGCCTTTGTTAGAGTGACTCTTAGATGGACATAAACACAGAATTCATCTATTATATGGGATGTATAATTATTAGAATTTGTTATGACAAAATCATTTAAAATCTATTATTATGTGACAGCTGACTAGACATGAAAATAATCTAATTACATTACAACAGATACCAGTATCCACTGAAACAAAATAATGTATGTACTTGTGTGTGTATACACACACATACATATATACATATACAATTTAAGGCTTATTAATGCAAGATACTTACTACTATTAATAATGTAGCTTGGAATCATTTTACCTTTTAATATTGCTGCTGAAATTCCAGTGGTAGCACAGAATAAGGGGGAAAAAAAGCAAATGCATTAAAGAGTTACATGAAATAATAACTGGCCTATGTTAGATGTACCTAAATGCATATATGTAGGCAAGAAGATCTGAGTTTAGAAAAGAGCCCAGGAAAAAAACAAATCAGTTATACAGAGGATTTAAGATTAGAAAGCCTGTGTATTCTGTTCTGTTTCCATGTACACATTGTTATATACAAACATCCTACTCACTCACTCCATTGCTCTTGTATCTTACTTGACATAAATACTCTTAAATAATTGACATTACAAAAAATCTCAAAGAAGAATAAAGCAATATAAAAAGCCAAAATTAGGCTAGCGTGATTATGTTAGCATGATCATGACCAAACTTTTTTTTTTGAAAAATGTCCACTTGGAAGTCACACTGAATTGAATCAGATTCCTACATATCTATCAAACACCCCAGGGATATAACAACCCTGTACTATTATACAACTTCATGTATTTAAGGGTATGGGAGGACTTCAGCTCTCTCTACGGGTCTCTCCATCTGACCGGAAAGACTGCTACCACAAGCAAGATCACAGCCTGTGTCTGAAGGCTCATCTTCCCTCATTTCTCCTCTATCCCCGAGTGTGAAACTATGTAAGAATGCTAGTAAGTCCTTGCATTTATGTAGTAATTTGGGTTTCAAAGAGATTTCAAATTACTAACAAATATTTTGGTCTAGAGAGGACTATCTACTCTCATAAATTAACACAAACTATCTTGTTTTTCAGAAACGGCCATTTGTAGCTCTTATAAATATCCATGTGATAAACTTAGATCTCATTGGGAAGAAGCTGCTAGACTTCTACTGCCTTCACCAAGACAGTGGTCATTTGATTATAGGTGGCCTGTTGAGACCAACTACTATCTATATTGTACATGACATTCTACATATATCTTCTTATTCCTTATAAAAGACATGTAAGATGTAGTATCCATGAAATCAAACGGTGAATATTTCTGGATGTTAAAATGGCTTTAACATCCAGAAGTACTCTCCTGTATTTTTATCAACTGAACAGACTCATGACAAAAATTACAAATTACACATAAAAATATATTTCTAAAAACATCCTAATTCAGAAAACAAAGCAAAATAAATGTTTTATTCTTATTTCCCAAGGAAAAATGCATTTTGAAAACATCTTCTAAAAATTTTACTTTTACCAGTGAACCAAAAAAACACTTTGTGTTACTCATTCTTGTTATCAAACTAGCAAAATCAATACTAGGTTGCATTAAAAAACAAATGGTATTTTACTCTTACCTCGATCTTTTGCTTTATCAGAAAGGAGCACTTCTACCTCCTCATATTCCCGGATGGCATCCAGTATGATGCTTCCTTCTTTGCTGAATAAGAACAGCATAGGGATCTTGATGTCATCTGTATCCTTTCCATCACCTGCCATCTGGAACAGAGGGGCAGTATCACTGCTGCTCCCCTCATTGTCATCTAACCAGAAAATAAATACAGCAAACATCAAAACACCCAGCCATTAAAAAGATCTATCTACCAGTTGCTACTGATTTTTACACTCACAGAATTTTATGCATCAAGAATCATAAAAACAAATATAACTTTTAGACCCACTAATTCTCATAGAAATGTATCCAAAGGAAATAATACAAAAGAAGCAAAAAGCTCTATGCCCAAAGAATTTTACTAGTTATAATTGTAAATAACTCTATGCCATTATAAGTAAACTATAATGACCTACTTGGTAGGACACACAGAATAATAATGCATTAAAAAAGTAGAATCCAGAATTCTACAATTACGCCTATAAAAATTTCATATGCTTATGGAAAAGCCTAGAAATGAAAAAATTCAATGAGTTGTATGTAGTATAGTGATAGAAGTATGAATGAACTTTCTTGTTTAAAATTTCCACTAGTGGCATGATTACACTGTTTTACCAAACTAAATATGGATAGTTCTTTTTTATATAATGCACACAATGAATAGTTCTGACTATAGTGCTTTTTCCTCTATAAGCTGAACTAATCAGTATTGCTATTTTGCACTGGTTAAATAATAGTAGTAGGACACACAGAATAATAATGCATTAAAAAAGTAGAATCCAGAATTCTACAATTACGCCTATAAAAATTTCGTATGCTTATGGAAAAGCCTAGAAATGAAAAAATTCAATGAGTTGTATGTAGTATAGTGATAGAAGTATGAATGAACTTTCTTGTTTAAAATTTCCACTAGTGGCATGATTACACTGTTTTACCAAACTAAATATGGATAGTTCTTTTTTATATAATGCACACAATGAATAGTTCTGACTATAGTGCTTTTTCCTCTGTAAGCTGAACTAATCAGTATTGCTATTTTGCACTGGTTAAATAATAGTAGTAGGACTACTAATAGTAGTGATACTAGTAACATGCTGTTTTTCTGGAGACAACAATCATGGCCACCTCCAACTCGCATACCAGTCTCCCAGAAGAAACCGTCTGTCCTATCTCAGGGCACTTGCTCTCACAGTTCCTGCCAAGTGCAGAACGCACGATCCATCCTCTTAGTTAATAACTGATTAAACAAAAGATGGCTATGTGACTCTAAGTCTCTCTGGGGGACCTGAAACTGGCACACAGAAAGCCTGTTTCAGTTCGCAGGGTAATTTGTTATTTCAGTGGAAAAAGATCCAAGGGAATAAAGATCTGCTAACAATACTGTAAATACTGTTATACTAGTACTTATCCCATGCCTGCTATTTTGCCAAGAAATTTTATATATATTATCTTGAAACCTTACAATCACCTAAAAGATATTTATTATCACTTTCACTAGAGCTCAAAAATTATTCTACTAAATAAACAGATTAAAAAACTAAAGCTGGGCCAAGGTTACGCTGCAATTGTGTGGTAGAGCCAGGAACTATACTCTCCTGTGTCTGCCTCCAAAGCCTGCATCTTTGTGGAGTAATGGAAATTCTCAATGGCTCCCCACTAGAGGTGGCACAGTGTAATTCTTACCCTTTAGGGGTGACGGATCTCATGGGCACATTTTCTTATCCATGGTGCTCAACGTTTTTACCACTCAGTCCTACCTCACCCTCACACCTAACCCCAAGTATTTTCACGGACGTTAATATACAGAAACTCAAATCCAGACTTTTAAAAAGGATGTTAGATATCTAGAAATTAAGAGTCATTGAATTACCTATCCTTTATGCTGTCTAGGTGAGGTTAAAAAAAAAAAGTGACAAACTCTTTGATAAAATTTCAGAAAATAAAAGAAAAAAAATCCTAAAAATTATCTCCCCTTAAGTCAACACAATGACATGAAGGATTTCTTACCAATAACAATGCCACCAATGGCTCCGGCATTCTGGATGTTGCGTGCCTTTTCTGCAAACATGCACTGTCCTCTTTGTATCAGTGCGATTTTTCCCATCACTGCCTCAGGGTTAGTAAGCTCTGAACAACCATTGTATGGTTTACTGCTTGCAACAAATCCTCTTGTCTGTCAGAAATCAAACTAACTTAAATACTTCAGTCTTCTCAAATTGCAATCAAGTCATTAAACCTCAATATCTAGAGCTTTAAGAGAACTGTAACTCCTTTCTTTCCTAATGATAGCATAGCTAATATATATTCAGCATAAATTTTTGTTTTCAACATTTTGTGTATCATGCTATTCAATGTTTCTAGTGAGCATTTTTATGTAAACTACACAATCTGATACTTATAATGACCTTGAGCAAAACAATACAAATAACGTTTCCATTTCTCATATGGGGAAACTGAGACTCAGGTTATGTATTTGCTCACAATGTTAACACAAGTTAGTAAGTGGCAATGTTAGCATCTATAGACAGACTCACTACATTTATAATAGCTGGGAACCAATTTGAAATGTGCACTGGTAACCAGAAAAGTTTTTGAAAGAGAAAAAAAAAAAAATGGACTTAGTCTATATGGATCTCTAAGCAGTTATTTTTCCCAGAAAAATTAAATCCAACAAGGAAACTGATTTTTTAAAGACGTTACTATAAAGATGTTTTAATAACCTTCATTCTCCTAAAATGTAAATTCCGTAAGGGCATGGAGCTTCATCGGTTTTGTAAACTGATATAGCAAGCAGTGCTCAGACTATATAGTAGGTACTCAATGAATCAATCTTTATAGCTTCTACATGGTTTAAAATACACAGGAGAAAAAAGCCTAAATTAGAAGTAACAGAGTGAAAAGAACATTGGCTATAGATTGTCATGATAATCGGGCTCTGGTCCCAGCTCTGTAATCAATCAATTAGATGAACTTGTGAACTGTTTAGTTATGTAAGTCTTTTTGTCCACATTATAACTATAGAGGATGGACTAGCTTAGTCATCTTCAAAGTTTGCCCAGTGGAACCTCAGGGTCCCAGGCTTTCTCCAGGGCTTCTGCACTTTTAGCTGTTTTCTACATTAAGCTCCTGGGTTAGATTTTTGTTCAAAGAAAGATCCTAGTGGCTTTTAGAAAGTCTAAAGTTTTTAGATCAATTAAAGGTACTAAATTAGAAAAGAAACCAAGAAATTGGATAGAACCTCAATAATATTTTGGTTAAAATTCTATAAGCATGTTAAATATGTAAATTATGACTAAAAGTTTTCAAGATATGCTTTTACTTTACTTAAATCCAGGAGACTATTTTGGTTTTTAAAATACATTAAAACTACTAGATTAGAGAAGAGACTAAGAAATGAGGCAATACTTAATATTTTAAATTCAGTTTCAAAACTGTATTTTAAGTATACATACCTCTTTATGTTTAGACAAATCCAACCCAAACTGAGCTGGTCCAGCAGTCAATACTACCCTGCCAAAAAATGGGTGGGAAACAATTTGTACAGCTCGTGGAGGCAGCTGCTGTTCTTTTTGTTGCTGACTTGACAATTCAATCATCTCCTGCATGAACCTCAACCCATCTTCAGCATCAATTGAACTAGCAGCCTATGAAAAAAACAGATTCATTTTATCCTTCCTTTCTGGAAACTTCCACCAATTTTTTGACTTCCTCAAGACACTGTACTATAGTATTCTACTCTAAAACTTCTTTCACTTTAGATTACCACTAAGTATTTATGTCCTTATTTGTCCTCAAAAAAATACTTTTAGAAATAATATTTCTGAAAATAACTATTTTTTTTTTTAATCAATGTGACTCTCACTATTCTGTAACCACTTTAGATTCAGATTGAGAACTGGACTTCTACCAAGTGCTCAAATGCTCATTTTCTTGTTTTTCCCACTGGCTTTCCCTCTGAAGAAATAAACCTCATACCTGACCCACACTTTCCCTCCTTGAAATAGTGAACAACCAGATTCAATCTGATTCAAAACTTATGTGTCAAGCACTTATTCCATCTCAGCACTTGCCTAGGCACTGGAGAGACAGTCCTTAAGCAGTCTGTGTCTGGAGGAGAAAGACATGTAAAGTTAGCTATGATAAAACTTCTCTAGTGGGAAAGTGGAAAAGAGCACAGACCAGGGAACAACTGATTCTGCTTGTGTGTTCCTGGGAAAGATTTAGAATGACATTTGAATTGGGTCTTAACAGAGGGAAAGTTGAATGACTGACTATAACAGAAAAAAGAAGATGATTCCTTACACTTCACAGGAAAAACCAACAAGACATAACAGGAGTTAGAGGAAAGGACAGAGAGGAACTGGGAGACAGAGAAAAGTTAAAACCTATCCTGAAGTTTCTAGCTTTGATAACTTAGAGAATGATGATAGGTTTTACTGATAGGGAGAATCAAAGAAGGAAACACAGGTTGAGGTGAGGGCACAGAAGAAAGAGAGAATTCAAGTTTGGACAGATTGAGAATGAGATATAAGACATACGACAGGCAGATGAAAGCTGAATTTAATATTAAAGTTAGGAATCAGGATTCATATACATATCTAAGAAGTCATATGTATAAAGATGATAACTAAGCTTATAGAAATAGGTGAAACTGCTGAAGAACAGTATACAGAGAAAAGACTGCCATCCAGATTCTTGGAAACTGTTTACATTGAGTGTTTGGGCCAAGGAGAGCTACAAAGCAATAAACAGAGAAGCAGAAGAAGAACCTTGTTGCTGACATATCCTGGAAGCCAAGAAGGGAAAATGTTTTATGAAGGGTTCAGCCAACAGTTACAGAAAAGTTGGATCACAGAAGGATTAAGAGGCCACTTCGTGGTTAACTATGCCATTGGCTGCCTAAGTAAAAGCACTGTCACAAAAGATGTCACTCCCACTATTGGGAGTGAGGGCAAATCAAACATAAGGAAGAGGATCACTCTTAAAAGAAGGATGTGGCAAGACTATGGATGAGATGAAACTTGAGGGTGTGATGCAGTTGTGGGAGGGCTGAATTTGAGATTAAGGAATACCTGAATATGGTTCTAGGTTAAAAATTACTCAGCAAACTATGTGGTTTTCTCAGAATCAATATACTAATAAGGTAAAAATTTAAAGACTTCATGTTATAAAAACTTTTAAAGTAAAAATCAGTAACAATTTCTCAAAAAGACACGTTATCTTTCCTAGGCACATGATGAACAAAATACTCAAGACTCAGGCCAGGCACACATGTATTCACTTAGTTAAGAGTTGCAGGTAGCAACAGCAATCCTCACTCTGGATCAAGCTGTAAAGCCCAAAACAAAAAGAGCCAAGAAATTCCTTGAGAAGAGAGAACCAAAACTCAATAAAAATATTAAAAATGCCATGCTAATTGACGGGGGAAATGCAAATGCAACAGTGACACAAGTACTTAAAGATGTGAATGCAATGAAAAAACCACACGGTATACTGTATAAAAAGAAAAATATTACAAGACCTTTTCAGGATCAGACATCACTGGAATTCTTTTCAAATAAGTCTGACTGTTCTTTATTCATGTTTTGCTCCCATAACAAAAAGTGGCCAAATAATCTAGTCACAGGTCATATGTATGACTACCACATGCTGGGTATGATTGAATTAGGTATTGAGAATTTTGTCTCTCTAAAAGACATTAATAGAACACTAAATGTAAATGTCCTGAGGGAACAAAACCCATGCTAATATTTGCTGGTGATGATTTTGATGTAACAGAAGATTACAGAAGATTTTTCAGAGGCCCTACAGTATCAGATATCCGCCTGGCTGGATTAGAGTATATTCTGCACTTCACTGCACTGAATGGGAAGATTTACTTTCGAAGCTATAAGCTGCTGTTAAAGAAATCTGGTTGCTGAACACCACAGATTGCATTGGAAGAGATGGGACCCTAATTGGATCTGATTCTCAGGAGGACACACCTGGCATCAGATGACTTTTATAAATTTTCTATGAAAATGCCAAAAGCTCTCAAGTCAAAAAGAAGAAAAATATCTCCCATGATACTTTTGGCACAACTTATGGAGGGATTCATATGCAGAAGCAAGACCTAAGCAAACTACAAACCAGGAAAATGAAGGAACTGAAGAAGCGACCTGCAGAAAGGATAACAGAAGACCAGGAGAAAAAGTCAAAAAGAATTTAAAAAACTGATGAAACTTAAAAAAAAAAAAAAAAAAAAAGACTCAGTAGCTCGTTGGAAACTAAAATGATATAAAACAGAGACATGAATATTAGAACTAATTACTAGCTTTTGAAGTTATGTTATAAATAAAATAGAGGAAAGCCAATGTACTGAGAAATAGAAAACTTAGATTTGAGTCCTACATTTGACTCTATTAACTTCAGCCAATTACCCTATCTCTGATTTACTTCATTGCTTTATAGTATAAAGGAGTTGAATTAGATGACTCTCCAAGATACTTCCAAGTCCTAAAACTCTCATTCTCTCACTATAAACAATACATTTAAAGTGTTTAAAAAGTTGAATGCCAGTATCTTATTAAAGCTAATGCGACCAAAGAAAGCAGGGCGGAGACGGTATCTAATTAGTGTAGCAATGTCTTACTTGGATTGCATGTTGGACCAACTGGACTCTCCCATCTTTGAGGTGAATCAAACTCACCCCCATCTTCTTCAGGATTTCTAAATGCTCAGGGTTAGTGGCCATGAAATCTCTGGCTCTCAGAGGGGGTTTAGCTCCACTCCTGAAACTCTCCTCTCTGCTAAAAGTAATTACAGGCAAGGCTTAAAAAACTGTGAGTTAGAATTGGCAAAAAACACATGCCAAATAAAAATAACGTTACTTGCAAAATTGCTAGTTTTAGAACTAGTCAAACTGGAATAACCGGAAATAATTTAGGTCAACAAGTGATATAACTTTCAAATATAACATTTTCTAGTTATAAAAGTATGTATATTATCTACATACTTCATCATTAGTCAATAGAACTCTAAAGGTACAGAACAAGTTTGCTTGTGGATTTGTTACTATTGATGTTATCCTTTAAAAACACAGATTTTTCTCCCAATATTTTTTTTTTTGAGATGGAGTTTCGCTCTTGTTAGCCAGGCTGGAGTGCAATGGCGCGATCTTGGCTCACTGCAATCTCCACCTCCTGGGTTCAGGCAATTCTCCTGCCTCAGCCGCCTGAGTAGCTGGGATTACAGGCACACGCCACCATGCCCAGCTAATTTTTTGTATTTTTTTTTTTTTTTTTTTTTTTTTTGTTTAGTAGAGACGGGGTTTCACCATGTTGACCAGGATGGTCTCGATCTGTTGACCTCGTGATCCACCCGCCTCGGCCTCCCAAAGTGCTGGGATTACAGGCGTGAGCCACTGCGCCCGGCCTCTCCCAATATTTTAAAATCAAATCAATACTTGCATCGGTGAATAATAACATTTATGTAAAAACAGTTTTTAAAAAAATCCTTGCAATGGCCTTTCGAATATAACCATTCATCAGAAAATGAACTCATTAAGCCCAACAATTTTAACAAGCAAGAATAAGTACTCCCTTAAAAAAATCAAATCAAAACAAACAAAATACCTGTATTTTCACTAAACAGAAACTATAGAGAAAAGGAAACCTTTTTTTTTTTTTCTTCTGAGTTGGAGTTTCGCTCTTGTAGCCCAGGCTAGAGTGCAATGGCATGATCCCGGCTTACTGCAACCTCCACCTCCCGATTCAAGCGATTCTCCTGCCTCAGCTTCCCAAGTAGTTCGGTTACAGGTGCCTGCCACCACACCCAGCTAATTTTTTCTATTTTTAGTAGAGACGGAGTTTCACCACGTTTGCCAGGCTGGTCTCGAACTCCTGACCTCAAGGTGATCTACCCACCTCGACTTCCCAAAATCCTGGGATTATAGGCGTGAGCTACCATGCCCAGCCAGAAAATATTTGATGAAACTATTCCATGAGAAATGACTTATAGAAATTAAAAACTGTTACATGCTGCCCACTATTATTACTTTAGCTCATAAAACAAAAGATATATTGAAAGGTTCCATAATAAAAGATATTACTGCAAAACAAACTTTACTATCTAACTTTACTAATAATTTTTATTTTAACCAGAGATAGGCTACATACCTCAACATTTTTGGCCTACATGAATGTCTTCTGGTTGTTGTTAATGATCCCTACGTTCTCTGTCATTTATTAAGAAATAACTTTGATATTAGCAAATATAAAATAATATATCTTACACTCTGATGATGCCTCTAGGACAGCTCTTATCCACCACATTTTTCAAGGGTTCACGAATACTTTGAGCATACAATGGGTCATTAGGGAAGAGAATCTGAGTATTTGGACAAGTCCAATCAAAGTTACTGTCATCCAGTTCTGTATATTCTGAGGTCTACAATATAAAAACATTTATGCATTTATATAAATAGAAATAATTATTTTACTTAACATAATTTTTACAAGGAAACAGTTAATGAAATATGTAAGTATATACAGGATGCAATAAAAGAAAACAAAATAAAATCTATATATATTAATTTCTTATCATACATATATTTATTATATTCTAGCCATGGATTACTCTTCACTTGGAAAAATAAAACATATAGAAATAAAAAAGAGAAAAAGACATTTGATTTAAAAACTCACTGTGTTCTTCTTAGAGATGCTTTGATTTGTAGTAGATAGCCAAAGAGGTAACAGATGAGCTTCTGTCGTAAAGATGTAATCTTCTATGTCAAAAATAATGTCTTCTTTATCAGCAAATAACAGGTAAAGATATTTAAACATTTCAGCCAAGAAGAAAGAATCCATTCTAAAAATAAAAAGTCACAAATAAATATAAATAGATAAAAATAATATAAATGCCAACTATATGAAAGTCATAGAGTCAAGGTTAATAATCCTATCTATACCAATTTAGATGTTCAAAGAACTACAGAATGTTATCAATCTCCCAGGGGCAGAATAACTTTGACTCCAAGTATATCCCATGTTAATGAAAAAGATCCGAGGAACTGTTTACTACACCGATACACTGAATCTTGCCAATAATGCAGACAAGATTTTTCCAAAGGCCTTTCAATGAAGGAAAGTTCTCCATTTCTTCTATAAAGAATCTACAGCAGGGAGGTAACTGATGAATTTTACTGGTGAGAATCATGTAAGAATCTTCAACTAAAGAACTGGAAAAATTCATAAAAATTTGATGGAATTTATTATGTACCTATTTAAGTGATTTTAAAAGAAGGCATTAAAGGTAAAGTTACAAGAAAAAAGTATAACAGAAAGTCACATGGGCTACAATTATAACATTCTAAATATTTATTTACCTGTTAAGAAGGGGATGTGGAGAAATAAAGAGAGCAAACTATATGTCTTTTTACATATGATTTAACATTATACTGTTTTTAACAACAATTTTAGAAAAGTTAAAAGTGTCAGGAAAAGCGCATAGCTGGTAGGTGGAGTCACAGTAACATCAAATTTAATTTACTATTCCCCAAAGCATCCTAGGTTTTGGCAGTAATAAATAACTTCTAGTTTACTGGACAGGTTGCACAGTTTCATACCTCTGGCCAAGCACAACTCCTGGCACATAGTAGGCACTCAATAAATGTTTACTAAGTTAAATACAAGTTTAAACAGCATGATTAAAGAATGAACTGGAGAGGCGGTAGAACACAGAGATAAGGAACAATGGGCTTTGGAAACAGATCTTCCGCTAATTAGTTCTGTCGCCATGAGGACATTATATAATGACTACGAGCTTCAGTTTATTCTTCAGTTAATTCTTCTTCGACAGAAGAATATTGTTATAAAGAATATAAAAATACACTCATGACTTTGGTGTGAAGAAGAAATGAAATAGTAAATGTCAATTATTTAGCATAGCACCTGGCATACACGAGACTGAAACTACAGCTATCATTTTTCCTACATATATAAAATTTTTTATTTTGGAACAAAAACTCACCTGTAATGTTTCAAAACATTTTTGGCTATTTTTGATATTAATTTTTTAAGGCTATATAAAAACACTTTCTGGTTAATCTGCAATACATTTATTGTAATTTAACCTTTTCTGAAGGACCAACAGTTACTACATGAGCAAATGCTATTCTCAGAACTGTAGGCAGATGAGGAGGACATTGATAATTGGCAAATACCACGTAGACAATTTACAATTAAGCAATTCGTAAACATTTAGAAAAGAACAAGGCATGGTAAGATAACTACAATATGAATTGGGCAAAGCTAACGAGTATCAGATCATATGATCTATTTTGTATTTTAAAATCATAAACATAAATATAAATGAAAATACACAGGCATTAAAAGGTCTGGAAGCCTTTATAAAATTGCTAACAGTGGTAATCATATGCAAGTTGGGGAGAGTGTCTTAGCAAATATTTTCCTATTATTTTTGCCCTTTACATTCTTTTTAGTAATTATCTATTGTTAGGAAAATACAGATATTTCCATTGTGAAAAGTGTGTGTGTGTGTGTGTCTGTGTAGATGATGGTGAGCTGGAGGACACTGATAGTGCCAGTAGAACTATAGGGTAATAACCGCATGCAAAGACCATGTCACTGAAAGCTCTCAAGTGCAATGCCATGAGGCACTGGTTGTGGTCCAACCGAAATTCTTCTCAACAATTTGGATGAAAAAAAAAATGTTAGTCATGCTTATCTAAACTATAGATCATTGAAAACTGGTAGTTTAGCTAATGAGATTCAACCCCTAGACCAAAATCTAGAAACAAAACAAAATGAAATGAAATTTTGCTGAGTTAAGTATAAACATTCTAAGTGTATACTAAAATAAGAAAACTTGGCTGCTCCAGAACAGGACGGAGAACATTTGCCAGCAGACTACACAGTTAAGTATGTGAAGTTAGTTGGTCACAAGCTCACTGTGAGCTGAATGCAATAAAGCTCCTAAAAGATCTAAAGCACATCTAATAACACAGTATGATGAGGAAGGGTAGTTGTCAACCTTTTGTTTGGCTAAGCACATCTGAGAGGCGCAACGATCCCCTGAGGAACAGTGAGTCAATGAAGCAGTGGTCCTCAACTGGATAGAGGGTGGAAACTCATCAACCTCATAGAAAATTAGTGATCCTTTGCCTGAATCCAGACACTTATGGTGCTGTTGTGCCAGACACATCTTGAGTATGGCTAATACTGGACATGATATTTTAAGTTATTGTATACACTGGAATACCATCAGAATGGAGTAATGTCAGTGTTAAGAGGTCCAGAAACAATGTCATAAAAGGAATATTTGGTAGGGGGAAAAAAAGCAGAATGTTACACTTTGAAAAATGGAACTCTCAACAGTAATCATGTCGTCCTCTGTAATTCTTCAGCCTGTTATCTCTTTTGTACTTTAGAATATATCACATGGTTGTGATTATTTCTTTACACACCTATCTTATTCACCAACTACCAGTCATGGGAACACATGGACTGGTTCTATTTTATCTTTTTACCCCATACTTAAGCGCAGTGCGTGGCATATAGTAAGTGCCTAATTATTGTTCTTTAATGAATTGCCAGTATGACATCACTGTCAAGAGCCAATCTGCCTAGATTAGAATTCTGCCTTCATCTTACCACTGTGTGACCTTAGGCCGGTTCCCTAACTTCTCCTTCCCTTGGTTTCTTCACCTTTAGAATGAAGACTATACTACTACACTTGAGAAGACTGTTCTAAGGGCCAAATTAGTTAAACACATAAAATGTTTAGAAGACTGAAGTGCAGAAAACAGTCAATAAATGTTACAGGCAAATACACAAGTTATCTGCTTTTATTTTTTGCTATTATCTGTATGCCTGCTTCCAGAAACCTAAGCATTTCTCATTCGCTGTGGTTAGGGATGGAGATTCCAAGCATAATGAACCACACTCTGAACACAAAGTGAAGAACAAAGGGACGACTCAATGGGTAGATGATGAGTGCTGTGTTTCTCAAGTCTTCAGTCTCGCTGCCTGGAACTTCTTTTACATCTTTCTTCTAATTCTTGCTTGTCCTTGAGGGCACAGAATCCCTCAGGAACCCTTCGTTGACTATCACATCCCAACCTGTGTTTCATGCCCCTTTGATATGTTTCATAACACGTATACAATGTTCTAAAAGTCTGGTTGCTGGCCTGCCTTCAGTGATTCAAAGACAGAAAGGACATATCTTCTTATCTTTAATCCTCAAAAACTAGTACGAACTCTGGCACATAAGGGTTCTCAGCAAATATTTTTGGAATGAATATTTGCTAATCAAATGGACAAACAAGCTTTAGCATTCTTTTAGACATGTGATAACCAGATAAGTGGTCTTACGATAAGCAGAATGCTTGTGAATTTCATAGGGAGCACTTTTTATAGCTTGAATACTATATGCCATCTACATCTATCCAGTGTCTAATAAACAGAAACTACCACTGGTCTTTCCCACCCCTGCAAGTCAGCAACCGTGTACGAGTACACACAGCTTTTGAGGAATCTTGGCTGAACACAAATCATATTCCAATCATTCATCATCTTGGTAATTTCTAACGTCTTATGTAATAAAAAAGGAAACTATTATCAAAGAAGAAAAAAAGCAACATTTTAGACAGTCCTAATACCAAGGTTCTGATAATTTAACAATCATTCATTCATTCATTTAAAAATCATTCGAGCATCTACTATAAGCCAAGTGCTTTGATAAAAATACACTTTTCAAACAAATTAAGATTAGTCTATCCAACAGTTTAAAAAAGTAATCACAATGAACAAAGGTTTCGATCCTTTGTTAAAGAATTAAACTTATTTGAATCCTAAATGATAATTGCAATTTGTGTTGTTTCAGAGTGACCCTGAGGAAAGGGGATGGTAGCAATTGTTTTACCTGTCCTCATGACTTCCAGTACGAACATCCTTCATGGCAGCAAATCCGCAAGGCACTCTAGCATATTTATTTAAATTTTCAATAAGTGTTTTCCCTACTTCAAGGTAGTAAGGATCTCCTGTAGCCTATTAAAAAGGAGAATATATGTATACAGGTATATAGCTTATATATTACCACATATCCATTCATTTATCAAATATTTATTGAGTACCTACTAGGTGCCAGGCACTGGAACACATTATATGGAACTGAGTTCTGAAAAAAAGTCATGAATCTGCTTTACAGAATTTCTTAAATATACAATTGTAAAATTTAACTATATAACTTTAGTTTTTAGATTAAATTTCTAATGCTCAGAAAGGTTGCCTGATCGAGAAAAGGCAAGAGACATGTTTTAGAAAGCAATTCTAGAACATAAAATTTCTCTTTAAAGAAATGTTTACATACTATTTTTTAAAGAAAAAAACTTACATGTCAATTCTTGCATCATCCAATAATTCTATGGACTAGAATAATAAGAACCATGATATATCCAACCATTATAACATTAAAAGGGGCCTTTGAAAACCCAATTACTATTATAAAAGAGTAAGAGATGCAACAGAAAACGGGGGCTGAAAGTAAAGTGGGGTATATTTTCTTACTTTATATAAGAAGTAGGTACTTTCTGCAAATTCTGGCCTTAAAGGATGTTGAGCCCAGTGTACTCTGAAATCTGTGGTAAATGCCTGAACAACACAACACACAAATAGGCATAAAAAATGTGATTAAGTAAGCAAGTTGTTCTAGAATATATATAAGTAAGTAAAAGGAATTAAAATAGCAATCATAACATTTTTTTCATCAAAAACAGCAATTTTCATTGCTTAAAATAACAATTCATTTCGCAAAGGCTGCTATTTTTACCAGTTAAATGGATTATTTTTAAAATGATCATTCCGGCTATTAGCAAACTGAGAAAAACTCAGTAATGAAACTCAGTAATGTCACTACGTAGGTCCTGGTAGTCAACATAATTGTGTTTTCTTTTTATCCTTTTCTCTACTCTTTCCTCTTAATTATTCCTTCCATAGTTCTCATATTTCTTTTTAATTTTTTAAATTGACAAATAAAAGTGACATATATTTAAGGTATATGACATGATGTTTGATATATGTATACACTATGAAATGACTAAATAAAGCTCATTACCATATGCATTGTCTCACATACTTATCTTTTTTGTGGCAAGAACACTTAAAATCTCTTTTAGCAATGTGCAAACATACATATTTCACATTTTAGCTTATATTTTCTTTTCTAATAGATTCAAATCATTTGTGGACTAAGGGCATTATTTAAAAATAAATAAAATTATTCTATTCGAAATTTATTCAATAACATAATCAACTGGTTTTTAAAAGAAAATAAAAATAAAAGCAAACAAAAACTTCTATGGGAACTAAAGAAAACTTCATTTGTGATAGATGTATCAGTTGAAACCTCAGTTTATTCTGTATGGATATGAATTTTCTACAATGCACAGTCCTACTCACCTGAAGGCTAATAAAACTATACTTTCCAAAACAAACACTTTAGGAACCATTCTAAGTTGGTGGAATGCTTAGATATCTCACAGAGGGTAGTCAATAAGCAGGGATAGAACAAGGCCATACACACATTTGGAAATTTTTAATGGTACATTTCTGGAAAGCCAAAAAGTATGCTATTAAAATCTTGTCATATCAAGCTAGCAAGAATATTTATTACTAATATAATATATAAAAAACAGGAAGAATAATTCTCAATCAGCATGAGGAAGAGATGGCATTCTCTACATTCCCAAGGGGCATGTGTGAACAACATAAGTATATTTAATATATATAGTTTTCGTAAGACAAGCGTTAGAAAATAAAAAGTGACAAAATCTCCGTAGCTGGTAGGTACATATAAAAGTTAGAGTGACAGACTATTACAGTGGCATAGGTTAGGAAGACTTGAGAAGCACTAAGCTGGAAATTTTTTTTACGTAAAATTTAAAAAATGTCAGCAACACACAAAGAAAAGCAAAAAAATATATAATACTGTACAAACCAAAAATAAACTATATAATAGGAAAAAAATGAACCAACAAGACTTGAAGATGCCATTTTCTACCTTTAAATTAGCAACTGATGGTATATATGTGTACGTGTGTGTGTGTGTGTGTGTAAGATTATTCTAAAAATTATTTGCTTACCTCTGGTAGAAAATTGTGTTTTTTAATCACTTGATACAACATTTCATGAGTTTCAATAGCAGGTCTAATATCCCCCTTTAACACCTAGAAATCAACAACAATAAAATTATCTAATAAAATATGAGCGGATTTTTATCTCTAATCATTACATAAACAGAAAAATGTATACCAATACAATTTTGAACTGCAACTATGTTTTGGAGTTCAGTTTTAAAGATCAAAAATGCACCTAATTAACAACATTGCCTTATGTTCATATTAAGAAAACAGAATTCTTTATACCTGCAAGCCTGGGAAAAAGGCAAGCAAAGCATCCATCCAAGTCCGAGCATTCAGCATTGGTTTGTGGATATGCACATCAAGCAAAAGAGGTGGCTGGCTAATGTACCTCATTATGGCATCATAGTGCTAAAAGATCACAACATGTGTTCATGAAAGTTAGATGAAAAAAGTGGTACCACTCTAAACACATTAAGTAGCACTGTATAGAAATTAAATTAGAATTTATATATAAATTCACTAATTACCAATTTATATAAATATTTAAATTATTTTAGATGGAGATCTTTCTAAAATATGTATGTACTCCTCCTCTATGTCCTCTAACTCAGATTCAGACTATTAAAGACTATATGCAATTTGGGGCCTTCTGAGAAAAACGGAGCTGAACATCTCTACCTCCTGTGGTGTTAGCCCATGGTTGGTATGTCTGTAGCCCACTGATGCTCATAGGCCCCCTTGGAATACAGCTATCAGCTTCTATATTACAGAATGTGTTTTCTCCTGTATCTTGGAAGTTTGATCCATTCTCGGCTAACAATATTCTGGCGCTCACTACTATCTAAACTAATGCAGCTAATCACTGCTGCCACTCTTATGGTTTGCTATCTCAACTTTTTACGGGCTTAGACAACTCTTTTCCCCTTCTTTTGTCTTTTTCTCCTAGATATTTCTCAACTTTGACAACAGGTTGAGTTGTGATAACAAGCCAACAAAAATAATTATCTGTCCCCATTCACGTCAAGAAATTATTGTTAAATCTAATAATCTATGTGATAATTTTATCAAGAATTCAATTAATGCCTTACTATAACATTTACAAATTTTTTTTTTTTTGCAAATTTACCTATTATGTACTCACTATTATTGAGTATTGGCCATAGGTTAAAGGCACTGCTCTAATCGCTTTGAATGCATAAACTCATTTAATCCTCCCAATAACCCTATAAATAGAACTAGTATCCCATTCTGTAGATGAGAAACAGAGGCAAATAGTATCAGTTACTTGGCCAAAGTCAAAAAACCGGTAGGTGGTATAATCAGAATTTAAACCAGCACATCTCCCATACTTGTAATCACTATGTCATACCATCTCGTACATATAACATGGATGAACTGATAGGTGAGCAATGATGAGTTTGCTTTATTAATTTCAGTTTGCTTCAATTAAAACGGTAATTCAGATGGGTTTAAGAATCCTCCCACTTTTCTCGAAAAATATGCCTGTGATTCTGAGCCAGTCTTAAGACTTGCTTTTGAAATAAATACTCACTAGCTTCTCTAAGGTCTCCAAAGCCCTGTATCCTCAGTGTAATCAAAGAGTAAGCCAAAATTCCAAGATTTCAAAAAGAATTGGAATCCAAAGGAAAATCAGCTAACTAGTAACATATTTTCATAATTCTTATCCTTGTACAAAGATTAGGTAAAACTCAAATTTATTACATCACTTATTGGCAGATCTGCAAAGTTTCTGATAAAAGGTGAAAATAAAACTACTTTATCAATCAATTTTTAAAAATATGTGTCACTTTTTACACTGTCCTTGTCCAACATCATCAGGGAATACTGACACAAAACCACTACACATTTTAAAAATTATTTTTACAATGTCATTCAGGTAGGAGTTTCTATCAAAATCTGGACTCAAATGAAATTGACTATAAAATTAATATAAAATTGTATCAACTTACTGTGTTAAACCTTTCCAGAAAACTGTCATCTCCAAGCAAGACATAGGCTTTCAATAGATATTCATAATATGAATCAATTCCTGCTCCTACTCCACTATCTATGGAAATACAAATGTGATTTTTCATTAAAGAACTATTAGATTTTAAAAAAAAAAACACTTAGTCAAGATTTCAAGACCTGAAAACATTCAGACTAATCATAATGATACCACTACAACTTACTACTGTAACTTCTTATAATCAATATGAGACTTTGGAAAATGTACACAATTAACTAACCCCTAAACAACATACTACCTGATTCTCAAAACCAATCGTTATTTAACAAGATACAGGGGTAACAATAAAATATAAAAGAACTTTAGGCCGGGCGTGGTGGCTCACACTTGTAATCCCAGCACTTCGGGAGGCCGAGGTGGGTGGATCACGAGGTTAGGAGTTCAAGACCAGCCTGGCCAACACAGTGAAATCCCGTCTCTACTAAAAATACAAAAATTAGTTGCACGTGGTGGTAGGCATCTGTAATCCCAGCTACTTGGGAGGCTGAGGCAGGAGAATCACTTCAACTCGGGAGATGGAGGTTGCAGTGAGCTGAGATTGCACTACTGCACTCTAGCCTGGGCAACAGAGCCAGAGTCTGTTGCAGGAAAAAAAAAAAAAAAAAAAAAAAAAAAAAAAAAAAATACATACATACATATACATATACATATATATATATATATATATATTTGAATCAAAGAACTTTCACCCACTTAAAGAGAATATAGTTAGTGGCAAACAAGACACAAATGTTTTTACTTTTTCCACGTTTGTTTTTAACTTTGCTTCATAAAGCCACTGAAAATTGAGTCTTCTTTCAAGTATAGAATTTCTAACTTAAGATTTTGATAAAGCAATGAAAAAGCCACAAATGGCACTGTTTACCGAATTTCCTACATCAAAAAGTAAAAACACAATCTTACTGAATTATATACTGTATGGTTGGCTCTCCTCCAACAGCTGCAGACATTTAAAAATACATTTTATATTATTAAAATCAATTATAATTTACACAGATTAGAAAAAATATATAATGAATTATCTTTAAAATTACTTCTACATACTTCTACCCCATCCCTCCAACACCACCAAATCTGTTGCTAAAGTGAACAACGATGCAATATACTGTTTGAGGGGGTCCAAAGCAATCTGTAATGTTAATTTCCAAAGTTTCCAAAGACTTCAACTTTTTGCCAATATAAACAAAAAGATGCAAGTAGCCAAAAATAATAGGAGGAAAAATCCATACTATAGATTATTTAACTAATGTTTATTTATGCCTTTCCCTCAACATGCACTCCTTAGATTAGCATTAAATTACATTGTGCATGTATACAACTACACCAGTTTAGATTTGCCCTGGAACATATAATTACATTTAAAATAAATATTTTTCTACCTATTTCAAAGTTTAATTAGCTCTTAGTTTCACTAGAGGGAAAATAAGCATGTTGTGTTAAGAAACTGGCATATATAAATGAATAGTAAATACACTTAAGTCTTGAGGAAATCTAAAGATGAAGTCTCTTATTTTGTTTTTTCCTAAAAAGGAAAAAAGAAACAAAGTCAAGAAAAAATTAAAGAACAATACTATCTACTCTTAAAAAGAAGAAATGTTATCTAACACAAAATGAAACCTATAGATTCAGAAAACAGTGATTTTACTGTCTTAACCAACAGAATAACTGATAGGCAGGGCCAGGCGCAGTGGCTTATGCCTGTAGTACCAGCACTCTGGGAGGCCGAGGCGGGCGGATCACGAAGTCAGGAGTTCGAGACCATTCTGGCCAACATAGTGAAACCCTGTCTCTACTAAAAATACAAAAAAAATTAGCCAGGTGTTATGGCACACGTCTGTAATCCCAGCTATTAGGGAAGCTAACCCAGGAGAATTGCATGAACTCGGGAGGCAGAGGTTGTAGTGAGCCAAGATCATGCCATTACACGCCAGCCTGGGCAACAGGAGAAGATTGCCTCAAAAAAAAAAAAAAAAAGATAGGCAGAGTCTACACTGCTTAGAAGTGAACCAACTCTAGACAAAAATGGAGGTAGAATGGTGTGATTGCAAGGAAAATAACTAAAAAAATTTCAGTCTTCATGTTTGTAACAATGTATTGATGAGCAAAATTCAAAAAAATACAAAGTCTGGATTTCCCCTCTTAGGTTTAAAATAAACTAACAAACTTCTATTTAATGTATTTACATTTGCATTACAAATGCATTAACCTTCTCTGTTTATGTGTATACACTGTACAAGCACATACATGCTGGTACTTTACCATGAAAATAATAGTTCTCATCTCAATCTAGTGATTTGTCTTTTCATCTATATTTATATACATTTCATTTCTATTGTAAGATATATCACTTTTCTAGTGGTACATTTAAATTAACGTTTATGTTATTTTAAATCTTCATTTTTAAATGAATTTTTTTTAGCACTATGACATAATGGATTTAATTTAACAGCTGGTAACTACACTGTACTATTTAAATTAATTCACAGATGTAGGAAAATATTTGATTTTTAAAATATAACCAAGATGAGACTAGACAGTTATTAACAGTGAAATACTAGAAAACAGTGAATGAATACATAAGGTGATTTTTCATCAGTGGCCATTCAATATTTTGCTTTTAGGAACTTGGAAGAAATTGTCTTGAGTTTCAAATGTTCTGGTCAATCTAGTCACTTCTTACCTTCTTCAGTATCACCCTGAATTATTGGAATAACTGACCCTAAAGAGTCAAAAGTTCTTTTCTAGTCTAAGGTAGCCAACAATAGCCACATTGAGGACTTCCCCATAGAAGTCCTCTTTGAAGGTATACATGATATGAGCTTCCATGGACTTTTCTGTGTTCCTGCAGTAAGAGTTCCATACCATGCTCACCACCACCTTATGGACACCTCCACTTCCAACACTGGTCCAGCCATAATAAACACCAGTGGATACATCACCTGCAAGATTATCTACTACTTGCTCAGGCAAGTTAGCTGTGGGGATGCCCAGTTGCTTGGAACCACGGCCAAAGCCCCGCACTACTTGCTTCAGCAGAAGTATGGCAGGTGCTTCATTCTGCTGGGTTATGGTCTGTGTCTGGGTCTGTGCGTCCGGCAAGGCGGTGCTAAGTAAATGGCTAAATAATGACTAAGTAAAATGGGCCATGCATGAACCACTAATGAGACTGTGTGTCACAACACAATGATTATGTGTAATTCAAAATTAATTATGATTAACTTGCACCTGGCGTCTCAGATGGGTTTAAAAGAAAAAAATTACAAAATTCCAAAGTCACACACAATTCAAATCTGTTGCAAGAATCATTTAGATGAAACAGAAAAATTTTATACAATACTGAATAAAGGTAATAATTTTATTTTAATATGTTCCAATTAATAATTTTATAATTTTATTTATTTAAATATAGGAAGTTACCTTTCATATATAAATAAGCTTTTTGAAAAATGGAGAAAATGTATAAAAAAGATACTTTCATTAAGAATATTCGAGTTTATTTCCATTCTTCTATGCTTGTTTTATCAGGGTATTTTATAAAAATAAAATCACTTTCTCTGTACAGTTCAATATTCAATATCCTGTTTGTTTATATAACGTTGTTAGATGTTCCTTCCCACGTTTCTCATTTATTTTAATAACAATATTCCAATATTGATGTAAAATAATTGTCTTAGCTACTTTTTTATTGATGGCACTTAGACTGTTTCCCAATTTTCTGCTATTTATAAATAACTGCATGGAAACATCGTGGGGAACAAATAATTTTCTATGTTTTGTATTATTTCTCAGACTAGATTCCCAGAAGTTAAATTATTAATCAAAGGGACTAACATGTCGTTAGTGAGCACTTACTTCATAGTAAGTGCAGTACATGCCCGGCGCTGTTCTAAGCACTTTACATTGGTTAACTCATTTAATACTCATACAGAACAACTAAGTACTAGTAATATGCCCACTTTACAGATATGGAATAGAGAGGCACACAGAGGTTAAATAACTTTCCAAGATCACATAGCTTGAATCCAACATGACTCAAGAGTCCACGCTCTTAGCTACTATCCAATATTTCTGGAGGTAGGAAAAAAATAAAGAATTTATTAAACACAGATTCTTATTAAACCACGCCTTCATGTGAGATGGCTGAGGAACTCTGGTTCTCTAATTTTCAAATAAATTATAGTGTTTCATCTATACCCTATACCTATAATGCTAATCCATTAAGTAACAGAACACTAAATCCTATAGAATAAAAGTGTCACATTTGGCACCAAAAAATAAAATCTGGCTAAATTAATTAAAATGTCAGCAATCTTATGAGAAACTATTCTTTATAGTATCCCAAAGATTATTTTAACAAATGAAAATCCTTTATTTCCCAACCATTTTGAGGATGTAAAGGCTTGTTTTAAAAAGCCTAACTTACATACCTTTTCGTACCCAATCTCCAGTATGAATATTTATAGTCACGCCCACTAAATTACTACTTCGCTGTCTTTTTTCCCAGAGAAAATCAAGAGCTTTTCTGGCGTATTCCTGTAATTTAAAAAAAAAAAAAAAAAAAAAAATGCATATTTTAAGAACTGAGTATCTTTGACAAATAGGAAACAAACAAAACTCAAGGCCCATGGGATATTTTAAGAATTAGGTTAAATTTCTAAGATAACTACTTATAAAACAAATTTCCTTAAAACTCAAAGCTTGGCTCTTTTCTCAACCAATCAGTATAGTTAGGAAAGACTCTGAATATGCTCTTCAGTTCACTTTGAGACCATACATTTCATCTACTGTTTTTGTTTTTTATTCATTTCATCTACTCTTGTAGCACAAGTTCATACTCACACATATGTATTATTAAATTATATTAATTGCTTACATAATGAGATTTGCTTGTTAAAATACTTTCTACCACTTAAATGTAAAGTAAAAATCTCCCAAGATACTCTCATTTAGAAAACTGGAAGAGAATTTCAAAGGTCATATGCTATCTTTAAAGGTCATTTCAGATCCTACTTTTTAAATGGTATACAGGTGCATTAGTAAAAAGTTATTTATTTATTTATTTTTTTTTTTGAGACGGAGTTTCGCTCCTGTTACCCAGGCTGGAGTGCAATGGCGCGATCTCGGCTCACCGCAACCTCTGCCTCCTGGGTTCAGGCAATTCTCCTGCCTCAGCCTCCTGAGTTGCTGGGATTACAGGCACATGCCACCATGCCCAGCTAATGTTTTGTATTTTTAGTAGAGATGGGGTTTCACCGTGTTGACCAGGATGGTCTCGATCTCTCGACCTCGTGATCCGCCCGCCTCAGCCTCCCAAAGTGCTGGGATTACAGGCTTGAGCCACCGCGCCCGGCTTAGTAAAAAGTTATTAAATCAACTAGGCTACTAAACATCTGACAACACCAAACTTGTAAACTTATGACATGTTTTTCTTTTTCTCATTTATTTTATCCACTGGACACTAAATAAAATGAGTTCTGACCAAATTTTTGGCTTTGGATGAAAAGATGTTACAAAATATAAATGCAAAAGGCAAGTACAGGTAAGTTCCTAAATTAATTTCAGAGCATGAACCTACTTAGCACTGCAGAAGTTCTTCGATAAAAGAAAAAGTCATTAAACCAATTTGTCACTTGGTAAATTATAGCGTACAATGGTTATAATTCTTAACACAAACTATGCTTTTTTTTAAACACAAAGCAGGTTATATAATTAAATTGCAGAATTTCAGAGCCAGCAAACTTCAAAAGATTTTATTTCCCTACTCTTACTTTATAGCTAAGAAAACAGGCCTAGTGAAATTCCAGATTAGCTAGAGTTAAAAATTGAGTTACAGGACAAAAAATAATAATAGGGGAATTCAGATCTCTTTATATATTAGACCAAAGGTCAGCAAACTCTTTCTGACAAGGACCCCATAGTAAATATTTTAAGGGCTAGAAGTCACAGTTAATGGCACAATTACTCAACTCTGTCACTGTAGCACCAAAGCAGCCACAGATAAAAACAAACAATTGAGGATGGCTGTGTTTCAATAAAACTTAATTTATAAAAACAGGCAGTGGCTTGACTTTGCTCACAGATTGTAGTTTGCCAACCCTATATTAAATCAGTGTTTTGTCTGTCAACTGCATCAGGTTTCTTTTCTGACAATAAATTACAGCATATTCAAGAATTAAAAAACAAACAAACATAATTTTCAACAAATTCATAAACACAAAATAGCCCATTGGAAAGAGCATGGGTTTCGAATTCAGCAAGATATGGATTCTAATTCCAATTCCACGCATCACCTACCAGCTCTGCATGTCTCTCATACCCTTTGAGCCTTATTTTCCTCACCTGTAAATGCATCAATATCTGACAGTCCGCAGTAACTAAAGTATGCAAAAGTGTCCACACTTTTTAATGAAGGGAAAATATTAGTCAACAAGATATAGAACAAAAATTTAAGTTTAAAAGATTAACCAACCAAACGTGGTAAATCTGTCCCCAAGACATTTGAACATACAGACATACATTCAAAGGCATAAATACACAGGAAGTCAATCTGATTTCTTCACATTCAGATCTAATGCTTGTAATGCTGGTATACAGTCCCTATTTCTGCTTGTTTTGTTTGCCATTTGTTTGGTTTTTTAAACATTAACCTAAGTCATATGCTTGAAAAAGAGGGTGCTGTGTACTCCAATGACATGCTTAAATAATTAGACTTTTTTAGTGAGAGACATAGCTAGTCCACAACAACTAAGTGGGGCCATTGAGTCTTTTGAATAATGAATAATATTTCCCTTGGAGTAAACAAATTTACAGATTAGACTCTCAATCAAGACCTAAGTACAAAAATTTCGCTGTGTTTTAGAAGATTAGGAAGGTTTCAGAACTTTCAGAAGTGCAACAGACCATCTGGAAGTCTAACAAAATATAGGGACATAGTATTTCACATAAGGAATTTATGGTATCAAGGAGACATCAAATTCATTTAAGTAATATGCCTAAACATTTTTTTTCTAAGACTAAACCTAAACATATACTTTATAGTTGGTGAACAAAATGCAAAGTTGGATTTAACATAGCTACCTCACAATGATTTCTAGGTTTTTGACAATTAAGAACCATGTAATAAATTTAGACAAAAAGTTCACTAAAATAACAGTATTTCTCCAACTAATAATCATGATACTTAATCAATGAAGAAGCTATAAAGTCAGTTGTGCCCAATACCCAGGATATCAAAGACCGTAAAAAGCAAACCTCAAATATTGTTGCTCCTGTGAATCGACTTAAAGCAGCAAATTCAAGGATCAAGGTACCTGCACAAGCTGTACAGGTATCTGTCTCTGTTCCTGTCCGAGCTTCTGGTTTTCTGATGCCAAACTTTAAATTAATCTAAATACAATTAGAAAATTATCATTAGCAGTTATGAAGATAACTTTCTGATAAGAAACTACTTTTCATCAAGTCTTTGTATAAAATCATGAAAATAATTCATAAAATAACTAAACTCAAATTCAATCTGTTGATCTCTGTGACTTTCCAATTAACATCTAGGGAAATAGGTTCTAAGCACATAATATTCATGAAGTAAATAAGTTTTTATTTCATTCCTTCCTCAATGACATCAAAGCTCAATATAACCATTTCCCTTGGAGTAAACAAAGGAAATGATTATAATCCAAAGGAAACTGCATAGAAAAGGTATCTTTTATAACAACTTTGTTCTCTAGGCAGTTGTAACTAGCAAGTACAAGGATAGAGAAGCAGATGACCCTTAGAAGAAATGAGGTTTAGTTTAGAATTTGTGCAAAACCAATCTATATTATATATTAACTAGTTCATCACAGAGAAAAAAATGAATTGTTACGGTATATATTTGAAAGGAAATGAAAATTTCATTTATAGGTTTTAAGAGTTTTGAAATATAGAGTATGTCGCCTTGCTGGCAGGCTAATAACAAAAGGGCAAATTTTTCAAAGGGATATTTCTTTATTAAGTCAAAGAAGTGGTAGCTCATGCCTGTAATCCCAGCATTTTGGGAGGCGACGACGGGTGGCTCACTTGAGGCCAGAAGTTTGAGACCAGCCTAGCCAATATGGCGTAATCCCATCTCTACTAAAAATACAAAAATCAGCCAGGCAGGGTTGTGTGTGCCTGTAATCTCAGCCACCTGGGAGGCTGAGGCCCAGACCTCTTCAACATGGGAGGCAGAGGTTGCAGTGAGCCAACATTGTGCCACCGCACTCCAGCCTGGGTGACAGAGTGAGTCCTTGCCTAAGAAATAAACAAACAAAAAACCCAAAAACAAAGACAACCAAATAATACTAGAGCATAAAACTGGATTAACTAGACCCAAACTGAGCAGACTTGATTAAAATGGGAGTATTTTTGAGCAATCCAAATAACCAACAAAAAAAGGAGGTATACACCAAGGATTCAGTTAATAACAAATAAACAAAAAAAAAAAATCAAACATAAAACATCTAGGGTAACTCCTGGTTCAGTTATTATTCAAATTCTAAAGAGAAGCTCAAAAAATTTATCTTTCAACTTATCTGCAGAAATCAATTGCTAGGTATCCCAATCAATTGCTAGGTGTAACAGTGTCTAATCAACAGATTTCAGGCATTTCTAAACAAATGCCGCCTCAACAATAAACAACAAATGTGAAATGTAGGTGAGACATGAGGAGTTGATCACTGTTAATGCTGTCCTCAGCAATGACATTTACTTTGTGGAGTGTCACTTGAGACATGTTCACGTGCCCAGCAGTACCCCTCCACCCCCTCCCAAATTTATAATTCTCTCCACTGTTTGTGCTTTTGTAAGATTAGCTAGTTTTAGGTAGTTCTGTATCATAAACGAGAAAGAAAAGTATCTGCTGCCCCCTTATGCTGCCTGTATTTTTATCTACAGAACTAACATTGAAAACTGATACTGAGAACAATGAACTTAAAATGAAGCAATCCTTAATAACAAAATAAAGATTTAATACATTCATTACAGTAAGGTAAAGTGTAATTTTACAAGTATTCGCAATAAGAGTCAATAGTGAAAAATATTTTCTGGTGAGTTAATTATTACAATCAACTAATCAATATTTATTACTTACTCACCTACTATGTGGGGGATATTATGATAATATACAAATAAATAGACCTTTGTCCTCAAGGAGCTTAAAATCCCAGACAGAGCAAATAAGACAGGTATGTAAACAGAGAAAATAACTAACAATGAAAAGTCACAAATTAAGTACCAAACAAATCGAAGTCGCAAGTGCTAAAATCTAAATTTCCCAAAAGGAACTATCACTGAATTGGGAATTGAGAGCTCAGAATGGCAAAGTCCAACAGTAGTCATAACAAAGCAAAGCAAAAAACAGAATAAACATCTCTGTATCCCACTTTCAGTATCTTTTCCCTTAAAATGGAAACACTTGGAATCACTAACGTTTTAGTACGGTAATACTTGAGATGTTTGTATACTGAACTGTATCCCAAGGTAACGGCTATAAAATTTATAAAATTAATAGATTTGTAAAATAAAATAAATACTAACCCCACTAGCTATAGTATCTGCTCATTTCAATCTTGTATCCTAAACATAAGTGGTATTAAATAACTTTTTAGTTGTTTAATAAGTGGTATTAAACAACTTTTAAATGTAGAACCAAGAAGCATCTCAGCATCCAAGGGGCACTACCATTTCCACAAATCGGGGAAGAAGTGTTCAGTGCTTTTTTTGCTTATGGGATCTTGACAGATCTAGGGGCTGGTAGGTAGGTTCCTGTCCTCCTGACTGGGACTCAAATGACTGGGTTTAGAGATGGTACTGGTAGCAGTATCTATTACTGCAGAAATTAGTAACAAGGAGCTATTGTCCTGCTTTCTTGAGAGGTTTAAGACAAAAAGAGAAGAAAAGGAATAAAATGAAGCACGAAGCAATCTAGAATCTGGTTCCTTCTGATTCTGTGTTCTTGAGTCGCAATGCAATTTTGAAAAGGACACCTTTTAACTGAAAAAGTAAAAGTATAAATTACTTACACAAAGCTTGTTTACATTGTCTATTTGCTACACTGAAAAATCCCTAAAATATGTATAATTCTTATTAACCTTATATTTTGTGGATATAATCAGTTACTCAACTTTAGTAAGAAGGTCTTATATGAAAAGCTGACAAATTGCTTTTAACTGACTTTGAGGAAATGACATTGCAAAGTGTGTAGTACCTCTAAAGTTTATATAAAAGTTTAAAAAATGACCATTAACTCTTACATTTCTGTACAGTACACCCTTCTGAGTTAAAACCATTAGTGCTGTCAATTACTATCAATTACATGTGCTTATTTAAGAGAGACTGATTACACAAATTTTCACAGGCAAAAGCATACTAAGCATGTATTAGAAAGGATGCGACAGCAGTTACTTTTCTTCTATTGTCCGATTATAAAAAATTATTTTTTAAATTTTCTTGATACTTCAGAAGATAAGAAAATAATTTAAGTTTCTTTGTTATACCATAATGCTCATAGTATCTTTTGTTTCAACTCTTTGCCTGCTTCTTATGTTATGGCAAAAGTAAAGAAATGCTAGATTCCTCAAAATCTAGCACCTCCATTTATAACAAAAACTAAAATTATTTACTAAAAGCAAACTAAATTAAATAAATGTTTATATATTGTTTTAAAAAAACTTGCTTTTAATTTTAATATACTTGGAAAAAAATTTTGTTAAAATGATTAACAAATTTAACTATACTAATAAGCAAAGAAATCTATATTAAAATATTGTTCAATTTTTTCCTCAAAAATTGGCAAAATAATAATATACAGTATTAGTATAACAGTAAAAATGACATATGTACTTTTACACAACGCTGATGAAGTAAAAAAGTAGAATCTTTCTGGAAAGCAATTGGGCAGTAAGTACCTGATGTCTTAAAAAGCATTCCCTACTCTGTGACTTATTACTTCCTCTTCTAGTAATTTATCCTAAGGAATAAATAAAAAATGCGTGAGAAGATGTATATAAGAATGTCCACAGAGGCCAGGCACGATGGCTCACATCTGTGAGTCCAGAACTTTGGGAGGCCAAGGTGGGAGGATGTCTTAAGCCCAAAAGTCTGAGATAGGCCTGGGCAACATAGTGAGAACCCCATCTCTACAAAAACAATTGTTTTTTAAATCAGCGGAGCATGGTGGCACTCGCCTGTAGTCCCCGCTACTCAGGAGACTTAGGTGGGAGAATCACTTGAGCCCAGGAGTTGGAGGCTGCAGTGAGCTATGATGACACCACTGTACTCCAGCCTGGGGGACAGAGGGAGCCTATCTCAAAAAAAAAAAAAAAAAAAAAAAAAAAGAATGATGTTCTCTGGAGAGCTATTTAAAATATCAAAGTAGAAATTTTAAAAATAAAAGATTTCATTCTAGTCTGTTTAATTTTTCAAAAAGTGCTAGTCATAACTCACTAAATTGATAGGTAAAGCACTGCCCTATATCATGCTGCATTTCCAGTCAAAGTTGACTACTTGATGGAGGAAATGAGCCTTATTTGATTTGATTTATATTGTTAGAGAAGTGATGCCAGGTGATAGAGTTGGTAAACGTAAAGGCATGGAATGAAAAAAAAATTTAGAGACTCTGGGGACACTACAGATCGTTCTGGCTGAAACGGAACAATGATTTACTGGGATATGGAAGTATGAGAGAATGTCAGGAAGTCTACCGCCAAACTACAAAGAATTCTGAAAGTTAAGGGACACTCAATACAGCATGAAGAGTCATACAATTTTTGAAGATAATTTGACAAAAATGAGATTTTAGTGATACTGGTTTTTCAAGTGCTCTGAAGCATAAACCAAGAGAGAAAACAGTAAGATAGGTATAAGAAAAGAAAAAACTGGACAGAACTTGCTGATGGCTGAGGTTATCTGCCTTGGACAAGAGGGGAAGAGTAAAAGCTCTTTCGATCTTCAATGGCTTGTTTCCCTCTTTAAAGATAAAATGTTCTTAGGAGAAAACCAATAAAACTCCTTTAACTGACTTTGCTGCCAACTCTCCTTTGACTACCAACACAGAAGAAATCTTAAAACGAGTGGTTCATTCTTACTTCCTTTCACCTACTTTGAATCCTTTTGTCTTTATTCTACCACACTACAACTTCAAAACTCTGTTTGTATCCAATTCTCAAGTTTTCTGGAACATCTCCTCGTTTTGAAGTTCCCTTCTTTGGATGTTATAATACTGTACACTACACTACATCATGATTCTCCTTTTGAATCTCTGTGACTTTACTTTTCCCTGGCTGCCCTTCCTCCTCATGCCCTTCTCTGTTCTGTGAGTTCTCTCTCTATCCTCATCTTTGGAGAGTTAACACCTATATACTAACTGCTTCAATTATATCTTCTACAGAAATAATTCTGTACCCAAGTTCTAGTCTAGCATCCATTCTTCCTTCTGCAGCATAATCTAATCTATGATGTAATAAAACATTAAAGCTTAAATGATATATACATACAATGGAATACTATTTGGCCATAAAAAAGAATGAGATCTTGTCATTTACAACAACATGGATGAAAGTGGAGGATACTATGTTAAGTGAAATAAGCCAGGCACAGAAAGATGAATTTAGAATGTTCTTACTCATTTGTGGGAGCTAAAAACTAAAACAACTGATCGCATGGAAATAGAGAGTAGTAGACTGATGGTTATCAGAGGCTGGGAAGTGGAGTTGGTGGGGTGGGGAAAAGGGGATGGTTAATGGGTACAAAAACAGATTAGACAGAATGAGTAAGATCTAGTATTTGATAGCACAACAGAGAGACTGCAGTCAACTGAAATGTATCATACATTTAAAAACAACTAGAAGAGTATAATTGGAATGTTTATAACACAAAAAAATGATAAATGCTTGAGGTAATGGTCACCCCATTTACCCTGATGTGATTATTATGCACTGTATAATTGTATCAAAACATCTCGTGTACCCTATCAACACATACCTGGTATGTGCCCATAGAAATTAGAAATAAAAACTTTTTTAAAAGCTTAAACTAATTTAATTCTCACATCACTTAGAAGTATAATCAGTTAAATGAAATGGCAATATAAATGCGTTATATAGCTTTGAAGCATTTTTTTCAGCCTCAAACAGGTGAAGAACAATGGCTCTGATCACAAAAATTCATTCTGCAAAACATCAAAGTAAGTCTATAAAGACGTGTGTTTTTCATAAGTACTTACTCTTGGATAAGGAAGGCCACTGGTAGTGTTGAAAGCCGGTAAAAGTTTGTAACCTAACTGCTTTGCCATTTGGAGAAGTTCATCATTGTACCACTGCATGTATTCACCTTTTTCTTTCAGCATGATTGCCAGGGAGTGCCCACCCAAAAGACCCCTAAGATCACAGAGATCAAACATTATCCGTATGTTATAGAAAAACTAAAAGTTACCATCTAAAAAGATGTGGGTACTTTGTTATACAATTTAACACATTTAAGGAAAGACAAAATTATTTAAACATTATTTACTTAACACTGTCTACTCATTTTATGGCAAACCATTACAATTACAGAGTCAATACATTTTTCTTAAAAGTCAGATATTCTATCCTGCTACGAAGTTTTCAGCATTCTTAAATAACTTAAATTTTCTTAAAACAAAGAAAATCCTAGATATTACGTTCACAAAACAAATATTTTAGCAAATTTTAAATTTAAAAATTTCGTATCACCATGAAATCTTTAGCTCAGAATATTATTTAAAAAAACCTCTTACTCTGTATTAAATGTAATAAGATTAATAAACTAGTAAAACTATGTAACAATTTCTTATCTTTAATTAAGAGTAGACTCACTTTGACCAAAGGAAATGAATTACAATAACAAAGAGGTAATCAAAACTATAAAAATTAAATCATGTTGAAACTTGAACTGATAAATCCTGTAATTTCATCTTTTAAAAATGTCACAAGAGCATTTCAAACTCTTTGTTAAGAGGTAATACTATAAATTCAGTTTCATTTGGCTTATCTGAAGAGGTGCTTGGCTAAGGTTAACAAACTGTGTAAGCTAGTGAAAAACCGGTGATGCAGCTAACATGACTCATGTTCAACCTATATTCCCCTTTTAACAGCAAATATTACCTTTGAGTCTAGAGACATCTGTGACTGATTTAATGCAAGGTAATCCCACAGCCTCTGTGTTTCATAATGTTCCAACTTATGTCTTTGAAACACAAAAAACTTCTTGCATGATTACCATCAAGAAATAAACAGTATAACCTAAACTTTCTGTTACTAAAATTACAGCCAGGCCTGTAATCCCAGCACTTTGGGAGGCCCAGATAGGCAGATGACTCGAGGTCAGGAGTTCGAGACCAGCCTGGCCATCATGGTGAAACCCCGTCTCCACTAAAAATACAAAAATTAGCTGGGTGTGGTGGCGCACACCTGTAATCCCAGCTACTCAGGAGGCTGAGACAAAAGAATTGCCTGAATCCAGGAGGTGGAAGCTGCAGTGAGCTGAGATCATACCACTGTGCTCCAGCCTGCGCGACAGAGTGAGACTCTGTCTCAAATAAATAAATAATAAAATAAAATTATAGCTTTAGTGTCTTTCCTACTTACCCCAGAACTCTGATGTTTGTTTCAAAGACTGATACAACTACATCGTTATCTAAATTAACATCTCTTAAAACTTTTCTCACTGCATCTTCAAATTCTTTAGTTTTATTTAATACCTAGGAGAAGAAAATTATGAAGTAAAGTTATTTTCTACCAAGTCAAGGAGAAATGTCCTTAGAATAAGCTATTAAAAGTCAGTCTAAACTCTAGAAAGTGACATATACATATAATATTTCCTTTATTATAAAAATGTAATGCCTAAAACTTCAAAAAAAGTAATTATATAGCATCTTTATATACTTCTTTTTTGCACACACTAAAATATTATCAGGACTTTGAAGCTACCATCATCAGATCTGTTAACTGGATTCTTAATGACCCCGGCTACATGAATGAGCTCTGCTAGAATTTGGCTTCTATACAAAATGTTGTGGTCGAGGACATGCCATAATTTGAATTCTGGTTCTTTCACTCACTACTTTTGTGAACCCAACCAACTTACTTCCATTTCTGAGCTTGTTCCTTCATCTATAAAAAAAAGAAATACTGACTCTTATAGGGTTGTTTTCTTAAATGAGATAATGTATGTAAAATGATTTTAGTAGAGTGTCTGACTGAAGTGCTTAAAATAATTACAACTATTAACCATGCAGATCCAGAATCCTGACTCAACTAAGAACTGTGTGGGTTCCTGCAATGAGCGACTTTGAAGCTACCATCATCAGATCTGTTAACTGGATTCTTAAATGACCCAGGCTACATGAATGAGCTCTACTAGAATTTAGCTTACAAGTCAAAACAAAAGGAAAACACATCATATTCACCAGATACCATTTTAAAAGCTGCTTTTATTCTGAGAAGAAAGCACTTTTTCAAGGCATGTTCACCTGGTCCTAAACCATACAGCCCCTGCTATCTTCACTATCCCCAACCTCCATACACATACACATTTCAGTACCACCTTGTGAATCTGATTCTTCTCCCTAGGTGTATCTCCTGGGACTTTTTCCCTCTTGAACTCTTCTCTATCTAAAAAATAGCTTTTCCCCTTTCTCTCCAAAACTACAACAAGGAAGAGTAACAGTTCCAATGCCATTTGTTTCAAGGAATAATAAAGTAGAAAGAGAATTCTCCTTGTCCACAATTAGCTAGAAAATTAATTCTTAACAATTCCACTACTTAATGAGTTTCTTAAGCTCCTAGCTAATAACAAAGGATAAACCCAGGTCTCATCCTTTGCCCATTATCTTTGTCTCAATATGTATTTCCAACAGATTTCATGGGATGTTGAATCTAAAGGTAAGCTTAAAGCGTATCTGACTCCATTACAATCAACAGAAACTAGATGGCTGGAATTATGAACAGTTTAAAGATTAAACTATGACAACAGTAATTCTACTTCACAGATTACGGTTACGACCAAAATGAAAAAGTAGGGTTGTGGGTACTGTTACAAGTGACATGTCCCATTAATATTTTCAAATTACTAAATCGCAAAATGAAAAAGTAATCACAGGTCAGGTGTGGTGGCTCATGCCTATAATCCCTACCCAGTTTCACACCTGTAATCCCAGCACTTGGGAGTTCAAGACCAGCCTGGCCAATATGGTGAAACCCCATCTTTACTAAAAATACAAAATTAGCCAGGCGTGGTGGTGCGTGCCTGTAATCCCAGCTGCTCGGGAGGCTGAGGCAGGAGAATCACTTGAACCCGGGAGGCAGAGGTTGCGGTGAGCCGAGATCGCACCATTGCACTCCAGCCTGGGCAACAAGAGCGAAACTCTGTCTCAAAAAAAAAAAAAAAAAAAAAAAGAAAAAGAAAAAGAAAAAGAAAAAGTAATCACAAAGGCAATGTAAATTCAAAATATTAATACTTGTATTGACAAAATATACAAGATAGCATTCCTTCTAAATGTAGAAAAAATTTTCAAAGTCCTTTAATTTCCTCTAATTCTTCTGTTTAAACTAAAAAGATAATGTTTAAGATAGCTATAAAAACTAAAAATGAACTTTTTCATTTCAAAATGATGATGATATGTAAGTTTCTTTGGGTATTCCACTTGAAAAGGCTGAAATTTAAAGATTTTATAAAGAGCCATTTTTAAAATGTTTCCAAGACATTGTTAGTCTTTCTTCTTGACTCCTCTTGAAGACAGTTTCAACAAACAGGAGCTGTTACTCTGATTCTGAACCAAAGATCAGAAAGAAATATTATCTTAGAGTTAATAGAGACCAATATCCAGTCTAGCCCCTCCTGAGGTAAAAACTGGGGCCCAGAGAAGTTAAACAAATTGGCCAAGGTCATATATATAAATATGTGATCACTTCATGTTACTTCCTGTCACAAGAAGACAGAACTCAGGTCATATCACAGCTGCATAATGCAAAGGTAGTCTGCTGAACACCATTAGACAGCATACTAGGAATGCAGACTCTTGGGTTCCATGTTGGATCCAATGGACCAGAATCTGCATGTTAGCAAGATTCCTCAGGCAACTTGTAGTACATTGCAGTTTACAAAGCACTGTATCATTGTACAGTGGTTTAAAAAATTAGCATACATCAGAAATACCTACAGGCTTGTTTAAAAACAGACTGCTAGGTCTCACTCTCAATGATTCTGCTTCAGTATTTCTGGGATAAGGCCTGGAAACGTATAGTTTCAAAAAGTTCCCAGGAAATGCTGATGCTGCTGGACCAGGGACCTTATTTTCAGAACCAATGCCAAAATGCATGATTGGTATAAACTGAAGGATGTAACATTTAGAAGAACTAATGGCTGCCAGATGGATCTGTAAATGCAGGAAGTTATATAGTCTAGAAAAACTTTTTCTCCTTTTTTTTTTAAAAAAGGATCTTGCTCTGTTGCCCAGGCTGGACTGCAGTGGTACAATCACAGCTCACTGCAGCCTCAACCTCCCTGGCTCAAGCAATCCTCCCACTTCAGCCTCCCAAGTAGCTGGGACCACAGGCACACACCACTACACCTGGCTCTCCTTCACTTCTGATGATATTTTAAAAAACATACATGCTACCTCAGGTCCATGTTCATAAGAATCAACTAGGTGCTGGCAGAGAAATGATGGGGAACCGGCTATATATAAAGCACAAGATTTCAGAATAAGAAGATTACAACTTTAAATGCACCTATGATTTTTTTCCGTCACACAGCTCTGCTCTTCATTTACTCCCCAATAACAAAATAGATCTAATGTGCATAAACCAGCTATAGTCACAAATAAATAACACCATTCAGTTTTTCCCAAAGTGGTAATCTGTGCCTTCCAGGATATTTCGTATATATTTTCTCTTCCCCTATTATATGAGGAAAACCTCAGACCAATAAATCGAAAACAAGGCACACAATATTTTCTTTTTCTCATAGTTACTGTAATATATTTTGCATATTCCATTAATCTCTGAAAAATGAAGCTGTGACTTTCAAACCTTGACAGCTAAAAAGATCTAAACAACCATGATTTTCTCAACCATAACTGCATTTTTGAACCAAAGAGGTTTTGAAGGGATGCCCAGTCCCACTCCAAAGCAACTAAGTCGAATAGTTTAGGAGGGCTATTTTTTTTAAATCACAAGTGATCAAGCTGCTTTTAGAGTTGAGAATTTTTGTTCTAAAAAAAACATACTCCAGTGAAAGAAGAATGCAGAAACAATATTGAGAAGAAAAGCCTACTTCCAAAAAATTTCTGACACCCCAAAGGTTTTCTGTTTTGTTTTTTAAATATTAATCAGCACATGGGACATTAACTGGAAGTTGGGAATTATGCCTTAAGGAAAATTCTCACAAGCCTACTTTTATGCCATAATGATCTCAGAACAAAAAAAAAAAAAGATTCTGTATTTAGAAATCGTGGCATCTGGAACTCAATCTTTCCCCTGTCAGCACCAACAGTCCTGAACCGGAAATGATTAAATTTCTGCACTACATGAGGCTGAAAAGGAGTACCAAGAAGTGACCACCTGGTGCTAAAAATCACTGCCGGGAAAAATTAATTTTTGCTAATGAACACAGAAGATAAAGATTCTAATTTAACAATTTTGGTATCATTGTGGCATGTCATTATTGACAATATCAATGGTATTTTCTAAAATTACTTTTTCCCAAGAGTTTCAACCTCCTTATCCAAAGCAGGGAAAAAAGGTCCTTCCTAATTACAGTGCCACTACATAAGCTGACGTCTCCATAAATTATTTGGGCATCTCCGTTACCTTACATAATTTCCATTTGAGATCATCAACTGAACAGTGTAAAATATTTATTTAGAAGCAAAGATCAGAACATCTTTAATTCTGAAGGCTTCTATTTCATACTTACTATGTTATGATTATATTAATAATAAAGTGTACATATCATGAAATTAGTAAATCCAAGAAGAATCAAACCTACCACAAGAGTGTCCAAAGAATCAATCAGTGTCAGGGAAAATCTAAGAAACAAGTGTAACAAGATATAAAACGTTAGAATTCGAACTAGTTTATGAATGTACAAGTAGACTTATCGACATTCCACTGACTGGTAGTTTCTATTAATTAGAACTTCTAGTACCTACAGCACAATGTAACCTATAAAGCTCTGAAAGAAACTGAAAAGCCTTTACATTTACGTTCAATCAATCTACATATCTTCAAGATGCACAGAAACATTCACTAGCTCTGAAAACAAATGAAAATATTAAAACACCAACACTGTCTAATGTGCTTTCTATTTTAAAAATTACAAAAAAGTTATCTATTTTTTAAGTTTTATGCAGCTTAACAACTAACTTTTCTCTGATCTGAGATGTAAACTGACTAATCTTTTATGAAAGATAACAGAGAGAATAAAGGAATAATACATAAAACAGTCTTTAAAAATTAGCCAATCCCTAGAAATACTATTGTATGTAAACCGCCTCTAAAAGTCCTAAGACTTGGGAACCCTGAGATGCCACGCCACGCCTGGTGTTAATACTCACTTTCCCAAGGCATCATCAACGTCACCCCGACTTGGCTCCTGGCCTCTGACTCTACCTCTGCAGGTTAAAGGCATAAGTTCATCAGCAGGGTAAGCATGTTCCTGCAAGAAAACTTTAGTGAGTCACTTAGGAAAATGAGAAAAAGCCCACACCATTTGGAGAACATAACTTTTTCACAATTAAAAAAATAATTGTCAAAAGTTGTACTAAATTTACACCCTGAAGAATCTTTGAAAACCTCTTTGATTACAAATGTAATACATGTTTGGAAAAAAGTCAATACCAAAAAAATTTCTTTAAAAAACTGATAATCTGCTTCCCCTCCCCTCCCTAGTTTCACTTTCTAGAGGTAACTACTGATAAGACTGGCATCTGTCCTTCCAGATTTATTCCATATACAAATACATACACATATATTATTCTAAAATTTTATAAACAGGTGTTCATGCCGTATGCACATATTGCTCTAAAATTTGTTTACTTAAATCATGGAGTTTTCCCCCCATGTTATTAGAATGTTACAGATGTACTCTATTGCTTCTAATAACTAAAAACTGATAATATTACTAATATTTAATGAGTACTGAGATTCTAAGCACTATTCTATATACTTTAGTTAATATAATTGTCGCAATGCTCTGAAGTAGATTCAATTATCTCCAATTCACAGATGAGAAAACTGAGGCCCAGAGACAGCAAGTAAGCCTAGATCGCACGTCTAGTAAATGATCCAGAATTCAAAGCCAGGTACCCTGACTCCAGAGCCTATCCCCTTAGTAGCACCCATTTGTCAAAGTATCCCTTTACTGATGAACACATAGGTTGATTTCAATTTTCCACTACATAAACAATGCTGCAATAAACACCTATGTGCATGTATCTTTTGAACATACGCCAGTATTTCTATGAATTAAATACCTAAAAATAGACTCATTAGGGTCAAGGGTATGTATAACTAATTTCTGATAAATGTTACAAATTGAGGACACCAACATACACTCAATTACATTTTCATTACATAGGAAATGATCAAAAGTTCCCATTTTGCCAATCTCCCAGGTAAAAGATGGTATCTAAAGTTTCATTACTAATAAGGATAAACATCTTTTTGTATTATCCATTTCTATTTCTTTTTAAAATGTCTGTTTATCTTCCACCCATCTTTCTGTCGGTTGTTTTTTTGGCCAAAAGACATAAATATTTTTCTCTTTTGTTTTGCTTTTAACTTTATCTTGCTTTCACCTTACGGTTTCTGGCTTTCAAGCATGCTTTAAAAGGATACCCTGAGCCTCTGAACAGCACACCTGTAATTTTAAAAAAAAAATTTACTCCATGTGGAATCTATTTTCATTTATAATATGAGATAGGAATGTAATTGTATTTGCTCCCCAAAATTAGATAATTATCTAAATACTCCTTTTAAAATAATCCATCCTTTCCCCATTGGCTTGAAATACTGGGTTCCTTAGTTGAAAACTTTCCACAAACACGTTTCTGTAGTATTTATTTGTTCTACAGATCCACTTGCCTATTCCTACTCCAAAACCATTATTTAAATTATTTTATCATTAAAATAATTAAAATTAAAATCACTATTTTAATGCTTTTAATAAAGGATTTTAATAAAAGTAAAATTTAATTATTTTATCATAAAAATCAATATCATAAAAGTCAACAAACTATTATTTACTTTATAAAAATTATTTTATCAAGTTTATTCTTCTAAAAAGCTTTGAAATTTCCTTAAATTCTACTGAAATTTTAATTGGAAAAATCAAATTTGGGGAGAATTGATATCTTTACCAGTTGAGTCTTCCCACTACAGAATACAGATCACTGTATTAATTCAGATCTTCTTTTATGAATTCAGTTTCATCCTGTAGGTTGCACTTATTTCTTACTACCTATTAATAGGTACTTTAGAGTTTGGATTACTGGATTTTTGTTATTTTAAGAATGACCATGACAGATCATTTTTGGCGTAGATAGTAATGAAGTACATGGAAGAATCTTCCTTCCCTACCCACTTACAAACACAATGAAATGCTAAATAAATGGTACGTAGTTGAGCTTGAAAATAAGAAATTTTCAAGTACCAAAATTAAATGGTGGAATACAGAAGATAAAGCTGCACTGACCACAAAACAGGTGTTAGGAATAAAGACAGATTTTACTGGGAGTCATGCTAATGCCCAAAGGGCATAGGAGTTGATGCTGGTGGCCCTGCATACATGGTCACGAGCCACAACTAGACTCTTTAAGTTGGGTAGTTGCTTTTGTAAAACTGGACTAGAACATTTCTACCTGCTGGCCATGGATCTTAACAGAAAAGAAAAAAACAATGAAGTCCTGCTGATCTTTATATTCCCTTCACCAAGGGAGAGCCTCTGAAAGATTCTTCTAAAATTAATAAAATAGAATTATGAGAAATATTTTGAGGTTAGAATCATTGTATTAACTACATGTTTCAACTTTAGGTAATACTAACTCCCTGCGCCAAGAATAACAGGATTAACACACTCATAATTTTCACCTTCAATACAGGATTTTTGACAGTTATGTTATCACAGGCAGTCTCACTTTGTATGGTCTCGCTGTGCACAAGTTTCAATTACTACGATTTCATTACACACCGAACAACATGGTTCTAACTTCAGTTATCATGATATATTAACTGCAATTACATAAGACACAAACTTTGATGCTAGCTCTTTAGTCCACAAATCACTACGTAAGTAACATGCTCATCATGACCAGAATCAATCACATTACTTCTTTCAACGTCTGTCAAGGGAATGATCACTGTGTTTACTCAGTTCACAGGGAGATGAGTGTATGCTGCCTCCTTGGCATCCCATGATAATCCTACGTAAGTTTACAAAAATGAACAATCAAAGGGGAATTGGCCAACAAAGATGAGAGTTCGGCAAAAAAATGAAAAGCGACAACACGAAGTGAAATTTGAATTGAACGTAAATGAGGTTACAGACAAGACAGGTGACATGGGAATGTCGACACCGCCTCCGTTCAAGAGACTACAGATAAGCGGCCAAAGAAACTTAAGGAAGGCCAACTTATGGACACACATAAGAAAGCGGTTGTGACATAAAGTTTGAAGATGTCACAGAAAAAGTTATGCCTTCGAAAAACTTCCCATTAAAGAAATTCTCAGAGATAGTTCATGACACAGAAAGAGCAAAGGATAAAATATTTGAAGCTGATCCAAATTTAAAGGAGTATGACAATTCGCCAAGGGTAGAAAAGATGCTGCTCCATATCTGAAGTTATACAAGGAGAAGGCAGCAAGGAAAGCACGTTTAAACTACTCTTAATGAGATTTTTGTTTAAACAAATAAATAAGTAAGGCCAGGTGCAGTGGCTCACGCCTCTAATCCCAGCACTTTGGGAGGCTGAGGTGGATGGATCACCTGAAGTCAGGAGTTCAAGATCAACCTGGCCAACATGGTGAAACCCCATCTCTACCAAAAATACAAAAAATTAGCTAGTGTGGTGGCAGGCACTGGTAATCCCAGCTACTCGGGAGGCTGAGGCAGGAGAACTGCTTGAACCCGGGAGGCAAGGCTGCAGTGAGCCGAGATCTCGCCACCGGACTCTAGCACGAGACTGTCTCAATATAAATAAACACATAAACGAAAGCACTTAAAATTTCAATATTTCTAGTATTTTAAATTACTGTATAGTAAATAACAGTTTTGCTATTTTTTTCATTTCTCTTATATTTATAACCATCTGAAAGAAAATTTGTGATGTTTTGACAAAGATTTTGAAGGTTTATAACACCTACATTCTGGTCTGGAGCCGTAATTCCCCAAGTTGCTAGTATTAGAACTCAAGTGGAGCTGACGCATACCATTTTTCTAAGGCTTCTCCAATTTCTTAGATGTCATTTTGTTCATCTCTTGATTGCTTGGTGTATTTCAGTATTTTATTGCTTATTTGTTTGTTTTAAAAGAGAATCATGGGTATTGTAGTTCTCTGATATTCCAGGGTTGGGTTGTCTTTTGCCTTATTTGAAGAACAGTTTGGATAGTTATAAAATGTTTAAACATTTTTTTTTTTCCTTAAGAAGTTTGAAGATACAGTTCTATACTGTTCTTGCATTGTTGGGTGTTGCTATGGCAAAGTTTCTAAGACTAGTGTGATTTTTTGTACCTTGTATATAACTTGTTTTTATTACTTGAATGCCCATATGATTCTTAATTCTTGAAATTCAGCAAAAATATTCCTGATTCCATGTCCAACTCTCTCCTACTGCCGCTCAATCAACTTATTTAGATTCCAAACTCATAGCAAATTAGCAGCAGAAATACAGACTAGTGGCCGGGAACACTAAACCCACAGGAAAGGGAAGAAAAAAATACACACAGAAGGGTGGGAGGAACACCAAACTTTTAAAGCAGGCTAAACAACACTCTGCATTGAAGATGGCAACCCTTCAGATATTCAAAAAATTGAGTGCTCTGTAATGATTCATTCCAGAGTAGAGGATTCTAGGCACAAATGTTTTGATATTATCAGAATCCACATACAGTTACCAAATTCTGAGTTCAATACCATGGAATTTTAATATCATACATAATTTTTCAGCATAAATTCCTCAATACTTTTTTTTTTTTTTTTTGAGACAGAGTTTCTCTCTCTCACCGAGGCTGGAGTATGGTGGCACAATCTCTGCTTACTGCAACCTCTGCCTCCAGGTTCAACAATTCTCCTGCCTCAGCCTCCAGAGTAATTGGGATCACAGGCGTGAGCCACCACACACAGCTAATTTTGTATTTTTGAAAAGACCGGGTTTCACCATGTTGGCCAGGCTGATTTTGAACTCCTGACCTCAGGTGATCCACCTGCCCTGGCCTCCCAAAGTGCTGGGATTACAGGCATGAGCCACCGCACCCAGCCCCTAATTAGTTTTACATGTGTCTTTTCATGTGTCAAATTCCTCACTATTCTTTTATGTGTCAATTCCACCAAAACTGATTTCCCAGAATGTACATTTTTACTGCTTTATAGTTTTATATTTAACACATATAAACAACACTTAGAAACCAAGAAATACGTAAAGTGCAATAAAATATATATATATATAAAGCCAAGAAATATGAAATTTTAAAAAAAGTTCCTAATGTATTTTGAAAGAATCTTTGTAAAAGATCATTCGAATCTTAATTAGGTTGTAAGGACTTCCTTACTATTTTAAACACTGCGTAAAAAACTTCATACTACAGTTTATAGGGTTTTGTAACACACACACAAAACCTCTGTCTGAAATTAATATAAATTCAAACCCTAAATTAAATATGAAATTCAAATCCTGAAATTAATCTAGATAATAAAAATATTAATAGCAACTGCAACCCAGAATAATCAAATAAGGGAGTTTCAAACCAGGTGTAAAAATACTTTTGTCTCTTTGTTTCAAGATTAAGAATAAAAATACAACCACATCCTTTACTTAGGGTTAACCACAAAGCAAACTACAGACAGTTTGGACAAATTCAGAGCAATGCATACGTGGCAAATTAACAGCCTTATCGAGCTTCAAACATCCTGGCTATTTGAGGCACAGTAATACCTTCTCTTTCTTCACAGTGTATTGTTGAGGGATAAGTAATTCATACTGATATGACTCAGAGCCATCAGAAATATTTAATAATTATCACTCAGAAATAAAACTCAGATGATAAAACAGTCCTATACAGATTTAGCAGAACACGTGCCTAGCTGAAAGCAAAGACCGAAAGTAAAATAAAATAAATCATAATAGACCCTCCATATTAGACTCTAAATTTACTAGGGCTTTGAGGTTCTGCTCTAAAACACTCAAGTCAAAGCAGCATAAAAAACTGACTTTTTGCTTGTAGGTCTGAGAACTTCAACAATTTTAAAAAAGAACAACAAAGCTGAAAGATTAAACTTCCTGAGTTCAGGATTCACTATAAAACTACAATACTTGGGATAATGTGATATTTGTATAAGTGTAGATAGATTCAACAAAACAAAATACAGAGTCTAGAAACACACCCATGTATACATGATAAACCATTTTTTTTATACAGATGTCAAAATAATTCAGTAGGGAAAGATACTCTTATCAACAAATAGTGCTGGAGTAACTCAATACCCACATTTAAAAAAATTATATAAATCCACCTTTACCTCACATCATTTAAAAAATTAACTCAAAATCAATTATAGATCTAATGAAAAAGCCAAAATTATGAAACATCTAGAAACAAAGAAAAAATCTGTGACCTTGGGCTAGGCAAATATTTTTTAGGTAGGCTACAAAAGGCATGAATCAGAAAGATAATAAACTGGACTTGATCATAATTTAAAATATCTGTGCTTCAAAAGTTCCTGTTAAAAAAATTAGAAGGCAAAGCACAGAATGGGAGAAAACATACGTAAAGTATATATTTGATAAGGGACTGATATTCAAAAAATACTTTTATAACTCAGTAATAACAGAACAAAAGACCTGATATTAAAGTGAACACAAGATCTAAAGAGATGCTTCATCCAAAAAAAGCATATATAAATATATATATACACACACACATATGTATACATGAATGTATACACTATATATATATGAATAGCAATAAGCACATTGGAAACCTTTTCAACATCATTAATCATCAGGAAAAATCAAATTAAAATCACAATGAACTACCACTATACATCCAATAGAATGGCTGAAATTAGTAAGACTGAAAATACCCAATGGAAGGACACAGAACAATTAAAACTCATACACTGCTGGTAGGAAACACAAAATATCATAGCCATTTTAGAAGAGTTTGGCATTTCTTATTAAGTCAAACTTAACTTACCATATGACCTAGTAATCCTATTCCTAAGGGGGAAATATATGAAAATATATGCCCAAATAAAAACTTGCACTCACAGGTTGACAGTGGCTTTATTAATACAATAATAGCCAAAGACCAAAAATATGTCAAATAACTTATCAACCAGTGAATGGACAAAGAAATCATGTTCTATTAAATCAACTGACACTACTGAGCAATAAATAGGAATTAAAATGAATCTCCAACAACATGGATGAATCTCAAAAGTATCATGCTAAATGAAAGAAAGTAAATCAAAAGACTGTGTATTGTATGATGCTATTTATATGAAATCCTAGGAAAGAGAAAGCTACAGTGACAAAAAGCAGATCAAGGTTGCTAGGGGTCAGAGGTAGAGAGAAGGAATTTACCACAAATAACTGTAAGTTACATTTTGGGGGTGATGAAATGTTCTATATCATGATTGTGATGGTTAAAAGGCTGTATACAATTGTCAAAACAGCACTGTGCACTTAATTTGAAATTATTATACCTAAAAAAGATGAATTAGCCGAATGATCTGGTTCTATTCAGTTAAAATTCTATGTAGAGTTTCAGAGTGTAATTACAAAATGTTTTAAGAGGATACTACAGAATTTTTTGTGTAATTTTAGTAGGGTTTTAGGATGTTCTAAAAGCAAAGGCCAAGAACTATGACTCATACATGATAGTCCCCCAACAGTCTACACAAAAAGAGGTAAATATAAATTTATATCTCCCTTACTCCCATTAGTACCATGCCTAGAATACTTTGCTTACAGAATTACTGTTTTTGATGAACAAACCATTAAAGAGAAACACTGAGTACAGAGTTTCAGATGGGGATGAAAAAAATTCTAGATAGATGCACAATATGAATGTACTTAATCCCACCAAACTGTACACTTAAAAGTAGTTAAAATGGTAAATTATCTATTATGTATATTCTACGACCATAAAATTTTTTTAAAACATTGGGGGCAGGGGTGAAGCACCCCAAAGAAAATGCACATAAATCTAGAAATGCACAGGAAGTTCATTTTAAACCAGTTCCTCTGGTTGGATTAAAAAAGACTATTCTGCTGTTGCTTTCACAATAGCAACCTTAACAGTAGTTATCAGGTACAAGTCTACTAAAATAAATTGTGCTTACCAACTCTTTCCAAGCTTATTTGTAATGTTTAGGGCTCTTACCAGAATACAGTTTTTGCTTATAACAGTTTGAGCTGTCTAACATAGACAGGAAAAACACCGGGAGCTCTAAAAAGGTTCTACATTTGGATGGCCCAAATACGTGTCATTTTGTCATCCAAATTAATCTGCAAACAAAACTGAACACAAACACTTGAAACATGTTAATAGAAGCCCTAAAGTGACTGTGGTCTGGGGTTAAATAAGGTGTCACAAGAACTGCTAAAATAAACATCAAATTCATATTATTTGGGAAAAGAGAAAGCCATCTGTGCAATTCACTGTGGGTAAACTGCAGTCTGACTGGGGCTAGAGATTTGTCAAAGTAGTTGTTATAATGTTAAGAGACACGCCAATAAGTGAGAAAAATCAGAAAATCCTTAAATATAAGTCCAGAGATGGCAGAGATGTAGCAATCTACCTAAAGCTGGGAGGATATTTTTATTAAGAAATATCGTTAATAGAACCTTCTATTGCAAAACAAAAAATAAGTTCAATGGTCACATGCCAAGAACAGCAAAGAACGTATGTGTTTTAAGCAAGTTCTATACGCTATCTGGAGAACAAGTTCTGAGTTATAGGCTAAATGGATTTAGGAGGGCAATTTCAATTTAGGCAGTGAATAAATAATAATGATAGTAGTCACTATCTGTAGCAGTAGTAAATTCTTACATCATGCTTCCTATTTGCCAGACACTAGTTCTAAGTATTTTCATTATATTAATTTGCTTAATCTAACAACATTGTGAGGCAGGCAAACCATTGTCTCCGTTTAGCAGAGATGAAGAAATAGGCTCAGCAAGACCAGGTAACTTTCCCATTGTAACCCAGATGAGAGGCGGCAGAGCCACCTCAGGGTGTCCTGTTCCAAGTCCAGGGGTCTTGCTCTTAATAATACTATATTGCTTGTCTTTGGAAAATACCACTGCTTTCCTGGGAAGCAAGAAGGTTAAAGGAATTGTTCTCGTTGTAGATCAGAATGGCGGTAATATTAGAAAAAACTAGTGAGAAATGAGGAAAAACGTTCAACATTTATTAAAAGCCTGCCATGTACCAGGTAAACATTTTAGCATAGTAGGCAACTGACTACAAAGAAGTAAACAGATTTGGAGGCCCTGAAATTCACTTTAAACTTGTATTTTTAAGTTTAATATTTCTTTGCATTAAAAACACAAAGATACATCACAATGATCAAAGGCAAAAAAAAAAACATTATTTTACTTCATCTACATAAGAATTCAATTCAGTTATTTCAAAAAATGTACTAAGCATTTATGTACCAGGCACAAGACATATAAAAGATTAACTTATTAAAAATTAAAGAAATTGGTTCCTGTTCTAAAAAATATATATATATCTACAGTCTACAATAACTCTTTGCAATTATTCTCATTTTACATAGAAAGACACTGCTCAGATGGGTTAAACGACCTGCTTAGGTCCAACCTGTAAATAGATAAGACAGGATTTGAACTCAAGCTCTTCTAACTCCAAACTCTATACACTTCTACCCTACAGAAAGCTAACAGTGTTTCTGAGTATAGGGACTGGAAAAAAAAAAAAATCAACTGACTTCAATTAACAAATATAAGGCAACTGTATTCTCATTATTTTAGCACTGTGTCATATTAGTTGAGAATTTGAGAAGAGGAAGTGTAAATTCTAGACTAAATCTTGGGTGACAGACCTCACACCGATTGAACACAGGGCAAGTACACAGCAAGAATCACTCATATTGTAAAAAAGCTGAACATTTAAAAATATGTATCATAGTGGACAGATATGGTCCCACTGGAAAAATAGAAGAGAATGTTACTTTCAGGAGTTCCCAGTCTCTGAAGCTGAAATCCCTCTCTCTTAAATCCTGTTAAGTAGTTAACCGAAGCAGAAAGTTACTCAGTTAGGTTCCAGGTCCTCTCAAGGCTGCCCTCAGCACCTGCACTGTCACAAACCCACTAAGGGTACTCTACAGTTAGAACACATGTATTGATATAACTTCCTGCCACTGATATAACTGTTCCACCTACAAAGAACAAGATATTGAAGATACCATACTTTATAGAGATGCTCCTATTCATTGTGAGAAATTGAACTTATCCAGCTATATGCTATTTTATTCAACTATGGAACTACATTCGTGAGTATGCACTTATGAGACGGCTAAGGTCTGAGGGTACAGCCTGGATCCACTTGGCCATCTCAAACTCATTAGCCTAGATTTGTTAAATTATGCTTTGCCCAAACTGAATTAACCAGGGATAAATGATTTTGAAAGAAATGTTAAGGGTAGACATGTGGGTGACAAAAAAAATTTAATTGAAAAAGAGAATGGCACAATGGCTCATGCCTGTAATCCCAACACTTTGGGAGGCTGAGGTGGGTGGATCACTTGAAGTCAGAAGTTCAAGACCAGCGTGGCCAGCATGGTAAAACCCCATCTCTGCTAAAATACAAAAATTAGCTGGCATGGTGTTGAACACCTGTAATCCCAGCTACTCAGGAGGCGGAGGCAGGAGAATCGCTTGAACCTGGGAGGTGGAGGTTCCAGTGAGCTGAGATCGTGCCACTGTACTCCTCAGCCTGGGCGACAAGAGTGAGATTCTGTCCCCCTACCCCCCAAAAAAGAAACATTAAGGGAATGACTGATGTCTTGAGAAATCAATTTGAAACTGTGTTTTTAACATTTAAATATATCTTTAAAAATCATCATATTCTAAAAACATTTATTAGGAACTCAAAATGTGCTGTCTCCAAATTTATAATATAAAAGAGAACAAGAATTGTCAAATATAAAATGATTTAAAACTAAAAATGCATAAATTATATATATATATATCTTTAGGTGTTCACAGATAACAGTGATTTTGATATATGAATATATTTGGTTAATATATGATTTTAAAAAATGGATTCACAGAAGCAGTTTAACCAGAACTAAAGTTAGTCCTCTGCCAAACTTTTCCCAACTACATTTTATAGGCTGTAATCATAAAAGAAAACCTGCTGACCTATTTTAAAATGTAAAAACAAGGTTATAAGGGATAACGGGTCAGGATAATATGACAACACTCTTTCCAAATTACACAAATATATGTGCAGAATTTTTTTTGAATTGCAAAATTTGCTAGCTATTTCATCTACATTATTACGCAACAGATCTCCAGAACTTTTCATCTTGTAAAAACTGAAATTGCTATTTAATCTTAAGTGAGCCCTAAAACATTTTTAAATAATACGAATCAGCATACTAGAAAGCAAAATATATTCAATGCAGAGTCCATGAGGATACAATTAGGACAAAGTCTAAGTAATAATCTCTCTTTTAAGCAATGGTTTTCTTCAATGTATAAATATTGTAAACTTTTTTAAATTAAGAGAATAATTCCCCTTAAGACCAGAGATAATAACTTCTTCATGTATATATCTACAATATCTAGCTACATAAAGCACTCAATGAACATTGTTGATACACCCAAGGAAGCTATTTAAAAACAAACCTTCATAATCTAATTTCAATTTATACTTACCTGTTCAATAAACTGGTTCCCTATGAACCACTATCAGAAAGATTATTTTTACCCTGTTTTTTAAAAACTTCCTTTCAAGAAACGTAATTGTAATTTAGGTTTCAAAATTCCCAGTTGACTGTGCTCACATAATAATCAGCTCACATAAATGGTAGGTAAAGATAAGCTTCCTACTTACCATATAGTTACCATAAGCATGATCAAACATTTCCAGTACTTGATTCCTAATTTTAAAAGAGCAGAAATGGAGAAAAAAAAGAGGTAAGTATAGTCTATTTATTATCTTTCAAAAAGTTAATTCTCCCTCATAAAAAAAATACCAATAAAAACGAAAGAAAAATTTAGGTAGAAAGGGACATAAACAGAGTCAGGAACGACAACAGTTCGCAGACAAGCTTTCAGGAAGTCACCACACAAAGCTGAGCCACACTTTAATGATTACTAGTAATTTATGTACAATTCATCTTACAATTTTTCCTAAGAAAACTGATGACAAATGCTGTAATCAGAGAAGGAAATCTGATGCAGAAAAACAATAACCTCTTAACACAACTATTTAACATATCTGTCATGAAGGGGGGGATTTTGCTGAAGAGCCCTTAAAAAGAACAATTATTGTTGCCATTTATTGCTTTCCCTGTATGTTCTACTAAAAGAAAGAAGTGAGCGGGTGTGTAGTGACATGAAATAACACTTTATGAAGCCTCTAATAACAACACTTTATGAAGCCTCTGCCTTTGCCCTTACACCGAATACAACCACTAACACCTAGTTAAGTACATGTGTTAATGTTTGTCACGTTTTCAAGAGATACTTTTTATGTTGTGCTCTACTTTTAAAAAAAACTGTCAAAAATCAAACAAATAGTATTCACCTCAAAAATGAGAAAACTAATGCTCAAAAAGAGATTTTTGTATTTTAGCTAATTGTTTTGCAAACTCTCCAAAACAGTTGTTTAAAATGGAAATGTCTGATCACGACACCAGAATTTTACTAAATCAAAACCTGTAAGGTTGAGGCTGAGGAAGCAGTCTTTCAGTCAAACACTCTCAAGTTCAGGCACTTAGGACTGTAAGAAACAGTGCAGGTTAATGGTATGACTAGACAAGGTCAAATAACTAGCAAAGGAAAAACAGCTTAGCAATCTTTTATTAACTTTTCAGCTCACTGCAACCTGTACTTCTCAGATTCAAGCGATTCTCCTGCCTCAGCCTCCTGAGTAGCTGGGATTACAGGTGTCCACCACCATGCCTGGCTACTGTTTGTGTTTGACCAACATCGAGACCATGTTAGTCAGGCTGGTCTCGAACTCCAGACCTCAGGTGATCCACCCGCCTCAGCCTTCCAAAGTGCTGGGATTACAGGTGTGAGCCATCACGCTCGGCCTATTAACTTTTCTTTTACCCAAGTTCCAATTACTGATGGCAAGAATTGAAAAAAGTGTTAAAGAAATTACTCACTATATTTTTATTTTGCCTCCTGTCATACTGCAATTGTCATTTTTAAAACTATAATCATGGAGGATGAAATACTGGTAACAACAGAGCTAGCAAACACAAAAGACCTCAGTTCCAGATCCTGGCTATGAGGACCAGCAAAATCAAGTACACTCAAACTTATGAAGTGAACAAGTTCTGAAAACTTTTATGAGTAATAACCATTTAAAAACATTTCATTACTTAAAAAACGACCTTACTACCACTTTACTAAAGCACTAATTCTTTGTAAGTTTATATATACATATATATATATAGAATATAGATCAAGTAATCTCAGAAAATTATGGAGTATTTTGAAGAATCCTGCTAGATACTTCCTATATTGCAGATGATAAATATCTTTCAAATGAGCTATATGATTTTTATATTTCTAGTTTACAGCTCTAGACTCTTACTCTGTCCTAAGTGGGGGGGGGGGGGGGGAAGAGTTTAAAATGTCCCTTTCAGGAACTCTTATCAATGAATGGAAGATGGAAGGTTTTTTTTCCTTCCCTGAAATGGAATACAAGATTACTACCAGGAAGTAGAAATTCCTATAATTGGCAATGGTAGTGCCAGGACATGTGTATGACAAATGATATAAGCTTACTTGCTAACTCAAATTTACAAGCATTCAATTTTCAAGATTAGCAGTAAATCATTATTGCATACAAGGAGAATACACTACTTTCCAATCCTTACATTTATGCAGCATGATAAGCAAATTTTAGACCATTTATTTGGAAGTGGAGCTAATATCGTTGCTCTAACTTACATATATAAGCCTAACAAAGTCACATTTAAATACAGAATAGTATAATATCATATTAAACAGGAAAAAAAGTTTCCATAAGGTTTTATATCTATTCAACAACTGGATTAAAATGTATGTACTGGAAATCAGACCCAGTTCAACAATGACATCTCTCTTAAGTCTCTTAAGTAATTTCTGTAAGTCAGCTTTTTCTAAAGTTACATCTGCCAACGTGCTATATAAAATGGATTGTTTTCTACTTTTTTTTTTTTTTTTTTGAGACAGAGTCTCACTCTGTCACCAGGCTAGAGTGCAATGGCACGATCTCGGCTCACTGCAACTTCCGCCTCCTGGGTTCGAGTGATTCTCCTGCCTCAGCCTCCTGAACAGCTGGGACCACAGGGGCGCACCACCATGCCCAGCTAATTTTTGTATTTTTAGTAGAGATGGGGTTTCACCATGTTGGCCAAGATGGTCTCAATCCCTTGACCTTGTGATCCGCCCACCTTGGCCTCCCAAAGTGCTGGGATTACAGGGATGAGCCGCTGCGCCTGGCTGTACTTCGTTTTTTAATGAAAACATAACAATAACAAAATATCCTCTGGTAGAATTTTAAAAACAAAACCAAAAAGCGTATTCCATGAAGGATAAGACTACATATAACCAGCTAAATAGTTTCACAAAGTATAGTTATTGAGCAAATGCTTACGATTCATGACAATTCCAGTCTTTATCATCTGTTTGATTTGTTGGGGGAGCAGGAAAGGGGTGGGGCATTTTCTGCTTTTTATCACAAATCATTATTTGGGCTTAAAAAAAAATGCACAGGTAAAGTTAATGAATCAAAGTTCAGTTTTCTGAAAATTTCCAGAGGAGAAAGCAGTCATATCATTGTGTATTTGCCATTTACAGCTCTAGATTCTTCCTCTACCTTTACTTAAGGGCAGAACACTCTTAAGTGCCTAAATAATCGTCATTTCACTTTCATAAACGATCTCAAAATTGGAGCTGAAATCTCAAGCCAATTTGGTTGAACCTTTCCAGTTAAAAACTAATTTTGGTCAAAAATAATTTATCCAATGACTCTTTTACAAATAAAAGTTTTAAAACAAATGGAGAAAGGGTGGTGGTCAAATAAGATTCTTGTTGTTCTTAGCCGACTTAATATATCCTTTCCAAGTCTAATGAAAGCGCAACACCCTGGAGAGAGCCTGGCTCTGGGATCAGAAAGACCTGGGTTTGAATATTGGCTCTACCAATTACTAACTCCGAGACTGAACAAGTCAACCCTGGGTCTCAACTTCCTCATTTGCAAAATGTGGGTCACACTCACTTCGTTGGGAAATAGGAAGGATTACAGAGATAACATATGTAAAGTGCTCACAGATGTATTTGGTAAAAGTTATCAATGATACATCAAATTTATAATGAGAGAAAATGTAAGATACTTGTTAGAGTTTACCGGTAATTTTATTTTGATGGTTGATACTTCAACTTTTTTCGATCAGGGATCTTTATTGCTATTTTATTTAGAAATGAATGCAAGACTCTTTGCAATGATTTAAATAAAGATGTACATAAAGTAAGACCTGATGGTTCCACCACCCTCCAGCCTAACCCCATGAGATAATCTTCATTCCACTTTTCTGAGCTTGGACAATTTTTTTTTTTTTTTTTTTTTTTTAAAAACGTGGGATGGTACTATACATATTGTTCTACAGCTTGCATTCTTTTTGTTTTGGAAATATATGCTGGATAGGCTTCCAGTGACATACTTCCTTATTAATGTCTGAATGTTACTCCATAATATGAACGTACCCTATTCAACCATTTCCTCCAAGGAACAGTTCTTTCAAAATGCACTTTTTTCTTTTTTTTTTTGAGACAGAGTTTCACTGTTGTTGCGCAGGCTGAATCTATCTTTACATTGAGTGCTTTTATTTTCGTAAGGTATATTCCCAGAAATAGAACTGATGAATCAAAAGACGCACAATTTAAATTTTAGAATATACTACCAATAAGTTACAGCAATTTACACTCTCACCAAACCTTTTTTTCTCCACACCTTAACTAGCCAGAACTGTATCCCTGTGTTTTATACTATATTTACTAACCTGATGGGCAACCCAGCTAGCTCCTCGTTTTAACTTGTTGCACCTCTAACATTTACGGAGGTTGAGTAACTTTTCATGCTTATTTACCACTTGCACTTCCTTTTCTGACTTAACCGTTCACGCCTTTTAACCATTTTCTACTGGTTCTTGGCTTTTTTCTTAGGCATGTGTAGGACCTCGTGTATGTTCTTATTACTGACTCTGAATTAAGTGGTGTAAATCGAATTGATAATTTTACGACACTTCCAAGACGGATAAAAACTACTAAGTATACCTAAGACTTCTGAATAATTTCCCCCCAAACATTCGGTTCTATCATGAAAATACAGTGCAAGAAAACACTGCAAGAAAATAGTAAAATGTGTAAAGTTCAAGTTCCAATGAACGCCCCCTTTTCCGTAACAGGTGTAAACATCATTTCCTTCACTGTGAGATCAGCAACATTTCCCAGCTGGAAGCTCACTCGTGCGAGAAAGCCCACCCTGCCTCGGAGGCAGCCGCAGGGCTCCAACGCGCAGCGAGGCGGGCTGGAGCCCCCTTCTCGGGCCACTGACATGGCAGCCGCGTTGACACACCGCACCCGGCCTCGAGCCTGCACATGTCACCGGCAGCCACGGCGCCACCCTGTCAGCCCCCCCGAGGTCAGGTCGCGGGCGGCGGCCCCCACCTCCCCGGACCCTGTCCACCCCACCAGGGTTCTCGCGCGGCAACAGCCGTTCCAATCGCGACAGGAGAGGCCACTACGCGACCGGGTCGCAATGACAGGCAACGCTCCTGTGGTCAGCCTCACCGAGAAGCCCACCCCAGGCTGCCAAGCACCCTTACCCAAGCTTCTGTTTCTCCTCCCTACTCATGGGCTCGGCCCCCGCCGTCCACACGGACGTGGCCGACACCAGGCAGAACGCGGCCGTCGCCGCCACTAGGCTCCATGGTGCTCGCTGGGGAACCGGGGACCCACAGCCCCGGCCGCCGGCTCCGCTCATGGCCCCGCGGTTCCGCGCACGCGCAGCTGCTACGCCCGGCCGGTGGGACACATTGCTGGACGCCGGTGGCCAGGGGGCTGCGAGCCGTGCTGAGACGGGGCGGGATGCAGAGTAACACGGGCGACCGCCGGCGCCAAACTGTTTCCCGAAGCCACCGAGCCGGTCCCCAACGCCAGCGCTGCCACCGCCCTCCGCCCTCAGTAGCCCAGAGCGCCTCCCCCAGCTTTCCGGTGTCGTAGTCTAGGAAACCGCCTTCCCCACGTTACTTCCGGGTAGGGCCGAAGTCGTCGAGCCTCAGGACCAATGGAGATCGCATCGGAGAGGGGCTGTCTCCCGCGACTGGAAAGGGCATTGGCCAGGAGAAGTGACACGTGGACAAAAGGCGGCACTGGGAAGGGATCTCTCGCTTCGACCCGCCCCCGACCCGCGGAGTTGCCCTGGAAGGACTACCAGTCCCAGTGTGCACTGCTTCCTCTTCGGCTCTCCCGCAGGCGAACTTGGAGCAGCCTCGCTTACTTCTACACTGGGTGGGCGCGCTGCACCCTGGGACGTGTGGTCCTCCGAGGTCACCGGTGGTGTGCTGATGCCCACCTCCTCCTTCCCTCTGCGCCCTGCAGTCAGCCCTGCCTCGGAGGGCTGCTGAGTCCCGGGAAACCCGTCAACTGTTTATCCCTCTTCCTCAGAAAGATGTTTCTCCGAGAGCTGGCTAAACGGGGCGCACTGCCCCCAAGTCAGTGCTGCATGCCTTAGGGAATAGTGATGCAGTAGTCCTCTACCCTCAGGGAAATTCTAAAACACAGTAACAGCAAAATGAATCGAGCCTTTGAAGGCATGGCGCTAAGGGTTTTACTTGCAATCATCTCATGCACTCTTCTCAACTCTGATAGGGTAAGTACCCCTTTCCCGCCTTTTGCAGACGAGGAAACAGAGGCTTAGAAAAGTTGGTTAAGAAGAGCTCGTCACACTGCTGGGTTAGATTCCAACCAGCCTCTGATTTGGAAGCCCTTGCATTTAACCACTGCGCAGTGCTACAAGAATGAAGGAGAGCACGTGGGTCCTTGTACCTGATTAATCATAGTTATCTAAAAAGCTCAATGTAAGAGCTGTGTGGGCTGCAAAGAGGGTTTAATGAAGGAAATTGGAACTTGCAATGAATTTTGATGACTGAGTCCCAGGTTAACTATTGGCAAAATGACATGTCAGGTCCTCTTGAAAAAAAAAAAACAAAACCACATTGTTTTTCTAGTGTGGTCACTCAATAGGTAGGTGCGGAGTTCAGGAGCTTGGATGTGATCTCTGTAACCACAGTAAATTACTTTCTTTTCCCTTACGTAGCATTCAGCCGTCTTTCTGGAAACGTTTCTTCCTTGACTTTTATCACCTCTTACCTCTTAAACCTCTTATCTCTTCTCTGACTGACCCATCTTCCTTCACTCTCTCACCACTTTATCTTAAAATACAAGTGTTCCCCGAAGGTTTTCTTTTTGTCCCTTTTCTCTCTGTACTCTGGGACATGTGGTCCTCTGAGGATTTCTTCTACTCATAAGGATTCAACCAAGATTATCTCTGTGGTTGATTTCTAAATAAGCATGTCCAGATCATTTGACCCACATCTCCACCTCCCTAATAGAAATGTCTTTATGTCTGGCGCAAGGGTAGCTCGAATGTAAGATGCTTTCTGATTCAAATTAATGCATCAGAGTCATTGTCAACTCATCTTTATCCTTTGTGTCCATGTGCAATTATTTACCAAATTACATAGATTTTACCTCTCCTGTCTTTCAGATTATCACCTTTCTTTCTATTCCCACTTCTGCTCCTCTCTCCTAAAATGCTACAATGGCTGAATACATGTTGAATATACTTGTTTCCTTGTTTCTTCAGTTTTCTTATCTATAAAGTGGGAATAATATAGTCCTCTTCTCCAGCGGTCCCCAACTTTTTTGGCACCAGGGACCACTTTTGTGGAAGACAGTTTTTCCACGGGGTTGGAAAGATACCATTCCATCTCAGATCATCGGGCATTAGATTTTCATAAGGAGCGCACAACCTAGATTCCTCACATGCGCAGTTCACAATAGGGTTCATGCTTCTGTGAGAATCTAAGGCAATTGATCTGACAGGAGGTGGAGCTCAGTTGGTAATGCTTGCTGGCCCGCCGGTCACCTCCTGCTGTGCGGCCCGGTTCCTAACAGGCAACTGCCTGGTACCAGTCCATGGCCCCAGGCTTGAGGACTCCTGCTTTTATCTACTAATGTGAATGCTGTGAAAACACCTGAAGTCATTTCTGTACAATATTTAATATCATGCTTTTGGGGGGGTGGTTCTGCAATCCCACATTGGTTCTATCATAGTCCTCTTTGGCAGCCTTAATGATGAAGTTACTGATGATCTCCCTGCCGCCCCATTCTCCTCTCTACATGGCCGTCAGAATTAGTGTTCAAGAACATCTGCAAACCCTATAAACACCTTCTTTCTTCCTTCCAGTCTGCTCTGCCCTTGAATCTTATGTGATAACTAAAGAATTCCTATCCCATATCCTTTCTGTGCCTTTGTTTATACCATCTCCTATGCTATCCCATCACCTTTGTCTGTACAGCCTTCGCCACCTGTTAAGGCTGGGCTCAGAGTCCATCTCCACAAAATCCTTCCAGAACCTTCTAGTTAGCAGAAGTCATCCTCTCTCTGTTCCTCCCTTGTATTCTGTGTCTTTGTTACTGTGCTTTTCACAGTCTGCATACCCACTACATTTTGACCACATGAAAAGTATTGACTTTAGCTCATTTATAGATTGTTACTCCATTTTCTTTGACTATAATGGAATACTGGAGACTGGGTAATTTATAAAGGAAAGTAATTTATTTCTTACGATTCTGGCCTGGGAAATCCAAGAACCCGGCACCTGCTTGGCTTCTGATGAGTGCCTCATGCTGCATCATGACGTGCTGGAAAAGTGGGTACATGTGAAAGAGGTGAAACACGAGGGGCAACCTCTCTGCATAACAACCCTTTCTGGCGGTAATTAATCCACTCCTGAGAGAATGGGAACCCACTCCACCAAGAAGTAACCCAGATCAGAGAGAGCAACGTATCTCTTAATTACCTAAGCACCTCTTAAAGGCCCCATCTCCCCAGATCACCATACCAGGGACCAAATTTCCAACACAGAAATTCTGGGGGACACATTCAAACTATAGCATAAGGATATTCTGAAACACCTAGCTCTGTGCCTCTCTTGCTGTAAATGCTCAATAAATGTTGAATATACTTGTTTCTGTATTCCTTCAGTTTCCTCATCTAAAAAGTGGGAAAAATATAGTCCTTTTATCTGCTTACATAGATGTTATGAAAACACATGAGGTCACTTCTGTACAATATTTAATATTATCCTTTTTTTGGACGGATCTGCAATCCAACATTATTTCCATCCTGGATCCTCTTTGGCAGCCTTAGTGAGGAAGTTAGCTTAATAAATACCTGTGAGTTGGTCTTGGCTCTTACATAGAGAACATTACAAACTAAAGGTTAACACCAATCATACGGTATTTGAAAACTAAGAACAAATAAAATAGAAAAATAGTAACATTCAGTTATATGGAAATAAAGATATAGTCAAGTCAATAATTTGAAGTGGATATTGGTAATAACACAGTTTTCTTTACCTTCGTGATGTTCAAAATTAACTATGAACTATAATTAAGAAACAACATACTAAAGAAATACTGGCTTTTAATGTTAAACATTTTCTGGCATATTTGTTTGTTTTCAAGTTGGCACTGCATTTTTAAAGATTATAACGGGAAGCCAGAACACATTCTTTTCTTTTTCAAACTGCTACATAATAATTATCTTTTTTTCCCTTGTTGAAATTCAATTTTTAGCCAATAATTGAGTCTGTTTTTCACTGATCTCAGCAACCTTAAGTAGAAAATTTAGTGTGACCTAAAAAGTTCTAAAACTTATCAAAGGTAGAAATGAAACATATCAAAGGTGGAAATGAAAGAAAAATGTATTCACAAAATGTATTTCAACCCCTGCCCCCATTTTTTTTTTTTTGCTTGGCACAGTAGCTCACACCTGTAATTCCAGCACTTTGGGAGGTCAAGGCGGGTGGATCACCTGAAGTTAGGAGTTCCAGACTAGCCTAGCCATCATGGTAAAACCCCGTCTCTACTAAAAATACAAAAATTGGCTGGGTGTGATGTCAGGTGCCTGTAATCCCAGCTACTCAAGAGGCTGAGGCAGGAGAATCACTTGAACCCAGAAGGTGGAGTTGCAGTGTGCCAAGGTAATGTCATTGCACTCCAGCCTGGGCGACAAGAGTAAAACTCTGTCTCAAAAAAAAAAAAAGAGAACCCATTTTTAATCCCTTAATGAAAATAGGGAAATTCTTCAGTAATTGGCACTTTATGAACACTAGGAAAAATCTGCATACATTATTTTAAAACCTATGCACTTAGTGATAAAAAGGACGTGAGAGTTAATTGAAAGAGCGTAGTGTTGTACAAAGGGAAAAAGACTGGTAGAAAGCACATCAGGAAAATAAGGATAAGGACTTTTAAAGATGTAAAGGTTTTAGATGTATAAAGCCCATTAACAATGGTAAGAAATAACAGCCATTGCTAAAATGCCCTTTAACCAGTTAAAGTCTGTTTGCACAGCCTTGTAGCTTATGTAAATATGTGTGCTCACTTTCCTGCTTGGATGTGTCACAAGTTAGGGAAGGAAAGGAGCCCTGGGTAGAACCATATGGATTCAAAAACATAGCGAGAGGCCCCATTTTAATATTATGGCTCAGAAATAGTCCCAGGAAGCTGGAAGCAGCTGTGCAAAACTGGTCCTAGAACAGCAGTTGCCCCTAAATGATTTGAATTCTTTAGTACCACAGTTCTAATTACTCCTGAAACTCTAGTATGGAATTTGGAAGTGGTGGTTTTGTCATTCTTCAAATTGCTTTTCCTATTCTTTGATAGTGTGCAGAGTTTACAGAACAGTTTTCTTCTAAAGAACCCAATCTCGCAAACATTAAAGACAGTACTTATTCGGCATTCACAATTAGTGACTTTAAGGCCTTAGAAAGAGCACTTCATGAAAAAGATACTCGGTGAGTGTTGTTGACTGACTCCCTGCATGGCTGTTGGACTTTTTTCAAATTGTAAGAGAATGAGAGATTCAACTGATTCACCTCCCCCAAAGAGGTCCCCAGGGCTTTTTCTACCTCTCAATCTTGGTTTGAGATATTCAAAATCACTTCAGCATCAGATTATTATCCCACCTCTCATTGGCACCAGCTCCAGCTCTCTCAGGCAAGAAATTCTGCTCCTGTGTCATGATTTTTTGGTTGGGTCACTTATTTACTTCTACTTCCAGTATTTTCCATTTACTTCCAGTATCAGAAGCAAAACCAAGTCACTTGGCTCTTTGAGGGAGTGCATTCTGTGTCTGGTCCCTCTCTTAAATTCCCATTTCACCATCAGCATAGTTCCCACTTACAGATACAGTGTGGACACAGGATTTAGGTGAGCACCATTCAGCAACAGTCTGCACAGGTACCATTCAGGCCGAGAACAACGGCTCTGAGACAGCTCTGCTGATTATTGGCTGGGCTTCCTTAAGCAAATGACTAAATCTCTTTGTGCTGGGGTTTCCTTATTCGTAAAATGAGGATAAAAATAATACCTACCTCACAGCATTTTTAAGAAAGATTGAATGGTCTAATTGTTATACCTTCCTTTTAGGGATGTTGTGAAGATAATGAGATGGTGTGTATAAAACATTTAGTACAGTTTGAAAGAACTCAATAAATAGTAGATACTGATATCACTATTAAGAGGTGAAAAGGAAACATTGACATTCTTGAGAGTAGGATTCAACGATGAGTGCAGCTGCTCCAACAGCACCCATGGCCTTGGTTTTATTCTCAGCCCTGAATCTTTTTTTGTTTTTTAATTATTATTTTTTAAAAAGAAAGAGAGAGAGACAGGGTCTCCTCATGTGGCCCAGGTTGGTCTCAAACTCCTGGACTCAAGTGATCCTCCCGTTTCTGCCTCCCAAAGTGCCAGGATTACAGGCATCAGCCACTACCCCTGGCCTCAGCCCTGAATCTGGTCTATTCCTCTGCTTGCTTACTTCATGCTGCCATTGCAGGCTCGCCATCAAAAAATGTAGCCCTCCCTAGGCCGGCAACTCCAGAGACTGTTGAAGTCAGGCGCTACAGAGCCTCATCCCTGTATTAGAGTAAATATGCACAAAAACACAAGGTACTTTTCTCTCCTCTTAAAATTAACAGGGGCTTCATTTGTAAGACATTCTAAGTTATAAATGTTTTGGGATAAAGTTGTCAGAAAATCTTTGCAGCTTTTTGTTTGTGTGACTTTCTTCAGTTTTACTTTGCTTTTATCAAAGCTCATCTAACCTCCAACCTCCAAGGGATTTAGAAAGGTAATTTTACAGGTTATCTAATAATGTATCATATTAAGGATCAAAGTGAAAGGTGCCCAGTTGATCACATCAAAAAGCATTAGGTAGAGTAATCCCAATATTAGGACACTTAAGAATTAAAAATGTTATTTCTGTAATGATCCATTATTTCTCATTATCCAAATCCAATATTCTTTCTAGAATTGTTATCCAAATCCCACATTCTTCCGAGGCGCTCCTTTTGCATACATATGCATATATGTTTTGTATATGAATATGCTATATGTAGATACACATATACATGTATACAATATACATATATTGCACATATATGTATGTGTATACACATACTGATAATAGTGTCTTTTCAGGCCTATCCCGTAATCCTCAGAGTGGTCCAAATTTGTCAGTCCCCAGCATTTATTAACCTTAGAGGTAAATGCTAACAGTCCTTAAATATTTGAAATTAAGTATTTCCTGGCCTCCAGCTTAAAGTTGTATGAAAATAGTGCTTATTTCTGTTTCTTTTCCAAATATATTGATAAATTTGGGAGTTTTTTGGTTGGAATTGTTTTTTGTTTGTTTTTTACAGATAGGGTTTTTAGTATGTTCGATAATAAGCCAGGGGTAGTGACGATTTCTCATGGATAAGATATAGAATAAAGAGTTCTTGGTTTCTTTGCAGATCAATTTCTTTGTGATGCTTTAAAATCAGTATACAACCTTCAAATACACGATTATACTTAAAACTTTGAGAGTTATGGTGTCAGATCACAGCTCTCTTGAAGATCACCATATTTTCCTTGGCACTAGGTGATGAGGCAAGTGTAGTCTTACTGTGCACAAAATGTACTATTGTTTATTGCTAGAGATTAATAGACTTCATTATTATTTACAGAAGTAGCTCTTAAGCAAATACAGTCTTCAGAGCCTTCCTAGGCCTTTTTGGGAGACTTGCACCCAATTTTGGCACAGTCTCTGGGTTCTCAAGGCCCCCACTCTAATGTTTAATGTTTTCCTTCTGGTTTTTCTCTGCGTCACCTCACATCCCTTCCTCTTCCTTCCTACTCCTCTTCATTCTGCATGCACATGTGTGTGCCTGTGTGCACATACACAAACACACACACACATTTGCTTTGTGCCAACTCCTGAGCACTGAACTTTGAATCAGCTGACTTGGGTTCTACATTTAGATCTGCTAGTTACCATCTTTATGGAAGTCTGTTTCTCTAAAACTCAGGTTTGGTTTGGTTTTTCTCAGTTCATATGGCCAAAAGAAGTGGGCAGAGGTTCCAGATGTAGAATCAGATTCGGGGTTTAAAAGAGGGAAATAACTATTATAGTTTAATCATGCAAAACTATTGGCTTGTTTTTAGTAGAAAGACATAATAGTCAAATTATAGGAGCTGAGGTGAAAACTATTCCCCAACAACTTACAACAATTAAATCAAGTTAAAAATTAAACCAAGTCTCAGGCTGATTTCTGTCACACATACGGACATTTATTAAACAAACATTTGTTAGCAAACAGAAACAAGGTGATAGACCTGTTCTGTGAGTTTGATGAGGTCCCAGTTCTCTGTCTTTTTAGGTTCTGCAATCATGACCTTGCCTAAAAGAGTCACTGGAAGCAGATAAATAATATTCTAGAGCCAGAATTCCATCACCCTTATAATAAGCATCCGGCAACTGGGAGTCCTTCAACTCACACACCATGCCTAATCGTCTGGCGTTTTATGTCTTGTTCATGCAAGAATGAGAGTGTCTCCAAGGGCAGAAAATCAAATACCGCATGTTCTCATTCATAGGTGGGTGTTAAACAATGAGAACACATGGACACAGGGAGGGGAGCACTACACACTGGGGTCTGTTGGGGGAAAATGGGGGCAGGATGGGGGGTGGGGAGTTGGGGAGAGATAGCATGGGGAGAAATGACAAATACAGGTGAAGGGGAGGAAGGCAGCAAATCACACTGCCATGTGTGTACCTATGCAACAATCTTGCATGTTCTTCACATGTACCCCAAAACCAAAAATGCAATTAAAAAAAAAAAGAATGAGAGTATCTCTAAAATATTTTAGCCAGTCCTTGTATCTTGGAAATTGCTAATTATATGACAGTCTATAATGTCTACTGTGATAAATAATAAACCACTAATTTTGACAATGAAAATTCATTTTTGACATATGTTATAGAATGCTTTTTGCTATTAATAAAGATAAGAGTGACAGATGTACTTGTAGTACCCACCTCTATCGGGGTCTACCTGATGAGACCACTACCTGCCATCTTAGAATATGAATTTATGATTAGTGCAACTGACTGTACCTTGAGTGTAATTTAACCTAAGCCATACAAAATATACTGTCTATATTGAAGAATTTTGAGGTCTGTTGGCAGACATCATACTGATAATAATATCTGCAAAGAACACATAAAGCACTTTCTCCCCCCACACCCCCACCCCCGCCTTGTGAGAATTATATCCTTATATTACAGGTGTAGAAAATAAAGATCAGGCCAGGCACAATGGCTCACATCTATAATGCAGCACATTGGGAGGTCAAGGTGGGAGGATTGTTTGAGCCCAGGAGTTCCAAGTTGCAATGAACTATGATCACACCACTGCACTTCAGCCTGGGTGACAGAGCGAGACCCTATCTCAAAAAAATAGAAAGTAAGTAAATGAAGTTCACAGAGAGGTTATATGGCAGGTCAAAAGCAGGGAAATGGTAGTAAAATTTGGATTTAAGTCCAGACTGTTTCTACCATACTAGGATGACCATAAATTCTGGTTTCCCTGTAACCAGATTTACATCATTTTCATGGTATCTGTATTAGTCCATTTTCATGCTACTGATAAAGGCAGACCCAACACTGGAAAGAAAAAGAGCTTTAATGGGCTTACAGTTCCACACGGCTGGGGAGGCTTCACAGTCACAGCAGAAGACAAGGAGGAGCAAGTCACGTCTTACATGGATGGCACAGGCAAAGAGAGAAAGAGAGCTTGTGCAGGGGAATTCCTCTTTTTAAACTATTGGATCTTCTGAGACTTATTCACTATTTCAAGAATAGTAAGAGAAAGACTCGCCCCCATGATTCAATTATCTCCCCCTCGGTCCTTCCCAAGACACGTGGGAATTGTAAGAGCTAAAATTCAAGATGAAATTTGGGTGGGGACACAGTCAAATCATATCAGTATCCTATCTGATTAGTGCCCCCTTTCATTTTCAAAAATGTCCCAATTTAAACAAAAATATGATCACACAAACCTTACTACATTGCCTCCAAAGTCCAAGACCTTCATCCCCAACTGTGTCAGAGTCTATCAAGCGTGGTAACAAGACACAGCAGTGTTTCTGGCTTGGCCTCTTCTTGCCCTATCACACTATTCTTAATATAAGGGAGAAAAAAAACCCCACAGTATACTTAGGTGGCAAAGAAATTCCTGATTACAGGAAATATAAGTCTCCTCTATTAATAAGAAAGGTGTAATCATGAGTCCCCCCAAAATTGGAAAGACTATCCTAAAATTTAATGAAGATTATAAGAGGAAAATTAAGAGCAATATTGAAATTAAGCTATGTTTTCAACCAACCATGTTTGCCCAATTGACTAAATTTGGTGTCTGTTTCCATTTATACTTACCCTAGAACACTGGAGGGGAAAATAGTTTTGCACCCAAATTTTACCATGTTTAGGTAGAAGACAAAAGTCACACAGTGATATAGAATTCGATTTATTAGTCAACCATGGAAACAAGCTGAAAAGCACCTCTCTTGTTTGCACTGAAAGTTTACTCAAAAAGTATTCCTTTTTCAGGCAAATCCAGAATCCCTTATCACTGCCATGACCTTTTCCTGAAATTATAAAGACAGCTGTCCATGGATGTGTATGGGTTGGGAAATACTGGCCTTTCCTCAGCTGAGGGTTCGCCATGGCAGAGACATGCTGCCCTGTGACCAAGTCATGAGCAAGCCTTCAGAACTAAGAAGTGCTATTGTGTAGGCAAAAGCAGCCCTCTGTCTGCATCATCCCATGACTCGTTATATATACTGTATTTATGCCAATCAGAGACTACTGCTCCACTGTTTTCCATGTCCCCCCCAACTGGACAGTTACTATTCTTTGAAGCTTCTGCACCAAGGTTAAGATGCAGCCACTGATGTTTTCTTGCCACCTCTGGCATTGCCTGAGGTCTGGCCAGCATTGGGCTCTCACAGTGATTGGCCCCATGGCAGAATAAGAACATCTGAAGAGGTCAGCATGGCCCGCTAGACAGCCTGGAATTCTATGACTAAAGTTAATTCTAGTCCAGGCACAGTGGCTCATGCTTGTAATCCCAGAAATTTGGGAAGCCAAGGCGGGCAGATCACCTGAGGTTAGGAGGTCGAGACCAGCCTGCTCAACATGGCAAAACCCCCGTCTCTACTAAAAACACAAAAAAATTAGCCAGGCATGGTGGCATATGTCTGTAATCCCAGCTACTTGGGATGCTGAGGCAGGAGGATCACTGAGCCTAGGAGACAGGTTGCAGTAAGCCAAAGTTGCACCACTGTACTCCAGCCTAGGCAACAGAGTGAGACTCCATCTCAAAATTAATTAATTAATTAATTAATTAATTTGCATTTACCTTAGATGTGGTTAGATCCAATCTGTTTCTTTAAATTCCAGGAGTTTTGGAGAAGGCATAGGAAGATCAAGAGAAGGAGACCATCACAAATTAAAGATTGTTTGCCACAGTCTGGGAAGGGAAATAAGTCTTGTGAGTAGGGAACACTAAAAGGGATAGGGCACTACATGAGTGGAATTTACACCTATTGATTCTAACTCACAATCTCATGCATAATAAACATCCTTTCTAAAGACTGAGAAGCATAAAAACTTTTCTAGTAAAACTGTTTCTTAAAGATATATTATTCATTTCAAAGGATCAAAACTCACTGTAGGAATGTCTTTTGAAAAGTGTCAATTTGTGCAGGGATTATTTTAGGGCAGACTATTCTGTGTAAATAGTTGTGAAAATGCAACATTTAGTTGTTGTTTGCCAAATCAATAAATATATTTGGAGCATTTAATAAATATTTATTGAATGAAGAAATACAATTCCTGAAAGAGATGTGGATAATTTACTGGTGATGCCATATTTAAAAGCTTCAGCATGGGTCCAGGCATGGTGGCTCATGCCTGTAATCCCAACACTTTGGGAAGCCGAGGTAGGCGGATCACAAGGTGGAGAGATCAAGACCATCCTGGCCCATGTGGTGAAACCCCATCTCTACTAAAAATACAAAAATTAGCTGGGTGTGGTGGCACATGCCTGTAGTCCCAGCTACTCGGGAAGCTGAGGCAGGAGATTCACTTGAACCTGGGAGGCAGAGATTGTAGTGACCTGAGATTGTACCACTGCATTCCAGCCTGGTGACAGAGCAAGACTCCGTCTCAAAAAAAAAAAAAAAAAAAAAAAAGCTTCAGCATACAGATTAGTAGCATGTAGAAAACATACCACAATTTATAATAAAATGTATTTATAAAATGTATTAAATTTGTTCTTACCCACATCTTGATAATACCCACAAGGCATCTGAGTTTCACTCTGTCTCCTAGGCTGGAGAGCAGTAATGCAATCTCGGCTCACTGCAATCTCTGCTTCCTGGGTTCAGTTGATTCTCCTGCCTCAGGCTCCCAAAAAGCTGGGATTACAGGTGCCCGCCACCATGCCTGGCTAATTTTTGTATTTTTAGTAGAGACAGGGTTTTGCCATGTTGACCAGGCTGGTCTCAAACTCCTGACCTCAGGTGATCCACCCACCTTGGCCTCCCAAAGTGCTGGTATTATAGGCATTAGCCACCATGCCCAGCCCATTTTTTCTTAACCTAATAAATGAGTGTCAGGGTCTGACTTGCAGACCCTGACCCAGCAACAAATGAACAAAATTCACTCAGACACAGAATACAGTGAAAGAGTGGGCTAGGGGTATCCTTGGCCACTCACAGACACTTCTGAGAGAGATAGCTGCCACAGCCCTGACCAGCTGGCTCTCAGGACATTTATTCAGTATAGATTAATAACAGAGGCTGAGTCAACACACTTATGGGTAATTATCAAAGGCCAGGTTCCGAGGCCTAAAGCAAACACCATTTGTGAGTGATACATCTGGTGGCCCTCCCACCAAGTAGATAGAAATTGTGTAACAGCAGATGGTCAAAGGTTAGTCTTAGGACCACATGAGTAAACCACTTATTTAGATAAACTCCCTTACATTCCTTTGTTATTTACTCTTGCTAGTCACTCAAAGAGGATTAGGCTGCCTTCAGCCATAACTTTATCCTGAGGCTATTACAAAACCTTCCGGCCTTCCAAGAAAGTCTGTGACTATTTTCTATAACTTCCTTTATAATTTCTCTTACAACTTATCTTACCACTCTTACTGAACCCCCACAAATGAGCATCACCTGCCGATTACCTTCTTATTAAGGTTGTAAGAAAATGGTGGCTATTATCTAATAGTCCTAACAGCATTCCCGGTGCTTTATGTGTATACTTTATTTTCATCTTCTAACAATTCTCTAGGGTAAGTTCTAATACAATTTGCATTTTCCAGATGAGGAAAGTGAGGCAGCAAGAGGCCCTCAGGCTCCCAGCCATTAAGTGGTACAGCCAAGTTTAAAACCCCTGCAGTCCAGCTGCAGATGCAGCATTTGAAACCCCTGCAGTCCAGCTGCAGATGCAGCATTTGACCAGTCACTGCCCTGCCTCAAAAATCACTTTCTAAGATTTAGCATACTCCCTACCACCTGATTGCCTACAACAAAATCTGTAATGTATTTAAATATTTAATATGCCACACTTGCATTGGAAAATATTACAATTTATACCACTCGTAACAACATTTGACCTACAGGACATTTATATTACCTTCAAATGAGTTCAAAATTTCTTTAAATTAATTTTATTTTTTCTTTTAATTTTTAAATTTTATGTCTTCTATTTTTTTTTCTGTGCCTCAGTGGATGCAAAGACTTTTTTTTTTTTTAATATTAAGAAATATCAGTTGGGTGCAGTGGCTCACACCTGTAATTCCAACACTTTGGGAGGCTGAGATGGGCAGATCACTTGAGATCAGGAGTTTGAAACCAGCCTGGCCAACATGGCAAAACCCTTTCCCTACTAAATGTACAAAAATTAGCCGGGTATGGTGGCAGGTGTCTGTAGTCTGAGCTACTCGGGAGGCTGAGGCAGGAGCAATCACTGGAACCCAGGAGGCAGAGGTTACAGTGAGCCAAGATCGTGCCACTGCCCTCTAGCCTGGACAACAGAGTGAGTCTTCATCTGAAAGAAAGAAAGAAAAGAAAGACAGGAAAGAGAGAGAGAGAGACAGAGAGAGAGAGAGAGAAATGAAAGAAAGAGAGAGAAAGATTCATTAACTCAATAATGAATAACTTACTGCTCACCTCCCAGATACAAAGGCACAAAATTTAGTATGCATAGTCTGTGGGGAAAAAAAGAACCTCTCTGAGAGGAGAGATAGGATATCCATAAGTCATCATAAAACGAAGCAGAAAATAAGTGTCAGCAGAGATGTGTAAATTAAGAGCTAAGGGAGTTCAGGGAGGCAAAGCTGACAAATTTCATGGCCTAAAACCCTCAAGAGTATCCCACCTTCTTGAGTGTGCATTGTAATCACTACTGTGTATAAACCATGATGTAATCTCAGAAGGTATCACAGCAAGAGCAAGATGTTAGAGACACTATTAATAATTTAGCTTTCTTGGTCACGAAGTAAGATGAATTGACGTTTTTTTAAATTTTATTTATCTATTTTTATTTTTTTGAGACGGAGTTTCGCTCGTTACCCAGGCTGGAGTGCAATGGCGCTATCTCGGCTCACCGCAACCTCCGCCTCCTGGGTTCAGGCAATTCTCCTGCCTCAACCTCCTGAGTAGCTGGGATTACAGGCACGTAACACCATGTCCAGCTAATTTTTTGTATTTTTAGTAGAGACGGGGTTTCACCATGTTGACCAGGACGGTCTCGATCTCTTGACCTTGTGATCCACCCGCCTCGGCCTCCCAAAGTGCTGGGATTACAGGCTTGAGCCACCGCGCCCGGCCTGAATTGAAGTTTTAAAGCAATTTCTCCCACTTGAAATCTTCTTTCTACCATTTTCGGACAAACAGTGCTTTTATTTCTGGGAGTTTTTTGTTTTGTTTTTGTTTTTTGTTTTCGAGATGGAGTCTTGCTGTCACCCAGGCTGGAGTGCAGTGGTGCAATCTCAGTTCACTACAACCACCACCTGCCTCAGCCTGCTGAGTAGCTGAGACTACAGGCACCCACCACCAGGCCTGCCTAATTTTTGTAGTTTTAGTAGAGACAGGTTTCATCATGTTGGCCAGCTGGTTTTGAACTCCTGGCCGCAGGCAATTTGCCTGCCTTGGCTTCCCAAAGGGCTGGGATTAACACATGTGAGCCACCCACGCCAAGCCCAATGTTTCTGAATTTTCTGAAAATATTTTAAAACTCCAATCCTTAATGAAATCTGTCCCTAGCATAGTACCTTATGCAGTAGGTACTTAATAAACATACAACTGGATGTACATTTGAAAATAAGCTCTCTTACATTGTTCTCAGTAGCTCTTCTCTATTGTCTTCATCATATTAGATCTATCTTTATATTCTTTCATTAATTTAGTAATTCAGTAAACATTTGTGCAGAAGTAGTAGTCTGGGTTGCTGCCTTTATTTCTCTATACATGAGTCTCCAACCACTGGCCGGTACCGGTACCCATCAGTGGCCTATTAGGAACTGGGCTGCACAGCAGGAGGTGAGCAGAGGGTGCGCTAGTTATTACTGCCTGAGCTCCACCTCGGGTCAGATCAGCAGCAGAATTAGATTCTCCTAAGAGCACGAATTCTATTGTGAAACTATGCATTTGAGGGCTGTAGGCTGCATACTTCTTATGAGACTGTAATGCCTGGTGATCTGAGTAGGAATAGTTTCATTCTGAAACCATCACACCCTTTCCCCACCCCATCTGTGGAAAAAAATGTCTTCCACAAAATCAGTGTCTGACGTCCAAAAGGTTGGGGACTGATGCTATAATTTGGGCAACTGGTTGCATGGTGGTTCCACTCACCACAATGGAAACCATAGGAGAAGGGAATATTGGGAAGAGAGGGATAGATGAGTTTAGTTTGGAACATGATGAGTTTGAAGTGCCTGTTTGACATTCTAGTGAAGGAATAAAATAAGCAGTTGGATATGTGGGTCTGGAGATCAGGAGAAAGATGTAGGCTTTTAAATATAAAAAAATGGCTGGGTGCAGTAGCTCAGCCTGTAATCCCAGCAATTTGGGAGGCCAAAGCAGGAGGATCAAAAGGTCAGGAGTTCGAGACCAGCCTGACCAACATAGTGAAACCGTGTCTCTAATTAAAAAAATACAAAAATTAGTCAGACGTTGTGCCACGCACCTGTAATCTCAGCTACTCAGGAGAATGAGGCAGGAGAATTGCTTGAACCCGAGAGGCAGAGGTTGCAGGGAGCCAAGATCGTTTCACTGCACTCCAGCCTGAGTGACAGAGTGAGACTCCATCTCAAAAAATAAAAATAAATAAATAGCAAATACATGAATATAAAAGATTTTAGAGCGGTCAAGCACCGTTGGCGGTATTAAAAGCTATGGAAAAGTGATTCTTAACCCGAGGGGTAAGAACCCTTACGAGGTCTATCAGTTGCTTCACGAGCTCCATGTAACCCTAACATTATATGCAACATGCCCTTGCCCTAGAAGATTCCTGAATTTTATCACATTCTCCAGGAGGGTCATGTCTTTAAAAAAAAAAAAAAAGGCTCAGAATAAGTGTGAAAAGACAAGTTTCAGTGAGAAACACTGGGGATCTCTAACATTTAAGAAGCGGAAGAAGAGTGATAAACAAGACCGCAAGGTTTGGAAGCAAAACGGAAAAGAGTCACAGAAGTCAAAGGAGGAGATATTTTCAAGGAGGGAGTGGCCAGTAGCGTCCCATGCTACAGTAAGGTCGAACAAGATAAGGACAGAGCTCCCTATCTTACTTGCACATTCCTCAGGGCAGGTTCTGTATGCAACAGAAACTCAGTTCATGTTTAATGTACTAAAAAAGTATGTCCTTTAAATCATTTGAGAGGAGTGAAGTTAAAAGATGAAATCAATAAAATGATATGCTTATGGCAGGTTCAGTGAGGTTTGCCTATACATTAACAAATGAAAAATGTGAAATTAGACAGTTGCACTGTGTTAGGTTATTTTATGAAGTTGTGTAAATTGGTGAACTGAATCAATCTCTCAAATACTTAAATCCAACTTTATTTACAAGGAAGTAAGCAGCCACTTCCATGGAGTAATTGAATGCTTTACTGTCCCTCCTACTGCTGTATTTCAGTGCCTGAAAGACCAATCATTCTGGAAGCAAGGGCTTGCCACCTGGATTAAGTTACCTCGGAGGTGGGCCACATTAGCTGGCTAATATTTGCATAAATATTATTAACCCACTATGATCTTGAATTGTTAATTCAACAATAATATAATGCCTTCTTATTTGTGATCCTTTTAAGTTAAAAAAAGTTTATAAATATTATATTATTTAATACTCACAATTTCCCTCAAAGAAGCAAGTAGTCAAAGGAGCCTTTTAAGGGAGGGGAAAAAAAAAGCACCTAAGTCTTTTAAGAAGATGGTCTCTGAAATAGACAGATAGATAGGTGATAGCTAGCTAGCTGGAGAGACAGATAGTTAACAAGCAGAGGTTTTGAGCATAATAGTACAAATGATAATGATGATGATACTCTTAGTTACGATACAAGCCAAGATATGGGAAGAAAAAGGCCCCACAAACAATGGTTTATACAAGACAGAAGGTGTGTTTTTCCTGGACAGTATTCAGAAGCAGGTGCGTGAGTCAGACCTGACAGGCCACTTTCCTCCACAGCTATCTAGGAACGCAGGTTGCTGTTCTATCCCCAGCAGGCATCTCCATGGAAGACACTGGTTCTTCAGCATCACAGAAACCTTCCAGCCTGCCTGAAAGTGGAGAGAGAAAGAGGAAGGCAAGCATGTTCCTTAAAGGAGGATGTGACCTGGAAGGTGAACACGGCTTTGCTCAAATCTTATTGGAAAGTACTCAATCAATTGGTCACATCTAGTGCAAGGAAGGTTGAGATTTTTATTCTCTAAGTGGGTAGCCATCTGCCTATCTTAAACTCGGGGATTCTATAACTAGAAAGGAGAAGAAGATAACAAATACTGGGAGGTGCTTGGCAGTCTCTGCCAAACCCTTGCTTTGATGTTTTATGGCCATCATTACAGTAACGGTGCAAATATGAAATTCTGATATGTTCACAGATTTCTATAAAGGTTAACTGTGGAAAATCAGTCTCATTTTAATTGTGCTTATTATGTACAGTCTGTCTATTGAATCCCTTAATACTGCAAAGAAACGGTGGGATCTCTTTGGAGAAGTATTTAAAAACCTCATTATTTTGACTGAGCCTTGGGGAAATTTTACAGTTGCAAAGGCAGCCGAGTTTATCTTTATGACTTTCCTTATCCTTTCTCCTATACAGAAGATGTGCACAGATATTATGTTGCTGGAAATGGCACAAAGCAGCTTCCCTGGAGAGTTCTTGAACCCTGTGGTGATGGGAGACACAGCTAGTCAACAATGAAAGCTCTAATATCATTTAATTGCAGTAGCTCCTGGAATAAAAGAAGAATTAAATATAATAGGATTAGCATAAAAATACCAGAGGGCTGTTTTTCACAGTTCCACTTTTGGAGAGGTGGAACCTGTTAGAAGTTGATAAGAAAATTTAGTAGTTTGCAACATTATATAATTTACTTAATATTGAGTTTTGGTGAGAAAGCAAAATTATGAGAGTTGTTGCCCAAGGAAGTAAGAATGTATAACAGTTAAACAGAAGTGTTTTTCCATCACTTCCATTCCTCCAAGAAGCCAGGGAACCTGGATTTAACAAGCTGTTTTTTGTGCATTTATGAAGGTTTTTCTTTCTTTCTTTTTTTGAAACAGAGTCTTGCTCCGTCGCCCAGACTACAGTGCAGTGTCACGATCTCGGCTCACTTGCAACCTCTACCTCCTGGATTCAAGGGATTCCTGGGTCTCAGCCACCTGAGGAGCTGGGATTACAAGCGTGCACCACCAAGCCCGGCTAATTTATGTATTTCTAGTAGAGACAGGGTTTCACCATGTTGGCCAGGTTGGTCTTGAACTCCTGACTTCAAGTGATCCTCCCGCTTTGGCCTCCCAAAGTACTGGGATTACAGGTAGGAGCCATTGCACCTGGCCTGTTATTAGTGGTTTTATTAGTGGTATTGATATAGGAGTTAAAAATAAATTATTTAGGCAGATAGTGAGGGTAAGGAAGTCCTCAGTAAGGTTTTCCTTTTAATGAAAAGCAGCCCCCAAATCATTTTCTTTTCTAACAAAGAGCAGCCTGTAAAATCAAGCTGCAAACATAGCCAAGCAAGCTGGAGGCTTGCACAGGTGAATGCCGGCAGTTTTGCCAATAGGAACAGGCTACCTGGGACTAGGTATGTTCAAAATGGTGGCTCCATCTTCCCTTCTCTTTGCCAGCCTCGTGTACAGTAAGGAGCAAAAGAGATGGCACTGGCCAAGTGGAAAGTTTGTTTGCATAATAAGATTAGGGTGGGGCAACCAGCCTTCCCTGTGCCCTGTGTAAATGTCACACCTCGTGAAACCAATCTGTGGGCCCTGTATGAATCAGATGCTGCCTTTTCAGTCCTGCATATAAAATCTGCTGCAGTCTGCAGCAGGCCAGCTTGTCCCTTTCCGATGCCCCTCTAGAGATAGACAGAGAGAGAGACAGACAGAGAGAGAGAGAGAGAGAGCTGCTCTCCTTTTTCTTTCGTTTGCCTATTAAGCCTTCGCTCCTAAACTCACTCCTTGTGTGTGTCCATGTCCTTAATCTTGGTGCAAGACAATGAACCCTGCGTATTTACCCCAAACACCACCACCACTTCAGTATGTTCTAGAACTGTACTGTCCAATACAGTAGCCACTAGCCACAGGTGGCAGTTAAGCACTTGACATGTAGTTAATTCGTAAGTGTAAATAGACTTGGATTTTCTTCAAGGTATTGATTTCAAGGACTCGTTATGAAAAAATAATGTGAAATAATGATTTTTAACATTGATTACATGTTTCAATGATAACTGTTTGGATGTATTGAGTTAAATAAAATATATGATAAACACGAATTTCACCTGTTTCTTTTCACTTTTTTAAATGTGGCTACTGGAAAATTTTATATTACATTGTGACTCATTTCTCCTGCAGAGTGCTGACTTAAAAACTAAATAAGAGAATGAACAGGTGATCTTTCCCTCCAGCTTTTGAACTATGCTAAGAACAAAGGTTATAGAGGGTTTTTTGTTTGTTGTTTTTTCCTACTGCGGTTTTTGAGACAAGGTTACACTCTGTACCCCAGGCTGTAGTGCACTGGCAAGATCATAGCCCACTGCAACCTCAGACTCCTAGGCGCAAGCAATCCTCCCTCTTCAGCTTCCCAAGTAGCTGAGTCTACAGGAACATGCCACCACGCCTGGGTAATGTGTTTGTTTGTTTGTTTTCGTTTTTTGTTTTTGGTAGAGATGAGGTCTTGCTTTGTTGCCTAGGCTGGTCTCGAACTCCTGGCCTAAAGCTGTCCTCCTATCTCTGCCTTCAAAAGTGCTGGGATTGCCGGGCGCGGTGGCTCAAGCCTGTCATCCCAGCACTTTGGGAGGCCGAGGCGGGTGGATCACGAGGTCGAGAGATCGAGACCATCCTGGACAACATAGTGAAACCCCGTCTCTACTAAAAATACAAAAAACTAGCTGGGCGTGGTGGCGCGTGCCTGTAATCCCAGCTACTCAGGAGACTGAGGCAGGAGAATTGCCTGAGCCCAGGAGGCGGAGGTTGCGGTGAGCCGAGATCGCGCCATTGCACTCCAGCCTGGGTAACAAGAGCGAAACTCCGTCTCAAAAAAAAAAAAAAAAGTGCTGGGATTGCAGACGTGAGTTTTAAACCAGCAGCCTCTCTACCTGAAGTTCCCACACACACCACGTCAATGCAGGATCTCTGGTAGTGTGTAGCCCAGAGCCGTCAGCCTTGGGCTGAACAATTTCTAATGATGTGTTGCTACTTTGCATGATGTTCCTTTCCGTTTCTGGACAATTCCAACTACCAGAAAGCCCTTCCTCTCATACTGGGGAGAAATTTGACTCGTTGTAATTTCAACTTCTAAGATTTTTTCTTCTAGTATAATTAAAGTATCTAATCCTTGCATCTGTCTTCCTGTTTAATTCCATTTTAAAAGTGCAAGGATCTGTCAACAGCTCTCAGCCTCTTCCATCCTCACCAGTTCAAATCTATTCCTCCCCAGGGCAAACAGAATCATCCCTCTTCTCTCTTATTTGACAATTCTCATTTGTCATTAGTTTTTTTTTTTTAATTAGAATATTCATTTTCCAAAATGCTGCAGATACAAGTTTGTGGAAGAAAGCAAGAGTCATTATAAGAAGAAAATATTCAGTAAGGAACTGACCTCTAAAAAGTTAGTCTGCGCTCAAACATTACTTTCAGTTCAACACCAGTGTCTAGGACACAACAGATTATCTTAAAGAGAGTAATTTAAATATCAAAGGATTGAGAAGCACCATGGGAAAACTGATGAAGCCCTTTAAAAAATGACTTTTATGGTAGCATAGCAAAATTCGTATGACGTGAATTATCTCATCATACTGTCAAAAATTTTGTCAGTAAAGGGTTTGGCCAAAAAAATGGCAGCACATTCGTGTGATAGGCTGAAAAACATGGCCTTAATATATTTCATTACCTCTCATCAAAAGTTGGAGTCTTGGCTGGGCATGGTGGCTCACACCTGTAATCCCAACACTTTGGGAGGCCGAGGTGGCTGGATCACTTGAGGTCAGGAGTTTGAGACCAGCCTGGGCAATACGGTGAAAACCCGTCTCTACCAAAAATACAAAAATTAGCCAGGCATGGTGGTGCACCCCTGTGATCCCAGCTACTCAGGAGGCTGAGGCAGAAGAATCTTGAACCCAGGAGGGGGAGGTTGCAGTGAGCTGAGATTCCACCACAGCATTCAAGCCTGGGCAACAGAGAGATACTCTGTCTCAAAAAAAAAAAAAAAAAAAAAAAGTTGGAGTCTCCTGGTCACCCTTTGAATCTGGCCTGGTCTCCTGATTCGCTTTGGCCGATAGAACGTGGTGGAAATGACAATGTGTAAGTCCAGAGCTTTGGCCTCAGGACCCCTCACAACTTTCCCTTTTGGTCTCTCAGAATGCTCCTGCTACGGTCAAGGAAGCTTAAGCTATTTTATTGGATGGCAGGCGACTGCGTGGGAAGAATGGTCCAGCTGAAAAATAGCACCAACATCCTAGACCTGTGAGTAAGGCCACCTGAGACCCATCCAACCCCAGTTAAGCTGCCAGCTGGTTGCAGTCACATGGTTCACCCACAATTATGAGAAATGAAAAAGCTGTTATTTTGTACTATTACGTTTTGGGATGGTTGGGTATGCAGCAGTAGATAACGTTTGAGAACTTGATTCATCTTTTTGTTCATTCTAAGATTAGTGCACAAGTGAAATGAAAGCCGATGTTTTTATTTTTTAATAATCAACTTCCTTCTACTGTTATCTCTCTGACCTCTGTCCTGTGTCACCCTCTTAGACACTCTAACCACATGGCCTCCTTTCTGTGCCTTGAACATGCCAAGGTCAGTCCTGCCTTCAGGACTTTATTCTAGCTTTTTCCCTCTGCCTAGAATGTTCTTACTCAAGATACTCACTTTGCTAATTCCCTCACCTCCTACAAAGTCATTACACCCCACTAGGACATTATTAACCTACGCATTCATCTCTCAAACTTAAGTTTTCATGCTTGATACTGTAAACAAAAAATAAAATTCTAAGGCCTCCCAACCATCTGAATGGATAGCCAGGGGTCTTAAAATTTAACCTGAGTGTCTGTTTCAGGCCATGATGAAAAGTGGGGGTCAAACATGCCTCATTATAGCTCTCCGGCATTAACTCAACACAGACTTTAAGTCTGATAGGAAACAGTTTGCAACCTATTCTCTCTGAAGCCTGCTAGCTAAAAGCTTTATCTGCATAATAAAATGTTGGTCTCCACAATCTCTTATCCTAACCCAGACAGTCCTTTCTGTTCATCTCTGGTCTTACAGACAAACTCGACCAATTGTCAACCAGAAAACGTTTAAATTTACCTATATCCTGGAAGTCCTGTGGTCCCGCCTTTCTGGACCAAACCAATGTATTTCTTAAATGTATTTGATTGATGTCTCATGCCTTCCTAAAATGTATAAAAGCAAGCTGCACCCCAGCCACCCTGGGCACGTTCTCAAGACCTCCTGAGGCCTGTGTCACAGGCCATAGTCACTCATATTTGGCTCAGAATAAATCTCTTCAAATATTTTACAGAGTTTGACTCTTTTTGTCTTTAATATTATTCTTTCCAACTTTTGCCCCTGATTACTTTTCTTTAGTTAATTCGATAAATATTTGTTAGAAAATGTTAGTTGAATGAATCAAGGAATCAATGGAATCATTGGAATCAGTGAACCAAGGAAGAAACAGGAATGTAAATTTTTCATCTTGGAAACTAAGATGCGGCATTTTCTTGGATGCTACTACATTTTCTTTATCAATCCTGCATCCTTTACTTTTGAGAAGAAAAATCCCAAATCATTATCCTGCTGTTCCCTCCCTCTTAACACTCTTAATGCTTTTAAGTACTTTATGATACCTTATAAGGCCTTTGCAGTGGTTTGAATAATGGCCCCCCCAAAAGTTATGACCATGTCCTCACCCCATAAATGTGATCTTACCTTGATAAAAGATCTTTGCAGAGTAAGTAAGTTAAAGCTCTCAAGATGAGTTCATTCTGGATTATCTGGATGAGGCTGAAAGATAATGACAAATTTTTTTAAAGGAAACGAAAGAGGAGAAGACATAGACGAGTAGGCCACATGAAGACTAAGGCAGACATTGGATTTATGCAGCTACAGTCAAGGAATGCCTTGTAGCCACCAGGACCTGGAGCATATAAGGAAGAATTTGCCCCCAAAGCATTCAGAGGGCGCACGGCCCTGCTGACACCTTGATTTTGGACTTTCTTTTGGACCAAGTAGCCATTATACTTCTTGATATCCAGGTTCAACCGAAGGTATAAAATGTTAAGCTCTTCAGCTCAAAATAAAATCTCTACTCTGCCACTATCTTGGTAATTTAAGCAAATTATTTTGTCTCTTTGGGTCCAAGTTTGGTCATCCCTAATATTAAAGTGGTAAATTAGATCAGAAGATCCCAAAATGACACCTTGGCCTACCAAAAAGTTGTGAGCCACCATGCCCCGCCAGGTTATCAGTTTTAATTAAGTGGAACAAAGTTGCTACTTTCATGAGAAGCGTGTCTCCAATTTCTATGGGTTTACTAAACTTTTAAGGGTAATCATGAGGTTGTCTTGTTCACAATGTGTTTAAAATGCTTTGTGCTCCTGTGTTTCATCTCGACTCTTTAAGAGAGTCTAGCAATTTTATCTCAGGTAATTTTTCCCTACCAAGAGAAAGATTCTATATGTGGTTTTGATCTAGAAACCACTATTGTGAAAAAAAAAATCAAAAAGGACATGTTTATGCATCAAAGGATATTCCAGTGAAAAATTTAAAACTCAGTGGGCTTTTCAGACTTCCAATAACCATATGTTGTGTTTTTCACAGCATGTCATACTGAGCTTTAATAAGTGTGATCTCTTTTGTATTTGTAATTACTTAAGGCATATCAGGCAAGTAGAAACGGGCTTAACTGAAGTTGTCTTTCATGTTAGAGCTCTTGGAGGATTCCTCAGTAATACACAGCTGAAAGTATAACCTGGGACTTACTAACTTCCAACTGGGCAGTCTGTCACATCTCACCATGCCCAGGTGCTCAGGTTCCCACGGTGGGGAGAAAGTTCCCCACTCCCCACCCACGCCCTCCCCCCAACACACACACACACAAACAGCCAGAGCATCACCATAGGAATGCTGGTGAAGATCTGAGTCAAGGTTAGAACTTCAGAGACTAGCAGAGTCCTTCAGAACAGTACTCATCAAATGGTTATTTTAGGGAGCCAATTTTAACTTGGCAAAAATATCTGGTAATTTCTTCCTTTCCATTTATATATAACTTCCATTTATACATCACTGCTGAAGAGCCCAGGGATTAGAGTAAGTGTACCCAGAGAATTCCTTAGCCTATGGGATTCTAGGAACACAGAGGACCCTTTTACCAAATTTAAATGCAAATTTAAAATATTTTTAAGAACATGTTTTTCTGATTTTGATAGTAACACATCTTCATCGTGGAACATAAGGGCAAGGAGGATAACAGACGACAATCATAACTGTTTAAAATCTCACCACCCCAAGCAACTCTTACTATTCCAGTAAATATTCTTCCAGGCTTTCTTGCCTATGTATACATGTTTAATCTTCTTGTGACTATGTTTTTAAAACCCAAAAGCATAGCTAAGACTTTCCCATATTATTACAATTTGTAAACAATTATTTTTAAGGTTGCTATACCCAGATATATTGAAAATAAATTGCTCAGCAGAGAGATTCAAATGGCTCTTCTTGCTGTTTTGAAATTCATTACAGCTGCAGCTGTGAGTTTGGAGATGTGTAGTTGAAGAAGACAGTTATCTTTCCTTTCCTTTCTTCCTGCAGTTTAGGAGACTCAGAATCCACTTCATTAGATGAGTGACACAGATTATATCTTGCTGGGGATGATGGCATTCACCTCCTACATGCACTAGTGGGTGTAGAAATCAGGGCCAGGCACAAGCCACATTTTTAATAATGGTCTAAACCATTGTATTCATAGTATAGTCATAGCCCACATTGATAAGATTCTGGTCATAGGCATAATTTTCAATGACTATTCTATCAGTTCCAGTTTTTGGTTGCAGACAACACTCTTGACAATTTAAGCAATGAATTAAAAAATTTAAATTAATTCAAATGTGCTCATCTCATAGAGGGCCCAAGAACCCAAGCTTGAAGAATCCGTACCACTGACTCTGGAGGCTCCTACTGCTGCCAGAATATTTCTTACGGCCACATGGAGAGCTGGATATCTATTTGCCATGATCCACCACCCTCAGCAGAATAAATTTTTCACAGACACCTCCTTCTTCTTATCAGACTATTCAACTGAAATTCTGTAACAATGAGTCTCACTACCCATGCCCTACCTGTAGAGAGAGTGGCAATGGAAGTTGATGACTTCTAATTTAAAAACAGGTAGACTTAGGGGGAGAAATTTCCCACATATAGGAAAGCTATTTGTAAGCTGCCAGGCAGACAAAAAGTATAACAAATTCCAGTGCAATTATGTAATGCTTTATTGTATAAATGTTCCATAATATACTTTATGATTCCTTTATTATTGAAAATTTGGGCCATTAAAAAAATTTTTTTTGGTTAGGTTATTAAGTAAAATTTACTAGTAAGTAAAACTTACTCTTTTATGTCGTTTATTCGTTTCAGCATATGGGTTTATTAGGTAGGTGCAAAAGTAATTGCAGTTTCTGCCATTAAAGGCCAATAGAGGCCATTAACTTTAATGGCAAAAACCACAGTTACTTTTGCACCAACCAAATATGAGCACTGGCATATATAATCATGGAGTAACCATCATAGTCAAGATACAGAACACGTCCATCATTCCCCAAAATTCTCTAACATGCCCCTCCTTAGCCAGTCCCTACCCTAACCCTAGCTACTAGCAACCAATTGTCTATTTTTTGTCCCTACAGTTTTTTTTGTTTTTCAGAATGCTATGTAGAAGAAATAATACAGTATGTAGCCTTTTTGTCCGGCTTTTTTCACTCCTAATTGCTTTGAGATTCACCCATGTTGTTGTACATATCAGCAGAGCATTCCTTTTCATTGTTGAATAGTATTCCATCACATCGATGTAACACAGTTTGTTTATCCGTTCATCAGAAAGACATGAGTTGTTTCTAGTTTTTGACAATTATAAAAACAACTATAGTTATCTGCAGAAGATTCTGTGTGAAAAGAAGTTTTCATTTCTCTTCAGTAAACACCTATAAGTAGTATTACTGGGTCATATGGTAAGGGTATTGTTTAACTTAATCAGAAACTGCCAAATTGTTTTCCAAAGGGGCCATACCATTTTGCATCTCCACCAGCAATGTATGAAAGTTCCAGGTGCATTTTCACCGACACTCAATTTTGTTTTCATTTTAGCTCTGGTAACATGTGTTAAAAATAATATTGATGCTAGCTGGGTGTAGTGGCTCATGCCTGTAATCCCAGCACTTTGGGAGGCTGAGGCAGGCAGACCACTTGAGGTCAGGAGTTAAAGACCAGCCTGGCCAACTTGGCGAAACCCTGTCTCTACTAAAAATACGGAAATTAGCTTGGTGTAATTGTGGGCACCTGTAATCCCAGCTACTTGGGAAGCTGAAGTAGGAGAATCACTTGAACCTGGGAGGTGGAGGTTGCAGTGAGCCAAGATTGTGCCACTGTACTCCAGCATGGGTAACAGCAAGACTTCAACTCATAATAATAATAATAATAATATTGATACTAATCCTTGATGAAATTCCAGGACCGAAAATAAAATTGTGGAATAAAACATGGGAACTCCAGTGAAAAGCTATGCTTTTTTCCTGTTCTCCCTGCTGTGGTTTGAGAGTATCCTCTGAAAGTTCACGTTGGAAGCCTGGTCCTCAATGAGGCAGTGTTGGGAGTGGGGCCTAGTGGGACGTAGTATTTGAGTCAGGGAGGCATATACCTCATGAATGGGTGAACACCCTCTCCTGAGAGTAAGTGAGCTGTTACTCTTGCAGGACTGGATTAGTTACCACAAATTCTTACAAAGCAAGGCTGCCTCTTGTGTTTGGTCTTCTTTTTCATACATGTGGGCTTCCCCTTCTACTTTTCCACCTGGCCATGAAGCAGCACGAGGCCCTCACTAGATACAGTTACCCATCTTGGACTTCCCAACCTGCAGAACCATGAGCTAAATAAACTTCTTTTCTTTTTAAATTGCTCAGACTTTAATATCCTGTTTTAGAAACAGAAAATGGACTAAGAAATCCCCAAACACTCATAAAAATCTCATCTCCTTGGAGACAGGAAGAAAATATGAATGAAGTAGGAGACAGTTGTTAGATGAGTTAATAGTTGGTTACCTGACCAATCCAAGAAAGTTCCACATAGGAGAAGGTCCTAAGGAAAGAGCTAGAAGATCCATCTTTCATCACGTTTTTATTTATTAACGTCTTTGAAATTTGGAAGGAAAGATATACTTGCATATGGAGGGGAGGAAATAAAAGCCATTTGGAAGTCCAAAAGTTAGTAATGATATATGCATTTCCTTCATTCAGTGTGTTATGACTTTAGGTGTTCCTTCGATTTCTCTAGCCCAGATTTGCCCTTTGTATTGAATCTTCTCCTCTGGGTTGTGATTTGGCTGAGTTCCTGGATTCTGCATCATCCCTTATCTATTGCCTATCCTCCTTGAACAACTCTTAGTACCAAACTCACTAACTGCCCTGGCTGCAGACCTGCTAGTGTCAGCATTCTGACAATTGTTGACTTCAAACCCAGCCGTATCTTCCAATTTTCACCCACACTTGCCTGAATGTGTGGGACTTGACATTATTCAGAACTTAGATGGAAATAGTGATGATTAGTAAATAAAATTTATGGATGACATAAAGCCAGGAGAATAACTAATGTTGGCAGAATTAGAATAGCGATTTCCATAGGCTGGAACAAAGAACTGAAGCTGACAACGTAAATTGTAGCTGAATTTCAAATTTAGTTTTAAAACTCAGCTGTACAAGCACAGAGTCGGAAGCCATGAGCTACCTCTGCTTCATATGGAAATGACATAAGGTTTAAGCAGATTGCGTTTCATATGAGTCACTGGAGTGCTGCAGTAACTGGGATTGCCAAAAAAAATAAAACAAAACAAACCCACAACCTTAATTTGGTCTGAAGTTACATTGGTAGACACAGAGTAGACTGATCAAAGTGAAGAGGACCCACTTTACTCCACCAGTCAGACCACACTTAGAACACCAGACTCGGTTTAGGGTAACACACTCTACAGCAGACAAAGACAAACCGGAGTGCGTTTTCCTTCACATCTCATTGCAATGCAGTTTGTCTCACCAAGCTCCCGATGACATTTTTGTAAGCCAATGGACACATTTCATGCCTTTTACCTGCTGAAATCTGAGAGACCACATGGAGTACAGCCCCGTTGTTTGAGTTGTGGCTAGGCTGCACTAACATACAGCCAGCCAGCTCCCACACATGTTGAGAGAGCAAGCCAGGATCAGAAGAACTGCCCACCTGATGCTTGACCTGTAGTCTTCCGAGCTTACCATTTTGAGGTATTGAGTTTTGGAGTGGTTTTGTTTTGTAGCAATGGCTATATGACACGCCGGTTTCACTAGTTACTAGCTATGTCACCTTCAGGAAGTGGCTTAATTTCTCTGAGCCTCACTTTATTCATCTGTGCTTAAATGGCTATTACACATGATCTCTTTTAATACTCGTAATAATTCTGTGATGTGAGTGCCATTATTCTCGTTCTACAAAGAAACAAATTCTTGTAAAGGTTACGTGATTAGCCCAAGGTAATACAGTGAGTTGACGGCCATACAACTTTCTCATAAGGAATCTCAAAGTAAACCAAGTTTGTAGGTAAGTTAATGGAGAATTTCAAAATGCAATTCGAAAAGTGGGAGAGGTTCATTTACATTGAGTGTCTCCCTTAAGTTGAAGAATTGAAATTTTCAGTGCAGAAAAGATAACTCAGAAGTCTGACTGTAGAGAAGGCCAAGGGCTGACTGCTTTGCCACTCTATTCCCAGGGCCGTGCCAAGTCTGTAGCACTTTAGTAGATATCAACAAATATTATTTGATATTAAAAATATTTATTGATGTCTACTAATGAATCCATGATTGAATCCTGACAAATGGTCCATGGAGAACACCATCTATTCTAACAACTGAATCAAAAATATAATGATTCAAAACTTGAAACCTCCAACAGATGGAAACAGAAACACCTTCCTTTCTTCTTTCATATGATCTTTCTCACACGTGTGCACAAAAGCTGTTCCTCACATGGTCCAAGCAGCAGTGCAGAATGAGGAGAGACAGGGGAAGGGAAAGTTGAAGTCTCACCAGGAGAAGCCATCTCTTAGCTTCCAAATCACCTCGGTGTCTTGTAGGAATTCTTCCATGTTCCCACCCCACCTGTCTTGTTACTCCCTCACCCCATCTTGGAGTCGCTAACACAGAGAACTCTCGCTACTATACATGTAAACAGCTTTGTGTGGAGTCCACAAGTAAAGAAACAATGGAATCGCAGGAGGTCTAGAGCAGAGGACCCCGATTCCTGGAAAGAGTGTGTGGGGCTGCCACAGATCTTGGTAAAATTTTCCTTCAGGGTAGGCAGCAAGATTTTGGATGTTGGTTTGTGACAGAAAAGAGAGAAAGGAGGCAAGAAATGAAGAGCAGGCTTAAGAAGTTCAACAACCAAACTTGACATTTCTTGAGTAGACTCAGGAGCTGCCCTACATTTGTGCTGCCATAACGCTTCCTCCTCTTCTTGCAGAATCATCGCTTGCTTCTCAATCTTCTCAAATGGACTGAGCTCCCTAAACATAGGGTCTGTATCTGCTTCTCTGTTCCCTGCCCCTCCACAAAAGCGGAGCTTGCCAGAGGCAGATGCTGCCCATGAACTCTTGGGCATTTGCTTGTGTTTTGCAGACTTGGGTGCAATTCAAGGCGGACCTTCTTAACTTTTTGCATTGATTACATCACAGAGACCCTAAGAAAAGCCAGTGGCAGCCACTGTCCTGAGAACTGGGAGGTGGTTCATAGTGTTGATAGCTACCTTGACTTGGGGATAAATTGGCTCTGAAGCTCCCTCCCAGAGGTGTGGGTATGCACAAACATATGGTCAGTTTTCATCACTGAAATGAAACTCTCCCAGTAGGCTGAGGATAAATAGTTACCAGCTTCGCAGCCACTTATGGCATGCTGAGGGATCATCAGCTATATATCCACTTGTCTCCTACATCTAGAATGGGTGATATTTATCTATTCTTTCATCTTTTTTTTTTTTTTTTTGAGACAGAGTCTTGCTCTGTTGCCCAGGCTGGAGTGCAGTAGCACGATCTCAGCTCACTACAACCTCTGCCTCCTGGGTTCAAGTGATTTTCCTGTCTCAGGCTCCTGAGTACCTGTATTACAGGGGCCTGCCACCACATCTGGCTAATTTGTGTATTTTTAGTAGATATGGGGTTTTGCCATTTGGTCAGGCTGGTCTCGAACTCCCGACCTCAGGTGATCTGCCCGTCTTGGCCTCCCAAAGTACTGGGATTACAGGCGTGAGCCACCATGCCGGGCCCCTTCAACATGCATTGAACATTTGCTATTGAGCTTTGTATTCTTCTGCTACGATTACAAAGATTAAAGACAGGGTACCTGTCCCAAAGGCACGGGCCAGGTCAATGCTGCAAGAGAGGATGACTGCAAGTGGGCAAGAAAATTAGGGTGAGAGTTCAGAAAAGTGTGGATTTGGCCTGACTCATCCTGACACTTACAGGAAAAGTGGGAATTGGCCAGATGGAGATGAGAGAGCCACATGTTTTTAGCAGAAGGAAGAACGTGGCAAAGATTCAGAGGTGTTCAAGCAGGGGCAGCTCCAAGTGTGGCTGAGGAGAGAATAGCGTTAGTTGACCCTCCCAAGACTCATCGGTCCTGTTCAAGCCACACCCAATAAACATATGACCTCAGAAAAAACTCTGCAAACAGTTTCAAATCAACTCCCTGTCCCTTAATTCCAGTCTGAATTTTGGCTCTAAGTGGAAGGTCTGAGGGGGCCACTCTGGAAGGGATTCTTGCATCCTGGACATTTGGTATGGAAGCGGGAGAAGGAATGATTAATGTTATGTCCCATCAAGTATCTCCCTCACTGGTAGACTTGATTTCTCCAATGTTTGTTCCTCTCTCACCTGAAGTTATTGGTGTGACTAGAGTTAAAGCTGAGATTATAGACAAGATGTAGGCCAGGTGAGGAAGGAAATATTCATTCAGAGTTCTCCCTGGCCAGGTCCACCCTGAGAATCTGAGTTTGCTGATGTCAGGGATCATGTCTACTGTGTTCACTTGCTTCTTCACCACCCACTGGAGTGCCTGCTTATAATAGGGGCCAAGTCATTATTTTTTGGATGAATAAATCCACAAATAAGTGAGCAACTGTGGACATGGCAAAAAAATATTGTTTTATATATAATTACAGAATGAATGAATGTTTTGCTCAATGTCACCCACTGGAAATAAATTTAGGTTTGAACCGCAGTTCAATTACATCAAGAGCAATTGCCCACTGCTGTTTGATGGATGTGATCCAATTCCTGGAGAAATAAGCACATGCATTATCAAAGCATAATTATACCTATCATTAAGTGGCTTCCCTGCAGATTCCTTCCTGACAACAGAAAAGTATAAGTTCCATAATACAGTAAGAGTGACTCACCTTTTCATTTCAGAGGGCTGTTCCTCCCAACTCAATTGTGACATCTGCTTAAAAGATGAAACCAACCGCATTCCAAATGAATGACATCTGGACAGCTCTTCAAGGACGAACATTTTATTCGAATATAGGCACTTGGCAGAGTAAATACATGGTTACAAAGTGTTTTAAGTTTACTTGCTTTATATAGTGACCAGAAAAGCCAATTCACAGGGTAGATTTTTTTTTCTTGATGTTGCGACTTTAGAAGGCAAAGCCTCAAACCCATCTGTTTATGGTAAAGTGTGAAGACACATGTTGCACTGAGTAGAACTATTATTATTAAGTCAATGACATCCTTCCCTTCCCCACATCAAAATTGCTATGGATCACATATCACTTAACCTTAATATGATGAACAAAAATCACTTTTGTCTTGGAAAATTGTGAAACCTTTTGAAATCATTAGCTCTGATATAGAGGACTACAAAACCAGACTTGATAATTTTTATAATAAAATATGTAAGGCCAGAAAGCTTTTGGACAAATTGGAATCTACCCTTGTAGCATCCAAAATCTCTTTTTTTTTTTTTTTTAAAGAGAGTTTACTGTGTGTAATGCAAGGCACTACTCTCTCTGCTCAAAGCTACAAGGGAAAAAATGACAAGCCCATTTTTTTTTCAAGGAAAATATCTTTTCCTTATGAAGGGTCAGTAGTAAAAGAGCTAGTTTAAAGTCATGGAGTTTTTGCCAAAAACCATGTCTCGAGGTTTTATGCATTTCTAATGGCTTTGCCCATAGGAGAGATCCCCAGAGCGGCACACAGAGGCTTTTCATGCTGCTCATTTAGATCAGAATAACCTTGCTCCAATCTGGAAACCACTGAAACAACACATACAAGTCTGTATGAAAAGCAAAATAAACTCATGGTGATATGAAGTTATTCCATTCAACATGTTAAAATGAACACAGAGCATTTTAAATGTATTCTAGTTTCCTGTTCCATCTTCAAGTGAAACAATCATCCTGCTTATTCTAGAAAAGTTGTCTTTTTTTTTTTTTTTTTTTTTTTTTTTTGAGACAGGGTCTCATTCTATTGCCCAGGCTGGAGTGCAGTGGTACAATCATAGCTCACTGCAGCCTTAACTTCCCTGGCTCAAACTGTCCTCCTGCCTTAACCTCCCCAGTAGCTAGGCCTACAGGCACGTACCACTATTATTTTCTGCAAGGATGGGATATTGCTATGTTGCCCATGCTTTTCTCAAACTCCTAGGCTCAAGTGATCCTCCCACCTCAGCCTCCCAAAGTGCTGGGATTATAGGTATAGGCTACCGCATCCAGCCCAAGAACTTGTCTTTAGTGAAATAGGTATAGAAAATTCTTTGACTATATTCTGGAGTACATCCTGACAAATAGTGCCCAGTTCTCCCTGACTTACATAACGGATAAAGTTAGGGCACTGATGTTCATCCATCCAATGCAGTGAAATGTACTGTCTTTTAGGCTTGAGAAAATCTCTTAGTTTTTCAGGGAGTGCAAGAAGAACAAAGCAAGGAAGCTAGGAAGCTCTGGTGTGAGGTCAGCCTGGGCTGGGGCTCCATGCTACTGTCTCAGGGAGTCGGGCAGTCTTTGTGGGGCTAGGCACTGCTCCTTTGGCTTCCTGCCTTCCTAGGCAGCGCATCTGGCTATCTGCCCCTTGGACTTTGGACTTTACTTAAGAGAAGACTCAACAAGGGCAGAAAGCCCAATTCAAAACATCTCTCTGCCTGCCAGCAGGCCCCAAATAGCCCCAGCACAGCAGCGTGCTGGGTGTCCAGTTCTCACATTTCCCGTGCAGCCTGACGCATGCCAGGTCCTATACTGGGCACCAGGGATACTACCGTGACTCAAAGAGGCAGGAAGCCATGATTCAAGGCTGGGTTTCTAACAGGAAGCAGAGACGATGACTAAACCCTAGTTTCTGTCTTTGAAGAGAGGAGCCTCTTGGAGAGACAGGAAGTAAACCTCATTTCAACATACCATACTAAATGCCAGGATATAAGTGAGCACCGGCTGGAAAGCAGGGACTGAGGGCAAAGTGGCCTTTACCTTCTTCCCTATGGTCGCATCTCTCAAAGACACGAGGATCTAAACACTCCAAGAAAAGCTGCAACAATTAAATGTTACTATTCATCCTTTATGACCTAGAAATTCTTCATGGGAGGGCTGAAGAGGGTGATATTTTAATTTCTGGTTAAATGGTTGAACTACTCTAAAAAACTGAGATGAGGGCCAGGTGTGGTGGCTCACGCCTGTAATCCCAGCACTTTGGGAGGCCAAGGTGGGCGAATCACGAGGTCAGGAGTTTGAGACCAGTCTGGTCAACATGGTGAAACCCCATCTCTACTAAAAATACAAAAAATTAGCTGGGCATGGTGATGGGCACCTGTAATCCCAGCTACTCGGAAGGTTGGGGCATGAGAATCACTTGAATGCGGGAGGCAGAGGTTGAAGTGAGCTGGGATTGCGCCACTGCACTCCAGCCTGGGGGACAGTGCAAGACCCCTTCTCAAAAAAAAAAAAAAAAAAAAAGGAACAGATATGAATTTACTTGATGATCTAAACAAGCTCTCAGCAAATATGTTCAGGCTGGGCATGGTGGCTCACGCCTGTAATCTCAGCACTTTGGGAGGCCAAGGCAGGCAGATCACCTGAGGTCAGGAGTTCAAGGCCAGCCTGGCCAACATGGTGAAACCCTGTCTTTAAAAAAAAAAAAAAAAAAAGTTGAAATCCGATATCAAAATCTGGGAGGGGCCAGATAGCTCAGGTCTGTAATCCCAGCATTTTGGGAGGCCGAGGTGGGCAGATCACTTGAAGTCAGGAGTTTGAGACCAGCCTGGCCAACATGGTGAAAACTCATTTCTACCAAAAATACAAAAATTAGCTGGGAGTGGTGCCGCACGCCTGTAACTCCAGCCACTCGGGAGGCCGAGACGGGAGAGTCTCTTGAACTGAGCTCACACCACTGCACTCCAGCTTTGGCAACAGAGTGAGACTCCATCTCAAATCAAAAAACAAACAAACTGGAGGAGGAAAACCAGGATGTAATACCAGGGACTGGAGTTTTTAGGAAACGAGCTGGTATTTTTCTGAAGGAGAAAAGAACAACTCCTTTCAGTCTTTCAGAAGTCTTCCATTTTCAACATTAACGGTTACAGAAGATGTGTTTTGTCTATTTCCATTAAAATGTAAGTTCTAGGAGGAAGAAAAACGTTCTTTTTCACCATGGTATCCCCAGTGCTTGGTATATAACAAAGACTCAGTTAGCTTGCTGAATGACCAAATAAATGATTTCAGCTTTTGGTAACATCTTTGGAACTTGAGGGCATATACCTTGGCTCTTGTCTTTATTCATTTATTTATTCATTCATTCATTCATTTTGCGCCCTTCTAGGAATGAACCAGGATTGTTTGAATGGAAAGAAAGGGAAAAAAAGCTGTCATAGTTTGAAAACTGGCATATGTTTTCTTCTAGATTAAATTCCCTTGGACCTTTTAATTTATGCTAGAACAAGCACTTTATCTTTTCTCTTTTTATTACTAAGCCCAACACTATGCGTGGCATGCAGTAACTGTTCAAATAATGTTTGTTTAATTGATAGGCTTTAAGCTCGATAATTTAGCTAAGCCCTTTGCACAGTCTAAGCCTAATTTGGAATGCTTTCAGGCTTACCCAGGCTAATAAAATTTTCTTGCCTCACCTGAATTTCCTGAAAATGGGATTAATTAATAAGAATCATCAAGATTAATTAATAAGAAATTGATAGCAGGATGAGGAACAGGCCCAGACAGTCCCGCAGACCATCACACCTTTCTCCCTCCATTTCTGCTCAGCTTCTCTTGATTCTATTGGGCATGATTAGCTCTGTGGGGCTCCTCCCAGCAGGGGTGGCTGGTCATGACCTACCCTTTCTTGCAGCCTGACTGTGGACAAATGTTGAGTCCTTAAGAGATGGTGAAGCAGGCATAGTAGACAGTAAAGCTAGACTTAGAGTATACATTTACATTCTCAAACAAAATTAAAAAGCTTTAAAGTGCATAAGAAGATTGCTCCACTGAAAAGTGCAGAGTATATTCAAAACTGTGAACCTACTGTTTTCTCGTCTTCCCTGCAATACTGTTCCCTCCTCACACATCCTGAGCTCCCTCTTGCCCAAGTACGCCAGCGCCTCTGTAATTCTTATTAAAATACTAAAGCAAAAATTCATGGTAGAACAATTCAGTTCCACAGAGGTTTGCCTCAGTTGCTCATGCCCTGTGTGCATTTCCTCTGGTTTTATTATTCAAATGAAGAAAATACTTAAACATTTTTTGGTAACAGCTCACATGCAACCCCCTAAGAATACCCCCGTAGCCCTGTGGCTTTGTTCAGAGAAAGACTTTAGCCAAATGGTCCCTTTCACTCCTCTGAGGGCAGCTCTGGGGAACTCTCCTGGCCACCTTCTCTCTCCGTCACATCAGCTTTGTGTGACAGCAGGACATCTGTGTTGGGAGCATCCTCCACCACCCACTGGCACTCATGAACTCGGGCTACCTTCATCTCTGCATTCACACCGGCCGTGGCCTGGGCCGTGCGGCTTTGCCCTCCCATCTCTTCTTGTTCCTCAGAAACCTGGCTCTCACTGAGGCAGATGGGGTCAGAAGCTAAAGTGCAGCCCTCTTGCTGCAAATCCTCCCCTTCCTCGGTGCCCTGGCCCCCTCTTCCATCATGGGCAGAGAGTGTGCAGGCGTCTCCTGGGAGCGCCCCCTCCACGGGCTTCGGGGGCTCCTCGGTGAACCCTCCGCTGGCTGGCTGGGAGGAAGGGCTGCCTACCTCTGGAAATTCCCCCAACTCCTCCCCACGGGCCTCAGGAAGGGGAGCTTGGGCCTCCCTGTCACTGACTGCACTTTCTTCACAGTTGTCCAGATGGGTGGCAGCTGCCTGACTGGCCTCTTTTTCCTCTTCTTCTTTATTTTCTTGGGGAACAAGACTCTCCCCATTTGTATCTTTTTCTATCGCTGGAGCAGAATCCACTGGTACTTCCACGGACACCGTCAGCAACTTTCTGAGCTCCTTCAAGGAACCTGAGGCAGCGATGGGTTCTGGCTCTTCCTGGACGGGGTCTTCATCCTCAAGGGTCCCTCCATACTCCAGCTCTGATGAGCGTGTGCCCGGGAGTCCTGCCATTTCCTCTGCTGCCACAGGATTCACCATGGGCTCATCCACTCTTGAAATAATCACCTGCTCAGTCCCACCCAGGGGTGGGCTGGGCCCAGGGCGAGAAAGGCTTTCTCCTTTGGCCAATGAGCTAGGGACCTCAGGCTGCTTCTCTTCCTCTGACTCTTGGAATACTTCGTTACTGAGGGTCTCACTACCCAGAACTCCTGGCAGAATGGCAGAAGCTCTCCTGGCAGGGCTGGCCTGGTTTGACCCTGTGAGGGGCTTTAGATCTGTTAAGCTGGACACACTTTCACTGGGCAAGGCCATGTTGTCTTCAAATAAGTTGTGTTTCTTCAGGATAGCAGCTTCCTTTATCACTGAGCGATATCAGAAAACAAAACATGACATTAACACTCTCCCGTGGTCACCTGGATTTTCTGATTATATTGAAAAGCCAAAGCCCCCTCTCAGCCTTTCTGGCTATACAAATTTCTCCGTTTCAAGACCCAGCTTACATCAGGGAGCCTTCCGTGATGACTGTAAACTTTTTTTTTTTTTTTGAGACAGAGTCTTGCTCAGCCACCCAGGCTGGATTATAATGGTGCAATCTTGGCTCACTGCAACCTCTGCCTCTCAGGTTCAAGAGATTCTCCAACCTCAGCCTTCAGAGTAGCAGGGATGACAGATGCGTGTCACCATGTCTGGCTAATTTTTTGGTATTTTTAATAGAGACAAGGTTTCACCATGTTGGCCAGGCTGGTCTCAAACTCCTGACCTCAGGTGATCCGCCCACCTTTGGCCTCCCAAAGTCCTGGGATTACAGGTGTGAGCCACAGCGCCCGGCCTCAAAGACTGTAAACTCTTTCCAAACTGAGCCTCTGTAGCATTCATTCATTCACTTATTTAAACAGCAAACATTTGCAGGGCATCTAACATGGGACAGGCCCTGGGAATCCGGAGATGAATAAATTGTAGCCTCTGTTTTCAAGACACACGAGGTCTACAATAGTATCACCTGTATCCCTCTGGGAGGCCCCAGCACATTTTATTAGCTGCTAATATGGGTGGTTCCAGTTTGTCCACCTGGACCGAATTCCTCCAGGGCAGGGGCAGGCCTTACACTTGTCTGCCTTACCTTGCAGTGCAGTCCTGAATGTGTAATAGGTACTTGGTACTGCACAGGCAGAGGAGATGGCCAGAATGAAGACGCATGTGCAGCTAGCTCAGGTTCAAAGGCCTCGAGAGGGGCAAATCCAATAACAACGACAACGGATGACATTTTTGACCACAGGCCTCCTATTTATGGCTGTGCAGGGGCCATAACGCCCAACAATATCACATCCCAGAGTGCCATTCATATCAAAGGGCGTAGAGATTTGTGTATTCAGCATAATTTTTCAGCAGTTAGCTATAGAGTTTCCTTCTCCAACAAAATCAATATGTTGTGACAGTTTCCTAACAAAGAGCAATAAAGTGGAGGAAAGGAGTCCTTTTCCAGCTCACCCAAAGGCGCCCATGGTGGACTGGCAGTAGACTTGACCGAGCCCTTCCTTAGTGCAGACACTGTGCTCACACCTTCTATTCCTGGTCTCATTGCAACCCCTGGAGTTAGCTACTAGGGCCTGGGGCTTGTGCTCAGCCAGTTTTCAATGAGGAAGGTCTTTTGTGATATGCAGACCTTCCCAAAGGAGACCAGATATGTTTCTGGCCCACGGTTTGATGGTAGCCCTCTCCAAACATTTGTTTGTTTGACCAAGTCTCACTCTGTCACCCAGGCTGGAGTGCAGTGGCACCGTCTCAGCTCACTGCAACCTCTGCCTCCTGGGTTCAAGCGATTCTCCTACCTCAGCCTCTGGAGTAGCTGGGATTACAGGCATGCATCGCCACACCCAGCTAATTTTTAAATATTTTTAGTAGAGACGAGGTTTCACTATATTGGCCAGGCTGGTCTAAAACTCCTGACCTCAAGTGATCTGTCTGCCTCGACCTCCCAAAGTGCTGGGATTATAGGCGTGAGCCACCATACCTGGACCTCTCCAGCATATTTTTAACAAAGTTTTCCTATCCACAATCCAATCCCAGGCAAGGCATGATTCCTGAGGATACTGGGTGCCAGAGTCCTACCAAGACTTGCACGGCACTGCGTCCTCACCCTGTGCCTTCTTCTGTCTGGCTGCGAGGAGGCTGGGAAGGTGCTGAGAGAGCCATAAATAAGCCTCGCTGCTGGAATCGCCTCTCTCAGCTTTCACGGGTGGGGGGCGGGGGCAGTCGGAAGCCTGTGCCTAAGAAGAGCCCTTTTTCCTTTGTTCTGTCTGGAACAGCAAGAGGAAGACAGCTCTTCATGAGAGACTCGAGGTTTAATCTCACGAAGCCTCAACTTTCTCATCAGTAAAATGAAACTTAAAATTCCCATCTCATAGCGTTCATATTTTTGTATTAAAAAGGGAAAATACTATTTAAAGAGCTAGCTTAGTATGTGCTTAATCGTAACGCTCAATCGAGATTAGTAACCTTCCTTCTTTCCTTCTCTCTCCTCCTTGTCTCCCCACCTCACCAACGTCCAATCCCTCTTCTCTTTTCCTCCCTGACTGGCCTTACAGAGTCCCACTTCAGGGGCGCTCCCTCTATGGAGAGGCCCTGCAGCACCAGGGAGCCTTCCTTACCTTTCAGAGTTTCATCAAGCAGGATCTGATGTAAAATCTCCTCATAGACATTTTCAACGTGGATCATGTTGGTATGATCTGCAAAGATGAACTGCTCATATTTCTGAAGCTCCTGGAGAGGAAGAGGTAAGAAGACAAAGATGAAAAGACATGAGATGCCTGTTCTTACAGGAGATACAGAAAGGACAATTCCCACTCACGATTCCCTTCTCGGAGGGTGTGGGAGGAGAACAGTGTTGGCTCGTGGGCAAATTAGTCAATTCATCAATATTTTATTGGGTTCCCTCCAATTCAATTCACTGTCTAGGCACCACGCATGACCTCAACACATGTCCTGTTACTGTCGATGATAAGGTGTGCGGCTCATTCAGCCTCTGGTGCTTTCCTCGTACTGGCCATGCATTTTATGCTCTTCATGAGGGAAGACAGCACTGATTTTTTTTATCATCTCAAGGCCTCATTAGTAGGTTTGGAGCCTCCTTTTCCCCCTGATCACCAAGCTGTTTCCTTCTTCCTTTTGATAAAATGCCAATAGCACTTTACCAAGGAATGTTATGGACAGTAAAACGTACAGATAAGTACAGCTCAGTGGTTTTAAATATATAAATATACTTATGTAACCATAACCCAGATCAAGAAGGAGAACATTTCCATCACCCCCAAGGGTCCCCCATACCCCTTTCCAGTCTGCAATCCCCAAGATTTGAGCACTGATCTTACACCTATCGTGGTAGATTTATTTTTGCTTATTCTTGAACTTTATAGAAACGAAATTGTAATTATTTTGCATTTGTTTTTGAATTTTATCCATGTTGCTATATCCATCAGTAGCTAGTTCCTTTTTATTGTTAAGTAGTATTCATTATATGCATAAACAAAAATTGTTCATCCGCACTCATGTTGATGAAAAGAAATTTTTTCAATTTTCAACCATAAATATAATTGCTGTGAATATTCTTGTACACTTTTTTTGTGGATTTAAGGGCTTGTTTATGTTGGGCATATATCTAAAAACAAAGTTGTTGGGTCACAGGGTAGATATATGCTTAACTTTATTAGAAGGCGGCCACTTTAGGAGTTGGCAGGATCTCTAGTCAAGCGCTCTTCAGAAACATTCTCCCTTCCCCAACATTCACTGATTCCTTCTAGGATAGCCCAGGCACGGTGTATCCCTTAACCCTCCCTCCTTTCCATGGGCTTCCACATGGCTTGCCTTTTATCAGCATGAAGACAGGGCAGGGATCAAAATGTACCAAATCATATCCCAGTGATTAACTCAGTAATCCTTGCGCCTCACGGTGCTGGGGAAAGGCTTCCCACATGTGGCTCTTAAAGAATCAGGGACTTAGCCATGGGATTTGTGGCCCCGTGCCTGGAAGGACAGGATTTACAGCAGGTGATCAGAAGTACCACCTCAGACAACTCTCAGTGCTAGGATCTTGGGGCACTGTAGCCCAGATCACAGTGGGTAATAATGGATTCCTTTATACCCAACCAAGAAGAAAGGCAAAGGATTAGAGAGAAATGAGCTTCAATGACTCCCTAGAGGGTCTAGAGGCAGGACTGTTGCACAGATTTGGAAACAGCATTGCCCAGGAGACTGGACACTGCCCTGGACTAGCTATGGGACCTTGGTGAGCCACATCACTGATCAGTGCCTCTGCATCTTCCTCTACTAAATGAGAGGCACAGACTCATGCCTGCAACACCCCTTCATCCTTCCCACATGGTCTCCCATTCCTGTTCCCCTGATTGTCATTCATCCCTCAGGACTGGGTGAAAGCATGACTCTGGAAGTCCTTCCTGGCTGCATAAGCAGAGCTTGGCATTTTCCTTGGAGCTCCTCCCCATGAGGCAACTACTGTGTTCCTCACATGGCAGCCTGTTTGTCTGTCTCCTGCTCTCCACCATCAACTCCAGGACTGCAGGGATGCTGGACTGGCACAATGCCTGGATCACATGTGATGCAAATCTAATACATACTTGCTGACTAAATAAGCAATAGACCTTTAAAATTTCAACCAGCTAAATAATTCCATGGGAAGGAGTGCTTTCTACGGACATTTATACTGTTGTGAAGTGACCAACTCTACAAAACAGGTCTTCTATATGGAATTGATTGAACAGGGCCATAGGTTTAGTTCCCTGGGTCAATTAAATTGGTATTCCTGAAGTAGGTGTTGGGGAGTCAGAATCAAGTTTTCACAGTTCCCCAGACAATTCTAATACATAGCTAGGGATGAGGTTGAGTACCACAGATCTAGGAAGCTGCTGCTTATAGAACCAAGGGAAATGTACTTTAGTAAAATAAAGACTCCTTCTATGAAGCAGATAACGCCCTCATTCATCTATTCTGTAAATCCAGATTTTTAAAAAGCTCGTGATGCCGATATAATAGCCTCCATTACCAAAAACTTTGAGTCACAAGCTCTTTTGAAATCAATGCCTCCTGATTAAAAAATTACAAAAGCCTCTTACAGACTGGGCACAGCACGCCCTGCTGATGCTTGGAAAGACGGGAGCAGATGAGAAGGAGAACTCTCCTTACCTTTCTCCTGAGAGGAGGTGGCTCTGAGGCCCCCAAACTGCTTTTGGGATTGAAAAATAAAATCCTAAGCAGAACATCTGTGTGCAAACCCATCTAGCAGTGGACACCATCATCATTTGGGCTGCTGAACTGTTCTGCCATGTAAGGCCAAGGGTCAATCCCTTGGCTTAATCAAATCCTTTCCTATTAAAGAAATATGGCCCAGAAATAAATGCCAAATACATCTAGTATGCTGATGATGATCTGAAGAAAAACAGCATTTACAGACTATGAAGATGACCAAAGAAATGTCTGGAGTAAAATAACTCAGGCAAAGGCTTTTAATGTTCCAGTGCTTGGAGACTCTCTAAGCTGCCAAAATGCCCTTTTTAAATTCCAAAACCTCTTTATCATTTGCTCCAAGAGGGAGCAAGCCTTGCTCCAGGTTAATAGATCATTCTTAAAATGTAGAAGTAGTGATAATAATAGAGGTAGTAGCACTTGATACTATTTCCTGAGTGCCTATCATGTTACAGGTAAGTGTGAACTGGGTTCATGCTCTGGTGGCCACCAGGTCTGTGACCTTCGCTCAGTGGCTCAACCACTCAGGTTTCCTCATCTGTACAGTGAGGGTATAAATAACACCACCTCCTAAAGCTGTTTTCATTCTCTGCTGGCCCACTGCTCTGCTCTGCAGATGAAGTCACACCCTTGTAATCATGGCTCTCACTGGATACTCAATGTTTGTAGAGGTTTTAAATGGTTTGACTTATTTCATTAAGCAATATTACTGGATTTAATAGAACAAATATCCTTCTGTAATCATGTTAGCTAAGATCTTCTCTGGAGGCAGTGGTCAAGCTTCAGAGGACATGTTGGACCTATGAGTCATACTATAATGAGGAACACCTGGTATCCTTAGATATTCTATGTCAACTCCTAGTTTGGCTCAAATTCAGATCACTGTCCTTTGAGATTCTGTCTAGTTCAGGGGTCAGCATGTCTGGCTAGCATCTTGTTTTTGCAAATAAAGCCTGTTTATATGTAGTCAATGGCTGTTTATGCACTACAACAGCAGAGCTGAATAGCTACAACAGAAACAGTGTAGTCCATGAAGCTTCAAATATTTACTATCTGACCATTTACAAAAATGTCTGCCAACCCCTCCCTGGTGTAGTCGAAGTTGTTTGAACTTCAGAGACAAGAAGAGCAAGCTCTTTAGGGTAACTCATCCTCTTACTGGTTTGCACGTGGAGGCCAGGGCCTTCTGCACAGTGGGAAGCGTGATTTGAACTAGTGCCTCTTGAAATATCTTCTTCCGGATGGTGCTGCTGTCATAATCATATTGCTGTCAATACAGAAACATATGTTAAATAGTAACATTACAATCTGTTGACTTATGCTTAAACAAAAAACTCAGCCACCCACTTTACCTCTCTTTTCCCACTAATGTCTGATAACTCTCGTATGTCCAAAGACTCAGAGATCTTTCCCTGTAATTCCCTCACACTGCAGGCACAGGTTGTAACTGATAATGACTCACCTCACTCTTACCTTTTACAGATATAGAAACTGAGGCAAGATCAAAACAGAGTAGTGACTTCTGCATGATAAAGAAGTTGGCGATAGAACTGGGGGTGAGTTTGTATATTAGCACTCCTGTCCCAGGTAGATTCATGGAAACCATGGTCATCTATTACTCCACATCCTCAAAGCAGGGTCAGTGGGTTGTAATGATTCCACAAGGGAAGGGAAGGCCTGGCTAGTGTCTCCATTAATACTGTGACAGGTTAGCCAAAGAAGTTCAGTATCCAGAACAGGAAAGATGATTCTCTCTGTTCTGCAATGGACATCCCAACAGGAAAACCAGGATTTAAGTTTAGATGTCACTTCAAGGGGATCACAGATAAATCAGAGCATCATCACAGGCAGTGAGAAGAATGGTCAGGCCAAGAGAAGAGTGGTCAAAGAGATAACGGTATTTATACTGGAGATAACAACTTAGGGCAAATTATAACTCTATTCAACCAACCAAAGGCTGCCACGTGGAAGAAGGCTATGAACGAAACGGGTAGAACTGGAATGATCCGTGGTGAGAACTTTGGTCTAACATAAGAAAGCATGTTCTTGCTGTCAAGAACTAAAATGGGCTATCCAGAGAGGTAGAAATCTTCCTGACAGTGCAGGTGTCTGAGCACTAGTGGGACTACCCGTCGTGGGAACCTGCTGAACACTGAATATGAAGTTGAACTAAATGCACTCACAATCTCTTGAAAACCTGAGGACCTAATATTTGAACAGCTTTCTGTATTTTTTCTTCCTTTCTTTCTGTATGCTTAAAGCATGTGACACTGATACTATCTTTTCTTTCAGCTCCATTGCAAGTTCATTACTATGTGTGTTACCATGATCAATATTACTTTTAGTATCAATGATTTGGTTGCTAGAGCTTCCTTTTGCCTGTGAGGCATCAAGATCAAGTCCGAAATTCAGAAGCCACCCATAGGCTCTGTGGGACTTCGATCTTCTGTTCCAGGGAACTGTTTGGGGGAAAAAAAATTAGTGGACGAGGTGTATGATAGTTTATCCTTAAACTCACCATTAACCAGCCTGTTGAGCTTAATTAAGTCACATTAGCTTTTACAGAATCAGTTCCTCATCTGTACAATGGGGGCATATTCTAATTAACGCACACGTTCTTGTGGGGATCGAGCAAAAGCCTTTAAAATACAACATATATGTGTAAGTTCCTATTACTAAAACTATTTTAATCTACACTCATGCTGAAGTACATTTAAACAATTTCATATCGTAGGTTTCTTTTCTTTGGAGTATTTCCTTTACTATGAGGTTTTGATTTTTCAAAATCAATAAAATATTTGCCAGTTTAATGGATTTTACTATACTGCAACCTCTTGAAGAAAGAGGCTGTGTCTTGTCTATTTTTATATCCCACACAAGGCTTATAGTGGACAGCCAATAAATGTTTGTCAAGTTCGATCTCTATGAAGGCTGGGATGGCAGGCCTCTAGCTGTGGGTAATGACGCTGGGGACCAGAAGAGGCCACTAGATGGCAGAAGAGGCACGGAAGTCGCACTGGAGAAACCGGCGGATTGACAGTCACTGGACTTCAGAAAGGAAGGGGTGGGGAAAGATTAGAGCAAAGGAGAGAACATGGTATTTTCCACTTCACAAAAGACACAGGAGAAACAAGAGAAAAGAAAGGAGAGAAACACATTCTCATTTTATGCTTCCCACAAACAAGATACTGGTTTTACCTTTAAGACTCGGAGCTTAACCTTCTCAATGGCAACTGCAGTTTTGGAGGCCTCTCCTTGGAGATGCGGGGAAAGCAGCTGCTCGAAAGTGAACACTGCATTCTCCATTAGCTAGAAACCAGAAACAGACAACAGTGAGAGGCTGGGATCACCGCCCACAGGCCTGGCTACGCGGACCTGGAGAGCAGGGGCCGTCACAGAGGAGTCCTCTCGGCAGCTCCTCTGAGGGTGACCCAGGGCAACATCACCCCACCACCAGGGCTGTGAGACAAAGTCACATGGCCACAGTGGGAGCAGGAAGAAGTTGGAAAACCCCAAACCACGGGACTGAGCAAGCATTCTGTCACCTCCGAGGGCACTTCTGTTCTTTGATACCTGCAGCCACTGATTAAGGGATGAGGCAGGAGCCTTCTTCAACTGGTTTTTGGCTGCACCTCCACTTTTAAGTGGAGGTAACCACTCTGCAGCACACCCCCTCCTCTCTCTGCAGGGCTGGGAAGAGGGGCAGGTCAGGGATGGCTGGGGACAGTGGCTGACACGGTCATGGGTCAGAAAACAGAATTAGTTCAGGTATCTTATTCTCGGCACCTCTGCCTGTGTTCCCGTCACCAGGGTCCAGTATTGCAAAAGAGACTTCTGCTAAACTGTTGCCCAGTTTTGTTCCTTGTTCCTCTTTAATTCCTTAGAACTCAAGGGTTAGATAAAATGTATCATTAATTCTGCCCATAACTTTTATGAAAAAAAATGTTCCTTTCTTCCCCAAGCCTGAGATCTCAAAGCATCATTATTTATACATATATATATATATATATATATATATATATATATATATACATACATACTTTTTTTTTTTTTGAGACACAGTCTCGCTTTGTCACCCAGGCTGGAGTGCAGTGGCACAGTCTTGGTTCATTGCAACCTCTGCCTCCAGGGTTCAGATGAATCTTTAGCCTCAGCCGCCGAGTAGCCGGGACTACAGGCACACACCCCCGTGCCTGGCTAATTTTTTTGTATTTTTCATAGACAGGATTTCGCCACCCTGTCCAGGCTGGTCTTAAACTCCTGACTTCAAGTGATTCATGCTCCTCGGCCTCCCAAAATCCTGGGATTACAAGCGTGAGCCACTGCGCCCGGCCACAATATATACCTTTATTACACTTTCAACACTGTAGTGAATTTATCTAAGAATATGCCTCACTCAAGCTCCCTGAAGTGGGATCTGGTACATGTCCAGCCCACAGTAAGCTCTGGTTAGAGTATCTGTGTGAAATGGCATGGTGTCCTTTACAGCTTTCATGACCACACCCTTGTTCATTTAGGAAACACCATAATATGGAAGGAGTTTGTGCTATTCATTCCTGTTCCTGTGGAAAAGTTTCCTTACGGAAAAAAAAAGAAAGAAAGAAAGAAAGAAAGAAAAAGAAACCTGTCAAGTAGGCAAAAGAAATTCAGATATGAAACTGTAACTGATTGTTTGATTGACTGGTTTACTGTTAGTTATGTCAGGGAATTAATTTAAGCCAGTGGTTCTCATTCCTGGCTGCATATTAGAAGAAGCAGGAATCAGGGTAGGGAAGTTCTATCAAAAAGTAGTCATATAGGCTGGGCATGGTGGCTCACGCCAATAATCCCAGCACTTTGGGAGGCTGAGGCAGGCAGATTGCTTGAGGTCAGGACTTTGAGATCAGCTTGGTCAACACAGTGAAACCCCACCTCTACTAAAAATACAAAAATTAGCCAGACGTGGTGGCACATGCCTGTAGTCCCAAATACTGGGGAAGCTGAGGTAGGACAATCACTTGAACCTAGGAGGCAAAGTTGCAGTGAGCCAAGATCACACCACTGCACTCCAGCCTGGGTGACAGAGTGAGACTCCGTCTCAACAATAACAAAGTACACACGCGTGCGCACACACACACACACACACACACACCCCATATGTATGTATAGGGCAAAGTACCCATATATATAGTATGTATAGAATCAGAATCACTGGGGATGGAGCCTAGACATCAGTATTTCCCTCAGGTGATTCCAATATGAGCCAAGGTTAAAGCACTGATGTGACCAATCAAGTAGTTATCAATTAATGCTACTTTATTTTTCTGAGCTATGTCTTCTCTATGATGTTCATCCACATAGAAGGAAGACGAAGCCAAAGAGATGCGATGTATTTCCCTGAGCTACATTAGCAGCCGGTCTCACTGGCCAGCACCATTTCTCTGCTCTCTCTCTACCCTCATCACCACGGATGCCCCTGCTACACTCACCTCCTGCATGTAGTTCTGTGTCCTCTGAACCACCAGATCAACATGGGGGAATCTGAAGCGGCTCTTGAGATTCTGCAGGTGCTCGTGAAGCAGGTTGACTTTAGTATAACAAGGTTCCATCTTCACGGAATGCAGCGGAAGATTCATAAGCTGGTCTAGATGCTGCATTTTGGTGAAAGGAAACATTAAACACCCTCAGATTTAGAAGTGGTATTGCATGCATATTGCATGTTACATACATTCTAAACAATCAAATGCATGTGTGAAAGTGAATTATTACTTGGATCCCTACATCTGTGACACCTTCAATTGTCTTATTTTCCTCCGGTTCCTAGGGCAGCTGTAATGCTAGGACAGAAACCAGTAGAAACACCAACTGGATGATAGGAAGACCCAGGGGAGCACCCAGGGGGACTCCAGTCTTTGTACGCTGTTGATAGACTCTAAGCTCCCACTTCCAGAGCTTAAGAACCAGGCAGGCAGACTCTGACACATGGTTGCTGCTGGGCTTCCAGGCTTCCAAAACCTTCTTTAATGAGTGATGCTCCTTTTAAAAAACCCCAGGGATGTTGGGATCCTCCTGGACTCCTGGACTTTGGAAGGGAAGCCAGAGTTCATCACAGTTCTGTGAGGCTCTGCCAGGGCCCACGGGGCTTCCCTATGCTACAGGCTGCTTCAGGTGCTAGTGGACAGGAAGTGGATAGGCAGAGGACTGACCTGGGAGAAGGATCCAGTTTGAAAAACTGGGGTCCCTCCTACTCTGGTTTGCACTCAACTGATAAGGTCATTAGGCTTCCAGGATCAGATCTCATCTGCTAAAGCCCTAAAGTGTTATCAACAGATGTTACAACAGAATGCATTCTGTTTTCCAAACTTATTTTAAAATCATTTTTTAAAGGGAATACTGGAGGTTTAAAATAAACAGTGGAATGGGTTGGGTGGAAGGAGGCAGAAGAAAAGGTTCTGAAAATGGAGGCTCTAGAGAGAACTGGGGAATGAGGCAGGGTGCATATGAATAACACAGGCTACACTGTCCGACTTTGCCACAGGCAATACTTTCCTTTTTCTTCTTGTCCTATCTTTTCTGTTACTCAGGGCAACCATCTTGCCCAGAGACCATGTATTGAAACTCCCAGTAGGAGGTTTGATTAAAGATGAGGGGAGCCATCTGAGGGCAAATTTAAGCCTTGCCAGTTGGAAATTGAGGGCTAAGCAGAGTGGCTAATGTTTATGTTTTATAACACGAATTTTGCTCTGGCCAGAATGAAAAAATTCATTTTTCTTTACAATGCAGCTTGGCCCCCAGCACAATGGTGCAGCAAGCTGGGTCTCTAGGGCCACTCAGGGAAAGGAAACCCAGAAGCCTGGCATGCTGGCCAAAAGGTAAGAATTATCTTAACAGTCAGATTTCTGGCTTCTCTCTCTCTGTGAAAACAGTTGAATGAATGGTAAAAATCACTGTTTATCTCCATCTTGTTTTATGTCCTTGGGAGCTTGACTTTGTAACCACATAGCAGTACTTTCTCTTGGTCTCTGCCTTCCAGAGAACAGGAATTTTAAGGTTTATGTTGAGTAGTTAAAAGCCTTTGCAAACTCAAAATTAACGACTTTAGATTCCTTCTGGGAAGGGCAGTAGAGATTGCCCCATGCTGTCACTCAGTAGCTAAGGTTTTGCCCTTTCACACTGGTGGTCTGGGTGCAATTCCATGCTTAGGAAGTGAGTCCTTTCTGGTTGAATATCTGTATGACCTTGTCTAGTTTCTCCTCCTTTATGGACTATCTTAAATTTTCCTTTATCTGAGCACCTGGGAGATTACCTTTGGTAAAGTTATAAAGCCAGAAATATTGGCCATTTGGCCTGGTTAAAATTGGGTAATAAGAAATGTTGAAAAGACCGTATTGAAGAGTGCTATGGTTAAAAGTCAGCTTAATTAAAAGTGGATATTCAAGCTTTAACAGCCTGGACTCCTTGGGAAAAACAGGAGGCACCAGAGACCCCTTTCCTGGTTCTGTTCTTCCAAGGTCCACCATAAAGCCAATAACCAATTAAGAAACAAAAAATCTGGCAAATAAAAAAAATCTTACAATCGCTATAGTAATGTTCTGTTTGTATAATTATATATGTGTTGTATGTAATGTTTATGTAAAGAGCTCTAATTAATTGGCTTAAGTAAAAATAACTGCTTAAATCAAATATTTTGAAAGCAAAATAAAAACTGTAATGCCTTTTAGTTCATGTAACTTTAGTAATCTTTGGGAAATAAAAGCAACTTTAAATATTATTAATAAAATAAAGACATTTTGTCTAAATTATGCAGGTCAGATAATAGTTTTATTAAATACTTTAAGGTCATAAACTGCTTTGACTTTTGAAATTTGTTCAATTTATTTTGGAGACATTAAATTCCAAATAAAGCCTGGGGATATATGGAATTAGCCATGTCCCCTAGCTATGCAAAGGAAGTTATAAAGAAAAGAGGTTTTATAGAAGAGAGGATGTCATATGGTAAATTCTTGTCCTAAAGTAAAATGACTGGTCGTTTAAAAAGAGGGATGTTTAGGGCAAGTCCGAAAGTCTAAACATGTCATATATGGTCTGTATAAGTTGTGAAATAATTTATTAAAAGGAATTTGTGACAGAAGTGTTATACAATTTAAAGGTGATTAGGCCTCCTAAATTCTTCATAAAATGCCACTGTGACTTTTAACTGTACAGTTCGCCTACTTTACATCTAGGTAAGGCCTAGGACACTAGACTCCACACCTACTAGGTAATTAAAATCCCTTACTTATCAAGGTTTTTACCAAACATAAAAGTTGCTAATAGTTAGCACTGTAATATGTCATTGAGCCTACTGAAAAAATAGGTTTACATGCAAGGTGTGTAAGGAGAATGAAATGTGGTTTTTGTAAGAGATTATAAGAAGGTATAGGAATGTAAATTTTTGTCCAGGTTAGAGAGGTAAAGGATTGTTTTAAATTAAATAAAGCTAAAGGTTTGAACAAGTTGTGGAAGGTTTATAAAAAAATCAATTGTAAGAGATTCTATGTGTGAATATATTGGTTAAATAAAATGACATCATTATTTCTTCCCTAAATTGAACATTGGAATAAAAGCACAATAGAGTTTTCTTGGAACACTGTTCTGCTCTGAGGAAAAAAAATTCTAAAGGGTTATAAAAGGTTTATAAAAATCTTACCTTGTGATCAAACTAATTAAAACTGAATATATTTATAAAATGTTATTTAAAACTAGCTTTAACATTAAAAATACATGAATGGAAGCATTAAATTTGGCTTTCTCTTTTAAAAAGGATTTTTGTGTAATATTAAAAGATAATAAAAGGTTTTGTTGACCTTTTAAGTAAATTACAAAAGAAAAAGTGGAGGGAAGGGAAGGAAAGGAGACAGTCAGTTGGCCTTATGCTAATGTCATTGGATCTTGTTAAAAAAACTGGTTTCCTTTCTATCAGAATAATGTTTCATCTTTTAAAAAATGCTTGAGTTATCATTTTGGCTAAATGAATGACTTATGTTAACCTAAGATTCTATTTTGTAATATTCAATGTTTCAAATCTGCGGCATTTAACAAACCTTTCAAAACCAAGCTTTAGATTATCATGCTAAATTGGTCAATGCTAAAATTGTTTAAATATACAATTTGAATGCACTCCATGGTCTAAGTCAAATTACCCATGATAACCCATTAGTCATCAGTGCTGTGCACCTAAATTGGAGAAACAACTGGTATTCAAGAAGACGTAAGTCCTCTTATGTTAAGCACAGACTTGTGAAGAACCAGGATAGCTGCCTTGTCCTTTCTGAGTCCTTAAGCCTTTGTTTAATAATCACCATGGAAAAGATAAAATTATCCAAATTGAATATACTGATGTGGTGACTTATAAATTGTGGAAATAGTTTAGAACCAATGTTTGGTTCCATATTCCTGGGAAAACAATAACAGTTTCAGGTGCATTTGGCTACCTGATGGGCCATTTAAACATTTACAAGGGGATTTCATTCAATTGTCATTCTCAATGCAAGTTTTCTGGTTGTATAAAAGTTTTCCCATGCTAGAGGGCTGATATTATAACGGTAGATTTTTATTATGCTACAATGTATTTTCACCAGGTAAAGAAAGCTTTTTATGGTTCACTGAGGACAATACGTTCATAATCTAGAATCTGGAGATTAGATCTTCTGAAAACATCAGAGAAAGACTGTCCTTGCCCTCCACACTACAGCAAAACTTTGGAGCCTTGAAACTTGGGTTCATAATCTCACTACTGAGAAGGGTCCCACCACACTTCTGGAACTGTACACCTATTAGACCCCTTAAGCTAAATTAACCAGGGAAATTTCTCCCCAGAGGAAGACGACATTATTGATGTGAACAGCTTTTCCCAAAAGCATGTGATTCCCAAGACTTCTGCTACCACAAGACTCTGATCTTTGAATTTTTTTTGTGTGTATGCTTCTATGAATAATACAAATGAAAAGGGGGTCTATAATGTGCACTTATATGGTATACTTTTATTTGTGAAGGATTTTGCCAGCCTAATACCTGAATAACCTTATACGTTCATAGATAAAAGATGAAGGCCTAATGTAGGTGAGAAACTTTAGTGGTATATATGTTGCCTCAAATCAGTCAAAACTCCTCTTAACCTGCATCATGGATTAGAGAGAACATTGCCAGGAGGCCTTCACTCTCCTAGAAGGACATCATTTGTTAGGTCCTTTTTCCATGGTTTACAATAAAAGAGGCAATAATTAGAAATATCTCCCTCATAATAGACCTTACAGCAAATTTTACTTTTTTTTTTTATTGCATTTTAGGTTTTGGGGTACATGTGAAGAACATGCAAGATTGTTGCATAGGTACACACATGGCAGTGTGCTTCAGCAAATTTTACTTTAAAGGCTATCATTACACAACAGACTTTAAATTCTCTTGTGCAAGTTTTATTAAATAATAAAATTGTTTAAATAGAAAAGTACCTGTGCACCTCCTGATATTTGTGGCCTATGGAGAAATACATCAAATGTAGATTATAAAAATTCAGTTGTAGAGAATTAATGAAAAGACCACTTACTTAGTCAAGTGAGTAGACTCTTCATCTAAGTCATTCTTTAATCTACTTAGTTTTAGGTGGTTTGGTTTATGGGGACCCTGAGTAAGGAGCATACTCTAAACTCTTGGTATTATCCTCCCAAAAGCCGTAATAATAGTCTTCTGGCACACTGTATCCTCTCAAAGGTTTTAAATGTTTGCATGCAGCCATCTCTGAACCTCACATGATCCCTCTTCAACTGAAATGACAAAAGCTGAAGCCAACGTGTGACTGTGAGGACTCTGTAACCTATATGAACGACATGCCGAGACTGGGAACCCAAAATGACGGTGCCTGACAGTGGCACTAAGGCCCTAAGTTTTGGTCATACTCTCATCTAAGTGAGAGCCTGAGCAAAAAAGGGGAATTATTTTTAAACAAAATTTTAAATGGGAGGCCCTTATTTTGGACTAAGCTCATGCACTAGGCCCCAACAAACCAAACTAAAATATAGTCACTCATGCTAAAAATGACATAACCAAACTAGGGCTTTAGGAAAACACATAGATCCCAGAACAGACCAGGTTTTATTTTTCTCCTGTAAACAGGATATTCTGGCATAAGGAGGTACCCTCTACTTAGTCCTTATTCCCTCCTTGCAAAACCTACTGTTCTACTGTTTCCCAATAGGCTTCAAAACCATATAATTACATTTATGGTAGTGATAGTAAGCTCAATGACTAAGGTTTTGGTCAATCTCTCAAAACTGAGAAAATGACAAAAAGGGGGGAATTGTTAACAAAAACTAAATATGGCCTGAGAAGGATTCTGTACTTCTATATTTGAGTCCTTGTGGATGAACTGTAACCTTGCTTAATACTCAGACAAAATTGAAAACCTAACTTAGTAGTATGCACCTGTAATAACAGCTGAGAGTTGGCCAATCCCAGCAGCCATACTTCAACCACTCACAGACTGCTGAAAGTTCAAACTGTGTTCAAATAAGGCAAATGTCAAGCTGTAACCAATCTCACTGTTTTTATACCTCACTTCCAATTTCTGTATGTCACATGACCTTTTTTGTCTATAAACTTGTTCTGATCATGAGGCACCCCTGGAGTCTCTGTGAATCTGCTGTGACTCTGGGATCTGCCTGATTCTCGAATGGTTTGCTGCTCAATTAAACTCCTTTAAATTTAATTTGTCTGAAGTTTTTAAAAAAATCAGATCTCTTATCACAAGACTGTATTTTTGAAAAGAAAACAACAATGTTCTATAAATGAGGATATATACTTACATGAATAAAGAAAAACTATGGGAAAATATATATCAAGCTATTTCTATTAATTCAGGGAGTTGGGCATAGGGATTGACTAGGAGTCTGGGTTGGAGTAGGAGTAGTGGGTATCAGTCATGGTGATTAAGTTTGCCTTTGTATATATTTCAGTGCGTTGTTTCACTTGTACAAACAAGTTATTATTTTTCTAACTTGAAAACCATCAATAAAAATATCAGGTAGATGGATGGATGAATAGATGGATGAATCGGGTGTCTGAATGAATGGAAGAAAGGCTGGATAAATGGAGGGAAGGGCAGAAGAATGGAAGCAAAAAAAAAAGAAGGGAGGAAGGGAGGGAGAAATGGCAGATGAAGCCTCACGGAAAAGACAGCCAGGCAGACACCATTCATGCCCGGCTCCTCAGCTTTGTATCCTACCTCCTTTAGCTGGACACTGTCTTTGGTGGTCTGGAAGTTCTGGCTGAGTTCATCCACTTCTTTTTCAAAGAGTACACGTACTTCACTGAATCCCGAGCTCACTGGTCCCATGAGCTCCTCCAGGATGGATGCCAGGAATGGCTGCACACTCTCTGCACAGCTTTTCTCCGCTGGCTCAGCCACCATTGCTGGGGTAGGAAATAGATTTTTTCTTAAACCTGTGACATAGCGCAAAACTGGGTTTGTGGGCACTGGAGCCAGACCAGAGCTGAATGGTGCCCCATGGAGCCATTTAACAGCAAGGCAAGCTCAAGTGGCCATGATAGACTAGTACAACGAGCCCGGTGCCTGTGGTCACAAGAAAGGAAAACCACTGGACCCTTCTGAGAACTGGAACAAACCTATCCACGTCCCAAGCTTTCCTCTGCCCTGGGATAAGATGCATTTTTCTGCTTGGTCCCTCCAAACATCCAACTCTTCATATAAAAAAGAAAAGGCTGGTGATCCACCTATCTACTGTCAATCAGCATCATTAAATATGCACAGTTTGTCTTCTAAAAACACAATTTATTGTTTTCATTCAGTTCTCTAGGCATTTGCTCAGTATAATTCCATCCCCTTCTCCTCACCAAAATACTTTTTAAGAACTTCAGTACATTCTTTTCTTGAGCCATTGGAACCAAATTCCATTCAGTTTGCCACCCTACCTCCTGTCCCCATTCCTGATTAAAACAAGACAAAACAAAATCACAATAGGTTTTTCTGATCAAGACGACATGCTTAGTGACACAAATGTAGAGTACATTTTGATCATGAAGAGGAATGAAAAAAATGTCACCATAATTCCAGTCCCTAGAGGAAAGTACTGCTCTTTGATTTAGAAGAGGGAGAGCACAGTGAAGGTCCTGGTCCAGACCAGGTAGCACATGGAAACCTGCATTGTTTTCAGAGCAGAGGCGATTCTCATGATCAGCCAAGAAGCCACAATAGAGTGAAGGAGGCTGGACCTGGAAGAAGCCTGAGCTCACTCCATGGACTGGAAGGCTAGCTTTGTGGATCCAGGCAGGTCACACAGCCTTGTCATAGAATCACAGAACGAGGAACAGAAGCACAAATGGAGCTGATGTCCAGTCTCTCCACTTTACAGATGGAAAAAATGAGGCCTGGAGATGTTCAATGACTCCACAAACGTCACACCCTAATCTGCAGGAGCAGGGCTACCATTCAAGTATCTTTCTTAAGTTCTTCTTGGCAATTTGCCTACAGTGAGATGAATGGTCTCATTCTTATTTCAACGGGCAGAAATATTTCACAGTTATGCAGGGCCAGATCACGACCTTTTATTCTGAGAATCTGAAATGACTAATCCTATGAATATTACAAATCACTTATAAATATTTGGGATGTAAAAAATTACACAGGTCATAACATTATTAAGGAAAAAAACCCTTTCAATTGTATGATCCAAATATGACACCATCTAAGAGTCTTCTAAAAATTACTTGCTTGACACTAAAGCGTAAAACTGTTTGTCAGGAGAATAAATTAATTATTAGTTAATTAACTTTAAAGAGAGGAAGTATTTGAAAAGCAGCTAATTGAAATGTCAGAACAATGCTGAATATGAGTAACAGACAATAAACATCTAGCAGCAGCTGGCAGATTTCACCTGCTAGGTGGGGCCAAGATGGGCACAGGAGGGCCATGGGAGGGAATGTTCCTCTCTGCCCTCTCTCACTCCATCCCTACTTACCACAGTACGCTCCCATCCCCTCTCTGCACCTTTATTCAATGTTCCTTTATGTTGCCTTCCTTCCTCTACCTCTGCTCGTAAACATCCTACTCCTCTCTTCAAAGCCCAGTTCAAATTTCACTGTAACCTCCTGGAACCCCTGCACGGCTTCCTGAGCTGTGGTCTGCAGGTATTTCCTTATGGGCTGGATAAGTTTCACATCCCATTCGTGTACGTGCTGCTATTTTTCTTTCTTTTTTTCTTTTTTTTTGAGACGGAGTTTTGCTCCTGTTACCCAGGCTGAAGTGCAATTGTATGATCTCGGCTCACCGCAACCTCTGCCTCCCAGGTTCAAGTGGTTCTCGTGCCTCAGCCTCCTGAGTAGCTGGGATTACAGGCATGCGTCACCATGCCCAGCTAATTTTTGTATTTTTTTTAGGAGAGATGGGGTTTCTCCATGTTGGTCAGGCTGGTCCTGAACTCCTGACCTCAGGTGATCTGCCCGCCTCGGCCTCCCAAAGTGCTGGGATTACAGGTGTGAGCCACTGCACCTGGCTGTGCTGCTATTTTTCAAGCAGGCAGAGATGTTGCTGTGAGGCATATGTGTTTGACACATTAATTGATAAGCCTTACTGAAGCGAAGGAAGGAGCCGAACAGAGTGATGATGCCTGAAAGGTGAGGGCCAGAGTTGGGTTTGGAGCCCGACTCCCCCACAACTAGCTCTGGAATCTCAGCAAGTTACTGAATTTCTACCTCAGTATTTTCGTCTGTAAAATGGAGATCATAAAAGCAATTATGGTGAGGATTAAGTGAGCTTACTGTATTAAAAGTGCTGACAACTCTGGAAGGGGCCCCTTGGAAGGACCCAGGAACTGCTAGCTCTTATTGTACCTGTTGGCGTTGGTATTTTTTCCGGGCCCCCACCACTAGACCTGTGCTCTCATTATGAGGGGCCCAGGTAGACTTCTTGAGGTTGAAATGGGATCGATGCTCACACTGGGACCCCACTGTGCTCTTTGTTCCTGCCTCTGGTGGGGACATGTTTTTCCTTCTGTTTCAGCATCTGTGACATGCTTTGTATCCTCCTCTCCTTGTAAAATCACATGGTCTCCTTGGAATCATTCTAGCCATTGTACTCAGCAGAAATAGAATAAATGCTTATTGAATGAATAAATAATTGTGTGGCAGAATTAAAGTTCAGGGGCTTTACTCCCGAGAGTCATATGGGAGGAAAGGGAGAGATCACCATTTCCTACTCCCCGGGTTTTTGTTTTTGTTTTTTTTTTAAGAAATCCAAAGCCTTTTATTAATGTAGCCTAAGGTACACTTCCTTGTTTTAAAGGTGGAGCACTGGATGCCTGGTTAAAATGTGTTTGTGGTATTTCATTTTATATATATATTTATTTATTTATTTAATTGGGGGCTTTCTGGCAAAAACTGGAAAGGCTGCTAGACAAATTCTAAAAGAGCTGTAACACTGATATTCCATTTTAAAAGGCCTTGATCACTACTTCCTTTTATGGCTTCTTTTAGGAAATAAATACTGATCCCAGGCAAAATCTTTTTCCATCATATGGGGATACACTAGAGCCAAAGAGATTTAGGCAAAGGAGGACAATTTAATTTCGGTCATGAGAATGGCTATGGTTAGGCCCAAATTAGCCCAGATAGAACAAATTTTGCCACAGGAGTTGAGCACTGGCAGTTTTAAGTAGTACAGAGTCTTTAAATATATAGCCAACTCTAGATTAGTTATGCTAATGGAGGAATAAGAGACGCGAATAATAGAAAACATCAAATACTCTGAAATTAATGTAGAGCTGGCTTTGCAAAGGATGGCGTAAACAGACACACAGACACACACCTGTGCTGGAGCTGGGCCTCTTCTAACCTCCTCCCAGCAGGACCTGTGCTAAGAACCCTGAAGCAAGCTGGGCTGCAGTGGAAACGGGGCCGGAACTGCAGAGGATAATCCACAAAGCAGACAGCCCAGAGACTCAAGCCTCCTGAGCCCAGGAACAGGGTGTTCCTTGGTCACTGCTAAAGCTCCATTGTCTGGCTTGGAAAACACTTAGTGAATAGTTTCTCATGAATGAATGAATGAGTGAGTGAATAATCTGAGAACTCTCTAAGAAGACTGTCCATAAACAATCACAGGTAAGCCTGCAAGCTTCTCCTCTGAAGGGACACTAGGTGTGGTGTGTTTGTTGGGGTGTAGAGGCCCCAGATGGAATGGAGAACCATAGAATTTCATTCTGTAGGATTCCTCAGAGGCCATCTAAGGCCTCTTTTATGGGAATAGGTAAACCGCTTTCTGTAAAGGACCAAATAGTAAATATTTGTGCCTTTGTGGTCCGTAAGGTCTCCGTTCCAACTATTCACTTCTGCTGTTGCAGCACGAAAGCAGCCACAGATAATATGCAAGTCAATGTGCCTGGCTATGTGCCAATAAAATATTATTTACAAAAACAGGTGGGGGCCTGATACAGCCCAAGGGCTTCAGTTTACCAACCCCACTCCTGTGGACCCTCCAATTTCAGAGGAGGACACTGAGGTAATTAGAAGTTGAGTGACCTCCCAAGGTATGCATGGACTGGCTAATATTGGGGCTACAAACCCACATTTATTGGGTTTGTAGTGCCATTGGGTATGACTCTAAGCCAAAATTTTAGGTTTTCCTGTTAGAGGAAAATCCATGTATTCATTGATTCGAATATTCACTGAGAGTCTGTATATGCCCGGCATGGCACCAGGCCCTAGGTGTACTTGAGTAAACCAGGGTGACATGGCTCAGCTCTTTGAGAGCTTATAGCAGAAAGGAGGCAGGGCAGAAGCCAGTCTAATTCAGTATCAGGAGAGCTACAATGGGACTTGGGAGTGCGGGCAGTATCGGAATACACAGGCACTGCCAAAGGCAAGAAGCAAACCTTCCTCTGCCTTGTGTCTATGAAGCTTCCACGGGAAGTCTCAGGCCCCTAACGGTACCTCCAGCATGCTCCTTTGCAGCTGTGATCACCTCCTCCCAGTTTCTTAATTATCCTCTGAAACCACGCATTCTTGCTGCATGGTGGATCCCTGCGTGTACAGCTTATTTAATTAGTAAGAGCATGGATTATCTCCACTGACCTTTGATCTTTCCAATTAAATAGTTCTTTGAGTTCACAATCTGATCCATGTCGGAACGGATCGTTCCTTCCAGGCCTTTTGTCAGAGCTCTGCATTCCTCCTTCAAGGCACTTAATCCTTCTGAAACTTGATTCTGAACCAGGGTGTAGGCCTCCTCGAGGAGCTGCAACAGGGAATAACACATAAATCAGGGCTCTGTCATGTGTAAGCACTGATGGAGTCAAGTAGAGGGAGCAGCCTTCATCACAGACCATCATAACATAAACAGAACTGCACACACATTGTAATTTTTCTTTCAAAGTTGGAGTCTGTTTGGATTAGTCTTCATGTAAATGAGATTGAGTAGGTTTGAAGTAGGCATTTCTACACTCAGGGAAGGAATTATCAAACAACAACTACAAATGCCCTAAAAGAAAAGGGAAGGGAATGTTCCCATTTTGAGTAGCTCAACTGTGGTGCAAAACCATTGCTTACACCAAGCCAGGTCCTCTTTCTGTCATTCTTCTTCCCCTTCATCTTAGGCAGCAGGTCTGTCTGAAGAGTGGGCAGGAGCTCCTCCATCACCAGGTTACTCAGGATCTGCACAGCAGAAGACAGTCCAGAGTCAGTCAGTCGGTGATGGCTACATCTGAACATCAGGCTAACTAAAGACGTCCTGATTAGCTGTCCCTGTCCTAGACCAGATGAACTCTGTAGTAGGTTAATAATGTAACCTACTACAGAGGCCACAGAAATCACAACTAAGACAATCTTAGAGGCTGAACATTCTTAAACATCGACAAGGAACAGTAACATCTGCTGATATTCTCCCCTTGTTTTCCCAATGAAAATAACAACTTCCCCAATTTCAAACTTCACATATTCAAATTTGTGACGTTGATCATGTTGGGGTCACGGCCTGCCGGGGTCTGCCTACAGACCCCAGCTGTACCACAGATGAATAAATGCACCCACACACAGAATACAGTGAATGAGTGGTTAAGGGGTTGTGAGCTTCTCACAGAGAGAGATCGCAGCTATACGACACCCATTAGCTCACCCTGTCCCCATTTATTTAGTATAGATTTAATAACAGAGGCTTTTAGTCAATACACTTAATAGAGAAGGTTTAACGGTCAGATTCTGATGCTTAAAGCAAACCCTATGAACTGAGAATATCCTTGGTTAACCTCCCCACAAGAGGGCCACCCAGCTCAAAGTTTAGTTTCAAGACCACATGAATAAACAAGTTAATTAGATAACCTCCCCCACATACACTAGCTATTTGCCTTACTTATTAACTAAATGTAAAGGGGATTTAGGCTACTTTCAGCCAAAACTACTACTGAAACTATGAAAAAACCCTTCCAAAAGGGTTTGAAACTATATTTTATAAACTTTCTCTACTATTTTTCCCTTAATATTTTTACTATCATCCTGAGGGGATTCCTACATAAACTAGAAGAACTTAGACGGTAGAGTAAAATGGAAGATTTCAATAAGGGATAAGCACATCATTAGCAAAATCATGAAGTGAATGCTAGGCTTGGTTTTGGTGGCTTGAGCCTTGGTCTGTGTTCCCTGGGACTGTCATTCCCCCTCAGCCTCTTCATGATCAAGGTATCGAAGTATCTTCATGCTCTTAGTCCCTACTGTCCCCTGAGCCCCATCATCATCCTCTTTAATATTTAGAAAAAGAAGGGAGGAGCAGTCTGAAGAAGTGAGAATGATGCCTGGACCAACCAAACCCCATGTACCACTGTATCCCACCATGCAGCACCTTCATCCAGCACTGGAGAAAGGCTGAGGGGATGCTCCAGGAGATACAGCCACACTGAAGGGCAAACCACAAAGAAGATCTGCAAGGTTGTTGCTAGACCTGCTCTTCCAAAGCCAGAACCCAAGCCTCAGAAGGCCCCTGCAAAGAAGGAAGAGAAGGTACACAAAAGGAAAAAAGGGAAAGGCTAGCGCTGGAGGGAAATAATCCCGCAGAAAATGAAGACGCCAGAACAGACCAGGCACAGAAAGCTGTCGGTGCTGGAGACACCAGGGGAAGTGTGTGCATTTCTGGTAACTGTGTACTTCTGGTGACTGTACAATTTGAAATACTGTTTTCTAAAATGGAGTTTTATAAAAATGTAGAATGTTGTCTTACTTTTCTTAAAGCTATGTTATTATCACACAGAATGTTTCATTGTTTTTGGCTGAGGGGGCATATGTCACTAACAGAATCTGTCTGAAGCTGGACTGATGTGGGGAAACACCTTTCTTTCCAGTTATGAGAAACTTCTTCTTGGCTCTCAGAAGGGGATTCCCTGACATTGACACACATTACCTTGGCAGAAACACCTTATGGTGTGGAAAAACAAAAATTCTTTTTTATTTCCTCTTCTCCCTCTCTGCCTTTGGTATGGTCTCAACTTCCTTAAACCCAGAGACCTGTTGGGACCTGACACCTAAAATTAGTTAGCAGTAAGGGGGTCATCTGAACCTTCCAATCACCCCTATTGAGAGGACATCTCTCAAAAGAACAGCAGTTCCTTTTTTAGACTGTGGATTTCCAGACTGATGATTCTGCCATTTTCACTGCATGTCCTGAAAGTCAAGATTGGCTCATGAAAAGTTGTTAAACAACATGCTACATGTGAAATGTCAACCCTCACTGCAATCAAGAGTCTAAGCAAATTATTTCACTGGGTTTTATACAGCTTTCTGATGATGGTTCATTGAAGAAGAGAGTTTGGAAGTTGTATACTACTAGTGATCACGTCCTGCCTAATATACTATGATTGCTTATAAAAAGCATCTTTAGACAGGGGGATGGAGACAGCAAACCACCCTGGCATGTGTGTACCTATGCAACAATCCTGCAAGATCTGCACATGTACCCCAGAACTTAAAGTACAATTTTAAAAAAGCATGTTTAATAAGGCTGGATACGGTTTAAAAAAGGAAAAAGAAGAGAATAATAAATATTTTGGAACAATAAAACATCTGAAACATTTATGAGAGGGGTGTGAGATAATTAATGGAGACTAAAACAAATTTAAAAAGGAAAAATTAAAAAAAAATGGGAGGGAGCATCTAAACTTTTCAGGTGTTTTTTAAAAAATGTATTCCCACATCACTCCTAAAATTTGCTTGGATAAATTAAACTATTTCTTGTGAATCTGAGCAGTATTCTACATATCCACTCATGCTCTGGCCTCCTTCTTTATCCCTGTCCCTGAATTGCAGCAGCTTTGCTGTTCAGATTCACTTTCACCATGAATCTTTTGAGGCCCATAGCTCAGCTTGCAACCATAGTCTGCACACTAAGATTTACAAACGGGGCAAGCATAGTTTTAAGAAAGGAAGCAGGCAGAAAAGCAGAGAATCACTTGAAGCATCTGTTCTATGAGTTTGAAATAAAGTTTGTCCAAAATAAGTGATCTCCTTTCACTTCTCATAAAAATTCAAATTATGCTTTGGGAATTAAGGAAGATTTGCTCTGAGGTCACTGGTCAGCCTCATGCTAGTGAAACTGCTCATGAGCTCATTCGATCTTGCCTGTAATCAGGGCTGTGTCACAGCAGGGTGTAACGCTTTTGCCGAACCAAACAGAAACACTCTCATGGTAGAGGTTGATGAGCCATCCAGCTCACTGTGCCTGCAGTTGCTGGGAGAGAAGGTACTCAGCTCAGGGCAGCAACTGGGGGCTCCTATCATCTGACATGTGGATCTGCCTGGTGTGACAAAGGTTATGGTGGGGACAGGATTTCCACTAGCCCTGGTAATTCACTGGTGGAGATTTTTCTGACCTTTCTTCACCATTCTCTGGGGGCAGTTGAGAGATGAATCACTATTTTCTGTGGAATTTAAGAGGAACCTAATGTGCAAAACTCCATGGAAATTAGCAGGTCCAACAATTATTGAAAGTAATGGCAAAAACTGCAATTACTTTTGCACCAACCTAATAGATTCAGTGGGTAATTAATAGTCCACCAGCTGACCCTGCTCGATGGGATAAGTTCTTGTTTGGAACACATCTGCTCTAAGTGTGGTATGGGAAGAGTGAGCCAAGAAGAACTGAGACCAACGTCAGAATTTAAAATCAGTGGGTTGACATTATGAAACCCAAGGGTCATAAGAATTTTCCCAATTCATCCTTTTGCAGAGATTGGCTAGAATTTTAGCTTAAGTGTGAAACGGGTTTGAAAATATAAAAATGTTATATATAAAGGCCAAAGAAAAATAGTGTTCCATTTGGGTGGGCTTAGAGTTTCTTTAGTCTTTCCCACACAATGTTCCAAGAAATTTGGTTCTATTTTACAACTTAGGGAATTAAAGGAAATATGTCTGGGAAGAAAAAGAAGGGGTGGGAATAGGTTCCAAGTAGGGGGGTGATACGGTTTGGCTATGTCCCCATCTAAATCTCATCTTGAACTGTAGCTCCTATAATTCCCATGTGTTGTGGGAGGGACCTGGTGGGAGATAATTGGATCATGGGGTAGTTTCCCCCATATTGTTCTCATGGTAGTGAATAAGTCTCACTGGAGCTGATGATTTTAAAGGGGTTTCCTTTTTCACTTGGCTCTCATTCTCTCTTGTCTGCTGCTACATAAGACATGCCTTTCACCCTCTGCCATGATTGTGAGGCCTTAAGAGCAACATGGATCTGTCAGTCCATTAAGCCTCTTTTTCTTTATAATTACCTAGTCTCGGGTATGTCTTTTTCAGCAGCATGAAAACGGACTAATAGAGCAGGCGAGTGGGGCTCAGGGAATAGCCACAGGGCAGCGGAGCCTCTGGGTGCTGAAGCTCAAGTGTGTCTCATCCCAACCACCACCTTCAGCCCACCCTGCCCTGACTGAGGGTGCTGCCTCTCACCTCCCCAGAGCCCACTCTGGCATTCCCTACCAGGGTCTGCCTCCACAAGCAGAGTCTGAAGCCTCTGGGCTCTTTTAGAGAAAATAACTAATCTAATAAATCACAATAATGAAGGAATTCCCTAACTTCCTCCCCTCAGAATAGTATCCACTGAATTTTAACATAAGCAACCTAAGAATATCACTTTAGTTTTTTTTTTTTTTTTTTTTTTTTTTAGTTGGGGGTGGTGGCTAGGGGAGTATTTGCATACTTAACTGGTGGGACTTAGAGATTTAAAAATTCTATCACTTCTATAAGAAACTAAGCATGTCACTAGGTTGATCAAAACCAACAAACCTGGGATCACCTCTTAAAGGCCACACCACAGTGCTTCCTTTCAGATGCTGAGCTGTGAGGAAGGTGTGACGTCCAGAGAGACCACCCTCCTTCCTGAGGCAGGCCTCATGGTCTCACCAGGCTGCTGGCCCAGGCCCCTTGTGTTACTGAGTGGCCATGGGTGAAAGAATCCACTCCAAAGGGGTCACATTCAAGATCTTTCAGCAAAAGACAACTCTGGAGCATATGGACAAGGCCTAAAATATGTGGGTAGTTATTTTTATTTTTATTTTTGGTCTTGAAACTGTTCTGTGGGAATTATGAGCAGTTCTCTAGCCCATCTGGGTATTTTAAAAGCAAATAATAAATATACCACATAGCTAGAGATATTTTACAGTTGCAAAGCCCTTTCCCTCATGATCTCATTTGATATATTTACATCGACAAGTAGAAAATATGTTGATGTTTTTACTGACATACAAATATTTTCACCTTAACAGACTGACAGGCAAGTTATTCTGAGACAGTTGCTTTGCCTGGAAACGTGCCTAAAATAACCATCGCCACGAGGGCCTTCCACACTTGCTGTGTGAGTCATTACTACGAAGGTAATGGAACAAGGCTGTAAGTCTGAATGCAGGTCCCTACGGTAGAGGGGTTCAGAACAGGATTATGATAAAGGTCTTAGCAGACAGGAAGAAAAAATGCAAATAAACCCAAGGCTTTAAACAAAAGATGTCATTTTCTCCAACTCGGCTATGCTATACCATATGCCACGCCGTTTTCTTTAACCACTTGGTGGCTTCTTCAGGCCCCCGGCTTCTTTCTTCTATGAGTCTTAGGGTAGACATTGCTTTAGTGTTATGCTCCATGTCTTAGAGTCTGTGGGGAACCTTAATCCTTACCTGGCCCCACACAGGAAGCTTTGGAAGCCATTTCCTTTTACCAGCTTCTCCAAGCTGGTTTAAACGCATTTCTGTAACAGACTAGCTTTGTGACTTCAGCTGACTGCTCTGAATGTTCTTTCTCTCACCTGGAGGGTGCTGGACAAATCATCCTGAAATGCCTCTCCAGCACTCACATTTTATGAGTCTGTTATTTTGCCAAAATACTTAAATTCTGGGTGGAGCAAAACCACTTTTTTGTTTTTTGGTTTTTCTTTGAGACAAGGTCTCACTCTGTTTCCCAGCGCAGTGGCGCAATCACAGCTCAGTACATCCTTAAACTCCTGGGCTCAAATGATCTTACTGTCTTGGTGTCTTGGTTTCCCAAGTAGCTGAGACTACGTGCACATACCACCATGCCCAGCTAATTTGTACAAAACTTTTTGAAGAGATCGGATCTCGCTATGTTGTCCAGGCTAATCTCGAACTCTTGGATTCAAGCAGTCCTCCCACCTTGGCCTTCCAAAGTGCTGAGATTACAGGTATGAGCCACCACAGGCAGCCCCTGTGAAACTTCTTACTGGGACACTTGATAACTCCAGTGATTTTTGATCTCTTTTCTGCTTTTTTTGTTTTGTCTTGCTTCCCCACTTAAAATGTTTTTTGTACTGCAAAATGAGAGCTTACTATGACCACTTGCACGAATGCTTTACAATCTCCATCTACACAGAGACACACATACATATACCCACACACATATATGCCTTGTCTTCTGCATGCTTTTATGTGTGTCTCGCCTCACCATGATGGCAAGGGATGAGTACTTTCTCTCTCTTCCAACTTACACCACTTAGCACATAATCAGCCTAAAGCCAAAAGCAGAAAGTAAGCAAAAGAAAACACAACAAACTCAAATTCAACTCCCAGAAAGGACTTATTAGATACCTATTTTCAATGGCATCATGGAGGAATATGAGTTCACATAAGTTTTCAAGTGAAAGAAAAACGATGAAGCAAGTGGCATGGCTGAACTCAGGGAGCTATTGATAAATAAATGTGTAAGTCAGTATATTCCCATGGTTGGTGTTGGTCTTTCACTGGATCAGAAGCAGAAGTCATCATTTCCTTTGCCGTTTGTCCACTTGGCATATAACCCTGAAACTATCAGCTCTACAGGGCCAGGACCATCTTGGTCTTGTCCATCTCTGGATCACTAGCCCCCAGCACAGTGCCCAGCATAGAGTCAGTGCTCAGTAAATAGTGGTTGAGGCCGGGCACGATGGCTCATGCCTGTAATCCCAGCACTTTGGGAGGCTGAAGTGGGCAGATCACCTGAGGTCAGGAGTTTGAGACCAGCCTGCCGAACATGGTGAAACCCTGCCTCTAAAAATTAGCTGGGTGTGGTGGCATGCACTGTAATCCAGCTACTTGAGAGGCTGAGGTAGGAGAATCGCTTGAACCTGGGAGGCAGAAGTTGCAGTGAGCCAAGACTGTGCCACTGCACTCCAGCCCAGCAAGACTCAGTCTCAAAAAAATAGTTGAATGAATGAAACTGGGCAAGTCACTTTGCTGTTATATGCCTCCCTCCATTTTCTCATTTACAAAATTGAAATAATAATAACTGCCCTACTCATCCCATAAGATTGGCAAGACAAACAGCATTAGGTTTTGAACCTTATCAAGTATCACAAAAAGGCATTTGACTACTGGTCTGTCTATTAACTACGTTGGCTTACATGGCAGCCCAGCCGGTGTCAAGTGCTTCAGCCTCCCCTTCTGATACTTTTTGTTTTTCTTTATGGCATAAGTACGGTAACTATTTAGTTCTCTCAGATTTATGAATGGATGTGGTTCCCCAAAATATCAGAAACCAAGACCTGTTAAAAATTCTAGAAGAAGTAAGTGTCAGGTTGGGAAATAAATGAGTTTAGAATCTGCCAAAAAGAAAAAAACGAAAGAGAAGATTATAATGATAAACACATGTTCTCACATGGTGAAACTATAAAGAAGAGCTCCCTCATGGGTTTTCAGCATTAGATGTTGAATGGCCACACAGAGGCAAGGCACCATTTGGCATCCTCCAAATACTGTTCTCTCTCTATATATAAATAAATTCCACTAGCTCCCAAAAGAGGCACCATGGGAGATGTGGAAAAAATAAAAAATAAAAAAGATAGCATTCTTTTTTGAGACAGAGTTTCGCTCTTACTGCCCTGTGCAATGGCATGATCTCGGCTCACTGCAATCTCTGCCTCCTGGGTTTAAGCAGTTCTCCTGCCTCAGCCTCCCAAGTAGCTGGGATTATAGGCATGTGCCCCCATGGCCAGCTAATTTTGTATTTTTTTAGTAGAGACGGGGTTTCTCCATGTTGGTCAGGCTGGTCTTGAGCTCCTAACCTCAACTGATCTGCCCGCCTTGGCCTCCCAAAGTGCTAGAGTTACAGGCATGAGACACCACGCCCAGCCCAAAAGATAGCATTCTTAAATATCATGTTACTTTATGTAAATCTGCCCATATCCAGCCTCCTTTTCTTGGCTGAAGCAGCCATGTGACTGGCGTCATCATGGAGGCTGGGATCACATCATAAAGCATAGTTTCCTTCGGAGATTTATAATACTGTCCCTGGGATCAAGCCCACCGAAGTGCTTGGGCCATGACCGGCATCTAATCAGGGTCATGAGAAGTTATAATGTACCACAGGGGACAGAAAACTAGAAAAGGTAAATGAAACATATAGAAAACTGTCTAATGCTTTGAATTTGTTTTTTCATTGCTTCATTTAAAGACAGCTGCATGCCAAATACTTCTCCAACTGCATCTCACTTGTCACAACGCTGCAAGGTAAACATTATTCTTCCCATTTTTTTCCAGGGGAGTAATCTGAGACTAAAAGAGGTTAAGTAAGTTGGCATGACTTAAGTTCAAGCTTCATGACCCTAACTAAAGCCCTGTCATACACTTTGCACTATTCCTCGCTACTCACACTTGATTCTGGTGTGGAAGCACAAGGTCATTTGAAAGAGTAATTTCTTTTCATAGAAAACAGTGGAGGCAGCTCTTTCCACTGTAGCTGCCATGTTTTTGGCTGCCCTGTGTCATGCCCAGTCTGGTGGTCTTGGTGGTGGGTGCCCATAGTGTGCTGACCAATGCTTCCAGACATGAGAGAGATGGCCTTTGGAACCCCGTCTTTCATACTTGCAACTTTTTTGTTTGATTGCTTAATAAAATGACCCTGACTTCCTACCACCCCAACACCCAAACATAGACAGAATCCAAAACGTTGAGCCCCAT